>NC_090441.1:38136184-39386184 GCF_031143425.1 Pleurodeles waltl | reverse complement strand
CCTTGCCCAAGGGGTCGCCCCCCAAAAATACTTTACAATAAAAATAAATCCCTGGTGTCTAGTGGTTTTCGCCCCCCCTGGGGGCAGATCCGCCGAAAAATCGGCAGATCTGCCCCCAGGGGGGGGCGAAATACAAAAAAAAATTGCCCCCGGGGGGGGGGGCCATCTTGCCCAAGGGGTCGCTCCCAAAATACACATAAAAAACAATATCCCTGGTGTCTAGTGGTTTTCGCCCCCCCCCCCCCCCTGGGGAAAAATCGGCGGATCTGCCCCCAGGGGGGGGGCAAAATACTAAAAACAATTGCCCCTGGGGGGGGCGACCCTTGCCCAAGGGGTCGCCCCCAAAATAAACAAAAAAGAAAATCCCTGGTGGCTAGTGGAGATTCCTGCTCCACGATCGCGGGCCCCCGCCCCCCAAAAACGGAGAGGACTCACCTTATGCGTCATCTTAAGCAAATGGCTTCCAGCGCGCCCGGCAACACTAGATGACGTCAGCGCGCTGTGCGCGCTCTGACGTCATCAGATTGCCGTGGGGGGGGGGGGGGCGGGGGTGGAAGGGGAAGGTCTTCCCCTTCCATCCCCGCCTGGGGGGGGAGGGGGGTGCACGGGGGGCGCGCTAGCGCTCCCCCAAGTTCCCCTGTGCCTAGGACGAGATGATCTCGTCCAAGGCACAGAACCGGTTAAAAGAGAAGAGACTTCATTGTCTCGACTGTAGGAAGCTGGTCTGGTGTGTGGTGAGCACCTATGCTGTTATAACCTTATACCAGGTCCAGGTATCCCCTATTAGTGTAGTGTAGGCAGGGTCTAGAAAGCCAGGGCTCTCTAGAGGTAGCTGTGGATGAGCAGCCAAGACGTATCTAGGAGACATGCAAAACCGGTGCAATACCACTATTGTCACACAGCACTGTCACCCATGAAAGAACCACACAGTGTTACAAAAATAAAGGTACTTTATTATAGTGACACAAATACTAGAATACTGAATAGGCAATCCCCCAACGGGAGGTAAGTAAACACACTATTATTATATATACAGATCAGTCAGTAAATAGCATTTAAAGCAATAGGCAATGGTAAAAGCAATAGCAAACAGTGAGGGCCTTAGGGTAGGGCCAAACCATATACTAAAAAAGTGGAATGTGAAAGTCAGCCCCCACCCAAGGAAGTGGAATCAGTAGAGGGGAGCTGGAGGAACTAGGATCCCCAAGAGGTAAATACTAGGGTGTCCCCCAGCGATCAGGAGAGCAGAGGTAAGTACCTGGTTTTACCAAAAACCAACAGGAGGACTTTGTAAAAGGTCTGTTCAAAAACCAGACAAGAATGGAAGAAACCAAAGGTGGATCCTGACAGAAGAGGGCCTGCAAAGGTCCAATTCGTGATGGAGTGTCCGACTGATGGAGTGATGAAGTGTCCGGCTGTGGCAGGAGCCACTACCCACCCTTCTGTGGATGCACCCTTTTGTGGATGCAGGACCAGGCTGACGGTGATTGAAGAAAGTCAGCAGTGCAGCACAGAAGCAGAAGAGGAGTTCCAGAAGTGATGCAAGTGATGTTGCACATCGGAGGTCGTAATGCAGTCAGTCAGTGGTGCTGGAAAACCACCAACAAGCCTTCGCAAATGCAAGAGTCTGAGAAGAAGGTTTTGCAGGGCTGAAGAGGACCAGTAAGTTCCAGAGGGCTTGCCCCAAGGAGTGGAGTCCGAGGTGACCCACAGCATGCTGGGAGAGTCACAAGAAGAGGAGGCAGCCCCCACAGACGACCCATGATAGCAGGCACAGGAGTCACGCTGAGGCCCACTCAGCACACCTGAATAAGAGCCCTGTGTCGCTGGAGCAGCAGGCAGGAGACTGTGCATTGTAGGAAGAGATGCTGGGGCCGGGGCTATACGGAGCCTGAGGATCCCTTGGAAGAGGAACAAACAAGTCTTGGTAGCTGCAAGAGCACAGGGGTACTGTCCTATAAGGAGAGGTAAGGGCTTACCGTCTCCCAGGTTGGACAGATGGTAGAGAGGACCAAGGGGACCACTCCAGACCACCACCTGTGATGCAGGGTCCACGCAGTTTCGAGGAGAGAGGATCCACGCAACCAGTCATCGTTGCAGTTGGTGCCTGCAGATGCAGGGGAGTAACTCCTTCACTCCAAGGTAGATTCCTTCTTACTTCTTCTGCAGGCTGAAGACTCGTTGCCCTCATAGAATGCACAGCCAGGGAATTGTTGCACTTGCTGGAGGGAGCTGGAGAAACAATGTTGCAAAAGGGAGTCGTCACTGGAGTTGGAGATTGTTGGTTCCTGGAGGGTCCAGTTGCAGTCCCGGTGGCCAGAAGATGAAGTAAACGATGCAGAGGAGTCCTGCTGGAATCTTGCACGTCGAATCTGAGGATCCACCAAAGAGGGAGACCCTAAATAGCCCAGAAAGGGGGACTTAGCAGGGTGACCACCAGTCAGGAGGGGGCTGTGACGTCACCTGCCTGACCTGGACTCTCAGATGCTCCCAGCCTGGATTCAAGATGGCAGAAACAAGTGGCCACCTGGAGGAGCTCTGGGCACCACCCCAGCGGTGGCGATGGTCAGTGGAGTGGTCACTCCCCTTTCCATTGTCCAGTTTCGCACCAAAGCAGGGACTGCCTGCTTAACTTCTTCGTTCTGCATTCAGGGATAATGAATGCCCTGTGGTCCTCAAACAGGGGGTTGGAAGCTGACTCTCTATATAGTGCACTAACATAAAGTACACTGTGCAGAGAGTTCAGTGGATCTCCAATTGGTTTGCAGAGGCAAAAGTAGATAGGACTAATGCTCTAATTTGTGGCAGTGTGGGCGAGCAGTTAGGCTTATCAGAGGGTAGAGCTACCCATTTGCTGTACTTACAGAGGCAATAAGATACACTCCAAAAATAAATCTCAGACCAATTTGGAAAAATAATTATTTTTATATAGGTTTCAGACCCGAGAACTTCATACTCAGGTAAGTACACTTTTAAGAATAAATGCTTTGTAGTTTCAAAAATCAACACTTTTCATAGTTCTTCTCAATGTTATCCTATGAAGGAAAACAGTGTTCAGTTAACAACGACTTACAAGGTCAAACTCGGAGAGAAAAGGTAAGTATTGGCCACCTATCAGAACCACACCATCAGGTCACACCGGGCAGCACTGGGGTGGCCAGGTGCAGAGGTGTGCAGTAAGGCGTTGGGTGCCCAATGGTTTCTTATGGGAGTTTGACCCAATGACAAACAGGCTGCAGGCTCTGGCTGGGAAGCCAGTCAGTGGCAACAATCAGGTAGGTAGTTGACTTTGGAGTACTTGGGGACATAGGTGCACCTTTGGTACTCTTTTCCTGTGCCCAGGGGCGAGGGATACAGTGGTGTTTCAAGCGTCAGGTTTTCACGTCCTGGAACACTCGCAGTCAGGGGGTCCTGTGTGTTGAGGCTTCAGGGTTCGTCGGGGAGTCCGGCAGGGGTGAACCCAAGGTGAACTTAAGCTCTTGGGAGCCAGGGAACGTCGTTGGCACCAGTGAATCACCTGGGATCGGGCCAGGGGCAAAGGATACAGTGGTTGCTGGAGGTGTCAGGGTTTCTCTCACCACCAGGCTGTGTTGGAGAGGGGGCCTGCGTGTAGAGGTTGCAGGCATCGCAGGAGAGCCCAAGATGGGTGATACCACAGTGGACTCGGTCTCTGGACAGCGGGGGAACTGAGTTGGCACCGTTGGTTGGCTTCATCTTGAGTCGTGGATGTCGGGTGCAGTGGTCACTTCAGGTGTCAGATTTCTGAGGTTCCAGCAGTTGCAGAGTCTTTTCCTTGGAGTTTCTAGTTGCAGATCAGGTCCACTGCCCATGGGAGACTTGAGTCTTTATTGAAGGCTGGACAGGTTTGCATCTTGTGCAGAGTCCTTTGAGGTCAGCAGACAGTCCAGCATGGTCAGCTGATTCGTCTTTTCCTCTTCTGCGGGTACAGCTCTTCTTTGTCCAGGTTTTGTTAGGTTGTCATGATCTGAGTTCTAGGGCTAAAGGGTGCCACCTAAATTCTCAATTTAGGGGCATTACATGGAGTGCCAGGTGGTAGCCAAGGGGCTGTCCACCTTTAGGGCGACTGTACTTCTTCTATGACCACTTCTGTTGGGAAGTAGGCATAACCCTATCACTAGTGGACTAATTCCTTTCAAACAAAATGGAGGAATTTGAAAATGAGTGTACACTTCAGCTCGTCAACCTTAGGGGTGGGACTGGGATGAAGTGGGCACACCGAAGTGGGCACACCTCCTAATCTGCCTTATTTTCCCATCTGTGCTGCAGACAAAAGTGGGTTTAGGACAGGGGGCTGGTCCTCTCCACCATCTGGTGAGACCTGAGTTGTATTACAAATGCAGTTAGGCCTTTGAAGCTTCCCACCCTGCAATGTCCATCCTGCCTGGGTGAAGTGATAACAATTCTGCCCAGGGCAGGCTTTTGTCTCCGGCCCTCAAGAGCGATTGCTCTCACCTTGGGTGGACTGGGGGCCAGAAACGCATCTGTGGTGGCTGAACTGGTCAGGACCAGTCAGTCAACACACTAGCAGTTGGCAGGTTTTCAGGGGCATCTCTAAGGTGCTCCATATATGCATTTCTTAATACATCCATCACTGGAATCAGTGAGGGTTTTTTATTTGAGATGTTGTTTAACAAATATCCCAGGGTTCAGAGAAGCCATCATGTAGTTGGGGAACTTGCAGTGACCAGTGTCCAGCACATGCGTTTAAAATATCTTCCCTGTACACTTACTATGTCTAGGGATTGACAAAGGCATAGTAGGGACATATTTGTTCATGCATATATGCCCACACATGTAATATAATGCACCCTGGCTTAGGGCTATAAGGCCTGCTAGAGGGATGACTTACATATATTGCATGTAGTGTTAGGGGGCATGGCACACAGGCTGTGTGCTATGTTGTGTTATCAATTTTGGGTGTACCTTGTCATGCATCCTGCAATGGTAGTCTGCATAAGGTTGGTGCTTGGTCCCTCAGTGTGGCACAAGTTGTCCTGCAACTCAGAGGGTCCCTCTTGAGTTCCCATGCCCTAGGTACCAGGGGTACCATTTATTAGGGACTTATAAGCGGCTGAAGGCCCAGGTCACTCGGTGATCATGTGGCCAGCACTGAGAACCTGGTTAGCAGGAACTCAGTGCACTTTAGTCGAAGTTGCATCTAAAAACCAGGCAAAAATTGGGGAGAGTACTGCAGCCAGAATCCAGCTCCATTCACAAGCCCTCCCCAGCCAACAGGCCATGAGACTCAGCCAAACCTGGGAGAGTCTTCCTAGTCTTTCAGACGGGGAAGAGTAAGGGACCAGGATGCATGCTTGCAGGGCCTATACTACCTCACATCCTACTGTCCAGGTCATTTCCTTTGGGAACCTGACCCAACCCACCTCACCAGTGTTAGGATCCCATTTAAAATGATCTTCATTTGCTTTTTCCCTTTCCTTGGGATGAGATGTGTCCACCTCTGCCAACCCTGTCTTAGCCAGGGCAACCACCAGCTTACCCAAAGAGGTTACCCACAAATGGAGTAACCCCACCATGACCAACAAGGTCAGGGGGCCTAGCTTGCTATTTGACATGGGGTTGGACTACCATGCCAAAGATAGTGCATTCTTATAGGCCATCACCCAGCAGAGGCCTTTGACAGCTGTTAGTGCCCAGAACCACACCTTCAGCTCTTCACTGACGGGTGAAGGGACTAAGTTACAGGCTTCTTCGTGTTCAGCGTGCCTGTCTGCGATTTTAGAGTGGTGGGTTACTACATCCTGTAGCAAACACCCTACTTCCACTCTCTTTTCTGTTAGCTGAGGAGCCACCTACTCAAGCTTAACAGTTGCCTGTCTGACTTCTTGTGGGACAGGCTGGGCTTCGCCAGTGCCTTAGTGGAGCAAAATCACCTTGGCTTAATGGAAGTTTGGGTAAACATTGCCTACCTTTCCTACATTTCTTGTTCTTCCTTTTCTTCTGAGGCCTACTTGCAGTTACTGCAGGGGCAGCACCTCCAGAATCCTTGAAAGAGGGCTGGCACTGGACTAGCTCCTCTTTTGGGCGCTGACCAACCTCTGGGAGGCCATTACCATGGAGACAAGGGGGAGGTCTGTACTTACTACCACCCTTCTCCAACAAGGGACCAGCTATTTCTAGGGGCACTAGAGCCACAGGCCTGACAGCGGCCTCCCCTGGGATAACACTTACCCTGGCAGGCTCACCTGGGATATACTGGTTTGAGAGTACTAGACTGCCATGCACAACGGTGTGACTGGCACAGGTATGTTTCAGGGCAGTAACTGGGATTCCATTCAGTAGAAGGTGGTGGAAGTGTTTACTCCCCTCTGGAATCTCCATCTCACCTGTTGCCTCCACTTTCCAGTTGAATGTTAAGAGTACCACCACATCTGTGGAATCATCTCTATGGCTACACTGGCAACCCCTGGGGGGTTTACTAATGGGTTTGTTTTCAGGGCAGGCAGTGTCCATTGTTCGGTGCCCTATCTGTTTACAGTCAGAGCAACACGCCTTAGTGGCATCCCAGGTTTTACCCTGGTACCCACTTTTGTTTAGTGAGATGTGTTGAGACCCACCCTCCTGAACGGATTTTTAGGGGCCCACACAGGACTTGTTTTATTTTTTTATTTTTAGGGTTTTCCGCCTTTTTCTCTTGGGGCACTTGCCTGATTCTTTCTTGTGGTCAACGGCTCCATGTCTTGTTTTGGACACCCTAGTTCTAACCCAGTGATCAGCCTTTCTCCTCAGCTCTTGGGGATATATTGGCCCCAGGTCCACTAGATATTGATGCAACATTTCAGAAGTACAGTTACTTAGTAGGTGTTCCTTATAATCAAATTATAAACCCCATCATATTCTTGCACCTGACTGCCCTTTAACCTACCACCTGGTTGTTTTCACTGTAAAGTCCACAAAATGAACCCAGGACTGACTCTGGGTTTTGTGAGTCTCCCTGAACTTGATTCTATATTCTTCAGTGGTAAGTCCAATGCCCTCAATCAGGGTATTCTTCATGAGGTCACGGGACCTTTCATCTGCCTCATTCAGTGTGAGGAGTCTAACCCTGCACTTTGCTAAGAAGAGTTTCCACAGAGGAGAACTCCAATGCTGTTTGTCAAGTTTTCTGACAACACATGCCTTCTAATAGGCTATGAACCATTTGGTGATATCATCCCCTTCTTCATACTTTGGGACAATCCCTTTGGGGACTTTACAGGCAAAGTTTTCTACTCTGTCCTTATTTATAAGATTGCTGCCACCATTCATGGGTGCTGTTAGAAATGGGGTCTCTAGTTGGCAGTCAGTTTACACCCTGTCGAAGTAGGGACCCTCACTCTAGTCAGGGTAAGGGAGATACCCAGCTCAGATAACCCATGCTCACCCCCTTCGTAGCTTGGCACGAGCACTCAGTCTTATCTCAGAAGAAATGTGTAAAGCATTTGCACATAATGCACAGTAATACAGTGAAAACACTACCAAAGGACACCACGCCAGTTTTAGAAAAATAGGCAATATTTATCTGTGGAAAACAAGACCAAAACACAAAAAATCCAACATACAGTAATAAAGATACAAATTTTGCAAGAATTAACTTTAAACTACAGTTCCTTGAAGTCGCTAGCTCCATCTGGGGTTATCCAGCAGTTCAGACTGACTGTGGCATCACAGGCCAGCAACGGTGTCGGGGAGATCTGCAAACAGTACCTTGGAAATGTAGGCTGCTGTGTTCCTCGTGATGAGATCCGGAGTGCAGCGTCGCTGGTGTTGGCAGGCGTTGGTTCCGGAGGTCGGTACAGGGCTCGTCTGGCCCTTGGAGTCACACGCGTTGCAGATCAAACTCTTAGCAGATGTCGAAGCCAGGAGCACTGGCGTTGGTGGTGTCGGGGCTGCGGTTTCTCCAGGTTGCAGTGCAGGCAGCGTCGTTGTGGTTGCTGATGCACTTTCGTCGGTAGACCCAAGGCGGCAGTACGATGCAGGCTCCGTGCGGCGCCCACGGGTCATAGTGCGGACAGGGGGTGTCTGTTAACCTTGCTGGAGTCGATCGCGCTGGCATCGGTGGACCAGGGCTGCTGTGCGGGACGGGACAGTGCTTCGTGTATGTCACCAGCTGTGTCCTCAGGCCACGGTGCAGGCAGCGTTGTCGTCTGCGTAGAGCGTCATTGTCGGGGATACCAAGGCTGCGGTGTGAGCAAGATGATGCAGAGTGCGGGGCCCACAGGCCAGGGTGCAAGCAGCGGCTGGATGACGGGGTCAGGTCACAGTGTTGGTGAGACCTGGGTTGCAGTGCGAAGCGGGGCACGGCTCAGTGCGTCAACGTCAGGTCACAATAGGTGAAACCGAATTAGGCAGTATTTCACCATCAGGACATGTAAAACACACCAGTACATGTCCTACCTTTTAAATACACTGCACCCTGCCCATGGGGCTACCCAGGGCCTACCTTAGAGGTGCCTTACATGTAGTAGAAGGGAAGGTTTGGGACTGGCAAGTGGGCACACTTGCCAGGGCGGATTGGCAGTGACAGACTGCACACACAGAAACTGCATGAGGCATGTTTACAGAGCTACTCATGTGGGTGGCACAATCAGTGGTGCAGGCCCCATGGTAGCATTTGATTTACCATCTCTAGTGCAGCTCTAGTGCACTTTACTAGGGACTTACTATTAAATCAAATATGCCAATCATGGATAAACAAATCACCAATATAATTTACACATAGAGCATATGCACTTTAGCACTGGTTAGCAGTGGTAAAATGCCCATAATCCTAAAGCCAACACAAACTGGTAAAAAAAAAAAGGAGGAATGAGGCAAACAGTTTAAGGCTGACCCGGCAAAAAAGGGTCAGTTCCAACACTTGCTAAACCCATCTATCTTCTCTCTTGTTCTGTTACTAGGATTCTGTCTTTCGGGGCAAGTCTCCTAGCTAATCTCTCTAAAAGAATCTCCTCTTCGGAGAGTCTTTCTCTGGACCTTGAGGAACCTGAGTCCTCCTCACTAGGGTGAGGTGTCCTAGACACTTGGGGTACAGGTTCCACTCTTTAAGTGATAGAGGGTCTAGTTCCTCCTCGCTTGCACTGCCTTGATCTACAAGGTCAGTAGTTTTATGATGGGCCTCTTTATATTCTACCAGTAACTCGTGGAGCTTTGCACTGGTAAGGTTTAAGATTTTTTTTATTTTGTACGATTTACAGAGGGTCCCTAACTGTTTGTGTAAAAACGTTAGGTAAGGGGTGAGGTCGAGCTCCTCAACCTTGTCCTCTAAGGTATTCATTATTTTACTAAAGCAGGGACCTATTTGAGCTAGAGAAAAAAATACTAACACAGGTTTTTGCAGTGCTAACTAAAGTAAATTGTTAAAATTTTTATTGTTAAGCTACAGGGACCTAGCTAGGGCCCTAACAGTACTTTTAAGAATTTGGAAAAATACTCAGTTCAAAAAATGCAATTTAACTAAAGGCAATTATTAGATTTACTCATGTAGTCACATATTGACCAAGTGGTATCAGCAAATGCAAAGTCGCAGACCCAACCGCTGTTCCACCAATTTTATAAATCTGTCTCTCTATATAGTGCACTGAGCTGAAGTGCACTGTGCAGAGAGCCCTGTGGATCTCCATTTGGCTTCCAGAGACAAAAGTGGATAGTACTAACACTCTCATTTTGTGGTAGTGTGGGCGAGCAGTTAGGCTTATCAAAGGGTAGTGCTCAGCATTTATTGTACTCACAGAGGCAATAAATGAGAAACACTCAAAGAATAAATCTGAGACCCATTTCGAAAAATAACAACGCTTTTTATATATGTATCTGTTAGAGACAACTAGCTGCAGATTCCTTATCTTAGAATTCTCCCCCAGGTGTCAGACTGAATCCGGAAACTTTTTTTCTTCAGCAGCACCTCTGGGTGTCGGTATAGGGTGTCATGCAACTCCATAGCGACGACGTCCACGGATATGACTTTGATGGAGGGATCTGAACATCCTCATCCTCCTCATTCAGGTACCATTCCATTTTTAAACTCAGATTGGTTGCCTGATATGGCCAATGCATCCAGCCTCCTCTCCTCCCCTGGTTTGGCTACTGAAGCTAGTTCTGCTTTTGCAGATATGTTTAAAAGGGGTTTCAGTGGTGTTGCACTTACAGCTCCCTACGGTGCAGTTGTCCACGGATCCGTTACTTGACATACTACATCCTGACAAGTCTTCTGTGGAGCTGGTCCTTCCTTATTGTGAGGTTCTTTATGATAGCCTCTTGGGAGTTTGGTCCCAGCCAGTTTCTGGTCCCCGTGTGGAGCAGAGCGTATTGTCTTTCACAGACACAGGCCAACCCCGGAGGATCCTTCATTCCTTCGCAGGCACCCTATGACTCAGTTTTGTGGTGCAAACTGCTTTGGCTGCACATAGTCTTACGCAGATTCCTCCTGTTCCACCACAGCGAGAAGCCAGGCAGCTGGGCACTTCTGGTAGGAGGATGTTTGCCTCATCTCATTCGACCTTACGTTCCACTAGCACCTCTTGTGTACTTGCTCGCTTTTCCCACGTTCTGTGGGACTCAGTAGAGCGTCTTTTGCCTTCTATGCCTGGCGAGGCTAGGACTACTGCTCTTATGCCCTTGATACGGGATGGTCAGCAGGCTGCCAAACCTGGTGTTCACTGTGGTTGGATACCACTGATTCTGTTGGGTGGATTATGGCCTCCTCTGTAGCGCTACGACTATGGACTTGGCTACGTTCTTCACATTTCTCAGAACCCATACGTGATTCGTTGCTTGAAATGCCCTTTGATGGCAAGTCCCTTTTTAGCACGCATTCAGCTTTGCTCTGCTTCAGAGAAGCTCATGGTGGGACTTAATGTCATGACTTCTTCCTCTTCTAGTGCTCCTTTAAGGAGCATTTACTGTGGCATTCTTCTCATGGTCTCACACCCTCCCACTTAGTTGTGCAGGTCCTCTTGTGGGTGTGTCTGTACATGTGCATCAACTTTAGCTGTTCTATTGTCATTCTGGAATGTGTTTCTTTTGTGAGTTCACCACCAGTGTGTACTTCGTGCTCCTTGCAGGTTCACGTGTTAATATCATGTTCTCCTCCATCATGGAGATTTTACTTAGTGGCACAATTGCGTGCATACGGTGGTGCTGATCACTTCTTTTCAGTTGTTATACAGCTAATGACATTTACAATAATTTTTCTCTGTTGTCCCACACACAGTGGTCCTTTTTGTTATTTCAGACCAGGTCTGAGTCTCATTCCACCTATTGTGTGATTTCTGTTGTGGTCTACTTATAGGCGGGTCACCTACAATCTCTATGATTTCTATGGAGATTTGTGTTCAGCCACTGCTCTTTGGAGCCATTGTGTAAGCTTTTTGCTACTCTTTACCTGCTTCTTGTTCTGTCTGGAGAACTTCCTTGGTACTCCTATTGGAGCAGTTTGTTTCCTACAGTCCTTAGGATTTCTATGACTGCTTTTGCGTATGTCCTTTTTCCATTCTTATTATGGAAGAGGTTTTTTCTCTCCATTTTCCATGGCCTTTCCGTTGGTCAATTCAGTTAATGCTTTTTTTCCAGTTCTTCTTTCCGGTTCTCTTTTCTTCACTGGCTTTTACCCCTGGAAGTTCCTACTTTCACCTTACTTCTACCCTTTTATAAGGTGGTTGTGACACTCATCCCTTATTGTTCTGTTTTTCTGCACAATGATATCTTTATTGTGATATTTTCCTTTTGTGTACAGAAATTTATGGTGAAGTTGTGGTCATGGTTGCAGTCCCTCATAGGAAATATGTGGGGCACTCCTCTGTGACTTCAAGCTAGGTTCACGGATGCTTCCACTGCATAGTGAGTGTTCTCTTTTACATATGTTTGAGTCATTTCACTTCTTCACCGTTGATTTCAAAACCCCTTTTTCCTTTCAGGCATACCCTGCCTTTTTCATGGACATGTTTTCTAATCATTAGTCCAATGTGGCATGGTTATTCTTGTATACCACCATTGGTTTATGCAATGACTCTTGCCGTTCGTTCCCCTCCTTCCATAAGGGAGGGCTATAGTGCGCCTAAGGGATGATGTTGACCCCTTTTCTTTCATGACTGGTTTTGTGTCTGTCTTGGAGAGTTTTTCTCCTTCTGGATGTATCTTCTTTGTTACCTGTTGTCACCTACTGCAGGTATCTCTCTAACAGCTTTTACCCCGAGAATCGCTAATTTATTGTTGGTTCGGGGGTGTGAAGGTTTTTTTCTCTTTTTCTATCACATCTTTCTTTTCTGACCTTACAGGTTTCTAAGGTCTGGTATCCTGATTCCATAGCAGGAATCTTTCTTTCTATTCTCCTTTTAGCAGAATTCTGACTGGCCCACACTTGACTCGCTAATCTCTGCTCTGGTTCTTTCTTGGGAATTACCGCTCTTGCTTCTATTACATTTTTGAAGGATTTCCTCCATTTGTTGCTTACACCCTTTTTGTGCTTAGACTCTCCTCAAAGGGTGTCTCTCTGCATTGTGTTCCTGTTCTTACTGTATTGCACAGTATCTGTCCGTTTATCAGAGCAAGATGTGTTTGCAGCCCTCATCCTGCGTTGCTCTTGCTTTGGTATCTAATTCTAAGATAAGAAATCTGCGGCTAGTTGTCTCTACCAGATGAACAAGTTGCTTACCTTTGATAACGCCTTATCTGGTAGAGTCACATACTAGCAGCAGATTCCTTATCAACCCACCCATCCTCCCCGCTTTGAAACTGGGTACTTTGGCTTCAGTTTCGCATCGGGCATTCTTTTGTTGTTTCATTTTGGTGGTCGTTACATCATAATTATGTCCACCCTTTTTGGTGTATACACTGTTCCATAGGGGTTTCTATGTGGCTCTGCGGTGTTGTGCGGTCTAAGTCACAGAAGGACTATATGGACTCCGTTGATGTCCTTTTCAGGGCAACGGCACTACGGAGTCGCACGATGCTCTCTACCGATGCACAGAGGTGCTACTGAAAAAATGTTTCCGGGTCCAGTCTGACGTCTGGGATAGAATTCTAAGACGAGGAATCTGTGGCTAGTCTGTGTCTCTACCAGATACAGCATTACCGAAGGTAAGTAACTTCTTCTTCAAACCAAAGATATTCATAATTGGGTACATAGACTTATAAGCATAAATACTTTGCAGTTTCATAAAACACAGTGCAATTTTCAGAGTTCTCCTCAGTGTTATCCTATGGAGTAAAACAGTGTTCAGCAAACACAGGGTTAACAACGACTTATGGGGTTGAGCTCAAGGAGCAAAAGTAAGTACTGGGCACTGATAAAAACCAGACCAGCGGGTCGCACCAGGCAGCCCTGGGGTGCATTAAAGCGTTGAGTGCCAAGTTGTTCTCTATGGGAGTTGGACCTCATAACAAACAGGCTGCCGGCTCTGGCTAGGAAGCCATTCGATGATATCAGACAGTTAGGTTGCAGACTGGGAATGCTTGGGATGTAGGTGCCCCTTTGTTACCCTTCTCCTGTGCCCAGGGGCGACGGATGCAGGGGTGTGTTTAGGTGTCAGGTTTCCACATCCAGGAGCACTCGCGGTTATGGGGTCCTGTGTGTTGAGGCTGCAGACATCGTCGGAGAGTCTAGCAGGGGTGGACCCAGGGTGGGCTTGAGTTCTTAGGAGCTAGGGGACATCATTGGCACCAGTGACCCACATCTGATCGGGTACGGGGCGACGTTTGCAGTGGTTGCTGGAGGTGTTGAGTTTTCTTTCATCACCAGGTGTGGGAGAGGGGGCCTGCGTGCAGAGGCTGCAAGTGTCTTGGGAAAGTCCAAGATGGGTGAGATCACACTGGACTTGGTCTCTGGACAGCTGGGGAGCTGCGTTGGCACTGTTGGTTTGCTTCACCTTGGTCATGGACGTCGGGTGCAGTGGTCACTTCAGGTGTCGCGTTTCTGAGGTTCCAGCAGCTGCTGAGTTTTTTCCTTGAAGTTTCTTGTTGCAGAGCAGGTACGCTGCCCACGTGAGATTTCAGTCTTTAGTGGAGGCTGAACGAGTTGGCTTCTTGTGGAGAGCCCTTGGAGGTCATAAGGCTGTCCGGCATGGTCAACTGCTTCTTCTTTTCCTCTTCTTTGTCCAGGTCTTCTTAAGTTGTCTAAATGTGAGATCTTTTCTTCTTCTTTGTCCAGGTCTTCTTAAGTTAACTAAATTCAAGTTCTAGGGTTCAGGGGTGCCACCTAAATACTCAATTTAGGGGCGTTGCCCTGAGTGCCCGGTGGTAGCCAATGGGCTGCCCACCTATAGGGTGACTGCATCCCTTCTATGACCACTTCCATTGGGACGTGGGCCTAACACTAACCCTAGTAGCCTAATTCCTTACAAACAGGTGGAGAAATTTGAAAAAAATAGTGTCCACTTCAGCTCGTCCACCGTAGGGGTGGGACTGGGATGAAGTGGGCACACCTCCCAATCTGCCTAATTTTCCCACCTGTGTTACTGCCAAAAGAGTGGTCCGGACAGGGGGGGGCTGGTCATCTCCACCATCTGGAGAGACCTGGGTTGTATTACAAAGGTGTTTAGGCCTTTAAAGCTTCCCGCCCTGGAATATCCACCCTGCCTGGGTGAGGTGATAACACCTCTGGCCCCGTGGAGGCTTTTGTCTCCGGCCCTCGAGAGTGCTGGCTCTCATTTTGGGAGGCCAGAAACGCATTTGTGATGGCGGAACTGGTCAAGACCAGTCAGTCAACACACTAGTAGTTGGCAGGTTTTCAGGTGACACCTCTAAGGTGCCCTTTGTGCACATTTCTTAATAAATCCATCACTGGAATCAGTGAGGCTTTATTAATCTGAGAAAGTTTGATACCAAACATCCCTATCTCCAGTGTAGCCATCATGTAGCTGGGCAACTTGTAGTGACCAGTGTCCAGCATGTGTTTTAAATGTCTTCCCTGGTCACTTACTAGGTTTGAGAATCGACAAAGACAAAGGAGGGCATATATGCTTGTGCAGATATGCCCTCACATGCAATATAGTGCACCCTGCTTCAGCAGTGTTAGGGGACATGGCACCCAGGCTGTGTGCCATGTTGTGTTTTCAATTTTGGAGCACCTTTTCACGCAGCCTGCAATGGTAGTCTGCATAGGTTGATGCTGGGTCCCTCAGAGTGGCACAAGTTGTGCTACAGCTTTGAGGGGACCTCTTCAGTACCCATGCCTTAGGTACCAGGGGTACTACTAGGGAATCCTTTGTTAACTTACAGTTGTTTCCAAGCCTGCCAATGGAGAATACATCAGTGTTTGAATCACCTTACAAACAATAGCTAAGTACATTGTTTAGAAACAGAGTACAAGCTAGAGAATTTCAGTATAGGCAAAGGAAACAATTTGTTCCACTAAAGATGTTTTATACTGCAAAACTCATGCCCATGGCTAGCAACAAGCTGCTACATATTTTCTAACTGTCCAGCTGAAGACAGTTTATTAAAAAGACTTCTCCTTATTAGACTGCAAAAGGAATATGTCTGTCTTTTGAATGACCGTCCTTCTGAAAAAAGGTCAGATTCCTGCCTCTACATAATGGTGTTAGTGCTAAGGCATTCTTTCTAGCACTGACAGGCTTCCTGTAAGACGTGGTATCCAGAGTGGTAACGAGGCACACAGAAAATACAGTGGTCCATTACCATGGACTTTTGGGTCCAACAGATTTTCGAAGACGATTATGCCCATCCCTTTACTCCGTATATCAGCTAAGAAGACCATGCTTGCATTCTGCAGCAGGAGGTTTTTGCTGAATTGAGTAATGAGGCTGCGGAATTGGTTCCAGAGAATGAGATCGGCCAACTTGTTAAAAAAGAAAGCGTTTTTCTCTGTCCCATTCTGAATTTTTCATTCTAAATCCCATCCTCTACAAGGGAATGATGCATTCCTTTCCACAAGAAATTTCGGCTATGGAGCTGGAGGTCTGAATGGTGTCCCTCGACTTGCAGGGCAGTATTTTTGTGGACTGATTCTGCATTCACTCGAGGGTGCCTGGGTTTTGTGGCATGGTCCACTCCCTGCAACACAAAAAGATGATGGACGTGCTTGCCATGCCACCAGATTCAAGCTAGCCTGGCTGATGAAGGGTGAAACCCTGAAACCGGTCCCAGGATGCTTGTTTCTGGTCCAGGGAAGTCCTGGCCTGGCAGTTCGGGCTGGACTGTTCCCATGGGGAACAGGGTTAAGACTGATTTGCATATGGCTGGTTCCAAACTGGAATGGCATGACAAGCAAAAAAACTGATGGATTAAACCCAGGTCTGTGTCTGGGGGTGAATGTTTGATTTGCTCTGCATTCCGTCCATCAACTGTTGTTTTTGCATTTGTCACCCCAAGTGGGAAGGGTATGCTCAGACGTGGGTCCCGTGCTTGCCATGCCACCAGATTCCAGCTAGCCTGACTGATGAAGGGTGATACCCTGAAACCGGTCCCAGGATGCTTGTTTCTGGTCCAGGGAAGACCTGGTCTGGCAGTTCGGGCTGGACTGTTCCCATGGGGAACAGGGTCAAGACTGATTTGCACATGGCTGGGTCCAAACTGGAATGGCATGACAAGCAAAAAAACTGATGGATTAAACCCGGATCTGTGACTTGGGGGTGTTGCGTGGGCTCTCATTATCCTAAATGAGATACTGGATTTCTAGGCAGCAGGATCGATAACGGTGTGGGGGACTGAGTCTGACCCACGTGTAAGGAACTCTGTCACCCTAAATCCGGTTTTTGCTCCAGCTAACTAGCAGTGCCTCATTTCTCCCATGTGGAAGAAATGATTGGGCAGCCGAGCGCATGACATCTTTGGAACTTCTCAGGGAAGTCGTGGTCACTCAGATCCAAACCAACTCTCTCATTTACAATATGATCTCATATACAAATGACAAAGACAGTATAAGTTTTATATAATGTTTTAATAAAACAACTGTATTTTAGATAATAAGGCGTGAGCCGCAATAACCAGAACAATACAACACAGTAGGATTTAAATAGTCACCAGGAGAGTAAAACATAAGAACAAAGCTATCATAGTGCCTAACAGTTTCTACTCTCCCTCTGCTTGTTCTATTTAGAGCACAGCATGTTAAGCTTCTAGCTTGCCTTTCTGAATCACTGGGGAGACATCAGCCCTCATACCTGAGCAAAGGCCTGTGATCTGGTTTAGCATCTGCAACGAGGCAGTCAGCGTCTAGTTGTGGTTCCCTGGTCGGACACTCCCTCTTGCGTGTATTGGGACAAGGAAGTGATTTTATAACTAACATGTCATCGTGATCACAAAATGTCCCTACGCAGGAATGCCAAATCTAAACTCCTACCACGTCTATCGGCAATGTACCAGACTGTATCCTTGACTGAAGCACAGAGTGAATATGTTATGGAGAACTCCAGTGCTGAAGTAGGCAAAACAGTGTGATATGAATAAAAAACAACACCGTAGAACTGGCTATTTGAAAAATAACAGTACGAAGCCTAATAAAAAGCATTTAGAGCAAAGTCCACAGAGGCTCTAAGCTGTCAGCAAATGAATAAAATACATTCAGGGCAAAGTGCACAAAGGCCTAAAGCCTGAAGCTAATGCGCAAAAGATACATAAAACTAACCACACAACAGGGGGAATGTTTGATTTGCTCTACATTCCGTCCATCAACTGTTGTTTTTGCATTTGTCACCCCAAGTGGGAAGGGTATGCCCAGACGTGGGTCCTGTGCTTGCCATGCCACCAGATTCAAGCTAGCCTGGCTGATGAAGGGTGATACCCTGAAACCGGTCCCAGGATGCTTGTTTCTGGTCCAGGGAAGACCTGGCCTGGCAGTTCGGGCTGGACTGTTCCCATGGGGAACAGGGTCAAGACTGATTTGCATATGGCTGGGTCCAAACTGGAATGGCATGACAAGCAAAAAAACTGATGGATTAAACCCAGATCTGTGACTGGGGGTGAATGTTTGATTTGCTCTGCATTCCGTCCATCAACTGTTGTTTTTGCATTTGTCACCCCAAGTGGGAAGGGTATGCCCAGACGTGGGACCTGTGCTTGCCATGCCACCAGATTCAAGCTAGCCTGGGTGATGAAGGGTGATACCCTGAAACTGGTCCCAGGATGCTTGTTTCTGGTCCAGGGAAGACCTGGCCTGGCAGTTAGGGCTGGAGTGTTCCCATGGGGAACAGGGTCAAGACTGATTTGCATATGGCTGGGTCCAAACTGGAATGGCATTACAAGCAAAAAAACTGATGGATTAAACCCAGACCTGTGACTGGGGGTGAATGTTTGATTTGCCCTGCATTCCGTCCATCAACTGTTGTTTTTGCATTTGTCACCCCAAGTGGGAAGGGTATGCCCAGACGTGGGTCCCGTGCTTGCCATGCCACCAGTTTCAAGCTAGCCTGGCTTATGAAGGGTGATACCCTGAAACCGATCTCAGGATGGTTGTTTCTGGTCCAGGGAAGACCTGGCCTGGCAGTTCGGGCTGGACTGTTCCCATGGGGAACAGGGTCAAGACTGATTTGCATATGGCTGGGTCCAAACTGGAATGGCATGACAAGCAAAAAAACTGATGGATTAAACCCAGATCTGTGACTGGGGGTGAATGTTTGATTTGCTCTGCATTCCGTCCATCAACTGTTGTTTTTGCAGTGGTCCACCCCCTGTTAATTTATGGTCCTTTCATTTGAAAATAACATCAGATACTCAAGACTTCACAAAGGTGATATCTGTGTTTGGTGCATGTCTTCACATGTTGGGTAAATTTATGCTCCTGTACCTTGAAGACTAGCTTCTAAAGGTGGGATTACCGCAGCAGTTGCTGAACCACCTGCAGACCTCAATCTCTCTGCTGTCAGATCTGCAGTTTTTTTTCCAGCCTTCCTATGTAGCACCTGCAGTCTTCTCAATGTCTTGTCTTCATCATGGTGGAGCAAGACACTATCTACCTCATTCCATTCCTCCCGCTGTCCAGTTCAGGCCATTCAGGTTATGATCCCGATGTTTCAGGAGAGAGAGCTCTTCCTCCAACGTGACAGTCCCATGTCGTTTGGGCCTGCTCACCTCATGCAGCTTGATGGTTCTCCACTCTTGGTGGCCCAGTCGAGCACTCCAGTGGTGCCTCTGTTTCAAACACAAAAAGAAAGGCAACTTAGATATAACTGTCCCACATCACCTATATGTCAAAGCAAAGTAGACCACAGGGTCAGGTGCTCATACGCCCTCATCAGATATGATGCCACAATGTGTTAACTACAGAGGCCAGAAAATCTGTTGCTCCTAGAGTAAGAATGATTCAAAACTTAGTGGTGGAGCACTCAAGATGCAGGTAAATACATCAACATTTGTAAAATTGACATCCTATCATTAACCAGTGTAACCAGTATTCTAGGAGGTTTGCAATCATAGATGGGTCCTTTAGCAATCACAAAGTCCAGACATTAATGTTGTAAACAGTTGATGTATTTACTTCTGCAGGAAAGTACCCTCTTCTTGGCATGGTTACCCCCACTTTTTGCCTGCTATAAGTGTGCTTAGACTGTTTTCAGTGGGATCCTGCTAACCAGGACCCCAGTGATTGTGCATTCTCCCTCCAAATTTGGTTACTTATGACCTTTGTGCACTCCAGAATTGGCATACTGGTGTCCCCCAAGTCCCTAGTATATGGTAATTAGGTACCCAGGGCATCGGGACACCAGGAGTCCCCATGAGCTGCAACATGTATTAAGGCACCCGTGGGAGCCCATACAAAATGTGTCTGCACTCCTCCCATTGCAGCCTGCGTGAAAAGGTGCATGCACCCTTTCACCACAAGTCACTACACCAGGTCACTGTAAGTCACCCCTGTGGTAGGCCCTTATAGCCCAAAGGGCAGGGTGCAAGTCTCTCTGTGTGAGGACACCCCTGCATGAGCAGAGTGGCCCCTACGAACTCCAGCTCCATTGCACTGGACTTTGTAAGTGCGAGAAAGCCATTTTACCCGTGTACTGGACACAGCTCACTACTTGTGTCCAGCTACATAATGGTAACTCCGAACCTGGGCATGTTTGGTATCAAACATGTTGGAATCATACCCCATTACTGTTGCCAGTATTGGTTGTTTGATTCTATGCACTTTTGGGGCTCCTTAGCGGACCTCCCAGTATTGCTCCTACCAGTCTTCTAGGGTTTTCCAGGCAGCCCACGCTGCTGCCACCCCTCAGACAGGTTTTTGCCCTCTTGCTCCTTGACCAGCTGGGGCAGGGGAAAGCAGAACAAAGGTTTTCCTGTGAGAGAGGGAGGCAACACCTGAGCATCTGAGTGGCCAGGTCAGGCAGTGACGTCAGAGACCCCTCCTGATAGGACATACATACAAGACTCCGCCAGGTCTTCTCTGCATCGTTTACTTCTACTTCTGGCCACTGGAACCACAGCTGGATTCTTCATGAACCGCCAATAGTGCAACTCCCGAGATGACCTCGCCTTGCAACATTGTTTCTCCGACTCCTTCCAGCATCTGCAACATTTCACCAGCTGTGCATCCTTTGTGGGCGGTGAGACTTCAGCCTGCACCAAGAAGCAAGAAGTAATCCACCTTAGAGTGAAGGAGTCACTCCCCTGCATCTGCAGGCACCTACAGCAATGACATCCGGCTGCATGGATCTGATCTCCTCTGGAACTGCATAGATCCTGCTCACAGGTGGTGGACTGGAGTGGTCTCCTTGGTCCTCTCTGCCTGCTGTCCAACTTGGAAGACGGTGAGCCCTTGCTTTTTCTTGCAGGACAGTACCCCTGTGCACTGTGACTCTTGCAGCTAACCAGGCTTGTTGTCTCCTGCTCAAAGGGATCTTCAGGGTCTGAGTAGCCCTGGCCGCCAGCACTTCATCCTGCCAAGAACAGGCTCCTCTCTGCTGCTTCAGCGATGTGGGACTCCTCTCTAGGTTTGCTGATTGGGCCTCACTGCGATTACTGTGCCTGCTGCCAGTGGGTTGCCTGTGGGGGCTACGACTGCTTCTCCTGGCTCTCCCGACTACTGAGGGTCAGCCCGGACTCCCCACCAAGGGTCGAGTCCCCTGGACCTTACTGGTCCTCTTCAGCCTTGAAACCCTTCTTTTGCTCCTCTTGCATTTGCCAAGGCTTGTTGGTGGTTTTCCTACACCACTGACCAGGTGCGAACTCACGAACTTCATCGGACACCATCTGCACTGCTCCATGGACTCCCCTTCAGCTCCTGGGCTCCACAGCTGGTCTTCTTCATCCATCGTCGACCCAGATCTGCATCCACAGACGGGTGGGTAGGGGCTCCTGCCCCGACTAGACACTCCATCGTGGACTGGACTCTGTCCCCTTCTTTTGCAGGTCCTCTTCTTCCAGAACCCACCTTTGGTTCCTTTTTGTCTGGTCCTGTTCTTGCACAACCATTTTCTATGTCCTTTTGTTAGTCCTTGTTAAGACAAGGTACTTACCTTTGCTCTCCTGGTCGCTGGGGGTCACTTGGGTACTCACCTCTTAGGGTCCCTGGTTCTTCCAGCTTCCCTCTAACAGCTTCCCCAAGTCCCTAACTATTTTTCACTAATTTTTGCCAATGCTTGTTGGTTCTTGTGCCATTTTTTAAGTATTACTGTGTAGATATATAGTGTGTACTTACCTCCAGTTTGGGGACTGCCTATAAGTAATCTAGTGTTGTGTTACTATAATAAAGTACATTTATTTTTGTAACACTGTGTGGTTCTATCATGGGTGATAAGTTGCTGTGTGACTATTGTGGAATTGCATAAGCTTTGCATGTCACCTAGATAAGGCTTGGCTGCTTATACACAGCTACCTCTAAAGATTCATGGGTTCTTAGACACTGCCTAAATTCACTAATAGGGGTCTCCTGGACCTGGTATAAAGTGCCAACACCATAGATGTCCACCACACACCAGGCCAGCTTCCTACAACTTCGCCTTGGTATATTCGATAACAAATCATAGTTGTTCTGATGCAGCTGATTGAGCAAAAAGCCAGACATGAATGTTCTATAATGATGAAATACAGATGATTTAGCCAACATGTGCTTCATCCAATCTTTGCCTCTGTTTCCAGTTGGACCAGCACTGCGGAGTCTTGACAGATACCATTTGCATTTCCCCAGAACTGGCAAAAGACCTGGGGTGGTAACCAGTGATGGGCAGCCTGATATATGGAAAAATACTTCTGCTCTCCTTCATCAATGGCTACAGTGATTACTGAAGCTTCGTTCTTTCATTTAGTGCGGTCATATTAATGCATTGAAAATGAGAAGCCTGGTCTGCTTGGCTCTCAAAGGATTCCTGCTTTCCATTTACAATAGATCACTACAGGTCCTGAAAGAAACATGAATTTGATGTGGTACACCAACAAGATGGCTGACCTGGGTTTATGCCTGTGTCTAGAGGCACTGAGGCTCTGGTCTTGGGCTCCAACTCACAATGTCTGGCTTGTTGTGAACCATCTGATGGGCTTCCTGAAAACATCGAACGATAATGTCAGTCGGCACTATCATGCTGGTGACGTCTTCACCTTGAAGTTGTGCAATCAGTATTTACCTACCACAGCAGCCCTCTAGTAGAGTCTTGCTGCTTATGAGAACACACATTGTCTACAGTTCTGCACCATGTGGTTTCCTCTTCAAGGACCCCAGAGAAATGAATTTCCCCTGAGATGGGTTAGGAGATTGAGCAGGACAATCTGAAATTCTTTGACCTTTCTGCAGAGATGGTTTATTCTGGATGTTGGTGCTGTTTCATTTCTTGGTTTGACAGTCTCATCAGATTACTTAACTTGGAGGTACTACTTTGGTATGAATTCAAGAAATGAGAAATCTGCAGTAAATGTATCCATACAAAATTACTTGCCTTCAGTAGCATTCTTTCTTTACCAACCCTGCCCACCACCCCTTTTTTGAGCTTTGATCCTATTACTTTTCATAAGGTTCCATTTAGTTCAGGTATACTGCAATTTCTATCAGTCTCATCTCTGCCTTTGAGGGTGTGGAAAAAAGGTTGGACCCTTTTACGCTTCTTTGATGTCATATACAGATGTAACAGTATGTACTGTTAAAACTCTGCTCATATGTGTTCTATGTAACAATTTAAAGTGGTCTATAAAGCTTTAAAAATACTGTACATTTTCAAGACATATAGCACTTTTGCTAAAGGATCTTTAAACTTTATGTATCTACCTTGTTCTATTACAGATGACACATGATGCCCTTAATGCTCCTTTGCATATTCTTCGTGCTATGTACGAACTGCAAATGAGAAGAACTGATTCCTTTTTTCTAGAAATTCAGAAGAGGTAAATATACTACTGTTTACGGGAAGCAGCCAAACTGTGAAAAGTATTTTTTGTCTGGATATTATTAAAAATGTGATATTTGTGTTTTTGTTTGCTCTAGCTCCCGTTGAAGATCTTTGCTTTTCTATTTTAAACATGTTTATTGAACAGACAATGCAGGCATTCTAGGCCTTCATGTAAACAAGTTGGTCAAACTTCTATAAGCTGTATTTGCCACTCTTGTGGTGCATTTGGTGTTGAGCAACTTGGTGCTGTGCCAGAAGCTTTTCCCCTTGCTTTGCCTTGGTCTTTGGAGGTGTCACCTGCAGCTCAACTGGCATCATGCAAGAAATGTGTGGATTGAAGTTTCTCTCCATGAATGTTGTGCCAGTGGTTCCTAAATCAGAAGATATTTACAAAAACTCCCATTAGAGACTTGATACTACAGACGTTGAGAAAAAGGACTGTGAAAATATATTGAGGAAGAGGTTCTTCATATAGAAATAGGTGATCACTGGGGAGTATTTCTACTTAGTTGATATTTTTTCGGCTCTGACTTAATATTATTAGGCTTTGATGAATTTTACCCTGGAAGTGGTGACGATGACGCCAGTTAAGTAGAGAATTTTCTTCCTTTTAGAAATTCTGTTGAAGGTTTATTATGTGATTTGCAGAATGACAGTGGCACTAACACTAAGCCTGAGTTGGAGATTCTGATTTCAGAGGTCCTGCAGCGGAGTTGTCCTTCATTAGAGAAGTAAATAGCTAATGAGACTTTGGCAATTCAGAACACGTCAAATCTATTCTTTCACAGATATTTAGTCGAAGAAACAGTCAGTGGAACCTCTTCTCCAGTGAGGCGTACGCAGATACTGTTACATTAGCATCAGGCAATCTCAGCTGTGCAAAACATGGAGCAAGGAAGCATTTACCCAAGAACGAAGGAGGATTACAACCAATTTTATTTTCCATCAGTGTTCCACCATATCCCAAATATCTGCATCTAATCGATGTTACTGTGTGGCATTGGCCCTGTTGCTCCCGTGTCAGGTTGATAACCGATGAGGCAATCGGCTGGCCAGTTTTGGAGGCATGGGTGGCACTCAGTGACCTAATGACAGCAAACTTTTCAGGCTGCTGTGCTGGCTGTGAAATATGGTGGACACTTGCGCTTATAGGATACCAAGCCCAGGAGGAGACAGAGATGCGACCACTTGAATCCCCCCACCTCCACAGGTTTCCCAAACCCCCCACCACCTACCCCCTCCCCCCTCCCCCGGACATTCATGGAGGACGGAAAGGCCCAGTCCGAGTCTGCAGCCTGCTGAGGAGCTGGGCCTATCAAATGCCTCTGCCCTGATCAATGGTGAGGCAAGTGCGTGCTTCATGAGTGGCCCAGAGCCAGACTGCTGAGTGAGATACTCCATTCTGGGCAGAGGTGAGAAACGTGAAGCAGGGACACCTCCAGAGCCCACAAGGGGAGATGATGTGGGATGCCTGGGTTGAGGCAGTGACTGTGAATGCCCTGGAGAGAACTACCTGGGAGGTGTAGACAGCTTCCCCATGGCCCTGCATTATGCCTGTACTGGGATCCCCAGCCGGAGCAGAGAAGGCCGGTGCCCCCTTCACTCATCTTCCCTCTGTGAGAGCAGCTGGGCGCTGCTGAGGATCCTATCTTGTGCTTCATTTGGGTGTGTGTGAGGAGGACCGACACCAGTATCACTGAGGAGTTGGTAACCCTGCGAAGTGGAACACCATGGGAGTATAGAAGAGATGGGGCCAAGTGATTGGGGTGGGGGGCTGGCTCAGTGCCTTCGATCCTGTGCAGCTACGAGTGGAAGCAAGCTGTTCGAGCCCCACAACACGGGTCCCTAAGCCACTGATTGCTGTGCGCACTGTAGAGTGGACACTGAATAGAGTGGGGGTGAAAACCTGGGGCTCACCCAGTTGACCCCAGCCATAGGGGATTTACGTGGCGAGTGGCCAACGAGCATCCATACCCATTCTCTGAAGGAGGTGCAGCCCAGGGATCTCTCCATGCTGAAGGGAGGCTGAGTGGCAGCCTCTTCCCAAGAGAATATCGATTGTTTTTCAAAACCAGGCACAAGAGTGGTGATCCCCTCCCAAGATGATGGTCCTTGGGAGACGAAGCAGCAAGGTAATGATCCAACATCCGTGGCACCCATGCTACAGGCTATAAGAGACTCACCTAAGGCCCTGGAGGAGAGCATTGATGGGGTCGCCACATAGATATCCCTTCTGAGACACAACCTCCGTAAAGTTTCAGAATGCATGACAGAGATGGAAATGAGTCTCGTCAGCGGAAGATGAAGTATTCACACAGAAATTTGCGAAGCTGCAGGAAGTGACTGTAGCTCAAGAAATGAGTAGAGTGTACATCCTGGAGTAACAACTTGCGCCTGGTAGGAATCCCAGAGTGACTTAAGGGAACACGCCTGGAGCAATATTTTGCACATCCGTTTACATCCCAACTCAGGAATGCCACCTAGAAAGGTGATTGTGCTACTGCTCTGCTACTCAAACATGCATGCTATCCTTCCAGCGGCTCGGGAATCCCAGACAGTCTCACCGGAGTCAGCTCGGATCATAATATTCCCAGACTAAACTCTGTCCAACAGCAATGGCTCACAGTCCTCCTGAAGGTGAAATCCAAACTCCGAGCAATGCAAATCAAATACATGCTCCTGTATGCAGCCTGATTGAAGGTTGTTTACCAAGGAAGGAATATTCAATTCTTCAACACCGCAGAGGGCATCTGGCAGTGAGTGGAGGAGAGACCTTAATTGAAATCCCCCTGGAACGATTATCCAGTGAACCCGGCCCCTGCACACTTGCACGAAGACAACGATCCAAACTTGCCAGAGGCCTCACAGCCAGGGTAGGCCTCGGAGTCTGGAAATTAGTGGGGCTGGGCCACCCCCACTAGTGACCGAAATGAGAGGCATCTGGGGCACAGTTTTCTCAGGGGCACCACACTACTGAGCATGAGGGGTTGCGGAGCTGACAACAGGCTTGCCCCTAGTATTTGATATGTTGGGAAGTTGCAGGTTCAGGTGACAGATACTTCATTTTCTGAAATATGGGATGGGGGGAGAGTCATGGGGAGCCTGGTTTCTATCCGAATTTGGGTAGTTTTTGTTTGAAGTATACCATTTCATTAGTTGACGCACACGGCCCCTGAGACAGGAATGGGGGACCTGGAACATATAACGGGGTAACAAGACCAAGACACACACTCTAACATGGAGCAATTCTTTGCAAGGAGGAACATGACAATGACACACGACATGCAGGGGGATGAGACACATTGATTAAAGGTCCTGTCATGGAGCATCACCTGGCCCCTTAACTAGCTCAGACGTGGGGTAGGGGCTCAGTACGTCTAGGAGAGATGGTCCCTAGCCGTGATACTACTGTAAGAGACACATCTAGCCGGAAATATAATCCAGTGCTAACAAAGTGCATTACAAACTACAGTCTCACTCAGGATTCACAAGGGTACCATAGGACTGGTGATTCTTATAAAAAGCCCCTCCTTTCATGTAGACAGGACCAGGCACGACCCACACAGATGATTTGTTGGAATTCAGGGCACTAGGAGACGCTCTTGTGTGTTTGCTTTAAGTGCCTATGTGCCATCCCTGGCCCCCCCACACACACAGGCCGGCTACCCATTCTGGAAATGGTAGGGCCTCTCCTGCAAAGAGGGTCATAGATATACATGTAATGGGTGAAGACTTGAACGAGCTAATGGACAAGAACCTGGACAGATTACACACTGGCGTGGTAAGGCTCCGGATGGAGACCAGCTTGACACATTTATCCTGAGCATTGGGTCCCTTAGCACTTGGAGAGCTGTACACTCAACCAACAGACAGTATTCCTTCTTTTCCACAGCCCAAAGGACTTTCTCCTGACTGGACTAGATCTTCATCATGGTGCGGGAGTGCCCCGCCTAGCTCGCGGCGGAATATCTAAAGAGGGGAATTTGATGATGTCACTTTACTGGTATTGTTGAGGGTGCAGCCAGACCTCCGGGGCTGGGAGCTTCTGGATGCTGACGTGGTGTGCGCACTGCAGTATCTAATATTTTGAGGAAAATTAAGACTCAGTCCCTCTCCTGTAACCCTGTGGGAGGCATACAAGACCATCCTCTGCAATAGGGTCCGAAACATAATAGCAGGGAAAAAGTTCAGAGGCTAGCCCTCCTGGAACTGCTGGAAACTGACATACGTGAGACTGAACAATCACAGCTCTGATCGGGCAGCCAAGTTATTCTGCTTCGCCTTGGTGCTCCTCAGAAGGTATACCACTCCGTGACACACCAGAAGTCCAAGAAATCTCACCTCATTGCAAAAACGTTACCTTGCGGGGGGGCGTAATAAGGTGGCTGCGTCATGGCGTGGCTCAGCTTACAGGAAGAAGCAACAAGATGGGTGAGGAAACTCCAGGCCGCTGCGGGGACCTGAATTGTTACTGATAGAGGGTAGCCAGGACCTTCGTGTCCTACTACCAAACACTGTACATAACCACCAGAGTGTTAGAAAAATATGTTATTTATTTATTGTAACACACACTCTAGAACTAACTTTGGTACGTCTGTTACTGGGAGATATCGGCATACAAAAATATACTTAGCAACAGGTAAGTAAAGGCGTAAAATAACATGGGTCCCTATTGGGGGGGGATACACTCCATATACAAAATAAAAAAATGGATTGCGAAAATCACTCCCAACCCACACTGCCACCCAAGGACCCTTAGGAGTGGGGAACTACTAAAAATCCCAAAGGTAAGTAGGTAGAATTCCCAGGCACCTGTGTGCAGAGTAGTAAAATCGGGTCGGTGACCATAGGCTAACATGGGGAAGGCGCAGTTGGAGCTTTCGCATTTTAGGACCCTTCCCAGTGCCCCCACCCGTGGATACCCAGAACAGGGGAGTACCTACCCCAGGGACCCCAGGTGCATAGGGGTGAAGCCGAGTCGGAACCTCCCATTGAAGTCACTGGGGACCTCGGTTATCCAGCTGCTGTAGTGACCCATGCACCAGGTCGGTGTATCCCAGGCATGGATTCCTGAAAAAGAGGACCTACGGAAAGAGGGGACAGAGTCCAGATCACCCAGAGGTGCCCCAGCGGTGCAGGAGGGCAATTCCCACCCTTCTTGGAGATGCTTTCCTGTAGGACGGTGGATGAAGAAGTGCAGCTGTGCAGTCCACGGGATACAGGAAGATCCTATGAGTAGTCCACGAGCTGTCCCACACCAGTTGTCAAGTTGCAGAGGAGTCAGTGGTCAGCGCAACCACCAACAAGTCTTGGCAAATGCAGGGAAGCGTTGCACAGAGTTGGCAGGATTTGTGGGGACCAGCAAGGTCCAGGTGATCCAACCTTGGTGCGTAGCTCAGGGTTATCCCTCAATATACAGGAGAGCCAGCAGAAATCAGTGGATCCCCCAGCAGGACCCTCTGGCAGCAGACACAGGTATTCACGGGGTTGCTCAGCAGCACCGCAAAGAGGGAAGCCCACGCTGCAGAAGTTGCAGAGACAGACGTTCTTGGTGCTGGAGAGTACTGGAGGCCAGGGCTTCTTAGAGCTAGGAGGTCTTCAGACTGAAGGGCCAGTAAGCCTTGGCAATGACAAGCAGATGGGGTGCACAGGGGTTCCAGTCAAGCAGCTCCAGCAAGGGACCACAGACTTAAGATATGTCAGATCTCTGCAGAGCCACAGAACCACCACCTGTGTTGAAGAGCCTTGAAGAGACAGTGGGACAGCAGGAATCCAAAAGCAGGTCGACGTCGTTGAGGTGCTTGCAGATGCAGGGGAGTGACTCCACTCAAAGGCAAATTCCTTCTTGCTTTCCTAAGTACAGGCAGAGTCCCAGTGACTCTGGAGGATGCACGGCTACGGGGTTGCAGAAGTCTTTGCAGAACTTGGAAACAAAGTTCTAGTACTGGTTACAGTCTTGCTTCTGATTCCAGCATGCTGTTGTGGTGTCCAGGTTGCAGAAGTGTCTTTCAGAGGAGACTTGCAGACAGTTCTTGAAGTCTTGCAGACAAATCTAGGAACCCACCATTAGGTGAGCCCTTAGGTAACCAAGGGAGTTGCACACTTTCTGCAGTTATCCACCTATAAGAGGGGGTCAGGGACGTCACCTAGCTGGCCTAACCAGTCAGATATGCTCCAAGGGGCCTCTATCCATCTTATTTCAAAGATGTCAGATTCAAGTGGCCACCTAGCAGAGCTCTGTGCACCTCCTGAGGGGTGAAGCTGGATCGGGGTGGTAACTCCCCTTTCCTTTGTGTGGTTTCATGCCAGAGCAGAAACCGGGGGGGTCCTGCACTGATGCAAACTGGTTTACGCAAGGGGGGCACCAAATCCGCCCTTCAAAGCCGTCTGGTGGTGCTCAGAAGCACTACCATCCCAGCCCAGAGACACCTATTTCTAAAGAAGAAGTCATACCTCTATCTTACAGGAAATCCTTTGTTCTGCCTTCCCCTGCCTGAGTTAGGGTCACCAGCAGGAGGGCAGAACAGTGTCTGGGGTCAGCGGCAGCACGGGCTGGCATGCAGACCTTGCAAGGCTGTACAGGCAGACTTTGGGGGATCCCGTACGGAACCCCAGGAATACATGGTATCATGCAACTAGCATTAGAATCGGTGTAGTTGCATGATTCCAACATATTTGATACCAAACATGCCTAGGTTCAGTAAACCTACCCCTCCACCCCCAGCAGTCAGCCAGCAGTCTGGCCAGTCCTTAGTCACCCACCCCTCCACCCCCATCCCCAGCTAGTCTGACTCATTCCCACCAAGGACCATTCGGAGGAAGGATTTGCCATCGTCTGCTCCTCTGGTAATCCATCAAGTCAGACAGGTGGGTTTTGCAGATAGTATGAAGGGGTTACTCCCTCCCCTTCGAGACTAACCCTCCATCCATGCCACCATCCAATGATAAGATGATGGAGGATCACCTGGAACTTTTCTGCAAGGAGGGTATGGCTCTCTTGGCCAAGGGAGCCGTAGAGAAGGTCTCTGTGCCAGAAATAGGTAGTTGTTGTTATTCTTGATGCTTTCTGGCACCCAAAAAGGACAAGAACCTTCGCCCTGTCCTAGAACTTTGGTTCCTCAATCTCTTCCTCAAGAAAGAGAAGTTCAAAAAGCTCTCTGTGGCTCAGGTTTTATCTGCTCTGGACCCAGGAGACTGGATGGTAACATTGGACTGTGCTCCCCTTTGGCCTTACCAGCACCCCTCAGGTGTTCACCAAAGTGGCGATGGTCGCAGCTCATCTGTGCAGATCAGGGGTTTCAGTCTTCCCCTATCTTGACAACTGGCTGTTGAAGGTGGGTTCACTCCAGGCTTTTGTCTCCCATCTTCAGACTGCTGCAGACCTCCTGCATTGGTTGGGGTTCACTATAAACGTGCCTAAGTCACACCTGACTCCCTCTCAGACACTCCCTTTCATCAGAGCTGTTTTGGACACAGTGTAGTTTTGGGCTTAACCTTCTGAGAGGTGAGTCCAGAGTATTCACACTATGATACCGATGTTTGTCTCTATAAAGGATTTCGGTGGTTTTGACTCTGAGGCTGATGGGCTTCATGGCCCCCTGCATCCTGCTTGTGAAACATACCAGAACTCATATGCAAGCTCTGCATTGGGATGTAAAGTTCCAGTGGGCGCAGCATCAGGGGAATGTCTTCAACATGGCCCAGATCTTGTGAGATCTCCAGTGATGGCTAATGAACTGCAATTGGGTCAGAACAGCTCCCTCTCCCTTCCCCAACCGGATCTGACAGCAGTGACAGATGTGTCACTCCTGAGAGAGGCAGAGATCACAGACATCTGGTCTCTGGTGGAGACCAGACTCCAAATCAGCCTGTTGGATCTCCGGATGATCAGAGTAGCATTGAGAGCTTTTCTTCCCTCTCTCAAAGAGAAGGTAGTGCAGGTGTTCATGGACAACACCACTGCCATGTGGTACTGCAACAAGCGGGGGGGTCATGGACCCTTTGTCAGGATGCTCTGCGCCTCTGGACGTGGCTGGAACAGCAGAGCATTTCCCTGGTGGTTCAACATCTGGCAGGCTCTCTGAACGCCAGAGCGGAAACACTCAGCCAACAATGCCTAGTCGATCACAAATGGCAACTCCATCCGGAGGTGATGCAAGATCGCTTTTATCAGTGGGGAGAGCCTTGGTTAGATCTGTTCAGCTCCGCATGGACCGCACAATATCAGCAGTTTTGCACGTTGGAGTTTCCAAGGCGGCACTTTTTCGGTGAGGCTTTTTGCTGAGTGGAGCTTAGTCCTCCTGAATATCTTTCTAACCATACCACTTCTGTCCAGAGTTCTCAAGAAAATCAAGAATGACCAGGCCCAAGTAATCCTTGTGGCTCGAAGACTGAGCATGAATAGTTTGGTGTCCCGAGTGTAGGGAGCTGGATTCTGGTTGCATTACTGTGCCTGGTTTTAGATGTAACTTCGACTGAAGTGCACTGGATTCCTGCTAACCAGGTCCCCAGTGCCATTGCTCCTTCCCTAAAACAAGACATCTGGTCACTTGATCCCTAAGTGACCTAGCCCTTCAGTCCCCCTGTAAGTCCCTAGTAAATGGTACCCCTGGTACCTAGAGCCTGGATACTGAAGAGGGCCCCCAGAGCTGCAGCACAACTTATGACACTCTCATGGATCCAACACCAACTTTATGCAGACTGCTTTTGCTGGCTGTTTGGCAAAGTGATCCCAAGATTGAAAACACATGGGACACACTTGTGACGCCAGACATCACCACTGCACCCGAGTCGCCTCGCCTGTGTTGAAGTGAGCCAATGGTGTTAGCGTTGTCCCCAGGCACCTAAAACACTGCTTGTAATATCTGCAAGTCACCTCTACAGCAGGCCTTCAGCCCTAAGGCAGGGTGTGTTATATTACAAATGAGGGCATATATGCATGAGCAAATATGCCCCCACTATGCCTTTGTTGATTCTTATATATAGTAAGTGTACAGGGAAGCCATTTTAAATGAATGTGCTTGACACTGGTCACTACGAGTTCCCCAGCTCCATGATGGCGTCTCTGAATGCAGGGATGTTTGGTATCAAACATCTTGTATTAATGAACCCTCACTGATTCCAGTGATGGATTTATTAATACATGCACCCAGAGTGCACCTTAGAGGTGCCTCCTGAAAAGCCAAACAACTGCTGGTGAGCTCACTGACCCGTCCTGGCCAGCATGCCATCAACAGATGGGAATCTAACCTACCAGGGGGAGAGCCTCCACTCTTGAGAGGTCAGAAACAAAAGTCTGTCTGGGCTGGGGTGTTACCCACCCCTCTCCACATGATGACCTCCATTCCAAGGCAGGAACTTCAGAGAAGCCCACCACCTTCGCTATACAAAACTGGCCTTCCTCAGAGGAAGATGCCAACCTCCCTGCCTCAGGGCCCATCTGGCACCTTTACAGGCAGGCAAATTAGCTATGCAGGAGGTGTGCCTCACTTCCAGACTTGGAACACCCACAGGGTGGCCAGGCTGAAGTGGACACCACTTCAGAAATTCCACCACCTTGCATGTGCTGAATTTAGGAACCCTGGTTAGGGTGATGACCATTCCCCACAGGAAGTTGTCATCTAGAGGGTGTATTGACCCCAAGGGTAAGTAGCGCATCGTCAGCTACCTTTCACTCCCCTAATTCCCCCTAAGTTGAGTATTTAGGGGACCCTCTGATACCAGATCTTCATTGGACACTAAAGGAGATGTGGACGAGACGCCTACTAAACCCAAGAATCGAGGAGCACGACTGACTTGGCTCCAACTCTGATGGCCTGCCTGTTGCACCTGACCCTTGAGTAGCAACTGACCTGTACTGCCACAGCAGCCTCCAAGAAGACTGGGAGAGCTACCAGTGCTCCGCAAATTGCCAAGAACTCCCTAGGAGTGGAGGATCTGCTCCCCTGCATCCACAGGCACCCAAGAAGGAGCTGAGAGGACCAGTACCGAAAAAATTCAGACGCCAGAAATCACCACTGCACCGAGTCACCTAGCCTGTGTTGAAGTGGGCCAGTGGTGTTAGTGTGGTCCCCAGGCCATCCAGATGAGAAGCCCATCCCGTGCTCACCTACTGTGGGCCCACGGCATCTGCAGACTGTTTCTGCAGACTCTCATGCAGCCGTGAGTGGCTAGGAGGCAAAACCTGATGCCCTCGGACACCTCTGCACCCGTTTGCCCCAGACCCAAAAGAGGGGAACCAAGGGTGCCTCCACTACTCCCCACCTCATGAGACCTGAGCCCTCTTGTTGGCTTGGTTGGACTAGACCCCAGTCCATGGCTGCGGAGTGTTTCTTCAGTCCCCCTGTAACCGCGAGGAACTAAAATGCTGAACCCGATGCCAGAAGAGACCCCTGCACCCGCGCCCTGCAGATTGAGGAGGAATGGACAGACGGTGTCCCCACATGCCCGAGGACCTCACGGGTCGAGCCCCCCTGTGGGTCCCCTGGACTGCCCTTCCAGTCCGTCCCTACATCGACTTTGTAACCGGACCGATCCCCATAGACTTGAATGGGACACCTGACTCCGTAACACACCTCTGCACCCAGAGCCACCAGAGCTCCCAGAGGTGACCTGTTGGTGTGGCTAATGACCTTGCTCCATACCCACCTCAAGTCCAGATGACCAGTCCTGCAAGCATTTGCTGAATGCCCGTATGCAGTGTCTGTTTTTCTCCCATAGGATAACATTAAGCACCCGAAGCTGAAACACACCTCTGCACCCGGACCCCTCAGTGCCTCCCAAAGTGAACTGTTGGTGCTGCTTTGACCTTGCCCCATACTTACCTTAACTCCAAAGAACAGTCCTGTGGGTTGTCGCTAACTGCCCGCATGCAGTACTTGTTTTCACCATAGGATAACATTGGGCACCCGATGCTGGAAATTACCTCTTCACCCAGACACCCCAGTACCTCCTGCAGTGACCTGTAAATGCTGCTTTGTACCTTGCCCTGTACTTACCTTAATACCAGCAGATTGGTCCTGTAAGTCATTGCTAACTACCAGTATGCAGAATATGTTTTTCCCCCAGAGGATAACATTACTGCTCCAAAAAGTGCAGTCTTACTTTTGAAAACGATGAAAATTCATAACTCAAAAAGTACTCGATCTGATTCCGGTGATCTTGGTATCAAAGTTTATATAAAAGTATGTGTAATTTTTTATAAATTGGTGTCAGATTTCTTTATTGATGTGTGTCTCACTTACTGCATGAGTGTGTGCCTTACATGCTTAGCACTACCCTCTGATATGCCTAACTGCTTCACCACACTACCCAAAAAGAGAGCATTTGTGATGTAATTTGTGCCTCTGTACTACCTCTGGGGTTTGCTTGGACTCTTTGCCCAGTGTGCCTCTATTTGGTCCACCATATAACGAGCCAGCTTCCTACACCGGGCTACTGAGCATGGCAATCAATCCTCTGATCAGGCTGCCCCTTTAAGAGGATCTTCTGTCGCAGCAGCAGGGGAGGGTTCTCCACCCGAACCTGTCCAGTCTCCACCTTCTTGCGTGGAGTTGGAGCGACGGCACTTGACAGCTTTTGACCTTCTGTCCGAAGTCTGTAATGTAGTTTTGGCAGCCATGCGTCCCTCCACCAAAACGGTATACACCTGTCATTGGAAGAAATGTGTGGCATGGTGCACATACAAGCCTGTTTACCCCCTTTCTGCCCCTCTCTCTTACGTTCTGTTATTTATTCCGTTGGCCCAGCAGGGCTCTGCTATCAGCACTCTCAAAGGTTGTTTGTATGCACTCTGCTTTTTTACGGTTGATTGATACACCTTCTTTGTTAAAATCTCCTATTGTGATTAGGTTCCTTAAATCCCTTACTCATGTTTCCTCCATCCCCATTCATTATGCTCTAAAGGAACTTGAATTTGGTTTTGTCTTTTCTGATGTGTGCTCCTTTAAGAGGCCTCTCTTGTGGCCATTACATCTGCCCACAGGGTGAGAGAGCTGCAGGCATCTTCATCTAAACTGCCCTACTTTTCTGTCTATACTGAAAAAGTGGTGCTTCGTACTAGGGCTTCCTTTCTTCCTAAAGTGGTTACACCCTTCCATGAAGGTCAGTACATCACCTTGCCTGCTTTTTACACACACCCTGCATCGTTCTAAAGAAAAGGAGAGACTCCATCACCAGGAGTCCAAAAGAGTGGTGGTGTTCTATCTTGACTGTACTAAAGAGTTCCAGGTGGATGATCAACTCTTTTCTGGTTAAGTGGGTGCAAAGAAAGTCTGGGCAATGCAGAAGAGAACCATCTCCAGGTGAGTCATACTGTGCATTAAAATGTGCTACACACTGGCTAAAAAGCACCCTCCTGAGGGTTTACGTGCTCCTTCTATCAGAGCTAAATCTGCAACTATTAAATTAGCATGCAGAGTTCTGGTCCTTGACATCTGTCAGACAGCAACGTGGGCATCTCTACACATGTTTACCAAACACTACTGCCTGGACAGTCAGGTCCGTAGGGACACTTTGCCCGTTCGGTCCTGCAGGAGTTTCTAGTGTGATTTTACTTCCCAGATGCAAAGGCGCAGACCCCATGGCTGTTCTACTATTGTAGGAAGCTGGCTCTATATATGGTTCACTAAAAAGAAGTACACCTTGCAGAGCGTCCAGTGGATCTCCAATTGGTTTGCAGAGGCAAAAGTAGAAAACACTAATGCTCTTTTTTGTGGTAGTGTGGGTGAGCAGTTAGGTTTATCTGAGGGTAGTGCTAAGCATTTGGTGTACTCACAGAGGCAATAAATGAGACACACGCTCAAAGAATAAATTCGAGACCAATTTAGAAAAAATTAAACTTTTTTAATATATAATTTAAACCCTAGAACTTCGTTATCAGGTAAGTTCAAGCATAAATACTGTTTAGTTTAAAAAATCGACAGTGCAATTTCAGAGTTCTTCAATGTTAACATATGGGAGGAAAGCACAGTCAGCAAAGAAGCACTTATTGATGACTCACAGGACCAATGTTGAAGACTTAAGATGAGTACTGGGTGTAGGAATCTGGCCTAGTGTGTGATGAGCACCTATGGTGCTATCACCTTATACCAGGTCCAGGTATCCCCTATTAGTAAAGTGTAGGCAGTGTCTAGGAAGCCACGGCTCTCTAGAGGTAGCTGTGGATGAGCAGCCAAGACTTATCTAGGAGACATGCAAAGCTTATGTAATACCACTATTGTCACACAGTATCTTATCACACTTGAAGGAACCACACAGTGTTACAAAAATAAAGTTACTTTATTATAGTAACACAACATGAGAATACTTATAGGCAGTTCGGTTTCCCCCAACTGGAGGTAAGTACACACTAATTATATACACATTAGTAATCAGTAAAATTGCATAAGACCAACAAGCATTGGCAATAGTTAGTAAAAATATACTAAGAAAGTTGAATGCGAGTTACAGTCCCCCACCCAAGGAAGTGGAGTTGTTAGAGGTGGGCTGGAGAAACTAGGAACCACAAGAGGTGAATACCAGAGTGACCCCCAGCGACAAGGAGAGCAGAGGTAAGTACCTGGTTTTCCCAAGGACTAACAGGAGGACTTAGAAAAAGGATTGTACAAGAACAGGACCAGACATGAAGAAACACAAAGATGTTTTCCGTTAGAAGAGGACCTGCAAAAGAAGGGGACAGAGTCAAGTCTGAGATGGAGTGTCCAGTGGGGGCAGGAGCCACTACCCACCCTTACGTGGATGGAGAACCTTCTGTGGATGGAGAACCAGGTCGACGAGAGAAGAAGATCAGCTATGGAGCCCAGGAGCTGAAGAGGAGTCCTTGGAGGGATGAAGATGGTGTCCCACGTTGGTTGTCAGTCGCATTCGGTCAGTGATGCAGAACCACCACAAAAAATCCTTGGCAAATGCAACAGGAGCAAAAGAAGAGTTGCGAGGCTGAAGAGGACTAACAGGGCCCAGGGGACTCGACCCAAGGAGAGCAGTCCGAGGTGCCCTCAGCAGTCGAGAGCCCACAGAAGCAGTTGCAGCCCTCACAGGCAACCCTCTGGCAGCAGGCATACAAAGTCACAGTGAGGCCCAGTCATCACACCTGAAGAGAAGTCCCATGTCGCTGGATCAGCAGAGAGGAGACTGTGGTTGGCGGGAAGAAGTGCTGGGGACCAGGGTACACGGGGCCTGATGATCCCTTGGAGCAGGAGCAAACAAGATTTAGTAGCTGCAAGAGACGCGGTGCACATGGGTACTGTCCTGCAAGGAGAGAGGCAAGGGCTTACCATCTCCCAGGTTGGACAGCTGGCAGAGAGGACCAATGGGACCACTCCAGGCCACCACCTGCGATGCAGGATCTATGCAGTTCCAGAAGAGGGCAGAGTCATGCAGCCATTCGTCGTTGCAGTTGGTGCCCTCAGGTGAAGGGGAGTAACTCCCTCACGCCAATTCCTTCTTGCTTCTTGGTGCAGGCTGAAGTCTCACTGACCTCAGAGTATGCACAGCCGGGGAAATGTTGCAGTTGTTGGAAGGAGCCAGAGAAACAATGTTGCAAAGCGGAGTTGTTGCAGAAGTTGCAGATTGTCCGTTCCTGAAGAGTCAAGTTGCGGTTCCAGTGGTCAGAAGACGAAGAGGAGTCCTGGTGGAATCTTGCATATCGATTCTGGAGACCCAACCTCAAGGAAGTCCCTAAATATCCTTAAAAGGGGGTTTGGTCACCTAGTAAGGCGATCACCTATCAGGAGGGGGTGTGACATCACCTGCCTGACCTGGCCACTCAGCTGTTCCCTGGGGCCTCTGCACATCTTGGTTTCAAGAGCAGGACGAGCTATATTTTGGTGCGGAGTCCATCGGAGAGTGCAGACAGGCTGGCGGCGTTTGTACCAAGTCAGCTGCTTCTTCTTCTCTTCTGCGTCTCTTATTTGTCCTTCTCTTCTTCGGGTACCAGGATCTGAATTCTAGGGTTCAGGGGTGCCACCTAAATGCTCAATTTAGGGGTGTTACATGGAGTGCAAGGTGGTAGCCAATGATCTAACCACCTTTAGGGTGACTACACCATTTGTATGACGTTTTCCACTGGGAAGTGGTGATAACCCAAATCCTAGTGGCCTAATTCCTTCCAAACAGAGATAGAGGAATCTAAAAGTGGTGTGGGCACACCTCCTAATCTGCCTAATTTTCCCATCTGTTCTGCCGTCTAAAGTGGGGTCAGGACAGAGGGGTTGGTCATCTCCGCCATCTGGAGAGACCTGGGCCTAATTATAAATGCGGCTATACCTTTGAAGCTTCCCACCCTGGAATGTCCATCCCGCCTGGGTGAGGTGCTAACACCCCTGCCCAGTATAGGCTTTTGTCTCTGGCCCTTGAGAGTGCTGGCTCTCACCTTGGGGGCCATAAACATGTCTAAGGTGGCTCAACTGGTCAAGACCAGTCAGTCAACACACTGGTAGTTGGTAGGTTTTCAGGGGGGCACCTCTAAGGTGCTCTCTGTATGCATTTATTAATAAACCCCTCACTGGAATCAGTGAGGTTTTATTAATCTAAGATGTTTGAAATAAAACATCCGTCTTCAGTGAAGCCATGATGTAGCTGGGAAACTCGTATTGACCAATGGCCAGCACATGTGTTTAAAATGGCTTCCCTGGTGACTTACTATATCTGAGAATCGACAAAGACATAGCAGGGGCATATGCTTGTGCAGGGATGCCCTCACATGTATTATAAAGCACCCTGTCTTAGGGCTGTAAGGCCTGCTAGAGGGGTGGGTTACATATATTACACGCAATCTTAGGGGTCATGGCACCTAAGCTGTGTGCCCTGTCGAGTTTTCAATTTTGGGAGCACCTTATCATGCAACCTGCAATGGAAGTCTGCATAAGGTTGGTGCTGGGTCCCTCAGAGTGTCACAAGTTGTGCTGCAGCTCTGAGGGGCCTTCTCTCAGTACTAATGCCCTAGGTACCAGGGGTACCATTAACTGGGAGCTGAAGGGTCTGTTCATTTGGGGATCAAGTGACCAGGTGTCTTGTTTCAGAGAAGAAACGAAGAAACACTGGCACTGGGGGCCTGGTTAGCAGGAACCCATTACACTTCAGTCTAAGTTGTATCTGTAGGAAGCTGGCTCTGTACACACTATTTCAAAATGATTTATAGTGTGCACAGAGTCCGGGAGTTCCCCAGAGACTTGACAGAGGCAATGATAGATAATACTAATGCTCTTTTTGTGGTAGTGTGGTCGAGTAGTTAGGCTTATCACAGGGTATTGTTAAGCATTTGTTGTACACACACCAGCAATAGAAGAAACACACACTCAATGACAACTCCAGACCGATAGGATTTTATATAGAATAATATCTTTCTGCTACTTTATTACTAGAACCACAAGATTCAGTTCAGAAGTAAATACTGTTGCAGGTAAGTACTTAGCATAGACATCAATGTAGCTTTGATTCACTTTAGTCAATTAAACAGTTTTTAAGAAAGCAGAGAATATCTATTTTAAAAGTGGACACTGCATTTTCTGAACAGTTCCTGGGGGAAGAAAATAAAGTACAGTTTTAGAGGTAAGTACACGACTTACAGTTCCAGTCTCCGGGTTATAGGTAGTCACTGTTGGGGGTTCAAGTTAACCCCAAACACCTACCACCAGCAACACGGGGTCGGCCGGGTGCAGAGGTCAAAGTTGAGCAATTTTAACGTGGGCTCCTATGGAGACAGGGGGTACTCGGAATTCGGTCTACCAGCAGGTAAGTACCTGCGGCTCGGAGGACAGACCAGGGGGGATTAGAAGAGCACTGGAGGGGCCACAAGTAGGCACCAAACATGCACCCTCAGTGGCACAGTGGCGGCTGGGTGCAAGGTGCAAACAGGACGTCGGGCTCCCAATGCTGGTCTATGAGGGGACCCCGGGGGTCCAGGGTGGTGTCTCGGGCACACCACCGGTCGGACAGGGAAGAGGGCCGCCTGCTGGTGGATGATGCACCGGGGGTTGATTTCTCCAAGGCCTGGGGTCTGCGGGTGCAGTGGTTCTTCAGGTGTTGGTTATCTTCGTCTGTAGGTCGCGGTCAGCTGGGTCCTCAGGATTCCCTCTGCAGGTGTTGTCGTGGAGGGGTTACCCCAGGGTGGACACTTGCTCACAATCGCCTGGGGACCCTTTCTGACTGGGTGGACCACCTGGACACAGACCGTGGGCGTCGGGTACACACAGGTCAGGACTCACACATACAGAGTGAGGTGGGAGTCCTTTAGAAGAGGTTTCTTCTTCTCTTGTTTGGACAGGGCCACTGTTCACAGGAGTTCTTGATCCTCTGCGATGCAGGCAGTCCTTTGGAGGTTTTTCAGAGGTCGCTGGTCCTGTAGGACGCGTCACCTTTCTTCTGCAATTTCTTTGAAGGAGGAGACAGGCAGAAGTGCTGGGGCCAAGTCAGTTGTTCTCTGCTTTTCTTCTCTGCTGGTGTTTCAGCTAAGTAGTCATTCTTCTTCTTGTGAGGTCATCAAGAATCTGGTGAGCTGGGTTCAGGGAAGCCCTTAAATCCTAGATTTAGGGGCGTGTTAGGGGTCAGAGGGAAGTAGCCAATGGTTATTGTCCCTGAGGGTGGCTACACCCTCCTTCTGTCCACTCCCTTTGGGGAGGGGGGGCACATTCCTATCCCTATTGGTCCCTGTCCTCCAAACCAATATGGAGGATTCTGCAGGGAGGGGGTCACTTTAGCTCTGGACACCATAGGGGTGGTCCCAGCTGAAATGGTCACTCCTCCTTGTTTTTCTGAAGTTTCCCGCTGAACTGGCCACCAAAAGTGGGGGATTTGTCCGGGGGGCGGGCATCTCCACTAGCTGGAGTGCCCTGGGGCACTGTAACACAAGGCCTGAGCCTTGCGGCTCACCACCAGGTGACACAGTTCCTGCAGGAGGGAGGTGTGAAGCACCTCCACCCAGAGCAGGCTTTTGTTTCTGGCCTCAGAGGGCACAAAGGCCCTCACCCTAGGGGGTAAGAAACCTGTCTGCTAGTGGCAGGCGGGCACAGACCTGTTAGTCCTACAATAGAGGATTGGGTAAAATACAGGGGGCATCTCTAAGATGCCCTCTGTTTGCATTTTTTAATATATCCCACACTGGCATCAGTGGAGGTTTATTGTGCTGAGAAGTTTGATACCAAACTTCCCAATATTAAGTGTAGCCATTATGGAACTGTGGAGTTTGTTTTGACATACTCCCAGACCATATACTTAATATGGCCACACTGCACTTACACTGTCTAAGAATGGACTAAAGCACTGTAGGGACATATTGCTCATGCAGCCATGCCATTACCTGTGGTACAGTGCACCGTGCCTTAGGGCTGTAAGGCCTGCAAGAGGGTTGACTTACCAATGCCACAGTCAGTGTTTTGTGGGCATGGCACCCTGAGGGTGATTCCATGTCGACTTTGCAGATTGTGTGTGTTATTGGGGAGAAAAAGGCAATGTCAGTGTACATGTGTTAGGTGAGGGGTCCCTTAAGGTGGCCCAACACATGCTACAGCCCTTAGGGACCCTCCCTGTACACTGGGCCCTTGATACCACTGGTTACTTTTACAAGGGACTTATCCGTGTGCCAGAGGTGTGCCAATTGTGGAAATAAGGATACATTTCTAGGGAAAGAACAATGGTGCTGGGGCCTGGTTAGCAGGATCCCAGCCACTCTGTCAAGTCAGCATCAATATCAGGCAAGAAGTGGGGGATAACTGCAACAAGTGCCAGTTTCCTACACAATCTAAAAGCCAGACAAAAAGTGTGTGTGCGTGTGTGTGGGGGGCGGTGTATTGAAACTGGAAACCAGCTCCCTAGATGGTGTTTCAAAAATACCCAGATACCAGGACCCTGTGTCGCCCATTGGAAAGGGCAGTTTACCACTGCTGCCAGGGCATCTGTCAGGAAGGCCATTGACTTGTGCCAATTAATGTGGACACACATAGGACCCTAAAAAATGTAGGATATCCAAGATTCTCGGCACTGAATGTTCAGGGTCCACCAGGTAGAAGAGGATGTCATCAGCGTATAATGAGATAACATCCGCCCAGCCTGAGTCCCATCAAAAGCCCTTGATTTGTGCGTCTATCCTGATCCACGATGCCAGGGGTTCAAGGAACACTGCAAATAGCAGGGGGAGAGCTGGCAACCGTGCGGGATCCAAGGTCAAGAGGATTCACAGCTCTTGCAAGTGCCCAGTGCGTGCCGGCAGCCCATCAATATCCTCATATTATGCCTTGTTGCTCTGTACGGCATGAAGCTGGATTGATCAGGACCAATAAAGGATTAAATCACCTGTATTATAGGCAGTTTGCCAGAACCTTGGCCCAAATCTTTGTTTCAGTAGTGATCAGGGAGATCGGCCCGTGGGAGGCAGAAACATCAACTGTCTTCCCATCTTCATGAATCAGGACAATCGTGACTTTTCGGAAGGTCAGTGGGCATGAAATTTGCTTCTGTAGCCACTTTAAACATGGAAAGCATTGGCTTCACCCCTTTCAATGTGACATATTTATAAAATTCAATCGGCCACATAATCGGTCTCGAGCTGCAATAACATCTCCTCTAGCTTCAGACAGTCCTCGTCCCTATCCCTTCTCAGGCCCACCCTTTGCAATCAATTAACCCCTCAGGACCGGCTTGTATGCCTCCCTGAGGTCGGTTGCCAGTCGGACAGAACACTAATTTTCTGTGAAGTAGCTGGCAGTAGCCTTAGCCACCATCGTTTTGGTCTCTTTATCTTTCATTTCCTGTGCATCAAGTCTCCATTCTATTGTCCGGCTCAGGACACCCATGTAAGCCTTGGTGAGCAGTGGTGACTGGTTCAGTATGCCCTGGGGGAGGAAGGTGGTACGAGAGTCATCTAAAATGTGGGCACTAAGAAGTAATTCACTCGGGACATAGCTCCCTATGACTTGGCTGTGTTTGAGTACTGGCGTGTGTCAAGGTTTGTCGACCACCATAAGTCAACAAGTCCCATAGTTTCCACAAAAGTGGCCAATTCTGTGTCAAGTATCGCCCGGTATCCGGATCTAATCATTCTGTCCATGCCTCCCTATAGTGTCAGATTGAGGTCCCCACCAACAATGGTTAATGCATCTAGGGAACTTGTCAGCCAGGCCCCGATGCATTCCAGACCCATGGATTGTAGACCCAGGGGAAAGTGCCATGACCCAATGACCACATCCTCCCCATAGCACGGACTGTGGATCGCAGCCTGACATCCATGTTATCATCCCAAGTGCTGTGGACTTCCAACGATAAAGAGTGGCGAATCAGGATTCCGATCCCCCTGGATCCCCTTGTGAATCCTGCAGGTGCCAGTACTTTGTACCTGCCTCTGGTGTGTGTACAACAAATGCTTAACACTACCCCGTGATAAGCCTAACTGCTCGACCCCACTACCACAAATATAGTATTAGTATTATCTATTATTGCCTCTGTCAAACCTCTGGGGAACCCCTGGCCTCTCTGCTCACTATATCTCATTTTGATATGGTATATACAGAGCCAGCTTCCTACATACTTATTAATATATTCGGCACAATAGACTGTAAAAGGGTCATTGAGGTTTTTGAGTCCCACATGGGTTTCACAGGAACAGCAATGAGTTGATTTATCTCTTACCCTTCAAACTACACACAGCTTGTAAGAACAGGAAATCACTGGTCTGACACTAATGTGGTCAGGTGGAGTTCTTAGGGGCTCTATATTTGCTCCTAAATTATTCATATGGAGCCAATGAGTATCTTTGATTAAGTATACTGGCATATTAATTTACCAGCACTTGGATGTCATGGAACTGTACATGAATACTTCTTCCTTCTTGGACATCATAGGTCTCACAACAGCCTTACAAATATTTAAACATCGATGCCTGCCTTACTGAAGTGGTTGAGATAACTTCAATTTAAAATAAACACTAATTGGAAGGATACATTAAAATCTGAATGCGTTTCACCTTCTCTGTCCCAAAACGTTTTACATCTTTGGGTTTTTGAATATATTTAGTCCATAGATTCATTCTCACCATGAAAACAGACATGTACTGAAAGGTAAAATCAGCTAGACTACAACTTGCTTTGGAACACCTTAAACCCCCTGCTAAGTCAGCCCGACTTCCATAATGTCATTCAGTCTGTAATCAGTTCTCAGATTCATTATGGAAGTGAGCCACTCATAAAAGCTTCTCAAAACTACCTGACATCTATGAAAGCCCAGTTGCATTTAACAACGAAAGTCATTATAGGCCCAAAAATATTTAGGGCCTGATTTAGAGTTTGGCGGACTGGTTACTCTGTCACAAACGTGAACGATATTTCGCCCACTGTATTACGATTACCATGGGATATAATGGGGAATGGGATATCCTCCACATTTGCGACTGAGTAAGCCCATTCGCCAAACTCTAAATCAGACCTGTAATCCCTTAACACCAATCTTGCGGAACTTTCACACTGGAGGCTCGACATAAATTCAAATTTTCATGTTTTATAGCCACACCTCTGATGTTTTTCCCTTTTTACTTATATTTCCTCTCCTTCTGAATGGCCTTTCTATCTGATAGAGACTCCTGGTTGCAGATTCCTTAACTTAGAATTTTCCCTCAAGCGTTGTGATCCGGAGACTTTTATTCGGGCAGTACCCCTGGGCACCGACAGGTGGCGCCAGTCAACTCTGGGTGCGTCGTTGGCATTGTGGTCGCCAGGCTGACGTTGCGGTCGTATATAGGCGCCACCCCGGCGCATTGATGTCAGATCCAGAGAAGAGCTACTCCTAGTTATTTTTTGACGAACTGCATACTTTTGTCAAATTCTTTTTGATGAGTTTTGCATGCAGCGAGGGATGTCCTGGATGAACGTTTTAAACCCTGTGACTCCTGTCACCAAATGATGTCGGTGACAGATCCGCATGTCGTCTGTCTTTGGTGTCTGGATCGCAACCACTACCTGAAGTTGTGCTCCGAGTGTCGTGCCATGAACCTAAAGGCTTTGAGGTAGAGGTCACTAAAGCTCATGGCAGCCCCCGGCGCTCGACTCCACAATGCTGCCGGTCTCGTTTAAGAGGAAGGTCATGAGACTGCTCGCAGAGTCTTCACCATTCCTCCTTGTCCCATTCCAGGTCCTCAGGATGCTCGAGTCACAAGAAGAAGAAGTCAAAGAAGGGCAAATGTTCTTCGTCTTTGTCCCATCGCTTGGACTACGCAACACGGGAAGTGCATCGAGGTTCTAGGCCTCAGTCTTCAGAGCCTGCGTCTGGGTTGGCTCCGTGCCTCCCTGACTTTCCGGGAGCAGATACCACCCCTGCCCAGTTGAAAGAGTTCTGTGAGGCCATGCGCCTCATCTTTGGGCAAACTGATCTGTCCTTGGTGACGTCGAGCCCAGGAGGGTCGGTAAGGGCCCCCTCGGGTTTCGCGCCGGCATCTTCTGCCTCGACTTTGGGGGGCACCTCCGGATCCGCTGTTGGATCTGTACCAACACCAGTTGGGCCAACACAACCTTTCCCGGTGTCGGGACAGACCTCCTGACTGAGGTGCTTCAGCCTGGCGGTTCCACCTCGGAACCCCTTCTACCCTTTAATGAAGGCTTTACGGACATCCTACTGGGTACCTGGTCCAGACCCAGCACAGGGGCTCCTGTGAATAGGACGGTTGCCGTCGGCCTGTGACGACCAACCCAAAATTACTGACTCAACATCCTACGCCTGAGAGCCTTGTTATCCAGGCTTCCTCTTCTTCTGACTCATTCCCTTCCACTCCCCCCAGATAGGGAATCAAAAAGACTGGATGACTTTGGAAGTAAATTGTTTTCTTCTGCCAGTCTGACACTGCGGTCCATGAACACCGAATGCCTTTTGGGTCACTACTCCAATACACTGGGATACAGTCGCGCAGGTGCTGCCTCAAGTCCAGGAGGAGGCACGGGCGGTTCTCTCCCAAGCTGTTACTGATGGGAGTGAGGTAACAAAGTTCATGATTCGTTATGGGCTGGATAAGAACTCACTAGGTAGATCCGTTGCATCGACAGTGGCCTTGCGGCGCCACGCCTGGTTGAGGACATCTGGCCTTTCAGGGGATGTCCAGCAATCTCTAATGGACATGCCCTTTGATGCCACCCATCTCTTCAGAGACAAAGCCAAATCAGCGCTTGAGCGCTTTAAGGACTCCTGGGATACGGCTCGGTTCCTTGGCCTCATAGCTGCTCCTCACCCCACACAGTCAGCTTTTTGCCCCTTTCGTGGCTACAGAAGGGGCACCCAGCTGCATCCATTTCCACCCGGCTACTGACCCGCACATGCTTCACAGTCTCTGCGCGGCCTCGGGATCCCACATGCTTGTAGATCTGGGAACCATCGGTCCACCCAGTCCACCGCCTCCAAGCTTTCCTAGTCCGTTGGAACATCCTGGACCAGTTGGCGGCAGGAACCGCCATCACCTGCATCACTTGGAATCCATCAACATGGGCAAGTGGGTGTTGCAAATTGTCTAGAGGGCCTACTCCCTCCCCTTCAAAACTTCCCCTCCGGCCTTGCAACCATCATACTATCATCTGTCAGAGGATCATTTGGCACTTCTTTGCGAGGAAGTCACAGCTCTCTTGGCCAACGGAGCCATAGACAGGGTCCCTGTCCCAGAAGTAGGTTGTGGTTGTTAGTTCCTCTATTTTCTGGTGCCCAAAATGGACAAGGACTTTCTCCCTATCTTAGATCTCCGGTCTCTCAATCTATTCCTCAAGAAGGAGAAGTTCAAATTGCTTACTCTAGCTCAGGTCCTGTCTGCCCTTTACCCTGAGGACTGGATGGTAGCGCTGGACGTGCAGGACTCCTATTTCCACATTCCCGTCCTGCCGGCCCACAGATGTTACTAACGACTCGTGGTAGGTCACGAGCAGCTCACCCTGCTCTCCTTTGACCTTACCAGCGCCCCTTGAGTGTTCACGAAAGTGATTCTGGTGGTTGCAGCTCATCTGCGTAGGTTAGGGGTTTCTTCCCCTATCTCGATGACTGCTTGTTGAAGGTGAACTTGGCCCAGGCTGTCATCTCCCACCTCAGGACTACAGCGAACCTCGTACATTTGCTGGGGTTCACTATAAGCGTGCCGAAGCCCCACCTGACTCCCTCTCAGATGCTCCCTTTCATCAGATCTGTTCTGGACACAGTGCAGTTTCGGGCTTACCCTCCCGAAAAGCGAGTCCAGGATATTCAGGCTATGATTCCGATGTTTCAGCCTCCATCCTGGATTTTAGTAAGAATGACTCTGAGGCTGCTGGGCCTCATGGCCTCCTGTTTCCTGCTGGTCGAACATGCCAGATGGCAAATGCGGGCTCTGCAGTGGGACCTGAGGTTCCAGTGGGCGTAGCATCAGAGTAACCTCGCCAACATGGTCCAGACCTCAGAGGGGACTGCACTGTATCTGCAGTGGTGACTGTCAAATCCAGATTGGGTCAGCGCTCAAATCTCTCTCCCTTCCCCAAACAGATCTCAAAGCAGTGACAGATGCGTCACTCCTGGGATGGGGTGGCCACATGGGAGAGACAGAGATCAGAGGCCTCTGGCGGAGCCGGGTGTAGGAAGCGGGAACCTATGGTGTTATCACCTTATACCAGATCCAGGTATCCCCGATTAGTAAAGTGAAGGCAGGGTCTAGGAAGCTAAGGCTTTCTAGAAGTAGCTGTGGATGAGCAGTCAAGACTTATCTAGGAGACATGCAAAGCGTATGCACTACCACTGCAGTCACACAGCATTATCACACATGAAAGAACTACACAGTGTTACAAAAATAAAGGTACTTTATTATGGTAACACAACCACAGGAATACTATTAGGCAGTCCCCCCAACTGGAGGTAAGTAATCACACTAATTATATACACAATAGTAATCATTAAGGAGCATAAAAACAACAAGCATTGGCAAAAGTATTAGAAAACAGTGTAGGCCCAAGGGTAGGGCCAAACCATATACTGAATCAGTGGAATGCGAGTTACTGTCCCCCACCCAAAGATGTGGAATCCCAAGAGGTGAGTCCCAGAGTGACCCCCAGCGACCAGGAGAGCAGAGATAAGTAAGTGGTTTTCCCCAAAACCAACAGGAGGACTTTGGAAAAGGATTGTGCAAGACCCAGACCAGACTGGAAGAACCCAAAGGTGGATTCTGGCAGAAGAGGACCTGCAAAGTAAAGGGACCAAGTCCAGTTCGTCCTGGAGTGTCTGGTGGTGGCTGGAGCCACTACCCACCCTTCTGTGGATGCAGGACCAGGTCAGTGGAGGGACGAAGAAGACCAGCTGTGCAGCACAGGAGCTGAAGTGGAGTCCCTGAAGTGATGCAAGAGGTGTCCTACGTCGGTTGTCGGGTTGCAGTGGGTCAGTGGTGCAGGAAGACCACCAACAAACCTTGGCAAATGCAATATAAGAAAAGGATGAGTTGCAAGGCTGAAGAAGACCAACAAGGCTGAAGAGGACCAGCATGGCCCAGGGGACTCGACCAAAGGAGGGGAGTCTGCAGTGACCCTCAGTAGTCGGTTGATTAACGAGAAGAAGAGGCAGCCCCCACAGCCAGCCCACTGGCGGCAGGCACAGCAAGTCGCAGTGAGGTCCACTCAGCACACCTGAAGGGGAGTCCCACGTCGCTGGAGCAGCGGAGAGGAGACTGTGCTTGGCAGGAAGAAGTGCTGGGGGCAGGGCTACATGAAGCCTAAAGATTCCTTGGAGCAGAAACAAATAAGCCTTGGTAGTTGCAAGAGTCGTGGTGCACAGATGAACTGTCCTGGAAGGAGAGGCAAGGACTTACCATCTCTCAAGTTGGTCAGCTGGCAGAGAGGACCAAGGGGACCAATCTAGACCACCACAGTCCATGCAGGATCTGCTCAGTTGAGAAGATCCACACAGCCAGTTGTCATTGCAGTTGGTGCCTGCAGATGCAGGAGAATGACTCCTTTACTCCAAGAGAGATTCCTTCTTACTTCTTTGTGCAGGCTGGAGTCCCCTCGACCTCAGAGGATGCACAGCCGGGGAAATGTTGTAGTTCCTGGACAGAGCCGGAGAAACAATGTTGCAAAGTGGAGTTGTCTCTGTAGTTGCAGATTGTCGCTTTCTGAAGAGTCCAGTTGCAGTTTCAGTGAACAGAGGATGAAGTAAACGATGCAGAGGAGTCCAGATGGAATCTTGCACTTTGAATCTAAGGACCCACCAAAGAGGAGATCCTCAGTAGCCCTAAAAGGGGTCTTGGTCATCTGCAAGGTGACCACCTATCAGGAGGTGACTGTAACATCACCTGCCTGGTGTGACCACTCAGATGCTCCCGGGGCCTCTGCCCATCTTGGATTCAAGATGGCAGAATCAAGGGGCCACCCGCAGGAGCTCTAGGCACCACCACTGGGGTAGTGATGGGCAGGGGAGGGGTCTCTCCCCCTTCCATTGTCCAGTTTCGCTGCAGAGCAGGGACCAGGGGTCCCTGGACTGGTGCAAACCGGTTTATGCAAGGAGGGCACCAAATGTGCCCTTCAAAGCATACCGGTGGCTTGGGGAGGCTGCTGCTCCGAAGCCTTTTCACACCTATTTCCAATGGAGAGGGTGTTAGCTCCCTCTCCTACAGGAAATCATTTGTTCTGCCATCCTCATGAGAGAGCACATCTTGACCTGTTCTATCCAAGAAAGTTTACGCCAGCTTCTAATGGACTATAAGCTGACCAACCCCAGAGAGCTGGGGAGGCAGCTGATGAGTGGTTGAGAAACCGGGTCAAGCAGCAGGAGGGCAGAAACCTGTCTGAGTGGTGGCATCAGTGTGGGCTTCCCAGAAAACACCAAAAGGCTGATAGGATGTAGTACTTAGGGTCCTCTAAGGACCCCCAGAGTGCATGGACTCATACATCCAATACTGGCAAAAGTATTGGAGTATGATTACAACATGTTTTATACCAAACGTGCCCAGGTTCGGAGTTACCATTATGTAGCTGGACACATTTAGTGACCTGTGTCCAGTACACGGGTAAAATGGCTTCCCCACAATTACACATTCTAGTGTAATGGAACTGGAGTTCATAGGGGCACCTCTGCTCATGCAGGGGTGCCCTAACACACTGGAACCTGCACCCTGTCCTCTGGGCTAGGAGGGCCTACCATAGGGGTGACTTACAGTGATCTGGTGCAGTGACCTTTGGTGAAAGGGTGCATGCACTTTTTCACGAAGGCTGCAATGGCAGACCTGCAGGCACATTTTGCATGGGCACCCATAGGAGGCACAGTACGTGCTGCAGCCCATGGGGAACCCCTGGTGCCCCAATGTCCTGGGTACCTAAGTACCATATACTAGGGACTTATATGGGGGCACCAGTATGCCAATTGTGGGGTAACCAACCAAATTTAGAGGGAGAGAGCACAATTACTGGGCTCCTGGTTAGCAGGATCCCAGTGAAAACAGTGGAAGCATACTGACAGCAGGCAGAAAGTGGGGGGTAACCATGCCAAAAAGAGGGTATTTTCCTACATCCGGGCTCCACATCAACCATTTGGAACTCCGGGCAATCCGACTTGCATTGAAAGCATTCCTTCCCTCTCTCAAAGGGAAAGTGGCGCAGGTGTTTACCAACAACACCACAGCCATGTGGTACTGCAACAAGCAAGGCGGAGTCGAGTTGTGGACCCTCTGTCAGGAAGCTCTTCGCCTCTGGGCTTTGCTGGAATGCCAGGGTATTTCCCTGGTGGTTCAACATCTGGCAGGTTCTCTGAACCCTACAGCAGGCAAACTCAGCTGTCGATGCATAATCAATCACGAATGGCATCTCCATCTGGAGGTGACGCAAAGTCTCTTTCATCAGTGGGGAGAACCTTGGTTAGATCTGTGCTCCTCTGCAGAGAACGCACAATGTTAGCTATTTTGAGTGTTGGAGTTTCCAAGGCGGCAGTCGCTCTGCAGCGCTTTTCGTCTCGAGCGGAGCTCAGACCTCCTTTACACCTTCCCGCCAATACCACTTCTGGCCAGAGTTCTGAAAATTGATCAGGCGTGACCAGGCCCAGGTAATCCTGGTGGCTCCGGACTGGGCACGAAGAGTCTGGTATCCTGAGCTATTGAGCATTGACATCGATCCTCCGATCAGACTGCCCCTTCAGGAGGATTTTCTGTCCCAGCAGCAGGGGACGGTCTTCACCCCTCCTGTCCAGTCTCCTCCCCCTTGGACGGAGATAGAACCTTGGATGGAGATTGAGCAGCGGCAACTGACAGCTTTCAACCTTCTGCCCGAAGTCTGTGATGTTATCTTTGCAGCCAGAGGTCCCACTCCCAAAATGGTATACGCCTTTTGTTGGAACAAATCTGTTGATCCCCTTTCTGCACCTCTCTCGGAGGTGCCCCTCCACATTCTTTCTCTTGCCCAGCAGGGCTCTGCTCTGGGCATGCTCAAGGGTTATTTGTCTGCCATCTCTGCCTTTTTAAGACTGCATGACCAACCTTCTCTGTTCACATCTCCCATTGTTGGGAGTTTTCTTAAAGGACTCACCCATATGTTCCCTCCTATCCTGTTAATAATGCCCCAGTGGGATTTGAACTTGGTCCTCACATATCTCATGTGTGCTCCTTTTGGAGCCACTCCACAACTGTCCCCTGCGGCTCTTGACTCTTAAAACTGATTTCTTGAATGCCATCACCTCTGCTCGTGGAGTGAGTGAGCTCCAGGCTTTCTCTTTGAAGCCACCATTTCTAGCTGTCCATCGTGATAAAGTGGTGCTGTACCAAGCCTTCTTTCCATCCCAAAGTGGTGACACCTTTTCATGTAGGCCAATCATTCACCTTGCCTACTTTTTACGCACCCCCACATCCTTCTCATGAGGAGGAGAGACTCCACCGCCTGGATCCCAAAACAGTATAGGCATTCTACCTCAATCCTACCAAAGATTTCCAGGTGGATGATCAACTGGTTATGTGTGTGAGAACAAAGGAAGGGCGGTGCAGAAGAGGCGAAAAAGCAACCCCCTGAGGGTTACCGTGCTACTTTCACCAGAGCAACTGCTGCTACCACAGCGATAGCACGTGGAATCCCAGTCCTGGATATCTGCCAGGCAGCGATGTGGGCATCCCCGTGCCACTGTCACTAAGCATTACTGCCTGGATAGTCAGGTCCGCAAAGACGGCTACTTCGACAATTCGGTCGTGCTGGACTTTTAGGTGTGATCTTAGTTTGCAGCCCACCACTGGGGATGGTATTGCTAGGGCATCTGTTCTAAGGTATGGAATCTGCAACTATAAGTCTCTATCAGATGAACAAGTTACTTACCTTTGGTAACGATGTATCTTTGGTAACGATGTATCTGGTAGAGACATATTCTAGTTGCAGGTTCCTTACCGACCCGCAGTTCCTCCCCGCTTTGCAAACTGATTTCTGGGGGCAGGGACTTCCCTTTTAAGTGCCCTAGTTATGACGCATCATTCTCAGTGTTCTTCATGGCTCCGCGCTACTGGCGTGGAAAGTCGTGAAAAGAAACGGACGTCCACTCGCTGGGGTGGTGCTTATATACGACTGTGATGTCATTGGTGACAACGAACCAAGCGCAGTCGACCAACGTCACCTGACTGCGCGCAGGGGTATTGCTTGAAGAAAAGTCTCTGGATCCAGTCTGATGCCTGGGGGAAATTCTAAGGTAAGGAATCTGCAACTAGAATATGTCTCTACCAGATACATCGTTACTGAAGGTAAGTAACATGTTCGATAGAGACTTCTAACTGCAGATTCCTCTCCTTGAGAAGATTTCCAAGAGCCAAACTGGATCTGGCCATCTGTCAATATCAGTGCCCTCGCTCAATGGTAGGGGGTGTTGTTTGGCTTAGCTCCAGATCCGTCCTCCCTGATGTAATGTTGGAGCAACTACATTTGTACCACTTCTGCACGCTGTCAATTCCTTTCTTTCTGTGCCTGCTGATGCAGATCCAGAGTTCCATCTATCCTGTTAGTTTGGCAAAATTATTTTCTTTCTATTATGTAAACCACAACTTTTAAACCATGCAGGAACTCTCATCGCCAGATGGTGGTGACGAACACCTGCAGTGGCTGTCTCTGGTGTCTTTTCTACAGGCATGACTCAGCATCGTGCGACTGCTATGTCAAGATGAACCAGAAAGCTGTCTTGAGATGGTAAAACAACGAAAGGGAGCACACTGTCTACACTCCAGCAATAGAGTATGACCCCAATGCATCATGGTAAATGCAGTCAAATTCGTAGTCCGTTCAGAAAGTAATAAAGTCTTTAACCTCCATTGCAAGTGCTGTATATCCCTGTACACGTGTTTCTGGGTTTAGCCCGTCATTAGCAGGGAGCAGCATGGTATCGGGCTTGCTTGAAATGCCGCCAAATGTCTTCTTGGGTTTATGTACACCTCATGGCCCACAGGTGCCTCACCAAGGCTCGTCAGCCATGGCTCAAGAGAGCTGTCATTAAACATAAAAAGGGAGCACACTGCCTACACTCCAGCAACAAAGTATGACCCCAGTGCATCATGGTAAATGCAGTTGAATTCGTAGTCCGTTCAGAAAGTAGTAAAGTCTTTCACCTCCGTAGGTGCAGCAAGTGCTATATATCCTTGTACACGTGTTTCTGGGTTTAGCCCGTCATCAGCATGACCCATTTCTGCCTTTATCTTTCCCCATTATATCACAAATATGTTAGTAAAGGCGTTTTCAACCTGCATGTCTCACACATTAAGAAGGCTTAGTGAACTGGGCATTTGTGCTTCGGATTGATAAATGGCAGAAGAACTGTAAAATTTTGAGGAAACTAGGGATTCTAAGAGAATGGACTGCTATAGAACTTTAAATTTTACTGAAAATCACTGAAAATGCCTTCTTTTGGTTTCATTTATTGAATCATCTGAGATTAGTGTACATCTCTAAAAGAAAGAAAAAAAAAAGAAAGTGTAGTAGTATGTGTAATAAAACATTACAATATTTTTTTGACCTTGGAACCTAAAAACCTCTATGTAACCCTGAACTTGGTACTTGGCCAGGAATAATTTTTCTAAGCTAAAAACGTAATCTCCCTGTACCTAAAATATGCAAATTAAATATTTAAAAAACAACTTTACAATTAAATGACTTCCCTATCCCAACTAGCCATAACATCATGGTGTTTGTAAGCCGGTCTTATTTGTACCCTGAACAACATATTGCTATGTGTACAGCATTCCCAGTAAAATGTGCTCTTATTGGAAAATTGTTTGGGTGCTCCAAAGAGCAGTTGCTGCTTTCTTCTGTGTGTGAAACTGACATGACCCAGCACCACAAAAAAAAAACTAAAACTTTCAAAACAAGTGGCGAAGCAGCATGCGTATTGAGAATTATCTAGGACTGCAGAAGTAAAGGTAATTTGAAGACAGGGATGGGTGGTGAGGATAGAACCTAAGTGTCTGGGAAAAGGCTCATAGCTTTGTGGTCTTTCACGTTCTGTGTGCTGACAAAGTAGGATTATCTAAACAGATAAGTTTCTGGGTATTTTTAAAGTTAATAATGAGGTTTCTTTTGAAGCTGCAAGGGATTCAGGGGTAGCAATAGAGGGGCTTAGTGGTGGCAAAACAGCCCTTTACAAACAATGGCATAGGATAGTAGATGGGTGCATCCATTATATCTCCAACCAATGCACTAAATGGAGTACAGGAGAAACTATTTATCCATTAAAGTTTTGATTGTCTGCACCATGGGTGTTTCTTTGGATTTGCGCTGTCCTCTTGTTGCACCTCGTGTAGTGTACATTATGGAGGTCATTATGACCCTGGCAGTAGGTGATAATGTGGCGGTAGTACCGCCAACAAATGGCGGTACATACCGCCACATGATGACATTGGTGGGTTGGCTGCAGCCAACCCGCCAATTTACCATTCCTATTGCCATGGCGGTAGCAGCCGCCGAGCCGGACATAACAATCTCCATCCCGGCACCCGCTATTGTACCGGCGGCGGCATTTTGAGCCTGCCTACTGCCATGGTTTTCGTGGCATTCGCAACACCACGAAGACCATGGCGGTAGGCCCTACCAGTGACAGGGAATTCGTTCCCTGTCACTCGTAGGAGGCTCACCCACCCCCCCAAACACTCCCCAAACACTCCCCAGACGCCCCCAACCCCACTCCATTCATGCACCTCCCCTTCTGATCTCTTCCTCCCCATACACGCACACGAGCAGACACGCACCACGTATACACACACTCACTCACACTGGCATACATGCATTCATTCACACATGCATCCATTCATTCTTGCACACATCCGTACACACATTCACACTGACATGCAGAAATGCATTCACATTTCCTTTAGTACACGAATTCTCACCCATGCATACACCCACCCACACAACACTACACACACAGTCGCATACACGCGCACACTCACACATACATGCACACAACCCCACCTCCCCCCACATACACACACACACACACACACACACACACCCCCACCCCTCCCCTGTCAGAAGCCCAGCTTACCTGTATCCAAGGGGTCTTCTGGCAGGGAACGGGATTGGGCCCTGCTACCGCCAGAGGCTCCTGCCAGCAGAACACTGCCAGGCCGTATCGTGTTATGATACGGCTGGTGGCGGTCTACTGGTGGTAGCAGCGCCACCTTACCACCATCCACCAGTATGGCCACAGCCAGATTTCCACCCTTTTTGTGGCGGAAATCCGTCTGTGGTCATAATTTGGTGAACTGATAGTAGCCGCGGCGATGGTCTTTTGGCTGCCGTCGCCACATCGGTAGGCAGCTTTTACCACCAATGTGTCTCCTATTTGAAAGACCAACTCTTGTAATGCGCATGTGAATGCAAAAGTGCACCTTGTATGTTTGATAGGCAGTATTCTGGGAGCGCAGTCTTTCTTTGCTGGACATATTGGAAGGCTAAGTAACATTCAGAAGAGTGAATCCATGCGTGATACATTTTTTCTGAGTCATTTAACACTTTATGTAAAGATGTTTCGTCCCTTATAAGTAATGTGAAATTTGGTGAGTTTCAATTCTTGATGAATTCTTGAGTTTCATTTCATTTATCATTTGAATGCTTTATCGATGTGTGGATTACAAGGACTAGTAGTCTTGCTACAGCTTCATCAATACGGGCTAGTTCTTTTAATGGCACTGAGACAAAAGTGTTTTGCTTACTGATTACTAGCATTAAATGACAGTAATGCAAACTTAGATTTGTTTATTTGTAGTGTTTGTCCTACTTGAGGTTTATTTGTGTAATATTTGATGGTTATTGTTTTTACTTGATGATGCCTTTCTTAATTTCAGTTAAGCAAGAAATCTGTACTTGATGATTTTGGGTAATCTGCTGATGACATAGGGCCTGATTCTAACTTTGGAGGACGGTGTTAAACCGTCCCAAAAGTGGCGGATATACCACCTACCGTATTACGAGTTCCATAGGATATAATGGACTCGTAATACGGTAGGTGGTATATCCGCCACTTTTGGGACGGTTTAACACCGTCCTCCAAAGTTAGAATCAGGCCCTTAGTGCCTATTTGACACTTCTTATGTGCTAGGAATTGCTGTGATTGTTCTGGTGTTTTGACCCTTCTTTTGAAACATTGATTACCCAGCAAATGTTCTTCAACTTAAAGGTTTGATGGAGATGTTATCACAACAGATGAGAGAATACGGATGCTGGCTCAAAAATGGCAGCCCGGGAAGCGGTTAAGATCTGAAGATCTGGGCTCAAAAGCAGTTGATACAGATATGATCATCTTACCTTCTCTTGTAGGTAGCTCTGAATTAATTGAATGCAATATGTAGCACTGATTTATGCAGTTATGAAAGGATTACATACTGAACTTTCTGTCCATAGTATTCTTGTTGCTGTTTTTCAATATATCCTGTATGACTAAGTTAGTTCATTTAAGGATCTATTAATTTTTTTATTTAAAGAAGGAGATATTATTCATAGAAGAACACAGTTTTTGTTTTATTATACACGTTATGTATAATATGTAAATTATTTAGCCTGGAATTTGAGAATGTTTATCTCTAGGCCACTGGATCCAACCTGTAGGAAGCGGGCTCTGTATATTCTATATCAAAAAGAGATATAGGGACTGATTACGACTTTGGCGGAGGGGATTACTCTGTTTCAAATGTGGCGGATATCCCGCCCGCCGTATTACGAGTTCCATAGGATGTAATGGACTCGTAATTCGGCGGGCAGGATATCCGTCACTTTTGAGACAGAGTAATACCCTCTGCCGAAGTCATAATCAGGCCCTTAGTGTGCACAGAGTCCTGGGGTTCCCCAGAGACTTAACAGAGGCTAAAGAAGATAATACTAATGCTCTCTTTTGTTGTAGTGTGGTCGAGAAGTTAGGCTTATCAGAGGGTGGTGCAAAGAATTTGTTGTACACACTCAGGTAACAAATGAGGCACAGATTCAATGACTAACTCCAGGCCAATGTATTTATATTGGAAAATACATATTTTGTTACTGTATTTCTAGAATCAAAAGGATCTTGTTGCAGGTAAGTACATTTGTAAGTAAGTATAGAACATATGAATCAATAGAACTTTGTTTGAATTTGGCAAGATAAACGGTTTTCAAGTAAGTTGCAAAATTCTGATGTAAAAGATTACTGCAATTTTCAATGCAGTTCTGGGGAGAAGAAAAGTTAGTGCAGATTTGAGGTAAACATAAGACTTACAGTTCCAGTCTCCAGGGGTTAGGATCTCCACATGTTGGGGTTCAAGTTAACACCAAACACCCACCACCAGCAACATGGGATCGACTGGGTGCAGAGGTCAAAGTTGCTGGAAAATTTAAAATGGGATCCTATGGAGACGGGGCACTCGGAAATAGATCTTCCAGCAGGTAAGTACCCGTGTCTTTGGAGGGCAGACCTGGGGTGGGGTTAGGTGAGCGCCGGGGGTGGCCACAGGTCAGCACCAAACACACACCCTCAGCGGCACAGGGGTGGCCGGGTGCAGGGTTCAAACTCAACGTCGGGCTTCCAGTGCTTTTCAACAGGGGGATCACAAGTAGGCTGCAGGCTGGGTCCGAGAGGTAGGTCTAAACACAGGCTGGACAAAGAGGAGGGCCGCCTTCGGAACGTTGCTGCACTGGAAGTCTGGTACCCAAGGCCAGGGAGCTGCGGGTGCAGGGTATCTTCTGTCGTTGGGTATCTTCGTCCGGATCCTTCACGGACAGGGTAAACCTCTGGATTTAGGATGCAGATGTTGTTGTGTTGATCAGGTGGGGTCAACCCAGGGTGAAAACGAGGTCGGGGACCTGCTCTAGTCCATTGGGCCACCTGGACATGGGCCGTGGGCCTAGGGGGCAGAGTGGGCACAACTCGCGAATCCGGGGCGGTTTCGAAGTCCTTCGCTGGAGTTTCTTCAGGGCAGCTGTCCTTGGGAGTTTGTGATCCTGTACTGGGAAAGCAGTCCTCTTGGGGTTTTGATTAGGTCGCTGGTCCTGCAGGATTTGTTGTCTTTTTGTAGCAGGAGCTTCAGAAACTGCAGAGAGGATGGTAGGGCTGGGGCCAAGTCAGTTGGTGTCTGTGGTCTTCTATGCTGGGGGTCAACTTAGCAGTCATTCTTCTTTCTTTTTGTCTTCTTCTTGAGGTCGTCAGGAATCTGGTGAGCTAGGTTCAGGGGTGCCCTTAAATACTAGATTTAGGGGCATTACAGGAGTAGGAGGGCAGCAGCCAATGGCTACTGTCCCTAAGGGTGGCTACACCCTTCCGGTGTCCACTCCCTTTGAGGAGAGGGACACAGACCTAATTGTTCCCTGTCCTCCAAACCAAGATGGGGGATTCTGCAGTGAGGGGGTCACTTCAGGTCTGGGCACCTGAGGGGTAGTCCTAGCTGAAGTAGTCTCTCCTTTTTCTTTTACCTAATTTTCCCACCGAACTTGCAGGTAAAAGTGGGGCTCTGTCCAGAAGGCGGGCATCTCCACAAGCTGGAGTGCCCTGGGTCACTGTAACAGGAGGCCTGAGCCCTTGAGGCTCACCACCAAGTGTTACAGTTCCTGCAGGGGGGAGGTGTAAAGCACCTCCACCCAGAGCAGGCTTTGTATCTGACTCCAAAGGACACAAAGGCCCCCACCCCCGGGGTCATAAACTTGTCTTTTAATGGCAGAGTGGTACAGACTGGTCAGCCTTACACTAAAAGATTGGTTAAAATACAGGGAGCATCTCTAAGATGGCCTGTGAGTGCATTGTACAATAAATCCAACCCAGGCATCAGTGTGGGTTTATTGTGCTGAGAAGGTTGATACCAAACTTCCCAGTCTTTAGTGAAGTCATCAAGAAGCTGTGTAGTTCGTGATGACAAACTCCCAGCCCATAATATGGCCACACTGCACTTACAATGTCTAAGAATGGACTTAGGCCCTCATGATCTCGGCAGTAAAAACCGCTGAGATCAGCGCTGGCGGTCAGCAGAAGACCGCTAGCGCGACTACCCGACCGCCAGGCGTATAATGTTTTCCCCGCTGGGCCGGCGGGTGGAAACAGTGTTTCCGCCCACCGGCCCAGCAGGGAAAAGGGCCGTAACATGTGTGCGGTGGGTACAGCAGCACCCATCACGCAGATCACTGCCCATAAATCGGGCAGTGACCTGTGCGATGGGGCACTGCATGGGGGGCCCCTGCACTGCCCATGCCAAGTGCATGGGTAGTGCAGGGGCCCCCTGGGGGGCCCAAAGCACCCCAAGATACCCATTCCGCCAGCCTTTCCCTGGCGGTGTGAACCGCCGGGAAAAGGCTGGCGAAATGGGTATCATTATCCGGAGGGCAGCGCTGCTGATGGGACTTGCTGATCATACAGAAAGGCTATTCCCTCCCCTTCCAGTCCTTTCCTCCCTCTATGTCTCTGTTAAAAGAGTGGCTGATGGAGGATCATTTAATCTTGCACCGCAAGGAAGGTACGGCTCTCTTGGCCTCGGGAGCCATTGAAAGTGGGCCGATGCCAGAAGTGGGCAGTGGTTGTTATTCCCGCTAATTTCTGATTCCAAAAAAGAACAAATGTCTTCACCCTATCTTGGATTTAAGGGACGTCAATCTCTTCCTCAAAAAGGAGAAATTCAAGATGCTCACTCTTGCTCAGGTCTTGTCTTCCCTAGACCAAGAAGACTGGATGGTATTGTTGGATTTGCAGGACGCATATTTTCACATCTCCATCCTGCCTGCCCACAGATGCTACTTGCAGTTCATGGTGGGCCACGAGCACTTTCAGTTTACCGTGCTTTCTTTTGGTCTCACCAGTGCCCCTCGGGTGTTCACCAAAGTGATGGCAATGGTAGTAGTTCATCTGCGCAGTCTTCCCCTACCTCCACGACTGGCTGTTGAAGGCTCCTACGCCCTAGGCTCTTGTCAACCACCTTCAGATGACAGCGAACCTTTTGCATTCGCTGGGGTTCACTATAAACGTGCCGAAGTCACACCTGACTCCCTCTCAGAAGCTCCCTTTCATCAGAGCTGTTCGGGACACTGCAGTTTCAGGCTTATCCTCCCGAGCAGCGAGTCCAGGATATTCAGGTTATTATGCTGATGTTTCGGCCTCTATCCTGGATTTCAGTGAGAAAGATTCTGAGGCTGTTGAAACTCATGGCCTCCTGCATCCTGTTAGTCAAACATGTCAGATGGCATATGAGGGCTCTGCAGTGGGACCTGAATTTCCAGTGTGCACAGCATCAAGGGGAAGCTTACCGACACGGTTCAGATCTTGGAGGGAACTGCAAAAGACCTGCACAGTGGTGGTTAGTGAACTGCGATTGGGCCAGAGGCAGACTCCTCCTCCTTCCCCAACCAGATATTACAGTAGTGACAGGTTCATCACTTCTGGGATGGGGCGGCCATCTAGGAGAGCCGGAGATCAGAGGCCTCTGGTCTCCTGCGGAATCAGGACTCTATATCAACTTATTGGAGCTCCAGGCAATCCGACTGCCATTAAAAGCAATTCTTTCTAATGTGAAAGGAAAGGTAGTGCACATATTCACGGACAACACCACTGCAATGTGGTACTGTAATAAGCAGGGCGGTGTGGGGTCGTGGACCCTTTGTGAAGAGTCTCTGGACATGGCTGGAAGAGCAGGGCTTAACCCTAGTGGTTCAACACCTGGCAGGTTCTCTGAACACCAGGCCGGACAAACTCAGCCATCGGTGCCTAGCAGATCACAAATGGTATCTCCATCCGGAGGTGGCACAAGGACTCTTTTAGCATTAGGGAGAGCCTTGGTTAGATCTGTTCACCTCTGCAGAGAACACACAATGTCAGCAGTATTGCGTGTTGGAGTTTCCAAGAAGGCAATTGCTCGTAGACGCGTTTTGTCACAAATGGAATTTAGACTTCCTGTACGCCTTTCCACCCATACCACTTCTGCCCAGAGATCTTTGGTAATGCATTATCTAGAAGAAACTCTATCTAGCTGCAGATTCCTTACACCCGCACATGCCTCCCCGCTCTGTGGATATGTCTAGTACGGTTAGGGTTTCTCTCTTTTAGGGCCCTAGTTTTGCACAGATGAACTGTTGTTTCTATCCATGGCTCTGCGCTTCTGGCATGGAAGTTCGTGGGCAAAAGAACTGACATACGTGCACCGGGATGGTGCCTTTATAGGCAACCGTGATGTCATAGACGGCTCCAGCGACGCTGACGCCACGCGGAGCCGAACAATGCCACCCGACAGCGCGCACGGGGTACTACTCTACACAAAATTCCAGATTCCAAGCTGATGCCAGGAAATTCAAAGGTAAGGAAACTGCAGCTAGATGGAGTCTCTACCAGATAATGCGTTACCGAAGGTTAGTAACTTGTTCATATTTATCCGTGGTATACTGCAGTATACTACGGTACATGCCGATCACAAGGCAGTATATCATTGGCTAATGGCTGTGTATTCAAAAGTGAAAGGCAGCCATATAGTTCTCACCACACTTTGGCTGTGCTTTGTATCTGATGTAGAATTCTAGCTGCAGATTCCTTACCTTTAGAATTAACTGGGATGGGGAGGCCATCTGGGAGTGGTGGAGATTAGAGGCCTCTGGTCTCCGAACTCCATATCAACTTACTGGAGCTCTGGGCTATTCAACTAGTCATGAAGGCATTTCTTCCTTCTGTCAAAGGGAAGATGGTGCAGGTGTTCACAGACAACATCACCGCACTGTGGTACTGCAACAAACAGGGCGGTGTGTGGTCATGGACTCTTGGTCAAGAGGCCTTGCGTCTCTGGATATGGCAGGAACAGCAGGGCATAACCCTGGTGGCTCAACAACTGGCACATTCTCTGAACACCAGGGCAGATAAACTCAGCCACGATGCCTAGCGGATCACGAGTGGCATCTCCATCTGGAGATGGCACAAGGAACCTTCAGCAGTGGGGAGAGCCCTAGTTATATCTCTTTGCCTCCGCAGAGAACACGCACTGTCAGCAGTATTGTGCATTAGAGTTTCCAAGTTGGCACTCACTCTGCAACGCTTTTCGTCATGAGTGGAGCTTAGGCCTCCTATATGCCTTTCTGCCCATACCACTTCTGCCCAGAGTTCTCAAGAAGATCAAGAATGACTGAGCCAAAGTAATCCTGGTGGCTCCAGACTGGGCACAGAGAGTTTGGTATCCTGAGCTTCTGAAAATGAGCATCAATCTTCCAATCAGGCTGCCCTTTCAGGAAGAACTTCTGTTGCAGCTGCAGTGGAAAGTTCTCCACCCGAACCTGTCAACTCTGGGCCTTCATGCCTGGAGATTGAGTGGCGACAGTTAACAGCCTTTGACCTTCCTGCCGAAGTCTGTAAAGTTATTTTGGCAGCCAGGCGTCCCTCAACTAAGATGATATACACCTGCTGTTGGAAACGCTTTTTATATTACTCTACAGAAAGATCTATTGATTTTCTTTTTGCTTCTCTTTCAGACATTCTTCTCTTTGTCGTATCCCTTGTCCAGCAGGGCTCTGCATTGGGCACTCACAACATGTATCTTTCGGCCTTATCGACCTTCCTTCGGCTGCTCTATCAGCCTTCGTTTTTCAAATCACCTAATTTCTCAAAGGGCTTGTATATATGTATCCTTCTACACCCATTGTTAAGCCTCAATGGGACTTCAATCTGGTCCTCATATTTCTCATGTGTGCTTCCTTTGAGCCCATACACAACTGTCCTCTCTCCAGCTGCTCACCATCAAGACAGCCTTCTTAGTTAAAATAACATCTGCCAGGAGAGTGAATGAGATGCAGGCTCTCTCATCTAAGCCACCATATCTCACCATGTACCTGGACAAGGTGATACTTAGAACTTGTGCCTCTTTCCTCCCCAAGGTGATGTTCTGACCCCATATCATCTGGGTCAGAACATCACCCTGCCCACCTTTGTTGCTCCACAAAGTGGTGGTGTGGTGTGGTGGACACCTATAGTGTTGTCACCCTATACCAGGTCCAGGTGTCCCCTATTAGTGAAGTGTAGGCAGTTTCTAGGAAGCCAGGGCTCTCTACAGGTAACTGTGGATGAGCAGACAAGACTTATGTAGGAGACATGCAAAGCTGATGCAATATCACTATAGTCACACAGTAACTTATCACACATGAAAGAACCACACAGTGTTACAAAAATAAAAGGACTCTGTTATAGTAACATAACACTAGAATGCTTACAGACAGTTCCCCCCAACTGGAAGTAAGTACACAATAATTATATACACAATAGCAATCAGTAAATATCATAGAAACACAAGCATTGGCAATACTTAGTAAAAATAGCAACGGCCCCAAGGGAGGGCCAAACCATATACTAAGAAAGTGGAATGTGAGATACAGTCCCCCACACAAGGATGTGGAGTTGTTAGAGGGGAGCTGGAGGAACTAGGAACCCCAAGAGATGAGTTCCCAAGGGACCAGGAGAGCTGAGGAAACTACCTGGTTTTCTCAAGGACTAGCAGGAGGACTTAGAAAAAGGATTGCACGAGAACAGAACCAAATAGGAAGAACCCAAAGTTGTATTGTCCTGCAAGGAGAGGCTTACCATCTCCCATCTGGCAGAGAGGACCAAGGGGACAACTCCAGACCACCACCTGTGATGAGGGATCCACCCAATTCCAGAGGAGAGCAGATCCACGCAGCCGGTCGTCATTGCAGTTGGTGCCTGGAGATGCAGGGGAGTGACTCCTTTATTCCAAGGGAGATTTCTTCTTGCTGCAGGCTGAAGTCTCGCCGACCTCAGAGGATGCACAGCCGGGGAAATGTCGCAGTTGCTGGAATGAGCCAGAGAAACAATGTTTGCAAAGCAGAGTCGTCGCTGGAGTTGCAGATTGTCAGTTCCTGAAGAGTCCAGTTGCGGTTCCAGTGGCCAGAAGATGAAGTAAGTGATGCAGAGGAATCCTGATGGAATCTTGCACGTCGCGTCTGGGTACCCACCCTCAAGGGAGTCCCTAAATATCCCTAAAAGGGGGTTTAGTCACCTAGCAAGGTGACCACCTATCAGGAGGGGTCTGTGACGTCACCTGCCTGACCTGACCACTCAGATACTCCCAGGGGCCTCTGCACATCTTCGTTTCAAGATGACAGAAAATCAAGTGGCACCCTGGAGGAGCTCTGGGCACCACTCCTAGGTTGGTGATGGACAGGGGAGTGGCACTCCCCTTTCCTTTGTCCAGTTTGCGCAATAGCAAACTGATTTATGGAAGGAGGGCACCAAATGCACCCTTCAAAGCAAACTGGTGGCTTGGGGAGGCTACCCCTCCCAAGCCATGTAACACCTATTTCCAAAGGAGAGGGTGTTATCTCTGCCTTCTGCCTGAGCTGGTCAAGCAGCAGGAGGGCAGAAACCTGTCTGAGGGGTGGCAGCAGCACGGGCTGCTCTAAAAAACCCAGAAGAGTGGTAGGAGCAATATTGGGGGTCCTCTAAGGAGCCCCCAGAGTGCATGGAATCATACAACCAATGCTGGCAATAGTATTTGGGTACGATTCCGACATACTTGATACCAAACAATCCCAGGTTCAGAGTTACCATTGTGTAACTGGACACAGCCATTTGACCTGTGTCCGGTACATGGGTAAAATGGCTTCCCCGCACTAACGAAATCCAGTGTAGTGGAACTGGAGTTCATAGGGGCACCTCTGCTCATGCAGGGGTACTCTCACACACAGGGACTTGCACCCTGCCCTCTGGGCTAGGAGGTCCTACCACAGGGGTGACTTACAGTGACCTGGTGCAATGACCTGTGGTGAAATGGTGCATGCACCTTTTCATGCAGGCTGCAATGGCACGCCTGCAGACACCTTTTGCAGGATCTCCCATGGGTGGCATCATACATGCTGAATCCCGTAGGGAACCTCTGATGCCCCAATGCCCTGGGTACCTAAGTACCATATGCTAGAGACTTATAAGGGGACACCAGTATGCCAATTGTGGGGTGTGCAAAGTCCTAGGCAACCAAATTTAGAGGGAGAGGGCACAATCACTGGGGTCCTTGTTAACAGGATCCTAGGGAAAAGTCTAAGCACACTGATAGGCAAAAAGTGGGGGTAACCATGCTAAAAAGATTGATTTTCCTATACACCGCATCCCTCTAAAGGAGAGGAGCGACTCCACCAGCTGAACCCAAAAAGAGCATTGTCATTCTACCTTGACTGCACAAAAGAGTTCTGGGTGGATGACTAACTCTTTGTGGGGTTCGTGGGAGCAAAGAAATATCCGGTGGTGCAGAAGCAAAACATTTTGCTCTGGGTCGTTCTCTGCATTAAGATCTGCTACACACTGGCCAAGAAGCAGTCTCCTTAGGGCTTGAGAGCTCATTCCACCAGGGGCAAGGCTGCTTCCACTGCATTAGCATAGGGTGTTCAAGTCCTGGACATCTATCAGGCAGCAACGTCAACATCCTTGCACATGTTAGCAAGACATTACTACCTGGACAATCAAGTCCGTAGAGTTGGGCACTGCGTCTGTTCGGTCCTACAGGAATTTTTAGTGTGAGAAGATCTGTCCGCAGCCCACCAACAGGAGGTTATGGCTTGGGTACTCCATGAATAATTTACCTTCGGTAACGCATTATCTGGTAGAGACTCTATCAAGCTGCAGATTTCTTCTACCCACCCATGCCTTCCTGGTCTGCGGACATGCCTGCTAGTGTGAGGGATTGTCCCTTTCATTGCCTTAGTTTTTTGGCACAGACAAACTGTTAGTTCTTTCCATGGCTCTGCGCTTCTGGTGTGGATGTTTGTGGGAAAGGGACTGATGTCTGTGTGCCTCAGTGGTGCCTTTATAGGCGACCCTGCCAATGCCACGCAGATGCAAACAACGCCACCTGATGGCAGCACAAGGGTATTGCTCTGCAAAATTTTCGGATTCCAAGCTGACACTAGGAGATTTTAAAGGTAAGGAATCTGCAGCTAGATAGTCTCTACCAGAAACTGCGTTACTGAAGGTAAGTAACTTGTTCCTTAGGATCTTAGATATAGGTAAGTACTGGTCTTAATTGTTGTTAACTACCTATTTCCATTTACCATTAAAGTAGTGTAGGAAGCTAGCCTGGTGTGTGGGGGTACCTGAGGTACTTACACCTTATACCAGGTCCAGGTATCCCCTATTAGTGTAGTGTAGGCAGTGTCTAGAAGCCAGGCTCTCTAGAGGTAGCTGTGGATGAGCAGCCAAGGCTTATCTAGGAGACATGCAAAGCTCATTCAATACCACTGTAGTCACACAACAATTACACACATGAAAGAAAACACTAAGGGCCTCATTACAACCCTGGTGGTCAAAGACCGCCGGGGCTGTTTTGGCGATTGTACTGCCAACAGGCTGGCGGTGCAATCTTGCGGATTACGACTGCGGCGGAAGCGCCGCGGTCGCACCGCCGGGACCAGCGGTTTACTGCTGTGGTTGTCCCAGCGGTTTTAATCCAGGGGATTAGAGTCCCCTTCTCACCAGCCTGTCCATGGCAGTAGAGACTGCCATGGAAAGGCAGGCGGGATGGGGAGTTGTGGGGCCCTTGGGGGCCCCTGCACTGCCCATGCACTTGCCATGGACAGTGCAGGGGCCCCCAGGCACAGCCCCACACTGCTTTTCACTGTCTGCACAGCAGACAGGAAAAGCGCGACGGGTGTAGCTGCACCCGTCGCACGGCCGCAACACCGCTGTCTCCATTAGGAGCCAGCTCCCATGTTGCGGCCGACCAGCGGGGATGTCAAAATGGGGCCAGCGGGTCGGTGGTACAACCTTGGCGGGCGGCCTCTGCCGCCCGCCAAGGTTGTAATGAGGGCCTAAGTGTTACAAACATAAAGGGACTTTATTTTAGTGACACAATACCAAAAAGTACTAGAGAGGCAATCCTCCATTAGGAGGTAAGCAAACACACTAAATATGTACACTAGTTATCAGCAAGAGGCATAGAAAGTGATAGAAAACAGTGCAAATGCAATTAGACAATAGTGACCCGAGGGGGAGCCCAAATAATATACAAAAAAATGGAATGTGAACACAGGATCCCCACCTAGGTAAGTGGAATCTGGAGAGAGGAGCTAGAGGTACTAGGAAACCCCAAAGATAACTACCACAGTGCCCCCTAGTGACCAGGAGGAAAGGAATAAATTACTAGATTTTCCCCAAACCACCCAAAATGAAGAAAATTCAACAACCAGACAAGACTGCAAGAAACCAGCGGTGGATTCCTGAAGAGGAAGACCTGTGGAGGAAGGGGAGCAAGTCCAGGAGTCACAGAAGAGTCCAGGAGGAGTAGGAGCTACTACCCACTCAGCTGTAGATGCAGGAGTTGGTCGATGATAGGACGTTGATGGTCAGGAATGCAGTCATGGAGCAGGTGGAGAGTTCCTGGAGGATGCAGTCGACGTCCCACGCCGGATGGATGATTACAGTCAGTCAGTGGCGTGGAAGAGCCACCAACAATCTGTGGCATAGGCAGAAGTCGTAGTGAGGAAAAAGTGGAACTGCCGGGGACCAGCAAGTTCCAGGAGGACTCAACCCATGGGGTGAGTCCTAGGGGTGACACTCAGCAAGGCAGAGAGTCCAAAGAAGAAGAGGCAGCATCCACAGGAGACCCACTGGACGAGGAACCAGGAGTTGCAGAGGAGCCCACGCAGCACAACTGGAGAAGGGTCCCTCACCGCAGGAGAAGCATGCAGATGGCTGTGTGTCGCAGGAAGGAGGGCTGTGACTAGACAGAGCCTGAAGATCCCTTAGAGGAGATGCAAACAAGCCTTGGTAGCTGCAAGAGACGTGGTGCGCAGGGGTACTGTCCTCTGTGGGAAGGCAAAAGCTTACCGCCACCAAAGTTGGATAGCCGACAGGGAGGACCAAGAGGACTACTCTGGAACACCATCTGTGATGCAGGATCTATGCAGCTCAGGATGAGAGGAGATCCACACAGCCGGTCGTCGTTGCAGTTGGTGCCTGCGGATGCAGGTAAGTGACTCGTTCACTCCAGGGGAGACTCCTTCTTACTTCTCATGCCGATTGAAGACTTGCCGCCCTCAGGATGCACAGCTGGGGAAATGTTGCAGAAGCTGGAAGGAGCTGAGGAAACAATGTTACAAGTAGAATCTTCGTCGTGAATGCAGATTGTCGGTTCCTGGAGGGTCCAGTCGCTGTTCCAGTGGCTAGAAGTTGAAGGAGAGGTTGCAGAGGAGTCCTGCTGGAATCTTGCAAGTCGAATCTCAGGAGCCACCTAAGAGAGAGACCCTAAATAGCCCTGAAAGGGGGATTGGTCACTCAGCCAGGTGACCACCTATCAGGAGTGGCCTTTGACATCACCTGCCTGACCTGGCCACTCAGATGCTCCCAGACGTCCCTGCCAACCTTGGAGTCAAGATGGCAGAACCCAGGGACCCTCTGGAGGAGCTCTGGGCACCACCCCTGGAGTGGTGATGGACAGGGGAGTGGTCAATCCTCTTTCTATTGTCCAGTTTCGTGCCAGAGCAGGGACTGGATGTTCCTGAACCGGTGTAGATTGGTTTACCCCTCCCAAGCCATGTAACACCGGTTTCCAAAGGGAGAGGGTGCCCCCTCTCCCAAAGGAAATCCTTTGTATTACCTTCCGTGGCTTGACCTGTTCAAGCAGCAGGAGGGCAGAAACATGTCTGAAGGGTGGCAGCAGCTTGTGCTGCCCGCAAAACCTCAGAAGGCTGGTAGGAGCAATGCTGGGGGGCCTCTAAGGAGCCCCCAGAGTGCATGGAATCATACGTCCAATACTGGTAACATCATTGGGGTATGATTCCAACATGTTTAATACCAAACATGCCTAGGTTCATAGTTACCATTATGTAGCTGGACATAGCATAGCTGTCCAGTACCCGCATAAAATGGCATCCTCGCACTCATAAAGTCCAGGAAAATGGATCTGGAGTTTGTGGAAGCCCCTCTGCTAGTGCAGGGGTGCCCTCACACACAGGTACTTGCACATTGCCCTCTGGGCTAGGACGACCTACCATAGGGGTGACTTACAGTGACCTGGTGCATGCACCCTTTCACGCAGGTGGGTTGGCAGGCCTGCATATATACTTTGCATGGGCTCCCATGGGTGGCATAATACATGCTGCAGCCCATTGTGATCCCCTGGTACCCCAATGGCCTGGGTACCTGGGTGCCATATACTAGGGACTTTCATGGGGGGGCACCAGTATGCCAAATGTGGGGTGTAAGTAACTAAGTTACCAAGTTAGAAGGAAGAGAGCATAATCACTCGGGTCCTGGTTAGCAGATCCCAGTGAACACGTCAAACACAGGCAGAAAATGGGGGTAAACATGCCAAGAAAGAGGGTACTTCCCTACAAGTAGTAATTTAATAATATTTTCTGCATATTTTTTTTTTTAAGTAAAAGGTTTATGCAGTACCACACTAGTACCTACAAAGTATTGCAGTAGTTACAGGAAAACTGAAAGAAGACATAAGTTTAAAAAAAAGAAAAAGAAACTGTAGTACATTATATTTGTGAAGTATAGTGTAGTATAGTGTATTTTTTTTTTTTTTTTTACAAATTAATATATATTCTTAAAGTTTTCTAAGTAGTGTAGTACTTTGTACATAGTACTGTGGTACTGCGTTCATTTAAAAAAACATTTTTTTTTAAGTAAATGCTTGAAAAATTGAAAATACACTGTATTACACTATATTTGTCTAATATAGTGTTGTACATTGTTCTTTTAACTTTTGTTTTACGTATTAATTTGTTTATTTTTTTAATGTAACACTGTTCTTCCTATGTAGTACTGCAGTACTCCGTGACCTTTTTTAAAAATATATAAACGTAGGACTAACTTTTCCTAACTCTTACCACTTTAATACAATGGTAAGAGGTAGGGAAAATAGAAAATCTACTGCTTATCTATAGCTAAGGCCCTAACCCAGAATACAGGCAAAGTGTGAGTAAAATAAAATGGCTGCCTTTTACTTTTGTAAAGTCCCCATTACCCAATTATATATTGTCTTCTTATTGGCACGTACTGTGAAGTACTGTGGTAATTTTGTGGTGCTGCATGAAATTTCCAGCCATGGATATCATTAAGTATAAAGCCCTTATAACTTTAAAAATACTTAACCATACTTACCTGTACTACCAAAAAGGATCATCAGCACACGATAATCTACAATCCTTCCAAATTTCACCAAACTCCATTAAGTCATTTTGGTGCAACGCCCAATACAAAAGTCTATGGAAAATGCATTGGAAGATAAACACGTTTTGGGACCCACCTGCCCCTCTCTTTTTGTCTTTGTGCTCCCTTGACGAATAAAAACCAACGGTTACAGGGACGTTATAGTTAGGTTCTGAATTTACTCACAGAAAGCCACAGAAATTCACTAGTTGTGGTTAAGTCAATAATTCCTGGTTGTAGAAATACTAACCTCAACACTACAAGTGACACAGGTTCTCAATGTATGCTTTGTCTAAGTCAATGATATTGGTCCATAAGTCACGTATACAACGTTTCTGTTTTGGTTTTCCACTTTATATTTTCCTCAAAAACATTCTCTTGGTACTTGTTTGAATTGAGTCACACCCTTCCCATTCCCACGAGTTCCAAGTACTATAGACATATCAAATGCATGTGTCAGTGACTATCATTCAACCTTCATTTCTTGGACCCGGTAATGATACTGAGCTGGAACCTTTGTGCTGGGTTGCTGGTTAAGAGAGTGAATAAGAGCGAGGCTTGAAATTTCTCTCCAGGGGCTGCCAAAGTCCCTCCTCGAGATGCTCACCCATCACGGAAGAGCACCAGCATTGTTCATCATTCAAGAAGCAAGACTCAAAGCCAAATAAGAAAGGAAAAACTCAATTTTCTTCTATTTGTGGAAGTATCTCATCTTAATCCAGAAGTTACTTTTCCATCCCTTTCTACCATTGCAGTGCTCATGGGGTGCTTAGGAGCTGCTTTGATAGAATTTTGTACAACTTCTGCCATGCTTTTCTGAATCTCTGGTGTGCATTTATGGTTTCATGGCCATTCACTAAGACCATGCTTGCTGCTTTGGCCCTACCTGTCTTTAACCTGCATGTTGGCTCCAGTTCCATTGGTGGCAGCTTAGCATCGAATGGCTTCAGGAGGTATGGGGTCCTGAGAGACCCCACATGTAAGATGCTGGGAGAAGTGTATGTGGCTGGGCATCCGTGCGTCAGTGATTACATTCACCCACTGTTTTCAATAGTAGAGAAGTTGACAGTAATAAGACGTACAAGGCAAGATGGCGCCTAGCCATGAAACAATTTTCAGAGGTCTTGAAAGACACTTTTCAGATCAGATGCAGATGCATCATTGATTCCAGAGACTAAGCTCAATACTGATGATTGCGACAAATGAAGCAGACAGCGTGCTTCCCCTTTTGATTCAAACATGGAATTGTTCAATAATTTTTAGAATGGTGCCAGGATTATTACTTACCCATAAGGGGAATCACTTGAAAGTTACATACCTCTGTTAGTGAATTATAGTGTGTTTTGTGAATGTGGCCCACAAGGTACACAAAGGTCCTAGCCTTGCCTTTTGCTGTGAGTGGAAACAAAGCCCAGTCTTGTGGATATTGTCGCCTAAATGAGCAGGTGGTACTGGTGGTGGATGCTGTTCTAACTTTAATGAACCTCGGATGGACCATATACTGTCAGCATAGGAGAAGCCTATGTGTGCAGTGCACCTCCAGGCTGCTAGGAAACTCTCCTAGCACAGGATAGTTTGAGATGTCTGAGTGCTCACCCTGCCTCATACAGAAGTATTCTTCTCATGGACTCTAAGTTTAATGCCCTCTTGTTGGTGCCCTCTGAGTCAAAATCGTAATAATTGAAAGCCTGGACAAAAAGTTATTTACTTTTGTTAGGCTGGCACTTAAAGTTTCCATTGCCTTTTCCATGCTCTCTCAGTACTCTTGCACTTGGTGGGGGCTGACCATAGTGCACTTACCTAAATACATGAAGAAACATTTTAAGGATGGCCTGGATGTATCTAAATCGTCATAGTTGATGCTGTTAGCACTATGATAAAGCACTGAAAGATGACACTTAATGTGAGCAAACCAACCATAACTCCCCATCTAACCCCTAAGTACTGCGCATGATGTTGCAGATCATGTCAGAAATGGCATCTGAAATAACATTGTTGATGACAAAACTAGTGACATTACAAAGCTCTGCACCCCAGAATCTATTGAAGCTAATATATGCCTCTGTCTTATGGGTTGAAGGAGAAGGAACTTGCCCTGAGCAGTCTTTGAGCAGAGCGTGAAAAGCTGCAAAGCAGAGCCCAATTGGGTGATGCCCAACAGGCACTGATTGCTGAATTTATACTCACCACTCATATTCACAGTACCTATTGGACTTGGCTACCATATCCAATCATCTCTGCTGAAGACTGGCCATTTAAGATCATTACCCCCAAAGCCCCCTGGGCTTAATTTCGGTCATGGCTAGTAAGATCTGAGTGTAGCCCATACTCACAGACCTAATGCTCACCACACTGTTTCTCACAGCACACTACAGTCATCCTTTCGAGTACATTCTTGGACCAGGTCTTACCTAACACCAGGGGGGACTCTCTGTGCACCAGCCTACATATCTGCTTCATCTTTACTATACATAAAGGTCTTCTTCTTTAATTAGGAACCCAAATACATGGAACTCTTTTTCCATGCACAAACGTTACCCATGATGGTACAGTGTGCACCTTCAGTAGTAGACAGTACAGGTCAGTCTTGATCACTGTTGTCAGAAGCAGCCAGTCACTTCTGCTACCTCCTATTTTGCCTCATCTACTTTTAAGAGATAGATGTCATTCTCAGAAAACTCCTTTGCAGCCTTTTGTCAGAGAAGAAAAAAAATATATATATATTGTGCTCACATAAATGTTTTGGCACATCAAGAAAAGATGTGCATGATTCCTGAAAGACTAGCATGAAGTCCAGGAAGATGGATGTTTTGGGGTTCTGATCAGTGGTGGTTCCTTTATTGGGGTGTCAGGGTGTTGCCCTCCTAAATGTATTGCCCCTGTAGTGTTCTTCTTAGCTCCTGTATTAAATACATAAATGTAAGTTCAAGTTATGTTTTTTTCTAGCTGCAGGCACGACATTGCTTTTTTTACAGCCACAGGCTAAGTTGCGTAGAGTGAGGTGCAGAGGTGGGACTTAAAAAATAATTGACAGCAAGGACCTTTAGACATCACACTTCAAAGTGCGCATGTTGGGTTGGCCGGCTGCCTTTCTTCAACAAGCCCGACATGCGCAAAGGAGGCCTCTCACTTCCTGCGCAGCACACTTCCATTTCATGAATAGATTAATGTTTAAGTTCTCCAGTATTGGATCTTTCATAGATTCACATGCTTGAATCATCCCCGTCGTCGAGGTGGGAGCCTCACGGTAAACTTAAATATATAAAAAGCAGTAAGTCAGTAAAAGTAAAACCAGTAGGCCCTAGTAGGCCTCATAGGGTATTTTACAGTCTATCCACTTTGTTTTGTGAAAAGACCCAAACTTGAGTATCAACCAATCAGGATTCAGCCCCTCCCAAACACTCCCAACAGAGGCTGAATTCCCTCAGATTTTCTACCGCACGTCGTGTGAAGGGAGTCTCCCTGAGCTCTGCTCAGTTTTTTTCCTATTTTCTGACTGAAGATTGTTTTTTCTCTCAGGAAACTAGTTACAACTTTACTATGTCTGAAAAGGCAAAGAAGGGTCTGTTCAGAGACTGTGACAACTGTGGGAAGAAGAGACTACATATTGATGACCCCCACAAGAAGTGTATTTACTGCCTTCATCCAGACCATAAGGTGAGAGACTGCAAAATCTGTCGCACCTTTAGTCAAAAAACCCTCAAAGACCGAGAGGGTAGACTTCTCTTATGGCTGCAAAAACAGAAAGCCTTAGAGCATCCTTCATCAGACAGCGAAGAGTCACCACAAACTTCTCGCCCTCAGAAAAGAACAGGTGAGAGAGATAGAGGTGCGGATGAACCACCAAGAAAAATGCACAAAAAGACAAAACAAGTCTTAACTGAAGAGGCAGTTAAACATGGACCAAAAAAGGTTCATTCAGAACCTACTACGCCGTTACACCGGAAAAGCACCTCAAAGAAACCATCCCTGTCTCTGTCACCACAAAAAGAGCCAGAAAAACTCTTGTCGGTGAAAAAACAACCGTCGACGACCGCCCCGTCGACGACAGTGTCGACGGTAACAGCGACCACGGTATCGTCGACGTTCACAACACCATCATCACCGATGATTATGACGTCGTCGCCGTTGTCATCGACGACGATTATTACTGCAAAAATCTTCAAAAGAGCTTCGTCGGCAACCACAGCGTCGACAGCGGAGGCCTCCTGGGTTCACAAATCATCCAGGGCACTAAAAAACCCATCTACGCAAGATACGTCGGCGAAGCGACCGTCGTCGGTAAAATACCCGTCGACGAAGGGACCGTCGACTAAGGACCCATTGACAAAGACGCAGTCATGGACGGAAGTGTCGACGAGAGACCCGTCGACGAGAGACCCGTCGACGACAGTACCGTCGACGAGGGAACCGTCGACGAGTGAACCGTCGACGAGGGAACCGTCGACGAGGGAACCGTCGACGATGGAACCGACGATCACCACAGCATTAACAGTTTACAAACCTTGGGACATTTCACCAGATCATTCCTCATACCATCATGAGGACTCCACCAGATTCTTACCCCTTTCCCTTATTAATATAGGGGACAAGCCATCTGACATTTTGCCGATACATACATCACCAAGTAAAGTGCTGCCATACCCACCGCAACATCTTTTGGACGATGATGATGATGAGGATCAAGGAATATTTGGGGCAGCTAGTAGCCCGTCCCAACTAAATGTCAAATGTCAAGAGTTTGATGAAGAAGAGGATCAACATTACCAGCATAGTTATGCTTCAACATCTTATCCACAGGCAAACCAACCATCGCCACTGGCTATGCCTAGCACATTAGTGACAGATTTACAACATATGTTGAAGGACTACTATAAAAGGTTCCCACCGTCAACTCAGTCCACGCCACCTAGACCTCAGAGTTACCAGCAAGCTCAAACTACTAATGTTTCCGAAAAGCCACAGGCTAGTAGACCTGTAACTAGCCAAGCTCCGGAAGCTTACCTCTCGTCGGACGACGAACGGGAAGAGGGCGAGCTAGCAGATTCAGCGGCTAGTGAATGGGACGATTATCTCGTTCCCACACCATCTCCACCTCCAGCAGCTCCAGTGGATTCTCCTCCAGAAGACATAGGAGGTTTCCATAATATCATAGAGAGAGCGGCAAAACGTTTTGGCCTGGCAATTGTTTCCCATGAAACTGAGTGTTTTTTGTATGACTTTAAAGAGCCATCAAAGAGATCTGTAAGAGCCATACCGATTGTGGATTTCTTATGGCAGGAGGGTTTGAAGGCAATGAAAAACCCGGCAACAGTGCCTTCACAAATGCCAAGGCTAGAGAAAAAATACAAGGCCCCAGATGATTCTCCGGCCTGTTTAGTCTCACAGCCAAAACCTGACTCGGTTATATCACCGGCGGCTCAACGACGATCCAAAAACCCCTCTACGCCTATTGCGTCTCCCCCAGACAAAGAGGGAAGGAGACTAGACAATATCGGTAAGAAATTCTCCTCGGTTGCTGCAGTAACGGTCAAGGCGACCAATTCCCTCGCCATCCTGGGAAGGTACGATCGCCAGATGTGGGCAGACATGTCCGCTTTTGTAGATTCACTGCCAGAAGATCTCAAGGTGGAAGCCAAAAAGGTCTTGCAGGAGGGAGAAAGGGTCTCCGCAGAGATAATAGACACTGCAATAGATATTTCCCTCACTGGCTTTTGACAATTAGCTGGAGCAGCAGTCCTGCGCAGACAAGGGTGGCTTAAAGCTACTTCATTCAGACCAGAAGTCCAGACTCGTGTTCTCGACATGCCCTTCGATGGAGAGAGTTTGTTTGGCAAACATGTCGACGACATGCTGCAGGCTATCAAGACAGATACCGATACAGCAAAATCCCTAGGTACCCTGCAGTATAAAAAACTACCTTTTCGTGGAGCAAGGGGTAGAGGTAATTACTCCTTTCGAGGTGGATACCAACAATACAGGTCACAATATCCATCTTCCTCCACAGGACCAGGACATCAGCACCATCAACAACAGCAGCATTATCGATTACCACCAGCCGCAGCTTACAAACATCCGGCTAGAGGAAGAGGAGCTGCCCGAGGAAGAGATACAGGCAGAAAGCAATGACCAGCGGATAATCTCAACACCTCCCCAATCAATATTGAAGGTCGGAGGTCGCATCAATTCTTATTTCCCCAAGTGGAAGGCTATAATATCGGACAGATGGGTACTAGATGTAGTGACCAGAGGTCATACTCTGGAATTCATGCAAACACCACCGAGTGTCCCTCCATCGGGTACACCGCCTCCGAGGTTGAGCCAACTTCTCAGGGAAGTAAGAATAATGCTAACAAAAGGAGCAATAGAACCAGTCCCTTTATCTCAAAAGAACAAAGGATTCTACTCCCGGTTTTTCCTTCTAAAGAAACCATCAGGAGACTGGCGCCCCATCCTGGACTTGAGAGCACTAAACAAGTTTCTAAAGAAACAATCGTTCAGGATGGTAACGTTGCAGGATGTCCTGCGTCTCTTAAACACGGGAGATTGGATGGCATCCCTAGACCTCCAGGATGCTTATTTTCATATCCCCATATATCGCAAACATCGCAAATTTTTAAGGTTCAGGGTAGGACGTATGCACCTCCAATTCTGGGTTCTACCATTCGGTCTCAAATCAGCCCCCAGAATCTTCACAAAAATGTTAGCTCCAGTAGCAGCACATCTTCGCCAGTCAGGTATCCAGGTCTTCCCTTACCTGGACGACTGGCTTATAAAGGCACCCTCAAAATTCCAAGTAACAAATCATATTTCCTATTGCCTTCAATTGTTACACAGCCTGGGGTTTGTAGTCAACTACCAGAAATCTCAGATATACCCCAAACAAGAATTGAGTTTCTTGGGAGCAATTTTGGACACAGTACGCAGCAAAGCGTACCCATCACACGAGAGGAAACAAAAGTTAACCTCTTTGGCAGACAACCTATCCAGAAAAAAGTTCGTTTCAGTCCGCATCTACAAATCATTGCTCGGAATGATATCATCGTGCATTCCGCTAGTCCCAGATTGCAGGCTCCATATGCGACCCCTGCAAGAGCAATTGGACATACAATGGACACAGGTCCACGGCTCCTTCGAAGACAAGATTCGTATAACGCCTCTAATGAAGAACACTATGAGGTGGTGGGCGACTCCAACCAATTTCTCAAAAGGGCTGTCTTTTCTTCTTCAAACACCAAGTTACATAGTAACAACGGATGCCTCTCTAGAAGGATGGGGTGCACACTGCCAGGACCTGCAAATCAGCGGACTCTGGAATCAGCAAGAGAGCCAGCTCCACATCAATTATCTAGAACTCAAAGCAATACACTTAGCTCTAAAAGCTTTCTTGCCAAAGATACAATGTTCAAGCGTCTTAATCCGGACGGACAACATGACCAGCATGTTTTATCTAAACAAGCAAGGAGGCACAAGATCCCTACAACTCTCGCAGCTAGCCCAACAAATTTGGACATGGGCCATCAAACACAATATTTCACTAAAAGCGGAGCATGTGCCAGGACAGATCAATGTTCTAGCAGACACCCTGAGCAGGACAGTGATTCCTTATCACGAGTGGGAGCTAGACCAGAAAATTCTCAATGGCCTGTTTCTATTATGGGGCAAACCAAACTTAGACCTATTTGCCACTCTCGAGAACAAGAAATGCCAGTTCTACGCAAGTTGGCTTCCCCAAAAAGATTTGTGGGGGAATGCGTTTTCGATGAGATGGTCAGGAGTTTATGCCTACGCTTTTCCTCCGATCCCGCTCATTCCGAGAGTCATCAGAAAAATGAAGACGGAGGGGTGTCGACTTCTACTCATAGCTCCCAGATGGCCCAGACAAATATGGTATACGGAGCTCCTCATGCTCTCCGAACGACCACATCTACCACTCAGACAGAGTCCGACTCTTTTAACGATGCACCAGGGACAAGTCACACACCCACATCCGTCGTCTCTTCATTTGTCGGCTTGGCTCCTGAACACAATGAATACTTAAATCTCAAAATTTCCCCAGAGTGTAGAGACATCTTAGCAAAAGCTAGAGCTGACACTACCAACAAAACCTATAGACTTAAATGGAAACGGTTTTGTATTTGGTGTGCAGCGGAAAATATACATCCTTTATCTTCTACTCCGGAACAGATACTTCCATATCTCCTGCTCCTGGCAAAATCAGGACTTGCATATTCTTCCATACGGGTACATCTGGCAGCAATTTCCAGATACCGCAGATCACCAGACAGACTCTCTTTGTGTTCCACAAGAATTGTCAAACAATTTATGAAGGGCCTTTTTCGGGTCTTCCCGCCAATTAGGAAACCTCCGCCTCTATGGTCATTGAATGTTGTGTTGATGCAGCTCATGAAAGCTCCTTTTGAGCCGATCCACAAAGCTGACCTAAAATTCCTCGCATGGAAAACAGCGTTACTGTTAGCTCTTACTTCGGCAAAAAGAGTCAGTGACATTCAGGCGTTCACTATCAAACAGCCGTTCCTCCAGTTTATAAACTCAGGTGTCATCCTGCGGACAAATCCTAATTTCATTCCGAAAGTTCCCTCAACATTTCATTTAAATGAACCAGTCATCTTAAAAACCTTTTTTCCAAATCCGCAAACAGTGGCGGAAAAAACATTACATTCTCTCGATATTAAAAGATGTTTAAAGTTTTATCTACAGAAAACTCAGGCCATCCGCCAGTCGGATCAATTATTTGTAGCATTCGGCGGAACAAAGAAGGGACACGCAGTGTCCAAACAGACTTTAGCAAGATGGATTGGCCTGGCGATTCAATTCTGCCATTCAAAAGCAGGAAAGCCGCTCCACACCAGGGTGAGAGCCCACTCTACAAGATCGGTAGCCACTTCAGCTGCACTCTTTGCAGGTGTACCACTACATAGCATCTGTAGAGCAGCGACATGGTCCAGCCAACACACATTTACAAGACATTACTGTCTAGAGGAGACTAACCAGGTCGATACAGCAGTGGGACAAGCAGTGCTGAGGCATCTATTTCGTTAAGGTGAGCCTCTTACACATCCCACCACCACACTCGAGGTATGGTCATTAATGGTTCATTTTCTTATACTGTTTAACGTGTCGTATTCTCCATAATAATAGCATAAATTGTGTCAGGATTTCTTGCCACACACCTTTTATTGCTCTTATATTCGGATGTCTATGAATATAAATATAATTATATGTAAGTGCATATTTAAACTGAACTAATGTGAATCACATCACGTATAGAATTACGATGGAATTACAGTCAATGTAATTCAGTAAGTAAGAAAACATTACTGCTCGTTACTCTGATTCAAGCATGTGAATCTATGAAAGATCCAATACTGGAGAAGAAAATTAGTTACTTACCTGTAACTGCAGTTCTCCAGTATTGGTATCTTTCATAGATTCACATGCGACCCACCCTCCTCCCCTCAGAGGCTCCCCTATTATACAGATATTAAACTTCACACTCCTACTAGAAAATCTGAGGGAATTCAGCCTCTGTTGGGAGTGTTTGGGAGGGGCTGAATCCTGATTGGTTGATACTCAAGTTTGGGTCTTTTCACAAAACAAAGTGGATAGACTGTAAAATACCCTATGAGGCCTACTGGTTTTACTTTTACTGACTTACTGCTTTTTATATATTTAAGTTTACCGTGAGGCTCCCACCTCGACGACGGGGATGATTCAAGCATGTGAATCTATGAAAGATACCAATACTGGAGAACTGCAGTTACAGGTAAGTAACTAATTTTCTTTCCATTCAGAGACTCGTCTTAGGTAAAAAAAAAAAAAAAAAAATATGATCAAGACATCTAGCCGCAGATTCCTTACTTTAAAATCTTGCCCAGGCATGAGCCTGGATCCAAAACTTTTTTCCCATAGCACATTTGCATGTCGGAAGAGGGCTTCATGCGACTCCATATCAACATCGTCCACTGAATGTGACTTCAGCGGAGTCCATATAACCCCCTCGCCGATGTGATGACGTCAATTCCTTTTTTCCATGCTTGCAACATGCTAGGAAAAAGCCTAGGCTCTTACGGCCTTTTTCGACGTCTTCGTCAATGGAACAGTGTGCTGTCTCTGTCTTCAGGATTAAACCCTGTGGGTCCTGTGGATGAGAAATGTCTGCCATGGAGCCCCCCTCTATTTGCATATGGTACCTGGGTGAGCACCACAACTCCTTAGAGTGCGACTCCTGTTGGCAACTTCAGCCATAGGCACTGCGTGAGCATCATATGAAGCTTCTGGCGGTGCGAATGTTGAAACCTTCCCAGACTTTCTGTTGACCTCTGTCTCCTTTTTAGAGTGAGGTCCGTTTGCGGGCTCGTTCAAGGAGTCATTCTTTTGGGCTTTGTAGGAAGCTGGCCTGGTGTGTGGTGGACTACTGTGGTGTTTACACCTTATACCAGGTCCAGGCAAGCCCTTATTAGTTAGTAACAGGGTCTAGGAAGCCCTGGCTCTCTAGGGGTAGCTGTGGATGAGCAGCCAAGACTTATCTAGGAGGAGTGTACAGCACTTGCAATACCACACTAGTCACTAAGTGACTTATCACGCATGAAAGGAGTTACAAAAATAAAGTTACTTTGCTGTGGTAACGCTAAACTAAAGGGCTTATAGGCAGTCCCCCAACTGGAGGTAAGTACGCACTATAGATGTGTGTATATATATATATATATATATATATATACATATATATATATATATATATATATATATATATAATATATGTTCGATGGCATGTGTAGCTGCAGATACACATGCTATGCATAGTCCTGCCATCTAGTGTTGGGCTTGGAGTGTTACAAGTTGTTTTTCTTCGAAGAAGTGTTTTCGACTCACAGGATCGAGTGACTCCTCCTCTTCGGCTCCATTGCGCATGGGCATCGACTCCATCTTAGATTGTTTTCTTTCCGCCATCGGGTTCAGACTTGTTTCTTTTCGCTCCTGTAGTTCGAGTCCGAAAAGTTTTTAAAACTCTCTAACTCGTGGGTATTGTTTCGATCGCGTATCATCTCTCATCGACACTTCGGTGCCAGCGGATCAAACTTCTTTACTCGCCCTCTGGGGCACCCGCGCCCAACTTGGGCCTGGTCCGGCTGACCGCATGGAAGCCTCATGGACCGGACCCCATTTCGCTTCTGTCCTCGGTGCCACGCCAAGATCCCATATACAGACCAACATCTCGTCTGTAATCTTTGTCCATCTCCAGACCATCGAGAGGATACTTGTGAGGCCTGCAGATCCTTCCGCTCAAAGAAGACTGTACGAGACAGAAGAGCGCAAAGGTTGGAAATGGCGTAGAGAAGCACCGAAAATCTTGACGTGGAGGAAGAGGATATTATGCACACCGCAGTCTCTGTCCGAGGGTCCGATTCCGATCAGGAGTCCGAGGAGGACAGCCCGGTCACGGCAGGACAGCAAGTGAGTACGCCTGCCCCTGTCCAATCCAAGCCCAAACACAAGGCCTCGGGAACGCCACTGCCAGAAGGCCATGACTCCACCCACAAAAAGACCTCCGGTGATCAAGCAACAACTTCGGCACCGAGAAAGGCCACGCCACCGAAGCCTTCGGACTCAAGCCGAAGCACAGGCTCTGAAACAGGCAAACACCGACCCATCGAGTCGAAGCCTCGAAAATCCCTTTCGGAGGCGAGGCCAACATCCATTCCCGGTCTTTCGATCCCAAGAAAGCCGGCTTCGGAGCCGAAAAGACCCATCTACACAGAGGAGCATGGACTTTCGAAACAATTTAAAGAAAGCCATAGATTTTCTCACACAAATAGAAGACATTGATGAAAGGCAGGCCAGAATTCATGTTCATAAAGACACTGGCAAGATTATAACTGCACCTCCTCTGAAGACTAAAAGGAAGCTAGCCTTTCAAGGACAATTGGACACTGATCAGCCACCAGCTAAAGTGCCAAGGCCTAAGCAAAAATCTCCACCTCCACAATTTTCACCTCATCAGTCTCCTCCTCATTCTCCTCACCTGATTGTCTCTCCATGTACTACTCCTACACCTGCAGTCTCCTGTACACTCTGTAGATTGACAGCACGACAATGTCGACCCATGGGAACTCTATGATCCAGATCCCATTTCCGATAACAGCCCAGACTGCTATCCTTCCAAAACCATCACCACCAGAAGATAGCACTGGATACACTCAGGTTCTGGCTAGGGTGGCATCATACCACAATTTTGCATGCACACCTAGCCTTTTGAGGATGATTTTCTCTTTAATACATTATCCTCCACTCACACTACTTACCAGTCCCTTCCCATGCTTCCAGGCATGTTAAAACACGCACATCAACTTTTTCAAGAGCCAGTCAAGGCCAGGATCATCACTCCCAGAGTGGAGAAAAAATATAAACCACCTCCCTCTGACCCGGCATTCATTACTTAACAACAGCATTCTGATTATGTAGTTGTGAGTGCAGCAAGGAAAAGGGCCAACTCCCAATCATCTGGTGATGCACCACCACCAGACAAGGAGAGCAGGAAATTCGATGCTGCTGGCAAAAAGAGTAGCATCACAAGCAGCCAGTCAATGGAGAATAGCCAACTCCCAAGCACTACTGGCTAGGTATGATAGGGCCCACTGGGGCAAGATGAAAGCTATCATCCAGCATCTCCCCAAAGATCAACAAAAGAGGGCATAGCAAATATTCGGGGAAGGGCAGGCTATTGCTAACAACCAGATTAGGTCAGCCCTAGACTCAGCAGACACAGCAGCTAGGACAATCAATACTGCTGTTACTATTCGGAGACATGCATGGCTTCGGTCGTCAGGGTTTAAGCCTGAAATCCAGCAGGCTGTCCTTAATATGCCATTCAATGAGAAACAGATTTTTGGCCCTGAAGTTGATACGTCCATTGAAAAGATAAAGAAAGACTCAGACACTGCTTAAGCAATGGGTGCTCTGTATACTACGCAATACATAGGTTAATTTCGGAAACCTCAATACAGGGGTGGTTTTAGAGCACAAACACCTGAGGCATCCACCTCACAATCCAAATCATCTTACCAGCCTCAATACCAACGAGATGGGTTTAGAGGAACTTATAAAGGCCAATTCCCCAGAGGTAGGGGAAAATATCAGCCAGCAAAACAAGCCTCACAGCCAAAACAGTGACTCGCTCCACATCTTCCCTCATCACACTTCATCTGTGGGAGGAAGACTGCAAACGTTCCACAAAAATTGTTTTCCCATTACAACAGACAACTGGGTATTGTCTATTATCCGCAATGGTTACTGCATAGAATTGGCACAAATTCCCCCAGATATACCTCCAAAACCACACAAACTCTCCTCCCAACCCATCTCCATGTTGCAAAAAGAGGTACAGTCATTATTACGCAAACAAGCCATAGAGCTTGTACCACAAAATTGAATAGGAACAGGGGTTTACTCCCTGTACTTCCTTATTCCCAAAAAAGATGGAACCTTGAGACCAATACTAGATCTCAGGACTCTCAATCTTTACATCCTATCAGAACACTTTTGCATGGTAACACTACAGGATGTAGTCCCACTGCTACAACAACAAGATTTCATGGCAACATTAGACCTAAAGGATGCGTATTTTCACATACCTATCCATCCAGCGCACAGAAAATATCTCAGGTTTGTAATACAGGGAAAACATTACCAGGTCAAAGTGTTACCCTTCGGGATCACAACAGCTCCCAGAGTATTTACAAAGTGCCTTGCGGTAGTTGCAGCCTACCTAAGAAGGCAAAACATCCATGTCTTTCCATATCTTGACGATTGGCTAATAAAATCCAACAGTCATGCAGTGTCAAAACCATACACATTATGTAATACAAACCCTACACACTCTAGGGTTCTCTATAAGCTACCAAAAATCCCACTTGCAACCTGCGCAAATTCAACAGTATTTAGGAGCCACACTAAGGGCCATATGTACGAACACATTTTCCCATTGACACAGAATGGGTAAAACCCTTTGCTACATCTGGCCCTAAATATGCAAACAGCACTTGCAAGCCCAAGCCCAAGTCCACAAAGAGTGCAAACATTCCACAATGTATTAGCACAAATTCAGTCAAACCAACAGTACACAGTCAAATTTGTTGGACATGATGGCATCATGCATCGCCATTGTCCCAAATGCAGTATTTAACATGCATCCCTTACAACAGTGCCTTGCAAAACAATGGTCACAGGCACACGGTCAACTTCAAGATCTAGTGTTGATAGACCGCCAAACACGCATATCACTTCAGTGGTGGAATTCCACAAATTTAAACAAAGGGCGGCCATTTCAGGACCCTGTGCCTCAAACCACACTTACAACAGATGCATCAATGATTGGATGGGGAGCACACCTCAACAATCACAACATTCAAGGACAATGGGACACCAAACACAAACAACTTCACATAAATCACCTAGAATTGCTAGCCGTATTCCTAGCACTCAAAGCCTTTCAACCTCTTCTCGTTCACAAACACTTTTTGATCAAAACAGACAACATGACTACAATGTATTACCTAAACAAACAAGGAGGGACCCACTCATCGCAACTGTCCCTTCTAGCACAAAAGATTTGGCATTGGGCAATACACAACAACATTCACCTCGTAGCACAATACATTCCAGAGATACACAACCAATTAGCAGATGTTCTCAGCCGAGATCATTAACAAACACACGAGTGGGAAATTCATCCCCAAGTGCTTCAGACATACTTTCATCACTGGGGAACACCAGACATAGACCTATTCGCCACCAGCGAAAACGCAAAATGCCGAAACTCCGCATCCAGGTTCCCACACCCTCTATCCAAGGGCAACGATCCGTGGATCAACTGGTCAGGGATATTTGCTTATGCTTTTCCCCCTCTCCCGCTCATTCCATTTCTAGTCAACAAACTGCGTCAAAACAAACTCAAACTCATACTTATATCACCAACGTGAGCACATCAACCCTGGTACCCGACACTGTTAGCTCTGTCAGTAGTACCACATATCAAACTCCCCAACAGACCAGATCTATTAACACAAAACAGACAACTGATCAGGCCTCCAGATCCAGCAATACTCAATCTAGCGATTTGGCTCCTGAAGTCTTAGAGTTTGCCTATCTACATCTTCCAACAGAATGTATGGAAGTAATTAAACAAGCTAGAAAACCCACTACCAGGCAGTATTATGCGAACAAATGGAAAAGGTTTGTATTTTACTGTCAATCTAAACAGATTGCCCCTCTTTCAGCATCAATACAAGACATTGTAGGTTACTTGCTTCATCTGCAAAAAGCAAATTTAGCCTTCTCGTCCATCAAAATACATCTCACTGCTATTTCAGCATATTTGCAAATTACACAACTCACCTCTCTATTTAGAGTCCCTGTTATCAAAGACTTCATGGAAGGACTAAAACGCATCATACCACCAAGAACACCCCGTGCCTTCGTGGATTCTAAATATTGTACTCACACGACTCATGGGTCCACCATTTGAACCTATGCATTCATGTCAGATTCAATACCTGTAGGAGGCTGGCCTGGTTTGTAGTGGGTACCCAGAGGTAATTACACCTTGTGCCAGATCTAGTTATCCCTTATTAGTGTAGAAGATGTGTTTCTAGCAGCTTAGGCTGATAGAAGGTAGCTATGGCAAAGCAGCTTAGGCTGATCTAGGAGACATGTAAAGCTCCTACTATACCGCTGGTGTCATATGCACAATATCATAAGAAAACACAATACACAGAAGTACTAAAAATAAAGGTACTTAATTTTTATGACAATATGCCAAAAGTATCTCAGTGAGTACCCTCAGTATGAGGATAAGATATATACACAAGATATATGTACACCAACCAAAATTAGGTAAGTAATAGCAAGAAAAGTAATGCAAGCAGTGTAAAATTACAGTAGATTGCAATAGGAACACATAGGTATAGGGGCACCACAAACCATATACCCCAAAAGTGGAATGCGAACCACGAATGGACCCCAAACCTATGTGAGTTTGTAGAGGGTCGCTGGGACTGCAAGAAAACAGTGAGGGTTAGAAAAATAACCCACCCCAAGACCCTGAAAGGTAGGTGTAAAGTGCACCTACTACTCCCAGAGAGCACAGAAGTCGTGATAGGGGGATTCTGCAGGAAGAACAAACACCAGCAATGCAACAACAGTGGGTTTCCGGACCTGAGTATCTGTAAGACAAGGGGACCAAGTCCAATAGTCGCGACAGTGTCGAAAGTGGGCAGGAGCCCAGGAAATGCCAGCTGGGGGTGCAAGGAAGCTGCCACCGGATGGAAGAAGCTTGGAGTTCTGCAAGAAAGAAGAGAGCTAGGGACTTCTCCTTTGGAAGACGGATGTCCCACGTCGCGATGAAGCTTGCAGAGGTGTTCCCACGAAGAAAGACCGCAAACAAGCCTTGCTAACTGCAAGGGTTACGGTAGAGGTTTTTGGGTGCTGCTGTGGCCCAGGAGGGACTAGGATGTCGCCACTTGGAGGGGGAGACAGAGGGGGCGCCCAGCAACTCAGGGAGCCCTCACAGAAGCAGGCAGCACCCGCAGAAGTACCTGAACAGGCACTTGGAAGAAAAGTGAACCGGAGTCCACCCGAAGTCACAAAAGGGAGTCCCACGACGCCGGAGGACAACTCAGAAGGTTGTGCACTGCAGGAAGGAGTGTCGGGGACCCAGGCTTGGCTGTGCATGAAGGAAATCCTGGAAGAGTGCACAGAAGCCGGAGCAGCTGCAAATCACGCGGTACCCAGCAATGCAGTCTAGCGTGGGGAGGCAAGGACTTACCTCCACCAAACTTGGACTGAAGAGTCACTGGACTGTGGGAGTCACTTGGACAGAGTTGCTGAGTTCCAGGGACCACGCTTGTCGTGCTGAGAGGGGACCCAGAGGACCAGTGATACAGTCTTTTGGTGCCTGCGGTTGCAGGGGGAAAATTCCGTTGACCCACGGGAGATTTCTTCAGAGCCTCTGGTGCAGAGAGGAGGCAGGCTACCCCCAGAGCATGCACCACCTGGAAACAGTCGAGAAAGCCAGCAGGATGAAGCGATACAAGGTTGCTAGTAGTCGTCTTGCTACTTTGTTGTGGTTTTGCAGGCGTCCTGAGCAGTCAGCGGTCGATCCTTTGGCAGAAGGTGAAGAGGGAGATGCAGAGGAACTCTGGTGAGCTCTTGCATTCGTTATCTCGTGAGATCCCCAAAGCAGAGACCCTAAATAGCCAGAAAAGGAGGTTTGGCTACCTAGGAAGGAGGATTGGCTACCAAGAGAGGTAAGAGCCTATCAGAAGGAGCCTCTGACGTCACCTGCTGGCACTGGCCACTCAGAGGAGCCCAGTGTGCCACAGACACCTCTGTTTCCAAGATGGCAGAGGTCTGGGACATATAACACACAAAAGGAGAGCACTGGGAGTGTTGCTAACCCACACCACCTCCCAAGGGAAACTATATCATCACTAAAGGTGTGGGGTAGTAGGAACTGAGGGTGGGCCTGGGTCGATTGCCTCAGTGCACCGTGTTAGAATCGTTTTAGACTCTGAAGTGGGGAAGTCATGGTGGGAAAATGTCCAAGTAAGGAGGTGCTATGTAGTTCTGCAAGTGGAAGGGGAAGTTCCCTTACGGACTAGGTGGTCTCACACACATAATAGTGTCTTGCTTCATCATTTGACCACCTAGCCCCACCCAAGTAAGATGATACTACTTGGGCGGACTCAACCTCTTGGTTAAAAGAACCAGAGGGAGTGCTGAAATTAGACTTACTGGATAATTACCGAGATCCAGATGGGGTGAAAAATAAAATTACCGAGCAAGTCACCAATTGCTACTGCTAGTTTTAATGAGGGTGTATGCTGGTAAGGTTAAGAACATGGGGGAACAGGAGGCTCGTTAGAGGATAATGTCTCTTAGAGTCTAAAAAGGAATACGTATGACCAACATGTTTCTGCCCTCACTAGGTGCTGGTGGGCCAGGGGCATTCGTCAGGGTCGGAACACACGCAGTAAGTGGGGTGCTCAAAGTGAAGAATGTATATGGCCTACCTGAACAGGTAGTTCACGGTGGGGTAGGTCTAAAATCACACTCACTCCAAAGGGATTACCATGGGGGGGTACGGTACTACCCGGATCCCTTTGTCTGAGGGGTGGCATCGTCAGCATCGTTGGAGCCGTCTATGACGTCATGGTTGTCTATATAGACTCCACCTCGGCGCGTGTACGTCAGTTCTTTTCCATTCCACACCGGTTGAGCACAGATCCGGATAAGAGCTGCCCTTTTCTTTGACGAACGCTTTTTTGATTGTTTGAAGCATGTCTTCGAGAAAGACTGGGTTCAAACTGTGTGGTGCATGCCATTGCACCATGTCGGTAACGGATCCACACCGAGTTTGCCTTTGGTGCCTCGAGAAGGATCACGACTCCACTTCGTGCTCCGACTGTCGAGCCATGGCTCCGTAGGTCTTGAGGGAGAGATCCCTCAAACTTCTTGCGGTCACGGTCCCGCAGTAGGAGGAGGATGTGGCACCGCTCCCGGAGCCCCAAGTCCACTTCCTCGCATTCAAGGCCATCTGATCGTTCAGGTAGGAGGCACAAGAAAAAGAAGAAGTCCAAGCGGACTTCGACGAGGCATCAAGGGAACGTCGATGTTCCGAGTGCGGTTCCGCAGAGCCGTCACTAGGGTCGACTCTGCATCTTCCCCCTTTTCTGCACCCTCGGGTGGGTCTTTGGGCCCAACGGGGTCAGCAGGGGCCCCATTGGGTACGATGTCGGCAGCTTCAGCGCCATTGGGGACCCCAGAATCCGATAGCGGATCCGGACCGGCACCGGTCCCTCACAGACGACCACCTCCGACATCAGCGCTTCCTCCACCACCGGTGGCAGCCCCATCCTCGTTCCGGATGATCCGGACCGACGTTGTACAACGCCGACTCTGACTTTGATGGCGCCAATGCGGCCCAGATCATTGCCTGAGCCTTATTGTGAACAGCCAGGCACAGGAGAGGAATGAGAGGGGGTCTGAGGACACTTTAGAGTACGACCTAGAACATGAACAGGACTGGTACGATGATCTAGGGGAGGCCAGTGGACTGGACACATCTCCAGATACTGGTATGCTTTCTCCTCCTAATGTGGCTACGGAGGAGGGGAGCTTCTTATGCTATGGTGGTGCGTAGGGTACCCCAGGTCTTAGATCTAGACTTGCCCACGGTGCCAGTCAGGACGAATCTCCTGACAGAGGTGCTTCAACCGGGGTGACCACATCAGAGCCAATGTTGCCCTTCAATGAGGCCCTAACTGACATCCTTCTGGGAACATGGTCCAAACCCAGCACAGGGGCTCCTATGAATAGGACAGTCGGCTGCCGCCATAGACCCGCTCCGAGCGACCCTAGTTTCCTGACCCAACACTCCACCCCGGAGAGCTTGGTGGTCCAAGCCTCTACTTCCTGTGGTGTCTTCCCTTCCGCTCCCCCGGATAGGGAATCCAAGAGGCTGGATCAGCTTGTAAAGAAAATGTTTTCTTCCTCCAGCCTGGCATTGAGGTCAGTAAACACCTCTTGCCTATTGGGCCGTTTTTCCCATACTTTATGGGATATGGTGGCACAGGAGCTGCCCCAGGTCCAGAAGGGCGTACAGGACACTCTCACCCAGGCTGTCAAGAATGGGAGAGATGCAGCCAAGGTTACTATCAGGTGTGGCTTGGACATGACCTAATCGCTGGGCAGAGCGATTGCATCAACAGTGGCCCTAAGTTGTCATGCCTAGCTACGTTCAACTGTTTTTTCAGGGGATGTCTGTAGGAGGCTGGCCTGGTTTGTAGTGGGTACCTTGGTTACTTACACCTTATACCAGGTCCAGTTATCCCTTATTAGTGAAGTAGTAGTGTTCTAGCAGCTTAGGCTGATAGAGGTAGCTATAGCAGAGCAGCTTAGGCTGAACTAGGAGACATGCAAAGTTCATGCAATACCACTTATTGTTACACAGTACTTATACACAAGTAAAGACAATACTCAGTGTTACCAAAAATAAAGGTATTTATTGGGGTGACACAGTGCCAAAAATATCTTAGAGACAATACTCCTTCTGGAAGTAAGTATTATACATGATATATACACTAGACACCAAAATTGTTGTAGAACAATGCAAACAGTAGGAAATCCTATAGAATTGAATGGGAGAAAATAGGTCAAGGGGCAACACAAACCATATACTAAGAAAGTGGAATGTGAATCACGAATTCCCCCCTAGACAAGTGTAGTGTGTGCAGAATCGCTGGGAGAGTAGAATACAGTAAAGGTGACTAAATTACCCCACTCCAGAGCCCAGAAAAGCAGGAGTAAAGTACTGCAAGTTTCCTTAGGACACTCTACACCTCGTTTTGGGGATTTTGCAGCAGCCAACCAAGTCAGCAAGAACAACTGCTGGATTATTAGTCCTGAAGACCTGCAAAGGAAGGGGACCAAGTCCAGAAGTCGAAAGAAGTTCCAGGAAGGACAGGAGCCCCTGTCAACCCAGAAGAGGGTGCAAAAGAAGAGTCTCCAGTTAGTCGAAGACTGCAGAAATGCACCCTAGGAAGATGCCAGCGGGTTCCTGTGTGATGCAAAAGATGTCCCACGGCGTGAAGATCATTGCAGATGAGATTTCGTGTTGGAAGGCGCCAACAAGCATTGGCTACGACAAAAGTGCATTTTGTGTCAAAATGGCACTGGATGGACCCAAGAGGGACCTGGGGGCCTCAACTCTGTGTGAGGAGGAAGAGGGAGCTCTAAGCACTTTAGAGAGACCTCAGGATACCAGCCAGCACCCCCAGGAGTCACAGGATCTGGGTTCAAAGGAGGTGCAAAACGCGGTTGATGCAGCACAACAAAAGATGGTCCCACGCCGCCGGAGAACAACTCAGCGAGTTGTGCGTCGCAGGGTGGAGTACTGGGGACCTGGGCCAGGCTGTGCACAAAAGAATTTTGCAAAGAGTGCACACAGGCCTCAGGAGGCGAAGAAGACGCAGTACACAGGGGTACCCTCGTTCTCGGGAAGGCAAGGTCTTAACTCTTCAAAATTGCGTCAGCAGGAGCTCAGGACAGTCTATGTTGATGTCACCCTCTGTGTCCTTAGGAGCATGCTCATCGCTGTGAGAGGAGTCCCAGGGTACCGGTCGTCGCTTTGGAAGGTGCCTGCTTGGAGCAGGGGAGTGACTGCGTCACTCCACAGGAGATTTCTTCAGTCCTTCTGGTGCAGGATGAAGACAGGCAGTCCCCAGAGCATGCACACCGTGGAAACTGTTGCAGTTGCTGACTTGGAGCTGAGGTTGCTGAAGAAAAGTGTTACTTGTAGACACTTTGTTGCAGTTACAGCGTTTCTTGGAGCAGGCTGCAGTTGATCCGAGGTCTGAAGAGTCTGAAGTTGTTGCAGAGGATTCCTGAAGGAAACCTGCAAGCAGAATCTGAAGAGAACCCACAGGAGAGACCCTAAATAGCACTGAGAGGGGGATTGGCTACCTTTTCAGGTATGGACCTATCAGGAGGGGGTCTCTGACGTCACCTGCTGGCACTGGCCACTCAGAGCCCTCCAGGGTACCCCCACACCTTGCAAAGCAAGATGGCTGAGGTCTGGGACACACTGGAGGAGCTCTGGGCACCACCCCTGGGGTGCTGATGGACAGGGGAGTGGTCACTCCCCTTTTCTTTGTCCAGTTTCTCGCCAGAGCAGGGGAGAAGGGGTCCCTGAACTGGTGTAGACTGGTTTATGCAAGGAGGGCACCATCTGTGCCCTCCAAAGCATTTCCAGAGGCTGGGGGAGGCTGCCCCTCCCCAGCCTGTAACACCTATTTCCAAAGGGAGAGGGTGTAACACCCTGCTCTCGGAGAAAATTATTTGTTCTGCTTTCCTGGGACTAGGCTGCTCAGACCCTAGGAGGGCAGAACCCTGTCTGTGAGGTGGCAGCAGCTGTAGCTGCAGTGCAAGCCTCAGTGAGCTGGTTTGGCAGTACTACGGGTCCGTGGTGGAGCTCCCAGGATGCATGGAATTGGCTCCCCAATACCAGATTTGGAATGGGGGGGACAATTCCATGATCTTAGACATGTTACATGGCCATATTCGGAGTTACCATTATGAAGCTGCATATAGGTATTGACCTATATGTAGTGCACGCGTGTAATGGTGTCCCCGCACTCACAAAGTCCGGGGAAATGGCCCTGAACTATGTGGGGGCACCTTGGCTAGTGCAAGGGTGCCCTCACACTTAGTAACTTTGCACCTAACCTTGAGCAAGTGAAGGTTAAACATATAGGTGACTTATAAGTTAATTAAGTGCAGTGAAATAGTGTGTGCACTATTTCACACAGGCTGCAGTGGCAGTCCTGTGTAAGGGTTTGGCTGAGCTCCCTATGGGTGGCAAAAGAAATGCTGCAACCCATATGGATCTCCTGGAACCCCAGTGCCCTGGGTACCTAGATACCATATACTAGGTTCAAGAATTCTCAAGCTATGGCCAGATCCTTGGGCCTTTCAGCGCCAGCACGAAAACAATCTGTCTTCTGCCTCTTTTGAGGCTTCGGAAGGGGCGTGGTACCAAGCCAGCCACAACTAGCCACCGCCCTCAGGCTTCATACTATCCCGGAAGAGGATGTGGTCATGGTACCATCAGACCCAGAGGGTCTGGCCAGCAGTCGGCCACCACACAGCCCCCATCCACTGCGCCCAAGCCCTCCTAGCGTCCAGTTGGAGGGAGGATTCAATTTCATCTCCCTCACTGGCATTCCATCACAACGGACAAATGGGTCTTGCATATCATACGGAAGGGCTATTCCCTCCTCTTCCAGTCTTTTCCTCCCTCTGTCCCTCCTACAAAAGAACAGCTGATGGAGGACCATTTGGTTTTGCTCCGCGAGGAAGTTTCGCCTCTCCTGGCCAATTGAGCCATAGAAAGGGTCCCAATATCAGAAGTAGGCAATGGTTGTTATTCCCTCTACTTTCCGATTCCCAAAAAGAACAAGGGCCTTCGTCCTATCTTGGATTTAAGGGACGTCAATCTCTTACTCAAGAAGGAGAAATTCAAGATGCTCACTCTTGCTCAGGTCTTGTCTGCCCTAGACCAAGGAGACTGATTGGTAGCGTTGAACTTGCAGGACGTGTATTTTCGTATCCCCATCCTGCCAGCCCACAGTCGTTACCTGCGGTTCAAGGTGGGCCACGAGCACTTTCAGTTTGCCATGCTCCCTTTTGGTCTCACCAGTGCCCCTCTGGTGTTACGAAGGGGATGGCGGTGGTGGCAGCTTATCTGCGCAGGTCAGGGATTTCAGTCTTCCCCTACCTTGACGATTGGCTGTTGAAGCCTCCCATGGCCCAGGCTCTTGTCACCCATCTCCAGACGACGACGAACCTCCTGCCCTCGCTGGGGTTTACTATCAATGTGCCGAAGTCACACCTGACTCCCTCTCAGAAGCTCACTTTTATCGAGCTGTTCTGGACACAGTGTAGTATCGGTCCTATCCTCCCAAGCAGCAATTCCAGGATATTTCGATTATGCTACCGATGTTTCGGCCTCTATCCTGGATTTCGGTGAGACGGACTCTGAGGCTGTTGGGACTCATGGCTTTGTGCATCCTGTTAGTCAAGCATGCCAGATGGCGTAGGAGGGCTCTGCAGTGGGACCTGAATTTCCAGTGTGCACAGCATCAAGGGGAAGCTTACCGACACGGTTCAGATTTTGGAGGGAACTGCAAAAGACCTGCACAGTGGTGGTTAGTGAACTGTGATTGGGTCAGAGGCAGACTCCTCTCCCTTCCCCAACCAGATATTACAGTAGTGACAGGTTCATCACTCCTGGGATGGGGCGGCCATCTGAGAGAGGTGGAGATCAGAGGTCACTGGTTTCCAGCGGAATCTGGGCTCCATATCACCCTGTTGGAGTTTCGAGTGATCCGTCTAGCGTTATCGGCATTTCTTCCTGTTGTGAAAGGGAAGGTAGTGCAGGTGTTCATGGACAACACCACCGCAATGTGGTACTGCAACATGCAGGGCGGTGTGGGGTCGCGGACCCTTTGTCAAGAGGCTCTGCGTCTCTGGACATGGCTGGAACAGCAGGGCATAACCCTGGTTGTTCAACACCTGGCAGGTTCTCTGACCTCTAGGGCGGACGAACTCAGACGAAAATGCTTAGCGGATCACAAATGGTATCTCCATCCAGAGGTGGCGCGAGGACTCTTTCAGCAGTGGGGAGAGCCTTGGTTAGATCTGTTCGCCTCCGTAGAGAACGCGCAATGTCAGCAGTTTTACGCGTTGGAGTTTCCAAGGGGGCTATCATTAGGCAACGCTTTTCGTCGCAAGTGGAGTTCAGGCCTCCTGTACGCTTTTCAGCCCATCCCACTTCTGCCCACAGTTCTCAAGAAAATCAGGAATGACCAGGCCCAAGTAATCCTAGTGGCTCCGGATTGGGCATGAAGAGTCTGGGATCCAGAGCATTTCAAAATGACCATCAGTCCTCCAATCAGGTTGCCTCTTCGGGAGGATCTTCTGTCGCGGCAGCAGGGGAAGGTTCTCCACCCGTACCTGTCAACCTTGCGGCTTCATTTATTGAGGTTGAGCGGCGACCGTTGATGGTTTATGACCTCCCTTCCGAAGTTTGTGATGTAATTTTGGCAGCCAGGCTTCCCTCTACTAAGTCGATTTAGGCCTGCCGATGGAAACGTTTTGTTTCATATTGTACAGAGAGGTCTTTTGATCCTCTTTCTTTTTCTCTGTCTAATATCCTTTTGTTTATTTTATCTCTTGCCAAACAAGGGCTATCTTGCTGCCTTATCGGCTTTTCTACACTTGCCCGATCAACCATCTTTGTTTAAGACTCCTATAGTACAGAGATTTTTGAAAGGGCTTGTGCATATGTTTCCACCTGTGCCCTTTGTCATGCCCCAGTGGAATCTTAATCTTGTTTTACTATCCTAATGTGTGCTTCTTTTGAGCCCTTACATAACTGTCCTCTCCGGCTGCTCACTATTAAAACAGCCTTTTTGGTGGCAATTACATCTGCCAGGAGAGTGAGTGAGCTGCAGGCTTTATCATCAAAACTGCTGTATCTCACGATATTTCCTGACTAAGTAGTATTAAGAACTCGTGCCTCTTTCCTCCCCAAGGTGGTGACCCATTTCCATCTGGGTCAAAATATCACCCTGCTCACCTTCTTTGCTCCACCGCATGCATCCCTCTAAGGAAGAGGAGCGTCTCCATCGGCTGGACCCAAAAAGAGCGTTATCGTTTTACCTTGATTGCACAAAAGAGTTCCGGGTGGATGACCAACTCTTTGTGGGGTACGTTGGTGCAAACAAGGGTCAGCAGTGCAGAAACGGTCCATTTCGCACTGGGTCATTCTCTGTATAAAGATCTGCTATGCTTTTACCACGAAGCAGCCTCCAGAGGGCTTGAGGGCTCACTCTACTAGAGGAAAAGCTGTTACAACTGCGTTAGCTCGTGGCGTGCCGGTGCTTGACATTTGCCATGCGGCAACCTGGGCTTCCTTGCACACGTTTGCGAGACACTACTGCCTGGATAGCCAGGTGAGAAGGGAGGGGCATTTTGCCCCCTCGGTCCTGCAGGACTTCCTGATATGAAATATATCCTCAAGACCCACCACCAGGAATTATAGCTTGGGTATCTATTCTAAGGTAAGGAATCTGCAGCTAGAAGTCTCTATCAGATGAACAAGTTACTTACCTTCGGTAACAAATTATCTGGTAGAGACTCTATCTAGCTGTAGATTCCTTACACCCAAGCCTCCCCGCACTGTATATATATATATATATATATATATATATATATATATATATATATATATATATATATATATTTATGTATATATGTTTTGGGCATTTTTGCCTTTCTTAAAGGCATGTATTTTTCTTCAAACAATCAAGTGAAAAAAACAAAACTAAATACTGTTGGTTCTTCCATGAAAAGTTGTGGGAAAAGAACTGATGTACACGCGCCGACGTGGCATCTATATATAGACAACCGTGATGTCATAGACGGCTCCTACGACGCTAATGATGCCACGCGGATCCGAACGACGCCACCTGCAGGGTACTGCTCATTAGAAAAATTCCGGATTCGAAGCTGACGCCAGGGAATTCTAAGGTAAGGAATCTGCAGCTAGATAGAGTCTTTACCAGATAATTTGTTACCCAAGGTAAGTAACCTGTTCTTTAAGGGCCTCCCTGAATCCAGCTCACCAGATTTCTAGCAGCCTCAGAAGAAAGAAGGACTGCTAAGCTGAAACCCCAGCAGAGAGGAAGGAAGACGGAAATTTACTTGGCTGCAGCCCTGCAAAAGAAGGCGACACGTCCTGCAGGTCCAGCGACCTCTGCCAAGCTTCCAGTGGACTACCTGCATCTTAGAGGTCCAAGAACTCCCGTGGACAGCGGCCCTGTCCAAGAAGAAACAACATCCAAGGACCCCAGAACCTCTTCGGATCCGCGAGTCCTGCACCGACGCCCATGGCCTGTGTCCAGGTGGCCCAACCAGCTAGAGAGGATCCCCAGGCAATTCCGTGCAAGTGCCCACCCTGAGTTGACCTCTCCTGTCCCCCACGACGATGCCTGTAGTATGAATCCAGAGGACCTCCCTGACCGCAACAGCACTGGACGGAGATACCCGACGCTCAGCCCCTTGGCCTTGGGGGACCCGACCTCTGGTACAGCAAAGTTCAGCAGGTGGCCCTCCTACTTGTCCAACCTGTGGTTTTCTGGAAACTACTCCCAGGACCTACCCTGCATCATCCAAGTGACCCCAGGGGTCCCCTCGTAGGAAAGCATTGGGGCCCGACACCGTGTTTGCACCCTGCACCCGGCTGCCCCTTTGACGCTGACAGTGTATGTTTGGTGCCTACCTGTGGCTCCCCGGTGTTCCTCTAAACCCACCAGGTCTGCCCTCAAAAGACCCAGGTACTTACCTGCAAGCAGCCCTGATTCAGAGCACATGTTAAATTTGCCTCATCTTTGACCTCTTCACCCAGCCAGCCCTGTGTTGCTGGTGGTGGGTGTTTGGGATTAACTTGAACCACAAACTGTGGACTTCTTAATCCCCGGAAACTGGAACTGTAAGTCTTGTACTTACCTGGAAAACGTACTAACTTTTCTTCCCCCAGGAACTGTTCTGAAAATTGCAGTGTCAACTTTTAAAACAGATTATTGCTATTTATTTAAAAACTGTACAATTTAGCAATTCAAATAAAAGTAATATTGATACATATGTTATTTATATCTTTAGTTTACTCACCTGCACCTTGAATCTTGTGGTTCTAGAAATAAATTAAATAAATATTTTTTTTCTATATAAAATCAGTTGGTCTGGAGTTAAGTCTTTGAGTGTGTGCTTCTTCTATTGTCTGTGTGTGTGTGAACAACAAATGCTTTGCACTACTTTCTGATAGGCCTAACTGCTCAACCACACTACCACAAAAGAGAGCATTAGTATTATCTACTTTTGCCTCTGTTAAGCCTCTGGGGAACTGTAAGGAAATGGCTCCTTGGCATGGTTACCCCCTGACTTTTTGCCTTTGCTGATGCTAAGTTATGACTCAAAAGTATGCTGGGACCCTGCTAACCAGGCCCCAGCACCAGTGTTCTTTCCCTAAACTGTACCTTTGTCTCCACAATTGGCACAACCCTTGCACTCAGGTAAGTCCCTTGTAACTGGTAACCCTGATACCAAGGGCCCTGATGCCAGAGAAGGTCTCTAAGGGCTGCAGCATGTCTTATGCCACCCTAGGGACCCCTCACTCAGCACATGCACACTGCCTCACAGCTTGTGTGTGCTGGTGGGGAGAAAATGACTAAGTCGACATGGCACTCCCCTCAGAGTGCCATGCCAACCTCATACTGCCTGTGGCATAGGTAAGTCACCCCTCTAGCAGGCCTTACAGCCCTAAGGCAGGGTGCACTATACTACAGGTGAGGGCATATGTGCATGAGCGCTATGCCCGCACAGTGTCTAAGCAAAACCTTAGACATTGTAAGTGCAGGGTAGCCATAAGAGTATATTGTCTGGGAGTTTGTCAAACACGAACTCCACAGTTCCATAATGGCTACACTGAAAACTGGGAAGTTTGGTATCAAATGTCTCAGCACAATAAATGCACACTGATGCCAGTGTACGATTTATTGTCAAATACACCCAAAGGGCATCTTAAAGATGCCCCCTGAAAACATACCCAACTTCCAGTGTAGGCTGACTAGTTTCCGCCAGCCTGCCACACACCAGACATGTTGCTGGCCATATGGGGAGAGTACCTTTGTCACTCTGTGGCCAGGAACAAAGCCTGTACTGGGTGGAGGTGCTTCTCACCTCCCCCTGCAGGAACTGTAACACCTTGCGGTGAGCTTCAAAGGCTCACCCCTTTTGTTACAGTGCCCCAGGGCATCCTAGCTAGTGGAGATGCCCGCCCCTCCGGCCACTGCCCCCACTTTTGGCGGCAAGGCTGGAGGAGATAATTAGAAAAACAAGGAGGAGTCACCCACCAGTCAGGAAAGCCCCTAAAGTGTCCTGAGCTGAGGTGACCCTTACTTTTAGAAATCCTCTATCTTGTTAGTGGAGGATTCCTCCAATAGAATTAGGGATGTGCCCCCCTTCCCACAGGAAAGAGGCACAAGGAGGGTGTAGCCGCCCTCAGGGACAGTAGCCATTGGCTACTGCCCTCCCAGACCTAAACACACCCCTAAATTCAGTATTTAGGGACTCCCCAGAACCTAGGAAACTAGATTCCTGCAACCTTAACAAGAAGAAGAACTGCTGACCGGAAGCCCTGCAGTGAAGACGGAGACGACAACGGCTTTGGCCCCAGCCCTACTGGCCTGTCTCCCAACTTCGAAAAAAACAGGGACCAGCGACCTCCGAAGCCTCAGAGGACTGCCCTACAACCAAGGACCAAGAAACTCCAGTGAACAGCGGCCCTCTTCAACAACCTGCAACTTTCTTGCAACAAAGAAACAACTTTAAAGACTTCACGTTTCCCGCCGGAAGCGTGAGACTTTCCACTCTGCACCCAACGCCCCTGGCTCGACCTGCGGAAAACCAACACTTCAGGGAGGACTCCCTGGCGACTGCGAGCCCATGAGTAGCCAGAGACGACCCCCCTGAACCCCCACAGCAACGCCTGCAGAGTAAATCCAGAGGCTTCCCCCTGACTGCGACTGCCTGTAACAAGGGACCCGACGCCTGGAACCAACACTGCACTCGCAGCCCCCAGGACCTGAAGGAACCGAACTCCAGTGCAGGAGCGACCCCCAGGCGACCCTCTGCCTAGCCCAGGTGCTGGCTACCCCGAGGAGCCCCCCCCCTGTGCCTGCCTGCATCGCTGAAGTGACCCCCAGGTCCCTCCTTTACTTCCTATCTAAAACCCAACGCCTGTTTGCACACTGCACCCGGCCGCCCCTGTGCTGCTGAGGGTGTACTTTCTGTGCCTTCTTGTGTCCCCTCCGGTGCCCTACAAAACCCCCCTGGTCTGCCCCCCCGAGGACGCGGGTACTTACCTGCTGGCAGACTGGAACCTTGGCACCCCTGTTCTCCATTGAAGCCTATGTGTTTTGGGCACCTCTTTGACCTCTGCACCTGACCGGCCCTGAGCTGCTGGTGTGGTAACTTTGGGGTTGCCTTGAACCCTCAACGGTGGGCTACCTATGCCCCAACTTTGAGACTTGTAAGTGTTTTAGTTACCTGCAAAACTAAACTTTACTTACCTCCCCCAGGAACTGTTGATTTTTGCAGTGTCCACTTTTAAAATAGCTTATTGCCATTTTTACAAAGACTGTACATGATATTGTGCTCATTCAAAGTTCCTAGAGTATCTAAGTGAAATACCTTTCATTTGAAGTATTACTTGTAAATCTTGAACCTGTGGTCCTTAAAATAAACTAAGAAAAGGTATTTTTCAATATAAAAACCTATTGGCCTGGAGTAAGTCTTTAAGTGTGTGTTCCTCATTTATTGCCTGTGTGTTTACAACAAATGCTTAACACTACCCTCTGATAAGCCTACTGCTCGACCACACTACCACAAAATAGAGCATTAGAATTATCTCTTTTTGACACTATCTTACCTCTAAGGGGAACCCTTGGACTCTGTGCACACTATTTCTTACTTTGAAATAGTATCTACAGAGCTAACTTCCTACAGGAACCCCTGACCTCTGAGCACACTATATCTCATTTTGATATAGTATATATAGAGCCAGCTTCCTACAGTGTGGTACCCAATAGCCTTGTGAGTCAGATAGCTAGTGATCTGGTCAGTACACCCCTCCCCCAACCCCCGGCAGCTGCAGCTTCCAAGCCCTCCTAATCTGCCCCTTTACCATCATGAGCACCCAGTTGGTATCAGTAATAGCCATCACCTGCCCCACTGACAGTCCATAACATCGGACAGGTGGGTATTGCAGGTTGTCTGAAGGGGCTTCTCCCTCCCCTTCGAGACTACCTTTCTCTCTATGCCACCATCTCACACCCATCTGTCCCTTTACGCAGTTCTCTTGGGCAATGGAGCTATAGTGAGGGTTTTGGTGCCAAAAGTAGGCATTGGTCGCTATTCCTGCTACTTCCCAATTCCAAAAAAAGAACAAGGGCCTTCACCCTATTTTAGATCTCAGAAACCTCAGCCTCTTCCTCAAGAAGGAGAAATCCAAAATGCTCATGCTGACTCAGGTCTTAGCTTGCTATGGACCCCAGGAGAATGAATGGTAGCGTTGGACTTGCAGGACTCTTATTTCCACCTTGCCCCCAAACGTTACCTGCAGTTTACGGTAGGCCACAAGCACTTTTATTTCACTGTGCTTCCTTTTGGCCTTGCCACTGCCGTTCAGGTGTTCATCGAGGGGATGGCTTGGTTGCAGCTCATCTGCGGAGGTCAGATGTGTTAGTCTTCTGTCTCGATGACAGGCTGTTGAAGACTGGCTCGTTCCATGATGTCATCTCCCATCTCCAGACTAGGGTGAACCTCCTGCATTCACTGGGGTACACTAAAAATGTGTGGAAGTCACACCTGACTCCCTCTCAGACTATCCCTTTCATCTGAGCTCTTCTAGACACAGCACAGTTTCAGGCTTATCCTCCTGATTGGCGAGTCCAGGATAGTCAGGCTATGATACCAATGTTTCAGCCTCTATCCTAGATTTCGGGGAGAATGACTCTGAGGCTGCTGGGCTTCATGGCCTCCTGTGTCCTGCAGTGGGTCTTGAAGTTCCTGTGGGTGCTGCATCAGGGGAATCTGTCCGACAGCGTGCAGATCTTCAAGTGAACTGCGGAAGATCCTGGGATGAGGCAGCCACCTGTGAGAGGTGGAGATCAGAGAAATCTGGTCTCCAGCAGAATGCGGACTCCACATCAACCTGCTGGAGTTTAGGGCAATTTGGCTAGTATTGAAGGCATTTCTTCCTTCTATCAAGAGAAAGATGGTGCAGTGTTCACGGACAACATCACCGGCATGTGGTACTGCAACAAGCAGGGCTGGATGGGGTTGTGGACCCTTTATCGAGAAGCTCTGTGCCTCTGGACGTGGCTGGAACACTAGGGCATATCCCTGGTGATTTAACATCTGGCGTGCTCTCCGAACTCCAGAGCAGACAAACTCAGCCGAAAATGCCTAGTGGATCATGAATGGCGTCTTCATCTGGAGGTAGTGCAAGGTCTCTTTCAGCAGTGGGGAAAACCTGTGTTAGATCTGTTTGCCTCTGCAGAGAACATGCAGCGTCCGCAGTTTTGCACGTTGTAGTTTCCCACGCTGCAGTCGCTCTCATACACTTTTCTTCTCAAGTGGAACTCAAGTCTCCTGTACTCCTTTCCACTAATGCAACTTCTGCCCTCAGTTCTCAAGAAGATCAAGAACAACCGGGCCCAAGTAATCCTTGTGGTTCTTGACTGGACATGGAGAGACTATTATCCCGAGATGCTGAGCATGTCCATCGATCCTCAGGAGGATCTTCTATCGCAGCAGCAGAAGAGGGTTCTGCACCCGATTATGTCCACTCTCCACCTTCTTACTGTGGAGGTTAAGCAGTAACAGTACGACAGCTTTTGACCTTCCTCCCGAAGTCTGTAACGTAATCTTGGCAGCCAGGCATACTTCCACTAAAATGGTATACGACTGTCGTTGGAAGAAATTTGTGGCATGGTGCACAGACAAGTCTGTTGACCCCCTTTGTGCCCCTTTCGCTGAGGTTTTGTTGCTTATCCTATCCTTGGTCCAGCAGGGCTCTGCTATGGGCACCCTTAAAGGTTATTTGTCTGCTATTTCTGCTTTTGTGAGGTTGCCTGATCAGCCTTCTTTGTTTAAGTGCCCTAATGTATATTGGTTCCTCTAGAGTCTATCACACTTCTCCTCCACCCCCATTCATTATGTCCAAACAGGATCTGAATTTGTTTTTTACATTTTTGATGTGCGCTCCACACAAGCCCCTCAATAATTGTCCTCTCAGGCTTCTTACTTTGAAAAATGCCTTCCTAGTGGCCATTGCATCTGCCCGCAGGGTGAGTGAGCTGCAGGCATTGACATCTAAGCTGCCCTACCTTTCCATCTATCCTGACAGCGTGGTGCTTTGCACTAGGGCCTCCTTTCTGCTAAAAGTCGTTACACCCTGTCATGAAGGCCAATCTATCACCTTGTCTACTTTTTACGCACCCCCACATCCTCCTAAGGAAGAGGAAAGACTCCACCACCTGGACCCAGAAAGAGCATTGGTTTTGTATTTTGGTTGTACAAAACAGTTCTGGGTGGATGATCAACTCTTTTTCGGTTATGTGGGTGTGAGAAAGCTCGGGCAGTGCAGAAACGGACAGTCTCCAGATGGGTCTTTCTCTCTATTAAGATCTGCCAAGTGCTGGCTAAGAAGCAACCCACTGAGGGTTTATGTGCTCTTTATACCCAAGGTAAAGCTGCAACCACTGCGTTAGATGTGGAGTTCCAGTCCTTGATGTCTATCAGGCGGCAGTGTGAGCATCTCTGCATACGTTTTCCAAACACTACTGCCTAAACAGTCAGGTTTCTTTGTGGATCTGCGCTTCTGGTGTGGAAAGTTGTGAGAAGAAACTGGCATCAGTGCACTGGGGTGGCACCTGTATAGGAACTGCAGCTTCAGATCAGGCGCCTACGATGGATGCAGGGCTGATCGACGCCACCTGGCGGCATGCTGGGCTACTGCTCACAAAATTCTCCAGATCCAATCTGATGCCTGGGGGAAATTCAAAGAATAGGAATCTGCAACTAGGTATTGGGCCTGACTTAGAGTTTGGCAGATTGGGTCACTCTCACAAACGTGACGGATATGCAGTCTGCCACATTACGATCTGATTATATCCTATGGAGGTCGTAATGCGGTGGACGGGATTTATGTCATGTTTGTGACTGAGTATCCCATGCTCCAAAACTCTAAATTGTCTCTACCAAATAAGGCGTTACCGAAGGTAAATAACTTGTTCTTCAAGTTTGTACACTGTTTATTGAGGAGGTACTTATTGTTATTATTCTTTCTTGTTAAAATAAGAACAGTCCTTTACATTTAGTGAAACTGCTCAGTTAAATATAGTGTTTTATTAGATGACATGCTGCTTTACAAGTCATTGAAGAGTAGTGTTTTATCAAGACCTTTTTTTTTCTTGCAGTCAAAGTCTGTGCACTGCGATAAGGCAACAGAAGAAACAAATGTGGTGACCCAGAAACTGATCACACACACCGAGAGTGATCTCCAGCTTAGCTATGCCAAGCAGCGCCGCACTAAGAGTTCTGTACTCCTGCACAAGGAACTGGATTCCAGGAGTAAGAGAGCGGTGCGCGATTATTTGTATCATGTGAACGAGGCCACTGCAGTCCTTTACGCCAGACATGTCCTCGCCACGGTTTTGGCTGAATGGCCTGATGGGCTGCCAGTGAATGAGGAGACCCTGGAGCTCAGTGGTCCTGCCCACATGACGTACATTTTGGATATGATGTTGCAGCTGGAAGAGAAGCAAATGTGGGAGAAGGTACATTTTCTTTCTGTGCCTTTACGAACCTCGTGAGAAGTAGAGAAGTGTTAAATAACTGCTTTTAATTCCTTGAAAGGTTGTATTTGTTTTGTTGCCTTGGAGAAGCGTCTTTCACCTCTTGAATTCAGCACTGGTGCTCTCTGCTTCCTCCAGCTCTAACTGTCGAAAGGAGCTTCCGGGTGGGGCTGGTGGGGGGGGGGGCTTGACCACCCTCTCCTACTTACTGTTCCATAAGACTGTGATATCCCCAAAACGTTCTCTGCATTTTCAGACGTAGGTGTAACGTGCTCGAGGCAACATTACATTATTGTGTCAGCTTAGCTCGTATAACCATGTCCTGAATGAGAATAATGACACGAGTGATTTTACTAACCATAAAGAGTCCAGTATAGGATTTGTGGAGGCCCTGGGCACTGTTCACAGTCACCCCCGCTCACGTTGTTACTTCGTCTGCTCCTTTGGGCTGAGAATTTTTTGCTTTGCCCAGTGCCCCTTAACCTAGCATCAGCAGTCTGTTGCTTGAACTCTACCTTACACGCACTCTGCCTTCACTGGAGGCGCATGTTTTAGTGGGAACATCTTCTAACACTGAGACACTCCTAGGGGTAACAGCAGCTTTATATAAATTCATCATCATTGTAAGGCCAGTTCTGCAGGCCTGCACAACTCACAGGAAAATGAAAAAGTATTGCCTCTGTCATTTGAAGCTCAAACACCTAGTACTGCTGGAAGCCTACTGAAATGCTACTGAGTGGAAAGACAAACAACCAGGGCTTACTCTTGGAGAATAGTTTGGGAGTAGGCATCTGTTCAGGTAGCGCATCTGTTATTCATATTAATTATAATGTCCAAAGAGCTGTATTCTTTTAGGGACAGATATAGGCTTACAATTATATTTAAGATAATATGCACCATTAGTTTAACATTTTGTTATACCATTTAACATTCTTATGAAACAATATCTGGGCTATACTGTCCTTCACTTGCAGGACACTTTACAAGAGACTTATTCCGGTGTAACGACCACAGCACGCAGTCTGATTGTGGAGCCATTTTAATTAGTTTGAATGGTTTGAGGCCAGGGACAACTACTGAAATCTCTGCATTCCAGCTTCGTGGAAGCAGGAAGCGAGGCCCACAATTTTCATCATGGAATGGTTGGAGCTGTCAAACAGTTTGAGGTTGGTGGCTACTCGGAAGAAAGAGGAGAACTCTCTTGGTGAAGTGTAAGCCAAAATGTCAGAGTAGCAATGGCAGGCAGAGATTCACAGATTGCTGGGTACAGCAAAAAGGCAAGATGTGAGCACTCAGGCCACACTGGGTCGTTATTTAGCTTGAAAAGAAAGATGCACTGATGATGCAGATTGCTCGCTCATGGGCCTGGTTAGATCCTCACTTGGCTTCAAGAAAAAGATTGCTGCATTAGTACAGATTCACAGGCCTGGTTTGGTTGTTACATCACTTAAAGAAAAATTACACATTGATATGGAATGCAGCTGTCATGATCCTCAAAATCTAGTTTTTTGCCATATGGGGAGCAGGATGCATAGTCACAAGCATCCCGGGAGCATCTGTGTCATAAGAGACGCAAGGCCACTACATTAATGCATGGCGCAAGGTCACTGCTTCACTGACTTATGGGTAGCAGGTGCATGCAAACGTAAGCTCGTTAGTTTCACAGAGTCCCTGGTTCCACATATGGAGCACATGCTTGATAAAGCAGGGTCCAGGATGACTGACCTTATGATGTTATTGAACAGGGAACAGTGTCAGTAATGTCAGGAGCTAGAAACATGAAGAGTTTGGAAGCACCACATGGGGAGGATTCTCTCCTGTCACGGTAGACAGCAGTTACAGGCTTCTGGTCTTGATAGACAAGATGTTTCTGATTTTCTCACGCCAATTTTCATAATGCTGGACTCTGTTTTAACTAAACGGTCCTCTCCTGTCTGCTATCCTGAGTCCTGAGAAGAGAGGACCTAGACTGTTCAGCTAAACAGACTAGAGGGGTTCAACCCACCTCCTGGTTCCTTCAGCAGGAGCAGCAGAGTTCTTTACCCCAATAGTGAGGTGCGGTCTTAATCAGATTCAGAGTTTGCCAACCAACCTTCTGGGAGAAGCAATCTAAGCATATAGTATTTCTGTACAGTTGACCACAGCTCAATGACAGTCATTACTAGAGAGAGCTGTTACACTTTCTTGGTGTAGTCCATGTAGACTGTCCTTGCCTGTAGCACAAAGCAAAGGATGCAGGGCTGCAATAAGTAGCCCATTCGTTTCTTTGGAAGATCTCTCTCTTGACCTGGCCAACAAACCAATGTCTATGTCCCAGTGTTGCTTTCTTCAGTGTCGCATCTTGACCTACTGAAACTGCCTCGATTTGCAAATGTGGGCCATATGTTTAGCTATCTGATTCTCTCATGGGGATCACTTTTATTTTGGTGCCCAGGCCTTATTCTGTCCCAGTTCGACCTTGATCATACACACTGGCGAGACCAGCCTATAAACTCACCTGCCATGTGATGAAGCAGTCACATGCTTTTCAACATATACTTGGGCAATGAGACGTAATAGCCAGTAAACAGTCTCCTGAGTGAGGTAGAGGTAAAACTTCCCGTACCTCAACATTTAAATCAGCTGCCTTCCACCACTTGTAGTGAGCAAGGGGACGGGCAATGTGCCACAGTCACTTAGGGCACATCAGGAGACTTGGGATACGGTTAATTTGTACATGATAACATGCCGGATCTGCAAGAACATAACAATGACGAGAAGATTAGCAAATGAACACTGTGTTAAGGGTCATCTTCATGTGCAGTCAACAAGGCAGTCCTGAAGAGCTGCTTGTGAGAAAATGGACAGAATGCACAGTACTAAGAATACTTTGCACAGTAGTTCTAAATTTAAGGCACACCAAGGTACTTAGAATGACACTGGATTGCTGGTCAGAATGTGTTTTTTCAGACTACTGGCTTGCTTATCTCCCTCTACCAACTTGCTGTGTCAAATTTACCTAGAATTTCTCTCCATCAATTACTTTATTTTAATTCTAGAGCCATTCAATTTGGCAGGTATATAAAGTAGTGATAATGTCAGAGACTTGTTTTAAGATGTGAAGATTATCAAAATGTGAGATCTGTAGGCTCACGCCACATTTGCTGTTTTGCAAGCGTCACTTAGATGTTTGCCTATCAGTAGAATCGGTATGTACCCTGATTCACTGTGCCTCCATAAATATAGTTTACATTGTATGTGTCTTAATATGCCCTGGCAGGTGGTTCTGATAAATTGGTATGTTATTCAATTTATACAGCAACATTGATATTTTGGTCTATGTCACTTCAGCCTTTTGATTTCACACCTTACTAGTTTAGATTGTGTGAAATATTATATGTCCATAGCCATCCCGGGTACATCTGTGATATGGCTATCAAAGTTTTCTCTCCCGCCGCATTTCAGTTGTTTCTCAACTTGGAATTTAAATTGGATCTTTAGTCGAACACTTCAGGCATGGCCTTTTTTGGTTATACAGCATGTGATGAATCTATGTTCCTCAGTTACCCTTTGTTTCTTATGAGTTTCATATGAAAAAAAACCTAAAACATACTTGGTTTACTTGATTTTATGTCATTGTGAACGTAAGCCCTCTAAGATTTCTTCTGTTTTAAGCCTTTGTTTACAATTAAAATGTTTTCCCTTTGGCCTATTTTAATTGTCCAGTTCTTATTTAGGCACTGAAAACATTTTTCTTATTTCTAGATTTTGAAGAAGGTGTTGCAAGGTTGCAGTGCAAGTATGCTGGGGACAGTCGCACTCACAGCCTGCCAATTTATGGAGGAGCCTGGGATGGCAATCCAGACAAGAGAGTCTCCACATCCTTATAATAACAACACTAACTTTGAGGTATGAATTAGATTTATCATTTGGAACAGTTTTTATGAACTCTGCCTTCAAATAACATATTAATTATTTTTAAAGGCAGGTTGGTCTTACACAAGATCCGAACAGTATAAATGATTTCAGTACTGCCCAGTTTCTGAGAAGTGTGAAACAATCTCTGGCTCAGTTTATCATTTGTTTATGTAATGGCCTTTCATTCTCGCTTCCATAAAAAATAATGCAAACAAGTTTTATACAGCCAGAAATATGGGACCACCTACAACAAGCAGCAAATTGAAACCAATAATTATAACTGCTTTTGTTATCTACTGCCCTACTACTCAGTCCTAACTAACATTTTGCTCTGGCTATTTTTGCATATTAAGTCTTAGAAGCACACTTAGGGGTGGGGGGACCTGGACAACATGGCAGGCGTACATGCAGAGCCGGAGCTCCAACCGGGAATCCTTGGCATCGCCAGCTGCATGGGTACTCCTTGCGCTAGAATGGCAACCCCTGGTGGCAGAAGGTGAGACAACCACCCCAGGGTCAATGGTAGCCGCAGGGGGAGTGCAGCAGTGCAGAGGCATGCCCCTATCCTGAGTGCCTGTCGGCTGCACTCAGATTTCAAGATCGTATCTGGGGCCGATAGCCTGAATAAGCTAGAGATGGTGTAGCGAGTGCGGCAGGGGTGCCTACGAACCCGAGAGGGAACCGCCTGTGGGCAGTGGAGCATCCACCACCTGGGCACAAGACTCCATCCTCACCTTCCCAGCCTCTGAGAGGACGGGTGGGGAGACTTGATGCGGGCCGTTCTGGGATGCCTGGGCATATGAGACTCCTTCCTTCTCCTGTGTCCCCTTCGCCCGAGAGGACACTTGAAGGACTTGATGCAAGGCTCGCCTTAGGGTGCCAGGCACCTGCAGGCGAGCACCAAGGCAATGTCCGCCATCACGAGGGTGCAGGCTGTGAACGGTGAGGCAGAGCACATCAAGGGAGCCTGTGAGAGACCCCTCTTCACGGTTCCCCGACTTTCCGGGAGCCGGAGTGACCCCCACCCAATTGAAGGAATTCTATGAGGCCATGCGCCTAATTTTTGGGTGGGCTGATCCCTCCGGCGCTGCTTAGGGCCCAAAGAGTCGGCAAGGGCACCTTCTAGTTCTTTGCCAGAGGGTTCAGCCCTGGCTCCAGTCAGTCCCCGACGAGCCTTTTCTGGATATGGACTGGCGCCGGTCGTACCACCTCGACCTTCTTCGATGCCGGTCCTGATATAATGCTCCTGGCGCAGCAGGCACCCATTGGAGGTGTAAGCCCAATCCTGATTCCTGACTCATTGATCAACGCCGTTTCTGGCATTTTCTCAAGCCATGCCTTCAAGGTTGGAGCCTGAGCCCTATTCCTGTCGCTGTACCCTGAAGAATACTAGCACTATGAAGACCCTAATATGGACTGGTGTGAGGAACTGGGTGAAGCCAGTGAACTGGTCACTTCTCTAGATACTAGTATGCTTTTTGCCCCTACCATGGCTACGTAGGAGGGAGCATCATTCGCTATGGTGATGTGGAGGGCGGCTGAGGTCTGTGACCTTCAGTTGCCCTCAGTGGCGGTCAAGACTAATGTCTTGAGTAAGGTGCTACAACCTGGAGTCTCCTCCTCAGAACTGCTACTCTGGTTCATTGAAGCCCTCACTGATGTCGTTTTGGGTACATGGTCCAAACCCAGCATAGGGGCTTCTGGTAATAGGATGATTACCCTTCGCCACCACCCTGCCCCAGGGGACCCAAACTTCCTCACTCAACACCTTACCCCAGAGAGCTTGGTGGTCCAAGCCTCTACATCCCACGTTAACCCTGGCGTATTCCCTGCCACACCCCCGGACAGGAAATTCAAGAAGCTAGACACTTCAGGGAAGAAGATATTTTTTTCCACCAGCCTGGCATTGCGGTCCGTGAATAACCCATGCCTTTTCAGCCGCTACTCCCATGCATTGTAACCCGTGCCTTTTGGGTCGCTACTCCCATGCATTGTGGGACACGGTTTTGCAGGTGCTGCCTGTAGGAAGCTGGCCTGGTGTGTGGTGAGCACCTATGGTGTTATAACCTTATACCAGGTCCAGGGATCCCCTATTAGTGAAGTGTAAGCAGTGTCGAGAAAGTCAGGGCTCTCTAGCGATAGCTGTGGATGAGCAGCCAAGGCTTATCTAGGAGACATGCAAAGTTTATGCAATACCACTATAGTCGCACCTCAACTTATCACACATAAAAGAACCACACAGTGTTAAAAAAAATAATGGTGCTTTATTATAGTAACACAACACTAGAATACTTATAGGCAGTTCCGCCTAACTGGACGTAAGTACACACTAATAATATACACATGAGTAATCAGTATATAGCACAGAAACAAAAAACATTGTCAGTACTTAGTAAAAAAAAATAATATGCAAGGGCCCTAGGGGAGGGCCAAACCATATACTAAGAAAGTGGAATCCGAGATGCAGTTCCCCCACCCAAGAATGTGGAGTTGCTAGTGGGGAGCTGGAGGAACTAGGAACCCCAAGAGGTGAGTACCTGACTGACACACAGTGACCAGGAGAGCAGAGTTAAGTACCTGGTCTTCCTAAAGTCTAACAGGAGGACTTGGAAAAAGGATTGTAAAAGAACAGGACAAGACACGAAGAAACCAAAGGTGAATTCCGGTAGAAGAGGACCTGCAAAAGAAGGGGTCAGCCTCCAGTCCATGATGGAGGGTCCAGCGGGGGCAGGAGCCACTACCCACCCTTCTGTGGATGCAGAACCAGGTCGATGAGGGGAGAAAAAGACCAGCTGTGGAGCTGAAGAGGAGTCCTTGAAGCGGTGCAGATGGTGTCCCACGTCGTTTGTCATGTCGCAGATGGTCAGTGGTGCAGGAGAACCACCAACAAGCATTGGCAAATGCAGGAGGAGCAAAAGAAGAGTTGCAAGGCTGAATAGGACCATCAAGGCCTAGGGGACTCCATCCTTAGAGGGGAGTCCGAGGTGACCCTCAGCAGACGAGAGAGCCAGCAAAAGCAGTCGCAGCCCCCACTGGCAGCAGGCACCGTAAGTCACAGTGAGGCCCAGTCATCACACCTGAAGAGGAGTCCCATGGCGCTGGAGCAGCAGAGAGGAGACTATGCTTTGCAGGAAGAAGTCCTGGGCTAGGGCTACACAGAGCCTGAAGATCCCTTGGAACAGCAGCAAACAAGCCTTGGTAGCTGCAAGAGTCTAGGTGCACAGGGGTACTGTCCTGCAAGGAGAGGCAAGGGCTAACCATCTCCCAAGTTGGACAGCTGGCAGAGAGGACCAAGGAGACCACTCCAGACCACCACCTGTGATGCAGGATCCACACAGTTCCAGAGGAGAGCAGATCCATGCAGCTGGTCCCTGTTATAGTTGGTGCCTGCAGATACAGGGGAGTGGCTCCTTCAATGCAAGGGAGATTCCTTCTTGCTGCAGGCTGAAGTCTTACCAGCCTCAGAGAATGCACAGCCAGGGAAATGTTACAGTTGATGGAAGGAGCTGGAGAAACAGTGTTGCAAAATTGAGTCGTTGTTGGAGTTGCAGATTGTCGGTTCCTGAAGAATCCATTTGCGGTTCCAGTTGCCAAAACATAAAGTAAACGATGCAGAGGAGTCCTGGTGGAATCTTGCACATTGAATCTGGGGACCCACCCAAGAGGGAGACCCTAAATAGCCCAGGAAGGGGGATTGGTCACCTAGCAGGGTGACCACCTATCAGGGGAGGGCTGTGACATCACATACCTGACCTGGCACCTGGAGGAGCCCTAGGTACCACCCTGGGGTGGTGATGGACAGGGAAGTGGTCACACCCCTTTCCTTTGTCCATTTGCATGCCAGAGCAGCCACTGGGGCACCCTAGACTGGAGCAAACTGGTTTATACAAGGAGGGCACCAAATGTGCCTTTCAAAGCATACCAATGGCTTGGGGAGGGAGAGGGTGTTGCTTCCCTCTCCCACAGGACATTCTTTGTTCTGCCTTCCCCTGCCTGAGCTGATTAAGCAGCACGAGGGCAGAAACCTGTGGGGGGTAGCAGCAGCACAGGCTGCCCGGAAAACCACAGAAGACTGGTAGGAGCAATCCTGGGGATCCTGTAAGGAGCCCTCAGAGTGCATGGAATCATACAGCCAATACTGGCAACAGTATTGGGGTATGATTCCAACATGTTTGATACCAAACATGCCCAAGTTCGGAATTACCATTAAGTAGCTGTGTCCAGTACACTGGTAAAATTAAGTCCAGTGTAATGGAGCTGGAGTTTGTAGGAGCACCTCTGCTTAAACAGGGGTGCCCTCACACACAGGTACCAGAACCCTGCCCTCTGGGATAAGAGGGCCTACCATAGGGGTGACTTACAGTGACCTGTAGTAAAAGGGTCCATGCACCTTTTCATGCAGGCCTGCAGACACATTTTGCATGGGCTCCCATGGGTGGCACAATACATGCTGCAGCCCATGGGGAACCTCTGGTGTCCCAATGCCCTGAGTTCCTAGGTACCATATACTAGAGACTTAAATGGGGGCACCAGTATGCCAATTGAGGGGTGTGTAGAGTCCTAAGCAACCAAATTTAGAGGGAGAGAGCACAATCATGATTAGCAGGATCCCAGTGAAAACAGTCAAAGCATACTGATAGTCAAAAAGTGGGGGTAACCATGCTAAAAAGAGCCGCTTTCCTGCAGCTTTGTCCCTTGGCCATTCGTCCCCCTCAGTCTGCTTTTCACCCCTTTCGTGGCTACGGAAGGGGCGCCCAACCATGTCTGTTCCCCGCCAGCCACCGCTGGTCAGCCTCTGCGTGGCCCGACGCGTGGGATCTGACATCCGCATGGATCAGGGAGCCAGCAGTCTAGCCAGTCCATCGCCCCACCACAGCTGCAGCCTCCGAACTTTCCTAGTCAGGCGTTTCTTCAGCAGGGACCACTCGGCGGCAGGATTCGACCATCACCTGCCCCGCTGGAATACCCTGACCTCAGACAGATCGGTTTTGCAAATAGTCGGAAGGGGCTACTCCCTCCCATTCAAGACTGCCACTCCTGCTATGCCACCATCTTAGTATCGGATGACCAGGATCACCTTCCACTTCTCCGTTAGGAGATTACGGCTTTGTTGGCCAAGGGAGCCAAAGAGAGGGTCCCTGTGCCAGAAGTAGGTCGTGGTTGTTATTCCTGCTACTTTTTGGTGCCCAAAAAGGACAAGGGCCTCCACCCTATCCTTGACCTCCAGTCCCTCAGTCTTTTCCTCAGGAAGGAGAAGTTCAAAATGCTCACCCTGGCTCCGGTCCTATCTGCCTTGGACCCAGAAAAATGAATGGTAGTGTTGCACTTGAAGGATGCTTCTTTCCATATTCCTGTCCTGCCTGCCCACAGACCTTACTTGCTGTTTGTGGTAGGTCATGAGCATTTTCACTTTACCGTGCTCCCCTTTTGACCTACTGGCGCCTCTCTCTGGTGTTCACCAAAGTGATGGCTGTGGTCGCAGCTCATCTGTGCAGGTTAGGGGTTTCAGCCTTCCCGTACCTCAATGATTGGCTGTTGAAGGTGGGCTCATCCCAGCTCCCACCTCCAGACTATGGCGGACCTTCTGCATTCACTGGAGTTCACTATAAACGTGCCAAAGTCACACCTGACTCCCTCTCCGACACTCCCTTTCATCGGAGCTTCTCTGGACACAGTGCAGTTTTCGGGCCTATCCTCCTGAGCCGCGAGTCCAGGATATTCAGGCTATGATATCGATGTTTCAGCCTGTGGTATCCTGGGTTTTGGTGAGAATGACTCTGAGGCTGCTGGGCCTCATGGGCTCCTGCATCCAGGGTGACACCTGCTAAATGGCATATGTGGGCTGTGCAGTGGGACCTGAAGTTTCAGTGGGTGCAGCATCAGGGGAATCTCTCAGACATGGTCCAGATCTCGGACAGAACTGTGCAAGATCTGCAGTGGTGGCTTTTGAACCGCCTTTCAGTCACAGGCTGATCTCTCTTCATTCCCCAACCAGATGTGACTGTAGTGACAGATGCATCACTTCTGGGAGGGGGCAGCCACATAGGATAGATGGAGATCAGAGGTGTCTGGTCTCCAGCAGAGTCCGAGTTCTATATCAAACTTTTAAAGCTCAGGGCGACCAGACTGACATTGAAAGCATTCCTTCCCTCTCTCAAAGGGAAAGTGGTGCAGGTGTTCACAGACAACACAACTGCCATATGACACTGCAACAAACACTGCAGGGTGGGGTCATGGATCCGTTGTCAGGAGGCTCTCCACCTCTGGACATGGCTGGAAAATCAGGGCATATCTCTGGTGGTTCAACATCTGAACATCAGAGCGGACAAACTAAGCAGTCAATGCCTAGTTGATGACGAATGGCGTCTCTATCCGGAGTTGGCACAAGGTCTCTTTCAGCAGTGGGGAGAACCTGAGAATGTGCAATGTGAGCTGTTTTACACTTCGGCGTTTCCAAGCCGGCAGTCACTTGGTGATGCTTTTTGCCTAGAGTGGAGCTCATGTCTCCTTCCCGACTTTCCACCAATACCACTTCTGCCCAGAGTTCTACAGACGATCGAGAATGACTGGGCCCAAGTCATTCTTGTGACTCTGGGCTGGGCAAGAAGAATATGGTATCCTGAACTTTTGAACATGGCCATCGATCCTCCAATCAGACTGCCCCTTCGGGAGGATCTTCTGTCACAGCAGCGGGGACGGTTCTCCACCCGAACCTGTCCAGTCTCTGCCTCCTTGCTTGGAGATTGAGCTGTGGCAGTAGAGAGCTTATTGTCTTCCGCCCCAAGTCTGTAATGTTATCCTGGCAGCCAGGCGTCCCTCCACCAAAACAGCATATGCCTGTTGTTTGAACAAATTTGTGGCATAGTGTACCATTAAGTCTGTTGATTCCCTCTCTACTCCTCTTTCTGAGGTTCTTTTATTTGTTCTTTCTTTGGCCGTGCAGGGCTCTACTCTGGGAACCCTAGAAGGTTATTTGTCTGCCATGTTCGCTTTTCTCCAATTGCCTGACAAACCCTCCCTATTTAAACCTCCCATTGTTGGGAGATTTCTTAAGAGCCTTACCCATCTCTTTCCCTGTTCATAATGCGCCAGTGGGATTTGAACTTAGTTCTTACCTATCTAGTGTGCGCTCTCTTTGAGCTGCTTCACAACTGCCCACTTCGCCTGCCTATTTTGAAAACAGTCTGCCTTATAGCTATCTCCTCTGCCCGCAGAATGAGTGAGCTGTAGGCTCTTTCTTCAAAGCCACCCTTCATCTTCATCCACTCTGACAAGGTGGTGCTTCATACTAGGACTTCTTTTCTGCCTAAAGAGGTTCTCACCCTCTCATGTAGGCGAATCAGTCACCTTGCCTACTTTTTATGCGCCCCCACAATCTTCTAAGAAAGAGGAGAGACTCCACCGTCTGGAACCAAAAAGAGCGTTGGCGTTCTAGCTTGATCGTACATAGGAGTTACCAGTGGACGATCAACTCTTTGTGGGTTATGTGGGTGTGTAGAAAGGTAGGGCAGTACAGAAGAGAACCATCTCTAGATGGGTGGTTGTAGGAAAGGGCCTATTGTTACCCCCCACCAGGTTTTGCCTGATATTGATACTGACGACTGAGAATGTGCTAGGATCCTGCTAACCAGGCCCCAGCACCAGTTTTCTTTCCCTAAAACTGTAACATTGTCTCTGCATTTGGCACACTCCTTGTACACAGCTAAGTCCCTTGTTAATGGTATCCATGGTGCCAAGGGCTCTGTGGCCAGGGAAGATCCCCAAGGGCTGCAGCATGTATTATGCCACCCTAGGGGACCCTCACCAAACACATGCACACTGCCATTGCAGCGTGTGTGTGCTGGTGCGGAGAAAAAGACAAAGTTGACATGGCATCCCTCTTTGGTTGCCATGCCCACAAACCACTGCCTGTGGCATAGGTAAGTCACCCCTCTAGCAGGCCTTACAACCCTAGGGCAGGGTGCACTATACCACAGGTTAGGGCATAGTTGCATGAGCAATATGCCCCTACAGTGTCTAAGACCATTCTTAAACATTGTAAGTGCAGTGTGGCCATACTGAGTATATGGGTTTGGAGTTTGTCATTATGAACACCACAGCTTCATAATGGCTTAACTGAAGTCTGGGAAGTTTGGTATCAAACATCTCAGCACAATAATCCCACACTGATGCCAGTGTTGGATTTATGGAAAAATGCACCCAGAGGGCATCTTAGAGATTTTAGCCAAACCTCTAGTGCAGGACTGACCAGTCTGTGCCAGCCTGCCACTTCCAGACAAGTTTCTGACCTCCTGGGGTGAGAGCTTTTGTGCTCTCTGAGGCCAGAAACAAAGCCTGCACTGGGTGGAAGTGCTTCACACCTCCCCCCTGCAGGAACTGTAACACCTGGTGGTGAGTCTCAAAGACTCAGGCTCCTGTTACAGTGCTCCAGGTCACTCCAGCTACTGGAGATGCCCACCAACCTGACAAAGCCCCACTTTTGGCGGCAAGTCTGGCGGGAAACTTAGGAAAAACAAGGAGGAGTGACCACTTCAGCTAGGACCACCCCTAAGGTGACCAGGGCTGAAGTGACCCCCTCCATGCAGAATCCTCCATCTTGACTTGGAGGACAGTGGCCAATAGGGTTAGGTCTGTGTCCCCCTCCCCAAAGGGAGTGGGCACTGGAAGGGTGTAGTTACTCTCAGGGTCAGTAGCCATTAGCTACAGCCCTAAGACCCTTGTAACACCCCTAAATCCGGGATTTAAGGGCTCCCCTGAAACTAGCTCATCAGTTTCCTTGCAACCTCAAGAAAAGAAGACATGAAGAAGGACTGCGAAGCTGACCTCCAGCAGAGAAAACTGCAGTCACTAACTGATTTTGCCCCAGCCCTACCGGCCTGTCTCCAGCTTCTGAAGCCCCTGCTACATAAAGGCGACACATCTTGCAGGATCAGCAACCTCTTAAAAGCCCCAAGAGGACTGCCTGCACACTAGAGGACCAAAATCTCCCAAAGACAACGGCCCTGTCCAGAAAGAAACGCCAGAAAGGGACTCCAGAAACACACTGGATCCGCAAGCCCTGACCAATCTGCATCAGACGCTCATGGCCCGTGTCCAGGTGGCCCACTGGTCTAGAGCAGGTCCCAAGGCAATTCTGACTTAGTTTCTGCCCTGGGTTGACCCCTCCTGTCTAACACAACAACGCCTGTAGACTAAACCCAGAGAACTCCCTGCCTGTGAAGGATCCAGACGAAGATACCCGATGCCAAATGGTACCTTACACCCACAGCCCTATGGCCTTAGGGAGCTCGACATCCGGTGGATCAACGTGCAGCAGGCAACCCTCCACTTTGTCCAGCCTGTGGTTTTGCTGAACCGTCCTCCTGGACCCAGGCTGCAGCCTACTTGTGACCCCCGGGGTCCCCCTTTTCAAAAGCATTGAGAGCCTGACACTGAGTTTGCACCCTGCACCTGGCCCCGCCTGTGCCGCTGTGGGTGTGTGTTTGGTGCTGACCTGTGCCCCCCTCCCCCGCAGTGCTCTCCTAAACCCCCCAGGTCTGCCCTCCAAAGAGGCAGGTACTTACCTGCTGGCAGATCCAATTCCGAGTGCCCCCAATCTCCATAGGAACGCATTTTAAATCTTTCACTAACTTTGACCTCTCCACCCGTCCGGCCCCATGTTGCTGGTGATGGGTGTTTGGGGTTACCTTGAATCCCAACCTGTGGACATCCTAACCCCCGGAGACTGGACTTATTTGTACCTCGAAACTGTACTAACTAACTGTATTAACTTTTCTTCCCCTCAGAACTGTGTTTGAAAATTGCACTGTCAACTTTTAAAACAGATTATTGCTATTTATTTGAAAATCGTTTAACTTGCTAAAGTGAAACAAGGTGGTGTTGGTACATATGCTTGCTACTTACTTGCAAATGTACTTGCCTGCAATCAGAATCTTGTGGTTCTAGAAATAAAGTAACAAAATATATTTTTGATTGGCCTGGAGTTTGTCATTGAGTGTGTGTTTCCTTTTTTGCCTGTTGGTGTATAGCAAATGCTTTGCACTACCCTCTGATAAGCCTAACTGCTCGACCACACTACCACAAAAGAGAGCATTAATATTATCTACTTTAGCCCCTGTTAAGCCTCTGGGGAACCCCTGGACTCTGTGCACACAGTATCTCATTTTGATAGTATATACAGAGTCAACTTCCTACAGTGGTTCTCTGCATTAAAATGGGCTATGCATTGCGCTAAGAAGCTTGCACACTTATTCTTCCAGAGCCACAGCTGCACCCACTGCATTAACACACACAGTTCCAGTCCTGGACATCTGCCAAACAGCAACAGGGGCCTCCTTGCCCACCTTTACTAAACACTACTGCCTGGACAGTCAGGTCCGAAGGGTCAGGTACTTTGCCCATTCCGTCCTGCAGGACTTCTTAGTATGATCTTGTGTTTGGGACCCTCCTCCAGGCGTAATATTGCTTGGGTATCTATTCTAAGTTAAGGAACCTGCAACTAGAAATCTCTATCAGATGAACACGTTACTTTTGTTAACAAATTATCTGGCAGAGACATATTCTAGTTACAGCTTCCTTACCAACCCACCCATCTTCTCGGCTCTGCAAACTGATTTCTAGGGACAGAGACTTCCCTTTCAGGGCCCTAGTTCTTGCGTACCAGAATCAGTGTTCTTCTATGGCTCCATGCTTCTGGCGTAGAAAGTCATGAAAAGAAACTGACATCAGTGCGCAAGGGTGGCACCTATATACAACCCGAGACGTCATATCCGGTGACCACAATGTCAAGGACGGACGCTGAGTCGACCTACGCCAGCTAATGGCACACAAGGGTACTTCTCAAAGAAAAATCTCCTGGTCCAGACTGACGCCCGGAGGAAATTCTAAGGTAAGGAATTTGCAACTAGCATATGTATCTACCAGATAATTTGTTACCAAAAGTAAGTATCCTGTTCTTAACTACTGTACAACAAAATATAGAGACAAAATCTTAGAGATGAAGGCATTTTCATCTCTTTCTACATATGTTAATTAGTTGTTTATTGGAACCATTACTTTCTTTGGGAAATTCTTAAACAATCTACACAAACAACCCTTCCTGAATTCATAAGTGCCTTCTTTTCAGAAATGTATAGCTTTTCGGACTCTTACACAGGGATCATACCTATTGACACCATAAGCTGCAAGTAGGTAAAAACAACAAAAATAGTAAAAAATCACAACCTTTAAAAATTTTTTAAAAAACTCGTAAAAAAGGTCTGTGTCTGTTCCTGAAATCTGGGAAGAGAGAGATTTTAACACAACAAACGTTTTTGTTGATTCCATTCTTAGGAAAATAAGTTCATACTTTTATGCACTGCAAGTCTAGAAAAATGAATACAGTTTGCTACATTTTGGCTAACTCCTCAGTGTTGTCCAAAGGAATTTCCAAACTCATGCTGTCTTTTGAACTTTCAACATGTGTTGGTATAGTGAGCAAGCAAATTTGGCCAGGATGACTTTTGTGGGAAAAAACAAGATATGAAAGCTTAAGAGAGGTTTAATATTCAGACGCCAAATAATCAATTGAGTGCTGTCTCTATGGGTGCCGTTGAACCTAGTGCATTAATTTGTAATATTATGGTTTTATTTTGTATAGGATAAAGTCCATATTCCTGGTGCTATCTACCTTTCAATCAAATTTGACTCTCAGTGCAACACAGAAGATGGCTGTGATGAGTTGCAGATCTCCAGCACCAGAGATTTCCTACAAGATAGGCACGTTTTCAGTGGATCACCACAAAAGTGGACTGACTTTGAACTGCCAGGTGAAAATTAATTGTATTTTTTATAGTGCATTGTGTTTAATGTTGAATTCCAGTTACCAGTTCTATGTTTTATTGTGTGACTGGCACATACAACATTTCCACCTTTCCTTTTTTTTTTTTTTTGCGATGAAAAATGCAAGAGAAAAGTACAATCACATAACCTAATAGCATTCAACTTAAAGATCAGCTAAGGCAAAAACATGAGACCCAATGGGATATGAAAAAATAATTTACCAAGCTTGGAACTTAGAAGAGCAGATCCAAAGATATATATATCTTTGGATCTTTATACTATATATCTTCATATTTATATATCTTTCACTGTGTAAAATTAGACTTTTGCTTGGTCTGCTACTAAAGTTCTTATAATCCTAACTGCTTTCATGGATCGCTTTTTCCAGTGTATAATGGTCAGTCACAGCATTTAGCCTACCAATGATCTTCAGTGCAAACAATTTAATTTCAGACAGGTTTCAAGCAACACCTAAAAAATACACTGCAGTAATTTGTTTACGTTGTCAAAGAGTTGTTATTACAGTACATTTAAATAAAAAACATATGAAGTGTAATAAAGTGAACACATATGTATGAATCTATTGAATACGATCCAAGTTACAAGTAGGGATGTGCAAAATCACTCTTGTGAAATTATCCCTGTGTTACATTTATCACACAGTGGTGTGTGCAAAATTTGCCAACACACTGGTGATGTTTTACACAGAAAAAAAGAAACAGGCAAACGTATAAGTCAAACATTCAAGACTTGACTGAGAATGGTTAGCTGTCCTTGAAGTTCCAGTTAGGGCTCATTTGGAGCTTCAAGCACAGCTAGGGCTCCAGAAGGTTGTATACATTCACTTAAACTTCCCCCTCTGTTGCCTGGTGTAAGCGGATTCATAGAAAGAGTAGTGGCCTCTTCTCCAATGGCACCTTCCCTAGGCTAGGGGTCGCTATGTAGGCAAGGGACTCTCAACAATCATGGTTTGAGCCATGTACCCTCCCTGGTGGGTGGCGAATGGCCAACGTGCAGGTGGTGAGACCTTCCCTCATTGCAGGTACCTTGTTGCCTTATTTTAAGGTTAGGGTTTAACATCTTGTGCGCTCCTTTATGGGCGGCCTGGCGGAAGAATTGCCTGTCTCTGGTGCTATGGGAACCGCTTGGCCCCAGTGCTGTGGGATGAGGCTCCCAGACCGAATGTGTGGAAACGCTCTCTTTTTTTTCCTTTAATTGTGGAGGCATATTCCACGCCTTCCTCTCTTCTCTGTTGTGAACGTTGCATGTGACTGTTTGCAGTGGATCACTCAACTTGCACATAAATGAAGAATGTATATAGCTGCTACAGTTAGTGTGAATTGCAGGACACTTTATTCATTGACATTTCAAGTGAACCTTGCGGCCCCCAGGAACCTCCTGATACGTGTCTGAAGATTGCTTGAACATATATCAACTTGGGGCCCTTCCAGGGATCAGCTGGTGCTTTCGCAGGGGCTCAGCTTTGTGCCCACAAGATATGAGCTCGATTACTTGCTGCAGGACCCTCAGTCTTAGCACAGAGGTACACTGCCAGAGTGCCTGGACTCCTCCATGGTGGGGCAGGCAGGGGAATGGTTTGCCCTAGCATGAAAACTGTGGTGCACCTGACAGCGTGCCCCACATGCATGTCTGAGGTGTCCCACAGTTGCCTGCATGCACTATCTAGGCCACCCTGCCCACTTATGGGTGCTATTTTTGATTCAGCTGGTCTCCGCATGCATGGCCACAGTGGTCTGTGGCTCTTGTAGGCCCAGGACATCTGGTATCAGGAGTCCCCAGACCATCTTGTAGGTGTTTTCTGACTAGATGGACAAACTCTGACTTGTGCCTTTTTTCTTGGTTCCGAAAGCCCTTATGGCTTAATATTTGAAGAAAAACAACTTCCGGGAGAGCCCCACAGAGGCTGGTGGAAGGAGGTTTAATCACCCTTGGCTATCTCGTGTCCAGAAAGGTGGAAGGAACCCTGGGCTGATGGACTGAGCTGGCAGTTCCTACTCATGGCTGAGTGGTGTCAGACCTGGGAGAGAAGGGGTAACCGAGAGAAGGATTTTTGTGCTCTAACACAATGACAAGTTTAAACAAGCCCCAGGGAGAGCTTTGTAAAGCTTTTTTTGGATGCCTGGGGCCTGGGATTTCAGGCACCAACCCTTCATGTACCTCCTCAAGCAGGATCGAAAGTGCTGACTGGGCCCCAGTGAGCACTCCAGTTGGCCAGGGCTTAATTCAGCAGCCCAGTGGTGGTGTGAAATGTCTGGGGAGGGGTCCTTTGAGTCAGGGAGGCTTTCTGTGCTCGGCAGGGTAAACAAACTCTGATCAGGTTCCCAACCAGAAGTGTGGTAGGCACTGCGCAGTGGGTTGCAGGCAGTCAACCTTTGTGTCCCACAGTAGCCAGGATACCCTGCTGCATGTCTAGTGTGGGCTTTCTATGCTCTTCGGGTCTCCCCTGCCCCATCTGAAGCACTTGGGAGGCTTTCCCTTCTTAGGTGAGGAGGAACATCCATTACAGGACCCACTCAGAGCTATGGTGTGTCACGGGCCACTGGGCTTCGGCCCCATTCACTGGCCACAGTGTCACTAAGCATCCGGTAGTGGGGCTCCCTTTCTTCGGCTGGTGCGGGACAAGGCTGGTCGGTGAGGTTGCAGAGAGGAGAAATTTTGTGCTGAAACACAGTGACAAGCTTGAACATGCCCCAATGAGAGGTTTGAAAAGCTGTTTGTGGATACCTGAGCCCTGGGACTCCAGGCACCAACATCTCATGCCCCAAACTACTCCTGTTTCCTCCTCACGCAGGTTTGAAAGCTCTGAAAGCCAGTGCCCCATTTAGTAGCCTGTAGTGTTGCAGAGTGCCTAGAGTGGGATCAGGGAGGCTTCACCTGCCTGGGAAGGTGAGAAAACCAGATTCCCAGCCAGAGGTGCAGCAGGGCCATGGCCTCCAGCTACCTGACCCTCTGTGTCCCAAAAGAGCCAAGACACTCAGCCACAGACCTGGCGTTGGCTATCCGTGCTCTGTTGGCCTCTCCAGCACAAACGTCTTCTAGCCTGGGGAGGCTTTCCCTCTTTAGGCGAGTTGGAAAACCCTTATCAAGCCCCGTTGTCAGAGCTCAGCCTGTCATAGACCCCTGGGCCTGGGCTCCATTCACTGGCCACAGTATTGCAAAGCGCTAAAGATGGGGTTCCGCAGGGAGGGGCTCCTTTTCTTTGGTATGGAAGGAAGTTCTGCACAAGCTTCCCTTATCAGATTTAGATTTTCATAGTTTATACACATCTGCCAATTAAAGAAGTTCTGCTACAAAATCAATTTTTTGACTCAAATGTCACAAGTGGCGGTTAATTCTTAAGGCACATCTGGCCAGTGGGCAAATATGGGTGTGCTAGCTCAGAGACCTGCCCATGAAGCATGTGTTGTTCTTGCACACAAAACATAACTAGGCAAGTAGGCATACTTAATTTGCTGTCCTGTATTTTGGGCAAAAACGTCACCAGTGAAATGTCATTCTCAAAGCATATCTTGCCAATAGGCAATTCTGGGTGTGCAAGCTCTGCGTCCCACCTATATGAACCACATGTTCTTTTCGTATACACAAAACGTCACCAGCTAAGCAGGCATAAATAATTTTTCACACTTTTGGTTAAAATGAGGTTAAAAGAAGGATATTGGTGGGATAAAGGAAAAAAGAGAAGTTAGGGGAAAGGCTGACAAACCAGTATTTTAAATTAAATATAAGAAACAGTATAACAATTATAGATCATGCATTTTCTAAAAAACTGAAACAGTAAACCCACTGGATTTCATCTTAAAGACGTCAGTAATTTGATAAAACAAGCACTTTGATGTGTGTTAAAACACCTGAACATGCATTAGATGTAGATACATATCTGATAGAGACTTCTAGTTGCAGATTCCTTACCTTAGAATTTCCCCCAGGTGTCAGACTGAATCTAGACAGTTAAGACCCTTGTAAAAGGTACCCATCGTACCAAGGGCCCTGTGGCCAGGGCAGGTTTCTAAGGGCTGCAGCATGTATTATGCCACCCTAGGGGACCCCTCACTCAGCACATGTACACTGCCTTGCAGCTGGTGTGTGCTGTTGGGGAGAAAAAAAACAAGTCAACATGACACCACTCTCAGGGTGCCATATCCACAAACCACTGCCTGTGGCATAGGTAAGTCATCCCTCTAGCTGGCTTTACAGCCCTAAGGCAGGGTGCACTACACCACAGGTGAGGGCATAGCTGCATGAGCAATATGCCCCTACAGTGTCTAAGTCCATTCTTAGACATTGTAAGTGCAGTGTAGCCATATTAAGTATATGGTCTGGGAGTTTGTCATTATGAACTCCAAAGCACCATAATGGCTTCACTGAATACTGGGAAGTTTGGTATCAAACTTCTCAGTACAATATGCCCACACTGATGCCAGTGTACGATTTTTTTAAAAATGCACACAGAGGGCATCTTAGAGATGCCCCCTGTATGTTATCCCAACTGCTATTGCAGGACTGACTGGTCTATGCCAGTCTGCCAATTTCAGACACGTTTCTGAACACATGTGGTGAGTGCCTTTGTGCACTCTGTGGTCATAAACAAAGCCTGTCCTGGGTAGAGGGGCTTCACACGCCATTGGCCACTGCCCTCTGACCCCCGAAACGCCCCTAAATCTAGGATTTAAGGGCCTCCCTGAACCAGCTCACCAGATTCCTGGCGACCTACAAGAAGAAGAAGGACTGATAAGCCGAAACCCCCAGCAGAGAAGAAGAAAGACGACAACTGCTTTGGTCCTGTCCCTACCGGCCTGCCTCCTGCTTCAAAGAACCTGCAAAAAACCCAGCGACGCGACCAGCGGGCCCAGCAACCTCTGCCATCTCCACAGGACTGCCTTACACCCAAATGGACCAAGTACTCCAGAGGACAGCAGCTCTGTCTGAAGAAACATTCAGCTAAGGACTCCCATCTCACTCCGGATGCGTGAGTTCTGACCCTTGTGGTCCCGACGGACACGGCCCGCGTCCAGGTGGTCCACCCAGCAAGCGAGGGTCTCCAGGCGATTGCGATTAAGTGCCCACCCTGGGTTGACCTCTCCACCCCTCTACGACGACGCCTGCAGACGGAATCCCGAGGACCCATCTGACCGCAGGCCCCGTATGAAGATATCCGATGCCTAAAGAGCACACTGCACCCGTAGTCCCCAGGCCTTGGAGAAACCGACCCCCAGTGCCTCATCGTTCAGCAGGCAGCCCTCCTCCCTGTCTGACCAGTGGTGTGTCTGAGACGCCCCCCGGGCCTTGCCTGCAGCCTTTGAATGACCTCCGGGGTCTCCTCATAGATCAGCACTGACTGGAAATCCGATGTCCTGTTTGCACCCTGCCCTCGCCCGCCTCTGTGCCGCTGAGGGTGTGTGTTTGGTGCCTACTTGTGGCTCCTCTAATCCCCCTAGTCTGCCATCTGAGTAACGGGTACTTAGCTGTGCTGGCTGACCGGATTTTGAGTACCCCCTGTCTCCATAGAAGCCCACGTTAATTTTGCTGAAATTTGACCTCTGCACCCAACCGCCTGTGTTGCTGGTGGTGGGTGTTTTGGATTAATGTGAACCCCAACTGGTGGATTTCCTAAAACCTGGAGACTGAGACTGTAAGTGCTGTACTTACCTGCATACAGATCTAACGTTTCTTCCCCCCAGGAACAGTTTAAAATTGTCAGTGTCCATTTTTAAAATAGCTTTTTATCCAATAATTCAAAAACTGTATTACTTAACGATTTCAAACAGAGTACTGTTGATACCTGTGTGAAATACGAAACTTTTAAGGCACTTACCTGCAACTTTAATGTGGTTCTAAAAATAAACTAAGAAAATTAATTTTTGCAATATAAAAACCATTGATCTGGAGTTAAGTCATCATTGAGTGCGTGCTTCTATTTTCTGTGTGTGTACAACAAATGCTTTGCACTACCCACTGATAAGCCTAACTGCTCAACCATACTGCCACAAACAGAGCATTAGTATTATCTACTTTAGACCCTGTTAAGCCTCTGGGGAACCCCTGGACTCTGTGTACACTATATCTCACTTTGATACTGAGCCAGCTTCCTACAGGCGCGCTTCGCCCTCTCCTCGTTCGTCAGCTGATGAGACAAGGTAGCAACGGCGCTCTAGGCCTTGTTCCAAAGATCCTGTTTCTGGGCAGTTTCCAGGAGCCTGGCTGCCTGCCCAACTTTGTGAAGTCTGTAGGGACCTGCGCCTCATTTTTGGGCAACCTGGCCCGCTGGAGAGCCTTTGCTCCCCACGGGGTTGGATGAGGCCTCTTCGGATTCCACACTGGCAGCTCAGACACTTCGACCTTACCCAGAGCCAGTTCTGACGCCACCTGCTTCCTCAGGCAGTGCCTTCCTCTTTGCTGACTCAGAGCTAGATGGGTGTCATACAACTCCGGCCCCGATGCCAGCAAGAGTCTTGACTCCTATGTTGGATCCTGAGCATCTTTCTTATGGGCAACGTTACGTTGAGGAATGGGAGAGGTCGCTGGACCCTTTGGAATGCCATCTCCAAGACCCTATGGACTGGCATACAGACTTGGGTGAAGCCAGTGGACTGGATACCTCACCAGATACTGGCATGTTTACTCTCCCTACCGTGACTACGGAGGAGGGAGCTTCATACTCTATGGTGGTGAGAAGAGCAGCTGAGGTCCTCGACTTTGAGCTGCCTTTAGTGGCAATCTGGACTATCCTTCTGACCGAGGTGTTTCAACCTGGAGCTTCATCTTCTGAACCGCAGCTCCCATTCAATGAAGCCCATACAGATGTCCGACTGGGTACCTGGTCCAAACCCAGCATAGAGGCTACTGTGAACAGGACTATTGCTCGCCACCATCGCCCTGCTCCGGGCGATCTTAGTTATCCAAGCCTCCCCTCCCATGGTGTTTTCCCTTCCATACCCTTGGATAGGAAAGCCAAGAAGCTGGACGCACCTGAGAAAAATATGTTTTCTTCTGCCTGCCTAGCATTGCAGTCCATGAACACTGCATGCCTTTTGGGCCGTTATTCGTACACGCAAGTGCTGCCACTGGTCCCGGACGAGGCCTGGACTGTACCCTACCAAACAGTTGCTGATGTGAGATTCACAGCAAACTTCATGAGCGGTTTCATCAACAGTGGCCTTGAGGTGCCATGCCAGATTGAGAACGTCTAGCTTTTGTGGGGAAGTCCTGGCGGATCTTATGAACATACCCTTTGATGGCACCCGTGTCTTCGGAGAGAAAGCAGACTCTGCGCTTGAGCGTTTCAAGGATTCTCATGCTACGGCCAGGCCCTCTGACCTCTCGGTTGTTTTTTTTCCCCTTTCATGGCTACAGAAGGGGCGCCCATCCGCATCCGTTCCCCTCCAGCCACTGTGCCACACATGCTGCCCAGCCTTTGCATGGCTTGGGACTTAGGATCCAGTGCCCTGTGGGTCAGGGAGCCAGTGATCTGGCCAGGCCACTGCTCCCCCCTCTGCAGCTGCCTCCAAACCTTCCTAGTTTGACTCTCTCCCACCAGGGGCTATTTGGAGGCAGGATTCACCATCATCTGCTCCGCAGGCAATCCATCACGTCAGGTGGGTTTTTGCAGATCGTCCGAAAGTTCTACTCCCTCCTCTTCAAAGGCTACCCCTCCATCCATGCCACTGTCCTATGATTGCTTGATGCAGGATCACCTAACACTTCTCTGAGAGGACGTTATGGCTTTCTTGGCCAAGGGAGCCATTGAGAGGGTCCCTCTGCCAGAAGTTGGTCATTGTTGCTATTTCTGTTACTTTCTGGTGCCTAAAAATGACACGGGCCTCCAGCCAGCCTGCCCTAGACCTTCGGTCCCTCAATCTCTTCCTCAAGAAGGAAAAGTTCAAAATGCTCACTCTGTCTCGGGTTCTATCTGCCCTGCACCCCATAGATTAGGTGGTAGCGTTGGACTTGCTAAAGTAAAGCACTTTATGTATGCCTTTCTGCCCATATCACTACTTTCCAGTGTTCTGAATAAGATCAAGAACAACCAAGCCCAAGTAATCTTTGTGGATCCGGACTGGGCAAGGAGAGTCTGGTAACTCAAGCTGTTGAACATATCCATTGATCCTCTGATCAGACTAGCCCTTCAGGAGGATCTTCTTTCACAGCAGCAGGGGAGGGTTCTGCACCCGAAATTGTGAACTCCCTGCCTTCTTGCATGGAGATTAAGTGGCGACAATGGACAGCATTTGATCTTCTGCTCTACGTCTGTAAAGTTATCTTGGCAGCCAGGCATCCCTCCACCAAAACGATATATGCCTGTCTTTGATAGAGATTTGTTCCATGATGCACAGACAAGTCTGTTGACCTCCTCTCTCTGAGGTTCTGTTGTTTATACTTTCTTTGGCCCATCAGGGCTCCTCTAGCGACATTCTCAAAGGTTATTTGTCTGCAATTTTTGCATTTTGAGGTTGCCTGATCAACCTTTGTTTAAGTCCCCTATTGTACATAGGTTCCTTAGAGGTCTCTCACAGATGTTTCCTTCATCCCCATTCATTATTCCCCAATGAGATTTGAATTTGGTTTTGACTGTTTTGGTGTGCCCTCCTTTCGAGTCTCGCCTCAATTATAGTCTCAGGCTTTTTACTTTGAAGATTGCCTTCCTTGTGACCATTCCATCTGCCCGCAGAGTGAGTGAGCTGCAGGCTTTGTCATCCAAGCCCTCCATACCTTTCTGTATATCCTGACAAAGTGGTGCTTCGCACTACGGCTTCTTTTCTGCCTAAAGTGGTGATTCCCTTTCAAGTAAGACAATCCATCACCTTGCCTACTTTTTATGCACCCCCACATCCCTCTATGAAAGAGGAGAGACTCCACCGCCTAGATCCACAAATAATATTGTCAGTCTACCTTGATCGTACAAAAGAGTTCTGGGTTGATGATCAACTTGTTGTCGGTTATGTGGGTGGAAGAAAGGTCAGGCAGTGCAGAAGTGGACCCTCTCCAGATGGGTCATACTCTGTATAAGGATCTGCTATGCATTGACCAAGAAGCAACCCCCTGAAGGTTTATTTGCTCATTCCACCAGAGCCAAAGCAGTGACCACTGAGTTAGCATGTGCAGTTCCAGTCCTTGATATCTGCCAGGCAGCCGCATGGGCATCCCTCCACATGTTTACCAAACATTCCTGCCTGGACAGTCAGGTCCAAAGGGACAGGCAGTTTGCTCGTTCAGTCCTGCAGGACTTAATGGTATGAACTTGGTTTGCAAGCCCAACTCTGGGAATGGAATTGCTTGGGTATCTATTCAAAGGTAAGGAATCTGCAACTAGAAGTCTCTATCAGATGAACAGGTTACTTACCTTTGGTCACGCCTTATTTGGTAGAAGCAAGGATCATTCGACAACATAATTCGGATTACCCCAAACATGATATCAACCAGGCAGTGGTGGGGTCAGAGAGGAAACATAGCCAAAGGGCTAACATTCCTCACACAGATATCAGACTTTGTAATAACAACGGGTGCGTCTTTAGAAAGATGGACACTCATCTTCAAGATTTCACAATCAGCGGGAGGTGAAACAACCTCCAGATGAAAATGCACATAAATTTACTGAAACTCAAGGCAATAGAGTGGCCCTACTCTCTTTCCTTCCCAGAATAGCAAGATTATCCATGTTAATGTGGACCTTACCTCTAGCATGCATTACATAAACAAGCAGGGAGGAATGAGGTTATCAGCTCTGTCATGTAAAGCGCAACAGATATGGAAATGGGCCCTGCACAACCAAATAACACTAAAAGCAGAACATGTACCCGGAGCAACCAATGTCCTAGCACACATATCTGATAGAGACTTCTAGTTGCAGATTCCTTACCTTAGAATTTTCCCCCAGGCGTCAGACTGGATCTGGAGATTTTCTTCTAGCAATACCCTTGCGTGTCAGTAGGTGGCGTTGGTCGGCTCCGCAGGCGTCGTGGTCGCCGTGATGATGTCGGGAGTAGTACATAGACGCCACCCTCGCGCAGTGACATCAGTTCTTTTCTTTCCGCGCCACGCGCTGATCTGAGAGAGAGAGCTACCCTCGGCTATTTTTTGGCCGAATTTGACCGTTTTGTCTAACTTTTTTGGTGCAACACTTGGTGCGTCAAGGATGTCCCCAAAGACCGGGTTCAAGCCGTGCGAGGACTGCCACTGCATGATGTCGGTGACAAACCCTCATCGTGTTTGCCTGTGGTGCCTTGAGCGCAACCATGACCCGAAGTCGTGCTCCGAGTGTCAGGCAGTGCATCTGAAGGCTTTGCGGGAGCGGTCCCTAAAGCTGATGGCGGCCCGGCACTCGACTCAGCGTAGATCCTGATTTCGCTTGAGAGGAAGGTCTCGAGATCGGTCGCCGAGCCATCACCACTCATCTTCTTCGAAGTCTTCGGGTCAAGGTAAGAAGATGAAGAAGTCGAAGAAGTCCCATCGCTCTCTGACTTCACCCCGTCGCTCGGACGAGCGTCCACGGACTAGACCTCTGTCCTCAGAGCCTACGTCTGGGTCGACTCCGCGCTTCCCCGAGTTTCCAAGAGCCGGAGCGACCCCCGCCCAACTCAGAATTCTACGAGGCCATGCGCCTCATCTTTGGGCGTGCCGAACCTGATATGGAGCCTTCGGCTGAGGGGCCTTGGGGTTCCGCGCCAGCGGCTTCGGCCCCGGCCACCGAGGCCGCCTCCGGATCCGTGTGCGGATCCACACCGACGCCGGTCGCACAATCGAGACCTTCCCCGGGCGCCGGGTCGTTTATCGACGCTCCTGACGTCGGTAGTGGCCACTATCGACGTCGACCCGATTCTCATTCCTGACGACTCGGAGTCGGAGCGGCATTGGCCGACGCCGCCATCTGCTTCGGTGGGCCCTATTCGCCCGAGGTCAGATTCTGACCCATTTTCCTATGGGTATGAATACGGGGAGGAATTGGAGGGGCCCCCGGACCCTTATGAATTACCAGGCAGACCCTACTATGGACTGGGCACAGGACTTGGGCGAAGCCAGTGGTCTGGATACTTCTCCTGACGCTGGCATGCTGTCTCCTCCTACCGTGGCTACGGCGGAGGGAGCTACCTATAGTATGGTGGTTAGTAGGGCAGCTGAGGTTCTTGGCCTTGAGCTACCTACTGTCGAAGTCAGGTCTAATCTCCTGACGGAGGTGCTTCAGCCTGGGGCTTCTACGTCTGAACCCCTTCTCCCATTTAATGAGGCCCTCACTGATGTCCTTTTGGGTACATGGTCCAAACCCAACACAGGGGCTCCTGTGAACAGGACTATCGCTTGCCGCCATCAGCCTGCGCCGAACGACCCAAAGTTCCTGTCCCGACATCCTATGCCTGAGAGTCTTGTCATCCAGGCGTCCTCTTCTTTTCCCTTCCGCACCCCCGGATAGGGAATCCAAAAGGCTGGAACAATTTGGTAAGAAGTTGTTTTCTTCCTCCAGCCTCACGCTGCGGTCCGTGAACACTACATGCCTTTTGGCCTGTTATTCGCACTCACTGTGGGATACGGTTGTGCAAGTCCTGCCGCAGATACCGGAGGAGGCCCGTGCTATCGTCTCCCAAGCAGTCAAAGATGGAAGAGATGCTGCAAAGTTCACGATACGTTGTGGGCTGGATACGACCGACTCTCTGGGCAGATCGGTTGCTACGACAGTGGCCTTACGGCACCATGCCTGGTTACGTACTTCGGGCTTCTCGGGGATGTCCAGCAGTCACTCCTGGACATGCCCTTTGATGGCACCCTTCGCTTCGGAGACAAAGCTGACTCGGCCTTGGAGAGGTTCAAGGATTCCCGGGCTACGGCTCGGTCCCTTGGCCTTTCTTCTGCCACACGCCCCCCACAGTCTGCTTTTCGTCCCTTTTGTGGCCACGGAAGGGGCGCCCTGTCGCGTCTTCAACCCAGCCACCGGGCCATGCACGCTGTACAGCCTATGCGTGGCCGGGGGCGCGGAATCCCACGTGGCCGTGTGACAGGGATCCAGATGTCTGTCCAGTCCACCTCTGCCCCCGCAGCAGCCTCCAAACCTTCCTAGTCCGTCCCCTCACTCCCGCCCAGTTGGTGGCAGAATCCGCCATCACCTGCTCCACTGGGAACATATAACCACGGACGGGTGGGTTTTGCAAATAATTCGGAAGGGCTACTCCCTCCCTTTCGGATCTGCACCACCACACATGCCACCTTCCTTCCATCACCTTTCGGAGGATCATTTGGTGCTTCTCTGCCAGGAAGTCGCAGCTCTCTTGGCCAAGGGAGCTATAGAAAGGGTCCCTGTGCCAGAAGTAGGTTGTGGTTGTTATTCCCACTACTTTCTGATACCAAAGAAGGACAAAGGCTTGCGCCCTATCCTAGATCTTCGGGACCTGAACTACTTCCTCAAGAAGGAGAGGTTCAAAATTCTCACCCTGGCTCAGGTTCTGTCTGCATTGGACCCAGGAGACTGGATGGTAGCGTTGGACTTGTAGGATGCTTATTTCCACATCCCCATCCTGCCTGCCCACAGACATTACCTACGATTCTTGGTAGGTCATGAGCACTTTCAATTTACCGTGCTCCCCTTCGACCTTAGCAGTGCCCCTCGGGTGTTCACGAAAGTGATGGCAGTGGCTGCAGCTCATCTGCGCAGGTTAGGGGTCTCAGTCTTCCCCTACCTAGACGACTGGCTGTTGAAGGCGCCTTCGCCCCTGACAGTGGTCTCCCAACTCCAGACTACAGCGGACCTCCTGCACCAGCTGGGGTTCACGATCAACGTGCCAAAGTCAGACCTGACTCCCTTTCAGACGGTCCCTTTCATCGGAGCAGTTCTGGACACAGTGCTGTTTCGGGCTTATCCTCCCCAAAAGCAATTCCAAGACATTCAGGCTATGATTCTGATTTCAGCCTTGGTCTTGGGTTTCGGTGAGACAGACTCTGAGGCTGCTGGACCTCTTGGCCTCCTGCATCCTGCTAGTAACACATGCCAGGTGGCATATGCAGGCTCTGCAGTGGGACTTGAAGTTCCAGTGGGCGCAGCATCAGGGCAATCTCTCCAACATGGTCCAGATCTCGGAGGGTACTGCGAAAGACCTGCAGTGGTGGCTTTCGAATCCCAATTGGGTCACTGGCAGACCCTCTCCTTTAACCACCCAGATCTCTCTCTAGTGACAGATGCGTCACTTCTGGGTTGGGGCGGTCACATGGGAGAGGCGTAGATCAGAGGTCTCTGGTCTCCGGCGGAGTCGGGACTAAATTTGCTGGAGCTCAGAGCGATCAGACTTGCGTTGAAAGCATTCCTTCCCTCTCTCAAGGGGAAAGTAGTGCAGGTGTTCACGGACAACACTACCGCCATGTGGTACTCCATCAAACAAGGCGGGTAGGGTCCTGGACCCTTTGTCAGGAGGCCCTACGCCTCTGGACATGGCTGGAACATCAGGGCATTACCCTGATGGTTCAACATCTGGCAGGCTCTCAACGCCAGAGCAGATGAACTCAGCCGCCGACGCACTGTCGATCACGAATGGCGTCTCCATCCGGAGGTGGCGCAAGATCTCTTTCAGCAGTGGGGAGAGCCTTGGTTAGATCTGTTCACCTCCGCAGAGAACGCGCAATGTCAGCTATTTTGCGCGTTGGAGTTTCCAAGGCAGCACTCGCTCGGAGACGCTTTTCGTCTCGAGTGGATTCCGGCCTCCTTTACGCCTTCCCGCCTATCCCTCTTCTGCCCAGAGTTTTCAAGAAAATCAAGTACGACCGGGCCCAAGTTATCTTGGTGGCTCTGGTCTTGGCTCAAAGAGTGTGGTATCCAGAGCTATTGAGCATGTCCATCGATCCTTCACTCAGACTGCCTCTTCGGGCGGATCTTCTGTCGCAGCAGCAGGGGACGGTCCTCCACCGAACCTGTCCAACCTCCGCCTTCATGTGTGGAGATTGGGCGGCAACAGTTGATGGCATTTGCCTTTCCACCCGAAGTCTGCAGTGTTATCTTGGCAGCCAGGCGTCCATCGACTAAAACTGTATACGCCTGTCATTGGAATAAATTTGTGGCATGGTGCACCAACAAATCTGTTGACCCCCTATCTGCCCCTCTTTCCGAGGTTCTTCAATTCATTCTTTCTTTACCCCAGCAGGCTCTGCATTGGGCACCCTTAAGGGGTATCTGTCTGCCATTTCCGCCTTTCCTAGGCTTCCTGATCACCCCTTTCTCTTTAAATCTCCTCTTGTGAGTAGGTTCTTGAAGGGGCTCACCTACTTATTTCCTCCCACTCCCTTCATCATGCCTCAGTTGGGATCTTAATCTTGTACTTACTTACTTGATGTGTACCCCCTTTGAGCATAATTGTCCCTTACGGCTCCTCAAATTCAAAACTGTCTTTCTCATTGCCATCACCTCTGCTCGCAGGGTGAGTGAGCTTCAGGCCCTTTCTTCAAAGCCTCCATACTTGTCTGTGCACCTCGACAAAGTGGTGTTACGCACTAGGGCTTCCTTTTTCCTAAGGTGGTTACACCATTTCATGTAGGCCAGTCCATCTCTTTGCCTACATTCTACCCACCCCCACATCCTTCCCATGAGGACGAGAGACTCCACCGTCTGGACCCAAAAAGAGCGTTGGCGTTCTATCTCAATCGTACTAAAGACGTCCGGGTGGACGATCAACTCTTTGTTGGCTATGTGGGTGCGAAGAAAGGGAAGGTGGTGCAGAAGCATACCATCTCTCGATGGGTGCTTCTGTGCATCAAAATGTGCTACGCTTTGGCAAAAAAGCAACCTCCTGACAGCTTGTAATCTCATTCTACCAGGGCCACTGCTGCATCCACTGCGTTAGCACACGGAGTTCCTGTCCTGGATATCTGTCAGGCAGCTACGTGGGCGTCTCTGCACACGTTTGCTAAGCATTAGTGCCTGGATAGTCAGGTTCGTCGGGACAGCTACTTTGGTTGTTCGGTCCTGCAGGACTTTCTAGTATGATATTAGTTCGCAGCCCACCACCGAGGATGGCATTTCTTGGGTATCTATTCTAAGGTAAGGAATCTGCAACTAAAAGTCTCTATCAGATGTACAAGTTACTTACCTTCGGTAACGAAATATCTGGTAGAGACATATTCTAGTTAAGCAGAACAACTGTCAGTTGCCACGAGTTAAAACTCGATCAACAGATTCTGGAGGACATCTTCGAGCTCTGGGGCAAACCAAACCTGTATCTCTTTGTGACCAAGGGCAACTGAAAATGCCAATAATGCACAAGCTGGCATTACCAAGAGGGGTCGTGGGGGAATGGGTTTTCAATCAGATGATCAAAATTGTTTGCACACGCTTTTCCTCCTATCTCATTAATCCAGAGGATCTTCAGGAAACTCAGGAGAGAACCCTGCTGAGTGATCCTGATCGCTTCCAGATGGTTCTGGTTCACAGAACTCCTGCTCCCTTCAGAACAGGCCCACATTCAGCTAAAGCCCACACCAACATTGCTAACAGCCAGGTACGTCATCCGGATCAGACATCACTACACTTGTCGACCTGGCTCCTCAATTCAACAAATTCGCAATGTTGAATATTCCGGAGAATTATAGAGAGATACTGACAAAGGCCATGGCTGACACTGCCAATAAAACACACAGACTTGAGTGGAAACATTTCTGTTCCTGTTGTCAGAAAACGGAGGTCCATCCCATCTCATCCTCATCAGAACAAATCCTCCCATATCTTCTTCACTTGGCAAAATCTGGTATAGCTCACTCATCCATTAAAGTGCACTTGGCAGCAGTATCACGATTTTGAAGATTGTGTTAGTCACCTTCCCTATGGTCGAGCAGGCTGGTCAAACAGTTTCTCAAATGACATTTTAGGGGTTTCCTCCTGTAAAGAGACCTCCCCCTGCTTGGCATCTCAATATAGTACTTGGATAATTGATGAAACCGCTGTTTGAGCCCTTCCACAAGGTAGACTGATGTATCTCACATAGAAAACAGCATTGCCTTTGGCATTAAAGTCAGCACGAAGGGTTAGTGACATCCAAACATTTACCATTAAGAAACCATTCATTCAAATTCAAGCAAGACTGCATGGTATTGAGAACCAATCCTACTTTTATAAGAAAGGGTTCAGTCGAACTTTCACCTTAATGAACCCATGTTAATAAGAGCATTCTTCCCCAATCTCCAAACTATGGCAGAAAAATCACTACATATGTTGGATGTTAAAAGTGTATTACATTCTACTTGCACCGAGATAGACAAATCTGCAAAACAAGTCAGTTGTTTGTGGCTTATGTGAATCTATGAAGAGGGTTCCCAATTTCAAAACACAGTATAGTAAGATGGATTGCAGCAGCTATCCAGTTTTGACACAGACAAGCAGGAAAACCATTAACACAGATGGTTAAGGCTCATTCTACCAGAGCTGTTTCTATTACCACAGCTCTCTTTGAGGGTGTTCCTATTCAGCAAATATGTAGAACAGCAACATGGTCTAGCAGGCACACTTTTCGCAGCATTACTGCTTGGATTCTGTTGACAAGAGCAGTGTGGCTGTGGGACAAGCAGTATTGTGCCAAGGTGAACCATTCATATTTATCTTTCCCACCGTCTGCTAGGATATATGTTCTTCTTTGCAAATGATAACTGCTGACTGTTCTCAGTCAAGCATGTGAATCTATGAAAGATGCAATACTAGAGAAGAAAATAAGTTACCTGGAACTGTAGTTTTCAGCATTGGTATCTTTCATAGATTCACACGCAACCCACCCTCCTCCCCATAAAGGCTCCCCTGCCCACATGTGCTGGAAAATCTGTGGGACGGGATCCTCTGTGGTGAGGGTCCTAAAGGGTGCTGTTGCCTGATTAGCTGAACTTTGGGTTCTTTTTAAATGATGTCACTTAGCTATTAAGTGAATGTCTTTTAACATTGACTTCTATGTAGGTTTTTCACAACTGCTTTCTGTGGTACTGTGGGACTCCCGCTTCGATGACGGGGAATATTTTAAGCATATGAATCTATGAAAGATACCAATAGTGGAGAGCTGCAGTTACAAGTAAGTAACTTATTTTCTTTTCATTTTGTGTCTCCCCATTCTAATGAGCTAGTCAAAAAGAAAAGGAATGCATTTGTCACAGAAACATCAGCGTATGTTTTCTTTTCCATACATACATTTGGAATTTGAAGTTCGCAGCGCATGGTGTGAACATTATGCAAATGTGACAGCTGCAGTGCAATATTCATGTGAGAGTTGTATTTTTGTACTTTATCCAGTTCCTTTTATTCTGAAAATATAAAATGTTTTAATTATGAAATATTTGTCATTCTATAATTCATTTTGATATGTGTTTTGTCATGTAATCAATACAGGTGACACCTTGTATTATCGCTTTACTTCCGATATCAGCAACACTGAATGGGGATACAAGTTTACTGTGACTGCCGGTCATCGAGGAAGGTTTCAGACAGGCATGTACCTTTAAAATATGCCTTTAAAATGTGTCTGTTATTTCAGTCTCTAATTGGATCATTGGAAGAAATCTGAATTTCGAATTCAAAAGTGTGAGCCTAATATAGACTTAAGAAAATGAAGCACCTGAATAGTAGTTTCGTATAGCTTCTCAGTTCTACCTTGACTTCAATTCTAACAACCAAGAATGCTATGTGTTTCTACATTAGAAAGGTGCATGGAACCCTCACTGCGTACATAACACGTGTAAACATTACGTGTTACACAGAACAGTGCATCCTATTTTCATTTGTTTCTTTAAAAAAAATCTGAAAAGTACTTTAGTGCATAGTTTTTTTCAAGGAAAATGTGTTGGGCTGTTATTATTGCATTAATACATTCACAAGGCAGCAGGACTTTACAATCTGTGCTCTCAGGATCTGGAATAAAATACCTGTATCCATCATGACTATCTCAACTCTGCTTCCATTTAGGAAAGAGTTAAATGTTGGGAAGTACCCTCTTTTTGGCATTGTTACCCCCACTTTTTGCCTGCTATCAGTATGCTTAGACTGTTTTCACTGAGATCCTGCTAACAGGACTCCAGTGATTGTGCTCTCTCCCTCTAAATGTAGTCATCAAGGAGTTGGTACACTCCACAATTGGCATACTGGTGCCCCCTTAAAAGTCCATAGTATATGGTACTTCGGTTCCCAGGGCATTGGGGCAGCCAGCATGAAAAGAAGCATGAACCCTTTCACCACATGTCACTGCACCAGGTCACAGAGGACAGGGTGCAGGTCCCTGTTTGTGAGGGCACCCCTGCATTTGCAGAGGTGCCCCTGTAAACTCAATTACACTGGATATCATAAGTGCGGGGAAAACATTTTACCCGTTTACAGGTCACAGGTCACTACCTGTGGTCCTGCTACACAATGGTAACTCCGAACCTGGGCATGTTTGGGATCAAACATGTCGGAATCATACCCCAATACTGTTGCCAGTATTGACTGTATGATTCTATGCACTCTGTGGGCTCCTTAGAGGACCTCCAGCATTACTCCTACCAGTCTTCTGGGGTTTTCCGGGCAGCCCGCTCTACTGCCACCTCTCAGACAGGTTTCTGCCCTCTTGCTGCTTGACCAGCTCAGGCAGAGGACAGCAGAACAAAAGATTTCCTGTGGGAGATGGAGGTAACACCCTCTCCCGTGGCAATAGGTGTTAAAAGGCTTGGGAGTGGTAGCCTTCCTGAGCCACCCGTTTGCTTTGAAGGGCACATTTGGTGCCCTCCTTGCATAAACTGGTGTACACCAGCCTGGGGACCCTTGGTCCCTGATCTGGCGCGAAACTGTACAAAGGAAAGGGAAGTGACCACTCCCCTGTCCATCACCACCAAGATGCCCAGAGCTCCTCGAGATGGCCATTTGATTCTGCCATCTTGAATCCAAGGTGGGCAGAGGCCCCTGGGAGCATCTCAGTGGCCAGGTCAAACAGGTGAAGTTAGAGCCAGCTCCACCAGCTCCTGATAGGTGGTCACCTTGCAGGTGCCCAAGCCCCCTTCCTGGGCTATTTAGGGTCTTCCTCTTGGGTGGGTCCTCAGATTCGACGTGCAAGATTCCAGCAGGACTCCTCTGCATTTCATCTTCTGGGCTCCGGAACTGCAACTGGACGCTTCAGGAACCAACAATCTGCAACTTCAGCGATGACTCCGCTTTGCAACATTGTTTCTCCGACTCCTTCCAGTAACTGCAATATTTCTCCAGCTGTGCATCCTCTGAGGTTGATGAGATTCCAGCCTGCACCATGAAGTAAGAAGGAATCACCCTTGGAGTGAAGGAGTCAACCCTCTTCCTCTGCGGGCACCAACTGCAACGATTACCCGCTGCTTGGAACTTCTCTCCTCAGGAGCTGCGTGGATCTTGCATCACAAGTGGTGGTCTGGAGTGGTCATCTTGGTCCTCTCTGCTAGTTGATCAGCTTGGGAGACGGTAACCCCTTGCCTTTCCTTGCAGGAGAGTACTCCTGTGCACCGTGACTCTTGCAGCTACCAAGGCTTGTTTGCTCCTGCTCCAAGGGATCTTCAGGCTTCGTGTAGCCCCGGCCCCCAGGACTTCTTCCTCCCAAGCACAGTATCCTGCCTGCTGCTCCAGCGACGTGGTACTTCCTTCGGGTGTGCTGAGTGGGCCTCACTGGTCTTGCTGTGCCTGCTGCTAGTGGGTTGCCTGTTGGGGCTGCCTCCTCTTCGTGTGACTCTACTGACTTCTGAGGGTCACCCTGGACTCCCCTCCTTAGTTTGAGTCCCATGGGTCTTGCTGGTCCTTTTCAGCTTGCAACCCGTCTTCTTCCTGTCTTGCATATGCCAAGGCTTGTTGCTGGTTCTTCAGCACCACTGACCCACTGCAAGCCGACAGCTGATGTGGGACACCATCTGCATCACTTCAGGGACCCCTCTTCTGCTCCTCTGCTGCATAGCTGCCCTTCATTCACCGTCGACCTGGTCCTTTATCCACAGAAGGGTGAGTGGTGGCTCCTGCCACAGCTGGATATTCCATCACGAACTGGACTTGGTCCCCTTCCTTTGCAGGTCCTCCTCTGCCACTGTCCACCGTTGGGTTCTTCCAGGCTTGTCTAGGACTTGCACAATCCTTTTCCTAAGTCCTCCTGTTGGTTTTGGGGGAAACCAGGTACTTACCTCTGCTCTCCTGGTCGCCGGAGATTACTCTGGTACTCACCTCTTGGGGTTCCTAGTTCTTCCAGCTCCCCTCTATCGATACCACATCCTTGGGTGGGGGACTGTTTCTCACATTCCACTATTTTTTATTGCTTTTGCCAATGCCTATTGCTTTTTGTGCTCTTTACTGATTGTTATTGTGTATATAATTAGTGTGTTTACTTACCTCCAGTTGGGGGGCTGCCTATTAGTATTCTAGTATTTATGTTACCTTATTTTTGTAACACTGAGTGGTTCTTTCATATGTGATAGTGCTGTGTGACTGTAGTGGTATTGCATAAGCTTTGCATGTCTCCTAGATAAGTCTTGGCTGCTCATCCACAGCTACCTCTAGAGAGCCTTGGCTTCCTAGACACTGCCTATACTTCACTAATAGGGGATACCTGGACCTGGTATAACGTGATAACACCATAGGTCCTCACCACACACCAGGCCAGCTTCCTACAGACGTTATAGTTAGGTTTTGAATTTACTTGTACAAAACCATAGAAATTCAACAGTTATAGTTAGAGTTCTTTCAGGTAACTAAAACTCACACCCTGAGGTAACTATAACTCATGCTTTCGCCATGCAAAGTTAATTACTCCACATATTATATCATTAATTACATAATCTGATAGAGACTTCTAGTTACAGATTCTTTACCGTAGAATTTCTCTCAGCCGTCAGACTGGATCCAGAGATTTTTCTTCGAGCAGTACCTTTCCGCGCCGTCAGGTGGTGTTGGTAGACTCCGCGTCCATTGATGACATCGCAGTCGTACATAGGTTCCACCCTGGCGCGCTAGCGTCAGTTCTTTTCTTTCCGCGCCACACACAGACCCGGAGAGAGCTATCCTGCTTATTGGTTTGACTAAATTCAACCTTTTTGTCTTCTTTTTGACTTCTTTGGTGCCTCAAGGGCTGTCTCGGAAGACAGGCTTCAAACAGAGCAATTCCTGTCACCGCATGATGTGAAAGACCCGCACCTGGTGTGTTTGTGGTGTCTGGAGGGTGAGCTCTACCCAAAGTCGTGCTCCTAGTGCCAGACCATGAACCCAAAACCTTTGACGGAGCGGTCCCTACAGCTCATGGCTTCCCGGAGCTTGATTATGCATCGCTCCCAGCCTCGTTTGAGAGGAGGGTCTTGAAACCGCTTGAAGAGTCATCACAACTCCTCCTCATCCCATTCCAAATCTTTGGGACATTCGAGTCACACGAAGAAGTAGAAGAAAGCCAAACGTTCTTCAACTTCACCCCGTTACTCTGCCGATGTGACGTGGGAGGATGCTTGAGGCCTTCATCTGCAGAGCCTACTTCTGGGTCCGCTCAGCGCCTCCCAGAGTTTCCTGGAGTGGGAGCCATCCCTGCCCAGCTAAAAGAATTTTGTGAGGCCATGCGCCTCATCTTTGGGCACACCAAACCCCCTGCAGCGCCTTTGCGGCCTGGGGGCTCGTGTTTGGGCCCTTTGGGTTCCGCGCCGGTTGCGTCAGCCTTAGCCTCCGAGGGCCCATCCAGATCCGTTGCGACACCAGTCGTGCCAACACGACCTTTCCCGGCACTAGCTAAGTAGTCGACGCTCCCGACATCGGTTGGGCCCACAATCACCGTTGACCCAATCCTCATCCCCAATGAGCCGAAACGACATTGATCGACACCGCTTCCGACTTCAGTGGGGCCTTTTCACCCCAGGTTGGATTCTGACCCATTTTATTATGGGGAAGGATTAGTGGGTTCGCTGCGCTGGACCCTTTAGAATACCAGCTTGACAACCCTGACTTGTACTGGGTGTAGAAAAGTGCCAGTTTGGCATTGTTACCCCCCCCCGCTACCCCCCTCCAAAACCTTTTGCCTGATATTGATGCTAACTTGACTGAGTGTGTGTAGAAACCTGGCTCTGTATATACTATATCAAGGTGAGATATAGTGTGCACAGAGTCCAAGGATTCCCCAGAGGCTTACCAGAGGCTAAAGTGGATAATACTAATGCTCCCTTTTGTGGTAGTGTGGTCGAGCAGTTAGGCTTATCAGAGGGTAGTGCAAAGCATTTGTTGTACACACAGAAAATAGAAGAAGCACACACTCAATGACTTAACTCCAGACAAATGATTTTTACATAGCAAAAATATATTTTCTTTATTTTTAGAATCACAAGATTCAAGTTGCAGGTAAGTACCTTAAGATTCGTATTTCACACATGTATCAACAGTACTTTGTTTGAAATAGGTAGTACAGTTTTTGAATTATTGGCAATAACCTGTTTTAAAAGTGGACACTTAGTACAATTTTCAGAACAGTTCCTGAAGATAGAAATGTTAGGTCAATTTACAGGTAAGTACAACACTTACAGTTTAAGTCTCTGGGTTTTAGGTAGGCCACAGATTAGGGTTCAAGTTAACCCCAAACACCCACCACCAGTAACACGGGCCGGCCGGGGGCAGAGGTCAAACAGGACAGGGGGTACTTGGAATCAGGCCTGCCTGCAGGTAAGTACCCGCGGCTCAGATGGCAGACCAGGGGGGATTAGAAGAGCACTGGAGGGGCCACAAGTAGGCACCAAAGACACATCCTCAGTGGCACAGGGCCGGCTGTGTGCAGGGTACAAACAGGATGTCAGGTTTCCAATGCTGGTGTATGATGAGACCCCGGGGTGACTCAGAGGCTGCATGTGAGGTCCAGGTGGGTGTCTCGGGCACACCACTGGTGGGACTGGGAGGAGGGCCGCCTGCTGAACATTGAGGCACCAGGGGTCAGTTTCTCCAAGGCCTGGGGGCTGCGGGTGGAGTGTGTTCTTAGGTGTTGAATATCTTCGTCCAAAGCTTCGCGGTCAGGGGGGTCCTCGGGATTCCCTCTGCAGGCGTCGTCGTGGAGGGGTCGAATGATCAACCCAGGGTGGGCACTTGCTCGCAATCGCCTGAGGACCATCTCTTGATGGTTGGACCACCTGGACACGGGCCGTGGGCATCTGGTGCACAGGGGTCAAGGCTCACACATCCAGAGTGAGGTGGGAGTCCTTGGTTGCAGGTTTCTTTAGACAGAGCCGCTGTCCTCTGACGTTCTTGGTCCTTTTGGGTGCAGGGCAGTATTCTGGAGTTGGCAGAGGTCGCTGAGCCCACTGGACACGTCGCTGGATACGTTGCTGGTCTTTTTACAGGTTCTTTGAAGCAGGAGACAGTCCGGTAGGGCTGGGGCCAAAGCAGTTGTCGTCTTCCTTCTACTCTGTTAAGAGTTTCAGCTTAGCAGTCCTTCTTCTTGTAGGTTGCCAGGAATCTGGAGAGCTCGGTTCAGGGAGGCCCTTAAATCCTAGATTTAGGGGCATTTTAGGGGCCAGAGGGCAGTAGCCAATGGCTGCTGTCCCTGAGGGTGGCTACACCCTCCATCTGCCCACTCGTTTGGGGAGGGGGGCACATTCCTATCCCTATTGGTCTCTGTCCCCCAAACCAAGATGGAAGATTCTGCAGGGAAGGGGGGTTACCTAAGCTCTGGACACTTTAGGGGTGGTCCTGGCTGGGGTGGTTACTCCTCCCTGTTTACCCTAATTTTCCAGCCGGGCTTGCCGCCAAAAGTAGGGCTTTGTCCCGGAGCGGGAATCTCCACTAGCTGGAGTGCCCTGGGGCACTGTAACCCGGGGCTTGAGCCTTTGAGGCTCACCACCAGGTGTTACATTTTCTGCAGATGGGAGGTGTGAAGCACCTCCACCCAGGACAGGCTTTGTTTCTGGCCACAGAGTGCACAAAGGCACTCACTCCATGTGGTCAGAAACTTGTCTGAAAGTGGCAGGCTGGCAAGGACTAGTCAGTCCTACAATAGCAGTTTGGCTGTGTGCATTTTTCAATAAACCTCACACTGGCATCAGTGTGGGTTTATTGTGCTGAGAAGTGTGATACCAAACTTCCCAGTATTCAGTGAAGCCATTATGGATCTGTGGAGATCGTAATGACAAACTCCCAGACCATATGCTCATTATGGTTACACTGCACTTACAATGTCTAAGAATGGACTTAGACTCTGTAGGGGCATATTGCCCATGCAGCTATGCCCTCACCTGTGGTATAGTGCACCCTGCCTTCGGGCTGTAAGGCCTGCTTGAGGGGTGACTTACCTATGCCACAGGCAGTGGTTTGTGGGCATGGCACCCTGAGAGTTTCACTTCAGGTCACTACACCATGTCACTATAAGTCACCCCATGGTAGTCCTTCCTAGCTCAGAGGGCAGGGTGCAGGTACCTGTGTGTGAGGGCACCCCTGCATGAACAGAGGTGCCCCCACAAACTCCAGCTCCATTTTCCTGGACTTCGTGAGTGCGGGGATGCCATTTTACGCTAGTACTGGACTTAGGTCACTACCTATGTCCAACTACATAATGGTAACTCCGAACCTGGGCATGTTTGGTATCAAACATGTCGGAATCACAGCGCCATGCTGTTGCCAGTATTGGTTGTATGATTCCATGCACTCTGGGAGCTCCTTAGAGGCACATCAGCATTGCTCCTACCAGCTTTGTGGGGTTTTCAGGGCAGCCCATGCTGCTTCCACCCCTCAGGCAGGTTCCTGCCCTGCTGCTGCTTGAACAGCTCAAGCCATGAAGGCAGAACAAAGAATTTCCTTTGTGAGAGGGAGGCAACACCCTCTCTCTTTGGAAATAGGTGTTACATGGCTTGTGAGGGGTAACCTTCCCAAGACACTGGTATGCTTTGAAGGGCACATTTTGTGCCCTCCTCGTATAAATCAGTCTCCACTGGTTCAGGGACCTCCAGTCTCTGCTCTGTCCCGAATCTGGATAATGGAAAGGGGAGTGACCACTCCCCTGTCCATCACTACCCCAGGGATGGTGCCCAGAGCTCCTTCAGCTGGCCCCTTGATTCTGCCATCTTGAATCAAAGGTGGGCAGAGGCCTCTGGGAGAATCTGAGTGGCCAGGTCAGGCAGGTGACGTCAGAGCCCCTCCTGATAGGTGGTCTCCTGGATAGGTGACCAATCCCCCTTCCAGGGCTATTTATGGTCTCTCTTGTGTGGGTTTTCAGATTTGACATGCAAGATTCCAGCAGGACTTCTCTGCAATGTTTACTTCGACTTCTGGTCACTGGAACCTCACATGGACTTCACAGGAACCTACAATCGCATCGCTAGAGATGTCTTCGCCCTGCAACATTGTTTCTCCGGCTCCTTCCAGCAACTACAACATTTTGCCAGCTGTGCATCTTCTGAGGGTGGAAAGTCTTCAGTCTTCACCAAGAAGCAAGAAGGAATCTCCCTTGGAGTAAAGGAGTCACTCCCCTTCATCTGCAGGCACTAACTGCAACGACGACCGGCTGCGTGGATCCTCTCTCCTGCAACTCTGCGTGTATCCTGCAACACAGGTGGTGGCCCTGAGTGGTCCTCTTGGTCCTCTCTACCAGCTTTCTGACTTTGGAGGTAGTGAGTCTTTGCCTTTCCTTTCAGGACGGTACCCCTGTGCACCGCGACTCTTGCAACTACCAAGGCTTGTTGGCTCTTCTTCCGAGGGATCTTCAGGCTCCATGTAATGCCGGCCTCCAGCACTCTTCCCTGCAACATGTGGTCTTCTGCATGCTGCTCCAGTGACGTGGGACTTCAGGTGTGCTGAGTGTGCCTCACTGGGACTCCTGTGCCTGCTGCCTGCGAGTTGCCTGTTGGGGCTGCATCTACGACTTCTTGCTCTCCTGACTACTGAGGGACACCTGGGACTGAGTTGAGTCCCCTCGGACCTTCCTGGTCCCCAGCTGCTCTGCAAATCTTCTTCAGCAACTCTTGCCTTTGCCAAGGTTTGTTGGTGGCTTTTTCACACCACTGACAGACTGCAACTCGTCTTCCGATGTGGGACACTGACTGCATCACCTCTGGAACTCTTCCTCTGCTCCTGTGCTGCATAGCCGACTCCTAATACTCTCCATCGCCCTGGTCCTGCAACTCCAGAAGGGTGGGTGGTGGCTCCTGCCCCAACCGGACACTCCAACTGGAACTGGACTTGGTCCCCTACATTTGAAGGTCCTCTTCTGTCTGGATCCATCTTCGGTTTCTTCCAGTCTTGCTTGGGTCCTGCACAGTCCTTTTCCAAAGTTTCTCTGTGGGATTGTGAAAAAACAGGGACTTACCTCTTCTTTCCTGGTCGCTGGGGGGGGTCACTCTGGTACTTAGCTTTTGGGGTTCCTAGTTCCTCCCGCTCCCATCTACAGATTCCACTTACATGGTGGGGGTCCCTCATTCGCATTCCATTTTTTTAAGTATACGGTTTGGGCTGCCACTAGGTCCCTGTTGTCTTTTGCTATTGCACTGTTTTCTAATGCTTTCTATGCTCATTCCTGACAACTAAGGTTTATATATTAGTGTGTTTACTCACCTAGAGTATTTCCTATATAGTATTTTAGTATTTGTGTCACTAAAATAAAGTACCCTTTATTTCTGTACCACTGTGGTTCTTTCAGGTGTGTAAGTGCAGTGTGACTATAAGTGGTATTGCCTGAGCTTTGCATGTCTCCTAGATAAGCCTTGGCTGCTCATCCACAGTTACCTCTAGAGAGCCTGGCTTCTAGACACTGACTACACCTCACTAATAGGGAATACCTGGACCTGGTATAAGGAGATAATACCACAGGTACTCACCACACACCAGGCCAGCTTCCTGTACCTTTTGGGCCGCTACACCCATTCATTGTGGGATACGATTGCGCAGGTGTTGTCGCTGGTCCCGTCAGAGGCCCGGTCTATCATCTCCCAAGCTGTTGCTGATGGGAGTGATGTGGTTAAATTCACGATTCGTTGTGGGCAGGAAACAACCCACTCACTGGGCAGATCGGTTGCATCGACTGTGGTCTTGAGGTGCCACGCCTGGTTGACGACTTCTGATTTCTCAAAAGGATGTCCAATAGACTTTCATGAATATTCTCTTCGATGTCACCCGTCTCTTCGGAGACAAAGAGGACTCCTCGCTCGAGAGGTTCAAGGTGTCCTGAGCTATGGCTCCGTCCCTTGGCCTCGCTGCGGCCCCTAGCCAAACACCAGGCCACGTTTTGCCCCTTTTGTGGTCACAGAAGGGCTTCCTGTCACATCCTTTTCCTGTTAGCCACTAAGCCGCTCATGCTCCTCAGCCACTGCGCAGCCAGAGATGCAGAATCCCACGGGTCTCGTGGGTCAGGAATCCAGGGGTCTGCCAAGTCCACCCCCACCCCTGCTGCAGACTCCAAAACCTCCTTGTCCATCCCACCACCTCGGTCCAGTTGGGGGCAGGATCCGCCATCACCTACCCCACTGGGAATCCATCAGGATGGACAGGTGGGTTTTGCAAATAGTCCGAAGGGGCTATTCCCTCCCCTTTGAGACTGCCCCTCCGGCCATGCCTCCATCTTACAGCTGCTTACCAGAGGATCTTCTGGCACTTCTCCACGAGGAAGTCCGGGCTTTGTTGCCCAAGGGAGCCATAGAGAGGGTCTCTGCGCCAGAAGTAGGTTGTGGTTGTTATTCCTGCAGGACATTTTAGTTTGGTCTTGGTTTGCAGCCCACCACTGATGATGGTATTGCTTTGATATCTATTTTAAGGTAAGAAATCTGCAAGTAGAAGTCTCTATCAGATGAACAAGTTCCTTACCTTCGGTAACGATTTGCAATAAAAATTATTGATGAGACAACTGTGCATGGCAAAGGCGAGAGTTATAGTTACCTAAGGGTGCAAATTTTAGTTACTTAAAAGAACTCTAACCATAACTGCTGCATTTCTATGCTTTTGTACGAGTAAATTCAGAACCTAACCATAACATCCCTGTAACTTTAGTTTTTTTTCAATGAGTGTATATGTATATTGTAGGAAGTTGGCTCTGTATATACTATTTCAAAGTAAGAAATAGTGTGCACAGAGTCCAAGGGTTCCCCTTAGAGGTAAGATAGTGGCAAAAGTAGATAATTCTAATGCTCTATTTTGTGGTACTGTGGTCGAGCAGTAGGCTTATCAGAGGGTAGTGTTAAGCATTTGTTGTACACACACAGGCAATAAATGAGGAACACACACTCAAAGACTTACTCCAGGCCAATAGGTTTTTATATTGAAAAATATATTTTCTTAGTTTATTTTAAGGACCACAGGTTCAAGATTTACAGTTAATACTTTAAATGTAAGGTACTTCACTTAGATACTTTAGGAACTTTGAATGAAAACAATATCATGTACAGTCTTTGTAAAAATGGCATATAGCTATTTTCAAAGTGGACACTGCAAAAATCAACAGTTCCTGGGGGAGGTAAGTAAAGGTTAGTTTTGTAGGTAAGTAAAAGTAAAACACTCAGCACCGGAAAAGGGCACACACGTGTCGAAGACATCCGACTCCTGTCGAGATACCGGCACAGAGTATTCTCGGCACCGAGATACTGAGTCCGAACAGACTCGACAGCGAGATACCAGCACCGACCAAAGTCGGCACCCCGAAACCGAAAAAAGTGGCTTCGGAGCCGAAAAAGACTGCGGAAAAGGTTTTGGTGCCGAAACATCCAGCGTCGGAGCTGAAACAGAGCTCCTATTCGGAGGAACAAGGCCTCTCATCCCAACGTCAAGGCCATAGATTTGGACAAGAATTGGAGCAGGGAGAGGCAGACTATACACAAAGAAGGCTCCATATTCAAAAAGACACAGGGAAAATAAGAACTCTTCCCCCTATTAAAATGAAAAGGAAACTTTCTTTCCAAGAAACGGAGAAACAGCCAAAATCAAAGGTGGCGAAAGAAAAAACTCCACCACATTTTTCGCCACAACCATCGCCACAGCACTCACCGCAACTGTCACCTATTGCAACACCCCCTATGATGCAATCTCCAACGCACACAGGGATGTCCCAGGATGACCCAGATGCATGGGATCTCTATGATGCACCAGTATCTGACAATAGTCCAGAATGCTACCCGGCAAGACCGTCACCACCTGAAGATAGTACTGCTAACATGCAGGTGGTGTCCAGAGCAGCTACTTTTCACAATATAGCACTACATGCTGAACCTATTGAGAATTACTTTTTATTTAATACTTTGTTGTCAAAACACAGCCAGTACCAAAGTCTGCCGATGTTACCAGGGATGTTGAAACACGCAAAACAAGTGTTTCAAGACCCAGTCAAAAGCAGAGCTATTACACCTAGGGTGGAAAAAAAGTACAAGCCTCCCCCTACAGACCCTGTGTACATCACGCAGCAACTAACACCTGACTCAGTGGCAGTAAGCGCAGCACGCAAAAGGGCAAACTCACAGGCTTCTGGGGATGCACCACCACCCGACAAAGAAAGTCGAAAGTTTGATGCAGTGGGGAAGAGAGTTGCAGCACAAGCAGCCAATCAATGGCGCATTGCCAAGTCACAGGCTTTATTGGCAAGATATGACAGGGCTCATTGGGATGAAATGCAGCATTTTATTGAACATCTTCCCAAGAAATTTCAAAAGCGTGCACTGCAAGTGGTGGAGGAGGGCCAAAGTATCTCCAACAACCAGATACGATCGGCAATGGACGTAGCGGACACAGCCGCCAGAACTGTGAACACATCGGTCACTATTCGGAGACACGCATGGCTCCGCACCTCCGGATTTAAGCCAGAGATCCAACAGGCTGTGCTTAATATGCCTTTTAATGGACAACAGTTGTTTGGGCCGGAGGTGGATACAGCTATAGAGAAGCTAAAGAAGGACACTGACACGGCCAAAGCCATGGGCGCGCTCTACTCACCACAGAGCAGAGGCACATTTAGGAAGCCACACTTTAGAGGGGGGTTTCGAGGCCAAAGCACAGAACCCTCAACCTCACAAGCCAGACCCACATACCAGGGCCCGAATCAAAGAGGAGGCTTTTGGGGACAATATAGAGGTGGACAGTTCCCTAAAACCAGAGGGAAATTCCAAAGCCCAAAGACCCCACAAACTAAACAGTGACTTTAATGTCACAAATCCCCAACACATAACACCAGTGGGGGGGAGACTCACAGATTATTACCAAAACTGGGAGGAAATAACTACAGACTCGTGGGTCCTAGCCATTATCCAACATGGTTATTGCATAGAATTCCTACAGTTACCACCAAATGTGCCTCCAAGAACACACATGTCCAAACAACACTTGGATCTATTACAACTAGAAGTCCAAGCGTTGTTACAAAAAGACGCAATAGAACTGGTACCCAACCATCAGAAAGGAACAGGTGTTTATTCCCTGTATTTTCAAATACCCAAAAAGGACAAAACTTTGAGACCCATCTTAGATCTCAGAACACTAAATCTTTACATCAAATCAGATCACTTTCACATGGTAACACTTCAAGATGTAATCCCCTTGCTCAAACAACAAGACTACATGGCAACATTAGATCTCAAGGATGCGTACTTCCATATACCCATACATCCTTCACACAGGAAATACTTAAGATTTGTAATCCAAGGAGTACATTACCAATTCAAAGTGTTACCATTCGGGATAACAACAGCACCAAGGGTATTTACAACATGCCTTGCAGTAGTAGCAGCACATATCAGAAGACAGCACATACACGTATTCCCGTATCTAGACGATTGGTTAATAAAAACCAACACTCAGAAACTGTGTCTTCAACACACAAAATACGTCAAAGAAACCCTTCACAAACTAAGGTTCTCAATAAACTACGTAAAATCACACTTACAACCGTGTCAAATACAACAATACTTAGGAGCAACAATCAACACAAAAAAAGGGATTGCCACTCCAAGTCCACAAAGGGTACAAGCATTCCAAAACGTCATACAAACCATGCACTCAAACCAACAATATCAAGTAAAATTAGTGATGAAACTTCTAGGCATGATGTCTTCATGCATAGCCATTGTCCCAAATGCAAGATTACACATGCGGCCCTTACAACAGTGCCTAGCGACACAATGACACAAGCACAGGGTCAACTTCATGATCTAGTGTTGATAGACCGCCAAACACACGCCTCGCTTCAATGGTGGAATCCTATAAATTTAAACCAAGGACGGCCCTTCCAAGACCCAGTGCCTCAATACGTGATCACCACAGATGCTTCCATGGTAGGGTGGGGAGCACACCTCAACCAACACAGCATCCAGAGACAATGGGACAATCAGCAAAAACAACTTCATATAAATCAACTAGAACTACTAGCAGTGTTTCTAGCATTCAACCACTAATAGCCCACAAACACATTCTTGTCAAAACAGACAACATGACAACAATGTATTACCTAAACAAACAGGGAGGGACACACTCATCACAGTTGTGTCTCTTAGCACAAAAGATTTGGCATTGGGCGATTCACAATCACATTCGCCTAATAGCACAATACATACCAGGAATTCAGAACCAGTTAGCGGACAATCTCAGTCGAGATGACCAACAGATCCACGAATGGGAAATTCATCCCCAGATACTACAAACCTACTTCCAAAACTGGGGAACACCACAAATAGACCTATTCGCAATAAAACAAAACGCAAAATGACAAAACTTCGCATCCAGGTACCCACACCCTCACTCCAAGGGCAATGCGTTATGGATGAATTGGTCAGGGATATTTGCTTACGCTTTTCCCCCTCTCCCGCTTCTTCCGTATCTAGTAAACAAATTGAGTCAAAACAAACTTAAACTAATACTAGTAACACCAACTTGGGCACGCCAACCTTGGTATACAACACTACTAGATCTGTCAGTGGTGCCTCATATCAAGCTACCAAAAAGACCAGATCTGTTAACTCAACACAGACAACAGATCAGACATCCAGATCCAGCATTGCTCAATCTAGCAATCTGGCTCCTGAAGTCTTAGAATTTGGACACCTAGACCTTACACAAGAATGTATGGAGGTCATCAAACAGGCTAGGAAACCTACTACAAGACATTGCTACGCAAATAAATGGAAACAATTTGTTTATTACTGTCATAATAATCAAATTCAACCATTACACGCGTCCACTACAAATATTGTAAGCTACTTACTACACTTGCAAAAGTCTAAGTTAGCTTTTTCATCTGTCAAAATACATCTCACAGTAATTTCTGCCTATCTGCAAACTAAACATTCAACCTCGTTGTTTAGAATCCTAGTCATAAAAGCATTTATGGAGGGGCTAAAAAGGATAATTCCCCCAAGAACACCACCAGTTCCTTTGTGGAACCTCAATATTGTATTAACACGACTCATGGCTCCACCATTTGAACCCATGCACTCTTGTGACATGCAATACTTAACATGGAAAGTAGCCTTTCTAATAGCTATTACATCTCTTAGGAGAGTAAGTGAAATACAAGACTTTACCATACAAGAACCCTCTATACAAAAACTCAAACATAAAGTAGTTCTACGCACAAACCCCAAATGTTTGCCAAAAGTTATATCACCGTTCCACTTAAATCAAACAGTGGAACTCCCAGTATTTCTTCCACAACCAGACTCTGTAGCTGAAAGAGCATTACATAAATTAGACATAAAAAGAGCACTAATGTATTACATTGATAGAACAAAACAATTGTTTGTAGCTTTTCAAAAACCTCATGCAGGGAATCCAATATCCAAACAGGGCATTGCCAGATGGATAGTTAAGTGTATTCAAACCTGTTATGTTAAAGCAAAAAGAGAACTGCCTATTACACCAAAGTCACACTCCACTAGAAAGAAAGGCGCCACCATGGCCTTTCTAGGAAATATACCAATGACAGAAATCTGTAAGGCAGCCACATGGTCTACGCCTCATACATTCACTAAACATTACTGTGTGGATGTGTTGACAACACAACAAGCCACAGTTGGACAGGCAGTATTATGAACATTATTCCAAACAACTTCAACTCCTACAGGCTAAACCACCGCTTTTGGGGAGATAACTGCTTACTAGTCTATGCACAGCATGTGTATCTGCAGCTACACATGCCATCGAACGGAAAATGTCACTTACCCAGTGTACATCTGTTCGTGGCATGAGACGCTGCAGATTCACATGCGCCCTCCCACCTCCCCGGGAGCCTGTAGCCGTTATAAGTTGATGAAAATAAACTTGTACATATGTAAATTTGTAATATATATATATATATATATATATATCATTTTAGATACATTATGTACATACATACTTACTCCATTGCATGGGCACTATTACTATATACACAGCTCCTACCTCACCCTCTGCGGGTAAAACAATCTAAGATGGAGTCAACGCCCATGCGCAATGGAGCCGAAATGGGAGGAGTCCCTCGATCTCGTGACTCGAAAAGACTTCTTCGAAGAAAAACGACTTGTAACACTCCAAGCCCAACACTAGATGGCGGGATATGCACAGCATGTGAATCTGCAGCGTCTCATGCCACGAACAGAAGTACACTGGGTAAGTGACATTTTCCATACATATATATATATATATATATATATATATATATATATATATATATATATATATATTTATATATATTGATAATTAGCAAACAGAAAATGTGGCACTCCCTGAGCTTTAAGTTGCAGATTCCATTTATTCACAGAGCAGCATATCAAACACCAGGACGCTTTTTAACATTCCGTCTTTCTCAAGTGGTTTCAGTGTGTAGGCCTACCACCTGAGACCAATTGGATTCATAAGTAAATTAGTAATATTACCACCAGTGTTCCACAATAGATACAACAATTCATTCAATAATACTTGCATAAGTAAATACATATGACGCTTTCACATTGTCCCACTGTTGTTTGATGACCACCTTTCTCTCTGTAGCATTTATTTTGAAAATGCTGTATACATTTAGCTAAAATAAAGTGCTGTATGGGCAGATTCTTATTGCTCCTTCCTGTCTTATGTATCTGCCTTACCCATGGGCTATGGGGTTGCAAGGATGGATAGACAAAATAAAAGCGACAGAGGGGTGGCAATCTTCTTTTAAAATTCTCTTAGTTGTAGCCTCGCTCCATTAACAGACGACTCAGACATTTGCAAAGGCGCATACTTCAAGATTAAAGCTGGTAACTCATCAAAAATGGAAGGGCAATTGTTATATCGCCCACCTGGCCCTAAGAAGCAGTTCCTGGATAACTGGGCCCAAGTCATTGAACCCTTAACTTCGCTAGATCATAGCATAATTCTGAGGAATTTCAACTTCCTTTTGGAAGATAAAGATACTTCTATTCTCCTAGAGCTTATGACATGTTTGGGATGGTCACAGGCGGACAGCACACCCACTCATCTAGCAGGCCACTCCCTAGATAGCATTTTCTCTACGACTAACGCTTTGTCAATAGGGGAATGCACACAACTAGATTGGTCGGACCATAGTTTTATATCGTTTTGATTTAAACTATAAGGGACCAAATGAAGGTACACAGTCTCACGCCATTACTTACAGGAAATGGGATCAGATAAAGAGAGAACTCTCCCTTATCTTAGGGCAATCAGGGGAGGCCTCTGGAAAGAATGGGATCACGAGTTGTTGACTTCAATACATGTAGGGATGCTATTGAGTTTGTGGCCCCTCTGAAGGTAGTCTACCGTAAAGCGGGAAAAAAGACATCTGCCCCATGGTTTTCCGGGGAGCTCAAGCCTCTCCAAAGAGATTGTAGAAGGCAGGAAAGGAAATCAAAAGTTTATCCCAGCTTAGAAGAAAGCTTAAAGCTGAGAGATGTATACAAATTGGTAATTAAACATGCTAAGACCTGCTATTATTCACAGAAAATTTTAAATGCAGGCAACACCCCTAAAGAATTGTTTAAGACAGTCAAGGCCCTAACTAACCCCTTTTCACCACAAGTACTAGACAATTCTCAGATTTTCTGTGACAGGGTAGCCAATTTTTTTAAAGATAAGATCGAAAAAATCTACTCTGAATTTCAGGACCCTCTTCTACCCGTGAGAGAATAATACAGGTGTTCCAACGCCGGGCTGACAGAGGATCCCACGGCGGATAGTTTTGTTCCCCTAACCTCTGAGCAAATCAAGTGCCTTCTACCCAGGATTCATTCAGGGTCTCCTGCTGACCTGTGTCCTCCAAGCGTGCTACAACTGGTCTGTGACTCGTTGGCAGCACCTCTGGAGAGGATGTACTCCGAAGTCTTGGAACGGGACGTGTTCCCCTCAGAATGAAAAAAAAAAACAGTAATAATAGCCATTAAAAAAAACGGGGGTGACCCAGAAGATCTCAGGAATCTACGCCCAATTGCTTTCCTACCTACATTAGTGAAAACTTTAGAAAAACACGTAAATCAAGAGCTCAACTCCTACCTGACAACTCATGACTGCCTGGATATATCCCAACACGGTTTCTGTAAACATCATAGCACGGATACGGCCCTGATTGAGACTACTGACACCATCAGGAAACAGGTTGATCTAGGTGAAGGCGCAATCCTAATCTTGCTTGATCTGTTGGCCTCATTTGATACCATTTCGCTCCTTATACTAACTCATCGTCTTCACCAGGTAGGATTGAGAGGACCAGCCCTAAACATCCTGACAACATTCTTCCAAGATGGATCACTATCAGTTAAATGCGGGGATTTCAGCTCGGCCCCATTTCAGCTCCCCTGTGAAATCCCACAGAGGCCCTCGCTAAGTCCGACCCTTATTAATTTGCACGTCGACCCTCTGGCGGACTTGGTGCAGTCTTTTGGGTTTTAGGTGTCTTCCTATGCCGATGACACCCACATTATATTCTCCTTTCAGGACAAGACTACTATTACAGCCAATAAATTCCAGTCCTGCATGAGAGAAGTTAAAAACTGGATGGATCAAGATTGGCTAAAGATGAATGGGGACAAAACCGAGGTTATTATCTTCGGTGCAAACCCTTCCATTTGGACCGAAGTCATGTGGGGCACTACTGGTTCCCTCCTCTGTGGTAAGAAACCTCAGAATTGCCTGCGATTCCACCTTTACTTTTGACACTCAGGTGAATACAGTCACCAATTCATGCATTTGGATTATTAAGATGCTTAAGAAAATCCTCCCCTTCATACCTGAGGACCATAGAGTAACAGTAGTTCTGGTCCTGATTCGGTCAAGGCTGGATTACTGCAACACCCTGTATCTCAACATTAATCAAGCATCTTTAAATAAGTTACAACTCATTCAGAATCAAAGTGCTTGTCTGGTACTTGGGCTAGCCAAGTTCTCATTGGCCAAAGAGGGTCTGAAGGAACTACACTGGCTGCTGATTAGGAATCTGTGTTGCCCATAAGGCCCTTCATCTACAAGGCCCTTATTACCTTCATCCGTCAATCAGGTGGTATATGCCTGGTTGCCACCTAAGATCCTCCGACCTTAGGATAGCGCGCCCTCAGAGGACAAAAAAAGTGAATTGGGTGACAGAGCTTTTTCCTCAACTGCTGTGAAATTATGGAATTCTCTCCCTTTTAAATTTAGGAATATCCCCATTCTTTTGCCTTTCTGCAAGCAAGTCAAAACTTGGCTCTTCTCATCTTAATTGTGAGGTGTAACAGCAGGATTTTTTAGAAGAACATTATGACATTACCCAACTAGGAGTGTAGAGTAATTTCAAACCAGTTTTACATTTATACCACAAATGCCCACGGATGCTATTGACATCTTTCGTGACCTAATGATGAAATGCGAAGGGGCACAGGAATATACCATCTGATATTTCCAAAGTACAAAGAATGGCTGTTGGAAGCAATGACTTTAAAGAACTTAGGTGAAGATAAACAGATAATTTGTAAACCATCAGATAAGGAGGGTAATATTGTTCTTTTAACAAAAGAGTACTATAGGACAGAGGTATTAAGACAGTTATCTGCCCCATAACAAAGGAGGAATATGTGAAGAGCATCCAACAATATCATGATTTGATTTTTGAATGGTATAGCAGAGGAATGTTGAATATGGATAATTACCAATATCTCAAGAGCCCATACCCCAGAACTCTCACCTTTTATCACTTACCTACAATACACAAGGACAGTGTTAATCCACCTGGACGTCCAATTATTTCTCCACATGGAAGTCTTATGGAGCATATGTCTCTTTTTGTTTATTTATTTTTTTCAGGATTTGTGAAGAACTTGGTGTTGTATATTAGAGACACAAAAGACTTCTTAAGGAAAATAGAGGGACACTGACGAAGGCGCTCGCCAAAACATGTCTGTTTGGTTGTTGCTGTGACAGCGTTCGAATACAAAAAACATTTAAACCTTCCCCGTGAGTGCTGACCTTGCTTTGAATTTCTGTTAGTTCATGGGGTCCCCCTCACGTGGTTGTGCACCCACCCAAGAGTGCAGGAGCTCATCGGTGGTTAATGAAAATGAACGAGTATATATATATATGTTCGATGGCATGTGTAGCTGCAGATACACATGCTGTGCACATCCCGCCATCTCGTGTTGGGCTCGGAGTGTTACAAGTTGTTGTTCTTCGAAGAAGTCTTTTTTTGAGTCACGAGACCGAGGGACTCCTCCCATTTCGACTCCATTGCGCATGGGCGTCGACTCCATGTTAGATTGTTTTTTTTCCGCCATCGGGTTCGGACGTGTTCCTTTTCGCTCCGTGTTTCGGGTCGGAAAGTTAGTTAGAATCTCGGAAAAATCGTCGGTATTGTTTGCGTTCGGTATCGGGTTAGTTACAACAGATCGACACCGAATTAAGAAGAGCTCCGGTCGGCCCGGCCACGTGTCTCTTCAAGGCTGATGGAACGGACCCCATTCCGCTTCTGTCCAAAATGCCATAACAAGTATCCATATACAGATCAACATCTGGTCTGTAACTTGTGTTTGTCACCAGAACACAAGGAGGATACTTGTGAGGCCTGTCGAGCGTTTCGGTCCAGGAAGACACTCAGGGACCGAAGAGCAAGAAGACTGCAAATGGCGTCGGCGCCGACAGGACAAGAGCGTTTCGAGGAGGAGGAAGAAACATTCTCCACCCAGGAGTCGGACTCTGAGGAGATCGATCCCGAGGAAACGGCTAAAACCGTGAGTAAGACGTCGAAACCAAGAACTCACGAGAAAAGCGCTAAAGCCCAGGGAACGCCACCGCCAACAGGCCATGGCTTAACCCGAAAAGTAGGTGACCGTTCATCGGCACCGAAAAAGGGCGAGCTGGTGTCGAAGTCATCCGACTCCGGTCGAGATACCGGCACACAGCAATCTCGGGCCCGAGATAGTGGCTCAGAGAAGATTCAGCACCGAGACAGCGGCACCGAAACGGGTCGGCACCGAGAGAGCACGACGCCGAAAGTAAAAAAGGTTTTGTCGGAGCCGAAAAAAGCAGCCGAAAAGGTTTCGGTACCGAAATATCCGGCCTCGGAACCGAAAACAAGTTCCTACACTGAGGAACAAGGACTGTCCACACAAATGAAGACACATAGATTTGGACAGGAATTACAGGCAATAGAGCCAGATCACACACAAAGACGGCTCTTTATTCAAAAAGATACAGGGAAGATCAGCACTCTTCCTCCAGTCAAAATGAAACGCAAGCTTGCCTTCCAAGACAAGGACAAACAGCCACACGCAAAGGTGACTAAACAAGTAACACCATCCCCACATCACTCTCCGCAACCATCACCGGTAGCCACTCCACCAATGATGCAATCCCCAACTCATACAGGAATGAGTCAAGATGACCCTGACGCATGGGACCTTTATGACGCACCAGTGTCAGATAATAGTCCAGAATGCTATCCAGCTAAACCATTGCCACCAGAGGATAGTACAGGCTACGCACAGGTGGTGTCAAGAGCAGCGGCATTTCATAATGTCAGCCTTCATTCAGAGCCCATTGAAGACGACTTTCTTTTTAATACACTGTCGTCCACACACAGCCAATATCAGAGTCTTCCTATGCTACCCGGAATGCTAAAACACTCCAAACAAGTGTTTGAGGAGCCTGTTAAAGGGAGAGCCATTACTCCAAGAGTAGATAAAAAATATAAACCGCCACCAACATACCCAGTGTACATTACACAACAGCTAACACCAGACTCTGTTGTAGTGGGAGCAGCGCGCAAAATAGCCAACTCTCATACTTCAGGAGATGCACCACCTCCAGATAAAGAAAGTCGAAAATTCGATGCTGCAGGCAAAAGTGTGGCGGCACAGGCAGCAAACCAGTGGCGTATTGCAAATTCGCAAGCTTTGCTAGCCAGATATGATAGGGCCCATTGGGATGAGATGCAACACCTTATTGAACATTTACCCAAGGAGTTCCAAAAAAGAGCGCAGCAAGTAGTAGAAGAAGGACAGGGTATCTCCAATAATCAGATACGGTCAGCAATGGATGCTGCAGACACAGCTGCTAGAACTGTCAACACAGCAGTAACAATAAGGAGACATGCATGGCTGCGTACATCAGGATTTAAACCAGAGATACAGCAAGCTGTGTTGAATATGCCATTCAACGGACAGCAGTTGTTTGGGCCGGAGGTGGACACTGCGATCGAAAAACTTAAGAAAGACACTGACACGGCCAAAGCCATGGGCGCACTCTACTCCCCACAGAGCAGAGGCACATTTCGAAAGACACAATTTCGAGGGCAAACCACAGAAGCCACAACCTCACAAACAAAGCCCCCACTTACCAGAGCCAGTAACAGCGGGGAAGTTTTCGGGGACAATATAGAGGGGGACAATTTCAAAGGAATAGAGGAAAGTTCCAAAGTCCCAACACTCCTCCAAACAATCAGTGACTTCAAGGTCACAAATCCCCAACACATAACACCTGTGGGGGGGAGACTAACCAAGTTTTACAAACATTGGGAGGAGATAACAACAGACACTTGGGTCTTAGCAATTATCCAGCATGGTTATTGCATAGAATTTCTCACATTCCCTCCAAACATTCCACCGAAAACACACAATATGCCAAAACAACATATAGATCTTCTAGGACTAGAAGTTCAGGCATTGCTACAAAAAGAAGCAATAGAGTTAGTACCAAAACAACAAATAAACACAGGAGTTTACTCCCTGTACTTTCTGATACCCAAAAAAGACAAGAGTCTGAGACCTATACTAGATCTCAGAACATTAAATACCTACTTCAAATCAGATCACTTTCACATGGTTACATTACAAGACGTAATCCCACTGCTCAAACAACAAGACTACATGACAACACTAGACCTAAAGGATGCATATTTCCATATACCAATACATCCTTCACACAGAAAGTACCTAAGGTTTGTATTCCAAGAGATACATTACCAATTCAAAGTGTTGCCATTCGGAATAACAACTGCACCAATAGTTTTTACAAAATGCCTAGCAGTAGTAGCTGCACATATCAGAAGGCAGCAAATACATGTGTTCCCGTACCTAGACGATTGGTTAATCAAAACCAACACGCTAAGACGGTGTTCACAACACACAAAATATGTCTGAGAAACCTAGTTTGTGGAGGATTTCTATATCAACTACACAAAGTCACACCTTCTGCCGTGTCAAACACAGCAATACTTAGGAGCAACATTCAACACAGCAAAAGGGATTGCCACTCCAAGTCCACAAAGAGTTCACACATTTCACAATGTGATACAGACCATGTATCCAAATCAAAAGATACAAGTCAAACTGGTGATGAAACTACTAGGCATGATGTCTTCATGCATAGCCATTGTCCCAAACGCAAGGTTGCACATGCGGCCCTTACAACAGTGCCTAGCATCACAATGGTCACAAGCACAGGGTCAGCTTCTAGATCTGGTGTTGATAGACCGCCAAACATACATCTCGCTTCAATGGTGGAACAGTATAAATTTAAACCAAGGGCGGCCTTTCCAAGACCCAGTGCCACAATATGTAATAACAACAGATGCTTCCATGATAGGGTGGGGAGCACACCTCAATCAACACAGCATCCAAGGACAATGGGACATACAGCAAAAACAGTTTCACATAAATCACTTAGAACTGTTAGCGGTATTTCTAGCGCTCAAAGCATTTCAACCCATAATAAGCCACAAACACATTCTTGTCAAAACAGACAACATGACAACAATGTATTACCTAAACAAACAGGGAGGCACACACTCGACACAGTTGTGTCTCCTAACACAGAAAATATGGGATTGGGCGATTCACAACCACATTCGCCTAATAGCACAATTTATTCCAGGAATTCATGACCAGTTAGCAGACAATCTCTCTCGGGATCACCAACAGATCCACGAATGGGAGATTCACCCCCAAATGCTAAACACTTACTTCCAAATGTGGGGAACACCACAAATAGATCTATTTGCAACAAAGGAAAACTCAAAATGCCAAAACTTCGCATCCAGGTACCCACAAGATCAGTCTCAGGGCAATGCGTTATGGATGAGCTGGTCAGGGATATTTGCTTACGCTTTTCCCCCTCTCCCACTCCTTCCATATCTAGTAAACAAATTGAGTCAAAACAAACTCAAACTCATACTAATAGCACCGACATGGGCAAGACAACCTTGGTACACAACACTACTAGACCTCTCAGTAGTACCTCATGTCAAACTACCAAACAGACCAGATCTGTTAACACAACACAAACAACAGATCAGACATCCAAATCCAGCATCGCTGAATCTAGCAATTTGGTTCCTGAAATCCTAGAATTCGGACACTTAGACCTCACACAAGAACGTATGGAGGTCATAAGACAAGCTAGGAAACCTACCACTAGACACTGCTATGCAAATAAGTGGAAAAGATTTGTTTATTACTGCCATAATAATCAAATTCAACCCTTACACGCATCTGCCAAAGATATAGTAGGATACTTACTACAATTGCAAAAGTCAAAGCTAGCTTTCTCTTCAATAAAGATACATCTGACTGCAATTTCAGCCTACCTGCAAATTACGCACTCAACTTCATTATTTAGGATACCAGTCATAAAAGCATTTATGGAAGGCCTAAAGAGAATTATACCACCACGAACACCACCAGTTCCTTCATGGAACCTCAACATTGTCTTAACACGACTCATGGGTCCACCTTTTGAGCCCATGCACTCTTGTGAAATGCAATACTTAACATGGAAAGTTGCATTTTTGATTGCCATCACATCTGTAAGAAGAGTGAGTGAAATTCAAGCATTTACCATACAAGAACCATTTATTCAAATACACAAGCATAAAGTAGTTCTACGGACAAATCCAAAGTTTTTACCAAAAGTGATCTCACCGTTCCACTTGAATCAAACAGTAGAATTACCAGTGTTCTTCCCACAGCCAGATTCTGTAGCTGAAAGAGCACTGCATACATTAGACATCAAAAGAGCACTAATGTACTACATTGACAGAACAAAACTAATTCGAAAAACAAAACAACTATTTATTGCTTTCCAAAAACCTCATACAGGGAATCCAATTTCTAAACAAGGCATTGCTAGATGGATAGTTAAGTGTATTCAAACCTGCTATCTTAAAGCAAAGAGAGAGCTGCCTATTACACCAAAGGCACACTCAACCAGAAAAAAAGGTGCTACCATGGCCTTTCTAGGAAATATTCCAATGAACGAAATATGTAAGGCAGCAACATGGTCTACGCCTCATACATTTACCAAACACTACTGTGTAGATGTGTTAACGGCACAACAAGCCACAGTAGGTCAAGCTGTACTACGAACATTATTTCAAACAACTTCAACTCCTACAGGCTGAACCACCGCTTTTGGGGAGATAACTGTTTACTAGTCTATGCACAGCATGTGTATCTGCAGCTACACATGCCATCGAACGGAAAATGTCACTTACCCAGTGTACATCTTTTCGTGGCATTAGTCGCTGCAGATTCACATGCGCCCACCCGCCTCCCCGGGAGCCTGTAGGTGTTTAGAAGTTGATCTTGAACATTTGTAAATTTGTAAATATATTACTTTAACCCCTTCGCTGCCAGGCCTTTTCCCCCTCCTGTGCCGGGCCATTTTTTGCCTATTTGGGGCAGTTCGCGCTTAGGCCCTCATAACTTTTTGTCCACATAAGCTAACCAAGCCAAATTTGCGTCCTTTTTTTCCAACGTCCTAGGGATTCTAGAGGTACCCAGACTTTGTGGGTTCCCTTGAAGGAGGCCAAGAAATTGGCCAAAATACAGTGAAAATTTCGTTTTTTTCAAAAAAATTGGAAAAAGTGGCTGCAGAAGAAGGCTTGTGGTTTTTCCCCTGAAAATGGCATCAACAAAGGGTTTGCGGTGCTAAACTCAGCAGCTTCCCAGCTTTCAGGAACAGGCAGACTTGAATCAGAAAACCCAATTTTTCAACACAATTTTGGCATTTTACTGGGGCATACCCCATTTGTGCAATTTTTTGTGCTTTCACCCTCCTTCCAGTCAGTGACAGGAATGGTCATGAAACCAATGCTGGATCCCAGAAACCTAAACATTTCTGAAAAGTAGACAAAATTCTGAATTCAGCAAGGGGTCATTTGTGTAGATCCTACAAGGGTTTCCTACAGAAAATAACAGCTGAAAAAGAAAAATATTGAAATTGAGGTGAAAAAACCATCAATTTTTCTCTACGTTTTACTCTGTAACTTTTCCCTGCAATGTCAGATTATCGAAAGCAATATACCGTTACGTCTGCTGGACTCCTCTGGTTGCGGGGATATATAGGGCTTGTAGGTTCATCAAGAACCCGAGGAACCCAGAGCCAATAAATGAGCTGCACCCTGCAGTGCGTTTTCATTCTATACCGGGTATACAGCAATTCATTTGCTGAAATATAAGGAGTAAAAAATTGCTATCAAGAAAACCTTTGCATTTCCAAAAAGGGCACAAGATAAGGTGTTGAGGAGCAGTGGTTATTTGCACATCTCTGAATTCCGGGGTGACCATAGTAGCACGTGAATTACAGGGAATTTCTCAAATAGATGTCTTTTTTACACACACTCCTATATTTGGAAGGAAAAAATGTAGAGAAAGACAAGGGGCAATAGTACTTGTTTTGCTAATCTATGTTCCCCCAAGTCTCCCGATAAAAATGGTACCTCACTTGTGTGGGTAGGCCTAGCACCCGCGACAGGATATGCCCCAAAACACAACATGGACACATCACAGAAAACAGAGCTGTTTTTAGCAAAGTGACTACCTGTAGATTTTGGCCTCTAGCTCAGCCGCCACCTAGGGAAACCTACCAAACCTGTGCATTTCTGAAAACTAGAGACCTAGGGGAATCCAAGGAGGGGTGACTTGTGTGGCTCGGACCAGGTTCTGTTACCCAGAATCCTTTGCAAACCTCAAAATTTGGCTAAAAAAACACATGTTCCTCACATTTCTGTGGCAGAAAGTTCTGGAATCTGAGAGGAGCCACAAATTTCCTTCCACCCAGCGTTCCCCCACGTCTCCCGATAAAAATGATACCTCACTTGTGTGGGTAGGCCTAGCGCCCGCGACAGGATATACCCCAAAACACAACGTGGACATATCACAGAAAACAGAGCTGTTTTTAGCAAAGTGACTACCTGTAGATTTTGGCCTCTAGCTCAGCCGCCACCTAGGGAAACCTACCAAACCTGTGCATTTCTGCAAACTAGAGACCTAGGGGAATCCAAGGAGGGGTGACTTGCGGGGCTCGGACCAGGTTCTGTTACCCAGAATCCTTTGCAAACCTCAAAATTTGGCTAAAAAAACACATGTTCCTCACATTTCTGTGGCAGAAAGTTCTGGAATCTGAGAGGAGCCACAAATTTCCTTCCACCCAGCGTTCCCCCACGTCTCCCGATAAAAATGATACCTCACTTGTGTGGGTAGGCCTAGCGCCCGCGACAGGATATGCCCCAAAACACAACGTGGACATATCACAGAAAACAGAGCTGTTTTTAGCAAAGTGACTACCTGTAGATTTTGGCCTCTAGCTCAGCCGCCACCTAGGGAAACCTACCAAACCTGTGCATTTCTGAAAACTAGAGACCTAGGGGAATCCAAGGAGGGGTGACTTGCGGGGCTCGGACCAGGTTCTGTTACCCAGAATCCTTTGCAAACCTCAAAATTTGGCTAAAAAAACACATGTTCCTCACATTTCTGTGGCAGAAAGTTCTGGAATCTGAGAGGAGCCACAAATTTCCTTCCACCCAGCGTTCCCCCATGTCTCCCGATAAAAATGATACCTCACTTGTGTGGGTAGGCCTAGCGCCCGCGACAGGATATGCCCCAAAACACAACGTGGACATATCACAGAAAACAGAGCTGTTTTTAGCAAAGTGACTACCTGTAGATTTTGGCCTCTAGCTCAGCCGCCACCTAGGGAAACCTACCAAACCTGTGCATTTCTGAAAACTAGAGACCTAGGGGAATCCAAGGAGGGGTGACTTGCGGGGCTCGGACCAGGTTCTGTTACCCAGAATCCTTTGCAAATCTCAAAATTTGGCTAAAAAAACACATGTTCCTCACATTTCTGTGGCAGAAAGTTCTGGAATCTGAGAGGAGCCACAAATTTCCTTCCACCCAGCGTTCCCCCACGTCTCCCGATAAAAATTATACCTCACTTGTGTGGGTAGGCCTAGCGCCCGCGACAGGATATCCCCCAAAACACAACGTGGACATATCACAGAAAACAGAGCTGTTTTTAGCAAAGTGACTACCTGTAGATTTTGGCCTCTAGCTCAGCCGCCACCTAGGGAAACCTACCAAACCTGTGCATTTCTGAAAACTAGAGACCTAGGGGAATCCAAGGAGGGGTGACTTGCGGGGCTCGGACCAGGTTCTGTTACCCAGAATCCTTTGCAAACCTCAAAATTTGGCTAAAAAAACACATGTTCCTCACATTTCTGTGGCAGAAAGTTCTGGAATCTGAGAGGAGCCACAAATTTCCTTCCACCCAGCGTTCCCCCACGTCTCCCGATAAAAATGATACCTCACTTGTGTGGGTAGGCCTAGCGCCCGCGACAGGATATGCCCCAAAACACAACGTGGACATATCACAGAAAACAGAGCTGTTTTTAGCAAAGTGACTACCTGTAGATTTTGGCCTCTAGCTCAGCCGCCACCTAGGGAAACCTACCAAACCTGTGCATTTCTGAAAACTAGAGACCTAGGGGAATCCAAGGAGGGGTGACTTGCGGGGCTCTGACCAGGTTATGTTACCCAGAATCCTTTGCAAACATCAAAATTTGGCCCAAAAAACACTTTTTCCTCTCATTTCGGTGACAGAAAGTTCTGGAATCTGAGAGGAGCCACAAATTTCCTTCCACCCAGCGTTCCCCTAAGTCTCTCGATAAAAATGGTACATCACTTCTGTGGGTAGGCCTAGCGCCCACAAAAGGAAATGGCCCAAAACACAACGTGGACACAACATATTTTTTCACAGAAAACAGAGGTGTTTTTTGCAAGGTGCCTACCTGTGGTGTTTGGCCTGTAGCTCAGCCGGCCCCAGGGGGGGGGGGGGCAGAAATGCCCTAAAATAAATTTGCCCCCCCAACCCCCACCCTCCCCCGCCGGGAGCGACCCTTGCCTACGGGGTCGCTCCCCCTGCGTGACATTGGCACCAAAAAACAAATCCCCGGTGCCTAGTGGTTTCTGCCTGCCTAAATACAATTTGTCCCCCAGGGGAGCGACTTTTGCCTGATGGGTTCGCTCCCCATCTCTAAAAAAAAAAAAAAAAAAAAAAAAAAAAAAAAGAAAAAAAAGAAAAATTCCCCTGGCGCCTAGAGGTTTCTGCCCCCCCCCCCCCCGGGGGCAGTTCGGCCTAATAATAGGCCGATCTGTCCCCCGGGGGGGCAGAAATGGCCTAAAATAAATTTGCCCCCCAACCTCCACCACCCCCCCGGGAGCGACCCTTGCCTACGGGGTCGCTCCCCCTGCGTGACATTGGCGCCAAAAAACAAATCCCCGGTGCCTAGTGGTTTCTGCCCCCTTGGGGGCAGATTGACCTAAAATTTGCCAATCTGCCCCCAGGGGGGCAGAAATGGTCTAAATACAATTTGCCCCCCCAGGGGAGCGACCCTTGCCTGATGGGTCGCTCCCCATCTCTAAAAAAAGAAACAACAAAAAAAAAAACACACAAAAAAAAAATTGCCCTGGTGCCTAGAGTGTTCTGCTGCCCCCCCCCCCCCCCCCCCCCCCCCGGGGGCAGTTCGGCCTAATAATAGGCCGATCTGTCCCCCGGGGGGGCAGAAATGGCCTAAAATAAATTTGCCCCCCACCCCCCCCCCCCCCCCCCCCCCCCCCCGGGAGCGACCCTTGCCTACGGGGTCGCTCCCCCTGCGTGACATTGGCGCCAAAAAACAAATCCCCGGTGCCTAGTGGTTTCTGCCCCCTTGGGGGCAGATTGACCTAAAATTTGCCAATCTGCCCCCAGGGGGCAGAAATGGTCTAAATACAATTTGCCCCCCCAGGGGAGCGACCCTTGCCTGATGGGTCGCTCCCCATCTCGAAAAAAAGAAACAACAAAAAAAAAAACACACAAAAAAAAATTGCCCTGGTGCATAGAGTGTTCTGCCCCCCCCCCGGGGGGCAGTTCGGCCTAATAATAGGCCGATCTGTCCCCCGGGGGGGCAGAAATGGCCTAAAATAAATTTGCCCCCAACCCCCACACCCCCCCCCGGGAGCGACCCTTGCCTACGGGGTCGCTCCCCCCTGCGTGACATTGGCGCCAAAAAACAAATCCCGGTGCCTAGTGGTTTCTGCCCCCTTGGGGGGCAGATTGACCTAAAATTGGCCAATCTGCCCCCAGGGGGCAGAAATGGTCTAAATACAATTTGCCCCCCCAGGGGAGCGACCCTTGCCTGATGGGTCGCTCCCCATCTCTAAAAAAAAGAAACAACAAAAAAAAAAACACACAAAAAAAAAAATTGCCCTGGTGCCTAGAGTGTTCTGCCCCCCCCCGGGGGGCAGTTCGGCCTAATAATAGGCCGATCTGTCCCCCGGGGGGCAGAAATGGCCTAAAATAAATTTGCCCCCCCACCCCCCCCCCCGGGAGCGACCCTTGCCTACGGGGTCGCTCCCCCTGCGTGACATTGGCGCTAAAAAACAAATCCCCGGTGCCTAGTGGTTTCTGCCCCCTTGGGGGCAGATTGACCTAAAATTGGCCAATCTGCCCCAGGGGGGCAGAAATGGTCTAAATACAATTTGCCCCCCCAGGGGAGCGACCCTTGCCTGATGGGTCGCTCCCCATCTCTAAAAATAGAAACAACAAAAAAAAAAAACACAAAAAAAAAAATTGCCCTGGCGCCTAGAGTGTTTCTGCCCCCCCCCCGGGGGCAGTTCGGCCTAATAATAGGCCGATCTGTCCCCGGGGGGCAGAAATGGCCTAAAATAAATTTGCCCCCACCAACCCCCACCCCCCCCCCCGGGAGCGACCCTTGCCTACGGGGTCGCTCCCCCTGCGTGACATTGGCGCCAAAAAACAAATCCCCGGTGCCTAGTGGTTTTCTGCCCCCTTGGGGGCAGATTGACTTAAAATTGGCCAATCTGCCCCCAGGGGGGCAGAAATGGTCTAAATACAATTTGCCCCCCCCAGGGGAGCGACCCTTGCCTGATGGGTCGCTCCCCATCTCTAAAAAAAGAAACAACAAAAACAAAAAAACACAAAAAAAAAAATTGCCCTGGCGCCTAGAGTGTTCTGCCCCCCCCCCCGGGGGCAGTTCGGCCTAAAAATAGGCCGATCTGTCCCCCGGGGGGGCAGAAATGGCCTAAAATAAATTTGCCCCCCCACCCCCCCCCCCGGGAGCGACCCTTGCCTACGGGGTCGCTCCCCCTGCGTGACATTGGCGCCAAAAAACAAATCCCCGGTGCCTAGTGGTTTCTGCCCCCTTGGGGGCAGATTGACCTAAAATTGGCCAATCTGCCCCCAGGGGCAGAAATGGTCTAAATACAATTTGCCCCCCAGGGGAGCGACCCTTGCCTGATGGGTCGCTCCCCATCTCTAAAAAAAAAAAAAAAGAACAAAAAAAAAAAACACAAAAAAAAAATTTGCCCTGGCGCCTAGAGGTTTCTTCCCCCCCTGGGGGCAGATCGGCCTAATAATAGGCCGATCTGCCCCCAGGGGGGGCAGAAAAGGCCTTCCCAAAAAATTGCCCCCCCTGGGAGCGACCCTTGCCAAAGGGGTCGCTTTGTTGCGTGACATTCGCGCGCAAAAACAAACTCCCTGGTGTCTAATGGTTTCTGCCCCCCGTGGGGGCAGATTGGCCTTATCAAAATAGGCCAATCTGCCCCCAAGGGGGGCAGAAATGGCCTAAATATATATTGCCCCGTAGGGGAGCGACCCTTGCCTAAGGGATCGCTCCCCACCTAAAAAAAAAGAATTCATCACAAAAAAAACAAACAAAAAAAAAAATGGTCCCTGGTGCCTAGAGGTTTCTGCCCCCCCTGGGGGCAGATCGGCCTAATAATAGGCCAATCTGCCCCCAGGGGGGGCAGAAAAGGCCTTCCTAAAAAAATGCCCCCCTGGGAGCGACCCTTGCCCAAGGGGTCGCTCCCTTTTGCCAATTTCAAGAAAAAAAAAAAAATCCCTGGTGTCTAGTGGGGTTTCAAAAGCCGGATTGCAAGCAATCCAGCTTTTGAAACCTGTGAGAGACTTCAAAGGGAAGGAAATACATTTCCTTCCCTTTGAAGCCTCTCGGGGCCTCCCCCATGGGATTGAAAAAGAAATGCAAAAGCATTTCTTTTTCAATCGCGCTGGAAGCTCTGCTTCCAGCGCGATGGGGGAGACCCTGTGACTAATCAGCGCGCGCTCGCGCGCTGACGTCACAGGGGGGGTTGGGGGGGGTCGGGGGTGGGAGGGGAAGGGCTTCCCCTTCCATCCCTGACTTGGGGGGGTGGGGGGGAACCCCACAGAGGGAGCGAGAGCGCTCCCTCTGGGCTGTGTGCCGAGGACGTAGTGGTTACGTCCTCGGCACAGCAGCACTGTGCCGCAGGACGTAACCACTACGTCCGCGGCACAGAAGGGGTTAAACTTCATTATCTACATACGTATTCACTCCATTGCATGGGCACTATTACTAGCATACACAACTCCTACCTCACCCTCTGCGGGGAAAACAATCTAAGATGGAGTCGACGCCCATGCGCAATGGAGTCGAAATGGGAGGAGTCCCTCGGTCTCGTGACTCGAAAAAAGACTTCTTCGAAGAAAAACAACTTGTAACACTCCGAGCCCAACACCAGATGGCGGGATGTGCACAGCATGTGAATCTGCAGCGACTAATGCCACGAACAGATGTACACTGGGTAAGTGACATTTTCCATAGATATATTTATATGTTTATTTTACCTACTGCTGATAGCCAGTTGGTAGTTATAGTTAGAAATGAGTTTCTGTAGGAAAAGCATTTTTTGTTTTGCCTATAACTTTGAGACCGTTTGATGAATTTTCACAAGTTTTTCAAAACTAGTTTGCACTCATTTTTGCTGCTGTTTGGAAAGTTTTGGGGTGATTCCTTAAGTGGGGAGCCAAAGCGTGTTTTCCCCATAGGGATTTTAGAAACGACTACACCCCGAACCGCTGGATGGAATTACACCAAATCTGGCAGAATGCTAGATCTTTGTGCAGAAAGCGTGCTTTTTGTAATTGTGTGTACATCAGTTCAGTAGTTTCGGAGTTATTACATGAAAAAAAATAATAAAGATATTTACAGACGCAGAACATTTGTGCATCCGCTCGCGGAGTTTCCACAGATCCCAGGGAAAAGTAAAGCTCTGTTTGGCTGGGGTCAACCTGACAGGAAAGTTGTTGCTGACATTTTCTTTCTTGCTTAGGATGGGGAAGGGGAAAAAAAGAGGAAAAGCACAGAAGGGATCAGCTACAGGTATCCTGACCCCATAGTACACATGCAGGGGCAAAACAATTGCCCAATTTTTTTTGGCAAACCCACGGATCCACCAAGGGGCTCATTGTGAATCCAGTGTGAATCTACAATGGATCTGTGGATCCAAAGCAGATTTAAAAATACACCCATTCATACATAAACACATGTTTGACCGTGTGCAGTGCGATGGCTCATTGGCTGCATGCGACAAACCTCCGGCTGTACGCGGCGGTGGTTGCATTAAAGTACAGTAATTATATATGTGATAGAGACTTCTAGTTGCAGATTCCTTACTTTTGAATTTCCCCATGCGTCAGTCTGGATCCGGAGATTTTTATTCAAGCAGTATCGGTTGACTCCGCGGACATCGTTGGCATTGTGGTCGTTGTGATTACGTGGCGGTCGTATATAGGCGCCACCCCGGCACGCTGATGTCAGTGATTTTCTTTCCGTGCCAGCCTTTGTGCAGATCCGGAGAAAGAGCTACCTCAGTCATCTTTTTACTATGAACGACTTTTTGTCAAACTTTTTGTGACGAGATTGTGGATGCGTCGAGGGATGTCACGTACGACCGGTTTCAAATGCAAACCCTGTGACTCCTGTCACCGAACTATGTTGGTGACGGTTCCGCACCTCGTGTGTTTCTATTTCTTGGAGTGCTACCATGACCTGAAATCGTACTCTGAGTGTCAGGCCATGAATCCAAAAGCTTTGAGGGATCGGTCCCTAAAGGTGCTGGCGGCTTGACACTTGACTCTGCTTCGCTCCCGGTCTCGCTCGAGAGGAAGGTCTTGAGACCGCCCACGGAGTCACCACCACTCATCGGGGAATTGGGGTTTCATGCTATGCAGGAAGAGCATCTATGCTCTAGGCCTCTGTCATCGGAGCCTGCATCTGGGTCAGCGCTTCCCTGACTTCCTGGGAACCTGCGTCACCCCTGCCCAACTGAAAGAATTCTATGAGGCCTTGCGCCTCATATTTGGGCAGACTGACACACCCTCTGCGCCCTCGGGCCCAGGTGAGTCAGTAGGTGCCCCCTCGGGTTCCAAGTCGTCGGCTACTGCCCGACTCCGCAGGGTCCCTCCAGATCCGCTTCTAGATCTGTCCAGACGCCGGTCGTACCAGCACGACCTTCCCGGCGTCGGGTCAGACGTTGACGCTCTTGACGCTGATTGTGACCAGAATCAACATTGATCCTATACTTATACCTGGCAACCCGGAGCCGTAACGTTGTCGATTGACGCCGATTGTATTCTCCATGGGCTCTCCTGGGCCCAGGGTTGATCCGCATCCTTATACTTTTGGGGTATGGATACAGGGAGAGTGCAGAGGGGCCGCTGCACCCTTTGGAGTACCAGCTTGACCCTAACATGGACTGGGTAGAGGAATTGGGTGACGCCAGTGGTCTGGACACCTCCCCTGACTCTTGCATGCTCTCTCCTCCTTCCATGGCTACGGAGGATGGAGCTTCTTACTCTATGGTGGTAAGAAGGGCATCTGAGGTCTTGGACCGCGAGCTTCCTTCTGTGGAGGTTAGGGCTAATCTACTAACTGAGGTGCTTCAACTGTATTCTTCCTCTTCTGAACCTCTTTTCCCGTTTAAGGAAGCACTGACGGACCCAGCACAAGGGCTCCTGTGAATAGGACAATTGCACGCCGCCATAGACCAGCACCATCAGACCCCAAATTCCTCACTCAACATCCCACGCCTGAGAGCCTTGTCATCCAGGCTTCATCTTCATTGGGCGCATTCCTTTCCGCACCCCTGGATAGGTAATGAAAAACACTGGACAACTTGGGGAAGAAGATGTTTCATTCTAACAGTCTAGCACTGTGGTCCGTGAACACTGCATGCCTTTTGGGCCGCTATTCCCATACTCTCTGGGATATGATCGCACAAGTGCTGCCTAGAGTTCCGGAGGAGACCCGGACTGTCCTTTCCCAAGCCGTGACAGATGGGAGGGACGCAGCAAAGTTCATGATTCATTGTGGACTGGAAACAACCGACTCTCTGGGCAGATGGGTTGCATCAACAGTGGCATTGAGACGCCACGCCTGGCTGAGAACATCTGGCTTCTCAGGGAATGTCTAGCAATCTCTGATGTACATTCCCTTTTACGACACACGTCTCTTTGGAGACAAGGCGGACTCAGCGCTTGAGCGCTTCAATGCCCAGTCCCTTGGCCTTGCACCTGCTCCTAGACCCCATCAGTCCACCTTTCGCCCCTTTCGTGGCTACGGAAGGGGCACCGTACCGCTTTCTTTCTCCCCTAGCCATTGACCAGTGCATGCTGTACAGCCCTGCGTGGCTGTGGACACGGGATCCCACGCTACCGGGGATCAGGGAGCCAGTGGGTCTCCCAGTCCACTCCCGCCCCCTCCTCAGCCTTCAAACCTTCCTAGTCCACGGTACACCAGGAACCAGTTGGTGGCAGGATTCGCCATCACCTGCCCCAATGACAATCCATTACCTCGGACAGGTGGGTTCTACAGATCATCCGAAGGGGCTACTCCCTCCCTTTCGAGACATCTCCTCCAGCCATGCCACCTTCATACAGTCGCATATCAGAGGATCATATGGCACTTCTCCGCAAGGAAGTCCAAGCCCTTTTGGCCAAAGTAGCTATAGAGAGGGTCCCTCTGCCAGAAGTAGGTTGTGGTTGTTATTCCCGCTACTTTCTGGTGCAGAAAAAGGACAAGGATCTTTGTCCTATATTAGATCTTCCGTCCCTCAATCTCTTCCTCAAGAAGGAGAAGTTCAAAATGTTGACATTGGCTCAGGTCCTATCTGCCCTGGACCCAGGAGACTGGATGGGAGCATTGGACTTGCAAGATGCATACTTCCACATCCCGGTCTTGCCGGCCCACAGACGTTTCCTACAATTCATGGTTGGTCACAAGCACTTTCAGTTCACCATGCTCCCTTTTGGCCTTACCAGTGCTCCTCTTGTGTACACAAAAGTGATGGTAGTGGTTGCAGCTCACATGCGCAGGTTTGGGATTCCAGTCTTCCCCTACCTTGACGATTGGCTGTTGAAGGCAACCTCGCCCCAGACAGTCATCACCCACCTCCAGACTATGGCGAACCTTTTGCATTCGCTGGAGCTCACTATCAACGTACCTGACTCCTTCTCAGACGCTCCCTTTCATTGGAGCTGTTCTGGATACAGTATCCTCCCGAAAAGTGATTCCAGGATATTCAGTCTATGATACCGATGTTTCAGCCTCTATCCTGGATTTTGGTGAGAATGACTCTGAGGCTGCTGGGCCTCATGGCCTCCTGCATCCTGCTAGTTTAAAAGGCCAGATGGCATATGCGGGCTCTGCAGTGGGGCCTCAAGTTCCAGTGGCTGCAGCATCAGGGGAATCTCTCAGACAAGGTCCAGATCTCAAAAGGAACTGCGAGAGACCTTCAGTGGTGGTTAATGAATCAGGATTGGGTCAAAGGCAGATCCCTCTCCTTTCCCCATCCAGATCTTACAGTGGAGACAGATGTCACTCCTGGGATGGGGCGGGCCACATTGGAGAGGCGGCGATCAGAGGCCTCTGGTCTCTGGCGGAAACCGTGCTCCATATCCACCTTCTGGAGCTCCGAGCGATTCGACTAGCATTAAAAGCATTTTTTCCCTCTCTCAAAGAGAAAACAGTGCAGGTGTTTACAGACAACACCACCGCCATGTGGTACTGCAACAAACAAGGTGAAGTGGGGTCGTGGACCCCTTTGTCAAGCGGCTCTTTGCCTCTGAACTTGGCTGGAACATCAGGGCGTTTCCCTGGTGGTTCAACACCCGGTGGGCTCCCTGAACACCAGGGCAGATCAACTCAGCCGATGATGCATGGTCGCTCTTCCTTCAGTGAGGGGAACCTTAGTTAGACTTGTTTGCCTCCGTAGAGAATGTGCAATGTCAGCTGCTTTGCGCATTGGAGTTTCCAAGGCGGCACTCGCTCGGCAACGCTTTTCGTCATGAGTAGATCTCAGGCCTCCTGTATGCCTTTCGTCCCATACCACTTCTGCCCAGAGTTCTGAAGAAGATCAGGCAAGACCGGGCCCAAGTAATCCAGGTGGTTCTGGGCTGGGTACGAAGAGTCTGGTAACCCGAGCTCTTGAGCATGGCCATAGCTCCTGCGATCAGACTGCCTCTTCGGGAGGATCATCTGTTGCAGCAACAGGGAAGGGACATCCACCCGAACCTGTCCACTCACTGCCTCCTTGCATGGAGATTGAGCGGTGACAGTTGCCGTCTTTTGACCTGCCACCCGAAGTCTGTAATGTCATCTTGGCAGCCAGACGTCCCTCAACGAAATCTGTATACACCTGTCGTTGGAAGAAATTGGTGGCATGGAGCATCGACAAATCTGTCGATCCTCTACCTGCTCCTCTCTCTCAAGTTCTTCTCTTTATTCTTTCCCGTGCCCAAAAAGGCTCTACCCTGGGCACCTTTAAAGGAAATCTCTCTGCTATCTCTGCTTTCTTGAGGTTACCAGATCAACCTTCTTTATTCAAATCTCCCATTGTTGGTAGGTTTCTTAAAGGCCTCACGCATCTTTTTCCTCCTATCCCATTCATCATGCCCCAATGGTATCTGAACCTAGTCTTAACATACCTTATGTGTGCTCCATTCGAGCCACTTCACAACTGCCCTTTGCGGCTCTTAACCATCAAAACTGCCTTCTTAGTTACCATCACCTCTGCCCGCAGAGTAAGTGACCTTCATCTAAACCACTTTTCCTGGCAATACACCCTGACAAAGTGGTACTTCGCACAAGGGCTTCTTTTCTACCTAAAGTAGTGACACCCTTCCATGTCGGGCAGTCCATAACTTTGCCTACCTTTTATATGCCCCCACATCCCTCTCATGAATAGGAGAGACTCCACCGCCTGGATCCAAAAAAGAACGTTGGCGTTCTACCTTGATCGTATCAAAGACTTCCGGGTGGACGATTGTAGGAAGTTGGCTCTGTATGTACTATTTCAAAGTAAGAAATAGCATGCACAGAGTCCAAGGGTTCCCCTTAGAGGTAAGATAGTGGCAAAAAGAGATAATTCTAATGCTCTATTTTGTGGTAGTGTGGTCGAGCAGTAGGCTTATCAGAGGGTAGTGTTGTACATACACACAGGCAATAAATGAAGAACACACACTCAAAGACAATTCCAGGCCAATAGGTTTTTGTATAGACAAATATATTTTCTTGGTTTATTTTAAGAACCACAGGTTCAAGATTTACAAACAATACTTTAAATGAAAGGTATTTCACTCAGGTATCTTAGGAACTTTGAATCAACACAATAGCATGTACAGTTTTGGCAGAAATGGCAATAAGCTCTTTTAAAACTAGACAGTGCAAATTTCAACAGTTCCTGGGGAGGTATGTATTGGTTAGTTTTGCAGGTAAGTAAACCACCTACAGGGTTCAAAGTTGGGTCCAAGGTAGCCCACCGTTGGGGGTTCACAGCAACCCCAAAGTTACCACACCAGCAGCTCAGGGCCGGTCAGGTGCAGAGGTCAAAGTGGTGCCCAAAACGCATAGGCTTCAATGGAGAAGGGGGTGCCCCGGTTCCAGTCTGCCAGCAGGTAAGTACCCGCGACTTCGGAGGGCAGAGCAGGGGGGTTTTGTAGGGCACCGGGGGGACACAAGTCAGCACAGAAATTACACCCTCAGCGGCACGGGGGCGGCCGGGTGCAGTGTGCAAACAGGCGTCGGTTTCGCAATAGGTTTCAATGGGAGACCCAGGGGTCTCTTCAGCGAAGCAGGAAGGCAAGGGGGGGGGGGGCTCCTTGGGGTAGCCACCACCTGGGCAAGGGAGAGGGCCTCCTGGGGGTCGCTCCTGCACTGGAGGTCTGATCCTTCAGGTCCTGGGGGCTGCAGGTGCAGTGTCTTTACCAGGCGTCGGGCTCTTTGAAGCAGGCAGTCGCGGTCAGGGGGAGCCTCGGGATTCCCTCTGCAGGCGTCCCTGTGGGGGCTCAGGGGGGGTCAACTCTGGCTACTCACGGGCTCGCAGTCGCCGGGGAGTCCTCCCTGTAGTGTTGTTTCTCCGCAGGTCGAGCCAGGGGCGTCAGGTGCAGAGTGGAAAGTCTCACGCTTCCGGTGGGAAACATGGAGTCCTTTAAATGTTGTTTCTTTGTTGCAAGTTGTAGTTTCTTTGGAACTGGGCCGCTGTCCTCTGGAGTTCTTGGTCTTTTTAGATGCAGGGTAGTCCTCTGAGGCTTCAGAGGTCGCTGGACCCTGGGGGATGCGTCGCTGTTGCAGTTTTTCTCGAAGTGGGGAGACAGGCCGGTAGGGCTGGGGCCAAAGCAGTTGGTGTCTCCGTCTTCTCTGCAGGGCTTCAAGTCAGCAGTCCTTCTTCGTCTTCAGGTTGCAGGAATCTATCTTGCTTGGTTCTGGGGGCCCCTAAATACTCAATTTAGGGGTGTGTTTAGGTCTGGGGGGTTAGTAGCCAATGGCTACTAGCCCTGAGAGTGGCTACACCCTCTTTGTGCCTCCTCCCTGAGGGGATGGGGGCACATCCCTAATCCTATTGGGGGAATCCTCCATCTGCAAGATGGAGGATTTCTAAAAGTCAGAGTCACCTCAGCTCAGGACACCTTAGGGGTTGTCCTGACTGGCCAGTGATTCCTCATTGTTTTTCTCATCTCCTCCAGCCTTGCCGCCAAAAGTGGGGACGTGGCCGGAGGGGGCGAGCATCTCCACTAGCTGGAGTGCCCTATGGCGCTGTAACAAAAGGGGTGAGCCTTTGAGGCTCACAGCCAGGTGTTACAGCTCCTGCAGGGGGAGGTGAGAAGCACCTCCGCCCAGTACAGGCTTTGTTACAAGCCACAGAGTGACAAAGGAACTCTCCCCATGTGGCCAGCAACATGTCTGGTGTGTGGCAGGCTGGCAAAACTAGTCAGCCCACACTGGAAGTCGGGTATGTTTTTAGGGGGCATCTCTAAGATGCCCTCTGGGGTGTATTTCACAATAAAATGTACACTGGCATCAGTGTGCATTTATTGTGCTGAGAAGTTTGATACCAAACTTCCCAGTTTTCAGTGTAGCCATTATGGTGCTGTGGAGTTCGTGTTTGACAGACTCCCAGACCATATACTCTTATGGCTACCCTGCACTTACAATGTCTAAGGTTTTGCTTAGACACTGTAGGGACACAGTGCTCATGCACCTATGCCCTCACCTATGGTATAGTGCTCCCTTCCTTAGGGATGTATGGCCTGCTAGAGGGGTGACTTATCTATGCCATAGGCAGTGTGATGTTGGCATGGCACCCTGAGGGGAGTGCCATGTCGACTTAGTCATTTTCTCCCCACCAGCACACACAATCTGGCAAACAGGGTGTCTGTGCTGAGTGAGTGGTCCCCAGGGTGGCATAAGACATGCTGCAGCCCTTAAAGACCTTCCCTGGCATCAGGGCCCTTGGTACCAGGGGTACCAGTTACAAGGGACTTACCTGGGTGCCAGGGTGTGCCAATTGTGGAAAGAAAGGTACAGGTTTAGGGAAAGAACAATGGTGCTGGGGCCTGGTTAGCAGGCCTCAGCACACTTTCAAATCATAACTTGGCATCAGCAAAGGCAAAAAGTCAGGGGGTAACCATGCCAAGGAGGCATTTCCTTACAACGATCAACTCTTTGTGGGATATGTGGGTGCAAAGAAGGGGAAGCCGGTGCAGAAGAGGACCATTTCAAGATGGGTGCTCTTATGCATCAAAATGTGCTACGCACTGGCTAAGAAGCAACCCCCTTAAGGATTGTGTGCTCACTCCACCAGAGCTACTGCTGCTACCTCAGCACTAGCACGGGCGTTCCAGACCTGGACATCTGTCAGGCAGCAACGTGGGCATCTCTGCACACTTTTACCAGACACTACTGCCCGGACAGTCAGGTCCGCAGAGACAGCCACTTTGGCCATTCGGTCCTGCAGGACTTCTTAGGGTGATCTTGGTTCACGGCCCACCACCAGGGATGGTATTGCTTGGGTATTGTATTCAAAGGTAAGGAATCTGCAACTAGAAGTATATGTTAGATGTACAAGTTACTTACCTTTGGTAACGATATATCTGGTAGAGACATATTCTAGTTGCACATTCCTTACCAACCCACCCATCCTCCCTGCACTGATTTCTAGGGACAGGAACTTCCCTTTAAGGGCCCTAGTTTTGGCGCACCATTCTCGGTGTTCTTCATAGCTCCGCGCTACTGGTGTGGAAAGTTGTGACAAGAAACTGACGTCAGTGCGCCAGAGTGACACCTATATACAACCGGGATGTTATCACGACGACTACAATGCCAACGACACCCGCGGAGTCAACCAACACCACCTGAAGGCTCACAGAGGTACTGCTCGAAGAAAAATCTCCGGATCCAGACTGACACCTGGGGAAATTCAAAGGTAAGGAATCTGCAACTAGAATATGTCTCTACCAGGTATATAGTTACCGAAGGTAAGTAACTTGTCCATTACTTTACGTTAAAAAACATAGAAAGTCACTGAGTAAACCAAAGGTTACAGGGATGTTTTAGTTAGGTTGACTTTTCACTCACACAAAATCCTAGAAATTGAGCAGTTATAGTTATACATATCTCCAGAAACGACCTTGTGCTGTTAAGTAACTTTAGGCCATGAGTTATTATACTTTCTTAACATAAGTATAACTATAATTGTTGAATTTCTGTGGTTGTGTTTGGGTAAAATATAATCTCAACTTTAATGTTCCTGTAACCTTTGTTTTCTTAGTTGCCCCCAGTTTTTTGTATTTTTAGATTGTAGTTCACTCGGATCCTGCTAACCAGGACCTTGGTGTTCTTTCTCATAAATTTAGTTGTATGGTAACTTGTACACCCCACAATTGGCATACTGGTGCACCCATGTAAGTACCTAGTATATAGTACATAGGTACCCAGGGCATTGGTACATGAGGGATTCGCCATGGGCTGCGGCATGTATTGTGTCACCCATGGGGTCCCATGCAAACTGTGCCTGCAGGTCTGCCATTACAGCCTTTGTGAAATGGTGCATGCGTCTTTCACTCCAGATATAGGTTTGCCTTATATCATGGTCATTGCACTCTGACCCTGTAAGTCACCCCTAGGCCTTTCAGCCCAAGGGCAGGGTGCATTGTTCTAAGTGTGAGGGCACCCCTGCATGAGTAGAGGTGCCCCTACAAACACCATTTTCTGGGCTTTTTAAGGGAGGGGAAGCCATCTTAAGGTATGTAGTAGACACTTGTGGAATCATGCAACTACACCGATTACACTGCTAGTTGCATGACACCATGTACTCTGGGGTTTCCTAGGGGATCCCCAAAGTCTGCCTGTACAGCCTTACAGGGTCTGCATACCAGCCTGCACTACTGCCAACCTCAGACACTGTTCTGCCCTCCTTCTGCTGAGTCTAACTCAGACAGGGCAAGGCAGAACAAAGTATTTCCTATAAGATAGAGGTGAGCGCCACCAGACTGCTTCGAAGGGCACAGTTTGCATCAGTGCAGGAACCCCCGGTTCACACTCTGACGTGAAACCACACAAAGGAAAGGGGTGTGACTACCCCCCTGTCCAGCTTCTCCCCTAGGGAGGTGCAGAGAGCTCTGCCAGGTGGCCACTTGATGCTGCTATCTTGGAAATAAGATGAGCAGAGGCCCCTGGGAGCATCTGACTGGTTAGTACAGCTGGGTGAAGTCCCTTACCTCCTCTGATAGGTGGGTAAGTGTCTAACCTCCTCCCTGGGTCACTTAAGGGCTGCCCTGAGGGTGGAACCCTAAATTCATCTGCAATATTTCAGGAACCATCTGCTACTCTCCTCTGCAAGACGCTTCTGCAACCTGGAAACCAGAACCGCTGCTGTTCTTCGCTGGAACCAAGAGTAAGACAATAACCAGTGGGAGGGCTCCTACTACAAGTTTGTTTCCAAGTTCTGCAAAGACTTCTGCAACCCCGTGGCTGTGCATCCTCCAGAGTCCCTCGGACTCTGCCTGCACTGAGGAAAGCAAGAAGGGATCTCCCTTGGAGTGATGGAGTCACTCCCCTGCATCCGCAGGCACCTCAGCGACGACGACCGGCTTGTGGATCCTGCTGTCCCATGGACTTTTACAGGCTCTACAACACAGGTGGGGGTTCTGTGGCTCTCCAGTGGTCTGACCTATCATCCTTGCAACTGGGAAGTTGGTGGTCCCTCGCTGGAGCTGCTTGGCTGGAACGCCTGTGCACTGTCTGCTTGTCGTTGCTAAGGCTTGTTGGCTCTTCAGTCTGAAGACCTCCTAGCTCCAAGAAGCCCCGGCCTCCAGCACTCCCCAGATCGAAGAATGACATCCTCTCTACAACTCTTGCAACACGGGCATCCCTCTTTGCTGGACTGTTGAAGCCTCCCTGTGACTCCCTGTGCCTGCTGCCAGAGGGTCCTTCTTGGGGCTCCACTGATTCCTGCTGGCTGTCCTGCATGCTGAGGGCTGGCCCTGACCTACTTACCAAGGTTGGGTCCTCTCGACCTTGCTGGTCCCCACAAATCCCACAAACTCCGTGCAAAGCTTCCCTGCATTTTCCAGGCTTCTTAGTGGTCCCGTTGACCACTGACACCTCTTCAATTTGACAGCAGGCATAGGACAGCTTGTGGATGGGATCTTCCTGCATTGCCTGAACTCCACAACTGCACTTCTTCGTCCACCGTCCAACAGGAAAGCATCTCAAGAAAGGTGGGCATTCCCCCCTGCACCACCTGGGCACCTCTGAGTGGTCTGGACTCTGTCACCTCTTTCACTAAATCCTCTTCTTCAGGAATGGACACCTGAGTTCCACCGACCTGGTCCATGAGTCATGACAATAGCTGGACACCCATGGTTCCTATTGACTTCACCAGGAGGTTCAACCATGACTTCACCCCTATGCACCTAGATTTCCTGGTGTTGTTACTCTACTGTTCTGGGTATCTACGGGTGAGGGCACTATCCAACCTCCCTTGTCCCAACGGGTTTCCTCAGGGTCCTTTGGGAAGGATCCTAAAATGCGAAAACTCCAACTGCGACTTTCCCATATTGTCCTATGGATACTGACCCGGCATTACAACTCTGCACACGGGTGACTTAGGAATCCTAACTGCTTACCTTTGGGGTTTTAGTACTTCCCCAGTCCTAAGGGTCCTTGGCCACCTAACCTACACTAAGGGTTGCCTGGACTCAGTACAGAGTGCCCCACCTATAGATGTACACCATATAGTGAGTCAGCCTTCTCCACTATATATATATATATTTTCGATGGCATGTGTAGCTGCAGATACACATGCTGTGCATTATTCCACCATCTAGTGTTGGGCTCGGAGTGTTACAAGTTGTTTTTCTTCGACTAAGTGTTTTAGAGTCACGGGATCGAGTGACTCCTCCTCTTCGGTTCCATTGCGCATGGGCATCGACTCCATTGTTAGAATGTTTTCTTTCCGCTTTCGGGTTCGGACGTGTTTCCTCTCGCTCTGAGATTTCGATTCGGAAATCTTTGTAAAACTCTCTTTTCGTCGGTATTGTATTGATCAGGTTCATATTCTTCCATCGACACAGCACTACCGTCGGGAAAACAACTTTGTTCGCCCTTCGGGGTGCGCGCGCCCAACTCGGGCGTATTCGGGCCAACCGCGTGGAAGCGTCATGGATCGGACTCCATTCCAAATCTGTCCTTGGTGCCACGCGAAGTACCCGTACACAGACCAGCATCTGGTTTGCAACCTCTGCCTTTCCCCCAGACCATCGGGAAGAAAACTGCGAGGCCTGTCGATCCTTCCGATCAAAAAAGACTCTTAGAGACTGAAGAGCACGAAGGCTCGAAATGGCGTCGAAGAGCGGAGAACATCTCGACGTAGAAGAGGAAGAATTGATGCAGACTGCAGTCTCAGTTCGAGATTCCGAGTCCGAGCAGGAATCAGATGAAGACAGACCAGTCATAGCAGGACAACATGTGAGTACGTCTGCCCCTGTACCCTCACAAAAGAAAAAACCCAAGGCCTTGGGTACGCCACTGCTGGAAGGCCATGGCTTGGCCTGAAAAAAGACTGTGACCGATCTCCCAGTTCGGTACCGAAAAAGGCCACTCCTACGAAAACATCGGAGACAAAGCTCTGTTTCCGACTCCAGTAAACACCAATTTTCAGAGTCGAAAATCAGAAAGCCACTTTCGGCGCCGAGACCTTTGTCCTCTTCATCTTTTTCGATCCCGAAAAAGCACGCTTCAGGGCCGAAAAGGCCAATATACACAGAGGAGCATGGACTTTCAAAGAGACTTAAAGAAAGCCACAAAACCTCCGAAGAGGAGTTAGAGGTAGAACCAATTTTTGAAATTATGGATGAAAGGCAATCCAGGATCCACATCCATAAGGAAACAGGAAGAATTCTTACAGCACCTCCTTTAAAAACAAAGAGGAAGCTAGCTTGTTAGGAGGAATTGGACACTATGCAGCCTCCAGCTAAAGTGCAAAAGCAGAAGAAGAAACCACCACCTCCTCAGTCTTCTCCTCCTCATTCTCCCCACCTACCTACCTCTCCTCCTACCAGCCCTCCACCAGTGCAGTCACCCACTCATTCATACGATTCACAACAGGACAATGTTGATCCATGGGATCTTTTTGACCCTGATCCCATTCCAAGTAATGATCCAGGCAGCTTTCCCTCTAAACCATCACCACCTGAGGATAGTACTGTCTATAATCAAGTCATAGCTAGGGCTGCAGCATATCATGGTGTTACCATGCATACAGAGCCACTAGAAGAGGATCTTTTTATTTAACACTCTATCCTCAACACATTCTAGGTACCAATGCCACCCGATGCTCCCAGGCATGGTAAAACATGCAGATCAGATCTTTAATGAGCCGGTAAAGGCACGCATCATAACACCTAGGATAGAGAAGAAATATAAACCTGCACCCTCTGACTCTGATTATGTCACCCATCAGGTACCTCCTGATTCTTTTGTAGTTAGCGCTTCCAGGAAGAGGGCAAATAGTCAGTCTTCAGGAGTTGCACCCCCTCCTGTTAAAGAAAGCAGGAAATTCGATGCTGCAGGAAAAAGAGTTGTGTCCCAGGCAGCAAATCAGTGGAAGATAGCCAGCTCGCAAGCACTATTAGCTCATTATGACAGAGCCCATTGGGATGAGATGCAGGACATAATACAGCATCACCCCAAAGAACACCAGAAAAGGGTACAACAGGTAGTGGAGGAAGGGCAAGCCATTACAAACAGCCAGATAAGATCTGCCCTAGATGCAGCAGACACCGCTGCTAGGAGTGTCAACACTGCAGTCACTATACGCAGACATGCATGGCTCCGATCTTCTGGATTCAAGCCAGAAATACAGCAGGCTTGTTGAATATGCTGTTTGACAAAAAACATATTTTTGGGCCAGAAGTACACACAGCCATCGAAAAATTGCGAAAATACTCCGACACAGCAAATGCAATGTGTAAGGAATTGCCTCCTTGGCATGGTTACCCCCTGACTTTTTTGCCTTTGCTGATGCCAAGTTATGATTTGAAAGTGTGCTGAGGCCTGCTAACCAGGCCCCAGCACCAGTGTTCTTTCCCTAACCTGTACCTTTGTTTCCACAATTGGCACACCCTGGCATCCAGATTAGTCCCTTGTAACTGGTACCCCTGGTACCAAGGGCCCTGATGGCAGGGAAGGTCTCAAAGGACTGCAGCATGTCTTATGCCACCCTGGGGACCCCTCCCTCAGCACATGCACACTGCCTCACAGCTTGTGTGTGCTGGTGGGGAGAAAATGACTAAGTCGACATGGCACTCCCCTCAGAGTGCCATGCCAACCTCACACTGCCTATGGCATAGGTAAGTCACCCCTCTAGCAGGCCTTACAGCCCTAAGGCAGGGTGCACTATTTCACAGGTGAGGGCATATGTGCATGAGCACTATGTCCCTACAGTGTCTAAGCAAAACCTTAGACATTGTAAGTGCAGGGTAGCCATAAGAGTATATGGTCTGGGAGTTTGTCAAACACAAACTCCACAGTTCCATAATGGCTACACTGAAAACTGGGAAGTTTGGTATCAAACTTCTCAGCACAATAAATGCACACTGATGCCAGTGTACATTTTATTGTGAAATACACCCCAGAGGGCATCTTAGAGATGCCCCCTGAAACTATACCGACTACCAGTGTGGGCTGATTAGTTTTAGCAGCCTGCCACACACCAGACATGTTGCTGGCCACATGGGGAGAGTGCCTTTGTCACTCTGTGGCTAGTAACAAAGCCTGTACTGGGTGGAGGTGCTTCTCACCTCCCCCTGCAGGAACTGTAACACCTGGTGGTGAGCCTCAAAGGCTCACCCCCTTTGTTACAGCACCCCAAGGGACTCCAGCTAGTGGAGTTGCCTGCCCCCTCCGGTCACGGCCCCACTTTTGGCAGCAAGGCCGGAGGAGATAATGAGAAAAACAAGGAGGAGTCATTGACCAGTCAGGACAGCCCCTAAGGTGTCCTGAGCTGAGGTGACTCTGACTTTTAGAAATCCTCCATCTTGCAGATGGAGGATTCTCCCAATAGGGATAGGGATGTGCCCCCCTCCCCTCAGGGAGGAGGCACAAAAGTGGGTGTAGCCACTCTCAGGGCTAGTAGCCATTGGCTACTAACCCCCCAGACCTAAATTCACCCCTAAATTGAGTATTTATGGGCTCCCAGAACACAGCAAGATAGATTCCTGCAACCTAAGACGAAGAAGGACTGCTGAGCTGAAAAACCTCCAGAGAAGACGGAGACACCAACTGCTTTGGCCCCAGCTCTACCGGCCTGTCTCCCCACTTCAAAAGACCTGCTCCAGCGACGCGTTCCACAGGGTCCAGCAACCTCTGAAGCCTCAGAGGACTACCCTGCATCTAAAAGGACCAAGAACTCCCGAGGACAGCGGCTCTGTTCCACAAAGACAGCAACTTTGCAACAAAGAAGCAACTTTTGAAAACAACACGTTTCCCGCCGGAAGCGTGAGACTTGGCACTCTGCACCCGACGCCCCCGGCTCGACTTGTGGAGAACCAACACTACAGGGAGGACTCCCCGGCGACTGCGAGCCCTTGAGTAGCCAGAGTTGGCCCCCCTGAGCCCCCACAGCGACGCCTGCAGAGGGAATCCAGAGGTTCCCCCTGACCGCGACTGCCTGCTTCTAAGAACCCGACGCCTGGTAAGGACACTGCACCCGCAGCCCCCAGGACCTGAAGGATCCGACCTCCAGTGCAGGAGCGACCCCCAGGTGGCCCTCTCCCTTGCCCAGGTGGAGGCTACCCCGAGGAGCCCCCCCTCCCCCTTGCCTGCCTGCATCGCTGAAGAGACCCCTAGGTCTCCCATTGGACTACATTGCAAACCCGACGCCTGTTTGCACACTGCACCCGGCCGCCCCCGTGCCGCTGAGGGTGAAGTTTTTGTGCTGACTTGTGTCCCCCCCGGTGCCCTACAAAACCCGCCTGGTCTGCCCTCCGAAGACACGGGTACTTACCTGCTGGCAGACTGGAACCGGGGGAACCCCCTTCTCCATTGAAGCCTATGCGTTTTGGGCACCACTTTGACCTCTGCACCTGACCGGCCCTGAGCTGCTGGTGTGGTAACTTTGGGGTTGCTCTGAACCCCCAACAGTGGGCTACCTTGGACCCAACTTTGTACCCTGTAGGTGGTTTACTTACCTGCAAAACTAACAAACACTTACCTCCCCCAGGAACTGTTCAAAATTGCACTGTCTAGTTTTAAAATAGCTTATTGCCATTTGTGTGAAAACTGTATATGCTATTTTGCTAATTCAAAGTTCCTAAGGTTCCTAAGTGAAATACCTTTCATTTGAAGTATTGTTTGTTAATCTTGAACCTGTGGTTCTTAAAATAAACTAAGAAAATATATTTTTCTATATAAAAACCTATTGGCCTGGAATTGTCTCTGAGTGTGTGTTCCCCATTTATTGCCTGTGTGTGTACAACAAATGCTGAACACTACCCTCTGATAAGCCTACTGCTCGACCACACTACCACAAAATAGAGCATTAGAATTATCTCTTTTTTCCACTATCTTACCTCTAAGGAGAACCCTTGGACTCTGTGCATGCTATTTCTTACTTTGAAATAGTACATACAGAGCCAACTTCCTACACAATGGGTGCACTGTACTCTGCACCATATAGGGGGTCATTTCGTAAACCTCAGTTTCGAGGTGGTGTCAGAACACAGACAAAGCCAACCTACCAACCGCAATACCAACGTGGCAGTTTTAGGGGCACCTATAGAGGACAATACCCCAAAAATAGAGGGAAATTTCAGGCCTCTAAGCAACCTTGACAGCACCCAAAACACTAACTTCCCTCATTCCCTTCCACTCCACACCTCTCCTGTGGGGGGAAGACCACAACAGTTCCACACAAATTGGCAAAATAATACCAGAGACAACTGGGTGCTGTCAATTATCCGTTGGCTATTGCCTAGAATTGATAAAAACACTCCTCCAAATATTCCACCAAGGTTACACAAACTATCCACAGAACACACAATTCTGTTACAAGAAGAGGTCCAATCTCTACTACTCAAACAAGCAATAGAATTGGTTCCATAGTCTCAAATAGGAGCAGGAGTTTATTCACTATACTTTCTAATTCCCCAAAAATATGGCACCCTCAGGCCAATATTAGATCTCAGGCCCCTCAATCTTTACTTCCTGTCGGAACATTTTCACAAGGTAACTTTACAGGATGTCATCCCACTACTACAAAAACAAGATTTCATGGCAGCCTTAGACCTCAAAGACATGTATTTTCACGTACCCATCCATCCTGCACACAGAAAATATCTCAGGTTTGTCATTCAGGGAAAACACTACCAATTCAAAGTGTTACCCTTTGGAATAACAACAGTGCCAACGGTATTCACAGAGTGCTTGGCAGTAGTGGAAACCTACCTAAGAAGACAACATATACATGTTTTTCCATATCTAGACGATTGGCTAATAAAATCAAGCAGTCATACACAATGCCAAAATCACATGCATTATGTAATACAAACCTTACACACACTAGGCTTCTCAATAAACTACCAAAAATCACACCTTCAACCAGCACAAATGCAATAGTATGTGGGTGCAATACTAAATACTCAGCAAGCTCTAGCATATCCAAATACACAAAGGATACAAGCTTTCCAAAATATAATCACACAAATACAAACAAATCAACAATACACTGTCAGATTTGTCATGAAAAGTTTAGGAATGATGGCATCATGTATTGCAATTGTTCCACACGCAAGACTAAACATGTGGCTCTCACAACAGTGCCTTGCACAACAGTGGTCACAGGCACACGGTCAAATTCAAGATCTAGTGTTGATAGACCGCCAAACATACATGTCCCTTCAGCACTGGAATTCCACAAATCTAAGCCTAGGGCGGCCATTTCAAGACCCTGTGCCTCAGACCATAATTACAACAGATGCATCAATGATTGGTTGGGGAGCTCACTTAAACAAATACAACACTCAAGGGCAATGGGATGTCAAACACAAACATCTACACATAAACCACTTGGAGTTATTAGCTGTCTTTCTAGCAATCAACGCTTTTCAACCTCTTCTCACACAGAAGAATGTTATTATCAAAACAGACAAAATGACAACCATGTATTACCTCAACAAACAGGGAGGGACACATTCATCCCAACTGTCCCTTCTAGCCCAGACAATTTGGAAATGGGTAATCCACAACCAAATTCATCTATTGGCACAATACATTCCAGGAATAGACAATCAGTTGGAAGATATCCTCAGCAGAAATCACCAACAAACTTACGAATGTGAGCTTCATCCTCAAGTACTTCAAAAATACTTTCCAAAGTGGGGAACACCAAACATAGACCTGTTTGCAACAAGCGAAAACACAAAATGCCAAAACTTTGCATCCGGACACCCACATCCCCTATCCAAGGGGAATGCTCTATGGATCGATTAGTCAGGGATATTTGCATACGCTTTTCCCCCTCTCCCACTCCTTCCATTTCTAGTCAACAAGTTGCTTCAAGCTTCACTCAATACGATACTCATAGCACAAACATGGGCACGTCAACCGTGGTACACAACATTATTAGATCTGTTGGTAGTACCAAACTCCTATCCAGACCAGATCTGTTGACACAAAACAGAGGCTACATCAGGCATCCAAATCCCAAAACACTCAATCTAGCAATTTGGCTCCTGAGGTCATAGAGTTTGGATATTTACAACTCCCATCAGAATGTATGGAAGTTATTAAGCAAGCAAGAAAACCCACTACTATACAGTGCTAAGCAAACAAATAGAAAAGATTTGTCAGTTACTGTCAATCCAAAAATATAGACCCTCTTACAGCATCAATACAAGATTTTATATGTTATTTACTTCATTTACAAAAATCAAACTTAGCATTCTCTTCAATAAAAATTAATCTTACTGATATTTCAGCATATTTACAAAATAAACAACATAGGACCAGATGTAGTAAAAGTTTTTCACGTCGCAAACAGCAAATTTCACTGTTTGCGACGTGCAAAACCCACATCGCGATGCCCAATTCCCGTTTTCGCGATGCCCAACAACCTAGTTACCGACTCGCAAAACGGGACTGCGAGTCACAGATAGGAAGGGGTGTTCCCCTTCCTATTTGCGAGTCGCAGCACGATGCTGCATTACTTTGGGACCGCAAACGCGGTTGCAAAGCAATCGCAGTTACCACCAGTGTCACACTGGTGGTAACAAACTCGCAAAAGGGAAGGGGTCCCCATGGGACCCCTTCCCCTTTGTGAATGGCCTGGAATTCTTTTTTCATTTTGTAATGCATCTCGTTTTCCTTTAAGGAAAACGGGCTGCATTACATCAAAACAACTGTTTTATTTGAAAGCAGTCACAGACATGGTGGTCTGCTGTCTCCAGCAGGCCACCATCCCTGTGAGTGCTGCCAGTCGCAAGGGGGTTGCAAATTGCGACCCACCTCATTAATATTAATGAGGTGGGCCTTTGCGACCCCCTAGTGAGTCGTAGATGGTGTCAGGGACACCATCCTGCATCCTGAATTGCGACTCGCAAATTGCGAGTCGCTCTGACTCGCAATTTGCGAGTCGCAGTTCAGGACATTGGTACATCTGGCCCATAGTTCTTTATTTAGAGTTCCTGTCATTAAAGCTTTCATGGAAGGTTTAAAACGCATCATTCCACCCAGAACACCACCAGTTCCTTCTTGGAATCTAAATATAGTGCTTACAAGACTTATGGGACCACCATTTGAGCCTATGCACTCATGCCAAATGCAATTTCTTACATGGAAAGTTGCCTTCCTAGTGGCAATTACTTCTCTAAGAAGAGTAAGTGAAATCCAAACCTTTACTCTTGAAGAACCTTTCTTCCATGTACACAAACATAAGGTATATAAGGTATATATATATATATATATATATATTCTTTCAATATAGGAAGGGGGTTGAGGTGATTATTGCTGCACCTTCATCTTTAATTATATATACAGTCAGTGACACTATTGGCGCTCAGGTCTTGAGGACCAGCCCCCTAAGCCTCAGATAACCAGAAATGGATTAAAACATTTAAAAGAAGACCCGGCACATCAAAGTATCTATTAGTATCCAAAAGATTATTGTCCCATATCTTTAAGTTGAGTCACAAATCACACAATTCCACAGTCAAGTCTCATAAAATCACTGTTCTTTATTAATCCAGATTGAAAGTATAGCCAACGCGTTTCGTCCTAATGGACTTCCTCAGGTCTCCTAGTCAAAGCGTGTGAGGCGCTCCACGGCAAAACGCCTTCTAGACAATGTACCAAGGTAGAACCATTAGGACGAAACGTGTTGGCTATGGATTATTTACTTTCAATCTGGATTAATAAAGAAGAGTGATTTTATGAGACTTGACTGGAATTGTGTGATTTGTGACTCAACTTGAAGATATGGGACAATAATCTTTTGGATACTAATAGATACTTCTAGAAGGGGAAAAAGTAGCTGGTGTGCACACTGTAACAAGAAAAATAATTAATTATTCAAAACTGGAAGAATTCTCTATGGAACTAAGCGCCTTAGGAACACTGCTCATTCTCCTCAGGATGACAGTTGAAGTGCACCGCTCCCAGAGAGAAACAGCTGGAGGGAAGCTTCAGCACAAGACTAAGGTAAAAACACTAGAGCGCTGACCTCACAAGGATTTGCGGCCACCATCTTGAGTGGCAGTTAACCGCTTCTGTGCCTTGGATGAGGTGACCTCGTCCAAGGCTACAGTTCCCCTGGCACAGGGGAACTTGGGGGAGCGCTAGCGTGCCCCCCGTGCATCCCCCTCCCCTTCCACCCCTGAACCCCCCCACCCCCCCTGTGACGTCAGCACGCGAGCGCGCGCTGATTTGTCACAGGGGCCTCCCCCATCGCGCTGGAAGCTCTGCTTCCAGCGCGATTGAAAGAGAAATGCTAAGCATTTCTCTTTCAATCACTGGGGGAGTCCCGGAGGGGCTTCAAAGGGAAGGAAATGTATTTCCTTCCCTTTGAAGTCTCTCCCAGGGTTTCAAAAGCCTTTTGAAACCCCACTAGACACCAGGGATTTTTTTTTTTTTTTTTAATTGTCATAAGGGAGTGACCCCTTGGCCAAGGGTCGCTCCCAGGGGGTCATTTTTTCGGGAAGGCAGATCGGCCTATTATTAGGTCCGAGCCCCACAAGTCACCCCATCTTGGATTCCCCTAGGCCTCTAGTTTTCAGAAATGCACTGGTTTGGTAGTTTTCCCTAGGTGCCGGCTGAGCTAGAGGCCACAATCTACAGGTAGGCACTTCGCAAAAATCACCTCTTTTTCTTTCAAAAATTTGGATGTGTCCACGTTGCGCTTTGGGGCGTTTCCTTTCGCGGGCGCTAGGCCTAACCACACAAGTGAGGTATCATTTTTATCGGGAGACTTGGGGAACGCTGGGTGGAAGGAAATTTGTGGCTCCTCTCAGATTCCAGAATTTTCTGCCACAGAAATGTGAGGAACATGTGTTTTTTTAGCCAAATTTTGAGGTTTTCAAAGGATTCTGGGTAACAGAACCTGGTCCGAGCCCCACAAGTCACCCCATCTTGGATTCCCCTAGGTCTCTAGTTTTCAGAAATTCACAGGTTTGGTAGTTTTCCCTAGGTGCCGGCTGAGCTAGAGGCCAAAATCTACAGGTAGGCACTTCGCAAAAATCACCTCTGTTTTCTTTCAAAAATTTGGATGTGTCCACGTTGCACTTCGGGGTGCTTCCTGTCGCGGCCGCTAGGCCTACCCACACAAGTGAGATATCATTTTTATCGGGAGACTTGGGGGAACGCTGGGTGGAAGGAAATTTGTGGCTCCTCTCAGATTCCAGAATTTTCTGCCACAGAAATGTGAGGAACATGTGTTTTTTTAGCCAAATTTTGAGGTTTTCAAAGGATTCTGGGTAACAGAACCTGGTCCGAGCCCCACAAGTCACCCCATCTTGGATTCCCCTAGGTCTCTAGTTTTCAGAAATTCACAGGTTTGGTAGTTTTCCCTAGGTGCCGGCTGAGCTAGAGGCCAAAATCTACAGGTAGGCACTTCGCAAAAATCACCTCTGTTTTCTTTCAAAAATTTGGATGTGTCCACGTTGCGCTTCGGGGTGTTTCCTGTCGCGGCCGCTAGGCCTACCCACACAAGTGAGATATCATTTTTATCGGGAGACTTGGGGGAACGCTGGGTGGAAGGAAATTTGTGGCTCCTCTCAGATTCCAGAACTTTCTGCCACAGAAATGTGAGGAACATGTGTTTTTTTTAGCCAAATTTTGAGGTTTGCAAAGGATTCTGGGTAACAGAACCTAGTCCGAGCCCCACAAGTCACCCCATCTTGGATTCCCCTAGGTCTCTAGTTTTCAGAAATGCACAGGTTTGGTAGGTTTCCCTAGGTGCCGGCTGAGCTAGAGGCCAAAATCTACATGTAGGCACTTTGCAAAAAACACCTCTGTTTTCTTTAAAAAATGTGGATGTGTCCACGTTGCGCTTTGGGGCGTTTCCTTTCGCGGGCGCTAGGCCTAACCACACAAGTGAGGTATCATTTTTATCGGGAGACTTGGGGAACGCTGGGTGGAAGGAAATTTGTGGCTCCTCTCAGATTCCAGAATTTTCTGCCACAGAAATGTGAGGAACATGTGTTTTTTTAGCCAAATTTTGAGGTTTTCAAAGGATTCTGGGTAACAGAACCTGGTCCGAGCCCCACAAGTCACCCCATCTTGGATTCCCCTAGGTCTCTAGTTTTCAGAAATTCACAGGTTTGGTAGTTTTCCCTAGGTGCCGTCTGAGCTAGAGGCCAAAATCTACAGGTAGGCACTTCGCAAAAATCACCTCTGTTTTCTTTCAAAAATTTGGATGTGTCCACGTTGCGCTTCGGGGTGTTTCCTGTCGCGGCCGCTAGGCCTACCCACACAAGTGAGATATCATTTTTATCGGGAGACTTGGGGGAACGCTGGGTGGAAGGAAATTTGTGGCTCCTCTCAGATTCCAGAACTTTCTGCCACAGAAATGTGAGGAACATGTGTTTTTTTTAGCCAAATTTTGAGGTTTGCAAAGGATTCTGGGTAACAGAACCTAGTCCGAGCCCCACAAGTCACCCCATCTTGGATTCCCCTAGGTCTCTAGTTTTCAGAAATGCACAGGTTTGGTAGGTTTCCCTAGGTGCCGGCTGAGCTAGAGGCCAAAATCTACATGTAGGCACTTTGCAAAAAACACCTCTGTTTTCTTTAAAAAATGTGGATGTGTCCACGTTGCGCTTTGGGGCGTTTCCTGTCGCGGGCGCTAGGCCTACCCACACAAGTGAGGTATCATTTTTATCGGTAGACTTGGGGGAACGCTGGGTGGAAGGAAATTTGTGGCTCCTCTCAGATTCCAGAACTTTCTGCCACAGAAATGTGAGGAACATGTGTTTTTTTAGCCAAATTTTGAGGTTTGCAAAGGATTCTGGGTAACAGAACCTGGTCCGAGCCCCACAAGTCACCCCATCTTGGATTCCCCTAGGTCTCTAGTTTTCAGAAATGCACAGGTTTGGTAGGTTTCCCTAGGTGCCGTCTGAGCTAGAAGCCAAAATCTACAGGTAGGCACTTTGCAAAAAACACCTCTGTTTTCTTTCAAAAAATTGGATGTGTCCACGTTGCGCTTTGGGGCGTTTCCTGTCGCGGGCGCTAGGCCTACCCACACAAGTGAGGTATAATTTTTATCGGGAGACTTGGGGGAACGCTGGGTGGAAGGAAATTTGTGGCTCCTCTCTGATTCCAGAACTTTCTGCCACAGAAATGTGAGGAACATGTGTTTTTTTAGCCAAATTTTGAGGTTTGCAAAGGATTCTGGGTAACAGAACCTGGTCCGAGCCCCACAAGTCACCCCATCTTGGATTCCCCTAGGTCTCTAGTTTTCAGAAATGCACAGGTTTGGTAGGTTTCCCTAGGTGCCGGCTGAGCTAGAGGCCAAAATCTACAGCTAGGCACTTAGCAAAAAACACCCCTGTTTTCTTTCAAAAAATTGGATGTGTCCACGTTGCGCTTTGGGGCGTTTCCTGTCCCGGGCGCTAGACCTACCCACACAAGTGAGGTATCATTTTTATCGAGAGACTTGGGGGAACATAGATTAGCGAAACAAGTGTTATTGCCCCTTGTCTTTCTCTACATTTTTTCCTTCCAAATATAGGAGAGTGTGTAAAAAAAGACATCTATTTGAGAAATGCCCTGTAATTCACATGCTAGTATGGTCACCCCGGAATTCAGAGATGTGCAAATAACCACTGCTTCTCAACACCTTATATTGTGCCCTTTTTGGAAAAACAAAGGTTTTCTTGATAGCTATTTTTTACTCTTTATATTTCAGCAAATGAATTGCTGTTTACCCGGTATAGAATGAAAACGCACTGCAGGGTGCATCTCATTTATTGGCTCTGGGTTCCTCGGGTTCTTGATGAACCTACAAGCCCTATATATCCCCGCAACCAGAGGAGTCCAGCAGACGTAACGGTATATTGCTTTCGATAATCTGACATTGCAGGGAAAAGTTACAGAGTAAAACGTAGAGAAAAATTTATGTTTTTTTCACCTCGATTTCAATATTTTTCTTTTTCAGTTGTTATTTTCTGTAGGAAACGCTTGTAGGATCTACACAAATGACCCCTTGCTGAATTCAGAATTTTGTCTACTTTTCAGAAATGTTTAGGTTTCTGGGATCCAGCATTGGTTTCATGCCCATTTCTGTCACTGACTGGAAGGAGGCTGAAAGCACAAAAAATTGCAAAAATGGGGTATGTCCCAGTAAAATGCCAAAATGGTGTTGAAAAATTGGGTTTTCTGATTCAAGTCTGCCTGTTCCTGAAAGCTAGGAAGCTGCTGAGTTTAGCATTTTTTGATGCCATTTTTTGATGCCATTTTCAGGGGAAAAACCACAAGCCTTCTTCTGCAGCCACTTTTTCCAATTTTTTTGAAAAAAACGAAATTTTCACTGTATTTTGGCTAATTTCTTGGCCTCCTTCAGGGGAACCCACAAAGTCGGGGTACCTCTAGAATCCCTAGGATGTTGGAAAAAAAGCTTATGTGGACAAAAAGTTATGAGGGCCTAAGTGCGAACTGCCCCAAATGGGCAAAAAAAGGCCTGGCACAGGAGGGGGAAAAGGCCTGGCAGCGAAGGGGTTAAACCTGAAGAACCTACTTCTGAGAACAGCCTTTGCAAGAGCCATAGGGAGTGGGGACGCCGCTGCAACTCAACAACACTGGCAATAGTTTTCCTGACATGTGCTAAGCATTTGCTGTACTTACAAATCCAATCATGCACCACACACACTCAATGGATAACTCGAGACCCGAATTTAGAAAAATACTTCAAACATTTATATAAACTTTTAACACCAAGATCTTTAGAATCCGTTAAGTACTTTTCAAGTTATGACTTTTTGAAATTGTAGCAAAGTTAGGCCCTCATTATAACATTGGCGGTAAATGCCACCTACCGCCCTGGCGACTGCCGCCAACATTCCGTCGCCGTGGCTACCAGCCACCAACCACATTATGAACGTAGATGGAATACCGCCAGACGGCTTGAGCCAAACCGCCAATGTCAAGATTTGGGAAAAGGTACTGCCAGCCTGTTGGCAGTACCGTTCCCCAAATTACCGCCGACCGCCAGGGTCATAATGAGGGCCTTAGTCTTTCTGTGTGTAATTATGCACCATCGGAATCAATGCACAGTCACCTTTAAAAATGCATTAAAAATCACACAGTTGAGTTACCAGTCTCTTCTCTTGCAGAGTGGCCGGAGTGGTCGGTGGGCACACTGTGCCAGCTGAAGAGTCTCCGGCAGCTTCCGGTTCCGGCCGGAGCAGCTTTGGAGAGGTTCTTGGCACAGGCACAGGGCCACCTGGAGTGGCCACTTGGAAAAGGAGCTAGTTTGCAGAGTTAAAGATGGTGCCTTGGGGCCCCTTGGGTTGTTGAGGTCGCAAGGGGTTGGGGACCCGGGGCACACAGCAGATCCCGCGATTCAAGGTTCAGGGCGGCAAGATGCAGGGCGTTTTGGAGGTATTGGATGCTGTGCGCAATGGAGTCCGCTGGAGGTGAGTCTCTTTCAGGGCGGCTTACAGGACAATAGGGGCACTCTGGTTGGAGGTCCCGGGTGTTGCTGAAGTCCCTTGACTGGGGCTTCCTCCTGATCCTTTTTCAGCTCTGGGGGAGCAGATTTTCTGCTGGTCAGATGTCAGAGGACCAGTACCCAGGGTATTGCTGTAACTGGGCCACTAGAGGGCGCAGTGCCACCAAACTTGGCACAGATGCGGGTTGCGTCCGGATGGTCGTCGGTGTGTTGTCGGGTCCAGCTGTGACTTCCGGTCACGGAGATATCAGCGATTCAGTAAAGTGACCCTCACTGGTTTGTTGGTCCTTTGCAGGTTTCTTGAGTGGTGCCTCCACTCAGGAGGGAGATTTAGGTTATTTGCGAAGCCTGGAGGTCCTCTAGGGCTTTTAATGGTTGGTCCAGTGGTCAGCTTCTCCGCAGTAGCGATTGTTGGGACTCTAGTGCAGCAAACATGGGTCTTGGAGCCTCTTCAAGTGCAGCAAGTCCTCCGTTCTCATCCTGGCGGGTTCTTTGGTGCTGTCTTCTTTCCCCAAACCTCATTGGCTGCTTTCCTCCATTCCAACATGGAGAAAAATGAAATAGAGGGCCACTTCGCATGCAAGCCCTTAGGGTTGGGGCATGCTCAGTGAGACCACTCTTCCTACCCTTTGTCTGGTTTCCCGCCTTTGCTCCCACCCATAGTGGGGGTTTGCAAAGGAGGAAGCCCTCTGCTGCTAGCAGCAGGCCACGGGGCTTGAGTTTCAAGGGCAGTAGCCCTTTGAAGCTCTCCGCCAGGGTGTTGCACATTCCTGAGGGTTAATTCCTCCACCCAGGAAGGGCATTGTCTTACAAACCAGAGAGCCATGGCTCTCCCTCAGGTTTGTATATTGGCCGTCTGGAGTGGCAGCTGGATGGAACCATTCAGCAACTCTGCCAGTTAGGGCTAGCTTTTGCAGGGGGCACCTCTAAGGTGGCCCCTGGGTACATTTAGGGATAAATCTGATACTGGTACCAGTTTGGATTTATCATTCTTAGTTGTTTGATACCAAACAACCCAGGGTGTAGAGCAGCCATCATGTAGCTGGGACACTCGTGTTTGACCAGTGTCCAGTACATGCATTTAAAATGGCTGCTCTGTTCACTAACTATTTCCCAGGTTTGGCAAGAACACAGCGGGGGCATATTGCTCATGCAGCTATGCCCTCACATATAGTATGGTTCACCCTGCCTTAGTGCTGGAAGGCCTGTCAGAGGGGTGACATACACCTAATATATGCAGTGTAGGGTGGACAAGTTGATGGCGGTGGTTGCAGCCTCACCTGTAGGGGTCTGGGGTTCCTGTCTTCCCCCTACCTCAATGAGTGTATGTTGAAGGCAGGCTCACCCCAGGTGGTCGTCGCCCACCTCCAGACTACAGCAAGCTTCCTGCACTCGCTGGGGTTCACTATCAGCATGCCAGTGTCACACCTGACTCCCTCTTGTACACCCCCTTTCATTAGAGCTGCTCTGGGTACGGTGCAGTTTCAGGCTTACCCTCCTGAATGGCGAGCCTAAGATATTCAGGCTATGACACAGATGTTTCAGCCTCTATCCTGGATTTCGGTGAGACAGACTCTGAGCCTGCTGGGACCCATATCGTCCTGCATTGAAATATGTGGGCTCTGCAGTGAGGCTTGAAGTTCCTGTTGGCACAGCATCAGGGGAATCTCTCTGTCATGGTCCAGACATCAGAGAAAACTGCACAACACCTGCAGTGGTAGCTAATGAACCGTGATTGGGTCAGTGGCAGACCTCTCTCCCTTCCCCCAACCAAAGCTGACTGTAGTGTCAGATGTGTCATTCCTGGGCTGGGGTGGCCACCTGGGAGAGGTGGCGATCAGAGGACTTTGGTCCTCAGCGGAGTCTGGAATCCACATAAACTTGTTGAAGCTTCAGGCTATTCACTTGTGATACAGAACTTTCTATCCTCCATCGATGGAAGGCTAGTGCAGATGTTCACATACAAAGCTACCACCAAGTGGTTCTTCAACAAGCAGGGTATGGTGGTGTTCCCGACTCTTTGTCAAAGGGCACTGCGTCTCTGGACATTGCCGGAATACCAGGGCATATGCCTGGTGGTTCCATACCTGGCAAGCTCTCTGAACACCAGGGCAGACAAACTCACTGGTCAATACCTAGCAGATCACAAGTTTCATCTCCATCCAGTGGTGATGCAAGTGCTCTTACAAGTGTGGGGAGATTCTTGGTTAGATCTATTCATCACCATTGAAAAGGTGCAATGCCAGCAGTTCTGCCTGCTGAAATTTCAAAGGCGATTCTCGCTCTGAGACACTTTTATGGAGCTTCGGCCTCCTGTACCCCTTTCCACCAATACCAATCCTGCCCACAGTTCTCAATAAGATCAGGGACTGGGCCAAAGTAGTTCTTGTGACTCCAAACTGGGCACCGAGAATCTGGTATCCCGAGCTGTTGAGCATGAGCTTCGGTCAAGCGGGCTCTTCCGGGCAATCTTCTGTTGCAGCAACAGGTGAGGTATCTGCACCCAAACCTGCACACACTCCACCTCCATGTGTGTAGAGTGGGCAGCAACAGCTGGCAGGGTTCGATCTTTCTCCCAAAGTCTGTGATATTATTCTGGAGGCCAGTCATCCCTTGACGAAATCAGTATATGTCTGCTGATGGGTCAAATTTGTGGCATGGTGTGTATCAAAAAGCAGTGATCCCCTATCTGCTCTGCTTTCTTGGGTCCTACTATTTGTTCTTTCTTTGGCACAGCAGGGCTCTGCTCTGGGCATAGTTAAGGGCAATCTTTCATCCATTCCTTCCTTTTCGTGGTTGCCTGTCTTACTTTTTGTTCTTTCTTTGGCCCAGCAGGGCTCTGCTCTGGGCACAGTTAAGGACAATCTATCAGCCTTGTGGTTGCCGTACCTGAACTATCCTTACCTAATCGTCCATTGTAGGAGGCTGGCCTGGTTTGTAGTGAGTACCAAAGGTACTGACACCTTATCCCAGGTCCAGTTATCCCTTATTAGTGAAATGGCGTCAGTGTCTAGAAGCCAGGATCTCTAGAGGTAATGTGGGTGAGCAGCCAAGGCCTAACTACGAGACATGCAAAGCCCATGCAGTATCACTGTAGTCACACAGTACTCACACACATGAAAGAAAATACTGTGTTACAAAAATAAATGTACTTTATTTTGGCGACACAAATACCAAAACTACCATATAGACTATACTCCCTTATGAGGTAAGTAATACACAAATTATATACCTTAGTATGCAGAAATAGCTGTAAGAACAGTTCAAATAGTGAAAGTCACAATAGTTTGAAATGGGCCTAGGGGGCACAAACCATATACTAAGCAAGTGTATGCGAAAGTTGGTTTCCCACCTAGGCAAGTGTAGTGTGTAGAGGGGCGCTAGGAGTTTTAGAACACACCAAAGGTAAGTAATAGAACCCGCCCCAGAGCCCAGGAAAGCAGCAGTAAATCACAGTAACTTTCCTATAACACACAAGAACACGAGAAAGAAGATTGTGCAAGAACCAGAAGAGACTGCAAGACACCAACGATGGATTCCTGGACCTGAAGACCTGTGGAAGGAAGGGACCAAGTCCAAGAAGCACTGAAGAGTCTGGGGAGAACAGAAGTCCCTGCTAACCCAGATGAAGGTGAAAAAGAAGAACCACTGGTGAAGAAGAACAGCCAGTACTGCACCCAAGAAGATGGATGCAGGTTCCTGGTCAGTGCAGATGATGTCCCACGCCACATGGATGATCGCAGTCTGGTTTACGTCGCTGGACTCTGCCTACAAACCTTGGCGCACGCAAAGCTTGTGGTTAGTGGAAAATGGTGCTACCCTGGACCAGGAGAGACCTGGTGGCCTCTACCCAGGAGGGGTAGATAGAGGGGGCTCTCAGCAACTCAGAGAACCCCCAGAAGACCAGGCAGCACGCACAGGAGTCCCACAACACAGAGACAAAGAAGGTGCAAAAGGAGTTCCACACAGCACTACACAAAGGGATCCCACGCCTCCGGAGAACAACTCAGGAAGCTGTGTGTCGCAGGATAGAGTGCTGGGGGCCGGAGCTGCATAGTGCAGAAAGACCTTTGTAGAAAGATGCCAACAAGCTTTGGCAACTGCAAAACACATGTTGCACGGGGTAATGTCTTGCGTGGAGAGGGAAGCTCTTACCTCCACCAAAGTTGGACATCTGGACCATTGTGACCACTTCAGTCCACCAACCGTGTTGCTGGATCCACACACTTCTTCAGGAGAGGGGACTTAAGCCACCGGTCATCGCTGCAGAGGGGTGCCTGCTGGTCAGGGAAGTGACTTCTTCTCTTCAAGGGAGATTCCTTTGTTCTTCTGGTGCAGGCTGCAGACTGGCTGTCCTCTGAGGATGCATGACCGGGAAACAGTTGCAGTTGCTGACAGGAGCTGAAGATACAATGTTGCAGAAGTCGTCTTTGCTTCTTTGTTGCAGAGTTCCTGGAGGGTCCAGATGCAGTTTCTTCCGTAAGAAGGTGAAGTAAAGGATGCAGAGGATTCCTGCTGGAGTCTTGCATTCTGAATCTGAGGAAACACCCAAAGGAGAAACCCTAAATAGCCCTGAAAGTGGGATTGGTCAGCTACACATGTAAGCAGCTATCAGGGGAGGGCTCTGATGTCACCTGCTGGCACTGGCCACTCAGATGCTCCCAGAATGCCCTGCAAATTTGGAATCCAAGATGGCAAAACCCAGGGACACTCTGGAGGAGGTCTGGGCACCACCCCTGGGGTGGTGATGGACAGGGGAGTGGTCACTCCCCTTTCCTTTGTCCAGTTTCGTGCCAGAGCAGGGACTGTGGGTCCCTGAACCAGTGTAGATTGGATTATGCAAGTGGAGCACCATCTGTGCTCTTCAAAGCATTTCCAGAGGCTCTGGGAGGCTACCCCTCCCATGCCTGTAACGCCTATTTCCAAAGGGAGAAGGGTGTAACATTCCTCTCCCAAAGGAAATCCTTTGTTCTGCCTTCCTGGGCTCGAGCTGCTTGAGCAACAGGAGGGCAGAAACCTGTCTGTGAGGTGGCAGCAGCTGGGGCTGCCTGGAAAACCTCAGAAGGCTGCAATGGCAGTATTGGGGGTCCTCTAAGGAGCCCCCCAGAGTGCATGGAATCATACAACCAATGCTTGCAACAGCCTTGGGATATGATTCCAACATGTTTGATGCCAAACATGGCCATATTCGGAGTTACCATTGTGAAGCTGTACATAGGTAGTGACCTATGTCCAGTGCACACGTAAAATGGCGTACCCGCACTCACGTAATCTGGGAAAATGGTCCTGGGCGACGTGGGGGCACCTCTGCTAGTGCACCCTGTGCACTAGCAGAGGTGCACCCAGCCTTCAGGGTTGGAAGGCCCGACATATGGGTGACTTATAAGTGACCTGGTGCAGTCTAACTGGCAGTAAAAGTGTGCATGCACCATTTCACACAGGCTGCATTGGCAGTCCTGTAGAAGCCTTTGCATGGGCTCCCTATGAGTTGCATAAGAAATGCTGCAGCCCATAGGGATCCCCTGGAACCCCAATGCACTGGTTACCTAGGTACCATATACTAGGGACTTATACAGGGGCACCAGTATGCCAATTATGAGTGGAATACTGTGTTAACAATAGCCAACAACCAAATTTAGAGAACAGGAGCATAACTACTGGGGTCCTGGTTAGCAGGATCCCAGTAGACACAATCAAACACACTGACAAACAGGCCAAAAGTTGGGGTAACCATGCTAGAAAGAGGCTACTTTCCTAAACCCATTGTGATGAGATTCCTGAATGGTTTGCAATATGCGTTTCCCCCAGGCCATTCATTATGCCACAGTGAGACTTGAACCTATTCTTATGTTTCTGATTTGTGCTTCCTTTGAGCTGTTACACAACAACTCTTTTCAGTTAGTAGCCATCAAAACTGCCTTTGTGGTGGACATTACTTTGGCCAGGAGAGTCGGCGAGCTGCACGGTCACTTGATGTATTCTGTCACCCCTTTCCACGTAGACCAGGTGATCCCCTTTCCTACCGTAATTCCCGGCTTCATTCTTCTGAAGAAGAGGAGAGACTCCAACATCTGGATCCAAAAAGAGGATTGTTGTACTACCTTGACTGCACAAAAGAATTCCAGGTGGATGACCAACTCTTCAGAGGATATTTTGGGGCCATGAAAGGGAAGGATGTGCAGAAACGTACCATCTCCCGATGGATTGTGCTCTGCCTAACAATCTGCTACGCATTGGCTAAAAAGCAACCACCTGCTGGCTTGCTTGCTCATTCTATCAGAGCCAAGGCTGCAGCAGTTGTATGAGCCCACGGAGTTCTAGTCCTGCACATCTGTCAGGCTGCAATGTGACAGTCACGTTGCCGGAATGGGCATTTTGCAATTTCTGTCCTGCTGGACTTTCTGGTCTAAGTTGGGTTTGCAGACAAGCCTCCAGGGAAGTATTGCTTGGGTATCTATTCTAAGGGAAAGAATCTTTGGCTAGAAATCAGATGAACAAGTTACTTACCTTTGGTGACGCCTTATCTGGTAGAGAATTGCCTACCTGCAGATTCTTTACTGACCCTTCCATCCTGTCCACTCTGCAACTTGACTAAAAAGTACTTTCCCCTACAAAGGGCCCTAGCAGCTCACACCTGTGGTCAGCCTTTATCTTGGCTCTGCGCTCCTGGCTTCGAAAGTCGCAAGAATGGACCGATGTCAGTGTGCTGAGTTGGCGGCTCTATAAGTACAGAAAATGTCAATTCCAGTGCTGCTGATGCAAAGCCAAATGAGGCCACCTACTGGCGCGCAGGGGTACTCTTCGAAACTTCCATATCCAGTCTCATGGCTGGGGATAATTCTAAGGTAAGGAATCTGTGGCAGACAGAGTTTCTACCAGATACAGTATTTCCGAAGGTAAGTATCTTGTTCATCAGTGTAATTAAGAATAACGCCTCATCCCTTTCCTGGTACTATTTCTTACTTTTCAAGATGAATGCAAGTGTAATGACTTTGTTATAGCCAGTTCAACAAAGATGAAACGCTAGAAGCTTGAAGTAATGCATCACATCAATCTTTAATTAATCACTATTCTTAATTAAAATTCAAAAACATACTGTCCTGAATCACTTGCCAAAGTTCCCCGAGCTACTTCCAGTCCGTGATGTGAAGTAAATGTAGATGGAGCAGCGCAAGGAACCACTTTGTAAATGCTTTAAATTAATGTTTTTCCCTTCTGTCCCGAAGCTGCCATCTTATGAGCAGAAAAAGTCAGACAGGATCCTGGTAATTTCAGTCCAACCTTCTTATGTGGCAGAGATAGAATACTCTTTGCGCAATGACCCAAAGTTACCATAGTTGATTTGCAACACATTTTGTTGTATCAGAGTTGTTATATAGATTGTGACAAGAACAATATTCAGCAGACCTTTGAAGGTAGATCTGTATAACTCATAATACATAAGGTAAAAGTAGCTATAGTGCTAACTGCAGATTCCTCACCTTTAGAATTTCATCCAAGCGCCAGAATGGATCTGGACGTTTTTACACCAATGCTCCTGTGTTCTGCTAGGTGATGATGTGAGGCTCCAAACTGGCTTGGTTCCATACTGGAAGTGACAGAGCAGAGCTGTATACAAGTTCCACCCCTGCGGATCGAAGTTGGTGTCTTTATACCTGAGTTCTGCTCTCCATTTCGTCAGTTGAGACCTTTGACATTTATTTTCCAGGGTGCATGGAAACAATGTCCCCATTGAAGAGTACAGGGTTCAAACTGTGCCATGGCTGTCTGAAGTAAATGTCAGTGCCTGACCCACATAACGTCTGCCTCTGATACTTGGATTCGAGGCACAATTCTAAAATGTGCAAAGAATATGCTCGCATGCACCCAAAAAAGATACAGGACAATGAAGTTATATGTCACTGAAAACGGAACGAAGTCTTGGACCTCGCATAAGTCCTCATTTGGCTCCCATTAGATGACACAGACTCGTTCCCACTCTTGAGGCTGCTCCCTCAATAGGTCTTCTTGCAGTCAGACATCTGTTATATCAAAGTCCAAGGAGAAATGCAAGACATCGAAGCAGGACTCAGCCCCATCCCAAAACACGCTGTCCAAAGAGTAGTCGGTAGGACATCAAAGAGGCAATGGCTGTTGCTCCCAATCCCCGGTCACGGAGCTAATTCCACATCTGGTTCCACAAAGTTTGTGCCCCGAATTTCCCAGGCCATGTGTTATCCCACAGCAAGTCAAGACCTTCAAGGAGGACATATTTTAGACACTCTTCTGGTTCCCTCTAGCATGCCTTTGGGCTGGAGCCTCCAGTCGAGTTACTGCCAGTAAATCTGTCTGTTCCCCTAAACCCACCAGCATCAATATATCACAACAGTTGCCGCCTGGGGCTAGTTTAAACAGAGCTTATTGCCAATAGGTCTAGACACTCAGTAGTCATTTCATAAAAGTTTCTATGCACAGTTGAATTTAATAGTCACTGCTGGATTCTTATATTCACATAATATTATTTCTTTCAATTTGTAACATGCAAAGTTTCACAGTGCAATATGGTGTGAGGAAGTGACTTAAAAAATGCAGACGACGCAGTGCACACACACTTACACGTAAATCAAACAAGACAATAAAACACATAGTACATTTCTCAGTAGTCTCAAAAAGGTAGTAGATATGTGGGCTAGCCTGTTCCTCAGTGCTTCTCCATAGTATTGGGACATCAGGTCCTAAGCCATATGGGAAGATTTATCAACGTTCTAGCCTCCAATTAATTAGCGCTCTAATCAAGAACCCGTCCTCTTCTGCTCACACTTTATTAAATCAGTGTGGCAATGCCTATGTCCCAATAAGTCTGCAAGGCTCTGCATGTAGAAATAGATTACCTCTGTCTCATTCGGCATCAATACTTCCGTTGCGCATTAAACCCTCCTGCTAGTTTTCCAAACTGCATGTTGGGGCCAAACATTACACCTCCAAACAAATCACCAGTAAGCAGGCAGATGGCCGGGCACCATAGACTGTTATCAAAACAACTCAGACTTTATTATACAGTACTTGACTCCTAAGAGTTTGTTGGTCCAAGAGTCCACCAGTAAGCTTAACCCTAATGCCTTTCCTACAACTCCTCCAGATAGGGAATCAAAAAGGATTGATACATTTGGAAAACAGATGTGCTCTTCTGCCAGTTTGGCATTGCGATCAGTCATTACGATCTGCCTGTTAAGCTATCATACACATGCCGTTTGAGACATGGCTAACAAGATCGTGCTGGTGGTCCCGGAGGAGTTTGTGTCCTCTTTGGCTCAAACGATTCAAGTCAGTCAGGATGCACCAAAGTATGTCACCATGGCTGGGCTGGATACTGCTGACTGCCTAGGTCGAGCAGTGGGCACTTCTAAGGTGCTCTGCTTTCACTTGGTGCAAACAACTATTTTTGTGGGGATATGAAGGCATCTATCATAGATAGGTCTTTTGAGGAGTCCCACCGTTTCTGGGAAAAGGCTGATTCTGCCCTACAACACTTTAAGAAAGCAGAGCCACAGCATGGGCTTTGATCCTATCTACACTAGCATGGCTATTTCCTCAGAAATCCCAATCCCTTCAAGGCTACTCCAGGGACCTGGCGTATTGGCAGGGCCAAGCCCCGTCAACCCCACAGCAGTTACTGCAGTCCTTTAGGGTCCGAGGATGAGAGATCAGACAGTTACTGTGCAGGTCACTACACCAAGAACACCCTTCCACTCGACCCCCACCAATGCAGCATTAATCTCTGAGATGCATCAAGTTGTCCTTGGCGGCACACAGCCATCATGATGGAGGCAGCATCCGACTTTTTCTTCAAGGATGGCAGACCATAACATCCCAACAGATAATTCTCAAGATTGTCCAACAAGGTTATGCCCTTTCATTCTTTCTGACCCACCTCAACAACCTCCGATGTCAGAGTGGCTTGCGGAGGAGCATCTGTCCTTGCTGCAAGGGGTACAGTCGCTATTGAACAACGGGCCATTGAGCGGGTGCCAGCCTCTGGTGTGGGACAGGATATTCTTCCCGTTACTTCTTTGTACCGAAGAAGGACAGAGGCTCTCTGTCTTATTTTGGATCTTCACCTTCTCAACACCTTCCTGCGCAAATAAACATTCAAGATGCTAAAGACCTGCAGTGCTGGCTGCTTGACTACAATCAGACTAGCGGTACGCCACTCTCCCAGAGCTGAGAGTGGTGACAAACGCGTCACTGCTGGGCTGGTTCGGACAGGCTGTCTGAGAAAGATGGCAAGGAGAAGACTGGTTTCTGGCAGAGACCCGTCTCCACATGAATTTCCTGGAGTTGTAGTAGATTTGTTTGGCATTGAAGGCCTTCTCACCCACCATCAAGCGGAGGTTGGTGCAGGTTCTCATGGACAACACCACTGCCATGTGGCACAAGTAGGGTGAAGTGAGATCCTGGGTCCTGCGCCAGGAGAATCTAAGCTAAGCTGTAGGAAAGCACCATTTTTGCCATGGTGAACCCCCACTATTTGCCTGCTTTCTGATGTGGCTTTGACTGTTAGTGCACTAGGTTCCTGCTAACCACGTCCCCAGTGCCATTTTCCTTCCTCAAAACTGCACAGTTGAAAAACTCTTTAGCTACCACTGTAAGTCCCTAGTAAATGGTACTCCTGGTGCCTAGGGCCTGGGATACTGAGGAAGGTCTCCAAGGGCTGCAGCACCAATTGTGCCACCCCCAGGGACCCCTCACCAAACCCACACATTGCTACCATTGCAGACTGTGTGTGTTGGTGCAGGCTAAATTGAAAACACAACCTGTCACACACCCCTGTGTGCCAGGTCCCCTATCACTGCATATGCCAGGTGTAAGTCACCCCTAAGGCAGGGTGCATCCAGTCACATGTGAGGGCATATACGCATGAGCAGATATGCCCCTGCTATGTCTCTGTTGATTCTGAGACATAGTAAGTGCACAGTGTAGGAAGTTGGCCTGGTGTGTGGTGAGCACCTGTGGTGTTGTCACCTTTTATCAGGTCCAGGTATCCCCTATTAGTGAGGTATAGACAGTGTCTAGGAAACCAGGGCTCTCTAGAGGTAGCTGTGGATGAGCAGCCAAAACTTATCTAGGAGACATGCAAAGCTTATGCAATACCACTGTAGCCACACAGCACATACACAAATTAAATAACCACACAGTGTTACAAAAATAAAGGTACTTTATTATAGTAATGCAAATACTAGAATACTGAAAAGGCAATCCCCCAACTGGACGTAAGTAAACACACTATTATGTACACATTAGTAATCTGTGAATAACATAGAAAGTAATAGGCATTGGTAAAAGCAATAGCAAATAGTGAGGGCCCTAGGGGAGGGCCAAACCATATACTAAAAAAGTGGAATGTCAAAGGCAGTCCCCCACCCAAGGAAGTGGAATCAGAAGAAGGGAGCTGGAGGAACTAGGAACCCCTAGAAGTGAGTACCAGAGTGACCCCCGGCGACCAGTACATCGGAGATAAGCACCTGGTTTTCCCCAAAACCAACAGGAGGACTTTAGAAAAGGATTATGCAAGACCCATCCAAGATTGGAAGGGACCCAAAGGTGGATTCTGATAGAAGTGGACTTGCAAAGGAAGAGGACCAAGTCCAGTTCGAGTTGGAGTGTCCGGTTTTGGCAGGAGCCACCACCCACCTTCTGTGGATGCAGGACCAGGTCGACTGTGGATGAAGAAGGTCAGCAGTGCAGCACAGTAGCTGAAGAGGAGTCCCAGAAGTGATGCAAGTGATGTCCCACGTCGGCGGTTGAGATGCAGTAGGTTAGTGGTGCTGGAAAATCACCAACAAGCCTCAGCAAATGCAAGAGTCGGAGAAGAAGGTTTGCAAGGCTGAAGAGGACCAGCATGGTCCAGGGGATTTGACCAAAGGAGGGGTGTTTGGGGTGACCCTCAACAGCTGGAAGAGTCAAAAGAAGAGGAGGCAGCCCCACTGGCAGCAGGCACAGGTGTCACAGTGAGGCCTACTCAGCACACCTGAAGAGGAGTCCCATGTCACTGGAGCAGGAGGCAGGAGACTTTGCTTTGCAAGAAGGAATGCTGGGGGCCGGGGCCACAGGGAGCCTGAAGATACCTAGGAGGAGGAACAAACGAGCCTAGGTAGCAGCAAGAGTCGCGGTGCGCAGGGGTACTGTCCTGCAAGGAGAGGAAAGGGCTTACCGTCTCCTAGGTTCGACAGTTGGCAGAGAGGACCAAGGGGACCACTCCAGACCACCACCTGTGATGCAGGATCACTCAGCTCCAGAGGATAGAAGATCCACGCAGCTGGGTGTCATTGCAGTGGTGCCTCCTTTACTCCAAGGGAGATTCCTTCTTAATTCTTGTGCAGGCTGAAGACTCTTTGCCTTCAGAGGATGCACAGCCGGGGAAATGTTGCACTTGCTGGAAGGAGCTGTAGAAACATTGTTGCAGAGCGAGACCGTAGCCCTCATCCTCCTGGACCTTTCTGCTGCCTTCAACACAGTCTCACACGACACACTATGCAGCCACTTCCTTGACGCCGGCATCGGAGACTTAGCACTGCAATGGCTCTCCTCGTTCCTCACTAGCAGAACACAGAGGGTCCAACTCCACCCCTTTCTCTTGGAAGCCACCAAGATCAGCTGCGGCGTCCCCCAAGGATCCTCACTGAGTCCCACCCTCTTCAACTCCTACATGACCCCACTAGCTGCCATCATCAGAATCCACGCACTCAACATGGTTTCCTACGCCGACGACACCTAACTGATAGTCTCCCTCACCAACCGACCACCGCCAAAATCAATTTCCACGAAGGAATGAAAGCAGTTGCCGCCTGGATGAAAGATAGTTGCCTCAAACTGAACTTGGACAAAACAGAAGTCCTCATCCTCGGCTCCACACTCTCTGCCTGGAACGAGTGCTGGTGGCCCACCACCCTCGGAAACACCCCCACCGACCAAACCCACAACCTCAGCGTCATCTTAGACTCATCGCTCTCAATGGACCGACAGGTTAGCGCAGTCTCATCAGGTTGCTTCCACACCCTACGCATGCTTCGAAAAATCTACAAGTGGATTCCCATCAAACCCAGAAGGACAGTCATCCAGGCCCTTGTCAGCAGCCACCTTGACTACTGTACTGCTCTCTACGCCGGAACCACTGCCATGACCTGAAAAAGACTACAGCGCATCCAGAACGCCTCTGCCCGTCTCATCAAGAATGCCCCATGACACAGCCACACCTCCGCCGCCCCTAAGAGACCTACACTGGCTGCCTATCGACAAGAGAATCGCCTTCAAGCTCCTAACCCACGCCTACAATACCCTACACGACGCCGGACCAGCCTACCTCAACCACAGACTCTCCTTCTACACTCCCGCCAAACAACTCCGCTCCGCCAACCAGGCCCTCGCCATGGTCCCCCGCATCTGAAAAACCACAACCGGAGAAAGATCCTTCTCCCACATCGCCGCCAAGACCTGGAACACCCTCCCCATCCGCCTCAGGCAATCTCCCACCCTGTCTCAGTTCAGGAAGGACTTCAAGACCTGGCTCTTCGACTGATCCTCAAGGCACCCCCATTACTACCCCAGCGCCTTGAGACCCTCACAGGTGAATAGCCGCACTCTACAAATCCCTGATTGATTGATTGATTGAGTTGTTGCTGAAGTTGCAGATTGTCCGTTCGTGGAGGACCCGGTTGCAGTCCCAGTGGCCAGAAGATGAAGTAAACAATGCAGAGCAGTCCTTCTTGAATCTTGCACGACAAATCTGAGGACCCACCCAAGAGGGAGACCCTAAATAGCCCAGGAAGGGGGAGCGGTCACCTAGCAGGGTGCCCACCTATCAGGAGGGGGGCTGTGACATCACCTACCTGACTGGCCACTCAGATGCTCCCAGGGGCCTATGCCCACCTTGGATTCAAGATGGCAGAATCGAGTGGCCTCGTAGAGGAGCTCTTGGCACCACCCCTAAGGTCCCTGTACTGGTGCAAACCAGTTTATGCAAGGAAGGCACCAAATTTGCCCTTCAAAGCATACCAATGGCTTGGGAAGGCTACCTCTCCCAAGCAATGTAACATATATTTTCTAGGGAGAGTGTTACCTTCCTCTTGCACAGGAAACCCTTTGTTCTGCCTTCCTCTGCCTGAGCAGATCAAGCAGCAGGAGGGCAGAAACCTGTCTGAGGGATGGCAGCAATGCGAGCTGCCCGGAAAACCCCAGAAGACCGGTAGGAGCAATGCTGGGGGTCCTCTAAGGAGCCCCCCGAGTGCATGGAATCATACACCTAATACTGGCAACAGTATTGGGGTGTGATTCCGACGTGTTTGATACCAAACATGCCCAGGTTCAGAGTTACCATTATGTAGCTGGTCACAGACCTGTGGCCAGTACACAGGTAAAATGGCTTCCCCACACTTAAGAAGTCCAGTGGAATGGAACTGGAGTTCAAAGGGGTACCATTGCTCCTGAAGGGGTGCCCTCACACACAGGTACCTACACCTGTAAGTCACCCTTATGGTGGACCCTCCTACACTTATGGTAGACCCTCCTAGCCCTGGGCTAGGAGGGCCTACCATAAGGGTGACTTAAAGTGACCTGGTGCAGTGACCTGTTGTGAAGGATGCATGCTCCTTTTCTCGCAGGCTGCAATGGCAGGCCTGCAGACACATTTTGCATGGGCTCCCATGGGTGGCACAATACATGCTGCAACCCATGGGTAACCCCTGGTGTCCCAATGCCCTGGGTACCTAAGTACCATCTACTAGGGACTTAAATGGGGAACCAGTATGCCAATTGCGAGGTGTGCAAAGTCCTAGACAACCAAACTTGGTGGGAGAGAGCACAATCAGTGGGGTTCTGGTTAGTAGGATCCCCGTGAAAACAGTCTAAGCATACTGATAGCAGGCAACAAGTGGGGGTAGCCATGCCAAAAAGAGGGTACTTTCCCACACTCTGTGCTTCCACTTTCTTCCCATTAATCAAAGGGTGCTGGTCTGTATTTTTGCATATTGCTTGGCCAGACAGCACAGGATAATTCTACCCCACCCTCAGTGACTAATGTTGCCTCTGTGTGGTCACTGATATGGTCAGGCTACACCTCTGAGCCCATCTGGAGGCTGGCAACTGCATTTACTGAAGATTGACTAGAGGCATTCTTTTTTGTTTCCAGTTTGGCGCCCTTTAGTTTTGCAGTCATGGCACCAAGCCTTGCTGGGATCAAAGTGCCTTCCTTTGTACCCACACCTAGACTGTGAGGAGTCTGTGGGCCCACTGTCCTGTGCAGGTTTTTTAGGGACCTTGAGAAGACTCTTTGTTATTTTTGTTTTGGCTCTCATCTTTCTCCTAGGGGGGAAGGAGGCTGGCCTCTTTCTTTGGTCTACCCGACCAGTGGTAGTGTTGGCTCCCCTTGTTTTGACCCAAGGTCTGTGTTCCTCCCCAATTCTCGAAGGAAAAGTGGGCCCAGGTCTACCAGACGTTGATATAGCCTATCATTGAAACAAATACTTGGCAGGTACTCTTTCATGAATAGGTTATACAGCCCATTATAGTCTTGTACCTTGTTTCCAACTAACTAACCACCCAGCATTTTTACTGAATAGTCCACAAAGTCTACCCAGGTTTGGCTCTGGGTTTTCCGAGCCTCCCGGAACTTTATACGGTACTCTTCAGTTGTGAATCCAAAGCCCTCAATCAGGATACCCTTCATAAGCTCATAGGATTTAGAATCTGTCTCATTCAGTGTCAGGAGCCTATCCCTGTACTTCTTGAGAAAACTCCAACAACAGTGTGCCCCAGTGCCTTTTTCTCAATTTTCCACCCAATGCAGACTCTTTCAAATGCAGAAAACCATTTGACTTTATCACCCCATTCAGTGAAGGGAGGGACAACTCCTTTTGGGAGTTTGATGTTGAAGGATTTCTCCCTTAAGACCTGTATGCTCCCATCAAAGATGGGTCCTAGGCCCAACTCTTTCCTCTATTTCCAAAAGCTGACTTTCTAAGGCCAGTCTCTTGGCCAGCCTGGCAATGTCCAGGTCTCTTTCTGTGGGTGGACTAGTGCTGGAGTGAGAGGAGCCGTCTGCAGAGTCTCCTTAATTCATCATAGCTATTTGCCTCATAAGATTCCAGGTTAAGCTCCAGGTTCTGGGTCTCTGCATTTGTCATTTTTATTTTTATTAAAGTTGGGACCTTTTTAGGAATTTAGAATCCCCTTTTTGGATAGGGCAACTAAAGTAAGAACTTTTAAAACTGTTTGCTAAAGTTTTTGTAACCTAACCAAGACTCTAGCAATTATTTTAAAAAAATTGTCAACATTTTTTTGCCAATTAAAAATCAAAAATTAATTAACAAAAGGCAACTTGGCGAGTTACCTGTGTGCTCACAAAATAGACAAAGTGGTATCAGTCAAATACAAAGTCTTTATCCCACCGCTGATCCACCAAATGCTGGCCCTCAATATAGTGTGTAAAGCTAGGCACACTGTGCAGGCGGTCCAGGCAACCATGCTTTGGGTTACAGGGATAAAAATTAGATCACCTATGTTCTACGTTTTAAGGTAGCTTGGTCGAGCAGTTAGGCCAATCTTGTAGAAGTGCATAGCATTTGTTGTACTCACAGCATCAGTCTTGCAACTCACAAACTCCAATTAATAACTTGAGAACAATGTATAAAAATACTTCACGTTTTTACATAAAGTATAGGACCAAGATTATCAGAATTAGGTAAGTACTTTTTGAGATATGAATTTTTGAAGTTTAATAGCAATAGTCTTTTTATGCACAATTACGCACCATAGGAATCAATGGAGAATCACCTTTAAAAATACATATAAAATCTCTCAGTTGGTTTACCAAGTTCTTCTTTTGCAGGTTGGTCGAGGTCGTCGGTGGGCACACTGTGCCAGCTGGAGAAGTTCAGGTGGCTCCCGGTTCCGGTGGGAGCAGCGGGAGAAGGTCTCTGGAGCTGGCGCAGTGCCACTGTGAGGACCACTTGGAAAATCACTGTACAGGTAAGTTTAAAGATGGATCTTTGGGGTCCCCTTCGAAAGTCAAGATCGCAAGGGGTGGGGACCCTTAGGGCACAGCAGGTTCTTCGGTGCACAGGGCTGCCGGGTGCAGAGTGAATTGTGGAGCCAGGAGCTCAAAGGAAGCCCTCAGGAGCAAGAGGTAAGTTGGTTCCAGTGCCGTTCACGGGAGCACTCTGGCGAGAGGTCTGGCGTCTCTTGACTGGGGCTTCCTCCTATTCTTTTTTCTGCCCCAGGCGGGTTGTTTTTGTTGATATCTGACGTGGACTGACCAATACCCCTGGTATTGGCACGGTTTGGCCGCTGGAGGTCACGGTGCCACCAAACCTGGCACACTGGCAGGGTTTGTCCTTGCCAGTGTGCCAGGGTTGCCGGGTTGCAGTTTGATCGAGCTTCATGCCCGGTTCGGGAGTTAGCAGCAAGTCAGTGAAGTGACCCTCTCTGGCTTGATGGTTTCTTTGGGTTGTGGAGTGGTACCTCCACTCTGGAGGGAGTTCTCTGGCGATTTGTGAAGTCTGCAGTGTCAGGAAATGCCTCCCTTGGCATGGCTACCCCCTAACTTTTTGCCTTTTGTTGATGCCAATTATGATTGAAAGTGTGCTGGGACCCTGCTAACCAGGCCCCAGCTCCAGTGTTCTTTCCCTAAACTTGACCTTTGTTCCCACAATGGCACAACCCTGGCACACAGATAAGTCCCTTGTAAATGATACCCCTGGTACCAAGGGCCCTGTGGCCAGGGAAGGTCTCTAAGGGCTGCAGCATGTCTTAGGCCAGCCTGGGGACCCCTCACTCAGCACATGCACACTGCCTCACAGCTTGTGTGTGCTGGTGGGGAGAAAATGACTAAATCGACATGGCACTCCCCTCAAGAGTGCCATGCCCTCAAACCACTGCCTGTGGCATAGATAAGTCACCCCTCTAGCAGGCCTTTCATCTTTAAGGCAGGGTGCACAATACCACAGGTGAGGGCACAGTTGCATGAGCACTATGCCCCTACAGTGTCTAAGCCAAACCTTAGACATTGTAAGTGCAGGGTAGCCACAAAGAGTATATGATCTGGGAGTCTGTCAGTTACAAACTCCACAGTTCCATAATGGCTACACTGAAATCTGGGAAGTTTGGTATCGAGCTTCTCAGCACAATAAATGCACACTGATGCCAGTGTGGGATTTATTGAAAAATGCACACAGAGGGCATCTTAGAGATGCCCCCTGTATACCAGTCCAATTCTTAGTGTTAGGCTGACCAGTTCCTGCCAGCCTGCCACAACCAGATGAGTTTCTGGCCTCATGGGGTGAGTGCCTTTGTCCCTCTGTGGCCAGGAACAAAGCCTGCCCTGCAGGAACTGTAACACCTGGCTGTGAGCCTCAAAGGCGCATGCCTGTTACAGTGCCCCAGGGCATCCCAGCTAGTGGAGAGGCCCGCCCCTCCGGACACAACCCCCACTGTTGGCGGCAAGTCTGGAAGAGATAATGAGAAAAACAAGGAGGAGTCACTCACCAGTCCGGACAGCCCATAAGGTGTCCTGAGCTGAGGTGACCCCTGCCTTAAGAAATCCTCCATCTTGGTTTTGGAGGATTTCCCAAATGGGAATAGGGATGTGCCCCCCTCCCGTCAGGGAGGAGGCATAAAGAGGGTGTAGCCACCCTCCAGGGCAGTAGCCATTGGCTACTGCCCCGCAGACCTAAACACACCCCTAAATTCAGTATTTAGAGGCAACCCTGAACCCAAGAAATCAGATTCCTGCAACCTACAACAAGATGAACGACTGCAGACATGAATGTCCCGCAGAGATGACGGAGACAACAGCTGCCTTGGCCCAGGCCCTACCAGCCTGTCTCCAGGGTCAAAGAACCTGCACAGCGACGCATCAAGCGGGACCAGAAACCTCTGAGGACTCAGAGGACTGACCTGCAGCTAAAGGACCAAGAACCTCCTGAGGACAGCGGCTCTGTCCAGAAACAGCAACAAAACAGCAACTTTAAAGAGACTCTCACTTCCTGCCAGAAGCGTGACTCTTCATACTCTGCACCCGACCCCCCCCCAGCTTGAGTTCAGGACAGCAAACACTGCAGAGAGGACTCCCAGGCGACTCCAACGACGTGGACACCCTGAGTCGACCTCCCTGCACCCCCACAGCGACGCCTGCAGAGAGGATCCAAAGACTCCCCCTGACCACGACTGCCTGGTAACGAAGGAACACGACACCTGGACCAAGCACTGCACCTGCATTCCCCAGGACCGAGATGAACCACCTACCAGTGCAGGAGTGACCAGCAGGCGGCCCTCATCCTAGCCCAGTCAGTGGCTGGCCCGAGAAGCCCCCCCTGTACCTTGCCTACATCGCCAGAGTGACCCACGGGTCCCTCCATTGCTTTCAATGCAAAACCCGACACCTACTTTGCACACTGCACCTATCCGCCCCTGTGCCGCTGACGGTGTGTTTTGTGTGCTTGTGTGTGTGTACCCCCCAGTGCTCTACAAAACCCCCCTGGTCTGCTCCCCGAGCACGCAGGTACTTACCTGCTAGCAGACTGGAACCGGAGCACCCCTGTTCTCCATTGGCGCCTATGTGTTTTGGGCCCTCCTTTGACCTCTGCACTTGACCGGCCCTGTGTTGCTGTTGCTGTGGCTTTGGGGTTGCCTTGAACCCCCAACGGTGGGGTGCCTATGCCCAGGAGACTGACTGTGTAAGTGATTTACTTACCTGAGAAACTAACGTTTACTTTCCTTCCCCAGGAACTGTTGATTTTTGCACTGTGTCCACTTTTAAAATAGCTATTTGCCATTTTAACCAAAAATGTGTGTACTAACGTTTTAAATCAAAGTCAAAGTTCTATACTTACCTGTGTGAAGTTCCTTGCATTTTATGTATGTACCTCAAATTTGAATCTTGTGGTTCTAAAAATAAATTAAGAAAATATATTTTTCTATATAAAAACCTATTGGCCTGGAGTTAGGTCTTTGAGTGCGTGTTCCTCATTTATTGCCTGTGTGTGTACAACAAATGCTTAACACTGCCCTCTGATAAGCCTACTGCTCGACCACACTACCACAAAATAGAGCATTAGTATTATCTAATTTTGCCACTATCAACCTCTAAGGCAGTGGTCTCCAAACTTTTTAATGCTGCGCCACCCCAGTTGAAAAATAAAAATCATTGGGCCCCCCTCAGAATTTTTCACAATTGTTTTATAAAGATGGCAATGTTTAAATATGTTTAAATATGTTCAGACGTATTTAAACATTGCACTCAAGTACTGTTACCTTTTTAAAAATGCAATAACATGCTTCTGCTTAAAACAAAGGCATGTTATCTGTATAGTGCTACTTTTGGGCAGTGTCTGGCGCCCCCCCCCGGGATCACTTGAGACCCCCCTAAGGGGGCCCACCCCCAGTTTGAAGACCTCTGCTCTAAGGGGAACCCTTGGACTCTGTGCACGCTATCTCTCACTTTGAGATAGTATATACAGAGCCAACTTCTACATGCAGGTTCTCTGGGGTTTTTGTAGAGTTGTCCAGCAGCTCCTCAGCAGCGATTGTCGGGTCCTGGGTGCAGTAGGCAGGTTTTGGCACCATTTCTTTGGTGCAGCAGGTCCACAGATATCGTGCTTCGGATCTTCTTGGTGCTGGTCTTCTTTTGTCCATTGAATCAGATTTCCAGGTCTGGGGTGCCCACTAAATACTGTATTTAGTGGGCGTTTTAGGGGGAACCTGGTATTGACCAATGGGTCATCTACCTTAGGGTGGCTACACCCTATAAGTGACCACTTCCTGTGGGAAGGGGCACTTCCCTATATGTGGTTGGCTATTTTCCTTCCATCCAAGATGGAGGAAAAGGAAATGGAGTGTCCACCTTGCAGGCAACACCTTTAGGGGTGGTGCATGCCAGGTGAGGCCACTCCTACCACCCTGTGTGTATTTTCCTGCCGTTGCTCCCACCAAACGTGGGGGGTTGCAATGGGGGTGACCATCTGCTGCTAGCAGCATTCTGGGGGTCGAGTTTAAAAGGTGTTAAACCATTTGAAGCTCGTCACCAGGGCAGTGCACATTCCTGAGGGAGGGGGTGTTAGTACCTCCACCCAGGAAGGGCATTGCTCTACAATCCAGAGAGACCGATTTCTACCCCAAGGTTGTAGATTGGATGTCTGGTTGCGTCAGGCTGGATAGAAACAGTCAGCAACCATGCCAGGGTAGTTAGCTTTTGCAGGGGGCACCTCTAAGGTGACCCCTGGGTACATTTTCTAATAAATCCACCAGTGGGGATTTATCATTCTGAGTTGTTTGATACCAAACAACCCAGGGTTCAGAGTGGCCATCATGTTTCTGTGAAACTCGTGTCCAGCACATGCTTTTTAAAGTAGCTGCTCTGTTCACTCACTATGTCCCAGGATTGGCAAGGACACATTGGGGGCATATTATTCATGCAGCTATACCCTCACATACATACATAGTGCATGCAGTGTGGAGTGGACAGAGCACACAGGCAGTGTGCCATGTCAGGTTTTCACTTTAGGTTTGCATCAGGGCACTGGGTGTACCTGGATGCAGGGCCCTAGAGGGCAGCACAGTTAGTGCTCCTACCCTCAGGGGCCTGCCCTTAGTTCCTCCTGCCCTGGGCACTTAAGCCTGGGGGCTTATAGGCGCAGCCAAAGGTGTCTCCAGTTGTGACAAGGCATGTCAACAGTTTGGGGGAAAGAGCTCTAGCCCAGGGAACCTGGGTACTATCAACTTCTAGGCTACATCATGCATCAAGCAAAAAGTGGGGGCTAACCATGTCAAAAAGAGGCCTTTTGAGGGCGCGGCCAAGATGGCGGCGTGAGCGGACGCATTGGTCCGAGCTCTGCCGCCAGGGCCCTGGAATTGCTTCGTGACCGCGGGGCTTTTCGGCCCGTGGTGCTCCATCGTGACGCCTGGTGCCGGGGGGCATTGTGGGCTCTGTGTGACCTGGAGGAGTTACAGGTCGGTGCAGCGGGGAGCGCGGAGCCACGAGCCCCGGATCGGCGCCTGCAGCTGGACGGCGCGGAGTGCTGCGGTTTATACCGCGTTGCGAGCCCCGGCGGACTGCTGGCTAGGCGCGGGGGTGCGGCACCACCTTTGGAGGGAGCTGTGCCCTCGCAGAGAGGTGGGGCCCCCGTTGAGGGCCCTGTGGGCGTCGGGGCCGTATTGACGACTGCGACCTCTGTGCTAGACCCTTCCGGGTGGAACCCCAGAGAGGAAGGAGAGTAGATTGGAGGGCTCAGCGGTCGGCTGGAGCTGGTGCGGAGGTTCCTGGGTGGCGCGGTGGGTCTGAGCCACCGATCGGCGGTGCGGGCGGCCTGCGGTGGCCTTACTCAAAGCGGTGGTGAGCGGTGCTGGGAGGAGGCCCGCGGACTGTCCTGCGGCGGACGGCTGGTGGCTGCCGGTGAGGGTTCGAGGCCCGGAGGACGCAGCCTACGGTGACACTGCGAAGAGGCCCGATTGAGCTATTTGAACACCTCCAGTCAGTGGGCAGAGGGGATGGCGGCCTCCAAGCCCAAGCGGGACCGGACGGTAAGAGATATGCTGACCGGGGGTCGCCAGGTGCCGGGAGGGGCCCCTGAGGAGCCGCCGACCACGAGGTCTCCTGAGACAAGGAGGGAGAGGACAGAGGACGAGGCAGCTCCAGTTACGAAGGGTTTTCTTACCTCCTTGTTCGAATCACTCCGGAGCGACCTACAGGAACTCCGCAAAGACATATCTCATGAGGTGAAGGAGTTGAGAGTTCAGCTTACATCCTTGGGTGAGCGGATAGCGCAGGTCGAGGATGGTGAAATTGCCCACGGCGAGGAGGTGGCGGACCTGCAACAGGAGGTCGTACGCTTGTGGGAGCAGCAGGATCTCCTTCAGATGACGGTGGAGGACCTGGAGAATCGGTCGCGTAGACATAATATCCGCATTAGAGGAGTGCTGCTCGGGACTGAGAAGGAGGACATTGGAGACTTTGTGGTGGCGTTGTTTCACTCGGTCCTTGAACTTGAGGAGTCCCGAGAGATCACCCTGGACAGAGTCCATCGTGTGGGCCGCCCTGGCGGAGCTGGGGACTGCCCGCCGGATATACTGGCATGTGTCCACAATTTTGGGATGAAAGGAAGCATATTGCAAAAGGCACGCAATCTTCCGCAGGTCCATTTTAGAGGACATCAGCTCCAACTATACCAGGACCTTTCGGTTCGGACTCTGCAAAGGCGGCGTGAGTTTAAACCCATCACAGAGCATTTGCGTGCGCAGGCGGTGTCCTACTCGTGGGGCCACCCGTTCCACCTTGTTTTTCGCTGGGAGGATCAGCTTCGCCAGGTGAAGTCAATATTGGAGGCTAACCAGATCCTGGGCTTGGAGGAGGATACCCCGGATCCGGGTTCGAAGCTGGGCCCGCTCTGCGGGGATCGCCCGTGCTGGCGGAGGAAGGATAGAAGAAAGAAACAGCAGCACCCAACTGCGTTGGTACAGATCTCGGAGCGCCAGTCGGCAGTGAGCAGCGTGGCAGCTGGGACAAGTGCCTAAATGAGGAGCGGTGAAGGGCTGCTGGACGGCTGGGGGTCGCTTGTCGTGGGCCTGCGGCTGAATGAGGAGGGCCTGGGCGGCAGAGTCTACGGACTTGGTGGACGAACTTGTGTGGTTCTACGGCCATTCTACGGATGTGTGTGAGAGGATTTTCTGGTCTGAACACCCATTGTGCATTATGGTTATATGTTGGAATGCTTCCCTGCGAATTTGGTCACTGGTGGTCCTGGCGGCTTGGCTATGTGAGTTGGAGCGGCAGAGGAGCTGCTCTGGATCCTGGCCCCTTCGTAGAACTCCTCCCCACCTGAGCAATTGTCTCCCTGTGCTGTATGACAGTTAAGTGTCTTAGTTTGAATGTCTGTGGGCTGAATAATCCGACCAAGCGGTTAGCGATTCTGCGGGGCCTAGAGAAATCTGGGTGTCATATACTGTATGTTTATTACAAGAGACACATTTATTGCATAAGGACACATTCCGCATGCGCTCAAGGTGGTTTCCTAGGCAGTTTTGGTCTTCAGCAACTACAAAGCATGCAGGGGTGGCGATACTGCTTTCAAGGACCTTTACTGGGGAGATAGTGGGGAATATACATGAAGTACAAGGCAGGTTCCTGGCCATTAGAATAAGACTTGGGGCCTTCTCCTTCACTATTGCTTCTCTTTATGCTCCGAATGCCCAGCAGGAGGCCTTCCTGAGACAGGCGGTCTCCCCAACACTTAGCTCACCAGATAGTGCTATTTTGGTAGGAGGAGATTTTAACTTGATGATGGATAATGAGCTTCACTGCTCAGGCCAATGCTTTGGGCAAGCGGGGGCTTTATCGGAGGCAGGGCGTCAGTGGCTGATTGAATGTGGGTTGGAGGATGTGTGGAGAAAGTTGCATCCCACGCTTCGAGATTACTCCTTTTACTCTGCGGCAACCAAGACTTATGCTCGGCTTGATCTTTTTCTGGCCTTGCAGGAATTTGTTTCCCGGGTCAGGGAGGCCACGATTGAACCCAGAGCCTTGACTGATCATGCCCCAATTACCGTAGAGGTTACTGTGGGGGTGGGCTGGGTGGGTACTCCAAGCTGGCGCTTTAGGGATTCTTTGCTCCAGAGTGAGACAATGGTGGAGTCGCTCCGACGCGTGATTATGGACTACCTTAGCTTTAATGATGATGGTGGCACTTCTTTGGAGACAGTATGGGAGGCTCTGAAGGCAATAGTGCGGAGCGAAGTGATGGCACTGTCCGTGAGAGATAATAAGGCAAGGAAGGAGATACGGGAGGAGCTGGAGCAGAGGGTGGCTGTACTGGAGCGTTCCCACAAATCTATTGGCGCGCCTCGACTCTGGCAGGAATTAGAGAAGGTGAGGCAACAGCTGAAGAGGCTGGATTAGGATAGAGCGGAGTATGCGATAGTGCGACTTAAGCATAAATTGTACGTTGGGAGCAATAGGTGCGGAAAGCTATTGGCGCACCGGTTGCGAGCGCAGCATGCAGCATCGGCGATAAAACTGATCCATTCCCCTCCTGGAATGGAGGTGCGTGTGAGTGATCAGATTGCAGAGGCTTTTGTGGAGTTTTACTGGGGATTATACGTGGCCGATGATGGGAACGAAGCGGGCTTTGATTCATTTTTAGAGGGCATAGCAATTACGCCCCTTGGTGAGAAGGAGGCGTCCCTGTTGGACCAGCCGATAAAGTTGAAAGAGGTTATATCGGCAATTTCTCGAATAAAGTTTGGGAAGTCCCCTGGCCCTGATGGGTTTACGGCCCTATTCTATAAGACTTTTGGGGTCATTCCGACCTTGGCGGGCGGAGACCGCCGCCCGCCAGGCGGAAACCGGCATGCGGCCACCAATGCGGCCGCACTCACGCGGCCCCCATTCCGACATTCCCGCCGGCCCAGCGGGAATGAGGCCGCAACACAGAAGCCGGCTCCGAATGGAGCCGGCGGTGTTGCGGCCGTGCGACGGGTGCAGTTGCACCCGTCGCGCTTTTCACTGTCTGCTAGGCAGACAGTGAAAAACTGGCCGGGGCCCTGGTAGGGGGCCCCTGGACACCCCTTACCGCCAGCCTCTTCCTGGCGGTGAAAACCGCCAGAAACAGGCTGGCGGTAAGGGGGTCATAATCCCCAGGGCAGCGCTGCAAGCAGCGCTGCCCTGGTGGATTATCGCCGCCGGGGCAGAAATGGTGGAAAACCGCCGGCCCCGGCGTCCCGACCGCGGCTTTACCGCCGCGGTCAGAATGGGGAAAAAAGCACCGCCAGCCTGTTGGCGGTGCTTTCAGTCATACTAGCCCTGGCGGTCTCGGACCGCCAGGGTCAGAATGACCCCCTTTCTGTGTGGAACTCGCCTCTCTTTTGGTGTGGCTTTTTAACTCTTTTCGGACGTCGGGAGCCCTGGCGCCTAGTATGTTGGACGCTACCATTGCAGTTATACATAAACCGGGTAAAGACCCAGAGGAGTGTGCCTCATATATGCCGATATCGCACCTGAATATCGATGCCAAGTTGTTTACTGGCATTCTTGCTTACCGCCTTAATCTCTATATGCCGGGTCTTATTGATCCGGATCAATCAGGTTTTATACCAAACCGACAATGTAGCGATAACACGAAGCGGCTCCTGCACCTGTTGGATAAAATGGACCGCTCCCGTAGGGAGGCGCTCTTCCTCTCTATCGATGCTGAAAAAGCGTTTGATAGGGTTCATTGGCCCTATCTCTTAAAGGTACTAGAGCGACTCAAACTGGGCCCTGGTTTTAGGTTCTGGATCCGATGTGTCTATCGGTCTCCCAGGGCGGTGGTTCGAGTTAATGGTGTGCTCTCCCTGCCGTTCCCGGTTAGGTGTGGGACTAGACAGGGATGCCCGCTTTCTCCCCTCTTGTTTGCGCTATATATGGAACCCCTTGCGCAGCGGTTGCGGGACAGTCCCTTGGTTTCAGGTGTGAAGTTTTGCAGAGACAACCATCTTATTACCCTCTATGCAGATGATGTGATCCTTACTCTGGCGGAGCCCGCGACCTCACTGCCAGCGCTTATGGAAATAATAGCCGAATTTGGTCAGGTCTCGGGATTTCGGGTTAATATGCAGAAGCTCAGGTTCTCAGTTTGTCGGTGAGCCCGGATCATGAGGTAGACCTGAGAGCTAGATACCCCTTTTTTTGGTTGTTCTCGAGCCTTTCCTACCTAAGAGTTGAGCTAGCGACTTCTGCTGCTAAGACGGCGCGCTTGAATACAACGTTAGTTCGTGAAGTACAGCGGGACTTGGAGTCGTGGGGGAGACATTAACTGTCCTGGCTGGGCAGAGTGGCGGCGGTGAAGATGACAATCTTGCCGCGCATTCTGTATGTGTTTCAGGCGCTTCCGCTGAATCCACCTCCACGAACGATAGCCACTCTTCAATCGGCGATTCTGAAATTTGTATGGGAGGGTCGGCCGGCACGGCTCCCGCAACGGGTTTTATATCGCCCTAAGAGTGGGGGAGTGTTGGCGATCCCTTGCCTTCTGCGATATTTTCAGGCGACACAGCTGCGCTTTCTTTTGGAGTGGAATCGCCAGCTCACTGAGAAACATTGGTGCTTTATGGATCAGGCAGTGGCAGGCTCGCATATATGGAAGGAGCCTTGGCTTCGACGTCGGCACAGGGCAGCCGGACTTTATTCCTCCCCAGTCACGGGAGCAACGTTACGCATATGGGACACAGTGGCCTGCCGACCGGGGCTGACGTCTTTTCCTTCTCCGATGACCCCCATAGGCACGAATCCTGACTTCGAGCCAGGGCTTCGCCTGGAAGGTCTGAGACGCTGGTACGAGGGGGGCTGCAAGAGGGTGGGAAGTCTCTGATGAACAAGAGGTCTTGTCTTTTGATCAGATGAGGGAAGCATACGGCTTGACGGAGGCAGATAGGCTGATGTATTATCAGATATGGCACTGGGCTTTGCTGCCGGCGAACAGAGCATTAATAGATAGGCCTCGTACGCCATTCGAGAAATGGCTCTTGTTAAAGAAAGATGATAAAGGAGTCATTTCAGAACTTTATCAGCTTCTGCAGGGGGAGCAGCACCTGCGTAAGACTAGAGGACAGTTGCGATGGGAGAGGGAGCTGGAGAGGGAATTTTCGGATGAGGAGTGGGACAGTATATTCTACAGAATACAGCACACAGCCTATAATGCAGCGGGGACAGAGACGTCATATAAAGTGGCCTCCTATTGGTATTACACTCCGGCACGTATACACGCATGGGACCCTGTTAAGTCTGGGCTCTGCTGGAGGGAGTGTGGAGGCACTGGCACACTCGTGCATTTGCTTTGGCATTGTTCCAAGCTCCATCGCTATTGGGAGAGCATTATTGATGATATTGACATAGCTTTCCATACTAAGATCCCCAGATTCCCATAATATATCTTACTGGGGCTGCCCAATCCCCTTACTTTTCCATTGAGGTTGTTAAAAGGGAGACAGATGGCCCTGGCACTTAACGCAGCCTTGCAGCCGATCCTAGCTATGTGGGGTACGGATAGGGTTCCGACGCGTACTGCGTGCCTTCAGAAGCTCTGGTTTATCCTTGCCATGGAGAAACTCACACTGGCCTCTCAGCAGCGGATGGGTGAATTGGGTGAATTATGGAAGCTATTCCTTCAGATTCTATCTGCAGAATTTACGGAGTTGACATGTCCGGCTTATTTGAGAGTTCTGAGACTGACCTGAACCTTGATCAGAATGCTATATGGGGGCGGCGATTCGGTGGGGGGAGGGGTGGGGGAGTGGAGAGACAGGAGGATGACACGGACTCTGAAGGGGGAGCATTGTTGGTGTGTTTTTATTTGTATGTTTGTTTGGTTTTCATATACGGGACTCGCAGTCTGGAAGACTTTTAAGCGTACTCCGCCTGCTTACTGGATCGCTAAGAGGAGGCTAGTGGCGAGGCTCCTTCAAGCAAGGTTTAGAGATTGTCTAGAGAGACTCTTGTCTGTAGACTTGGAGCTTTTGCAGCGGAGATATATACCATCTTTTGTACTGCGATGTGCTGTATTGTATATTTAGTATTTGTATGTTTCAGTGCTTAAAACAATAAACAGATTTGATCCATAAAAAAGAGGCCTTTTTTCACAGGCACCAAATGTGCCCTTCGATGCAGTCTGGTGGTGCTCAGAGGCACCCCCACCCCAGCCCAGAGACACCTAGTTCTACAGGAGAGGAGGTCACACCTCTCTCCTACAGGAAACCCTTTATACTGCCTTTACCTGCCCAAGTGAAGCTCAGCAGCAGGGGGGTAGAACAGTGTCTGGGGTCGACAGCAGCATGGGCTGGCAAGAAGACCCCACAAGGCTGTACAGGCAGAAATTAGAGATCCCCTAGGGAACCCCCAGAGTACATGGTATCCTGCAACTAACACTGCAATCGGTGTAGTTGCATGATTCCAACATGTTTGATACCAAACTTACCCATGTTCGGTGAAGCCATTATGTGGTTAGACCACTCGTGTTGACCAGTGTCCACTACTTGCCCTATAATAGCTTTCCCACACTTAAACAGCCGAGGGAGTGGAGTCTGGGGGTATGTAGGGGCACCTCTGCTCGTGCAGGGTTGCCCTCACACTTAGAACCACGCACCCTGCCCTTGGGCTAAAGCGCCTACCTTTTGACTTTCAGGGTCAGAGTGCAGTGACCATGATATAAGGCAATCCTGATATCTGAAGTGAAGGGTGCATGCACCATTTCACGCAGACTGCAGTGGCAGGTCTGGAGTCACAGTTTGCATGGGCCCCCATGGGTGGCAAAATACATGCTGCAGCCTAAGGGGGACCTCTGGTGTACCAGTGCCCTGGCTACCTAAGTACCATATACTAGGGACTTTAATGGGTGAACCAGTATGCCAATTGTGGGATGTAAAACGTATCTTACAACTAAATTTAGGTGAGAGAGCACTGACACTGGGTCCTGGTTAGCAGGATCCAAGTGTACTACCATTTAAACACACTGACATCAGGCAAAAGGTTGGGGTAGTTATGCCAGAAAGAGTCTACTTTCTTACACTTGGGCCTCAAAGCAGCCCCACCTCCTCCCCCAGTCTGCCTTTCACCTCTTTCATGGCTACAGAAGGGTCCTCCAACCTCTTTCATTCCCGGCCAGCCACCATGCTGCCTAGTCTCTGTGTGGCTGAGGGCACAGGATCCACTGACCTCGTGGATCAGGTGGCTAGCAGTCTGGACAGTCCACCTCTCCCACCCCACTGCAGCTGCCTCTAAGCCTTCCTAGTCTGACTCTGCCCCACCTGGGGCCAGTTGGAGGCAGGATTTGTCATCTTATGCTGCACTGGCAATTCATCACGTCAGACTGGTGGGATTTGCAGATAGCCTAGAAGGCTAACTCCCTCCCCTTCGAGTCTACCCTTCCATCCATGCCACCATCCTATGATTGGATGACGGAGGATCATTTATCCCGTCTCCACGAGGAAGTTACTGTCCTCTTGGCCAAAGAAGCCATTGATGGGGATTCAGTGCCAGAATTAGGTAGTGGTCACTATTCCCGCTACTTTCTGGTAACCAAAAAGGACAAGGGCCTCTGCCCTATCGTAGACCTTCAGTCCCTCAATCTCTTCCTCAAAAAGGAGAAGTTCAAGATGATCACTCTGGTTCAGATTCTATCTGCGCTTGACCCAGGAGACTAGATGGTAGAGTTAAACTTGCTGGACACTTATTTCTGTATTCCCATCCTGCCTGCCCACAGGTGTTACTTGCGATTTGTGGTAGGCCACAAGCACTATCAGGTTCACCATGCTCCCCTTTGGCCTTACCAGCACTCCTCAGGTGTCCACCAAGTTGATGGAGGTGGTTGCAGCTCATATGCACAGAGTAGGGGTTTCAGTCTTCCCCTGTCTCAACGACTGACTGCTGAAGGCAGGCTCGCCCCAGGCAGTTGTCTCCCCTCTCCAGGCTACAGCGGACCTCCTTCATTGTCTGGGGTCCACTATAAACGTGTCAAAGTCACACCTGACTCCCTGTGAGACGCTCCCTTTCATCGGAGTTGTTCTGGACACAGTCCAGGTTTAGGCTTATCCTCCAGAGCGGCGACTCCAGGACACTCAGGGTATGTCACCAATGTTTCAGCCTCTGTCCTGGACTTCGGTGACAGTGACTCTGGGGCTGCCGGGCCTCATGGCCTCCTGCATCCTGCTGATGACAAATGCCAGATAGCATATGCAGGCTCTGCAATAGGATCTAAAGTTCGATTGGGAGCAGCATCAGGGGAATCTCTTGACAAGGTCCACATCTCGGAGGGAACAGTGAAAGATCTGCAGTGGTGGCTGACAAATCTCAGTTGGGCCAGAGGCAGATCCCTCTCCCTTGCCCAACCAGATCTAACAGTCCTGACTGATGCGCCACTCCTGGGATGGGGCAGCCATCTGGGATAGGTGGAGATCAGAGGCATCTGTTCTGCAGCACATTCCGGACTCTACATCAACCTGTTGGAGCTCCGTGTGATCCGGCTATGATTAAAGCATCACTTCTCTCTATCAAGGCGAAAATGGGGCAGGTGTTCATGGACAACACCACCGCCATGTGGAACTGTGACAAGCAGAGTGGGGTTGGGTCATGGAGCCTTTGTCAAGAGGCTCTGAGTGTCTGAACATGGCTGGAAAAGCAGAGCATATCCCTGGTGGTTCAACATCTGGCGGGATCTCTGAATTCAGAGCAGATGAACTGAGCCGCAAATATCTAGCAGATCACAAATGGTGTCTCCGTCCACTCTCTGCCTTCTTGCGTGGAGATTGAGCGACAACAGTTGACAGTGTTTGACCTTCCTTCCAAAGTCTCTAATGTAATCTTGGCAGCCATGCTCCCCTCCTCCAAAACAGTTTATGCCCGTCTTTGGCAGAGGTTTGTGGCATGGTGCACTAGACAGGTCTGTTGACCCCCTTTCTGCCTCTCTTTCTCTGAGGTCCTGTTGTTTATCCTTTCCCTGGCCCAGCAGGGCTCTGCTATAGGCACTCTTGAAAGTTATTTGTCTGCTATTTCTGCTTTACTGAGGTTGCCTAATCAACCTTCTTCGTTTAAGTCCCCTGTTGCACATAGGTTCTGAAGTGGGATTACAGGAGTTAGCTTAGCCTTTGGCTTGCAGACTCGTGCCCCCGTCACCTAGTGACTTTTAACCTACTTAGCTTGCTCTGTCTTAGCCCATTTAAATATTTAATTCATCTAAGATGGCTGCCTTGTTTATAGTTAAGCCACTTGTTATGCTTTGCATTATCAGTGCCACCGCGCTAAGGTGTCAAGATCAAGCAACAAAGACAAACAAACAGTAGGTGTTCACACTTAGGGATTTTCCCTCTCTATACTTTTGAGGGGTTTGTTTATAATAATTGCCGTCTCAAGCATGTCTGTTATCTATTGTTTGGGAACACACCTATGTCAGGGGTCCTGGTAGATCTGTATAAATACATCGCACTTTAGACAGATAATCAGAGGAATTCCGGCCAGAGGGCATCGCCACCATCGCTGATATCGATGCTGCACGTCGTCTTGACGCTGACCCAGTCTTCGTGTCCCTGCGGAGTCTGAGATAGTGACCTCATTCCAAGGTAACGAGGGTTGGGGGCTCCTCTCATGGACATGGCATTGGCAGATTAGGTTTAACAAACCCAGCTCTCCTTTAGGTAGGAGGTTAGGCCTATCATATTAGGTTATTAGGGCATATTACAACTTTTATGTTTTTCACATGCATTGCAAGATGGTGGGGGTCTTTACAATAATGACTCTCGTCTTCACAATTCTGTTTCTTGCACTATTCATTATACTAATCATTGCAGCCCATGCAACATATCGCAAATTGCAGTTGTGTTAAATAAAAACTATTGAAACTTTACTGCATCTTTGTCATTGTATGAGACATTATATATCTGTGAGAAAGGGGTAATCTCCGTTTAACCACGACACTCCATGAGATGTCTTATTCTCGAGTCCATGCGTAAAGGCTGCCACAAATCACCTTTTACAATTGTGTTTCTGGTGAGGTGCTGCTAGTGAGCCGGTAAGGTTAGGACAACAGTTGCGACTTGTTGTAGGATAGGCATAGTCGCCTACAAACAAAAGTACTGTCATCCTTAAACCAGCAGTCTTGCCCAGAGCAAGAGTCCAAACTACAACAGTTACTAAAATGTCTTTGTAGGAAGGTGGCTTTCTATATGATGCACTAAAAAGAAGTACACCCTGCGCAGAGTCTAGTGGATCCCCAATTGGTTTGCAGAAGCAAAAGTAGATAGGACTAATGCTCTATTTTGTGGTAGTGTGGGCAAGCAGTTAGGCTTTTCAAAGTGTAGTACTAAGCATGTGTTGTACTCTCAGGGGCAATAAAAGAGACACACACTCAAAGAATACATCCAAGACCAAATTAGAAAGATAACACTTCTTTTTATATATGCTTCAAACCAAAGAACTTCATAATCAGTGCAGTAAGGCGTTGGGTGCCCAATGGTTCTCTATGGGAGTTGGATCTTGTGACAAAGAGGCTGCAGGCTCTGGCTAGGAAGCCAGTCAGGGACAACTAGCAGGTAGGTTATAGACTTGGGGTGCTCAGGGATGTAGGTGCATGTTTGTTCATTTTCTCCAGGAGCGATGGATGCAGGGGCGTCACTAGGCATCAAGTTTCATCCAGGAGCACTCGCGGTCAGGGGGGTTTTGGGTGTTGAGGCTGCAGGCATCGTCGGGGCGGTCTGGCAGGGGTGGACCCAGGGTGGATTCGAGCTCTTAGGAGTCGGGAGACGTCATTGGCACAAATGACCCAGCTCAAATCGGGTCATGGGCGATGGGTGCAGTTGTTGCTGGAGGTGTCAGGTTTTCTTTTCACTACAAGGCTTTGGGAGAGAGGCCTGCATGCAGAGGCTACAGGCATCACGGGTGAGTCCAAGATGGGTGAGAGACATTGGACTCTGTCCCTGGACAGCTTGGGAACCTCAGTGGCACCATTGCTTGGCTTCACGTCGGGTCGTGGACTACGGGTACAGTGGTCACTTCAGGTGTTGGGTCTTTGTGGTCCCAGAAGCTGCAGAGTCCTTTTCTTGAGGCTTTGTTGCAGAGCAGGTCCACTGCTCATGGGAGTCTTGAGTGTTTATGGAAGGCAGGACAAGCTGGCTTTTTGGGCAGGGTCCTTTGAGGTCAGCAGTCAGATGTTTCTTCTTTTCCTCTTCTGCGGGTGCATCTCTTCTGTGTCCTTGTCTTCTTAGGTCATCAGATTCTGAGTTCTAGGTTTCAGGGGTGCCACCTAAATACTCAATTTAGGGGTATTACAGGGAGTGCCAGGTGGTAGCCAATGGGCTGCCCACCTTTAGGGTGGGTACAACCCTTCTATGACCACTTTCTTTGGGAAGTGGGCATAACCCTAACCCAAGTAGCCTAATTCCTTCCAAACAAGATGGAGGTATTTGTAAAGTGTTGTCCACTTCAGCTCGTCCACCTTAGGGGTAGGACTGGCATGAAGTTGGCCTAACCTGCTTAATTTTCCCACTTATGCTGCCACCAAAAGTGGGGTCAGGACAGGGAGGTCAGTCATTTCCGGCATCGGGAGAGACCTGGGTTGCATTACAAAGGCGGCTAGGCCTTTGAAGCTCCCCGCTGTAGAATATCCATCCTGCATCCTGATAACACTTCCCCCAATGCAGGCTTTTGTCTCAGGCCCCTGAGAGCACTGGCTTTTGAGAGGCCAGAAACACATCTGTGGTGGCTGCATTGGTCAGGACCAGTCAGTCAACACACTAATAGTGTCATGTTGGCTCTCATTATGCTACTGAGGCTGCTGGATTTGGGTGGCAGCATCACCTGAATTGTGGGGAACTGAGTCCGATCCCATACCATGTGACAACTGTCGGCCTAATCAGTTTCCGTCCAGCTAGCAGCGCCTCATCTCTGCCCAAGAGCAGGGATGATTTGTGGCAGCCGGGTGCATGACATGATGACTTCTCAGGGAATCCGTGGTGGATCAAAGCTCATCCTTTTCTCTCAGTTACATTAGTCTCACACACGCAAAGACAAACAGAGGCAGTAAATGGTTCAATAAGATTTATTGAATCTGTTGCGTCTTATATACAATGGCATGAAATGCAATAATTAGAATGCTGAAATACACTAAAAGCAAAATGGTGACAAGGAAAATGAACACAAGAAAAGTCCCACCATGCTGCCACTTATGCACACTGTATGCAATTCCTACATAATCTGTTAGAGCACAGCAGGATAAGCCCTAACCCGCCTTCAGGTTTCCCTCTGGGAAGACATCATTCCCCATACATGACTATGACTGTGGTGAAGATGCCTGTTAGTTATAGAGACACTTTCCCCATGTGGGCCAGGGAACATGCAGTTGTGATCATCTGGCTAGAACCTCACTTTAACATGTATAGTGCAGAGAAGTGTTTTTATAAATCAGTTGATGTTCTGAGAAAATGTCCCCACATAAAAATAAGTTTGTTTCTGTGAATGTTAGAGACGCAGTGTACCACTTGTGCCAACAATCCTATCTCGCTGTAGCCTTGAGGAAAGCACAGAGTGAAAAGAATATAGTGCTAAATGATGTAATGCTTTCCTAGGCAAAAGAACAAGATAAAGAAAAGAAAATACCACCACGAATGTGGCCAATTCTAAGTAAAAAATGAAGCAGAATAAAATGTTACTAGGCTAAAAGGCACAAACAGCAGGCCTAGTTTCTAAAATAACATGCCCAGAGACATCACTAAAATGGACTAACATTGAGACAATGTGGAAGAGTGTCTTTTCTTTGGGGGAGACTTGCTACTTCATGAATGCAACTTGCCTGGTGTCACCCATTACTCCCATTTCTTGTGGAAAATGACACGATTGCTCATAATGAAACACCTTGATCACCTTTGTGACTATTCTGCAGAAAACGTCCTGGATGAGTAGGAAACAAATCCTATGTTCTGGCTTGGTCATGGTAAATACAGTCACACATTTCATTGGCTCCTCCATTGTTGCCACCCACTACCTCACTTGAATTCCTGCACCAGATTCTTGGGTGATGTGCAAGCCAACCTTATGGACATGCCCTTTGATGGTGCTCGCCTTTCCAATAACAAAGCAGGCATGGCAGTGGTAATTGCCACAGCTTAATTCTGGGGACTGGATTCCCTTCCACGCCAGTTCCACCAGCAAAACCACAAGCATCTTTTCCAGTGTTCTTCCTTTTCACCTATGTCTGCTCTCGCAGGCTGTACAGGAGCACAACAAGCTCTGAACCAGCTTTCAGAGCTACAAAGCAGAGTGTGGTGGGTTAGGTGCTGTCATGGACAGCAGCAATACACCTCTTCCTCCCTAGCCACTCCAACCTTGCTTTGTCCATGTCACCTCAGCAAAACCTCTATAGTCTGCCCTTGAAGAACATGTGCGGCCTAACTGGGGTTGCCCCATCACTTGGCAGAGTGGAGGGCCATCACATCAAACCTCTAGACCCTTCAGATCGTTGGGCATGTCTACCTGCTTCCCTTCCAGTATTCCCTCAGTATTTGGCTGCTGAAGGCAAGCTCATAGTAGCATGTGTTGGACTGCCTGCAGGCCACAATCTTCCTGCTTTTCAAGCTGGGTTTTTTCATCAGCCTCCCCAAGTTGTACATCCAGCTCTCGTACCACCTCCCCTTCAGTGGAGGAGAGCTGGACATTGTCTCATTCAAGACATTCCAGGCTCACTCACCAGTGTTAAGGACATTCAATCTATGATCCTAACTCCAAACCTGGGCATGCTTGGTATCAAACATTTTGGAATCATACCCCAATACTCTTACCAGTATTGATTGTATGATTTCCATGCACTCTGGGGGCTCCTTAGAGGACCCCCAGCATTGCTTCTTCCAGTCTTCTGGGGTTTTCCCAGCAGCCTGTGCTGCTGCCACCCCTCAGACAGGTTTCTGCCCTCCTGCTGCATGACCAGCTTAAGCAGACGAATGCAGAACAAAGGATTTCCTTTGGGATAGGGAGGCAACATCCTCTTACTTTGGAAATAGGTGTTAAATGGCTTGAGAGGGGTAGCCTCCCCAAGCCACTGGTATGCTTTGAAGGACACATTTGGTGCCCTCTTGCATAAACCGGTTTGCACCAGTCCAGAGACCCTCGGTCCCGGCTCTGGCGCAGAACTGGACAATGGAAAGGGGAGTGACTACTCCCCTGTCCATCACCACCCCACGCTGGTGCCCAGAGCTCCTCCAGGTGGCCACTTGATTCTGCCATCTTGAATCCAAGGTGGGCAAAGGCCCCCGGGAACATCTGAGTGGCCAGGTCAGGCATGTGAAGTCACAGCCCCCTCCTGACAGGTGGTCACCCTGCTAGGTGACCAGTCCCCCTTCCTGGGATATTTAGGGTCTCCCTCCAGGGTGGGTCTTCAGATTCGACTTGCAAGATTCCAGCAGAACTCCTTTGCACTGTTTACCTCTTCTGGCCACCGGGGCTGCAACTGGACCCTCCAGGAGCCGACAATCTATAACGCCAGTGACAACTCCACTTTGCAACATTGTTTCTCCAGCTCCTTCCAGCAACTGCCACATTTCCCTGGCTGTGCATACTCTGAGATCAACGAGTCTTCAGCCTGCATAAGAAGTAAGAAGGAATCTCCCTTGGAGTGAAGATGTCACTCCCCTGCATCCGCAGGCACCAACTGCAGCGACGACTGGCTGCGTGGATCTTCTCTCCTCCAGAGCTGCGTGGATCCTGCATCACAGGTGGTGGTCTGGAGTGGTCCCCTTGGTCCTCTTTTGCAGGACAGTACCCCTGTGCACCGCGACTCTTGCAGCTTCCTAGGCTTCTTTGTTCCTCCTCCTCCTCCTAGGGATCTTCAGGCTCCGTGTAGCCCCGGCATCCTGCACTCTTCCCTGCAAAGCACAGTCTCCAGCCTGCTGCTCCAGCAATGTGGGACTCCTCTCCAGGTGTGAGGAGTGCGACTCCTGTGCCAGCTGCCTGTGGGTCACCTGTGAGGAGCCACAAATTTCCTTCTACCCAGCGTTCCCCCAAGTCTCCTTATAAAAATGGTACCTCACTTGTGTGGGTAGGCCTAGTGCCCATGAAAGGAAATGCCCCATAACACTATGTGGACACATCAAAATTTTGAAATACAAAGCTTCCTTTTTTGGGGGGGGAAGAGGGGCACCTGCGTTTTTGGCCCTGGGCTCAGCAGCCATATAAGGAAACCTGCCAAACCCAAACATTTCTGAAAACTAGACACCCAAGGGAGTCGAGGGAGGTTTGACTAGCGTGGATCCCCATGTGTTTTCTTCCCCAGAATCCTCAGCACACTTCAAATTTAGTTAAAAATAAATATTTTCCCACATTTCTGTGTGACATCACCGCACCAGGGCAAATTTCCTACCACCCAACGTTCCGCTCAGTCTCCAGGTAAAAATGATACCTCACTTATGTAGGTGGGCCATGTGCCTGTGACAGGGAAGAGCCAAAAACATGTCGAAAATGAGGCGGAACCAAAGCGGGGGTCCAAAAGGGCAGTTTGAAGAAAAAAACATTTTTAGGCTGACTAGTGGTGCAGAATTTTTATCGGTATAGATGTGACAATGCTGGGTGGTAGGAATATTGTAGATTCCGGAAGGTTCCATCACAAAAATGTGTGATTTCCAACAAAGTTGGACGTTTGCAGGGCATTGTGGGTAAGAAAATGGTGTGGGGTGCATGTGAAGCACATCACCCTGGACTCACCCAGATGTTTAGTTTTCAGATGTGTCTAGGTCTTGTGGATTTTTCTACATGGCAGCGTCCCAGAATCCAAAAAGTGCAGCCCTCACCATTCCAAGTGGGACGATTTTGAGAGTTAGACAAGCTCTAATGGCCCAAATGTAGAACCAAAACCCCAAATAATAAAATGTCCTCTTGCTTGCCGTAGGATAAGATGTTTTAGTGTGCGGGGGGAGAGCTGAAAGACTGTTACCCCCTTCAGGTGAGGTGGGGGCATAACCATGCCAATACTGGTTGGTAGCCACCACCCCACTATTTTTTTATTTTTTTATAATTCCCTGGCATCTAGTAGGTTTTCTGTCCCCCGGGGAGTGAATTGGGGGTAATTACCCCACCTGTCCACCAGTGGGCAGAACAACTTTGTCCACATTTATTTGGGGTGGTGGTATGGCCATACCCCCACCCTCTTTAAAAAAAAATATATATATTCCCTGGTCTCTGCTGGGGTTTTGGGCCTTTCAAAAATAGGCCGATCTGCCCCAGAGGGGGTCAGAAATGGCCAACAGTAATGTGCCCCCATGGGGAGCGACTCTTGCCCAAGGGGCTGCCCCCCCAAACAACACACACACACCAACACCAATTCCTGGTGCCTAAGTTGTTTCTTGTCCAAGGGGTCGCTCCCATTCATTATAAACATTTTGCAAAAAATTCCCTGGTGTCTAGTGGGCATTTCATCGTTCCCCTTCATTATAAACATTTTTTTAAAAATCCCTGGTGTCTAGTGGGTATTTCTGCTGCGAGAGACATCAAATGAAAGGAAAGGGCTTTCCTTTCCTTAGATGCCTCTCCGGCCCCCACCTCCCGGTCGGAAGAGAAATGCTTAGCATTTCTCTTCCGGATTGCGCTGGAAGCTGGGCGCTGACCTCTGATTAGGTCAGCGTGCGATTTGCGTGCTGACATCATCAGATGTCACTTGGGGGGTGGAGGTGGTGGGGGTGGAAGGGGAAGCGATTCCGCTTCCATCCCTGCCCTGGGGAGGTGGGTGGTAGGCTCATGGGGGGAGCATGGAGGACGAGCTGGTCTCGTCCCCGGCACACGGGAATCGTGGCCGAGGAAGAGACCAGCTCATACCGGGCACCCAAGCGGTTAAGGACTGTACAGTATCCACCAAAAAAATCAATGCTGAAAGTAAATAACCTGTTGTTTTAGAATCATCACTAGACATTGATGATCATTCCTGAAAAGATTGATATGGTCACTGATAAGATGTGTCACGCTAATGAAGGTTTCCAATTTTGCATCAACAAGTGAAAAGTAAAAAGTAAATGGAGGAATCTGTTAGTAATGGTACACAATAGGTAATTTTTAATGAGTTTTCTTTGGTTTTAGGATTTGAAATTCTAAAGCAAATGTTGTCAGATCAAAGGGTTGTTCCTCACCTCCCATTAGGCCAAATTTGGGATTGGCAAGTATGTGTAGCCTGTCGTCAGACAGGACATCAGCGTCTAAAGGCCATACATTTGTTGATGAGGATTCTACAGTGCAGTTCACAAAGGTAAGTTCATCTCTATTTATGTTGTACAAGAAAGCATATGTGTGTAAAAATGTAAATGAAAATGTAACATTTTTATCTCAAAACAGCAATTGAAATTTACCAGTTACAGTTAAATGAAGTAACTATAACTTGCACTCTCGCCATGCATAGTGATGTCATTAATGATGGCATTTCAGATGCCATCAGTGATATCATAGAACATGTCATAAGTGATGTATTATGTGAGGTCATGTTTTTGGTCATAAGTGGTGCATTCTGAATGTTAATGGGGTTTTTTGGGTTTAAAATGTTACATTTTAACTTATATTTTCACCTAACTATAAGGTAACTTTGACCTTTCCTTTTTTCAGTGAATTTCTCAGTTGTTTTGTATTTTAAAGTAACTTTACTATACTTACCTATAACTTCACTTCAACCTTGGAGCTTTTTCAGTGAGTATCTAGGTTGTTTTTTAACTTGAACTAATGAGTTATGATCTGATAGAGACTTCTAGCTGCAGATTCCTTACCTTTAGAATTTCCTGCCGTCAGCTTGGAATCCGGAACTTTTGCAGAGCAATACTCATGCGTAAGCCGTTGGGTGGCGTTGTTCGGATCCATGTGGCGTCGTTGTTGTTGGAGCCATCTGTGATGTCATGGTTGCCCATGAAGGCGCCACCCAGGCACACGTACGTCAGTTTTTTTCCTTCTGCGCTGGCTGAAGTGAAGATCCGGAATTGAGCTACCCTCTGTCTTTTTTGACGGGCCTTTTTCGACTTTTTGTCAGGACTTTTTTGCATCTGTTCAGGATGGTTTCTAGGAAGACTGGGTTCTAGCCATGTGGTGCCTGCCACCGCGCTATGTCTGTGACGGCCCCACCAGGTATGCCTCTGGTGCCTAGACTGAGACCACGAGTCGAAGTCATGTTTGGACTGCTGGGCCATGGTTCCGAAAGCTTTGAGGAAGCAGTCCCTGAAACTCATAGCGGGGCCCGACAGTTGGCATCGGCTGGTGCAACTCCTTTGAGGTAAAGGACCAAGTCCAGGAAGAGGTCGCGGGACCACTCCAGGAGCCGTAAATCCTCTTCATCCCATTCGAGGTCCTACGGGCACTCAGGGAAGAGACACAAAGCGGAAAAGAAGTCTAAGAGAACTTTGACTTCACCTCGCCTATTGGCTGACAAGGTGAGTCAGGAACGTTGACTTTGCAGGCACGGTTCAGTGGAACCGTTGTCAGAGCCGACTCCGAGCCTCCCCCTCCACTTCTGGGAGCCAGTGACCCCTGCTCAACTCAGAGTTCTACAAGGCCATGCATCTCGCATTTGAGCAACTGGTCTTGCTGGTGTGACTTCGGTCCCTGCGGTCCCTGCGGTGTCGGCGGAGGCCCCATCAGGTTCCACGCCTCCGGCTTTGGCCCTGGTGCCAATAGGGTCTCTTGGATCTGATCCGGAATGATGTCGGGTACACACAGTCGACCTCCTCCGGCGTAGCTCACGACGTCGACACTCCAGGCGCTACTGGCACCCACTAGTAGTGCAAGCCCCATTCTAATAACTGATGATCTGCCAACGGCGACCACAGGTGCCAGCTCATTGCCTGAGCATTTTTACGAACAGCCAGGCCCTTGTGAGGAATGGGAGGGATTTCCGGACCCTCTAGAGTCCCAGTTAGAGAGTACGAACTGGTATGACGAGCTAGGAGAGGCCAGAGGACTGGACATCTCTCCTACTGTGGCTACGGAGGAGGGTGCATCGTATGCAATAGCAGTACGCAGGACGGCTGAGATCCTGGATCATGAGCTTCCCTTGGTGCAGGTCAAGACTAACATCTTGACGGAGGTGCTCCAGCCAGGTGCTTCGTGATCGTAACCAATGTTGCCCTATAATGAGGCCCTCACCAATGTCCTGCTGGGGACATGGTCCAAACCCAGCACAGGGGCACATGTAAACAGGGCAATTAGCTGCCGCCATCGTCTGACTCTGGGTGATCCTAGCTTCCTCACACAACACCCCACTTCCCTTGGCGCCTTCCCCATAACTCCCACCCCAACACACCCCCTCCCAGATAGGGAATCCAAAGAGGCTGAATAATTGGGGAAAGAAGATATTTTCTTCCTCCAGCCTGGCATTGAGGTCAGTAAACACCTCAGGCATATTGGGCTGTTTTGCCCATACACTGTGAGGTTCTGCCTCAGGTCCCGGAGGACGAGCAGGCCACTCTCTCACAGGCAGTCAAAGATGGGAGAGATGCAGCCAAGTTTACCATCAGGTGTCTGTTGTACACAACAGACTCACCGGGCAGGGCGATTTCATTGACAGTGGCCCTTCGACGCCACGTCTTGCTTCGTACCTTTGGCTTTTCGGGGGATGTCCAGGCAAACCCTCATGGACATGCCCTTCAATGGGACCCCCTTTTTTCGGGAAAAGGCACTGGCTCTTCAAGGACTTCTGGGCTACAGCCAAGTCCTTGGACTTCTCAGCTAAAGCTCGCTAACAGTCTACCTATTGCCCCTTTTGAGGCTTTGGAAGGGGCGTGGCACCGCACCATCCACAGACCAGCCACAATCCTCCGCCAAGTCAACATCCTTTACAGGGACACAGTCGTGGTGCCTTCAGACCCAGAGGGTCTGGCCAGAAGTCATCCACCACCCAGCCCCCCACCTCCACAGCATCCAAGCCCTCCTAGTATGATTCTACAAGACCATGTATGTCCAGTTGGAGGGAGGATTCAATTTCATCTCCCTCACTGGTGGTCCATAACATCAGACAAATGGGTCTTGCAGGTCCTACAGAAGGGCTATTCCCTCCTGTTCCAGTCTTTCCCTCCCCAATGCCTCCCTCAAAAGAACGGCTGATAAGACGAATTTGGTTTTACTCCGCAAGGAAGTTATGGCTCTCTTGGCCAAGGGAGCCATAGAAAGGGTCCCGATATCAAAAGTAGGCAGTGGTTGTTATTCCTGCTACTTTCTAATACCCAGAAAGAACAAAAGCCTTTGCCCTATTCTGGACTTGCAGGACGTAAATCTCTTCCTAAAAAAGTAGAAATTCACAATGCTTACTCTAGCTCAGATCTTGTCTGCCCTAGACCAAGGAGACTGAATGGTAGCGTTGGACTTGCAGGATGTGTATTTCCATATCAATATTCTGTGTGCCCACTGGCGTTACCTGCGGTTCAAGGTGGGCCACGAGCACTTTTAGTTTACCGTGCTCCCCTTTGGCCATTTGCAGTGCCCCTCGAGTGTTCACAAAGGTAATGGCGGTGGTCGGAGCTCATCTGCGTATGTTATGTTATAATGGTTTATATAGCGCCTAAACTGCCCAACGGCCTCGTATGCTAGAGGTTTCAGTCTTCCCCTGCCTCGATGACTGGCTGTTGAAGTCTCCTTTGCCCCAGGCTATCGTTACCCACAGTCAGACTACGGCAAACCTCTCGCATTCACTGGGGTTCACTATAAATGTGCCAAAGTCACACCTGACTCCCTCTCAGATGCTCCCTTTCATCGAGCTGTTCTGGACACAGTGCAGTTTTGGGCCTATCCTCCCGAGCAGCAAGACCAGGATATTCAGGTTATGATTCCAGGATGCTTCTCTGCATCCTGTTAGTAAAACATGCCAGATGGCATATGAAGGCTCTGCAGTGGAACCTGAAGTTCCAGTTGGCAAAACATCAGGGAAATCTCACCGACATGGTTCAGATCTCGGAGGGAACTACAAAAGATCTGCAGTGGTAGTTAGTGAACCGCGACTGGGTCAAAGGCAAACTCGTCTCGCTTTCCCAACCAGAGTTTACAGTAATGACAGATGCGTCACTTCTGGAATGGGGTTGCCATCTGGAAGAGGTGGAAATTAAAGGCCTCTGGTCTCTGACAGAATCCACACTCCATATCAACTTACTGGAGCCCTGGGCGATCCGACTAGCATTGAACGCATATCTTCCTGTTGTCAAAGGGAAGATAGTGCAGATGTTTACAGACACCTCCACCGCAATGTGGTTCTGCAAGAAGCAGGGTGGTGTGGGGTTGTGGACCCTTTGTCAAGAGGCATTGCCTGAATGTCAGGGCGGACAACTCAGCTGTCAATGCTTAGTGACTCAGAGCCTTGGTTAGATCTGTTCGCCTTCAAAGAAAATGTGCAATGTCAGCAGTATTGCGCGGTGGAGTTTCCAAGGCAGGAGTCGCTCGGCGACGTCACAGGTGGAGTTCAGGCCTCCTGTACGCCTTTCCACCCATCCTACGTCTGCCCAGAGTTCTCAAAATCAGGAACGACCAGGCCCAAGTAATCCTGGTAGCTCCTGACTGGGTACGGAGAGAGTCTGATATCCTGAGCGTTTGAAAATGATAGTCAATCCTCCAATCAGGCTGCCCCTTCGGGAAGATCTTCTGTCACAGCAGCAGGGGAAGGTTCTCCACCTGAACCTGTCAACTCTGCGCCTTCATGCATGGAGTTTGAGCAGCAGCAGTTGACAGCCTTCGACCTTCCTCACAAAGTCTGTAAAGTTATTTTGGCAGCCAGGCGTCCCTCAACCAAGGTGGTATACGCCTTCCATTGGAAATGCTTTGTAAATGATTGTAAGGAAAGATCTATAAATCCTCTTTCTGCTTCTCTCTAAGACATTCTTCTGTTTGTCTTATCCCTTGCCCAGCAAAGCTCCTCATTGGGCACTCTCAAAGGGTATCTTTCTGCCTTATTGGCGTTCCTTTGGCTGCCTGATCAGCCTTCATTCGTGTATTGTACATAGATTTCTCAAAGGGCTTGTACATATGTATCCTCCTATGCCCTTTGTCATGCCTCAATGGGACTTAAACCTGGTCCTCACATTTCTCATGTGTGCTCTCTTTGAGCCCTTGCATAGCTGTCCCTTCCGGCTGCTCACCATCAAGACAGCCTTCTTAGTGGCAATTACATCTGCCAGGAGGGTGAGAGGCTCTCTCATCTAAGTTGCTGTATCTCACCATGTGTAGGAAGATGGCCTGGTGTGTGGTGGGCACCTATGGTGTTATCACCTTATACCAGGTCCAGCTATCTCCTATTAGTGAAGTGTAGGCAGTGTCTAGGAAGCCAGGGCTCTCTAGAGGTAGCTGTGGATGAGCAGTCAAGACTTATCTAGGAGACATGCAAAGCTTGTTCAATACCACTATAGTCACACAGCACTATCACACATGAAAGAGCCACACAATGTTACAAAAATAAAGGTAATTTATTATAGTAACACAAATACTGGAATACTGATAGGAAGTCCCCCCACCTAGAGGTAAGTAAACACACTAATTATATACACAATAGCAATCAGTAAGAAGCATAAAAACAACAAGCATTAGCAAAAGTATTAGAAAATAGTGAGGGCCCTAGGGGAGGGCCAAACCATATACTAAGAAAGTGGAATGCAAGATACAGTCCCTCACCCAAGGATGTGGAATGGTTGGAGGGGAGCTGGAGGAACAAATATCCCCAGGAGGTGAGTACTAGAGTGACCCCCAAAGACAGGAGAGCAGAAGAAAGTACCTGGTTTTCCCCAAAACTAACAGGAGGACTGTGTAAGACCCGGACCAGACTGGAAGAACCCAAGAGTGGATTCTGGCAGAAGAGGACCTGCAAAGGAAGGCGACCAAGTCCAGTTTGTGATGGGAGTGTCCGTTATGGCAGGTTCCACTACCCACCCTTCTGTGGATGCAGGACCAGGTCGGCAAGGGAAGAAGACGACCAGCTGTGAACGAAGGTGATGAAGAGGAGTCCCTGAAGTGATGCAGATAGTGTCCCATGTCGGTTGTCTGGCTGTAGTGGATCGGGGATGCCGGAGAACCACCAACAAGTCTTGGCAAACGCAAAAGAAGACAAAGAAGTGTTGCAAGGCTGAAGAGGACCATCAAGGCCCAGAGGACTCGACCCAAGGAGGGGAGTCCGGGGTGACCCTCAGCAGTCGGGAGAGTCACAAGAAGAGGATGCAGCCCCCACAGGCAACCTACCGGCAGCAGGCACAGCAAGTTGCAAGGAGGCTCACTCAGCATACCTGTAGAGGAGTTCCAAGTCGCTGGAGCAGCAGAGAAGAGACTGTGCTTGGCAGGAAGAAGTGCTGGGTGCCGGGGCTAAACGGAGCCCTAAGATCCCTTGGAGCAGGAGCAAACAAGCCTTGGTAGCTGCAAGAGTCGCAGTGCACAGGAGTAGAGTCCTGCAAGGAGAGACAAGGGCTTACCGTTACCAAGTTGGGCAGCAGGCACAGAGGACCAAGGGGATCACTCCAGGCCACCACCTGTGATGCAGCGTTCACGCATTTATAGAGGATAGCAGATCCACGCAGTCTGTCGTTGCTGCAGTTGGTGCCTACAGATGTAGGGGAGTGACTCCTTCACTCCAAGGGAGATTCCTTCTTACTTCTTGATGCAGCCTGGAGTCTCGTCGACCTCAGAGGATGCACAGCTGGGGAAATGTTGCAGTTGCTGGAAGGAGCCGGAGAAACAATGTTGCAAAGCGGTGTTGTTGCTGGGGTTGCAGATTATCAGTTCCTGAAGAGTCCAGTTGCGGTTCCAGTGACCAGAAGATGAAGTAAACTATGCAGAGGAGTCATGATGAAATCTTGCACGTCTAATCTGAGGACCTACCTAAGAGGGAGACCCTAAAGAGCCCTAAAAGGGGGCCTGGTCACCTGCAAAGTGACCACTTATCAGGAGGGGGCAGTGATGTCACCTGCCTGACCTGGCCACTCAGATGCTCCCAGGGGCCTCTGCCAATCTTGGTTTCAAGATGGTAGAATCAAGTGATCACCTGAAGGAGCTCTTTGCACCCCCCCTGGGTTGTGATGGACTGAGGAGTGGTTGCTTCCCTTCCTCTATCCAGTTTTGTGCCAGAGCAGGGACCTTTGGTCCAAGGACTGGTGCAAACCAGTTTAAGCATGGTAAGAGGGCACCAAAAGTGCCTTTCAAAGCATACTGGTGGCTTGGGGAGGCTACCTGTCAGAAGATTACCCATTAAATCAAACTTCCACAGGAGCAGATACCTTTTACCCAACTCCCTCCAACAGATGTGTGCTCAGACTTTAACTGATTATCTGAACCCTGCATCCGCTAGGGGGAGTGGGGAATGGGAATAGAGAAAGAGAGACCGCCTCCAGATCCAGTTCTAGCCTGTTTCCCACTTGAAGATAGGATATTCAGTGTGTGCCTCTGTATCCTGCACCTTTCTTCTTATTGGGATTTCTTTAAAGGAAGAACCTGCAGTCGGGTGATAAGAGCATAGATAAGTACATTCGTACTGTGCATTAAATTGTTCAGCCATTCACATTCACCCAATTCTATCGTTCTCCTAACCTGGATCTTTTGAGCGAGTAGCCTCTCTCTAAGATAACAATGTTAACTTAATATCTTCTTTTCTCCAGGAGTCAGAGGTTTCCAAGGTTCCCTGGAGAACAGTTCAAAAGTTCACAAATATACCAACTACTAATGTCTTTTAAAGGAAACGAAAACTCCTTCTCAAGGTTCAGTTTTCTCAATCACAGTCTCTAGGAATTAGGCTGAGCACTGAAGTTTGTCTCTAAGACTGACAAGTCTGCAAAGCAAAGAGTTCTTGAATATATATGTCCGTATATATATTGGCAAGTCTGGAAATCATACAAAAGGATTCCTTACTGCAGTTGCTTGAAGTTCTGTTATGACAAAACAAATTCTCCTCAGAAAGCCGATAGCCAGTTGTTGGAAGAAGGAAAATATTCAGTTTCTTCAAAAGGGAAAAAGTAGCTGGTGTGCACATCATAACAAGAAAAATAATTAATTACTCAGAACTGGAAGAATTCTGTGTGAAACAAAGCACCTCAGGAACACTGCTCATTCTCCTCAGGATGACAGTTGAAGTAGAGGGCTCCCAGAGTGAAACAGCTGGAAGGAAGCTTCGGCACAAGACTAAGGTAGAAACACTAGAGCACTGACCTCACAAGGATTTGCGGCCACCATCTTGAGTGGCAGTTAAACCTGAAGAAGCTAGTTCTAAGGACAGCCTCCGCAAGAGCCACCAGGAGTGAGGACGCCACTTCAACCAACGTGGATACAAGGAAAAGGGGAATCGTTTTTGCGGGGTTACTATTTTGTAGCTGGACACAGGTGAAGTGGATTCCACACACTTAAGAAGTCCCCCCCACCCCACACACACAAACTCAAAACTGCTTGCCAAGGCCCACCTACCAGAGCTGTCGGTTTTCGAGAAAGCAAACTCTATCCCAGCACTGTTCCTCACTAAAAGCGCTACCGCCTTACAATATTCTGATTGATCAGAGACCACATAGGCCTCCAACCATCTAACTCTGGAGAAAAAGGCTCTCATTTGCAACCAGATAAGTTTCCTGTAAGATAATAACATGGGCCAAACTTTCTTCAAGGTACCTCATCCCCAATCTCTGTCATCCTTGACTTCTTAGACCATTGACGTTCCAGGTCAAGAAACGTATCTCATTACCCCCTCCTATTGTCTTCAACAAAATTCAGCCTCCCTCATCGATGGTTTGGCTGGGGTCTCGAAAAACCTTTAGCTAAGATATACATTTTTAAATCTCACTTGGAGTGAAGGAGTCACTCTCCTGCATCCGCAACTACTTCCACCACTGGCCACTTGGATCCTCTCTCCTGCAACTCTGCATAGATCCTGCAACACAGGTGGCGGTCTGGATTGGTCCCCTTGGTCCCCTCTACCCTCTGTCCAACTTGGGTAGTGGTGAGTCTTTGCTTCTCCTTGCAGGACAGTACCCCTATGCACTACCAAGGCGTGTTGCCTCTTTTCCAAAGGACATTCAAGCTATATGTAGCCCCAGCCTCCAGCACTCTTCTCTGCAATGTGTAGTCTCCTGCTTGCTGCTCCAGTGACGTGGCAGTCCTTTCCAGGTGTGCTGAGTAGGCCTCACTGCGACTCCTGTGCCTGCTGCCTGTGGGGGCTGCATCCTCGACTTCTGGCTTTCCTCACTGCTGTGGGTTGCCTGGGCCTCCCCTCCCTGGGTTGAGTCCCCTAGGACCTGCCTGGTCACAAGCAGTTCTGCAGCTCTTGCCTTTGCCAAGGCTTGTTAGTGGTTTTTCCACACCACTGACAGACTGCAACTCTTCTTGCGACATCGGACATCGACTCCATCATCTCGGGAACTCTTCCTCTACTCTTGTGCTGCATAGCAGACTCTTTTTCTCCACCATCGACCTGGACCTGCATCTCCAGAAGAGTGGGTAGTGGCTCCTGCCCCAACCGTATACTCCAACTGGAACTGCATGCGGTCCCCTTCATTTGCAGGTCCTCTTCTGTCAGGATCCATCTTCTGTTTCCTCCAGTCTTGTTTGGGTTTTGCTCCATTAATTTGCAAAGTTTACCTGTGGGTTTGGGAAAAAAACAGGTACTTACCACTTCTCTCCTTGTCGCTGGGTGGCACTCTGGTACTTACCTTTTGGGGTTCCTAGTTCCTCCAGCTCCCCTCTACATATTTCACTTACCTGGGTGGGGATCTGCCTTTCGCATTCCATTTTTTTAAATTATATGGTTTGGACTATCCCCCCCCCCCGGGTCTCTATTGTTTTTATTTAACTGTTTTCTATGCCCCTTCCTGGTTACCAATGTGTATATAATAGTGTGTTTACTCACCTGCTAGTAGAGTATTGCCTGTACAATATTTTAGTATTTGTGTTACCATAATAAAGTACCTTTATTTTTGTAACACTTTGTGGTTCTTTATGTGTATAAGTGCTGTGTGACTAGAGTGATATTGCATAAGCTTTGCATGTTTCCTAGATACGTCTTGGCTGCTCAACCACAGCTACCTCTAGAGAGCCCTGGCTTCCTAGACACTGCCTACACCTCACTAATAGGGGATACCTGTACATTTTATAAGGTGATAACACCATAGGCGCTTACCCCACACCAGGCCAGCTTCCTACAGCTCCTGCCCCAACTGGACACTCCATCGTGGTCTGAACTCCGTCCCCTTCTTTTGCAGGTCCTCTTCCACTTTTGGGTTCCTCCTATCTGTTCCTGTTCCTGCACAGTCCATTTCCTAAGTCCTCTTGTTAGTCCAAAGGAAGACCTCTTGGGGTCTCTAGTTCTTCTAGCTCCCCTCTAACTATTCCATATCCTTGGGTGGGGGACTTTACTTCGCATTCCGCTATTTTAGTACATGGTTTGGTCCTCCCCTAGGGCCCTATTTTTCACTAATTCAGATCAATGCTTATTGTTTCTTGTGCCAATATGTAATTATTACTGTGTGTATACGTATAGCGTGTACTCACCTCCATTTGGGGGACTGCCTATAAGTAATCTGGTGTGGTGTTTATTTTTGTAACACTGTGTGGTTCCTTTCATGTGTGATACGTTATTGTGTGGTATTGCATAAGTTTTGCATGTCTCCTAAATAAGTCTTGGCTGCTCATCCACATCCACCTCTAGAGAGCGCTGTCTTCCTAAACACCGCCTACATACCCTAATAGGGGTTGCCTGGACCTGGTATAAGGTGCCAACACCATAGGTGTCAGCCACACACGAGGCCAGCTTGTCACTGAGTTTACCATTCTGCAGCTATTAGGCTCATCCTCAACAAATGTTTTAAAACAGTATCTCCCATTGCCTATGGTGGGTAGAACACAAAGGTGTACTTTTGGCATTTTTTTTGTTTCCTCCGTTTGCAAACAGATGTCTATGTGAGCCCCATTCGCAAACATTTCCTACGAAAGTGCATTCCAACAGCCATTCATGGTTTTGTTGAAAAAACAGAGCAGAGAGTTACCTTGTTCATTTTAGACATTAGGAATATGAACTGTATTGATAGTCAACAGCATGACGATCAGTAGTTTCTTTATCGACTGAGCTTCGAAAGGCAGAGTCCTTGGATCATTTCCCTCCCTACTTGTTGAGATGATATATTAAGTAGTACTGTGAGTCTGAACTAGGAGGATTCTGACTTGATGGCTGGAAGAAAAGACCTGAGAGCTGGGTGGGCTGCTCTCAGTTTTAGCATGATGATGTGCTATGTATGATTTTTCTCAGACCATGTTCCTTTCATTTGAAGGTGACCCATGTGCGCTGTCCATCCCAGAATGAAAGCTTCTGTCAAAATTGGTTGAGTCCTTGCGAAAGAGACTCCTTTCATATTTTGTCGTTCAGTAATTGCAGGTGGTCTAGACTGTCCACCTAGCTGCCTGCATTTTGGAATGATTGGTCTGATCTACAGTCGACCATTCAGGACTAGGAAAATATAAGAACCCATTTGTCCCAGTACAGACGAAATCTGGCAGGTAGTCAAACATATTGTTTCTAAGATTGTGAGATTTCAGATGGACAGCAGAAAGTCTATCATCTGAATGTTACACTGTTTCTGCCAATGTTTATAAAATCTTATCCAGATAATAGATTAGTTTAAGTTAAGTTTGACACCCACGCTTTGGAGAATGTATATTGTTATATGAAATAATGCTGGACCTCTTGGAGCATGTCTGCTTTTATGAGCCAGTCATACAGGTAAGGATATATGAAAACTTTCTTCTTCGTGAGATGGGCAGCAACTACAGCCATGCATTCAAAGGTTTTTCAGCCGATTTGAGGCTGAATCGAAGTACTTTGTGTTGAGAGTAACCATTGTCCACCATAAACCTCTGCGACGTTGATGCTGATGCACAATGTAAATGTGGAAAAAACAGAATTGCGCACAGAACAAGCCTTTCGATTACATCATTTCCTATTGTGCATTCTGCTGTTAGTTTTTCTGTAATATGGTGCTTTCAGTAGATTTCATTTATGTAGTTTGTATTACCTTTGCCTTTTTTCAATTTAGCATTATCTGAGGAAGAGGTATGCATTTTATAATGTTCTTTTTATTAATTCTACCAGGCATATTTTTAGTTTTTGAGGTTTTCTTGAAGACATTCCGTCAGTATCTTTATATAGTGTACAGTGGCAGATTATTTAAGATATATTTGATGGGGGGCAGTTAGAGTTTTTTTGTTATTGATTTTTACACTTAGGTACTCACGTTTTTAAAGACATTTGTTCTTTGGTCATTTTGAGGTTCATTTGTAATATTTCCTGTTCGTTTGGTTATGTTTTGTAATGAAAATGTTATATTTTGCCCATTATTGGTAATTTGTCTGCAAGCAGAAGTGGTTTGGGTTGGCTGTTATACCTCTTTTCACTATGGATGATTGAATTGCCTTCTGTAGTTTGTCTAGATATGCCTGTTACCCCTCCTCAGTTAACAGTTTCTGCTCTACCATGCACATCTGTTTGATTATTTGCCTTGAATGTGTTTTTTTCATTGATACTAGGTGTTAGACCTGCCATCTTTGCCGTGGTTTCCCTCCCAACTTTTTGCCTTCATACCTCCCGTTTTGCTGACTTCATTTTTGCTGGATTTAGGCTTCTGCACACTCTACCACTGGAATCCAGTCCTAAAGTGCTTGTGTGCTCTCCTTAAAATATGATAGAATTGGCTTATACCTAGCTTGCATAATTATTTATTTGTAAGTCTCTAGTAAAGTGGCACTACCTGTGCCAAGGGCCTGTAAATTAAATGCTACTAGTGTCCTGTAGCACTGATTGTGTCACCTACTTAAGCAGCACTTTAAGCATGTCTCAGGCCTGCCATTGCAGCCTGCATGTGCAGTTTTAAACTGCCATTTCGACCTGTCAAAATAAACCTTTTCCCAAGCATAAACCTTCCTTTTTAATAGATTTAAATCACCCCTAGAATAGGCCCTTGTCAGCCCATAGGGCAGTGTGCAATGAATTTAAAAACTAGGACATGTACTTTTAAGTTTTCTATGACTTTGTCCCAGTCCGGCCAACTAAATATCCACAGTTGGAGCTTTGTAGTTTTTGCCACTATTTTCACTGAAGTCTTTGAACTTTCATATCTTCGGTTCTACTGTTAGATTCTTGTCATTTTGGTCTTGTTTCATTAATTAACATTTACTCGATTTTTCATGTTGAATGTTTCTTGTTGTATTTGAAGCGTTGCATAAATGCATTACACATTCCCTCTAAGTTAAGCCTGACTGCTTTGTGCCAAACTATCAGAGGATTGAACACAGGTTAATTTGGGGTTTGCTTGTGCCTCACCCTGACAATGACTGTGATTGCTGCTTGAGCAGGGTTTCACCTCCCCCACCAGCAACCCAATTCTTAAGCTAGGTTATTTGCATGTTTTCTATACATCTCTGGAATCTTTTAATAAAGTCCAGGAGTTGACACAGCAGCTGTTTAGCCTTGTGGGTCTGATGTCATCATATCCAAACATTTCTTGTGCCCAAGTCCAGGATGTCTTAAGGAACTATTAAGAACTAATGGTTTCATTGCACATTTTGGTTGTAAGAACTCAACACAATCTTCGTAAATACTCAGCAGTCATGTAGGATTCCTTTTGATGAGCAATACCATGTCAGCAGGTGTGGTGAATGGAGGAATAGTTTCTTCAGATTATCCCTGTGTTAGGAGCAGCAGTTCTGTGTAGAATCCATTGTGATAGAAATTTAAACAATCACTTCAAAAAATGTGGTTGACCATAGTGCTCCACTTAGAGGTTTGTATGTTTTGATTGCTCTTATGTAATGCTAATACCATCTGGTGATCATTTCTCAGAATACTGCATAATTTATTTAATTTGTTTTTTGTCTGTCCTCTCATTTCTTTCTTTAGAGACTGTGATTTGACACTGCTGAAACCACTTTGGCAGCTCTTCAGTAATATGGAGAAAAATCTGTGTCTTGATACGAGTAGTGCAAGTGTTCTCCTCCCGCTGCACCGCGCTCTCACAGAACTTTTCTTCGTCACTGAGAACACAGCAAATGTAAGCGGCGCTTATACCCTAAATTCATATTTAGTACAATATTCAGATATATTTTATATATTTTCAGAACTCAACAACTGCAGTTTACAGAATGCTTACTAAAACATTACATTAATTTAAAAGTGCTGTTCTTGAATTCAGCAATAAATACATTAATTTAGCATAGGCCTATACAGTTAGTAATCTTGTTGATATTATTTTTATGATGGTTTTCTTAATGTCTGTACATAAAATACTGAACTACATTACATATTCAAATTTTTAGGTCTAGCATTAGTCAAAACCTTTTGATATTACTGGAGTTATATATATTACATGCTTATGTATGGGGGTTTCAGCAATGCCTCTTCCTTCAGTGGCCTGCTGTTTTATTATTTACTTTTTTCTTCGACACACTACAGCATAAATCAGTAAGCAATGGGTAAAGAAACTTGAGCCATTGGGTAACTTTACTGTGAGTGACAGCATTTTGTTCTTTGACAAGAAGCACATCCACACTCAAGGTAGTTCCCTTTAGTCCCATGTATTGCTATTGCAATGAGTGCTGTTACAGACCAAATACTATTTTTGCTTTAGACTTTTTAGGGTTGAGCCTTTAGAGTGCATGCGCTAGTGCATGCGTCTCGCTTACAAGACACTGTTGTGTACAGTAAAGTGCTTGGAGGCCGCCTGTCGCTCACCATTTGTTGGTGTGTGTGGCACTCTACTTTACAGCCTCATAATCTGTCAAGGTACGCCTGGCATCATTTCCGTTCCTCTGTGTGGAGCAGGTATGACGCATTGATTGGTTCAACTTAATTAGCGCCCATCCCCTGCTCCCAACGTGATCGAGGTACTATTTTTTTTCTATCTGATAGAGACTTCTTGTTGCAGATTCCTTACCTTAGAATTTCCCTCAGGCGTCAGACTGGATCCGGAAACTTTTCTTCAAGCAGTATCTGTGCGCGCCCTCAGGTGGCGTCGGTCAACTCCGCGGGCACCTTGGTCACCGTGATAACGTTGCGGTCATATATAGCAGCCACCCTGGCACGCTGACTTCAGTTCTTTTCCTTCCACGCCAGCCTACGTGTAGATCTGGAGAAAGAACTACCCCTAGTCATTGTTTGACTAACTACAACACTTTGGTCGACCACTTTTTGACGAGTTTTGGATGCATCAAGGGATGTCCCGGAAGACCATTTTTTAACCCTGCAACTCCTGTCACCGATTGATGTCTTTGGAGTCTGGAGCGTGACCATGAACCAAAGTTGTGCTCCGAGTGTCGGGCCATGAACCTGAAGGCTTTGAGAGAGTGGTCCCTAAATTTCATGGAGTCCCGGTGCTCGACTCCGCATCGTTCCCGATCTCGTTCGAGAGGAAGGTCACGAGACCGCTTGCAGAGTCATCACCATTCCTCCTCTTCCCATTCCATGTCCTCGGGTCACAAGAAGAAGAGATCAAAGAAGGCCAAATATTCTTCAACTTAGCCCCGTCTCTTGGACAATGCTCCGCGGGAAGAGCAGTTTGTGAGATGTTTGTTCCTCCTCCAAGGGATCTTCAGGCTCTGTGTAGCCCTGGCACCAGCACTCCTTCCTGCAAAGCACAGTCTCCGGCCTGCTGCTCCAGTGAGATGGGATTCCTCTTCAGGTGTGCTGAGGGAGCCTCACTGCGACTCCTGTGCCTGCTGCCAGTGGGTTGCCTTTGGGGGCTGCCTCCTCTTCTTGTGACTCTCAGCTGCTGAAGGTCACCCTGGACTCCCCTCCTGGGGTCGAGTCCCCTGAAACTTGTTGGTCCTCTTCAGCCTTGCAAACCTTCTTCTCAGTCTCTTGCATTTGCCAAGGCCTGTTGGTGCTTTTCCAACACCACTAACCGACTGCATCGCGACTGACAATGTGGGACATCACTTGCATCACTTCTGAGGCTTCTCATCTCCTGTGCTGCACGGCTGACCTTCTTCGTTCACTGTCGACCTGGTCCTTCATCCACAGAAGGGTGGTGTAGGAAAGTGCCCTTGTTCGCATGGTTACCCCCCACTTTTTGCCTGATATTGATGCCAACTTTGATTGGGAGTGTGCTGGGACCCTGCTACCTGGCCACAGCACCAGTGTTCTTTCCCAAAATCTGTACCTTTGTTTACACAATTGGCACACCCCTGAACCCCAGATAAGTCCCTTGTAAAAGGTACACAGGGTACCAAGGACCCTGTGGCCAGGGAAGGACCCCAAGGGCTGCAGAATGTATTATGCTGCCCTGGAGAACCCCTCACCAAGCACATGCACGCTGCCTTTGCAGCTTATGTGTGCTGGTGTGATAAAAAAAAAAAGGCAAAACCTACATGACACCCCTCTCAGGGTGCCGTGCCCGCAAACCACTGCCTGTGGCATAGGTAAGTCACCCCTCTAGCAGGCCTTACAGCCCTAAGGCAGGGTGCACTGTACCACAGGTGAGGGCATAGCTGCATGAGCTGTATGCCCCTAAAGTGTCTAGGTTCATTCTTAGACATTGTAAGTGCAGTGTAGCCATATTGAGCATATGGTCTGGGAGTTTGTCATTCCGAACTCCACAGCCCCATAATGGCTTCACTGAATACTGGGAAGTTTGGTATCAAACTTCTCAGCACAATAAACCCACACTGATGCCAATGTGGGATTTATTGAAAAATGCACACAGATGACATCTTAGAGATACCCCCTGTATGTTAGCCAAACTGCTAGTGTAGGACTGATCGGTCCTTGCCAGCCTGCCACTTTCAGACAAGTTTCTGACCCCGTGGAGTGAGTGCCTTAGTGCTCTCTGTGGCCAGAAACAAAGCCTGTCCTGGGTGGAGGTGCTTCACATCTCCCCCCTACAGGAAATGTAACACCTGGCGGTGAGCTTCAAAGGCTCAAGCCTCGGGTTACAGTGCCCCAGGGCACTGCAGCTAGAAGAGATGCCTGCCCCCCGGACAAAGCCACACTTTTGGCGGCAAGTCCGGTGGGAAAATGAGGGAAAACAGGGAGGAGTAACCACCCCTGTCAGGACCACCTCTAAGATGTCCAGAGCTGAGGTGATCCCCTCCCTGCAGAATCCTCCATCTTGGTTTGCAAGACAGGAACCAGTAGGGTGAGGTTTGTGTCCCCCTCCCCAAACAGAGTGAGTGGACACAAGAAGGGTGTAGCCACCCTGAGGGTCAGTAGCTATTGGTTACTGCCCTCTGACCCCTGTAACGCCGCTTAATTACAGGTTTTAAGGGCTCTCCTGAACCCAAGTTGTCAGATTCCTGGCGACCTCACAAGAAGAAAGAAGGACTGCTAAGCTGAAGCCGCAGCAGAGAAGATGAAAACGGACTTGGCCCCAGCCCACCCAGCCTGTCTCCTCCTTCAAAGAACCTGCAAAAGAAAGCGACGCATCTCCCTGGTCCAGCGACCTCTGCCAAGCTTCCAGAGGACTGTCCGCATCACAGAGGACCAAGAACTGCCATTGACAATGGCCCTGTCCAAGAAGAAACTACATCTAGGGACTCCAGAGCTTCCCGGATCCACGACTCCTGACCACTCTGCACCTGACACCCACGTCCCGTGTCAAGGTGGTCCAACCGGCTAGAGAGGATCCCCAGGCGATTCCGAGCGAGAGCCCACCCTGGGTTGACGTCCCCTCGGCCCCACAGTGACGCCTGCAGTGTGAATCCACAGAGTCCCCCTGACCGTGAAAGCTCCGGATAATGATATCTGATTCCAAAAGGTACACTGCACCACCAGGACTTGGAGAACCCGACCGCCGGTGCAGCAACGTTCAGCAGACGTCCCTCCTACTTGTCCAGCCTGTGGTTTTATGGAACCGACCCCCTTGACCCAGCCTGCAGCATCTAAGTGACCCCTGGGGTCCCCTCGTAAGAAAGCATTGGAAGCCCGATGCTTTGTTTGCACCCTGCACCAGACCGCCCCTGCGCCGCTGAGGGTGTGAGTTTGGTGCCTAATTGTGGCCCCCCCATTGCTTCTCTAAATGCCCCAGGTCTGCCCTCTGAAGACACAGGTACTTACCTGCCAGACGATCTGAAACCGAGTGCCCCCAGTATCCATAGGAACCCATGTTAAACTTGCCTCAAATTTGACCTCTGCACCCGGTCGGCCCCATGTTGTTGGTGGTGAGCCCCAACCAGTGGCCTCCCTAACCCTTGGAGACTGGAACTGTAAGTTTTGTACATACCTGCAAAACGTACTAACTTTTCTTCCTCCAGGAACTGTTCTGAAAATTGCAGTGTGAACTTTTAAAACAGATTATTGCCATTTATTCAAAAACTGTACAACTTCCAGTCAGTGGTATTGATACATATGTGAAATACTTATTAATTTGTGTACTTACCTGCAACTTGAATCCTGTGGTTCTAGAAATAAATTAACAAAATATATTTTTGTTATATAAAAACCATTGGTCTGGAGTTGTCATTGAGTGTGTGCTTCTTCTATTGTCTTTGTGTGTACAACAAATGCTTTGCACTACCCTCTGATAAGCCTAACTGCTCAACCACACTACCATAAAAGAGAGCATTTGTATTTTTTACTTTGGCCTCGGTTAAGCCTCTGGTAACCCCTGGACTCTGGGCACAATATATCTCATTTTGATATATTATGTACAGAGCCAGCTTCCTACAGGTGGGTAGTGGCTCCTGCCACAGCCGGACAATCTATCACGAACCAGACTTGGTCCCCTTCCTTTTCAGGTCCTCTTCTGTCAGGATCCACCTTTGGGTTCTTCCAGTCTTGGTTGGGTCTTGCATAATCCTTTTCCAAAATTGTCCTGTTCGTTTTGGGGAAAACCAGGTTCTTACCTCTGCTATTCTGGTCGTTGGGGGTCCCTCTGGTACTCACCTCTTGGGGTTCCTGGTTCTTCCAGCTCCCTTCTAACGATTCCACATCCTTAGATGGGGGATTGACTCTTGCATTCCACTTTCTTAGTGTATTGTTTGACTCTCCCCTAGGGCCCACACTGTTTTTGATCACTTTTGCCAATGCTTATTGCTATGTGATAGAGGCTTCTAGCTGCAGATTCCTTACCTTAGAATTTCCTGGCGTCAGCTTGGAATCCAAAATGCTGAGCAGCATGATGCGTGCGCCATCAAGTGGCGTCTTTCGGCTCTGCTTGTGGAGTCGTTGGAGCCGTCTGTGACGTCATGGTCACTTATAAAGGCACCACCCAGACGTCCGTATGTCAGTTCTTTTCCTTCCGCGCAGGTCTGGATTCGAGCTACCCTGCGCTTTTTTTGGCAGGCCTTTCTTTTACCATTTTTTCAATGCTTTTTCGAGTCTGTGCAAAGATGACATCAGGGAAAACGAGGTTCAAGCCAAGTGGAGCATGATAACGCACCATGTTGGTGATGGACCCCCATTAGGTATGTCTCTGGTGCCTCGACAGAGACCACGACTCGAAGTCATGTTCCATCCTTGAGAGAGCAGTCTCTGAAGATCATGGTGGCCCGGCAGTTGACTTCAGGTGAGGCGACTCTTAGGAGATCACTGTCCCGATTGAGGAGGAGGTCGCATGCCTTCACCAAGAGCCCTATGTCCTCTTTGTCGCACTCGAGGTCCTCCAGGCACTCTGTTGAAAGGCACAAAAAGATGAAAAATTCCAAGCGGACTTCAACTTTGCCACGCATGTCGGCTAACGAGGTGTCTCGGGAACATTGATGTTCCAGGCACTGTTCCGCAGAACCTAAGCCAGGGCCAACTTCAGGTCTCCCCCATTTCCGGGAGCTGGAGCGAACCCCGCTCAACTAAAGGAGTTTTACAATGCCACGCGCCTCATATTTGAGTGGGCCGCCCCCGCTGGTGCATCTTCAGGTCCCGCGGGGTCAGCATGGACCCCATCAGATTCCATGCCGGCTGCTTCTGCCTCTGAGTCATTGGGTACTCCAAGATCCGATACAGGATCCAGAACAACACCGAGTTCACACAGTCGGCCTCCTCCATCGTCGCTCCCAACGTCAATGATCCCCGCTCTGCTGGCACCCACTGGTAGTGTGAGCCCCAACCTCATTCCAGATGATCCAGAGCCTGAACGACATTGATTCTGACTTCGTTGGTGCCGTCAGTGCCTGCGGCTTCTTTTGATCAAACGGGTACAGGTGAGGAATCAGAGGGGTGCCATGACCCTTTAGAATATGGTTTGGAGCATATGGACTGGTGTGAGCAACTAGGGGAAGTCAGTGGACTGGATACTTCTTCAGATACTGGCATGCTCTTACCTCCTACCGTGGCTACAGAGGAGGGAGCTTCATATGCTATGGTGGTGCGTAGGGCAGCTGAGGTCTTGGACCTAGATTTGCCTAAGGTGCCAGTCAGTACTAACCTCCTGACTGAGGTGCTTCAGTCGGGGTTTTCACATAGGAACCAATGTTACCCTTTAACAAAGCCTTCACTGATGTCCTGCTGGGGACGTGGTCCAAACCCAGCACTGGGGCTCCTATTGAGAGGGCAGTCGGCTGCCGCCATAGACCAGTTCCTAATGATCCTAGTTTCCCCACCCAACACTCCACCCCTGAAAGCTTGGTGGGCTAGGCCTCCACTTCCAATGGTGCCTTCCCTTCCGCTCCCCCGGAGAGGGAACCCAAGAGGCTGGATCAGCTTGGAAAGAAAATATTTTCTTCCTCCAGCCTGGCATTGAAGTCTGTAAACACCTCATGCCTATTGGGCCAGTTTTCGGATACTTTATGGGATACAGTGGCACAGGTGCTGCCCAAGGTCCCGGAGAGCATACAGGACACTCTCTCACAAGCTGTTGAAGATGGGAGAGCTGCATTTATAATACGGTGTGGTTTGGACACAATAGACTCGCTGGGTAGGGCGATTTCTTCGACGGTGGCCCCTCGTCACCACGCCTGGCTCCGTATGTCTGGCTTTTCAGGGGATGCCCAGGCAAACCTTATGGCCATGCCCTTTGATGGCTCATGCCTTTTTGGAAAAAAGGCAGACTCGGCGCTTGAGCAGTTCAAGGACTCTCGGGCTACGCCATATCCTTGGGCCTCCTTGCGCCCGCTTGTCAGCAGTCTGCCTTTCAAGGCTTCCGAAGGGGTGTGGTACCACGCCACCCACAAATCAGCCAACTTCCTCTGTCAATTCAACATCCAGTGCAAGGACAAGGTTGTGGTACCCCTCTGGAGCCAGAAGGTCTAGCCAGATGTCGACCACCACCCAGCCCCTCTCCTCCACAGCGCCCAAGACCTCCTGGTATGATTCTGCAAGACCACTTGCGTCGAGTTGGAGGTTGGATTCAATTTAATCTCCCTCACTGGCGGTCCATAACATCGGACAAATGGGTCTTGTAGATCATACAGAAGGGTTATTCCCTCCCTTTCCAGTCTTTCCCTCCCTCTGTGCCTCCATTAAAAGAACGGATGATTGAGGGTCCTCCTGCATTCGCTGGGGTTCGCTATAAACGTGCCAAAGTCACACCTAACTCCCTCTCAGTAGCTCCCTTTCATCTGAGCTTGTTCTGGACACAGTGCAGTTTCGGGCTTATCCTCCCAAGCAGTGAGTCCAGGATATTCAGGTTATGATACCAATGTTTCTGCCTCTATCCTGGATTTCGGTAAGACAGACTCTGAGGCTGCTGGGCCTCATGACCTCCTGCATCCTGCTATTCAAACATGCCAGATGGCATATGAGGGCGCTGCAGTGGGACCTGAAGTCCCAGTGGGCACAGCATCAGGGGAATCTCACCGACACAGTTCAGATCTCGGAGGGAAATGCAAAAGACCTGCAGTGGTAGTTAGGGAACTGCGATTGGGTCAGAGGCAGACTCCACTCCCTTCCCCAACCAGATCTTACATAGTGACAGGTGTGTCACTTCTGGAATGGGGTGGCCATCTGGTTGAGGTGGAGATCAGAGGCCTCTGGTCTCCGGCGGAATCCAGACTCCAAATCAGTTTACTGGAGCTCTGGGCGATCCGACTAGCATTGAAAGCATTTCTTCCTGTTGTAAAGGGGAAGATGGTGCAGGTGTTCATGGACAACACTACTGCAATGTGGTACTGCAGCGAGCTGGGCGGTGTGGGGTTGTGGACCCTTTGTCGAGAGGTCCTGCGTCTGTGGACATGGCTGGAACGGAAGGGCAAAACCCTGGTGGTTCAACACCTGGCAGGTTCTCTGAAAACCAGGGTGGACGAACTCAGCCGTAGATGCCTAGCGGGTCACGAATGGTGTCTCCACTCTGAGGTGGAGAAAGGACTCTTCCAGCAGTGGGGAGAGCCTTGTTTAGTTCTGTTTGCCTCCGCAGAGAATGCACAGTGTCAGCAGTATGTGCGTTGGAGTTTCCAAGGCAGAAATCCCTCGGGGGCGCTTTTCGTCATGAGTGGAATTCAGGCCTCCTGTACGCCTTTCCGCCCATACCACTTCTGCCCAGAGTTCTCAAGAAGATCAAGGATGACTGGGCCCATGCAATTCTAGTGGCTCCGGACTCGGCACGGAGAGTCTGGTATCCCAAGCTTCTGAAAATGAGCATCAATCCTCCAATCAGGCTGCCCCTTCAGGAGGCTCTTCTGTCACAGCAGCAGGGGAAAGTTCTCCACCTGAACCTGTCAACTCTGCGCCTTCATGCACGGAGATTGAGCGGGGGCAGTTCATGGGTTTTGACCTTCCTCCCGAAGTCTGTAAAGTTATTTCGGCAGCCAAGCATCCTTCCACTAAAACGGTATATGCCTGCCGTTGGAAACGTTTTGTATACTATGGTGCAGAAAGATCTGTTGAACCTCTTTATGCTCTTTCTGATATCCTTCTGTTTATACTATTCCTTGCCCAACGGGGTTTTACCTTGGGTACTCTCAAGGGCTATCTTTCTGCCTTATCTGCATTCCTTCGGCTGCTTGATCAGCCTTCACCGTTCAAATCTCCCATTGTACATAGAGTCCTCAAAGGGTTTGTACATATGTTTCCCTCTACGCACTTTGCTATGCCTCAATGGGACTTCAATCTTGTCCTCAAATTTCTCATGTATGCTCCCTTCGAACCCTTTCGGAACTGTCCCCTCCGGCTGCTCACCATCAAGACAGCCTTCTTAGTGGCAGTAACATCTGCCAGGAGGGTGAGTGAGATGCAGGCTCTTTAATTTAAGCCTCTGTATCTCACTACGTTTCCAGACAAGGTGGTACTCCAAGCTCGTGCCTCTTTCCTCCCCAAGGTGGTGACCCCATTTCATCTGGGTCAAAACATCACCCTGCCCACCTTCTTTTCTCTACCTCATCCCTCTAAGGAAGAGGAGCGACTGCACCGACTGAACCCAAAAAGAGCGTTGTTGTTCTTCCTTGACCGCACAAAACACTTCTAGGTGGATCACCAACTCTTTGTAGGGTAGGTGGCAGCTAAGAAGAGTCGGGCAGTGCAGAAACGAACCATTTTGCACTGGGTGGTTCTCTGCATTAAGATGTGCAATGCACTGTTCAAGAAGCAGCCTCCTGAGGACTCATTCCACCAGGGGCAAGGCTGCTACCACTGCGCTAGCACAAGGTGTTCCAGTCATGGATATCTGTCAGGCACCAATGTGGGCATCTTTGCACATGTTTGCAGAACACTGCTGCCTGGACAATCAGGTCTGAAGAGATGGACAGTTTGCCCGTTCTGTCCTGACTTCCTAGTGTGAGAAGATGTATCCGCAGTCAACCACCAGGAGGTTATGGCTTGGGTATCTTTTCTAAGGTAAGGAATCTGCAGCTAGAAGTCTCTATAAGATGAACAAGTTACTTCCTTACCTTGGAAGTAACTTGTTCATCTTATAGAGACTTCTAGCTGCAGATTCCTTACCTTAGAAAAGATACCCAAGCCATAACCTCCTGGTGGTTGACTGCGGATACATCTTCTCACACTAGGAAGTCAGGACAGAACGGGCAAACTGTCCATCTCTTCAGACCTGATTGTCCAGGCAGCAGTGTTCTGCAAACATGTGGACACCCAGCTCATCCTCTCCCTGACCAAAGATCCTCTCACCGCCAAAGCCAACCTCCACGAGGGACTGAAATCCATCGCCGAATGGATGAGCAACAGCCGCCTGAAACTTAACTCCGACAAGACGGAAGTCCTCATCCTTGGTCGCACCCCCTCGGCCTGGAGCGACTCTTGGTGGCCCACCGCCCTGGGCCCCCCACCCACCCCAGCCAGCCACGCACGAAACCTCGGCTTCATCCTTGACTCTGCTCTCACCATGTCCAAATAGGTCAACGCTGTCTCCTCTTCCTGTTTTAACACCCTCTGCATGCTCCGCAGGATCTTCAAGTGGATTCCAACAGGAACCAGAAAGATGGTGACCCAAGCCCTCGTCAGTAGCAGACTCGACTACGGCAACGCACTCTACACAGGCATCCCAACAAAAGACATCAAACGACTCCAACACATCCAGAACGCATCCGCCCGCCTGATCCTCGACATACCCCGCCGATGTCACATCTCCCACCACCTGAAGGACCTCCACTGGCTCCCCGTGGACAAAAGGATCACCTTTAAACTCCTCACCCACGCACACAAGGCACTACACGACACCGGACCCACCTACCTGAACACCAGACTCAACTTCTATGTTCCCTCACGCCAACTACGCTCTGCCAACCTTGCCCTCGCCATCGTCCCCCGAATCCAGCAAAAGACCTCTGGCGGCAGATCCTTCTCCCACCTCGCCGCCAAGACCTGGAACTCACTCCCGACCTCACTACGCCAGACCCAGGACCTCCTCATCTTCAGGAGGCTCCTCAAGACATGGCTCTTCGAACGATAGCAGCGACCCCCCCCCCAAGCGCCTCGAAACCTTAACGGGTACATAGCGCGCTTTATAAATTTAATGATTAATGATTGATTGATTTGGTAACACATTATCCGGTAGAGAGACTATCTAGCTGCAGATTCCTTACACCCACCATGCCTCCTCGCTCTGCGGATTTATCTAATAGGGTTAGTGTAGGAAGCTGGCTTTCTATATACTATATCAAAATGAGATATAGTGTGCACAGAATCTAGGGGATCCCCAGAGGCTTAACAGAGGCTAAAGTAGAAAATACTAATGCTCTATTTTGTGGTAGTGTAGTCGAGCAGTTAAGCTTATCAGAGGGTAGTGCAAAGCATTTGTTGTACACATACAGACAATAGAAGCACACACTCAATGACTTAACTCCAGACCAATGTTTTTACATAGCAAAAATATATTTTTATTTCTAGAACCACAAGATTCAAGTTGCAGGTAAGTACATTAATAAATCTGTATTTCATTTATGAATCAATATGACTGTTTGGAATCGGTAATTTGTACAGTTTTAGAATAAATGGGAATAATCTTTTACTAAAAGTTGACAGTGCAATTTTCAGAAACAGTTCGGGGGGGAAGGAAAGTTAGTATGATTTACAGGTAGGTACTTGACTTACAGTTCCAGTCTCCGGGGTTTAGGAAGTCCACGGGTTGGGGTTCAAGTTAACCCCAAAATCCCATAACCAGCAACACGGGCCAGCTGGGTACAGAGGTCACAGTTGAGTCAAATTTAACTTGGGCTCCTATGGAGACTGGGGGCACTCAGTTTCAGATCTACTGGCATGTGAGTACCCGCGTCTTCGGAGGGCAAACCTGGGGGGTTTAGAGGAGCACCGGGGGGGGTTACAAGTAGGCACCAAACACACACCCTCCGTGGCACAGGGGTGGCCAGGTGCAGTGTGCAAACAGAGCGTCGGCCTCCAAATGTTTTCGCATGAGGGGCTCCGGGGCTCACTTAAATGCTGCAGGCTTGGTCCAGGGGGTTGGTTCGGGAAATCCACAGGCTGGACAAGTAGAAGGGCTGCCTGCTGAACGTTGCTGCACCTGTGATCGCGTTCTCCAAGGCCTGGGGGTTTGCAGGTGTAGTGTATCTTTAAGCGTCATATATCATAGTCCAGAGCTTTAGCGATCAGGAAGGTCCTCTGGATTCACACTGCAGGCGTCGTCGTGAGGGGCAGGAGAGGTCGACCCATGGTGGGCACTTGCTCAGAATCGCCTGGGGATCCTCTCTAGCCAGTTGGGCCACCTAGACACAGCCCTTGGGCATCGGGTGCAGGGTGGTCATGACTCGCGGATCTGGGGATGCTCTGGAGTCCTTAGTTGTAGTTTCATCTTGGACAGGGCCACTGTCCACAGGAGTTCTTGGTCCTTTGTGATGCAGGGCAGTCCTCTTGAGCTTGGCAGAGGTCGCTGGTCCCGCAGGATGAATCTCCTCTTTGTTGCAGGTTCTCTGAAGCAGGTGACAGGCCGGTAGGCCTGGGGCCAAGCCAGTTTGTGTCTTCCTTCTTCTTTCTTGTGAGATCTCCAGTAATTTGATGACTTGGGTTCAGGGGAGCCCTTAAATCCTAGATTTAGGGGTGTCACATGGGTCAGAGGGCAGTAGCCAATAGCTACTGTCTCTGAAGGTGGCTACACCCTTCCTGTGTCCACTCCATACGGGGAGGGGTACACAAACCTAACCCTATTGGTCCCTGTCCTCCAAACTAAGATGGAGGATTCTGCAGGGAGGGGGTCACCTCAGCTGTTGGCACCTTAGGGGTGGTCATAGCTGGGGTGGTCACTCCTCCCTGTTTTCCCTAATTTTCCCACCAGACTTGCCGCCAAAAGTGGGGCTTTGTCCAGGGGACGGGCAACTCCACTACCTGGAGTGCCCTGGGGCACTTGTAACATGAGGCTTGAGCATTTGAGGCTCACCGCCAGGTGTTACAGTTTCTGCAGAGGGGTGGTGGGAAACACCTCCACCCAGGACAGGCTTTGTTTCTGGCCACAGAGAGCACAAAGGCTCTCACCCCATGTAGTCAGAAAAGTGTCTGAAAGTGGCAGGCTGGCACAGACTGGTCAGTCCGCCACTAGCAGTTTGGCTAACATACAGGGGGCATCTCTAAGATGCCCCCTGGGTATATTTTCCAATAAATTCCACACTGGCATCAGTGTGGGTTTATCTTGCTGAGAAGTTTGATATCACACTTCCCAGTATTCAGTGGAGCCATTATGGAGCTGTGGAGTTCGTAATGACAGACTCCCAGACCATATACCCAATATGTCTACACTGCACTTACAATGTCTAAGAATGAACTTAGACATTGTAGGGGCACATTGCTCATGCAATTATGCCCTCAACTGTGGTATAGGGCACCCTGCTTTAGGGTTGTAAGGCCTGCCAGAGGGGTGACTTACCTATGTCACAGGCAATGGTTTGTCGGAATGGCACCCTGAGAGGGCAGCCATGTCGACTTTGCCTTTTTCTCCCCACCAGCACACAAAAGCTACAGGGGCAGTGTACATGTGCTTGGTGAGGGGTCCCCTAGGGTGGCATAATACATGCTGCAGCCCTTGGTGACCTTTCCTGGCCACAGGGCCCTTGGTACCAGGGGTACCTATTACAAGGGACTTAACTGTGTGCCATGGGTGTGCCAATTGTGGAAACAAAGGTACAGATTTTGTCAAAGAACACTGGTGCTGGGTCCTGGTTAGCAGGATCCCAGCACACTTTCAATAAAAGTTGGCATTAATATCAGGCAAAAGGTGGGATGGTAACAATGGCACTTTCCTTCAGTAAGGGTTTATCACTTTCAGGGCCCTTGTTCTGCACAGACAAACCGTTGGTTCTATCCATGACTGCGCTTCTGGCGTGGAAGTTCGTGGGTAAAAGAACTGACATATGCGAGGGGTGTTGCCTTTATAGGTGACCATGACGTCACAGACTGCTCCAACGACACCACACGGATCTGAATGACGCCACCCGACGGCACACTCAGGGTACTGCCCAGCAAAAAATTATGGATTCCAAGCTGATGCCAGGAAAGGAATCTGCAACTAGATAGAGTCTCTACCAGATAATGTGTTACCGAAGGTAAGTAACTTGTTCTTCTATGATCTTTACTGATTGCTAATGTGTATATAATAGTGTGTTTACTTACCTCCAGTGGGGGGACTGTCTATTCAGTATTCTTGCATCTGTATTACCATAATAAAGTACCTTTATTTTTGTAATACTGTGTGGTTATTTCATGTTTGACAAACTACTTGTGACTATAGTGGTAATGCATAAGCTTTGCATGTCTTCTAGATAAGTCTTGGCTGCTCATCCATAGCTACCTCTAAAGAGCCCTGGCTTCCCAGACACTGCCTACACTTCACTAATAGGCTAATAGGGGATACCTGGACCTGTGTGTCCAGGTATCCTGTGTGTCCACCACACACCAGGCAAGCTTGCTACAGCACCCGTCTCTTCGGCGACAAAGTGGACTCATCGCTCGAGCGCTTTAAAGACTTTTGGGCTTTGGCTCAGTCCTTTGGCCTTGTAGCTGCTCCTTGCCCCCCACAGTCTACTTTTCGCTCCCTTCATGCCTACGGAAGAGGCACCCAGCAGCTTCCATTGTAGGAGGCTGGCCTTGGCTTATAGTGGGTTCCTGATGGTACTTACACCTTGTACCAGGTCCAGTTATCCCTTATTAGTAGATTAGTAGTGTTCTAGCAGCTTAGGCTGATAGAGGTAGCTATAGCAGAGCAGCTTAGGCTGAACTAGGAGACATGCAAAGCTCGTACTATACCACTTATATCATATAGCACTATCACACAAGAAACGCAATACTCAGAGTTACTAAAACTAAAGGTACTTTATTTTAGTGACAATGTGCCAAAAATATCTCAGAGGATATACTCCCTTATGAGGTAAGTAAAATACACAAAATATATACACAAACCAAAATCAGGTAAGTAAAACAGTCAGAAAGTAGTGCAAACACTGTAGAATACAATAGGATGCAATAGGCCTAGGGGCAACAGAAGCCATATACTAAGAAAGTGGAATGCGAACCACGAATGGGCCCCTAGGCTAGTGTAGTGTGTAGGGGATCGCTGGGAGTGTAAGAAAACACTAAGGGTGTTCAAGATAGCCCACCCCAAGACCCTGAAAAGAAGGAGTAAACTGCTACTACTTCTCCAGAAACACACTAAACTCGCGATGGAGGATTTTGCAAAGACCACAACAGACTGCAAAGAACTGATGACGGATTCCTGGACCTGAGGACCTGCAAAGGAAGGGGACCAAGTCCAAGAGTCGTGAAAGTGTCCAAGGGGGGGCAGGAGCCCACTAAACCCCGGATGAAGGTGCAAAATGGCTGTCTCCGGATGGAAGAAGCTGAAGATTCTGCAACAACGAAAGAAGTTTGGAACTTCTCCTTCGCGCAGAAGATGTCCCAAGGAGTGCTGGAGGATGCAGAGTTGTTTCCTTGGCAAAAGACCACAAACAAGCCTTGCTAGCTGCAAAGGTCGCGGTTGAAGAAAAAGGGTGCTGCCCAGGCCCAGGAAGGACCAGGATGTTGCCACTTGGGAGAGGAGACAGAGGGGGCCCTCAGCAACATAGAGAGTCCACGCACAAGAAGGTAGCATCTGCAGAAGTCCTTGAACACGGGTTCAAGAAGACTGAGCACGGCGGTTGTCTCAACACTACAACAGAGGGTCCCACGGAGCCGGAGATAATCTCAGGGAGCTGAGCATTGCAAGACGGAGTACTGGGGACCTGGGCTAGGCTGTGCATGAAGGATTCCTTGGAAATGTGCACAGAAGCCCTAGCAGCTGCAGTTCACGCAGTGCACAGGACAGTTGGACCACTGCACAGTCTGGGTCACTTGGATCCACCACCTGTGTTCCAGGGGCCACACTCGTCAGGATGAGCGGGGTCCCAGAGTACCGGTGACGCTGAAGTTTGGTGCCTGCTGAGGCAGGGGGAAGATTCTGTCAACCCACGGGAGATTTCTTGGTGGCTTCCAGTGCAGGATGAAGGTAGGCAGCCCCCAAAGCATGCACCACCAGGAAACAGTCGAGAAAGGCGGCAGGATTAGGCGCTACAATGTCGCTGGTAGTCTTCTTGCTACTTTGTTGCAGTTTTGCAGGCATCCTGGAGCAGTCAGCGGTCGATCCTTGGCAGAAGTCGAAGAGGGAGATGCAGAGGAACTCTGATGAATTCTTGCAAGTCGTTGTCTGAAGAAAAGCCCACTGGAGAGACCCTAAATAGCCCTAAGAGGAGGATTGGCCACTTAGTCAGGTAAGCACCTATCAGGAGGGGTCTCTGACGTCATCTGCTGGCACTGGCCACTCAGAGGCCTCCAGAGTGCCCTCACACCTCTTGATTCAAGATGGCAGAGGTCTGGGACACACTGGAGGAGCTCTGGGCACCACCCCTTGGGTGGTGATGGACAGGGTAGTGGTCCCTCCTCTTTCCTTTCTCCAGTTTCGTGCCAGAGCAGGGACTGGGGGTTCCCTGAACCGGTGTAGACTGGTTTATGCAAGGAGGGCACCATCTGTGCCCTTCAAAGCATTTCCAGAGGCTGGGAGAGGCTACTCCTCCCCAGCCTTTAACACCTATTTCCAAAGGGAGAGGGTGTGACACCCTCTCTCAGAGGAAAGTCTTTGTTCTGCCTTCCTGGGACTGGGCTGCCCAGACCCCAGGAGGGCAGAACCCTGTCTGTGGATTGGCAGCAGCTGTAGCTGCAGAGAAAACCCCAGAGAGCTGGTTTGGCAGTACCCGGGGTCCATAGTGGAGCCCCGAGGGTTCATGGAATTGGCCCCCCAATACCAGATTTGGCATGGGGTGACAATTCCATGATCTTAGACATGTTACATGGCCATATTCGGAGTTACCATTGTGAAGCTACATATAGGTATTGACCTATAGGTAGTGCACACGTGTAATGGTGTCCCCGCACTCACAAAGTCCGGGGAAATTGCCCTGAACTATGTGGGGGCACCTTGGCTAGTGCCAGGGTGCCCTCACACTTAGTAACTTTGCACCTAACCTTAACTAAGTGAGGGTTAGACATATAGGTGACTTATCAGTTACTTAACTACAGTGTAAAATGGCTGTGAAATAACGTGTGCATTATTTCACTCAGGCTGCAGTGACAGTCCTGTGTAAGATTTGTCTGAGCTCCCTATGGGTTGCGAAAGAAATGCTGCAGCCCATAGGGATCTTTTGGAACCCCAATACCCTGGGTACCTAGGTACCATATGCTAGGGAATTATAAGGGTGTTCCAGTGTGCCAATTAGAATTGGTGAAAATGGTCACTAGCCTATAGTGACAATTTTAAAGGCAGAGAGAGCATAAGCACTGAGGTCCTGATTAGCAGAGCCTCAGTGACACAGTCACTACACAGGTACACATTCAGGCCACAAACTATGAGCACTGGGGGGTCCTGGCTAGCAGGATCCCAGTGAGACAGGCAAAAACAAACTGACATACATGTAAAAATGGGGGTAACATGTCAGGCAAGATGGTACTTTCCTACATCCATTTCCACCCACCAACCGACCCGGGCATGCTTCACAGTCTCTGCGTGGCTGCGGGATCCCATGTACTCGTGGATCAGGGAGCCAGCGATCCACCACCGCCTCCAAGCCTTCCTCGTCCATTGGAACATCCTGGACAAGTTGGCGGCGGGATCCACCATCACCTGTCCTATTGGGAATCTATCACCATGGACAGGTAGGTGTTGCAAATTGTCAGAAGGGGCTACTCCCTCCCTTTCAAGACTACCCCTCCGGCCGTGCCACCATCATACAATCATCTGTCAGAGGATCATTTGGCACTTCTCCACGAGGAAGTGACAGCTCTCTTGGTCATGAGAGCAATAAAGAGGGTCCCTGTGCCAGAAGTAGGTTGTGGTTGTTATTCCCACTACTTTCTAGTCCCCAAGGGTCTTTGCCCTATCTTAGCTCTCCGGTCCCTCAATCTCTTCCTCAAGAAGGAGAAGTTCAAAAAGTCCTGTCTGCTGCCCTGGACTCTGGAGACTGGATGGTAGCTTTGGACTTGCAGAACGCCTATTTCCACATTGCCGCCCTGCCGACCCACTGATGTTACTTAAGATTTATGGTAAGTCACAAGCTTACTTTCAGTTCACCGTGCTCCACTTATGCCTTTCCAGCTCCCCTCGGGTTTTCACAAAGGTGATGGTAGTGGTTACAGCTCATCTGCGCAGGTTAGGGTTTTCAGTCTTCCCCTACCTCGACAACTGGCTGTTGCAGGTCTCTCTCCCTTCCTCAATCAGATGTCACAGAATTGACAGATGCGGCCACATGGAAGAGGCGGAGATTAGAGGCCTCTGGTCTCCGGTAGAGTCCGGGCTCCACATCAGGTTTTTGGAGTTCTGGACGATTTGAGTTGCATTGAAAGCATTCCTTCCCTCTCTCAAAGGGAAAGTGGTGCAGGTGTTTACCAACAAAACCACCACCATGTGGTACTGCAACAAGCAGGGCAGAGTGGGGTTGTAGACCCTCTGTCAAGCAGCTCTTCGCCTCTGGACATGGTTGGAATTCTGGGACATTTCCCTGGTGGTTCAACATCTGGTGGGCTCTCTGAACACCAGAGCAGACAAACTCTACTGTCGATCCATAGTCGATCACGAATGGAGTCTCCATCCGGAGGTGGTGCAAGGTCTCTTTCAGCAGTGGGGAGAGCGTTGGTTAGATCTGTTTGCCTCCACAGAGAACGTGCATTGTCCCTTGTTTTGCGTGTTGGAGTTTCCAAGGCGGCACTCGCTCAGCAACGCTTTTCATCTCTGGTGGAGTTCAGGCCTCCTTTACGCCTTCCTGCCAATACCACATATGCCCAGAGTTCTGAAGAAGATCAGGCACGACTGGGCCCAAGTAATCCTGGCAGTTCTGGACTGGGCATGAAGAGTCTGGTATCATGAGCTATTGAGCATGGGCATCGATCCTCCAATCAGACTGCCTCTTCGGGAGGATCTTCTTTTGCATCAGCAGGGGACATTCCTTCACCCGAACCTGTCCAGTCTCCACCTCTTTGTGTGGAGATTGAGCAGTGGCAATTGACAGCTTTTGACCTTCCGCCTGAAGTCTGTAATGTTATCTTAGCAGCCCAGGCGTCCCTCCACCAAAACGGTATATGGCTGTCGTTGGAACAAATTTATGGCATGGTGTATCAACAAATCTGTTGAGCCAGTTTCTGCACTTCTCTCTGAGGTTCTCCTTTTCATCCCCTCTCTTCCCCAGCAGGGCTCTGCTCTGGGTACCCTCAAGAATTGTTTGTCTGCCATCGCTGCCTTTTTAGGACTGCCAGACCAACCTTCTCTGTTCAAATCTCCCATTGTTGGGAGGTTTCTTAAAGGACTCACCCCCATGTTCCCTCCTATCCCTATTATAATGCCTCAGTGGAATTTGAATTTGGTCCTCACATATCTCATGTGTGCTACTTTCGAGCCACTCCACAACTGTCCCCTGCGTTTCTTGACTCTTAAAACTGCCTTCTTCATTGCCATCACCTCTGCTCACAGAGTGAGTGAGCTCCAGGCTCTCTCTTCGAAGCCAGCATTTCTATCTGTCCATCCTGACAAAGTGGTGCTTCGTACCAGGACTTCCTTCCTTCCCAAAGTGGTGACAACTTTTCATGTAGGCCAATCAATCACCTTGTCTACTTTTTAAGCACCCCCCCATCCCTCTCATGAGGGAGAGTCCACCACCTAAATCCATAAGGAGTCTGGGGTGCAGGTTAATCTTAGCGGTGGCTGGGTTCTTGGTGAGGGAGATGATGAACTGGGTGTCATCAGCGTAAGAAATGATGATGATGCCGTGGGGGCGGAGGATGTTGGCAAGAGGAGCCATGTAGATGTTGAAGAGGGCGGGGCTGAGGGAGGATCCTTGGGGGGCCCCACAGATGATCTTGGTGGCTGTAGACCAGAAAGGAGGGAGGGGAACTCTTTGTGTTCTTTCGGAGAGGAAGGAGGTGAGCCAGTCCAGGGCCTTGTGGCAAATTCCAGTGTCGAACAGGTGTGTGCGAATAGTTTGGTGGTATACGGTGTCAAAAGCTGCAGAGAGGTCTAGGAGGATGAGGGTGACGGTCTCGCTCTTGTCCACTCTGGTCCTGATGTCATCTGTGCAGGCGATGAGGGCGGTCTCAGTACTGTGGTTCTTGCAGAATCCAGATTGGGAGGTGTTGAGTATGTTGTTTTCTTAAAAGAAGTGCGATAGTAGTGCATTGACTATCTTCTCGCCGACCTTTGCGGGGAAGGGGAAAAGAGAAATGGGTCGGTAGTTCGTGAGGTCTTCCGGGTCTGCTTTGGGTTTTTTGAGAAGAGCGTTGACTTCGGTGTGCTTCCAAATGTCTATGAAGGTTGCGGTGTCGAAGGAACTGTTGATGACGGCTCAGAGCGATGATTTGGCTTGCTGGAGGTGAAGATGGCATCTAGTGTGTGTCCTGCTGAGTGGGTGGGTGAGGTGACCAGTTGCTTGAGGCCGAGGTTTGTGAGGTTGTCCAGCAGGGCTGTGGTGTTGCAGTCATGGGTGCTTTCCAGGTGAAAGTTGAGGTCACCAAGGAGTATGTAGTCTGTGGAGGAGAGGGCGTGGGAGCTGATGGTATCGGCGATGGAGTCACAGAATGGGGGGCGGGGTCCTGGTGGTCTGTAGATGAGGGTTCCTCTAAGGGTGGCGTTAGCGTTTATGTGTATTTGAAAGTGTAGGTGTTCTGCGTTGTCTAGGGAGTCGTTGGTGTTGGTGGAGATTTTTATGGAGTTTCTGCATATTATGGCGATGCCTCCTCCTGGTTTGTTGGTGCGGTCTCTACGGGTGATTTTGTAACTCTCTGGGATGGCTATGGCGATGTCGGGTTCTGATGAGGGGTTCATCCAAACTTACCCAGCAGGACAAACAAAATTGCAAAGTTTTTTTTTTTTAAAGCTGACTTTCTTTTATTTTGCCATGGCGTCTTTTCTCACTTTCCACCCATGTTTTCTTTTGTTTTTGCTCGTGGGCGCTCTTCTCAAAGGATGACAATTAAGTTGTTAGAAATATTGCAAAGCAACAGTGTTTCTTTATTATGTGCAATCTCTGAAATGATGCTTTAACACATAATCGTGCAGTACACCCCACCATAATTGCCCCAGTCCAACCCATTTTATCCCACAACAATCCACTCCACCATAACCAAATCCACTCTAACCCACCCCACTTCAATCCTCCCAGGCTGCCCCATTCCAATTCGCCCCACTCAAATAAAAAACAATCTGCACCACTGTGAAACAATCTGCGTGCTCCAATCCAAAACAAGCTGCCCCATTCCAATCTACCCCACTCCAGTCCAAAACAATCTGCCCCAGTCCAAAACAATCTGCTGCACTGCAATCTGCTACACTGCAATTCAAAACACTCTGCCCCACTCTAATCCAAAACAATCTGCCTCACTCCACTCTGCACCACTCCAATCCAAAACAATCTGCCCCACTTCAATCCAAAACAACCTGCCCCGCTCCAGTCCAAAACAATCTGCCCCACTTTATTCCAAAACAACCTGCTGCACTCCAACATGCCCCACTAAAATCCAAACAAACCCACTCCAATACAGAACAGTCTGCCCCACTCCAATTCAGTCCCCCTCACCACACGACAATCAAACGCAATCCACCCCACTACAACCCAGTCAATCCCACACAAATCCAATCCCTCCAGTCCTGTCCACCCCACTCTAATACAATGCACCTCACCCCAATCCACTCCAGTCCAATCCACCCTCCTCCAATCCAACCCACCATACTCCCATCCAAACCATACCACTCCAATCATCCCACCCACTTATCATTCCACTCCAATCCAAACCACCCTACTCCAATCCAGTCCACCCCACTCCAATCCAGCCCACCCCACTCCAATCCAGCCCACCCCACTTTAATCTAATCAAGTCCAAACTACCCAATCCACCTCCCTCCAATCCAAACCACTCCACTCCGGTACAAGCCACTTTAATCCACCCCACTCAGTCCAGTCCAGTCCACATTAATCCACCCTACCACAGTCAAATCTACCCCACTCAAAACCACCTTAATCTACCCCCACTTCAATCCAGTACACCGCTCTGCAGTCAATCCACCCCAACCCAATCCAGTCCACTCCTTCAAAATCCACCCCACTCCAGTCAAATCCATCACAATCTACTCCATTCCACCCCAAATCACTCCACCCCATGTCAGTCCACCCCAATCCAATCCACCACACTCAGTCACATTCACCCCACCACACCCTAATCCACACCACTCAATCCAATTAACACCACTCAATCCAATCCACCCCACTCAATCAAATCTGATGCACTCCACTCCAGTCAATCCCACTCCAGTCTACCCCACTGCAGTCCAGTTCACCCCACACCAGTCCAGTCCACCTCACCTGAATGCAACCCACCCCAGTCCAATACATCCTAGTACAGTCTAGACCACCCCAATGTACTCCAGTCTCATCCACCCCATTCTACCCCAATCTACCACAGCCCATCCCAGTTCAGTCCACCACACTCCAATCCAATCGATCCAGCCTACCCCACTCCAATACAATCCACTCCAATCCACACCACTCCACCCCACCCTAATTCAATTCACCTCACCTCATCCCAGTTCAGTCCCCCCACACCAATGCAATCCATCCACCCCACTGCACTCCAATCCACCCTACCTCCATGCATTCCATCCCACTCCAATCCACCCAACTCCAATCTACTGCAATCCAATCCAACACACCCCACTCAATCCAATCCACCCTTCCCAAACCATTCAACTTAACCCCACTCCACTCCAACCACTCACTCCAATTCACCACACTCTACCTCCAGTCCGCACACTTTATCACAATCCAGTCCACCCCATCCCAGTTCAGTCTGCCCCACTCATATCAATCCAGCCCACCCCAATACAATCCGGCCCACTCCATTCCAGCTCAGTCCATCCCACCCCACACCAATCCACCCCACCCCAATCTAATCCACTCCGGTCCAGTCTATTTCACCCCACTCCACTCCAATCTAATCCACCCCACTCCAGTCCAGTCTAATCCACCCAAGCTTACTTCATTACAATCAACTCCACCCCAATCCACCCACCCCTTTCACTCCAATCCAAACCACCCAAACAATCCAATCTAATCCACCCCACTTGAATCCACCCCAGTTCCATCCTCCTCACCCCATTTCTATCCACCCCACACCAATCCACCCAAATCTACCCTCATCCAATCCACCCATTCTACTCCAATCCACCCCACTACCTCAGTCCACTCCACGCTATTCCACCCCACAACACTCTGCCACTGAACCCTACTCCCCTCTGCTCAACTGTATGACACTCTATTCCTCCTACTTCACTCTACATCATTCAAACAAATCAATTCTATGACACTCTACTCCCCCACTTCACTCTGACAATCCAAGCCACTAACTTTTAGCTGTGCTCAACGGGAACCACACTGAAGTACAACATGGCAAAAACACATTGCAAAAGCCAGTAGCTCTTGTATAGGCGAGACCTATTGGCTTTGCCAATGCTTGTTTGGTATTGGTGAGAGCCTGAACGTTCACTGAAAATATCATTTCACAAAAACTATGAGAAAACCAAACAAGCATCAACAAAGCCAAAAGACTGACAGCCAACACCAGTCCTATTTACTTACAATGCTTGTTTTGCACCAATAGAAATATTCCATTGTACTCCGGTCATTTAATTTACCCCCAAATCGTCTCTCTCATTTTCTAGAAAAATGCAATAATTTCAAAAAACAATTCCAGTGAGAAATACTTAGTATCCTTTACTTACCTATAATAGAACCCAGTATTTCAACTTTGAGCCGTGTGAAACTCTGTGGTTTGATTTGTCATTGAAAAGTGTTTAGAATAAAGGCTGTGGTAGACAAGCATGGTTATCTGCAGGAACATAGAAGAAAGAAACATGCAGCATACATCAAAGTAGACCAAATGTTAAACTGACTGCGTATTGCTGACAATAGTGTTAATACTCCAAAGGCTTTTCCTGAGAACTTAGCTTCAAAACATTCAGATGAGTATAAGTATCCCTTATCTCAGAGCTAATCCCATAAATCACAGAAGGGGTACATTTATCTTGATGTGCTATAATCAAAGGAAACATAAAAAAGCACCCCCCCCCCCTACCAATAAAGTATAAAAAATGCATTCAAGCCATGGACTCCAACTAATAGAGCAACCAAAATCACCATTGTTGAACCTGGGTAGCATAAATACGTAAAACAGTGGTTCCACTGGATTTATTTAATAAGGGCTAAATAGAAATTTAGGACAGTAAATAAGTCAGTCAAAGTTGATTTAATCACAATTCTAGGTAATTTAGCACATCCCCTCTGGATCTGGGCACAGTGTTATCAATACATTATAAACTCAATAATACATACAATCGTGAAAGTGGGAGATACGTAGATTAAAAAATAAGTAATTACGAACAAGGTGTTTCTTAAAAACAAAGGGGGTCATTACGACCCTGGCGGTCATAATCCGCTGCCCTGGGGATTATGAGTCCCCGACCGCCAGCCTGTCCGTGGCGGTAAACACTGCCATGGAAAGGCTGGCGGTAAGGGGACTTGGGGTGCCCCTGGGGGCCCCTGCACTGCCCATGCACTTGGCATGGGCAGTGCAGGGGCCCCCAGGCATAGCCCTGTCGCGCATTTCACTGCCCAAATTTCGGGCAGTGAAATGTGCAACGGGTGCTACTGCACCCGCTGCACATAAGCATTGCCGCCGGCTCTATTACGAGCCGGCAGCAATGTTGATGTGACATTTCCGCTGGGCCAGCGGACGGTAACACTGTTACCGTCCGCTGGCCCAGCGGAAATGTCATAATAGGGAGCCAGGAATACCGCTGGCAGTGGCGGTATTCTGTCTCCCGCAGCCTCGGCGGTCTTCTTGCAAGACCGCCCAGGTTGTAATGACCCCCAAAGTTCTTTGTTTTCTTTCAATCAGACAGAAAGTACAGCACAGTGCATTTACAGACCGATTCTGTGTTTTTTTGACAATGCACAAGTGGCAGGGATACTCCTTTAACAACATTAGAAGTGCTAAAAGGAAGTGCTTGGGATGTACTCATGTTAGTCAAAATTCCTAAATTGTTGTCATCCACCCTTGTACCCAAGCCATATATGCCTGTGCGCCTGGGACATTGAGAAGCGTGTTGCCCCAGCAGCATTTACACTGTGAGGCAAGGATGACTGTGGTAGGTAAGAATGGCTACAATCCTCCCTTACCTACAGAATTTACATTATGGAGCAAGGAAGACCTGGGCAGGTCTTGCATTGGTGCCTGTTCACAATGACGAACAGGGCACGGGTCCAGTTCATCCTTCCCCCTTTAGAAAATGAAGGATTTGTCCATTTTGGTTGTTTCTCGGTTGTGGCTATGGCTTCAGTGTGTGCTTTGTGAAAGTACATGGAGTCCTACGTTTTAATCTTCGTTGTTAGTGTCTCAAAATGGTTGAGCCAGTAGCAAGTTATTTCTACAGGTGTGTGTATTTCTATTGTAAGTGCAGTGTAGATATTATTCACTAATTAGGAGCCTTCCTCACTAAGAGAAAGGTATTCAGTTACACAATATGTCCAGTTCATCTCTTAGATTTACAAAGCCCCCACCAACTCTCAGAATGTTGTGATTATTCCCTGTTTTATAATGATGATTCTTAAAGAAAATGAAACTTTCCATGTGCCACAGTTAAAAGATTTACTGAACCTTCTTAGGCATGGCTCCATCTAGTTTGTTTGTGATAGGAGTAAGTATGCTTTGAAGTAAGCATTTTCCCAGGTTCAATTGGAAATAGCAGATTTGAGTTAATAAGCTCAACCCTGTTTCGATGAACTGTTCTCGGGTTTCCAGATTTGTTTGGCGCAACATTCACTGATGTCTTATTTTTTCCTCAACATATGTTCACGCTCTGGTGACTCAATGAGTTTGAAGCAGTCAGCCTGTTCGTTTTGATCAAACTATCTGAATGCAAAGTGGGTTTCTAAGTCACAACTGATGTGAAGGTGGACGAGCAAAATCGATAGAATGCAAAGTTTTATTGAAATAAGTAACACATGCTAGTAATTAGTGTTCAGCATGTTTAACCTAATCAAGCTGCCTTTATTTCAACCATATGTAGGAACTTGGATGCCTACAAGACTACCTGCTTGCCTTAACTACAGAAGACCACATTCGCAGCTACACAATGCAGGTAATGGGCTGGTACTGTAAGCAACTTGAGTAGAAAGCAATTCTGAGAGTGTAAATCTTCTTTGTGGTTTTTCAGATACATCTAATGCCTTCTGCAGGTTCTTTGTCTTTGAAACATTACATGTTGGAACCCAAATTCACAGTCCGTGGAGGGCACCACTTATCTCTCAGTGTGTTGTCCTGTCATTACAATATTGAAGTACAGAAATAATAATGCCTTCTGCGACACCTGGTGTCCGCTCTTTTGTAGGACTCTGACCCGCTGGGGGTCTATCCATCATCGCTGTACATTTGCCTCAACCTGCTTGTTAGCTCATATTTTCTGCACCGAGTGTCTGCTCCCTTCTATGTGTGCATTTCCGCATTGGTAGTGCCTACCCCACCAATCTGTACTTGTGCCTAAGCACTGGTGTCCTCGCCTGCTCTCAATATGCCTGTTTCACTGTCCTTAGCTTTGCACCTGCTCGATTCATGTATCCCACACCCGGGTTTCTGTTGTTGCTTTTTCTGCTGGCATCCTGTGTTCTTTTTGTGTATTGCTTTATCCATGCACTCGTTCACTCTTAATCTATCCCTTGACCAATCTAACCATTGACTCATTCGCTCATTCATTTTTAGAACTTCAAATGGTATTATCTCACACTATCCAGAGGTAATAATTTGATTTCCAATTTGGCCAGTGTTCTTTGCATTAACTCCCTCAAAATCTAGTTTTTTATGCTTTGTTCAAATTTTTCCTATCTTCCATATCATATGTAATTATAATAATCCAAATATTCTGTTGGGTAACAACACATCTTCATAAATATTGCTTTTCTGATGGATATTTTTGATTGCAAGTTCAACATCTTCAGAATATCCCCAGACTCTAGACTGGATCCATAAGATTTAAACAGCACTGCTCCCGAACAATGCTAGGTGGCGCCATGTGGCTCAGAGTTGACTTCCTTCCACCCCAGAAGTGACAACTGAGCCACACATAAGCACCATCCTTCACTCAAGCATCCGTTCCTTTCTTTCTGCCCTTTCGCATACAGATCTGGAGCTTGCTCCCAACTTTTTCGTCTTCATATTATGAGGTTTTTTTTTTAACTAAATTTTTCCCCAGTGTGCAAGGGACCCCTTGTAAAACTGCGAGGTCGAAACCTTGCAGGGACTGTCATAAATAAATGTCTGACAGACCTTTACAAGGTGTACCTCTGGTGCTTGAGTTCTGGGCATGACTCCAAGTCCTGCGAGGAGTGTCCCCTTGTGAATCCAAAGGTGTTTCAAGAACGTGAAGTGAAGCTGTACAACGCATAACACTGGAAAAAGCCATAGAAGTCTCACTACCACTCAAATTTGTGGGAGCTGACCCCTTCCTGCACTCAAGCCGGTCCCCGTCGCCAGGTCCTCAGCATGGTCCATGTCTTACTGTAATTTAAAGAAGAAACACAAGATGGCGGAACAGGATTTGTCCCAGTCTCACCACCCTGCGCGAGAACTTGCATGAACGTCAGGGTGCCTCTTGGTCTCTTTCCCAGTCCCCCGTCAGCGACATCACAACAGATGTGAGTCCTTTAAAGGCAATGTTACGGATCTTTGGTACTCTTTTGGCTCCCTCTAGAGTGCCTCCTGGCCCCAAGGATCCACGGAGGCCTGCAGCCAAGTTACTGCTGCAGGGCCACCCTTGCTGCCGCCTGTGCCTCCTGAACCTGTTTGCAGACTCCGCTCTGATGCCAGAGCTGATAGTGAACCTGGCACAAAATACACACTTTGACATTGATACTGAGCCCAATGTTGCTGGTGCCAGAAGAAGACCCTGCCCTGGTAGTCCGACTCCAAGCCCAGATTGGTCTCTTCCCCAACCGAGGTTGCATCCCAAAGTCATACTGACACACCAGGTCCTAGTTCACAGAATTTTGCCTTTGCCTCAGAACTGCATCCCTGTCCCCCAACAGCTTTTCAGTTCCGATTTTATCAGAGTCAACCAGCCTCTGTAGACAACAGTGAAGATGAGGGTTTATTTTCCCCTAGACTGTAATGATGACAATTTGTTCATGGACTTGCAGGAGGCCATTTGGTTACAAACCTTACCAGACACTGGGTTGTGTTCTCTCCCCAGGCTATCAGTGGTAGGGAGTGCCTCCTTTGCTGTGGTAATGAGACAGCAGAAGGTTTGGATTTACAACTGCCAACTATGGTCGTCATAACTAATGTACTGACAGAAGTTTTACAACCTGGACAGACTTCCTCTGTGCCCTTTTTACCCTGACACCCTTATGGCCATCTAGCCTAAGCCTTGTTCCTGTCCACTGGGGAACATGCAGGCAACCCTTATTCCTTGCTGTAGCACTCTACAGCAGAAGGTTTGGTAGTTCAGGCTTCCACCAGTATTGTGAACTGCAATTCACGCCCTACAACTCCCCCAGAAAAAGGCTCAAAATGAATCAAAATATTTGGGAAACTGATATCTTCCTTGGCCAGTCCCCTGTTCTAAGGAGATATTCCCATGCTTTATGGGACATGGTTGGCAAGAACTTGTGATGAGTTTCAGGCCTACTTTGTTCGAACGCTTGAAAGAAAGCTGGGCCACAGCACATTCTTTAAGCTTTTCTACCTTTGCAAGACTGTACCCTCAACAGTTTTGCCCCTTTTGACGCTACTCCAGAGGGTTGGTGTACCAGCAGTGCCCAAGGCCCACCTCTCCTGCAACAGATACCCCGGTCTTTTCTGGGTCAATGCGGGGATCAAGCAGACAATATCCAGGTGTAGGAAGCTGGCTTGCTTTCTGGTGGGTGCACAAGGTACTTAGACCTTATACCAGGTTCAGGTATCCCCTCTTAGTGGAGTTTAGGCAGTATGTAGAAGTCAGGCTGTCTAGCAGTAACTGTGGATGAGCAGCCAAGGCTTATCTAGGAGACATGCAAAGCTCATGCAATACCACTGTAGTCACACAGCACTTGCACACATGAAAGAAAACACTCAGTTGTACAAAAATAAAGGTATTTTTGGAACCCAATACCACAAAATACTAGAAGGGTACCTATGTACAGTATATGAGGGACTTACGTGGGGGTACAGTATGCCAAATGTGGGGTGAAAAGGATTCCAGCAACCAAGTTTAAAGGAGAGAGCATACTCACTGGAGTCCTCGTTAGCAGGATCCCAGTGAACACAGTCAAAACACACTGACAACAGGCAAAAAGTGGAGGTAATCATGCCAGAAAAGAGGGTACTTTCCTACAAGTACCCTTGCACGCCATCAGGTGGCGTTGGTCGACAACGTGTCCTTTGTTGGCGTCATGGTCGCTGTTATGACATCATAGTCGTACATAGGCACCACCACAGCGCGCTGACGTCAGTTCTTTTCTTTCCACGCTAGCCTACGTACAGATCTGGAGAAGAGCTACCCTCAGTCGCTTTTTGACTGACTTGTCAACCTTTTTGTCGAAGCTTTTGACTACTTGGTGCGTCGAAATGTCTTCCCGTAAGACCGGATTCAAACCATGTGACTCCTTTCACCGCATGATGTCGGTGATGGATATGCACCTTGTGTGCTTGTGGTGTCTGGAGCGCAACCACGGCCCAAAGTCGTGCTCCGAGTGCTGGGCCATGAACCCAAAGGCATTGATTGAGCAGTCCCTAAAGCTCATGGCGGCCCGGCGCTTGGTTCCGCGTCACTCCGGCTCTGGCTCGAGAGGAAGTTCACAAGACCGCTTGCGGAGCTATCACTACTCGTCCTCGCCCCACTCTGAATCCTCTGGACATTCGGGTCACAAAAAGAAGTAGAAGAAGAAAAAGCGTTCTTTGACTTTGCCCTGTCGCTCGGACGATGCGACGCAGAAAGAGCGACATCTTGCTACAGCTCCATCCTTGGAGCTTGCTTTTAGGTTGGCTCCACACCTCCCCAAGTTTCGGGGAGCTAGAGCCATCCCTGCCCAACTCAGGGAGTTTTATGAGTCCATAGACCTCATATTTGGGTAGACTGGCCCTTCTGTAATGCCCTCAGGCCCAGTATAGTTGGCAGGGCCTCTTCGGGTTCCATGTCGGTGTCTTTGGCCTCTACTCCGGAGAGCACCCCAGGATCTGTTACCGGACGACGACAGTCGTGCCATTGCGACCTTTCCCGGCATCGGTACAGAAGTCGATGCTCCCGACGTCAGTTGGGCCCATAATCAATGTTGACCCCATATTCATTCCCGACTCTGACCTGGAAAAACGTTGCCCGATGTCGATTCCGACTTCAGTTCGGACCTCCTTCCCCATGGTGGACCCTGACCCTTACCCTATGGGTATGGGTGGTAAGGTGAGAGTATGGAGGGGTCGCTGGACCCTTTAGAATACCAGCTTGAAGATCATTACATGGACTGGGGACAGGAATTGGGTTTTGCCAGTGGGTTGGACACCTCCCCTGACTCTGTCGTGCTTTCTCCCACTACCGTGGCTACGGAGCAGGGAGCTTCATACTCAGTGATGGTGCGAAGAGTGGCTGAGGTCCTGGGCCTCGAGCTGCCTTCAGTGGCAGTCAGGACTAACCTCCTGACTGAGGTGCTTCAGCCCACGGCTTCCACATCTGAACCTGTAGTGCCCTTTAATAAATCACTCACTGATGTCCTGCTGGAGACGTGGTCTAAACCCAGCACAGGGGCTCCTGTCAACAGGACAATCACCCCCACTACAGGCCAGTGCCTAACAAGCCTAAATTCCTGAACCAACATCCGACGCCTGAGAACTTAGTCGTTTAGGCTTCTTCCTCTTCAGGCTTCTTCCTCTTCTGGCACCTTTCCTTTCGCACCCCTGGACAGGGAGTCAAAAAGATTGGACCAACTTGGGAAGAAAATGTTTTCTTCCTCCAGTCTGGCATTGCGGTCCGTGAACCTTGCATGCCTTTTGGGATGCTACACCCATACTTAAAGGGATTCGGTCACGCAGGTGCTGCCACAGGTCCTGGAGGAGGCCCGGCCCAATCTCTCCCAAGCTGGTGCTGACGGGAGGGACGCAGCTAAGTTCATGATTCGATGTGGACTGGACACGCCGACTCACTGAGCAGATCATTTGCGTTGACAGTGGCCCTTTGGCACCACGCTTGGTTGATGACATCTGGATTTTCTGAGGATGTCCAGCAATCGCTTAGGGACATGCCCTTCAATGGCATCTGTCTCTTCGGAGACGAAGCAGACCCAGCGCTCAAGCACTTTGAAGAGTCCCTGTCTGTGGATCAGGGAGCCAGCATTCGGTCCCTGTGCTAGAAGTAGGTCGTGGTTGTTATTCCTGCTAATTTCTGGTGCCCAGAAAGGACAAGGGCCTTCATCCTATCCTAGAGCTCCAGTCCCTTAAATCTCTTCCTTGGGAAGGTGAAAATGCTCACTCCAGCTTGGGTCCTTTCTGCCCCGGACCCTGGAAACTGGATGGTAGCGCTAGAGTTGTAGGGCACCTGTTTTCATATTCCTGTCATGTCTGCCCACAGACGTTACTTGTGGTTCGTAGTAGGTCACAAGCACTTTCAGTTCACCGTGCTCCCTTTTGGCCTTACCAGAGTCCTTCAGGTGTTCATGAAAGTGATGGCACTGATTGCAGATCATCTGCACCGGCTCGAGGTTTCAGTCTTCCCCTACCTCGACGACTGGCTGTTAACGGCAGGCTTGCCCCAGGTTGTCGTCTCCCACGTCCAGATGATGTTGAACCTCCTGCATTCGCTAGAGTTCACCATAAACATTCTGAAATCACACCTGACTCCCTCTCAGACGCTTCCTTTCATCTAAGCTGTTCTGGACACAGTGCAGTTTCGGGCCTATCCTCCCAAGTGGTGAGTCCACAGTATTCAGGCTATGATACCAATATTTCAGCCTCTATCCTGGGTTTCTGTGAAAATTACTCATGGCCTCCTGTATCCTGCTGGTCACACATGCCAGATGGCATATGCGGGCTCTGCAGTGGGACCTAAAGTTCCAGTGGGGGCAGCATTATAGGAATCTCTCTGACATGGTCCAGATCTTGGAGGGAACTGCACAAGATATGCATTGGTGGCTAACGAACTGAAATTGGGTCAGAGGCAGATCCTTTTTCCTTCCTCAACCAGATCGGACAGTGGTGACAGATGCGTCATTCCTGGGATGGGGCGGCAATATGGGAGAGGTGAAGATCAGAGGCATCTGGGCTCCGGCGGAGTCCAGGCTCCACATCAACCTTCTGGAGCTCAGGGTGATCAGGCTTGCATTGAAAGCATTCCTTCCCTCTTTCCAAGAGAAGTTGGTGCAGGTGTTCACGGACAACAGCACCGCCATGTGAAACTGCTAGAAGCAGGGCAGGGTGGGGTTGTGGACCCTTTGTCAAGAGACACTGCATCTCTGGACATGGCTGGAACATCAGGGCATGTCCCTGGTGGTTCCACATCTGACGGGCTCTCTGAACACCAGAGCAGACAAACTCAGTCGGTCGATCTCGAATATCACCTCCTTCCAGAGATGGCACAAGATCTCTTTCAGCAGTGGGGAGAGCCTTGGTTAGATCTGTTCGCCTCTGCAGAGAATGTGCAATGTCTGCTGTTTTGCGCATTGGAGTTTCCAAGGTGGCACTCGCTCTGCAGCGCTTTTAGTCTTGAGTGGAACTCAGGCCGCTGGTACGCCTTTCTGCCAATACCGCTTCTGCCCAGAATTCTCAAGAAGATTAGGAACAACTGGGCCCAAGTCATTCTTGTGACTCCAGACTGGGCATGGAGAGTATGGTATCCCGAGCTTCTGAGCATGGCCATTGATCCTCCACTCAGAGTGCCTCTTTGGAAGGTTCTTCTGTTGCCGCAGCAGGGGAGGGTTCTCCACCCAAACCTGTCCCGTCTCCGCCTTTTTGCGTGGAGAGTGAGTGAGCTACAAGCTCTTTCTTCGATGCCACCCTTCATCTCTGTTCATCCTGGCAAAATAGTGCTTCGTACTAGGGCCTCCTTCTTGCCTAGAGTGGTCACGCCCTTTCACGTAGGGCAATTCATCACCTTGCCCACTTTTTACATGCCCCCACATCCTTCTTGTGAGGAGGAGAGACTCCACCATCTGCATCCAAAAAGAGCATTGGCGTTCTACCTCAAACGCACAAGACTTCTGGGTGGACGATCAACTCTTTGTGGATTTTGTGGGCGCGAAGAAAGGACAGGCGGTGCAACCATCTCCAGATGGGTTGTTCTCTGCATCAAAATGTGTTACGCTTTGGCTAAATAGCAACCTCCTGAGGCTTTGAATGGTCACTCAAACAGAGCAACAGCTGCAACCACTGCTTTAGCATGCAGTATCCCAGTCCTGGTCATCTGTCAGGGAGGAACGTGGGCGTCCCTGCACATGTTCACCTAACATTACTGCCTGGACAGTCCGGTCTGCAGGGACAGCTATTTTGGCCATTCAGTCCTGCAGAACGTCCTAGTATGAACTTGGTTCGCCGACACAGCTCCAGGGATGGTATTGCTTGGGTATCTATTCTAAGGTAAGGAATCCGCACCTAAAAGTCTTTATCAGATGAACAAGATGCTTACCTTTGGTAATGAATTATCTGCTAAAGACATATTCTAGTTGCAGATTCTTAACAACCCACCCATCCTCCCCGCTCTGTGAACTGATTTTTAGGTACAGGGACTCGCATGGAAAGTCGTGGAAAGAAACTGACATCAGCGTGCCGGGGTGGTGCCTATATACAACCGTTACATCATCGTAGCAACCACGCCTCCAACAACGGACACGGAGTCGACCGACACCAACCAATGGCGCACAAGGGTACTGCTTGAGGAAAAATCTCCAGATCCAGTCTGATGCCTGGGGAAAATTCTAAGGTAAGGACTCTGCAACTAGAATATGTCTCTGTAGGAAAGTACTCTATTTTTGGCATGGTTACCCCCACTTTTTGCCTGCTGTCAGTGTGTTTTGACTGTTCACTGAGATCCTACTAACCAGGACCCCAGTGATTGTGCTCTCTCCCTCTAAATGTGGTTGCTTAGGACTTTGTACACCCCACAATTGGCATACTGGTGCCCCCTTATAAGTCTCTAGTATATGGTACCTAGGTACCCAGGACATTGGGGCACCAGGGTTTCCCCATGGGCTTCAGCATGTATTGTGCTAACCATGATAATCCATGTAAAATGTGTCTGCAGGCCTGCCATTACTACCGGTGTGTAAAGGTGCATGCACCAGGTCACTGTAAGTCACCCCTATGGTAGGCCCTCCTAGCCCAGATGGCAGGGTGCAGGTGCCCCTACAAACTCCAGTTCCATTACACTGGACTTCGTAAGTGCGGGGAAGACATCTTTACCCATGTACTGGACACAGGTCACTAGCTGTGTCCAGCTACATAATGGTAACTCCGAACTTGGGCATATTTGGTATCAAACATGTCGGAATCATACCCCAATAGTGTTGCCAGTATTGGTTGTATGATTCCATGCACTCTGGGGGCTCCTTAGAGGACCCCCAGAATTGCTCCTACTAGTCTTTTGGGGTTTTCCAGGCAGCCTGCGCTGCTGCCACCCCTCAGACAGGTTTCTGCCCTCCTGCTGCTTGACCAGCTCGGGCAGAGGAAGTCAGAACAAAATATTTCCTGTGGGAGAGTGAGATGACACCCTCTCCCTTGGAAATAGGTGTTACAAGGCTTGGGAGGGGTAGCCTCCCCAAGCCACCGGTATGATATGAAGGGCACACTTGGTGCCCTTGCGTAAACTGGTTTGCACCAGTCCAGCAACCCCCAGTCCCTGCTCTAGCACGAAACTGGACAAAGTAAAGAGGAGTGACCGCTCCCCTGTCCATCACCACCCTACGGGTGGTGCCCAGGGCTCCTCCAGGTGGCCACTCGATTCTTCCATCTTGAATCCAAGTTGGTCAGAGGCCCCTGGGAGCATTTGAGTGGCCAGGTAGGTGACGTCAGAGTCCTCTCCTTATAGGTGGTCACCTGGCAGGTGACCAGTCCCCCTTCCTGGGCTATTTAGGGTCTCCCTCTTGGGTAGGTCCTCAGATTTGATGTGCAATATTCCAGCAGGACTCCTCTGCACCATTTACTTCATCTTCTGGCCACTGGGACTGCAACTGGACCTCCGGGAACTGACAATCTGCAACTTCAGCCACAACTCTGCTGTGCAACATTATTTCTCCGGCTCCTTCCAGCAACTGCATCATTTTCTCTGCTGTGTATCCTCTTGAGGGCGACGGGTCTTCAGCCTGCGTAAGAAGTAAGAAGGAACCTCCCTTGGAGTGAAAGAGTCACTCCCCTGCACCAGCAGGCACCAACTGCAACGACAACCAGCTGCGTGGATTTTCTCTCCTCCGGAGCTGCTTGGATCCTGCATCACAGGTGGTGGGCTGGAGTGGTCCCCTTGGTCCTCTCTACCAGCTTTCCAACTTGGGAGATGGTAAGCCCTTGCCTCTCTTTGCAGGAGAGTACCCCCGTGCACTGCGACTCTTGCACCTCCAAGGGATCTTCAGGTTCCATGTAGCCCTGGCCCCAGCGCTCCTTCCTGCACAGCACAGTCTCCTGCCTGCTGCTCCACCCACGTGGGACTCCTCTTCAAGTGTGCTGAGTGGGCCTCACTGCGACTCCTGTGCCTGCTGCAACTGGATAGCCTGTGGGAGCTACCTCCTCTTCTTGTGACTCTTGCAACTGCTGAGGGACACCTCGGACTCCCCTCCTTGGGTCGAGTCCCCTGGACCTTACTGGTCCTCTTCAGCCTTGCAAACCTTCTTCTCCGACTTTTGCATTTGCCAAGGCTTGTTGGTGATTTTCCAGCACCGCTAACCAACTGCCTCTCGACCGCCGACGTGGGACATCACTTGCATCACTTCTAGGACTCTTCAACTCCTGTGCTGCACTGCTGACCTTCTTTGTCTGCTGTCGACCTGGCCCTGCATCCACAGAAGGGTGGGTAGAGGCTCCTGCCACAACCGGACACTCCAACTCGAATTGGACTTGGTCCTCTTCCTTTGCAGGTCCTCTTCTGTCAGGATCCATCTTTGGGTTCTTCCATTCTCGGTTGGGTCTTCCATAATCCTTTTCCAAAGTCCACCTTTTGGTTTTGGAGAAAACCAGGTACTTACCTCTGCTCTACTGGTCGCCGGGGGTCACACTGGTACTCACCTCTTAGGGTTCCTAGTTCCTCCAGCTCCCTTCTACTGATTCCACGTCCTTGGGTGGGGGACTGCCTTTCACATTCCACTTTTTTAGTGTATGGTTTGGCCCTTCCCTAGGGCCCTCAATATTCGCTATTTTACCAATGCCTATTAGTTTCTATGCTATTTACTGATTACTAATGTGGATGTAATAGTGTGTTTACTTACCTCCAGTTAAAGGATTGTCTATTCAGTATTCTAGTATATGTGTTACTATAATAAAGTACCTTTATTTTTGTAGCACTGAGTGGTTATTTCATGTGTGTAGGTGCTGTGTGGCTATAGTGGTATTGCATAAGCTTTTCATGTTGCCTAGATAAGTCTTGGCTGCTTTTCCACAGCTACTTCTAGAGAGCCCTGGCTTCCTAGACACTGCATACACTTATCTATTAGGGGATACCTGGAACTGGTGTAAGGTTATAACACCATAGGTGCTCACCACACACCAGGCCAGCTTCCTACAATGTCTACCAGATAATTTTTTACCAAAGGTAAGTAACTTGTTAGTTTCTGCCCCACATAGAAGTACCAATTTTGAACCGGTGTTAAAAAGCCTGATATTGGTTTGCTATGTTAGGTCCATGGAGCGCCAGATCTTCTTTAGCGGAATCAAGGCAGCCCTTGCTTTGCCGATTCTTGCCCAGAAGTTAGCGACACCTTGTTTGTCAATTACACTGCCCAGATAGGTGAAGGCCTCAGCCTCTTCCAGCACATCACCTACAACAGTTAATGCAGCTGTGCTGGCCGTGTTAGCCTTCAGGATCTTGGTTTTTCTCCTGTAGAACTTGAGGCCAATTTGAGATGATATGGCTGCCACAGTGTCAGTCTTCTGTTGCATCTGCTGATCGGTATGGTTAAGAAGGGCCAGGTTGTCTGCAAAGTCCAGGTTTTTGAGCTGTGCCCATGTGGTCCACTGGATCCCATTTCTTCTCCCTGCTGTGGATATCTTAATGATCCAGTCTATGGCCAGCAGAAAGAGAGTGGGTGAGAACAAACAGCCCTTATGGATCCCGGTTTTTACTTGGAAGGCTTCTGTGAGTTGTCCTCCATGGACTGTCTTGCAGGTCATCTTCTTGTAAGAGTTCTTGATGATTCATACATGTTTATCTGGCACACTGTAGTGGTGGAGGAGTTTCCAAAGGGTCTCTCGCTGTTGAATGCCTAATCACAGTATGTAGGAAAGTGCCCTCCAGGTGATTCTGAGCAAGCGCCCACCTTGGGTTGACCACTCCAGTCCACCACAACGACGCCTGCAGCCTGAATCCAGAGGACACCTCGACCACGACAGAATCGGACGAAGATTCCCGACGCAAAAAGGTACCCCTGCAACTGCAGCCCCCTGGCCTCGGGGAATCCGACCTACAGTGCAACAATGTACAGCAGGTAAACCCCCATCCTTGTCCAGCCTTTGGGTTCCCGGAACCGACCCTCTGGACTTCACCTGCAGCATCTTTGTGGCCTCTGGGGTCCCCTATAATAAAACATTTGGAGCCCAGTGCTGTGTTTGGACCGTGCACCCGGCCGCCCTGTTCCTTTGAGGGTGTGTGTTTGGTGCTGACCTGTGGCCCCTCCGGTGCACCTCCAAACCCCCAGATCTGCCCTCCGAAGACACGGGTACTTATCTGCAAGCAGGCCTGATTCTGAGTGCCCCCAGTCTCCATAGGGGCCCATGTTAAATTTGCCTCATCTATGACCTCTGCACCTGGCCGGCCCCATGTTGCTGGTGGTGGATGTTTAGGGTTAACTTGAACCACAACCTATGGACATCCAAACTCCGGAGTTGGAACTAACTCCTGTACTTACCTTCAAATCATACTAACTTTTCTTCCCCCCAGGAACAGTTTCTGAAAATTGCAGTGTCAACTTTTAAAACAGATTATTGCCATTTATTAAAAAACTGTATAACTTGCCAATTCTAACCAAAGTGGTATTGATACATATGTTGAATACTTATTTATTCATGTACTTACCTACAACTTGAATCTTTTGCTTCTAGAAATAAATTAACAAAAGATAGTTTTGCTATGTAAAAACCATTGGTCTGGAGCTAGTCATTGAGTGTGTGCTTCCTTTATGCTCTGTGTGTGTACAACAAATACTTTGCACTACCCTCTGATAAGTCTAACTGCTTGGCCACACTACCACAAAAGAGAGCATTAGTATTATCTACTTTAGCCTCTCTTAAGCCTTTCAGGAACCCCTGGACTCTGTGCACACTATATCTCACTTTGATATAGTATATACAGAGCCAGCCTCCTACAACTACTCCCTCCCCTTCGGATGTATGATGGAACAATGCATGCACTTACAACGCATGCCTTTACAACGCAGTAAGTACAATGCATGGTCATTACCATGCATGCACTTACCTCAAAATGTTTTTACAATGCATATGCATTTACCACGAATGTCTTTACCACGAAAATTTCGTAGGAAAGGCATAGTTGGTAAAGGCATATGCATGGTAAAAACTAGAGGTAAGTATAACATACAATATATATATATATAGTTATACAATATATATATGTATATATATATATAGTTATACAGTTATATATATATATTTTCACAAACACACCCTTCCACTCAAAAACCCTACCTACCTTAAACCCTAAAAATTACCTTACGACCCCAAGATCCATACCCACCCTAAAACCTAAACACCCTTTACCACCCCAAACTCACCCTAAAAACTAAACACCCCTTACCACCCAAAATACCATACCCACCCTAAAACCGAAAAATGCCCTTACCACCCCAAAACCCATACCCACTCTAAAACCTAAACACCCCTTACCACCCCAAACTCCATACCCACCCTAAAAACCTAAAAATACCCTTACCACCCCAAAACCCATGCCTGCCCTAAAACCTAAAAAAGCCCTTGCCACCCCAAAACCCATACCCACACTAAAACCTAAAAAAAAAAGGCCCTTACTACCCTAAAACCCAAACCCACCCTAAAACCTAAAAATGCCCTTACCATCTCAAACCCAATACCCACCCTAAAACCTAAAAATGCCCTTACCACCCCAAAACCCATGCACACCCTAAAACATAAAAATGCCCTTACCATCCCAAAACCCATACCCACCCTAAAAACTAAACACCCCTTACCACCCCAAAACCCATAACCACACTAAAACCTAAAAATGGCCTTATTACCCCAAAACCCATACCCACCCTAAAAACCTAAAAATACCCTTACCACCCTAAAACCTATACCCACCCTAAAACCTAAAAATGCCCTTACCACCCCAAAACCCAAACCCACCCTAAAAATGCCCTTGCCAACCCAAAACCCATACCCACCCTAAAACATAAAAAATGCCCTTACCACCTCAAAACCCATACCCATGCAAATACCTAAAAATGCCATTACCACCCCAAAACTGAAACCCATCCTAAAACCTAGAAATGCCCTACCACCCCAAAACCCATACCCACCCTAAACCCTAAAAATGCCATTACCACCCCAAAACCCATACCCACCCTAAAACCTAAAAATAACCTTACCACCCCAAAACCCATGCACACCCTAAAACCTAAAATTGCCCTTACCTCCCCAAAACCCATACCCACCCTAAAAACGAAACACCCCTTACCACCTCAAAACCCATAACCACCCTAAAACCTAAAATTGCCCTTACCACCCAAACCCCATACCCACCCTAAAACCTAAATGCAAGGAAGTTGCGACTCTCTTGGCCAAGGGAGCCATAGAGAGGGTCCCTGCGCCAGAAGCAGGTTGTGATTGGTTTTCCCACTAATTTCTGGTACCCAAAACAGACAAGAGCTTACGTCCTATACTAGACCTTCGGCCCTCAATCTCCTCAAGAAGGAGAAGTTCAAAGTACTCACTTTGGCTCAGGTCCTATCTGCCTTGTTCTTGCAGGATGCTTTCCTTCCATATCCCTGTCTTGCCTGCCCACAGACACTACCTGCAGTTCGTGGTAGGTCACGAGCACTTTCAATTTAACGTGCTCCCCTTCGGCCTTACCAGCACCCCTTGGGTGTTCACGAAAAAGATGGCAGTGGCTGCAGCTCATCTGCGCAGGTTAGGGATTTCAGTCTTCCCTTACCTTGACGACTGGCTATTGAAGGCAGACACGCCCCCAGAAAGTCACTTCCCAACTTCAGATTACGGCAAACCTTCTGAACATGCTGGGGTTCACTATAAACATGCTGAAGACACACACTTGACTCCCTCTCAGACGTTCCATTTCATCTGAGCTGTTCTCTACACACTGCAGTTTCGGGCCTATCCTCCCGAAAAGTGAGTCGAGGATATTCCGATGATTCAGCCTCTATCCTCGGTTTTGGTGAGAATGACTCTGAGGCTGATGCCAGATGACATGTGCGGGCTCTGCAGGGGGACTTTAAGTTCCAGCATCAGGGGAATCTCTCCAACATGGTCCAGGTCCTGGAGTGGATTGCAAAAGATCTGCAGTAGTGGCTTTCGAATCAAGATTAGGTCAACGGCACATCCCTCTCCCTTCCCCAACCAGATCTGACAGTAGTGACAGAAACCACTCCCCAGTCCATCACTACCCCAGGGGTGATGCCTAGAGCTCCTCCAGGTGGCCACTTAATTTTGCCATCTTCAATCTAAGGTGGGCAGAGGCCCCTGGGAGCATCTGAATGATGTCACAGCCCCCCCGTCTCCCGAAAGGTGGTCACCCTGCTAGGTGACCAAACCCCCCTTCCTGGGCTATTTAAGTCTCCCTTCCAGGTGGGTCTTCAGATTTGACGTGCAAGATTCCAGCAGGACTTCTCTGCTTCATTCATCTTCTGGCCACCTGGACTGCAACTGGACCCTCCAGGAACTGACAGTCTGCAACTCCAGCAACGACTCCGCTCTGCCACATTGTTCCTCCAGCTCCTTCTAACAACTGCAACATTTCCCTGGCTGTGCGTCCTCTGAGGACGACGAGACGTCAGGCTGCACAAGAAGCAAGAAGGAATCTCCTTTGGAGAAGAGTAGTCACTCCCCTGCATCTGCAGGCACCAACAGCAACAACGTCCGGCTGCGTGGATCCTTTCTCCTCCAGAACTGCGTGGATCCTGCAATACAAGTTATGGTCTGGAGTGGTCCCCTCGGTCCTCTCAACCAGCTGTCCAACTTGGGAGCTGGTGAGCCCTTGCCTCTCCTTGCTTGATAGTACCCCTGTGCACAGCGACTCTTGCAGCTACCAAGGCTTTTTGGCTCCTCTTCCAAGGGATCTTCAGGCTCCGTGTAGCCCCTGCCCACAGCACCTCTTCCTGCCTTCCCCGGCCTTCTGTCTGCTGATCCTTCTTCAGGTGTGCTGAGTGGGTCTTACTGCGACTCCTGTGCCTGCGAGTTGCCGGGGTGGGGGGGGGACTGCATCCTCGTCTTTTGACTCTTCTCACCGCTGAGGGTCACCTGGGACTTTCCTCCTTCGGTTAAGTCCCCCTGGACCTTGCTGGTCCTTGGCAGCACTGTAACTCTTCATCTGCGACTTTTGTCTTTGCCAAGGCTTGTTGGCGATTTTCAAACACCACTGACTATCTCCCAACTCTTCTTCTGTCGTGGAACATCACCTGCATCACTTCTTGAAATCTGTCTTGCTCAGTTGCTGCACAGCTGACTCCTTGTCTCCACCATCAGCCTGGTTCTGCATCTCCAGGCGGGTGGGTAGTGGCTCCTGCCACCACCGTACACTCCATCTTGAACTGGACTTGGCCCCCTTCGTTTGCAGGTCCTCTTCTGTCAGGATCCACCATTGGTTTCTTCCAATCTTGCATGGGTCTTGCACAGTCCTTTTCAAAATTTCTCCTGTGGGTTTGGGGAAAAAACAGGTATAACCTCTTCTCTCCTGGTCGCTAGGGGGCACCCTGGTACTTATTGGGGTTCCTAGTTCCCCCAGCTCCCCTCTACAGATTCCACGTCCTTGGGTGGGGAACTACCTTTCACATTCCACTTACTTAGTATATGGTTTGGTCTCTCCCTATGGCCTTCACTGTTTTCTATTGCTTTACTATTTGCTATTGCTTTCTATGCTAATCACTGACCTCTAATGTGTATATAATAGTGTGTTTACTCACCTCCTAGTGGAGTATTGCCTATACAGTATTTTAGTATTTGTGTTACCATAATAAAGTACCTTTATTTTTGTAACAGTGTGTCATTCTTTCATGTGTGTAAGTGCTGTGTGACTGTAGTGGTATTGCATAAGCTTTGCATGTCTCATAGATAATTCTTGGCTGCTCATCCACAGCTACCTCTAGAGAGCCCTGGCTTCCTAGACACTGTCTACACCTCGCTAAAAGGAGATTCCTGGACATGGTATAAGGTGATAACACCATAGGTGCTCACCACATACCACACCAGCTTCCTACATGCTCCTTTGGAGCCGTTACACAATTGTCCTTTGTGGCTCCTTACTCTCAAAACTGCCTTTCTTGTTGCCGTCACCACTGCTCGCATTTTTGTCTGTTCACCCTGAAAAAGTGCTGCTACGTATGAGGACCCTCCTTCCTTCCCAAAGTAGTTAGACCTTTTCATGTAGGCCAGTCCATCAGTTTGCCTACTTTGTAGGCACTTCCACATCCTTCTCATGAAGAGGACAGACAACACCGTCTGGATCCAAAAAGAGCGTTGGCATTCTACATCAATCGGACCAAAGATTTTTGGGTGCACAATCAACTCTTTTGTTGGATATGTAGGTGCGAAGAAAGCAAAGGCGGTGCAAAATCGTACCATATCACAATGAGTACTACTTTGCATCAAAATGTGCTACACTTTGACAAAGAAGCAACTCCCTGAGGGCTTGCATGCTCACTTCACCAGAGCAACTGCTGCTACCACAGCATTAGCATGCAGAGTTCCGGTCCTGGATATCTGCCAGGCAGCAACGTGTGCGTCCCTGCACATACATAAAAAGCATTACTCCCTAGACAGTCAGGTCTGCTGAGACGGCTACTTTGGTCATTCACTCCTGCAGAACTTCCGAGTATGATCTTGGTTCGCAGTCCACCACAGAGGATGGTATTGCTTGGGTATCCATTCCAAGGTAAGGAATCTGCAACTAGAAGTCTCTATCAAATGAACAAGTTATTTTCCTTTGGTAACAATTTATCTGGTAGAGACATATTGTAGTTGCAGAGTCCTCCCCGCTTGCAAACTGAGTTCTAGGGACAGGAATTTCCTTTTCAGCACCTTAGCTCTGGCGCACCATTTTCAGTGCTCTTCATGGCTCCGTGCTTTGGTGTGGAAAGTCGTGAAAAGAATCTGATATCACCCAGGCGTCACCTATGTACGACACCGACGGCATCACAGCGACTACAACGCCAACGACGGGCGTAGAATCGACTGACGGTGTGCAAGGGTACTGCTTGAATAAAAATCTCTGGATCCAGTCTAACAACAGGGGGAAATTCTAAGGTAAGGTATCTGCAACTAGAAAATGTCTCTACCAGGTAAATCATTACTGAAGTTAAGTAACTTGTTCATTTGCAGCACATTTTCAGCGGTCAGGATTCCTAGGCTTTCTGACTGGCTGCTGAAGGCAGGCTTGCCCCAGGCAGTCAACACCCACCTCTAGAATACAGCGAACCAACTAACATCTTTGGGGTTTCACTATCAACATCCCAAATTGACATTCAACTCCTTCACAAACTTCTGAGCCATTCTGGACACGGTCCAATTTCAGGTGGCATATGTGTGCCCTGCAGAGGAATCTTGAGTGGACAGAACATTGTGGGAGGTCTCTCCAGTCACTTCCATATTTTGGAGGAGACTACAAAAGATCTGCAGTGGTGGCCGCTGGACCACAATTGGATCGGTGGCAGACCCCTCCCCCTACCACATCCAGAGCTAATAGTAGTGAACAATGCATCGCTTCTAGTAGGGGCTCGGTGCCACATCAGTCTTTTGGAGTTGCAAGCCATTCACAAGCCAGCCTACTATCCATCAAAGGCAGGCTGGTGCAAATGTTTACAGACAACAAGCAGGACGGGGTGGGGTCGTGGACTCTGTGTCAGGAGGCCCTGTGCCTCCAGAAGTGTTTGAAAATGCTTAGGGATTTTTCTGGCGGTGCACCACATGGCAGGATCACGAAATACCAGGGCGGATGAGCTCAGCTGCTGGCGCCTAGAAGACCATGAGTGGCAGTTACACCAGGAGGTGTGCAAGGTCTTTTCCGCAAATGGGGCGAAACTTTGCTCCATCTTTTGGCCACCACCATAAAGGCACAATGTCAGCACTTTTGCTAGTTGGAGTTTGCAAGACGTCTACTACTTAGAGACACATTCAGCCTAGAATGGCACTCGGGACTCGTGTACAACTTTTCCTTTGAGACCTCTACTGTCTTGAGTTCTGAAGAAGCTTAGAACTGGCCTCGCCCAAGTCATCCTGGTGGTACTGGATTACATTAAGAGAGTGTGGTATACTGAGCCATCTGCCCTCTCATCAGACTGCCCCTTTGGGAGGATTTCCTGTCGCAGCAGGGTAGGATCTTGCATCCAAACTTTTGCACATTCCACCTCCAAGATTGAGTAGTGGCTGTTGACTACCTTTGACCTTCCACCTGCATCTAAACTTATGCACATCCCACCTCCATGTTTCGGAATTGAGTAGTGGCTTTGACTACCTTTGACCTTGCTCCCGAAGTTGTCAATGTCACCTTGGCAGCAAGACAGCCCTCAACGAATTGTTTATTGGGACAAGTAAGTGACTTGGTACAGCACCCACTAGATTGACCAACTTCAGTCCAAGCTTTCCAAAGTGTCACTTTTTGCATTATCCCTAGCCCAGCAAGGCTAGGCTTTGGGCACAATTAAAGCTTATTTACAGCTCTTTTACCTTTTTTCAGATTGCCGGATCAGCCTTTTTTGTTTCTATCACCAGTTGTGATTCATTTTCGGAAAGGTTTGCAATATATGTTTTCTCCTCCTCTGTACGTGCCAATGGGATGTAAATTTGGTTCTTACGTTTCTTATGTGCACTCCCTTTCTGCACACTGGTCTGAGCCAATCAGCGATTAGACTCAGCATCTGAGGGTGCAGTCAGTTCACACAGCAACTGATGTTAGCATGTGCATGTGGCTCCTAAATACAACACCACACGTCATATCCAGAGTGAACTGACCCTTCTGCAGAGCTGTGTGGCACCACCTACAGGCACACAGGGGTACTGTTGAAATTTTCCTGCTGCAATCCCAGGGAAATATTCAGAAGGTGAGAAATCAGAGGTTAGATAGTCTCTACTAGAAAAAGGGTTACTTGAAGGTAAGTAGCTTGTTTGTTTTTGTGCTAGGTGTGGTTTGGACATTCTTTTTACTGCATCTTTGCAGTTAATATGGTGGCTGGTACTGGTGAACTAACATATCACATGTTAGTTTCATTTAATTTTATTTAAATGTGTTGGCTTCGGTGTTGATCATGTTGTTTCCTTTTTGCTATTCTTAGGCACTGAAGAACATTGCTGCTATCAGCCTTATAATTCACCATCCGAATAAATCAACAATTTCCTGTGGCATTTAACTGTGGATTTTTATGAGGAGTACCAAATATAGTAGATCAATGTTTTGACAGAAGTATGGGCGTCCCCTCGCCGTTTGGATTCAGAAGGAAGCGCGTGGTCTCCATCTGGTGTTAAACATGGTGTACCTTAACACTGTACTTTATAGAAAGAACATATGCCAAATAACCTGCACGTCTCACAAGTATATACAGTATGCAAATATTGTAGCATGGTATGGAGGCATTGACTTGATTAAGATGCTTTATTTACATAACAAATGGCATTTTAATTTAATTACAAACAGCGCTGTGGCCATGTTAAGCAAAATAAACTTTGCAGGAAAGAAAATGGAGCATGTCCCAGTGCCCTTTTGGTGAGCTACTTAAGCTCTGCTTACATTCATATACCTCTAATGGCAAGTACTTTATTTGAAGTAGAAAATTTCAAGGCTTAACGAAGCAAGACAATAATCCTTACAGTTAAAAATAACGCATATTTTGTTCAATGCTGCTGTATAATGAATCTAATGTATAAAGGGTTTGTGTATAAAGGACTGAAGTGCACATTGGTAATGAGAAAGTGCACCAACATCTATATATGGCCTCCTTTTGCCATCAGAATAGCAATGTAAACTTTCTCGAATATTAATTCTTTCTATTATGAATGGCATGAAAGAATGACATTTTTGTATGGCTGATGTGAGGAAAAACTATTTTGAACACTATGTAGGATGTAACTGTTTTGAAAATTGCTCACAAACTCGTTGGGACACAGAATGCAAACAGTTGCTGAAAGGGTCCTGATGGCCAAAGAACTACCATTTTAAAACAGTTGTGCATGCATTATCTTTGATGCTAACAGAGCAAAGTGAAAGATTCTCGAGTTTGAGATGTTCACTAATCAGTGAAATGTAGTGTAACAAGACCGCCAAAAAACATCCACGTAATAAAACATCTGTATGTATTTTCTTTTTGGTTTGTCAGTTTCTGGACACTGAAGTTGAATCTTTGACATGTTTTAGTCTGACAAGGAGCAATAGGTTGAATTACAAACATGTTTTTGTGGGTTGACAAACTGAATCCACTGTACCATAGAAATATTTTCACGTGTTGGTGTGGTAGTTAACATGAGAACAGAGTGGCAGATGCAACTCAGACAAAAAAAGATAACTTTCTTTAAGATGGCATCATGAAAGCTCTTGTCTTCCATGAGTCTAGTCATGTTAGGGTCAGTAGGAAATCTATAACATTTAGGAGAAACTGAGAGCACAGTAGCATGTTATGATGTCTGGTTTGTAGGTTATATGCAGACTTTTGTGAAATGAATGCTAGAATATTTGTGTAGCTGCCATGTGCATTATTACTTCTGGCATTTAGAGGAATGGATGACAGTGTAAAATGTATTCACCCCTATTAATAAACATCAGTTTCACATTCACCAAATCAATATATAGATAGCAGAGGATGCTGATTTAACTCTCAGGCCCTTATAGCTATATACCCTTCTTTAGTTGTTTTGCGTGGCTGGCTTTGAGTAGCTGTACTTGAAAATGGTATTTTAATACATGTCTTTTCCAGGAGTAGCCGCAGTATCCTAATTGTACTGATTAAGATTCATTAATCAGAATATTAATTCCATGTGACGACCAGTGGTTGTGTGATAAATTGGTCCACTTAATTAATACAAACAAATTCTGCTGTATGTGGCGCTGTTAGATTGCAGATTTTACAGTTTGATTTCCATTGCTCCCTTTCTTTGAAGTTAACGGCTATTGGCCATTTATTACGGCCACATCTTTTTTTCAGACCGCTAAACTGTTAATGTCTTAACGCTCCTTTAAATCAGGATTGTGCCATGCACCTTTGTAAAGATTACTAACACTCCAAATTTCTCTTCATGGAAGCCTTGTTTACGGAGAGAATCTTTGGAAAGATACATTCTAATTGCACTTTGGGTATGTGAAAAGGAAACCAAAAAGGCTATGTAACTATAATTTTTTGTAACTGCTGACTTCGTAATACAAATAGAGGAAATAGCTGGGGGGTGTTACTTCTTAAGGCAGTAACATTATTCTGTATAATAAGTCCATCTGTAGCATATCATTGGCCAAAAATAATCTGAAACTTTTATTTAAAAAACATTTGGGGATATTGATTTTTATCTAGTGAAAATTACTATTAAGGCATATCTTGTAATTCAATATTAATAGAAAGTGTCCCTTACTTAGAGCCAAGATATGCTCTTTTGTAAATGCACCATTTAAACAGTACGGTTATAGTTAGTCTTCCAAAACATTATTAAAACGCATTGTTTTCCATTTTGGGGCTGGACATTTGTACTTAAATTCTTTGTACTGCTTCAATCATGTTTCAGTCATCAATCATTTACTTTGGAATGTATATTTACCTTGTTTTGAAGTCATTGCAGATATGCCATGCACATTGCAAGGTATGATTAGAGTTAATCAAATATACTTAGCTATATATAGATATATTTATATATTTACGTATAATATAAATATACATGTATTGCTAGAATGTATATTCACTAGTTAGGCATATTGTACTACTTTTTTTGTTGTCCGAAGTTTTCAAAGAAACATGTCAACATCAAACATTGCCTAGCTTCTATCCATTGTATTGTACTTTGGAATTGTAACCTTGCCTACACCAAATTTTGGTGAAGATGGGTTTGCTATGCCACACAGTAGATATTTTGTTCACAGTATATTTCACTGGATGACTCTACCATTCAAAACTAGTGGTTTACAGAGGGTATCTTCAGTCCAGACTGTCCAAAGTTCATTCTTTATAAAATTTCAATGGATGTGTATATTATTGTTTGATAATATAAAACTGGATATAGGATATGCTGATAAAATGTGCCTATTACTATAAATGTAATGTATAAATAACACTGTTTCTAATGACACTTTTGTGACTTATTTTCATGACATATTTTAAAAAGGATTTTAATTTCTTTTCTTATGGGGTTAATATTTTCAATTTTTCTTATTTGGTTGTAAAGAAAGCATTTAAAATATTTCAATTGAGTTCAAATTGTAAAAATAAAAATTATAGTGATGAGTAAAATGTGAAAATGAAGACAGGTATATTGGAAAAAATCTTAAATAAATTGAAGTGACAACAGCATAGCGTTAGCTGTGTTTGTTTTTTATTTCCATTATAAATGAAAAGGTCTCTACTGTGGCAATATTATTTATTTTTAATTGTAAGTTAGGAAAATATCAATTAATGAGCAATTAATGGAGCCAGCGGTGTTGCGGCCGTGCGACGGTTGCAGTTGCACCCGTTGCACTTTTCACTGTCTGCAGAGCAGACAGTGAAAAGCCGCATGGGACCCTGTCATGGGGCCCCTGCACTGCTCATGCCAGTGGCATGGGCAGTGTAGGGGCCCCCAGGGGCCCCGCGACTCCCCGTACCACCAGCCTTTTCCTGGCGGTTCAATCCGTCAGGAAAAGGCTGGCGGTAGGGGGACTCGTAAAAAGCAGCGCTGCCCTGGCGGATTACTACCGCCGGGGCCATTGTGGCGGGAAACCGCCGCCCGCTTCCGCTGCGGTCGTAATGACCCTGGAAGCACCGCCAGCCTGTTGGCGGTGCTTCCATCATTTCAGCCCTGACGGTCCTGTACCGCCAGGGTTGAAATAACCCCCAAAGAGTCTGGTATCCTGAACTCCTGAGCATGATCATCAATCCTCCAATCAGACTCCGCCTTCTTGCATAGAGATTGAGCAGTGGCAGTTGACAGCTTTTGACCTTCCACACGAAGTCCGTAACATTATCTTGGCAGCCAGGCATCCCTCCACCAAAATGGTATACGCCTGTTGTTGAAACACATTTGTGCCATGGTGTAAAGTCTGTTGACCCCCTCTCTGCCCCTCTATCAGAAGTCCTCTTGTTTGTTCTTTCTCTAGCCTAGCAGGGCTCTGCTTTTGGCACCTTCAAGATTTAGTTGTCTGCCATCTTTGCTTTCCTGAGATCACCTGACCAACCTTCTTTTGTTTAAATCTCTTATTGTTGGTAGAATCCTGAAGGGTCTCACTCATGTATTTCCTCCTTCATCATTCATAATGCCCCAATGGGATGTGAACTTAGTTCTTACTTCCTGATGTGTGCTTCTGTCAAGCCACTTCATAACTGATAACTTAGGCGTCTTACTCTAAAAACAGCCTTCCTTCTTGTCATCACTTCTGCCCGCAGGGTGAGTGAGCTGCTGGCCCTTTCATCAAGCCACCTTTCATTTCCATCCATCCCGATAAGGGGTGCTTCGTACCAGGGCTTACTTTTATCCAAAAGTGGTCATGCCCGTCAATCCATCAACTTGCCTACTTTTTATGCTCCCCCCCCATCCTTCTAACGAAGGGAAGAGACTTCACCACCTGGACCCAAAAAGAGTGTTGGCGTTCTATCTTGATCGTACCCGGGGGGCTGGTCAGAAAATGTTACCAGGGCTTCTTTGGGTTCCCAGTGTGGCCGTGGGTTATGTGGGTGCAAAGAAAGGTCGGCCAGTGCAGAAGAAGACCATCTCAGATTGGTTGTTCTCTGCATTAAAATGTGGTATGCATTGGCTAAGAAGCAACCCATCAAAGGGTTTGATTGGTCACTCCACCAGAGCAACAGCTGCAACCACTGCGTTAGCATGCAGAGCTCCAGTCCTGGACATCTGCCAGGCAACAATGTGGGCGTAATTACATTCACCAAACACTACTGCCTGGACAGTCAGGTCCGAAGGGATGGTTACTTAGCCCAATCTGTCCTGTAGGACTTCCTAGTATCATGGTTTGAAGACCCTCCTCATGGGATTGTATTGCTTGAGTATCTATTCTAAGGTAAGGAATCTGCAACTAGAAGTCTCTGTCAGATGCACAAGTTACTTACCTTCGGTAACAAATTATCTGGTAGAGACATATTCTAGTTGCAGATTCCTTACCAACCCACCCATCCTCCCCGCTTTTTTAACTGATTTCTAGAGACAGGGACTTCCATTTTAGGGCCCTAGTTCTGACGTGCCAGGGTCAGTGTTCTTCACTGCTCTGCGCTTCAGGCATGGAACATTGTGAAAAGAAAATGACGTCAGCGTGCCAGGGTGGCGTCTATATAGGACCTACAAACACGATGCCGAACACGGGGTCACCCGCCACCACATAACGGCGCGGAGGGTTACTGCGTGAGGAAAATCTCCAGACCCAGACTGATGCCTGGGAGAAATTCTAAGGTAAGGAATCTGCAACTAGAATATGTCTCTACCAGATAATTAGTTACCGAAGGTAAGTAACTTGTTTGTTTAATTATTGGCCCAGCAAGGCGGTGGGCACAGTTGAATGTTATCGGTGAGACCTTTTGGCTTTTTATGTTTACCTGCTCAACAATCTTTAAATTTAAATCAACTGTTGTGATGCGTTTTATCAATGGGCTGACTCATGTTGCCCTGATGCCGTATGTTGTACCTTAATGGGACTTGAACATAGTGCTTACTTTTGCTACATGCGTGCCTTTGAGCCAATGCTTAGCTGATCCTTAGCTGATGCTTTGCTGATCATCGTGATTACTGTTACTCAAAACAGTCTTCCGAAGTGCCATTAGTCAATTAGGAAGACTGACTCTTTTGGGCAACCATCCTTCAACCCCTCCTTTCCAGATGAGTTAGTACTGAGGATCCGGCAAGCCTTATTGCCAAAGGGTGTCACCCCATTTCTTATTGACAGTTGTTTCACTCTAACTCATCATTCATAGGAGGAAGAACTTCTTCAACTTGATTCTAAAAGGGAGTTGAGCTTTTACACTGACCACACTAGAGACCATCATGCAGGTGACTATCTGTTTAAAGGATTTTCTGGAACAAAGACAAGGAAAGGTGGAGCATAAAAGCACCTTGTGAAGATAGATAGTCCTGTGCATTAAAATCTGCTATGTGCAGGCCAAGAAGCAACCACCTGATGGCCAAGCTGTGATGTGGATGTCTGTGCACATGTTCATGACCGCTACTTTCTTGACAGTTATGTCCGGGGGCTGGGCCACTTTATCTTCTTGGTCCTGCAAGACGTTGTCTGAGTACACTACCCAGACCCTCAACCTTTGGGTGATACTGCTGTGATATCTATTCTTAAGTGAGAATTCTGCTGTTAGATTTATCCATCTGGTAATCAGAAGAATAGGTTATTTACTTTTCAGTAACACATCTTTCTGTTGGATACTCTAACAGCAGATCCCTCACTGCCTTCATGTTTCCCCATTCTATGGAGTGGACTCCTGAACATAAATAAAGTTTCAAGTTAGATTTTGCAACACTGTTGCTTGCAAGTTTTCTTAGTGCTCCACATCTGAGGGCATGGAAGGAAAAAAATAAGAGACTGACAGCACACAAAGGTGGTTCTTATATGCAGCACAGCTCCATCACTTAAGAGGATAATCAAGATGGAGTCACAATGGGCCACATGTCACCACATAGTGGCATTCAAGAGCATAGCTTAGAAAATTCCTGAAATCCAGTGTGGCGCCTAGAGGTATTCTTAAGGTGAGGAATCTGTGGTTAGGTAGAGTATCCAGCTGAAAGAGCATTACTGAAAGTATGTAACTTTTCAATCCTGGTTCTGTTTGGCCCATCCACTTAGTTAATTTTATATTTCTAGCATAAAATGTAACCTAAAACCTTGCAAGAAAGTCCGGCCTGTGCATAGGAAGGTCTGACCAATAACGAATGTGAACAAGATTGAATTTCAAAAGACCAACACTACACTGAAAAATCAAAAGATGAGTCCAGTCCTGAACAACATTTAAAAACTATGAGAAGCTACTAGCAAGAGTAGAGCTATTAGTGCCAGAAAAGTCAAGTCTCCAACTGATTCCTAAAGTTAAGACTGGTTTCAGAAAGAACAGGTATTAGGAGTTTGTTCCAAGCTTTGCCAGTGAGATATGCAAAGGGACAACCTGTTTGCTCAATTTTACATAATCTGATAGAGACTTCTAGTTGCAGATTCCTTACCTTAGAATTTTCCCCCAGGCGTCAGACTGGATCTGGAGATTTTTCTTTGAGCAATACCCTTGCGCATCGGTAGGTGGCGTCGGTCGACTCCGCAGGCATCGTATGTGTCTTGGTCGCCGTGATGATGTCGGGAGTAGTACATAGACGCCGCCCTCACGCACTGATGTCAGTTCTTTTCTTTCCGCGCCACGCGCTGATCCGGAGAAGAGCTACCCTGGCTACTTTTTGGCCGAATTCGACCGTTTTGTCGATTTTTTTTTGTGTGCCACTTTGGTGCGTCGAGGATGTCCCCGAAGACCGGGTTCAAGCCTTGTGAGGACTGCCATCGGACGATATCGGTGACAGATCCTCATCGCGTTTGTCTGTGGTGCCTCGAGCACGACCCGAAGTCGTGCTCCGAGTGCAAAACCATGCACCCAAAGGCATTGAGGGAGCAGTCCCTAAAGCTAATTGCGGCCCAGCACTCGACTCCACGTAGGTCCCTGTCTCGCTCGAGAGGAAGGTCTCGAGATCGGTCGCGGAGTCATCACCATTCGTCTTCTTCTAAATCCTCGGATCCAGGTAAGAAGAAGAAGAAGTCAAAGAAGTCCCATCGCTCTCGGACTTCATCCCGTCGCTCGGCCGACGTGACGCAGGAAGAGCGTCCACGCACTAGGCCTCTGTCCTCGGAGCCTGCGTCCGGGTCTGTTACGCACTTCCCGAGTTTCCCGGAGCCGAGCTGATCCCGATACGGCGCTTTTGGGGCCAAGAGGTTCGGCTGAGGGGCCTTTGGGTTCCGCACCAGCGGCTTCGGCCCCTGCCACCGAGGTCACCTCTGGATACGTGTGCGGATCCGCACCGGCGCCTGTTGCACCTTTGAGACCTTCCCCGGCGCTGGGTCAATTATCAGCGCTCTCGACATTGGTGGTGCCCACTATCGACGTTGACCCAATTCTTATCCCCGACTAATTGGAGTCGGAGCGGCGCCGGCTGACGCCGCCTTCGGCTTTGGTGGGGCCTATTCGCCCCAGGTCGGATTAGGACCCTTTTTCCTATGAGTACGAATATGGGGAAGAATTGGAGGTGTCCCTGGACCCTTATGAATACCAGAATAACCCTGCTTTGGACTGTCCACAGGAAATTGGGCAAAGACAGTGGTCTGGATACTTCTCCTGACACTGGCATGCTGTCTCCTCCTACCGCCGCTACGGCGGAGGGAGAAACTTATGGTATGGTGGTCAGTAGGGCAGCTGAGGTCCTCAGCCTTGAGCTTCCTACTGTAGAGGTCAGGTCTAATCTCCTGACGGAGGTGCTTCAACCTGGGGCTTCTACTTCAAAATCCTTTTTGCCATTTAATGAAGCCCTCACCGATGTCCTTTTGGGTACATGGTCCAACACCCAACATAGGGGCTCCTGTGAATAGGACTATCACACGCCGCCATCGGCCCGCTCCAAACGACCCTAAATTCCTGTCCCAACACCCCACGCCTGAGAGTCTTGTTATCCAGGCTTCGTTTTCTTCAGGCGTGTTCCCTTCCGCACCCCCGGATGGGGAATCCAAAAGGCTGGAACAGTTTGGTAAGAAGTTGTTTTCTTCCTCCAGTCTAGCGCTGCAGTCTGTGAACACAGCATGCCTTTTGGGCCGCTACACCCACTACTTGTGGGATACGGTTGCACAAGTCCTGCCGCAGATACAGGAGGAGGCCCGTGCTTTCGTCTCCCACGTAGTGAATGATGGGAGAGACGCAGCAAAGTTCACAATCCGTTGTGGGCTGGATACGACCGACTCTCTGGGTAGATCGGTTGCTATGACAGTGGCCTTACGGCACCATGCCTGGTTACGAACTTCTGGTTTCTCGGGGGATGTCCAACAGTCACTCATGGACATGTCCTTTGTTGGCACCTGTCTCTTCGAAGACAAAGTGGACTTGGCCTTCGAGAGATTCAAGGATTCCCAGGCTACGGCTGTTTTGCTTTCACTAATGACCGAGCTGACAAAAATCTCTGGAATGCACTTCTTAGTTTAAAGAAGACATTTATTATTACTTCACCACGAGGTTCCTGAGAGAGGAGATTAGTAGGTTGGAGGCACACGTTTAAAAATAGTCACAGCAATGAAAGGAAAATATATCAAAGTGATTCTCAACTGCAATGTACACAGCACATATATGTGATTATACTATAGCATAACTGCAGGGCAGAGAATAAAGTCAGAATTCATCACCGTAGGACCTATCACTGCTCTTCATCTTTCTCATGCCAGCTAGTTGATGACCCCTGTTCAACTGCGAGAAAGAGTTTTTCCACCCTCACGGGGGGGGTCAGGCAGTTGACGTCCACTCCTGACTGAAGTCTCGGAATATTCCCCTCGCTGCCGCCCAGGGACACCATTTAATAGATTAAATCATTAATATTAAAAACATGCTGGGTGCTGTAGGTCTTAGTTGGAAGAAACAACGTCGAAAGTTGGCCAAGTTTTCAAGGCTCTCTCTCCCAAGGCCGACTTCTTCTCTGCACTAAAGAAAAACACAAAATATGCGCTTCCTTATCATGCTATCGTGTTCGGTAAGAGAAAATACGAAAACCACAAGTTTAGCTTACCATGTGGAAAAACACAGCTCCAGTGTCTCAACTGCAATGTCTAAAGCCACGATAAAGCCAATAAGCAGCTAAACTGAATAGAAAATGTAATGTCTAACGCCACGATAAAGCCAATAGGCAGCTAAACTGAATACAAAATGTAATGTGCAACTGGTGAACATTGAACAACTAATATGCACAGTGGTGAAACACAAAGTCAGTGGTCAAACATACTTATTTTCACTACAATGGCTCGGTCCCTTGGTCTTTCCTCTGCCCCTTGCCCACCAAAGTCCGCTTTTCACCCCTTTTGTGGACACGGAAGGGGTGCCCTGTTGCATCCTCCACACAGCCACCGTGCCACGCACGCTGGTCAGCCTGTGCGTGGTGGAGGATGCGGAATCCCACGTTGCCGTGGGACAGGGAACCAGAGGTCTGTTCAGTCCACCTCTGCCCCCGCTGCAGCCTCCAAACCCTCCTAGTCCGTCCCCTCACCCCCATCCAGTTGGTGGCAGGATTCGCCTTCACCTGCCCAACTGAGAACATATCACCACGGACGGGTAGGTTTTGCAGATCGTTCAAAAGGGCTACTCCCTCCCTTTAGAATCTGCTCCCCCACACATACCACCATCCTTCAGTCACCTTCCGGAGGATCATTTGGCGCTTCTCCACCAGGAAGTCGCAGCTCTCTTGGCCAAGGGAGCTATAGAAAAGGTCCCTGTGCCAGAAGTAGGTCTTGTTTGTTATTCCCGCTACTTCCTGATACCAAAGAAGGACAAGGGCTTACGTCCTATCCTAGACCTTCAGGACCTAAACTACTTCCCCAAGAAGGAGAACTTCAAAATGCTCACCCTGGCTCAGGTTCTGTCTGCCTTAGACCCAGGAGACTGGATGGTAACGTTGGACTTGCAGGACGCTTATCTCCACATCCCGATCCTGCCTGCCCACAGACATTACCTACGATTTGTGGTAGGTCACAAGCACTTTCAGTTTACCGTGCTCCCCTTCGGCCTTACCAGCGCCCCTTGGGTGTTCATGAAAGTGATGGCAGTGGTTGCAGCTCATCTGTGCAGGTTAGGGGTTTCAGTCTTCCCCTACCTCGACGACTGGCTGTTGAAGGCGGAATCGCCCTAGAAAGTCGTCTCCCACCTTCAGACTACGGCAAACCTCCTGCACACGCTGGGGTTCACTATCAACGTGCCGAAGTCACACCTGACTCCCTCTCAGTTGCTCTCTTTTATTAGGGCAATTCTGGACACAGTGCAGTTTCAGGCTTATCCTCCAGACAAACGAGTCCAAGACATTCAGGCTATGAATCCGATCTTTCGGCCTTGGTCTTGGGTTTCGGTGAGATTGACTCTGAGGCTGCTGGGCATCATGGCCTCCTGCATCCTGCTAGTAACACATGCCAGTTGGCATATGCAGGCTCTGCAGTGGGACCTGAAGTTCCAGTGGGCGCAACATCAGATCTCGGAGGGAACTGCGAAAGACCTGCAGTGGTGGCTGCCCAAATTGGGTCCACAGCAGATCCCTCTCCCTTCCCCACCCAGATCTCTCTTTAGTGACAGTTGGGGTGGCCACATGGGAGAGGCGGAGATCAGAGGCCTTTGTTCTCCGGCGCAGTGGGGACTCCATATAAATCTGCTGGAGCTCCGGGCGATCAGGCTTGCGTTGAAAGCATCTCTTCCCTCTCTCAAAGGGAAAGTAGTGCAGGTGTTCACAGACAGTACTACCGCCATGTGGTACTCCAACAAACAGGGCGGAGTAGGGTCCTGGACCCTTTGTCAGGAGGCACTACGCCTCTGGACATGGCTGGAACATCAGGGCATTACACTGATGGTTTAACATCTGGCGGGCTCTCTCAACGACAGAGCGGACGAACTCAGCCGTCGATGCACAGCCGATCACAAATGGCTTCTCCATCTGGAGGTGGCGCAAGGACTCTTTCAGCAGTGGGGAGAGCCTTGGTTAGATCTGTTCGTCTCCGCAGAGAACGCGCAATGTCAGCTGTTTTGCGCGTTGGAGTTTCCAAGGCGGCACTCGCTCGGAGACGCTTTTCGTCTTGAGTGGAACTCCGGCCTCCTTTACGCCTTCCCGCCTATCCCTGTTGTAGGAAGTTGGCTCTGTATGTAATATTTCAAAGTAAGAAATAGTGTTCACAGAGTCCAAGGGTTCCCCTTAGCGGTTAGATAGTGGCAAAATTAGATAATTCGAATGCTCTATTTTGTGGTAGTGTGGTCGAGCAGTAGGCTTATCAGAGGGTACTGTTAAGCATTTATGTACGCACACAGGCAATAAATGAGGAACACACACTCAGACTTAAGTCCAGGCCAATAGTTTTTATGTAGAAAAATATATTTTCTTAATTTATTTTAGATCCACAAGATTCAAGATTTGAAGTAAATACATAAAATGCAAGGTACTCCACACAGGTAAGTAAGGAACTTTGAATTAAAGCAGTAATACACACAGTATAGGTTAAAATGCCAATAAGCTATTTTCAAAGTGCCCACTTAGTGCAAAAATCAACAGTTCCTGGTGGAGGTAAGTAAAGGTTAGATTAGGAGGTAAGTAAAACACTTACAAGTCTCAGTTCTTGGGCATAGGCAGCCCACCGTTGGGGATTCAAGGCAACCCCAAAGTTACCACACCAGCAACTCAGGGCCAGTCAGGTGCAGAGGTCAAAGAGGTGCCAAAAACATATAGGCGCCTATGGAGAACAGGGGTGCTCCAGTTCCAGTCTGCCAGCAGGTAAGTACCTGCATCCTCGGGGGGGGGGTTTGTAGAGCACTGGGGGGGACACAAGTAGGCACACAAAATACACCCTCCGCGGCACCCGGGCGGCCGGGTGCAGTGTGCAAAGCAAGCGTCGGGTTTCAGGTAGAAAACAATGGAGGGACCCGGGGGTCACTCTAGCGGTGCAGGCAGGTACAGGGGGGCTTCTCAGGACAGCCACCACCTGGGCTAGACAGAGGGTCGCCTGGGGGTCACTCCTGCACTGAGGTTCAGTTCCTTCAGGTCCTGGGGGCTGCGGGCGCAGTGTTGGTTCCAGGCGTCGGGTTCCTTGTTACAGGCAGTCGTGGTCAGGGGGGAGCCTCTGGATTCTCTCTGCAGGCGTCGCTGTGGGGGCTTAGGGGGGTCGTCTCTGGTTACTCACGGGCTCGCAGTCATCGGGGAGTCCTCCCTGAGGTGTTGGTTCTCTGAATCTCGAGCTGGGAGCGTCGGGTGCAGAGTGAGAAGTCTCACGCTTCTGGCAGGAAACGTGCAGTCTTTGGAAGTTGCTTCTTTGTTGCAAAGAAGTAGCTGGTTTTGAACACGGCTGCTGTTTACGGGAGTTTCTTGGTCCTTTAGTCCAGGGCAGTCCTCTGAGGCTTCAAAGGTCGCTGGTCCCTGTTGGATGCATCACTGGTTGCAGGTTTTCGAAGTTGGAGACAGGCCGGTAGGGCTGGGGCCAAAGCAGTTGTCGTCTTCCTCCTTCTCTGCAGGCTTGTAGGTCAGCAGTCCTTCTTGTTTCTTCAGGTTACAGGAATCTAGTTTCCTAGGTTCTGGGGAGCCTCTAAATACTGATTTTAGGGATGTGTTTAGGTCTGGGAGGGCAGTAGCCAATGTCTACTGTCTTTGAGGGTGGCTACACCCGCTTTGTGCCTCCTCCTTGTGGGGAGGGGGGCACATCCCTAATCCTATTGGGGGAATCCTCCAAACTCAAGATGGAGACTTTCTCAAGACAGGGGTCACCTCAGCTTGGGACACCTTAGGGGCTGTCCTGACTGGTGGGTGACTCCTCCTTGTTTTTCTCATTATCTCCTCCAGCCTTGACGCCAAAAGTGGGGGCAGTGCCCGGAGGGCTGTGTGTCTCCACTAGCTGGGATGCCCTGGGGCACTGTAACAAAAGGGGTGAGCCTTTGAGGCTCACCGCCAGGTGTTACAGTTCCTGCAGGGGGAGGTGAGAAGCACCTCCACCCAGTACAGGCTTTGTTCCTGGCCACAGAGTGACAAAGGTACTCTTCCCATGTGGCCAGCAACATGTCTGGTGTGTTGCAGGCTGGCAGAAACTGGTCAGCCTACACTAGAAGGCGGATTAGTATTCAGAGGGCATCTCTAAGATGCCCTCTGGGTGTATGTTACAATAAATTGCATACTGGCATCAGTATGCATTTATTGTGCTGAGAGGTTTGATACCAAACTTCCCAGTTTTCAGTGTAGCCATTATGGAACTGTGGAGTTTGTGTTTGACAAACTCCCAGACCATATACTCTTATAGCTACCCTGCACTTACAATGTCTAAGGTTTTGCTTAGACACTGTAGGGACATAGTGCTCATGCACATATGCCCTCACCTGTGAAATAGTGCACACTGCCTTAGGACTGTAAGGCCTGCTAGAGGGGTGACTTACCTATGCAATAGGCAGTGTGAGGTTGGCATGGCACTCTCAGCGGAGTGCCATGTCGACTTAGTCATTTTCTCCCCACCAGCACACACAAGCTGTGAGGCAGTGTGCATGTGCTGAGGGAGGGGTCCCCAGGGTGGCATAAGACATGCTGCAGCCCTTAGAGACCTTCCCTGGCATCAGGGCCTTTGGTACCAGGGGTACCAGTTACAAGGGACTTATCTGAGAGCCAGGGTTGTGCCAGTTGTGGAGAAAAAGGTACAGTTTAGGGAAAGAACACTGGAGCTGGGGCCTGGTTAGCAAGGTCCCAGCACACTTTCAATCAAAACTTAGCGTCAGCAAAGGCAACATGTTAGTGGGTAACCATGTCAAGGAGGCATTTCCCTACACCTGTTCTGCCCAGAGTTCTCAAGAAAATCATGACTGGAACCAGAGCACCAATGTTCTCCATAGGTGCCTATGTGTTTTGGGCCCTCCTTTGACCTCTGCACCTGACCCGCCCTGTGTTGCTGGTGCGGTGACTTTAGGTTTGCCTTGAACCCGCAATGGTGGGCTGACTATGCCCAGGAAACTGAACTTGTACGTGCTTTACTTACCTCAGAAACCTAACCTTACTTACCTCCCTCCCCCAGGAACTGTTGATTTTTTCACTGTGTCCACTTTTAAAATAGCTTATTGCCATTTTAACCTATACTGTGTACGTTACTGCTGAAATTCAAAGTTCCTTACTTACCTGTGTGGAGTACCTTGCATTTTATGTATTTACTTCAAATCTTAAATCTTGTGGTTCTAAAATAAATTAAGAAAATATATTTTTCTATATAAAAACTATTGGCCTGGAGTTAAGTCTTTGAGTGTGTGCTTCTCATTTATTGCCTGTTTGTGTACAACAAATGCTTAACACTACACTCTGATAAGCCTACTGCTCGACCACACTACCACAAAATAGAGCATTAGAATTATCTAATTTTGCCACTATCAACCTCTAAGGGGAACCCTTGGACTCTGTGCACACTATCTCTCACTTTGAGATAGTATATACAGAGGTAACTTCCTACATTGGTGGATCAGCGGTGGGGTCTAAGACTTTGCATTTGCTGGACTACTCAGCCAATACCTGATCACAGACTAAGGCGGTCATTACAACCCTGGCGGTCCAAGACCGCCAGGGCTGTTGTGACGGAAGCACCGCCAACAGGCTGGCGGTGCTTCCAAGGTCATTACGAGCCGCGGTCACACCGCCGGCGGTTTCCAGCCACATTTGCCCCGGCGGTGATAATCCGCCTGGGATTACGAGTCCCCGACCGCCAGCCTTTTCCTGGCGGTTTGAACCGCCAGGAAAAGGCTGGCGGTACGGGGAGTCACAGGCCCCTGGGGGCCCCTGCACTGCCCATGCCATGGCATGGGCAGTGCAGGGGCCCCCAGACAGGGCCCCTAGCAGCTTTTCACTGTCTGCTATGCAGACAGTGAAAAGCGCGACGGGTGCAACTGCACCCGTCGCACGGCCGCAACTCCACCGGCTCCATTTGGAGCCGACTCCTGTGTTTCGGCCGAGATCCCCACTGCGTTGGCGGGCGGAAACCAGGTTTCCGCCCGCCAGCCCAGCGGGGATCTCAAACTGACCGCGGCGGGTGTGGGGTTGCATTGGCGGCCGCCAGGCGGTCAGATCCTGGCGGGTGGCTTTTGCCGCCCGCCAAGGTCATAATGAGGGCCTAAACTCAAAAAATTGTTGTTAGAAACTGATTTTTGCAATTTGAACTATTTTTCTAAATTTTTAAAAGTCCTGCTAGGTCCTTGTGTAAGTCCATGTTAGCATTTCTTTTAGAGTTTAAAAGTTTGTAAACATTTGGATTTAAGTTCTAGAAGTAGTTTTTAGATTCTTAAAAAGTAATCTCAACTTTTAGAGTGATAATGTCTAGCACAGATGAGACGTGGTGGAACTCAACCTCACCCGTTACCTGCATCTAGGGATGTCAGAGATAGGGACTCTCTGTAAGCTAAAAAAGATGAAGACTGGGTCCAACCCTACCAGAATAAGGCTCCAGGAGCTTTTGGCAGAGTTTACAAGGGACCACCCCTCTGAGGATAATCCTACAGATGGGGAAGTTAGTGAACAGGAGGATGATTTCCCACCTCCTGTCCTAACCAGGGAGAACAGGGTTTCTCAAACCTTGACTCCACAAATCATAGTCAGAGAGACTCGTTCTTCCACAGGGGCGACCAGTAACTCTGGAAGCATTGAGGGCAGCCTCAATGAAAATGACCTCCTGTTAGCCCGGATGGCCAAAACATTGGCTTTGAAGAGACAGCTCCTAGCCATAGAAAGGGAAAGACATGAGATGGATTTAGCTCCCATCAATGATGGCAGCAACTTAAATAAGGTCAGAGAAAATACTGACATCCTAAAAAGGGATTGTAACAAAATATCAAGATGGTGATGATATCACCAAATGGTCCACAGCTTTTAAGAGGGCTTGTGCAACCAGAAAAGTAAACAAATCTCTCTGGGGTGCTCTCCTTTGGGAAATGTTCACTGGAAAGCATAGGGACAGACTCCTCACACTCTGGTAAAGATGCAGAATCCTATGACCTCATGAAGGCTACCCTGATTGAGAGCTTTGGATTCTCAACTGAAGAGTACAGGATTAGGTTCAGGGGGGCTCAAATATCCTCGAGCCAGACCTGGGTTGATTTTGTTGACTTCTCAGTCAAAACACTAGATAATTGGATAACTGGCAGTGGTGTAAATGATTATGATGGGCTGCATAGCTTGTCTATGAAAGAACATCTGTTAAGTAATCGTTTCAATGACCAACTGCATCAACATCTGGTAGACCTAGGTCCAATTTCTCCCCAGGAAATGGGAAAGATTGCAGACCATTGGGTCAAGACTAGGGGACCAAAACTACCAAAGGGGGTAACCAAAAGAAAGGGGTCATAAAGCCTTCCCTGGGGAAGAGTGGTGCCACATCCAAGGGAAAAAGTAAAGAGTCTTCTACAGGGCCCCAAAAACCTGCTCAGGAGGGTGGGCCCAGAGCCTCTTCACAGTCCTCAAATGGGTATAAGGGTAAAAACATTGATCCCAAGAAGGCCTGGTGTCGAATCTATACTCAGCATGGACACCAAACTGGACACAAGGCCTGTCCCAAAAAAGTCCCACAAGTAATACTACTCCAGTTAGAACTGGAATAGCCAGTCTCCAGGTGGGATCAACAGTGTGCCCAGAGGAAGTCAGGGTTCACACTGAAGCTACATTAATCTCTGAGGGTGGGGTAGACATAGCCACACTTGCTGCCTAACATGCAAAAATACAGGCAGCAGCTCTTAATCAATGGGACTAGAGTAGAAGCCCTGAGGGATACAGGTGCCAGTGTCACGATGGTGACAGACAAACTGGTTTCCCCAGGACAGTACGTGGCTGGACAGACATATCCAGTCACAAATGCTGACAATCAAGCTAAAGTCCATCCCATGGCAATGGTAACTTCAGAATGGGGAGGGGGTCACTGGCCTGAAACAGGTGGTAGTCTCCTCTGCAATTCCAGTTGAATGTCTGCTAGGGAATGATCTGGAGTCCTCAGCATGGGCTGAGGTAGAGCTCAAGACCCATGCAGCCATGCTGGGTATCCCTGAACTGGTGTGAGTCAAGACAAGGGCACAGAGAGACCCTCAAGGTAACAGCTGTGTAAGGGGCAAGAAACGTGTCCCTCTCTTGAAGGCCTAAGACAGCAAGCAGCTGAGCAAGAAAAAGGAAATGTCAGTGGAACCCACAGCATCAGGGAACCAGTATATCCTAGTAGTACTGGATCATGCTACAAAGAACCCTGAAGAAATTCCCCTTAGGTCCACTATTGCCCCTGCAGTAGCCAAAGCATTCATAGGTATTTTTACCAGAGTGGGATTTCCTAAGGAGGTGATTTCTGACAGAGGTACCAACTTCATGTCAGCTTACCTAAAGCACATGTGGAATGAGTGTGGGGTGACGTATAAGCTCACCACACCATACCATCCGCTAACCAATGGTCTTGTGGAGAGATTTAACAAGTCATTGAAGGGCATGATTATGGGGCTCCCTGAAAAACTCAAAAGGAAATGGGATGTCCTCATACCATGCCTGCTTTTCACCTACAGAGAGGTGCCCGCAGAAGGGATGTAGGGTTTTCCCCCTTTGAGCTTCTGTTTGGCCATCCTGTTAGGGGACCACTGGTACTTGTAAAAGAAGGCTGAGGGAGACCTCTCTATGAGCCTAAACAAGATGTGGTGAACTATGTACTAGACCTACGTTCAAGGATGTCAGAGTACATGGAAAAGGCAAGCAAAAACCTTGAGGCCAGCAAACAACTCCAGAAGTTGTGGTATGACCAAAAGGCTGCTATGGTTGAGTTTCAGCCAGGACAGAAAGTCTTGGTTCTGGAGCCTGTGGCTCCCAGGGCATTTCAGGACAGATGGATTGGCCCTTACCCAATTCTTGATAAAAAGAGTCAGGTCACCTACCTGGTGGACCTAGGCACTAGCAGGACCCCCAAGAGGGTGATCGATGTGAACCGCCTCAAACTCTTTCATGCTAGGGCAGATGTAAACATGTTAATGGTTACAGATGAGGACCAGGAAGCAGAGAGTGAACCTCTCCCTGATCTCCTCTCTACTGACCCTAAAGATGGCTCAGTAGATGGAGTGATCTATTCAGACACCCTCTCTGGCCAACACCAGGCTGACTGCAGGCAAGTCCTCCAGAAGTTTGCTGAGCTTTTTTCTTTGACCCCTGGTCAGACACAAATATATACCCATGATGTGGACACAGGAGACAGTATGCCTGTCAAGAATAAAATATTCAGACAGTCTGACCAAGTCAAAGAAAGCATCAAAGTGGAATTCCACAAGATGCTGGAGATGGGAGTAATTGAGCATTCTGACAGTCCCTGGGCTGGCCCAGTGGTCTTGGTCCCCAAACCTCACACAAAAGATGACAAGAGAGAGATGAGGTTTTGTGTGGACTACAGAGGGCTCAACTCTGTCACCAAGACAGATGTTCACCCCATCCCAAGGGCAGATGAGCTAATATACAAATTAGGTGCTGCCAAATACTTGAGTACCTTTGGCTTAACAGCAGGGTACTGGCAAATAAAAATGGCACCTGGAGCAAAAGAGAAAACAGCATTCTCTACACCTGATGGGCACTACCAGTTTACTGTGATGCCCTTTGGCTTAAAGAATGTCCCTGCCACCTTCCAAAGGTTGGGGAATCAAGTCCTTCTGGCTTGGAGTCCTTTAGTGCAGCTTATCTGGCTGATATTGCTATCTTTAGCTCTAACTGGCAGGATCACCTGAAGAAGGTTTTGCAGGCCCTGCAAGATGCAGGCCTCTCTTTCAAGGCATCGAAATGTCAGATAGGGCAGGGTACTGTGGTTTACTTTGGCCACCTTGTAGATGGAGGCCAAGTTCAGCCACTCCAACCCAAGATCCAGAATATTGTGGACTGGGTAGCTCCAAAAACCCAGACTCAAGTCAGGGCATTTCTTGGCTTGACTGGGTACTATAGGAGGTTTGCAAAGGGATATGGATTAATAGTGATTCCCCTCACAGAACTGACCTCCAAGAAAATGCCCAAGAAAGTGAACTGGACCGTGGATTGTCAAAAGGCCTTTGACACACTGAAGCAAGCTATGTGTACAGCACTAGTTTTGAAAGCTCCAGATTACTGTAAGAAGTTAATTGTGCAGACAGATGCCTCTGAGCATGAGATAGGAGCAGACATGTCCCAAACAAATGATGATGGCCTTGACCAGCCTGTTGCTTTTATTAGCAGGAGGTTACTCCCCAGGGAGCAGTGTTGGAGTGACATTGAGAGGGAGCCTTTAGAAATCCTCCATCTTGGGGTTAGAGGATTCCCCCAATAGGATTAGGGATGTGCCCCCCACCCCTCATGGAGGAGGCACAAAGAGGGTGTAGCCACTCTCCATGACAGTAGCCATTGGCTACTGCCCTGCTGACCTAAACACACCCCTAAATTTAGTATTTAGGGGCGACCCAGAACCCAGGAAATCAGATTCCTGCAACCCACACAAAGAAGGAGGACTGCTGACCTGAAAGCCCCGCAGAGACGACGGTGATGACAACTGACTTTGCCCCAGCCCTACCAGTCTGTCTCCAGACTCAAAGAACCTGCACAGCGACACATCCGACAGGGACCAGCCACCTCTGAAGCCTCAGGGGACTGCCCTGAACTGAAGGACCAAGAAACTCCCGAAAACAGTGTCACTGTTCACCAACAGCAACATTTTTGCAACTAAGAAGCAACTTTTAAAGAACTCACTCTTCCCGCCGGAAGCATGAGTCTTCACACTCTGCACCTGACACCCCCGCCTCGAGCTCCAGAGAACTAACACCGCAGAGAGGACTCCCAGGCAACTGCGACTACGTGAGTAACCTGAGACTACCCCCCCTGTACCTCTTCAGTGACGCCTGCAGAGAGGATTCAGAGGCTCCCCCTGACTGCGACTGCCTGGTAACAAAGAACCCAATACCTGGACCAAGCACTGCACCCGAAGCCCCCAGGACCGAAAGGACCCAACCTCCAGTGCAGGAGTGACCAGCAGACAACCCTCTTCCTAGCCCAGTTGGTGGCTGGCCCGAGAAGCCCCCCTGTGCCCGGCCTGCATCGCCTAAGTGACCCCCGGGTCCCTCCATTGCTTTCTATAGCAAACCTGATGCCAACTTTGCACACTGCACCCGGCCGCCCCTGTACCGCTGAGGGTGTGCTTTGTGTGCCTGTTTGTGTCCCCCCAGTGCTCTACAAGTACAGGTTTTGTTCCTGGCCACAGAGTGCCCATGTGGCCAGAAACTCATCTGGTTGTGGCAGGCTGGCAGTAACTGGTCAGCCTAGCACTACTTTAGTTTAGTTTAGTTTTATGGATTTATACAGCGCGTAGCTACCCTAGGGCATCCCAGCGCTAAAGGTACACAACGACTCTCGGGAAGACCAAAGAGAACAGATTAACTACAAAAAAGGATAGTTTTCAGATTCTTCCTAAAAAGAAGTTCTGATGATTTGTAGCGAAGTTCAGAGGGCAGGGCATTCCAGAGACGGGCAGCCTTGATGGTAAAAGAGTTACCTCTCCATAATCTCTTGACACGAAGTATATAAATCTGCTGAGTAGATAGTGATCTCAAGTGTCTAAAGGGCACATAAATAAAGATCCGCCTTCTAAAGAAAAGCGGGCCCCTATTATGTAAGGCTCCATGGGTAATGCACATAGATTTAAAATGAATACGCTGTTTAATCGGAAGCCAATGAAGTGCTACAAGAGATGGTTTGGCAGAGAGGTGCCTGGGGGAGTTAGTAAGAAGTCTAGCTGCCACGTTCTGCACAATCTGCAGCCTCCTTATTACGTACTCTGGGGAACTAACATAAAGAGAGTTCCCATAGTCCAGGCAGGAAAGAACCAACGCTTGGATAAGAATTCTTCTAGCTGTAAAAGGTAGAAGATTGAGAATCTTCCTAAGAGCTCTGATAAGACCGAAACAGACAGAAGAGATTATTTTTACTTGCAATTCCATCGTCAAACGAGGGTCAAGCAAGAAACCTAGACTTTTTACCTGCGCCTTTGGAGGAGGCAGACTATTGAAGGCCTCTGAATGCAGTGCCAAAGGAGAGGCAGGCGGGCCGTTGCCTACAATCAGTACTTCAGATTTACCATCATTAAATTTAAGTTTAGATTGGGTCATCCAGTCACCGATATCCTTCATACAACAGGCCAGATTAGCGGAAGAAGAATCCCCAGTACTAGAAAGGGATACCACTAACTGGGTGTCATCAGCGTAGGTGACCATTGAAAGATTATGGGGAGTGACTACTTTAGCCAAAGATGATAAATAGATATTAAAAAGAGTTGGGCTCAGGGAGGAGCCCTGAGGGACTCCGCAAGTCAGAGGGACACTATCAGACAAAAAAGAACGATCCAAAACTTGGAAAGATCTTCCTATGAGGAAAGAGGAAAGCCAAGAAAGAGCCATGCCTCCCAACCCTATCTTAGAGAGTCTGTCGCAAAGGAGACTAGACTGTGATCAACAGTATCGAAGGCTGCACTAAGATCAAGAAGGATGATAGCAGCATGACCTCCTTGATCTAAAAGTTGACGAGCAGACTCAGTCACAGTAAGGAGTGCCGACTCCGTATTGTGTTGAGCTCTCAAGCCCATTTGAGTTGGATGTAAGAGCTCATGTCTCTCAAGATAACTGGTCAGTTACAAATTTACATGTTTCTCCAGGATCTTAGCTAAAATAGGAAGGAGAGCGATAGGTCTGTAGTTATCCAAAAAGGAGGGATCGTGCTTTGGGTTTTTCAGAAGAGGTTTTATAATAGCATGTTTGAGGGACTGGGGGAGAATGCCTGAAGACAAATAGTTATTAAGTATTGTTGTCAGTGGTGAGACAATAATGTCTGCAGCCCTCAGGAGAATAGAAGGAGGGGCAGGATCCAGGGGGGAGCCAGATTTAATATTAGAGAGAAGTTTAAGAGTTAGAGTATCTGTGAGGGGTGAAAAAATAGTTAACGGAGTCCCAGCAAGAGGGAGGTTTGTGGCCTGCTCATCTGACAGCTCCTGAAGGGGGGTCGGAGGAAACCCAGAGTATATCTTAGTAATCTTATCCTGAAAATGAGCTGCTAGTAAATTACTATGTGTAGTGGAAGCTTCTATCAGAGAAGCAGGCATAGGAGTTATAGTAAGCTCTTTAAAAATCTGAAAGATTTCTTTCTGGGAGTTAGAGGAATTCTCTATTCTATTGCTATAATAAGCAGTTTGACCTGCCCTAATATTATAATGATAAGATCTAATAGCTTGCCTATAGGCTTCTTTGGCAGAGGAACTGTAATTTTTTCTCCAAATTCTCTCTAATTTTTTGCAATTCTTTCTAAGTTCTAGTAGAGAAGGCGAGAACCATGGTTTAGACTTATGAGAAGGTTTTTTTATTCTCAGTTTAATGGGCAAAACGGAATTCAGGGAGGTAGAGATCCAGCTATCAAACCGATCTGCGGCATTAGGGGAGGAATAGTCACTAATCGTAGAAGAGGCACGAAGTGCAGTATGCCATATACTTGGCACCAGCTTCGACCAAGTACGCCCAGAGGTAGTGAGCCTGGGTTGAAGATCTCTGGAGACATCATAAGGAAAAATAAATGATAAGAGAAAGTGATCAGTCCAGAGCAAAGGCAAAGAGGACGAAATGGTGAGATCAGAGATGTTACTAAAAATAAGATCTAAGGTGTGCCCCTTCAAATGAGTGGGGCCAGTGACAAATTGGGCCATGTCTAACGCGGTAAAAGAGGCAGACAGAGATTTCGCCGAGAGACAATCTAAGTTGTCGGACTGGTATTCAGGGGGCATCTCTGAGATGCCCTCTGGGTGCATTTACAATAAATCCCACACTGCCATCAGTGTGCATTTATTGTGCTGAGATGTTTGATACCAAACTTCCCAGTTTTCAGTATAGCCATTATGAAACTGTGGAGTTCATGTTTGACAAACTCGCAGACCATGTACTCTTTATGGCTACCCTGCATTTACAATGTCTAAGGTTTTGCTTAGACACTGTAGGGGCATAGTGCTCATGCACATATGCCCTCACCTGTGGTATAGTACACCCTGCCTTAGGGCTGTAAGGCCTGCTAGAGGGGTGACTTACCTATGCCATAGGCAGTGTGAGGTTGGCATGGCACTCTGAGGGGAGTGCCAAGCCGACTTAGTAATTTTCTCCCTACCAGCACACACAAGCTGTGAGGCAGTGTGCATGTGCTAAGTGAGGGGTCCCAAGGGTGGCATAAGACATGCTGCAGCCCTTAGAGACCTTCTCTGGCATCAGGGCCCTTGGTACCAGGGGTACCATTTATAAGGGAATTATCTGGGTGCCAGGGCTGTGCCAACTGTGGGAACAAACATACAGTTTAGGGAAAGAACACTGGTGCTGGGGCCTGGTTAGCAGGGTCCCAGCACACTTTCAGTCACAACTGGCATCAACAAAAAGCAAAAGGTCGGGGGGTAACCATGCCAAGGAGGCATTTCCTTACACAAATTCTCAGCAAAGTGATGGTCGATGGCGTCGCGGACCTCATCCCTGAATACCTGATCCTTAAGCACACCATGAGGGAACCTCCACATAAAGGCGCAATGTGGGCCACCAGGAACAGCCGACTCCAACATGACCGGTGAATGATCCAACAGAGGTACGGGCCTTATGCTCAATGGACTGCGTCCATAGCTCAACATCCCTGGTGGCGAGCCATCTGTCTGTACGGGACCAACTACCATGCACATAATTGACACAGGTACCTTCCCTGTTGGTTCCATGCTTTTCCCTCCATAGGTCCACTAAAGCAGTCTCAGCCATCACACAAGTTAGATCTCTGGCAGCGGCTACGTGCTGTGGTCTAGCCAGGCTTTCACGATCTGCCTCAACTCCAGTACCATGTTGAAGTTGCCCCCCCCACAGCAAGGACCCGGGGCCCAGCGAATCAATTAGCCACCCCACTTCCCCAAAGAATTCAGGGACATCAGTATTTGGCCCATATATCAATACCAATTTGCATGGTCTATCAAGCAGTGTACCACGCAGCATGACATAGCGACCGTTCGGATCCACAAGTGCCTTCTCAGTACACCACTGAAGCCCCTTCCGAATCAGAATCGCCACACCTCACGCATATCGCGAAAACATCGCAGCTTGCCATTCACCAATCCATCCAGCTTTCAGCCGATGTTTAGTGGCTTCCACCAGCTGAGTCTCCTGCAGCATACAAATATCCACTGCATATCGCTGCATAAAAACAGATATCAATCGCATCCTGCACCCATCATTCAGCTCGCGAACACTCCAGGTGAGGCAGCGCACAGGCGTCACACTTTCTTGCACCATACTATCTCCTTATCCAAACATACATCTCCCCACACATCACAAAAGAGGCATCCACGGAATGCAGGTAAAAGGAACAGGTATGAAAGAAAAGAGACATGGGGAGTGAACCAAGTACAGAACATTACCAACCCAAACGGGTCAGTGCTACAATCTCACCCATCCCCAAATGTATTTCCCACAACATAATAGCAAATATTTTGAATGGACTCATTCAATGCGGCGTCAACGAGGCCATCCGAGAACCATCCCAGGCGGGATAGAAGGGCAGGGGGACAAACAATGAAGGAAATATATAGAACAGCCCGACCTATTTGTTAAATCAGCTGGAAATTTGCAGGCTGCGTGGCCCAGGGCAAGGTGCAGGGGGCCTAAATAGAAGAATATATTTAGTCATTGTCACTCAAAGAACCTCCCTCTCCGCCAGCAGACCACGGGCTCTCCGACAGTGCTTTCTTTGGGACAGATTTAGCATATTTTGTGGCCAGTTTCAGGTCCGTAAAGAAATGCAACTTGCCCTTATGTTGTACTTGCAGTTTAGCCAGGTAAATGAGGCAGTATTTTGCATCGGTCTGGCTCAGAGTGCGTTTGTCCGGCAAGAAGGCCTTACCGGCAGCCTGCACCCCAGGAGTGTAGTCAGGGAAGATGCTCAGTTCCGTGTTATTATACACCTCAGGCCTGCACTCCCTGGCCAGTCGAAGTATAGTGTCCCTGTCTCTGTAATTCAGTAATCGTACAAAAATGGGGCGCGCAAGGGCCCCTGGCAGAGGTCGCGGCCCCAGAGACCTGTGAGCCCTCTCCACCACCAGCATCCGGGAGAGCTCGCCAGGGACTAGCGCAGGGAGCATGGTTTTGACATGGTCCTCCATGCGCCCCATGGATGTCGACTCCACGAGGCCCACAATGCAAATGTTATTACAGCGAGACCGGGCCTCAAGATCCTCGTTTTCATTCAGGATCACCTCCAGCACATGCTCCATGTGTAGCAACTGCTCTCCGTCTCCACGGCGACCATCCTACAAGTCCGAGGTGCGTGACTCAAGCTTCTCAAAGCGTGAGTCATGACCATCTACTCGTTCCTTTAAACGATCCATCTGCTCCTTTAGATGGTCAAGCTTGGTGTCAATGCTAGCCAGCCTGTGCTTGAGGTCTAAAAACATAGCCTTCACAGAGGTCGCAGATGTCTCCTCCTCAGGCAGGAAGTCATGCCCCAGCCGGCCGGCCGGGCTGCTTTTTTTTTCCCACTTTCAAAAGTGAGCTGAGTCTGCTTCTGGTCAGCCTTCCCAATCCTCCTTGTAGCCGACCAGGCAGGCGGCCAACAAGGCACCACCGTACCTCACCAAGAGACATCCGTCCAGCAGCTAGGCCACCCGAAGACAGAAGCTCCGCACGGGAGCCCACTCCTGCCGGCCTCTCACCCCTCAACAAGGCAGGAGGAAGGAGAAGGGGCACCGGGCACCAAAGCCAGGCCTGCAGGCGTCACCGCACAACCAGCCGCAGTCTCAGAAGCCAGCCGAAGCAGCCCAAAAACAGCAGTCCTTCCAATCACGGCACCACACTGCTCGAGTGTCACTGCCGACCAGGTCTCACACGTCGGCAATAGTGAGGTCGCAGGAGAAATACATAAGAATCAAAAAGGAGGGGATGGTGGGGGTGGGAGGATCCACACCTCCATATGCCACAAAGGGGCCCCCATAGGCATAGGGCGCCAGAAGCCCCCCAGTACGCCAGCACACAAGAGGAGAGCAATAGGAGGCACCAGCCTCCAGAGCTGAGGCAATCCTGCACCCCTGCGGGAGCCCACAACCCAATCTAGCTGCCGAATGGGCCCCGCAGGAGCAGAAGAGTGGAGCTTCTGTCCGGTAGGCCGAGGGGCCGCACTTAGGTTTCAGGGCCCCAGGCGCTGGGGCAAAGCAGGTAAAAGAATATAGGGCCACCAGCAACAAAAGGTCCCCCGCCCCCAGCACTGGTACAAAGCAGCACCACTGCGGGAGCCTGAGGCCTGATCCAGCCGCCGACAGGGCCCCACGGGAGTAGGGCAACGCAGCGTCGGTCCTGCAGGCAGAGGGGGACGCCCTCAGGCCTCCGATCTCAGGGATGAGGTAAGTAAAATGAGAAGGGGCTGCCCCCCACAGCACTCACCCCTGCGGCTCCGATCCAAGAAGCCGGCAGGAACAACCGAGCCCCATGCACTCCGCAGGCCCGCCTAGGGGCCTCAGCGAGTCCAGGCTGGCTGGCGCGTCTCTCAGCGCCCGACCGGCAACCAAATATAGCCAGCAGCCTCCTCGAGTCCTCCGGTGTTGCCCCAGGCGGTGCTAGCAGGGCGGAAGGCAGCAATGGAGGATAAATTCAACATTTTGGTCCCCCGCCGGGCAGAGCCTCACAATATGGCGGCCATCTTGCGGGACGGCCAGGCCACGCCCCTGAATTGGTGGTTTGAGTATTTAGACTCCTGGGATGACAGGGCGATCTTTGGATGCTCCCCATAATTAGTTCTAGAGTCGGTTGTGAGTTTACACAGTTGGGGTGCACACTTGTGTGCACTGGACACTGAGGGATTGTGGTCGCACACAGAAAAATCTCGTCACATAAATTATTTGGAGTTGACTGCATGTCTCTATGCCCTTATGAGTTTCAAACATTGTATGCAAGGCAGAGCGTTATTGTTAATGAGGCACAATGTTTCTGCAGTAGCATATATAAATTGCTTAGGAGGGACAAGATCCTCAGACCTCTCAGATTTAGCCAAGAAACTGTGGCTATTTTACTTTGAGCACAAGATCAGCTTAAAGGCAGAGCATTTGCCTGGAAAGGCAAATGTGACTGCGGAATGGAATTCAAGGATTTTAAGGGTTTTCAGCAACCGGAAATTGAGCAGAACCTATATCGGGAAACTTTCGCCGATTGTGATCAATCAACATTTAGTCAGAATACATCAGGAGCTGTACTATACCTAGTGCCCTGGGGGCATAACTGGTGTTTGTGTGTATGTGTGCCCGCCCCTAGAGTACTCTGGTATTACATAAAACTCTTTGCACGTGTATCGTGAGGGGAGGCTGTGGTGCACTACTCCATGCCTGTTTACGCTAAGGGGAGACTGTGGTGCACTACTACATGTATGGTAAGGGGATGCTGTGTTCCACTAGTCTGTAAAAATGCATGGTAAGTGGAGGCTGTGGTGCACTACTCTGTGCACTTGTATGGTAAGGGGAGGCTGTGGTGCACTGCTCTGTGCACATGTACGGTAAGGGAAGGGGGTGGTGAACTACTCCATGAATGTGCATAGTAAGGGGAGGCTGAGTTGCACTACTCTGTGCATGTGTATGGTTAGGGAAAGCTGTGGTGGACTACTCTGTGTAGGGTAAGGGGAGGCTGTAGTGCACTACTCTGTGCACATGCATGGTAAGGGGAGGCTGAGGTGCACTACTCTTTGCACATATACAGTAAGGGGATGCTGTGGTGCACTACTCCGTGCACGTGCATGGTAAGGGGAGGATGAGGTGCACTACTCTGTGCACACTTGGTAAACAGTTATTATGCTCTACACATGTTTATATGAATTTTATTTATAGTTTTATGCAAACTTGGTCCTTTTAAACTGCTGTTTCTGTTCCTCCCGTACTGTCTGAGTTTACCTCTTGCCTTTCTGCACACTTGGTACCATTAAACTGCTGTATTTGTGCTACATGTGACGGTATGAATTTCCCTCCTAGTTTTTCACAAAGACTGCATTAAGCCTCACCACCCCCTCTCCCCTTTACAAGGTTTTTAAAAAGCCTAAATACACCTCAGTGGCTAATTAGAGTGTGTTTAGGAGAGTGCTTCATCTGCGCTGTGGTTTAAATTGCGCTTGGAAGGTGTGTGCAGCACTCGTTTTTGGTTTGAAAACGTGATTAGTTTAAGTATGTGATAAACGGTATTTCAGTGTTTTCAAATTTGTCCCTTACCTGAAAAGTAGAATCTGGTAGCTGGAAATTGTGGATTGTGCCTTTCTGTATTCAAGGGGATTCTGAAAAGAGGCGCACCTCTCTGCCCCTGTCCCAGCAGCCTGGACTTAAGGTCACTTGTCCCCTTATATACATTTCTATTGGTTGTTGCATCTGTTGCTGTGATTGGTTGCTAGGGCTAGTATTTCAATTGGATTAAAGGTTCAGGGTTACGGTTTTGACTGACTACTAGGACTTGGATTTCCACTGGGCTACGGAATTAGGGTTGCAGTTCTGATTGGCTGTTAGGGCTAGTGTTCTGATGGATTACTAGGGCTGGGGTTCCTATTGGACTTAGGGCTTGGGGTTTGGGTTTTCATTGACTGTTAGGGCTAGGGCTGTGATTGGTTAATAGGACCAGGTTTCCCATTGGGTCTAGGGTTTACGGTTAGAATTCTGATTGGTTAGGGTTAGGGCTAGGGTTCAATTGGCCAATAGGGTTATTTAAGCTTAGGGTTCAGAGTGTCTCATCCCAGGTGTCGAGGATAAGGGTGGAGAGGACAAGGGCATCAGCCTGGTCGGGCCTAGGGCCAGAGATGATGCCCAATTTTTTACTCACCAGCTACCACCTTAAGCCCGCCACATCCACAAACATCCAAGCACAATATCAGCAAAGGCATTCTACTCATACACCACAAACAAACCTCATACAGATTTCATTGCCTCAAAAACCACTACAAAACACCACAAACCACACCTGTACACAATTCTACCGCAACTGCAATACTGTGGCACCTTCATTCCCACACAAAACACAACTCCATCCTATACCGCGAACACATCCAAACGTCACCAACACAAAACAAAGCCAGATTATACATAACATTAATACATCCAGACACACAATACCTATACATAAAAAACACCAACTTTTTCCCTACTACCTCCTAACAGACCCATTTTTAGCATGACGAAACCATCACACAATCCACCAACACCCTCTTCCTCTGTTTACCAGTTACACACAGCTTCCACCACACAAAATTACCTCGTCCAGGAAGGAGGCTGGCCTGGTTTGTAGTGGTTACCTATGGCACTTATACCAGGTACAGTTATCCCTTATTAGTAAAATGTAGGCAGTGTCTAGAAGCCAGGCTCTCTAGGGGTAGCTGTAGCTGAGCAGCCAAGGCTTATCTGGGAGACATGCAAAGCTCACGCAATACCACTGTAGTCACACAGTACTCACACACATGAAAGAAAATACTCAGTGTTACAAAAATAAAGGTACTTTATTTTGGTGACACAAATGCCCAAAATACCATAGAGACTATACTCCCTTAGGAGGTAAGTAATACACAAATTATATACACTAGTATGCAGAAATAGGCATACAAACAGTTAGAAAACAGTGCAATTAGTGAAAATGACAATAGTTAGGTCTAGGGGGAACACAAACCATATACTAAGAGAGTGGAATGCGAATGTCGGTTTCCCACATGGCAAGTGTAGTGTGTAGAGGGGCGCTGGGAGTATTAGAAAACACCAAAGGTAAGTAATAGAACCCACCCCAGAGCCCAGGAAAGCGGGAGTAAATCACAGTAACTTTCCTAGAACACACAAGAAAGAAGATTATGCAAGAACAGGAAGAGACTGCAAGGCACCAACAGTGGATTCTTGGATCTGAAGACCTGTGGAAGAAGGGGACTGAGTCCCAGACGCACAGGGAGAACAGAAGCCCCTGCTAACCCGGATGAAGGTGAAAAGACAAACCACTGGTGAAGAGCAACAGTAAGTCTTGCACCCAAGAAGACTGATGCAGGTTCCTGATTGGTGCAGATGATGTCCCACGCCGGATGGAAGATCGCAGTCTGGTTTGCGTCGCTGGATTTCGCCAACAAACTTTGGCACATGCAAAGCTTGCGGTTAGCGGAAAATGGCGATGCCCGGGACCAGGAGGGACCTGGTGGACTCTACCCAGGAGGGGGAGCCAGAGGGGACTTTCAGCAATTCAGAGAGTCAACAGAGGACCAGGCAGCAGTACAGGAGTCCCACAGCACGGGGACAAAGAAGATGCAAAAGGAGGCCCATGCAGCACGAAATCAAAGGATCCCACACTGCTGGAGAACCACTCAGGAAGCTGCACGTCGCAGGATTGAGTTTTGGGGGCTGGACCTGCACAGTGCACGAAGAACTTTGTGGAAGGATGCCAACAAGCCTTGGCAACTGCAAAACACGCTGTGCATGGGGGTACTGTCTTGCGTGGAGAGGCAAGCTCTTACCTCCACCAAAGTTGGACAGCTGGACTTCAGGACCATCTGGACCACTTCAGTCCGCCACCCGTGATACTGGATGCATGCACTTCTACAGGAGAGGGGACCCAAGCCACCGGTAGTCGCTGCAGAGGGGTGCCTGCTGAAGTAGGGATTCCTTTGTTCTTCTGGTGCAGGCTGAAGACTGCCTGTCCCCTGAGGATGCACAACCAGGAAACAGTTGCAGTTGCTGGCAGGAACTGAAGATACAATGTTGCAGAAGTCATCTTTGCTTCTTTGTTGCAGTTGTATAGTTCCTGGAGGGTCCAAATGCAGTTTCTTCGGTAAGAAGGGGAGTTAAAGGATGCAGAGAATTCCTACTGGAGTCTTGCAATCTGAATCTGAAGAACCACCCAAGAGAGAAGACCCTACATAGCCCTGAGAGGGGGATTGGTCAGCTTAACAGGTAAGCACCTATCAGGGGAGGGCTCTGCCGTCACCTGCTGGTACTGGCCACTTAGATGCTCCCAGAGTTACCTGCCAACTTGGAATCCAAGATGGCAAAACCCAGGGACCCTCTGGAGGTGCTCTGAGCACCACCCCTGGGGTGGTGATGGACAGGGGAGTGGTCACTCCCCTTCCCTTTGTCCAGTTTCGTGCCAGAGCAGGGACTGGGGGTCACGGAACTGGTGTAGATTGGATTATGCAAGGAGGGCACCAGAAGTGCCCTTCAAAGCATTTCCAGTGGCTTGGGGATGCTTCCCCCCCCATGCCTGTAACACCTATTTCCAAAGGGAGAGGGTGTACCACCCCTCTCCCAAAAGAAATCCTTTGTTTTGCCTTCCTGGGCTTGAGCTGCTCAAGCAACAGAAACCTGTCTGAGACGTGGCAGCAGCTGGGGGTGCCTGGAAAACCTCAAAAGGCTGGAATGGCAATACTGGGGGTCCTCTAAGGAGCCCCCAAAGTGCATGGAATCATACAACCAATGCTTGCAAAAGCCTTGGGGTATTATTCCAACATGTTTGATACCAAACATGCCTATGTTCAGAGTTGCAATTATGTAGCTGGACTTATGTCCAGCACACATGTAAAATGGCATCCCCGCACTCACGAAGTCTGGGAAAATAGTCCTGGAGGTCGTGGGAGCACCTCTGCCAGTGCAGGGGTACCCTCACACACAGGTACTCTGCACCCTGCCCTCAGGGCTGCAGGGTCTGCTATGGGGGTGACTTATAAGTGACCTGGTGCAGTGTAAATGGCAGTGAACTGGTGCATGCACCTTTCCACACAGGCTGCAATGGCATTCCTGTAGAAGCCTTTGCATGGGCTCCCTATGGGTGGCAAAAGATATGCTGCAGCTCATAGGGATCCCCTGGAACCCCAATGCCCTGGGTACCTAATTACCATATACTAGGGACATATAAGCGGGCTCCAGTATGCTAATTGTGGGTGAAATACTGGGTTACCAGTATGCAATAACCATAATTTAAGAGAGAGAGCATAACTACCGGGATCCTGATTAGCAGGATTGCAGTAGACACAGTCAAACACACTGACAAACAGGCCAAAAGTGGGAGTAACCAAGCTAGAAAGAGGCTACTTTCCTACAGTCTAGTGATTAAATCTAAAGCAAACACTCATAACTCTTGTCCATCCCCTCTTACACACCACATACACTCTTCTCCAAAACACATCACAAAGCCCTATACTATTCAAGTACCACTCACCAGCAGTAATTCACATACAAATCCTTCAAAGAAAACCACTACATCAATATCTCCTCTTACTACTCACCAAAAACAAAACAAAACACACACCAGCACATCAAAATAACACACACTTTCATCATACTTCCTGTCACACACACTCCCACCCTCATGACTACACAAATAATACAAATCATGAACCAACTTCACTCCTAAATTCTAAATCTAAATCTTAACACAGCATCATTCATTCAATGGCCTCTCATCCATTGCACAATTTGGAGCCTTACAATATGACCCACATGCTCCGCCACCACCCCTAACCCATACTCCTTCCAACTTAAAGAGACACAAAAAAAAATAACAACATGCCACTCTTCACAATTTCGTATCCCCATATCTATTATACAACAAGGCTACTCTACAAAAAGAACACAATTCACCATATCACTCGCAAACACAATCTCCACCACCGACACACACAGACCCAACAAAATGCCTTCTAAGCATGCTGGATGAGGAACACAATATAGAAAAAGAACACTGTTATGACCCTCATACAGTTATTATTAGCACTAATGACACACTTGCTACAAGTTCAAAATATACTGATCACTCTTCTAAAAAACAAAATTACACCACCACCAAAACACAATCTCTAAACTGCCTACTATAAATGCACAATCACTCTCTAAAAACAAGCACCACATCTTCAACGTACTCACTGACACACAACCTGACTAACTCTTCATAATTGAATCATGGCTGGGTGATGACATGGCCCCAGTGTTACATGAAGGCATTCCTCTAGGCTATCAAACTATCACACTAAACCGTATAGGCAAATGAGGAGGTGGACTAGCTGTTATATTCAAACAAGCAATAAATCTCAGCAAAACTGACATCTCCATACAAGGTTGTGAGGCTCTCATCACCAGATGCAACCCCACACCAAGATCCATCTGTAACATCCTCCTCCTTTACATACCGCCATCTAGCAATTCAACATTCCCAGACACGTTTCTAGACACAGTTTCAAACCTTATAACATTATACTGCAACCTGTGCATTATTGAGGACCTAAACATTTGGTTTGATAAACCCAATATGCACCATCCAAAAGCTGTCCTAGTCACACTGAACCTACATCAGATTGTATACAATCCCACACAAATCGCTCAACACATCCTAGATGTCATTTTTGCAAATCCAGTACTAGTTACTGTTCAAAGCATCACACCAGTCACATGGTCAGACCACCATTTGGTAACTTTTAAAAGACAACAAATCAACACACCCAAGACCACCTTACATGCATCCACTTATCGACCATGGAACAAACACAATTTTGAATACTTAGAAACACAACAAACAGCCAGCACAGATCTAGACACAAAAAATTCTGTTCTAAAACTTTGATTGGCTCCAGGAAGCTTTCGATATCCTAATACCACTCAGAAAAACAAAACAGGACAAAAGAAAACAAGCAACTTGGAGGAACATAGAACTAAAAAAGATAAAACAAATCAGAAGGCTGTAACAAACCTGGCTCAAAAGAAACAAAATTCAAGATACATTTCACCTACGCCAATTTAACAAAATATTCAAATCATCAATCAAAAACGCAAAAAAAAAGGTACTACTCAGACAGAATTCAAAATGCTATGTCTGCAAAAAAAGAATTTTATAAAATTCTCACTGAATTTCGAAAACCTAAATGCGTGGAAGGAACTCATCCCATTTACTCAAGAATTCAAAGACAAACTGGCAAATCATTACACAACCAAGGCAGACACATTGGACTCCTATTTACAACAAAGGAAAATCACCGCACCAACCCATTTCCAAAAATCTTTTCCAAGAGCAAGCCAACCTAGCCTCTACACTCAATCAAACAAATATCACAAAATGAATTTATGGATCTGGTAAAAGCAAGCAGGCCTTCCTGCTGTCGCCTTGACCCTTGTCCGCTGCACAACTTCAGGAACATTCTTTTATTTACCCCTGCTGTCACACCCGTAAGAAGAATCATCAGTAATTCTTTAACTACAGGAATCTTTCCTAAAGACCTTAAATAGGCATACATGCACCCATTATAAAAGAAAACAAACACAGACCCACATGACCCCAGCAACTACAGACAGATTAAATTGGACCTTTCCTGGGCAAACTGATAGAAAGAGCAGCTTTCACCCAGATGTCACAATTAATTGAAGATAACTCCATTCATCTGGTAGAGACTTCTAGTTGCAAATGCCTTACCTTAGAATTTCCCCCAGGCATTTTCTTCGAGCAGCACCCCTGCGCGCTGTTAGGTGGTGCTGGTCGACTCCGCTCCGTTGTTGGCATCGTGGTCGCTGGATATGACATTGCAGGTCATGCATTGGCACCGCCCCCAGCCTGCTGATGTCAGTTCTTTTCTTTCCGCGCCAGCCTACACACAGATCTGGATAGAGCTACCGTTACAGTCACTTTTTGACTAGCCTTTAGACTTTTTGTCTAACTTTTTTCACTTCCGGTACGTCAAGATGTCATCTTGTTAGATCGGCTTCTAGCCCTGCCACCCCTGCCACCGCAATAACCCACTGTGGGCATGCGCCTAACGACCTGGCATTCCTGGCCCAACACCCCACCCCTGACAACTTGGTCATCCAAGCCTCAACGTCCCTTGGGACATTTTCTTCCTCTCCTCTGGACAGGGAATCAAAGAGGCTGGACCACCTTGGGAAGTTGTTTTCTTCCTCCAGCCTGGCATTGCGGTGCATGAACACCACATGCCTTGTGGGCCGTTACACCCATACTGTATGCGACACGGCTGCACAAGTGCTGCCACCGGCCCCGGAGGGGGCCCGGGCCATTCTGTCCCAGGCTTTTGCTGATGGGAGAGACTCAGCCAAGTTCACAATCTGATGTGGGCTGGATATGACCGACTCTCTGGGCAGATCGATTGGTTCGACGGTGGCCCAGAGGTTCCAGGCCTAGTTACAGATATCTAGGTTTTCATGGGATGTTCAATCTAATTTGATGGACATTCCTTTTGAGTCACTCGCCTTTTCGACGATAATGCAGACTTGCCACGCAACCGCTTTAAGGAGTCCTGGGCTATGGCCCAGTCCTTTGGCCTCGCTGCTGCCATTCGCCTCCCTCATTCTGCTTTTTGCCCCTTTTGTTGCCACAAAAGGGGCGCCCAACCACGTCCGTTCTCTGCCAGCCACTGTGCAGTGCATGCTGTTCAGCCTCTGCGGGCCCGAGGACATGTTGATCTGGGAATCAGAAGTCTAGCCAGTCCATATCAGTCCCCCACCCCCAGCTGCAGCCTCCAAACCTTCCTAGTCTGGCGGTCCCCCACCAGGGACCAGTCGGTTACAGGATTCACAATCACCTGCCCTGCTGGAATACCATCACATCAGACAGGTGGGTTTTACAACTAGTTCGAAGGGGCTGCTCCCTCTCCATCAAAACTACCCCTCTCGCAATGCCACCATCCTACGATCAGATGCTGGAGGATCACCTGGCACTTCTCCTCAAGGAGGTTACGGCTCTTTTGGCGAAGGGAGCAATAGAGAGGGTCACTGTGCCTGAAGTAGGTTGTGGTTGTTATTCCTGCTACTTTCTGGTGCCCAAAAAGGACAAGGGTCTCCGCCCTATCCTCGACCTCTGGTCCCTCAATCTCTTCCTCACAAAGGAGAATTTCAAAATGCTGACTCTAGCTCAGATCTTAATGCCCTGGACCCAGGAGTCTAGATGGTAGCATTGGACTTTCAGGATGCTTATTTCTATATTCCCGTCCTGCCTGCCTACAGTCGTTACGTGCAGTTCGTGGTAGGTCACGAGCACTTTAATTTCAACGTGCTCCCCTTTGGGTTTACCAGCCCCTTCAGGTGTTCACCAAAGCGATGGTGGTGATCGCAGCTCATCTGTGCAGGTCAAGGTTTTCAGTCTTCCCCTAACCTGATAACTGGCTGTTGAAGGTGGACTCACCCCAGGCTGTCGTCTCCCACCTCCAGACTATGGCGGACGTCCTGCATTTGCTGAGGTTCACTATAAACGTGCTGAAGCCACACCTAACTCCCTTTCAGACGCTCCCTTTCATCGGAGCTGTTCTGGACACAGTGCAGTTTTGGGCCTATCCTCCTGAGCTGCGAGTCCAGGATATTCAGACTATGATACCAATGTTTCAGCCTTTACCCTGGATTTCGGTGAAAATGACAACGAGGCTGCTGAGCCTCGTGGCCTCCTGCATCCTGCTGGTGACACATGCCAGATGGCATATGCAGGCTCTGCAGTGAGACCAGAAGTTCCAGTGGGAGCAGCATCAGGGAAATCTCTCCGACATGGTCCCGATCACGGAGGGCACTGCGCAAGATCTGCAGTGGTGGCTTTGGAACTGCAACAGGGTCAGAGGCAGATCCCTGTCCCTTCCTCAATGTGAATGTAGTGACAGATGCTTCACTCCTGAGATGGAGCGGCCACATGAGAGAGGCGGAGATCAGAGGCGTCTGGTCTCTAGCAGAGTCCAAGATCTATATCAACCTTTTGGAGCTCAGGGTGATAAAACTGGCAGACTGGCATTGAAGGCATGCATACCTCTCTCAAAGGGAAAGTTTGCAGGTGTTCACGGACAACACCACTGCCATGTGGTAGTGCAACAAACAAGGAGGAGCGGGGTCATGGGCCCTTTGTCAGGAGGCTCTCTGCCTCTGGACATGCATGGAACTTCAGGGCATATTCCTGGTGGTTCAACATCTGGCAGGCTCTTTTTTTCTTTGTCAGAGCGGACAAACTCAGCCGTCAATGCCTGGTCGCTCACAAATGATATCTCCATTGGGGGATAGTACAAGGTCTCTTTCAGCAGTGGGGAGGGTCTTGGTTAGATCTGTTTGCCTCCACAGAGAACGCCCAATATCACCTGTTTTGCGGGTTGGAGTTTCCAAGGCAGCACTTGCTCGGTAACGCTTTTTGTCTTGAGTGGAACTCAGGCCTCCCTTACGCCTTTCCTCCAATAGCACTTCTGCCCAAGTCATTCTTGTGGCTCCGGACTGGGCACGAAGAGTATGGTATCCGAGCTACTGAACAAGGCCATTGATCCTCCGATCGGACTGCCCCTTTGGGAGGATCTTCTGTTTCAGCAGCAGGGGACGGTTCACAACCCAAACCTGCCCAGTCTCTGCCTTTTTGCGTGGAGATTGAGCAGCAACAGTTGACCACTTTTGACTTTCCACCCAAAGTCTGCAGTGTTATCTTGGCAGCCAGGCGTCCCTCCACCAAAACTGGATTACGCCTGTCATTGGAACTAATCTGTGGCATGGTGCACCTGACAAGTATGTTGACCCCCTCTCTGCCACTCCTTTTGAGGTTCTTTTATATAGTCTTTCTTTGGCCCAGCAGGGCTGTAGGATGCTAGCCCACTATGTAGTGTGAAAAACTAGGCACACTGTGATTGGGGTCCGGGCGACGACACGTTGGTTTCCAGAGGCAAAAATCAGATCACCTAATGCTCCAGTTTTTGAGGTAGCTTGGTCGAGCATTTAGGCCAATCTAGGAGAAGTGCAAAGCATTTGTTGGACTCCCAGTATCAAGCATGCACCACACACCCAAGGAATAACTCAAGACCAATTTTATCAAAATACTTCAGATTTGTGTGATTTTTAAGACCAAAATAGTCAAGATATGTTAAGTACATTTTGAGTTACGATTTTTCAAAGTTTTAAAAAAGTTAGGCCCTCATTTCAACATTGGCCGTAAATCCCGCTTACCGCCGTGCAGAAGACCGCCAACACACCGCCGCGGCCGTGGAATTCCGCCACAGCTATCATGACCCACAGTTCGGAATCCGCCAAAATCTAGACACCCACACAAGTCCGCCACACCAAAGGTCAGTGATAAACTGGCGAAAACAAAACCTCCACCGTCACGCCAACAGAAATATGCCCACACTATCACGACCCACGAATCCACGTGGCGGTCTTTCAACCGCGGTATTCCATTGGCGGTACACACCGCCGCGCTCAAAATACACACACATATACAAAACACATCCACATTGGACAATTCCAAATACACACACCTGATACACATACACACACCACTCCCACACACCCAATACAATATAAAACACACACCCACATCACCCACAAACCCTTACGACAACAATTCACGAACGAAAGCCAGAGAGAGACAGCACCAGCAAGAACACTAGCATCCACAGGCACACAACACCATCACCCACAGAACTTCCACACACCTCACTCAACACCCCACTACATATCAGCACACTTATCACCCCACACACCACCCCATACATCACCTAAACCACCCCATGGCACGGCAAAGACACCCCAGGTTCTCGGAGGAGGAGCTCAGGGTCATGGTGGAGGAAGTCATCCGGGTAGAGCCATAGCTATGCGGATCACAGGTGCAGCACACCTCAATTGCAAGGAAGATGGAGCTATGTCGAATAATAGTGGACAAGGTCAACGCAGTGGGACAACACCCAAGAAATCGGGAGGACATCAGAAAGAGGTGGAATGACCTACGGGGGAAGGTGCGTTCCGTGGTCTCCAGACACCACCTGGTGGTTCAGCGGACTGGCGGCGGACCCCCACCTCCTCCCCCACAACTAACAACATGGGAGGAGCAGGTGTTGGTGATTCTGCATCCTGAGGGCCTCGCAGGAGTAGGTGGAGGAATGGACTCTGGTAAGTCAAATCTTAACTATTACATCCCCCACCCTGCCTGCATGCCAGCACATACCCCCACCCTCACCCTCACCCCCAGCACTCCAACTCCTCACAAATGTCCCAACATCACAAACCACACATCCCAACACCAAGCCCTGCATGCAACAAGAAAGCATGGACACCCATCACTAAAGCATGCCCACTGCACATACCCATACACCCCCCTAAACCATCATCACACGAGGTCCCACACAGGAATGCAAGCACTGGGGTACACGGTCACCCACCCATTGCACACCATGACACACACAGATGTAATAACCATCCTTTTATACCTCTGCAGGACCCCTACTCTACGTCACCGGACAGGAGGGTCCACACATGTCTACACCACCAACAGAAGAGGCCCACAGTGATGACAGCACCTCTGTCCAACTGGATCTAGATGACCAGCCCGGCCCATCAGGGACCTCTGGACAGTCGGTTCCCCTGACACAGTCACAGGCCACTACAGAGCTTCCCCCTCTGGAAACACCAGCACAGCACCCACCCAGCGGGACCAGACCTCCGTCCCCAGGACACGTCAATCAGCTGTGTGTCCACCACTACAGGGAGCCCAGGCTAACCCACCACCCCAACAACAACAGGGACCTGGGGGCAGTGGTAGTGGGCACACGGTCCAGGGGACGGAGGCCCAGGAACACAGGGGAACTGGGAGGGCTGCTGTGCGACAGGGGGCGGACAGGCCAAGGGAACCCACTCTCCACGAGTCCCTCTCCTCCATCATGGGAGCCTACCGCCACTCCCAGGAGACGATGGCAACGGTACTGGGCAAGTTTCAGGAGACCCAGCGCCTGCAGGAGGAACAGTATATGGGCTTCAGGGAGGAACTCAGATCCATCAACTCCACCCTGGGCACCATCGTAGGGGTGATGAAGGAACTCGTGAACACCAGGAGGGACACTGTGGCACTACAGGGGACCCCTGACACTAGCCTGGACGATGAACTGCCCACCACCTCCGCCGGCGCTAGTGGACAGGACGCCCCGCCACAGGACCACCACACCAGCACCCCACCCCCTGCAGAGGGAGAACCACCTCGCAAATGGTCCCTGAGATCCAGGAACAAGACAGAGAACGATGCCAAGACCCCCGCCAAGAAATGAGACCACCCTGATTGTCATCCTTCTGTCCCACTTTGTCACCCTGTCCATACTTAAACTGCCCCAGCTCCACTTCCTATGCCCATATGGGCAATGCACCTGTGAGACTAATAGACTGGACTCTGCCATGGACATTCCTCCACCATCACTCCTCACCATTTTACTACCCCCTCCAATATTGAGCACTTAAATAAACACCCTTAAAGCACAAAACAATCTGTAGTCTGTCTGTGATTTCGGAATACTGTATTAGCAATAACTGTGTCAGAAAGATTTTTCATTGGTAATGTCAACATACCTATGTCACACAGCTCTAGTCCATGAGGAATCAAAGCAGGTGTCACACACTGGGACCCACATCTGTGAAATCGTAAGGGAAAGTGACAACTCAGTGACCATACACTGGGTGAAAACGACAGACAGTAGAGAGGCAGTAGTGTTTAAGTACATGTAGTAGGCAGGCCTGTACTCTTACCTGTGTCTCACTGGAAATATTGCTGGATCACTGAGTCCCTGTTGTTCATGTCTTCTTCCTCTGCTTCCTCGTCTTCACTGTCCACAGGCTCCACAGCTGCAACAACACCTCCATCTGGACCATCCTCCTGCAGAAAAGGCACCTGTTGTCACAAAGCCAAGTTGTGAAGCATACAGCAGGCCACGATGATCTGACACACCTTCTTTGGTGAGTAGAATAGGGATCCACCTGTCATATGGAGGCACCGGAACCTGGCCTTCAGGAGCCCGAAGGTCCGCTCGATCACCCTCCTAGTTCGCCCATGGGCCTCATTGTAGCGTTCCTCTGCCCTTGTCCTGGGATTCCTCACTGGGGTCAGTAGCCATGACAGGTTGGGGTAACCAGAGTCACCTGCAAATGGCGAGGGACAACTGTTAGACACACACTAACCTGGAGGGATATCCCCAGACCTAGACAACCATTCCCACTGTCTTGCTTCCAGGTGCTCACCTAATAGCCACACACGGTGCCTCTGAAGTTGACCCATCACATAAGGGATGCTGCTATTCCGCAGGATGTAGGCGTCATGCACTGAGCCAGGGAACATGGCACTCACATGGAGATGTACTGGTCTGCCAAACATACCATCTGTACATTCATGGAATGATAACTCTTCCGGTTTCTGTACACCTGTTCACTCCTGTGGGGGGGGTACCAAAGCCACATGTGTCCCATCAATGGCACCTATGATGTTGGGGATATGTCCCAGGGCATAGAAATCACCTTCACTGTAGGCAAATCCTCCACCTGAGGGAAAACGATGTAGCTCTGCATGTGTTTCAGCAGGGCAGACAACACTCTGGACAACACGTTGGAAAACATAGGCTGGGACATCCCTGATGCTATGGCCACTTTTGTTTGAAATTACCCACTTGCAAGGAAATGGAGCACTGACAGCACCTGCACTTGAGAGGGGATTCCTGTGGGATGGCGGATAGCTGACATCAGGTCTGGCTCCAACTGGGTACACAGTTCCTGGATTGTGGCACGGTCAAGCCTGTATGTGATTATCACATGTCTTTCCTCCATTGTCGACAGGTCCACCAACGGTCGGTACACCGGAGGATGCCGCCATCTCCTCACATGTCCCAGCGGACGGTGTCTATGAAGGACAACAGCGAGCACAGAGTCAAACAACTCAGAGGTACGTACCCACAGCTTACACAGAACACCATTCATACTCAAAAAGTGGCCTGTATGTGTGTTGAGTCTAGGCCTAGGTATGTGTGACGCAGTTGAAAATGAAGCCATGTGGGCCCCTGAAATGGCGGCTGTCTGACCTCTAAAGTGGGACAATGGGATGTGAGGTAACTGCTCTGGCGTTGTACACCATCGCGGTAGGCGGTCGGAGACCACGGCGCAATGCTGCATTGGTTAACATTGGACCCTATGGGTCCCAGGAGCCAATGACGATGTACGCCGGCGGTGACGGTATGCACCGCCGTGGACGTGACCGCCATTTTCTATCACTTCAATCACTCGATACCTGATCTTTGACAGGAGAGGACCTACACTGCAAGTGCTGCTGTGACCTCGGTCTGGAAGAGACAATGGCTCGAATGTCTGGGGAAAGGGCCCCTGCCTTCATATTGGAGGAGTTGGAGAAACTCGTGGACGGGGTCCTCCCCCAGTACACGCTACTCTACGGTCCTCCAGACAAACAGGTAAGTACACAGGGAGCATGATGTATGGACTATGCCTGTGTGGAGAGGGTTGGATGTAAAAAGGAAGGGGGAAAGTGCGGCGTGCATGAAAAAACGGTGAATGCATGTGCCACATGGCAAGGGTAGGGATGGGGGCCAATCACTTTGACGGTGCAATTGGTAATAACATTCCTTTCCCCCTGTACAATTCATGTAGGTCAGCGCCCACCAGAAAAAACATATTTGGCGTGCCATCGCCAAGGACGTTCGGACCCTGGGGGTCTACCACAGACGGAGCACCCACTGCCGGAAAAGATGGGAGGACATTCGCCGCTGGAGCAAGAAGACGGCAGAGGCTCAGCTGGGGATGGCCTCCCAGCTTGGGAGGGGTGCCCGTCGCATCATGACCCGCTGGTTCAGGATCCTGGCGGTGGCGTACCCGGAGTTGGATGGGCGCTTGAGGGCATCACTGCAGCCACAAGGGAGTGAGTACACTCTCATTCTGCTGACTTTGCGCGCAGTGGAGGGGTCTGGGTGGGGGAGGTGGGCTGTGGGTTTCCCTAGGCCAGGGCGATCTCCGTAGGCAAGGTCCCTCCGTAAGGCAGGCCATGTGGCACCCCACCCCACCTCTGTAGAGTGCCAAGTACACCTAGTCATGCCCCTGTGTCATCTATGTGTGCAGATGTCGTCCATAGCCTTGTAGGCCATTTCACAGGAATTGAACAGTGGAGCCCACGAGCGCAGCGTAGTGCAGGGGGCTTCTGTGTCTGTCGTGTCCGCCAATGGTAGCGGTAATGCATGCACTCAACATGTCTTTCTTCTGTCATCCCCCCACCTTTTTGTGGCCTCCCTGTTCTTGTATGCATTAGCATCATCAGGTGGAGGAGCAGTGGCACCGGAGCACCAGGGAGCTGCATCCCACATGGCCATGGAGGGCCACACTACAGAACTGGACTTCACCAGTGGGACAGAGGGCGAGGGGAGCTCCACGGCGGGGACAGGAGCTGAGACCAGTAACACGGACTCGTCCTCTGATGGGAGCTCCCTTGTGGTGGCGGCAACATCTGTGCCAACCCCATCTACAGGTACAGCCGCCACCCCCCCTTCCAGCACCACCCTCCCAGCAGCCCCTCAGCCTTCGCCCCGTGCCCTCTCACTCAGGAGGGTGGGCATCACCTTCGCTCCAGGCACCTCAGACCCTGCCCCAGTCACCCCTGCTGCCCTCAGTGAGGAGGCCAGTGACCTCCTCAGGTCCCTCACTGTTGGGCAGTCTACCATTTTGAATGCCATCCAGGGTGTAGAAAGGCAGTTGCAACAAACCAATGCATTCCTGGAGGGCATTCATTCTGGTCAGGCTGCCCTTCAGCGAGCTTTTCAGACTCTGGCCTCAGCACTGATGGCAGCCATTGTCCCTGTCTCTAGCCTCACCCCTCCAACTTCCTCCACCCAGACCCAATCCCCTGTACCCCAGCCTATCCTAAGCACACCTCTAGACCAGCATGCACACACGTTAACACACAAGGGAAGCTCAGGCAAACAGAAGCACCACACATCCCACAGGCACTCACACAAGCATCACACACATGCAGACACACCAACATCCACTGCCTCCACTGTGTCCCCCTCCTCCTCGTCTCCCTCCTCCCTCCCAGTCTCGTCTACACTCACACCTGCATGCACTACCTCTACAGCCACTACGTCCATCACCAGCACACCCACCACTACACCCCGCTCACATGCAGTCACCACCCCCACTACCATTCACACGTCCCCTGTGCACTCTCCCAGTGTGTCTGTGACGCCCCCTCCCAAGATACACAAACGCAGGCACACACCCACCCAACAGCCATCCACCTCACGACAGCCTCCAGCGCATGCACCTTCACCCAAAGTCAGCAAACGAACACCTCCTACAACCACCACCTCTTCCTCCACTCCCAAACCCCCTCCAGCTACCCGTCCCAGTGTCTCCCAAAAACTTTTCCTGTCCAACCTTGACTCTTTCCCACACCTCCCCCACCCCGTCCGTCTCCTAGGTCCCGAACTAGCACCTCAGCCACAACATCTCCGGGACCAGTGGTGCCTGTAGTCACCGGAATCTGGAGTGCACCACCCACCAGGGCAGCCAGTGTGGCACGGAGCCACAGCTCAGACAGTCCCCCACCTGTGAAGCATCAGAAGTTGGCCAGCGCCCGGTGGGAGAGGGGAAAGGCTCCAGCCACCAAAGCCGCTCCCAGGGGTCCCGGTGGGAGTGTGGAGTCAGCTGTGACACCTTCCAAGGTGGGGAAGGGCCACAAGAAACCCGGCAAGTCTGGGAAGAGCAGCACGGCAGAGAAGACCGCCATCATCCCCACTGCCCAGGAGGCCACCGCCACCGCCAGCACCAGCTGCCCAGGAGGCCACTGCCAGCACCAGCCCAGCTGCCCAGGAGGCCACCGCCAGCACCAGCCCAGCTGCCCAGGAGGCCAGCACCAGCCCAGCTGCCCAGGAGGCCTCCGCCAGCACAAGCCCAGCTGCCCAGGAGGCCACCGCAGCTCAAGCCCAGCTGCCCAGGAGGCCACCGCCAGCAAAAGCACTGCTGGGCCATGAAGGACCACCAGCAAAAGCCCTGCTGGGCCATGAAGGACTGCCAGCAAAAGCCCCGCTGGGCCATGAAGGACCGCTAGCAAAAGCCCCGCTGGGCCTTGCAGGACCGCCAGCAAAAGCCCCGCTGGGCCATGAAGGACCGTTAGCAAAAGACGCTGGGCCATGAAGGACCGCCAGCAAAAGACCCGCTGGGCCATGAAGGACCAACAGCAGCTGAGTCCCTGCAATGGAGACCGCCGCCTCAAGCACCGCTGGCCCATGAGCGCCAAGGGTACTGACGCTACTGAGTCCGTCACGGGGTGAATTAAGCACTCTGGGCACCATGCCCCCTCCAGAACCAGTGGAGACTGTCATCCACTACCTCTGTCCTTAGCAGGATGAAGCACTCTGGGCACAAGGCGCCCTCCAGAATCAGTGGAGACTGTCATCCACTACCTCTGTCCTTAGCAGGGTGAAGCACTCTTGGCACCATGCCCCCTCCAGAACCAGTGGAGACTGTTATCCACTTGAGAGACTGTGGCTTTGCACTCCCCAGGATGGAACAGTGGGCAATCCACCCACTGTAGAGACATGAGAGACTGTGGCTTTGCACTCCCCAGGATGGAACAGTGGGCAAGCCACCCACTGTAGAGACTTGAGAGACTGTGGCTTTGCACTCCCCAGGATGGAACAGTGGGCAACCCACTCACTGTAGAGACTTGAGAGACTGTGGCTTTGCACTCCCCAGGATTGAACAGTGGGCAAGCCACCCACTGTAGAGACTTGAGAGACTGTGGCTTTTCACTCCCCAGGATGGAACAGTGGGCATGTGGCCCCCTCGTGGATTTGGCGTCGTGCACTCAAGTGGCTGAGGTGCCCCCCTTTCCTCCCCCTAAGGTGCCTGTTTTCTTGCTCTCTGATGCCCCTGCAGTGTTCTCTCCGTCGTGGTCGGGGATTGTGTGTGGGCCTCGCCCATACCGTGTGGTCCCAGTGTTCCACTGACTTAATTGGAGCACTACCTGGACTACTATGCTTGGTATATATTTTGTTAATGGTGTATATATATATTTCTGCCTACTTGATTTTAATATATCACAATGGTTACACTCATTTTCTATTGTCTTTGCATTCTTCCGGGGGGTTTAGGGGGTGTAACTGTGATGTATTAATATGCATTAGTGTGTGTGTTGTAGTGGGTGGGGGTGTGGGTGGGGGTGTTGCGTGTGTGTGTCACTCTTTTTTCCCTCCCCTGTGTCGTAGGTGCAGTACTCACCGTGGTCTTCGCCGCCGGCGTTCGTGCTCCTGGTAGAGGAGCAAGAAGACTTTCGCAGGTAGAATTTGGAGTTCCGGGTCCATGGTGTCCTCGTTCCTCGTGGGGTGTGTAGAGGTGAGCGTTTTTCCTTCGGAATTCCTGTTTCCGCCGTGTTTTTATCCGTGGATTGGCCTGTCATAATAGTGTGGGTGGTACTTTGTCCTCCCCTGTCTGTTGGCGGCCACTGCCAAGCTGTTTGTTTGTACCGCCGTGGCGGTCGGAGTGTTAAAGTGGCTCTCTTTGTTGGCGGTTTCCGCCACGGTCGTAATTGCAAAAACAAATTTGCCGGCCTGTTGGCGGTCTTACCGCTGCTTTATCACCGTCCGCCAGGGTTGTAATGACCACCTTAGTCTTTCTGTGCGTAATTACGCACCATACGAATCAACAGGTAGTCACTTTCAAAAATGCATTATAAAACGTAACTTTGGGTTACCCACTTTCTTCTTTTGCAGGATGGTCGAAGTAGATGGGTGGACACCTTGTGCCAGCTGGAAAGCGTCAGGTGGCTCCCGGTTCCGGCGGGACCTGAGCAGGAAAGTCTCTTGGCACATGCACAGGGACACTTGAAGGAGCCACCTAGAAAAGGAGATGGTTTGCAAACTTAAAAGTGGTGCTTCCGGTTCCCCTTGGGCTTTTGAGGTCGCAAGGGGTTAGCGACCCGTGAAGCACAGCTGGTTCCTCGTTGCAGAGCACAGGGCGGTGATCCAGGAGCTGTGCTCAATGCATCCCTTTGGAGCTGGAGGTGAGTCTCTTTGAGGGCGGCTTGCAGGACAACGGTGGCACTCTGGTGGGAGGTCTGAGGTGTTCCTGAAGTCCCTCAACTGGGGCTTCCTCTTGGTCCACTTGCAGCTCTGGGGGAGTTGATTTTCTTGGAGTCTAACGTGCACTGGCCATTACCTGGGGTATTGGCATGATTCGGCCTCTGGAGTGCGCAATGCAACCAAAGTTGGCACCTTCGTACATCACGTCCTGGCTGTTGTTGGTGTTTCTTCGGGTCTGGCTGCGCCTTCTGTTGACGGAGATATCAGCTGGTCAGTGAAGTGACCCTCACTGGCTTGTTGGTTCTTGTTGCTTTCCTGAGTGGTGCCTCCACTGAGGAGTGAGATCTTGGGCTATTTGCGTAGCCTGGAGGTCCTCAGGGTCTTTTGAGGTCAGTCCAGTGGACAGCTCCTTCGCAGCGGCGATTGTCGGGACACAGATGCAGCAGGCAGGGTCTTGGTTCCTCTTCTGATGCAGCAGGTCCTCGGTTCTCTTGCTGTGGTCTTCTTTGGGGCTGTCTTCTTCTTTGTCCTTTTGAATCTGATTTCCTGGTCTAGGGGTGTCCACTAAATACTGAATTTTGTGGGCGTCCTAGGGGGAACCTGGTAGTGTCCAATGGGACACTTACCTTTGGGTTGCTACACCCACTATAGTGACCACTTCCTGTAGGAAGGGAAGGGTCACTTCCCTAAACCTCATTGGCTATTTTCCTCCATTTCAAGATGGAGGAAACTGAATTTGAGGGTCCACCTCTCAGGCAACACCTTAGGGGTGGTAAGCCCTTTGAAGCTCACCTCCAGGACATTGCACATTCCTGAGGGAGGGGGTGTTAGCTCCTCCACCCAGGAAGCCATTGTTTTACAAACCAGAGACTGGCTTCTCCCCCATTGTTTTGTATATTGGCTGTCTGAGATGGCAGCTGGGTAATACCAATCAGCAACCATGCCAGGTTAGGTTAGCTTTTACAGAGGGCACCTCTAAGGTGACCCCTGGGTACATTTAGGGATAAATCCAATACTGGCACCAGTTTGGATTTATCATTCTGACTTGTTTGATACCACACAACCAAGGGTTTAGAGTAGCCATCATGTAGCTGGGAAACTCGTGTTTTCGTGCTCTTTTCACTCACTATGTCCCAGGTTTGGCACGGACACAGTAGGGCATATTGCTCATACAGCTCTGCCCTCACATATAATATGGAGCACCTTACATTAGGGCTGTAAGGTCTGCCAGAGGGGTGACTTACCCGTAGTAAATGCAGTGTAGGGTGAACAGGGCACACAGGCAGTGTGCCATGTTGAGTTTGTATTTTAGGTTTGCACCAAGACACTCAGCCTGCAATGGCAGTGCTGGGTGCATCTGGATGCATGGCCCTAGAGCGTGGCACAGTCAGTGCTGCTGCCCTCAGAGGCCAACCCTTAGTACTGCATGAACAGTTAGGAGCACACCTGCCTAACATCCCAGCAAATAATCAGCCCCATTGCATCATGATAAATGTAGTTTCCTCAAAAAACGAACTCAGTTACTTTTAAATATTTCACCTCTAAATAGGTGCAGCCTTTGCTGTGCATCTCTTGACACGTGTTTCTGGGTTAATCTCTTCTTCAGCAGAGAACAAATTTGCGGGGTACTGGAAATGCTGCCATTAATCATCCGGTTTCAATACCTCTTCACTGGCATGCTGGTGCCTGCTCCAGAGCTCGTCAGCCCAGTGGCTCAAGGGAGCCTTTTTAAAGTCACAAACAGTTAGGAGCACACCTGCCTAACATCCCAGCAAATAATCAGCCCCATTGCATCATGATAAATGTAGTTTCCTCAAAAAACGAACTCACTTACTTTTAAATATTTCACCTCTAAATAGGTGCAGCCTTTGCTGTGCATCTCTGGACACATGTGTTTCTGGGTTAATCCCTTCTTCAGCAGAGAACAAATTAGTACTGCATGCCCTGGGTACATAGGTACCCACTTACTAGGGACTTATATTGGTAGTTAAGGGTGTATCCAGTTGTGCCAATGCATCACAACAGATTTACGGAAAGAGCTCTGGCCCAGGGAACCTTGTTAGCAGGGGCCCTGGTTAGCAGGGGCCCTGGGCACTACAATTTGTAGAACACATCAACATCAGGCAAAACTTGAGGGGGATAACCATGTCAAAAACACTACAGGGGACCCCTGACACTAGCCTGGACGATGAACTGCCCACCACCTCCGCTGGCGCTAGTGGACAGGACGCCCCGCCACAGGACCACCACACCAGCACCCCACCCCCTGCAGAGGGAGAACCACCTCGCAAACGGTCCCTGAGATCCAGGAACAAGACAGAGAACGATGCCAAGACCCCCGCCAAGAAATGAGACCACCCTGATTGTCATCCTTCTGTCCCACTTTGTCACCCTGTCCATACTTAAACTGCCCCAGCTCCACTTCCTATGCCCATATGGGCAATGCACCTGTGAGACTAATAGACTGGACTCTGCCATGGACATTCCTCCACCATCACTCCTCACCATTTTACTACCCCCTCCAATATTGAGCACTTAAATAAACACCCTTAAAGCACAAAACAATCTGTAGTCTGTCTGTGATTTCGGAATACTGTATTAGCAATAACTGTGTCAGAAAGCTTTTTTCATTGGTAATGTCAACATACCTATGTCACACAGCTCTAGTCCATGAGGAATCAAAGCAGATGTCACACACTGGGACCCACATCTGTGAAATCGTAAGGGAAAGTGACAACTCAGTGACCATACACTGGGTGAAAACGACAGACAGTAGAGAGGCAGTAGTGTTTAAGTACATGTAGTAGGCAGGCCTGTACTCTTACCTGTGTCTCACTGGAAATATTGCTGGATCACTGAGTCCCTGTTGTTCATGTCTTCTTCCTCTGCTTCCTCGTCTTCACTGTCCACAGGCTCCACAGCTGCAACAACACCTCCATCTGGACCATCCTCCTGCAGAAAAGGCACCTGTTGTCACAAAGCCAAGTTGTGAAGCATACAGCAGGCCACGATGATCTGACACACCTTCTTTGGTGAGTAGAATAGGGATCCACCTGTCATATGGAGGCACCGGAACCTGGCCTTCAGGAGCCCGAAGGTCCGCTCGATCACCCTCCTAGTTCGCCCATGGGCCTCATTGTAGCGTTCCTCTGCCCTTGTCCTGGGATTCCTCACTGGGGTCAGTAGCCATGACAGGTTGGGGTAACCAGAGTCACCTGCAAATGGCGAGGGACAACTGTTAGACACACACTAACCTGGAGGGATATCCCCAGACCTAGACAGCCATTCCCACTGTCTTGCTTCCAGGTGCTCACCTAATAGCCACACACGGTGCCTCTGAAGTTGACCCATCACATAAGGGATGCTGCTATTCCGCAGGATGTAGGCGTCATGCACTGAGCCAGGGAACATGGCACTCACATGGAGATGTACTGGTCTGCCAAACATACCATCTGTACATTCATGGAATGATAACTCTTCCGGTTTCTGTACACCTGTTCACTCCTGTGGGGGGGGTACCAAAGCCACATGTGTCCCATCAATGGCACCTATGATGTTGGGGATATGTCCCAGGGCATAGAAATCACCTTTCACTGTAGGCAAATCCTCCACCTGAGGGAAAACGATGTAGCTCTGCATGTGTTTCAGCAGGGCAGACAACACTCTGGACAACACGTTGGAAAACATAGGCTGGGACATCCCTGATGCTATGGCCACTGTTGTTTGAAATGACCCACTTGCAAGGAAATGGAGCACTGACAGCACCTGCACTTGAGAGGGGATTCCTGTGGGATGGCGGATAGCTGACATCAGGTCTGGCTCCAACTGGGTACACAGTTCCTGGATTGTGGCACGGTCAAGCCTGTATGTGATTATCACATGTCTTTCCTCCATTGTCGACAGGTCCACCAACGGTCGGTACACCGGAGGATGCCGCCATCTCCTCACATGTCCCAGCGGACGGTGTCTATGAAGGACAACAGCGAGCACAGAGTCAAACAACTCAGAGGTACGTACCCACAGCTTACACAGAACACCATTCATACTCAAAAAGTGGCCTGTATGTGTGTTGAGTCTAGGCCTAGGTATGTGTGACGCAGTTGAAAATGAAGCCATGTGGGCCCCTGAAATGGCGGCTGCCTGACCTCTAAAGTGGGACAATGGGATGTGAGGTAAGTGCTTTGGCGTTGTACACCATCGCGGTAGGCGGTCGGAGACCACGGCGCAATGCTGCATTGGTTAACATTGGACCCTATGGGTCCCAGGAGCCAATGACGATGTACGCCGGCGGTGACGGTATGCACCGCCGTGGACGTGACCGCCATTTTCTATCACTTCAATCACTCGATACCTGATCTTTGACAGGAGAGGACCTACACTGCAAGTGCTGCTGTGACCTCGGTCTGGAAGAGACAATGGCTCGAATGTCTGGGGAAAGGGCCCCTGCCTTCATATTGGAGGAGTTGGAGAAACTCGTGGACGGGGTCCTCCCCCAGTACACGCTACTCTACGGTCCTCCAGACAAACAGGTAAGTACACAGGGAGCATGATGTATGGACTATGCCTGTGTGGAGAGGGTTGGATGTAAAAAGGAAGGGGGAGAGTGCGGCGTGCATGAAAAAACGGTGAATGCATGTGCCACATGGCAAGGGTAGGGATGGGGGCCAATCACTTTGACGGTGCAATTGGTAATAACATTCTTTTCCCCCTGTACAATTCATGTAGGTCAGCGCCCACCAGAAAAAACATATTTGGCGTGCCATCGCCAAGGACGTTCGGACCCTGGGGGTCTACCACAGATGGAGCACCCACTGCCGGAAAAGATGGGAGGACATTCGCCGCTGGAGCAAGAAGACGGCAGAGGCTCAGCTGGGGATGGCCTCCCAGCTTGGGAGGGGTGCCCGTCGCATCATGACCCCGCTGGTTCAGGATCCTGGCGGTGGCGTACCCGGAGTTGGATGGGCGCTTGAGGGCATCACTGCAGCCACAAGGGGGTGAGTACACTCTCATTCTGCTGACTTTGCGCGCAGTGGAGGGGTCTGGGTGGGGGAGGTGGGCTGTGGGTTTCCCTAGGCCAGGGCGATCTCCGTAGGCAAGGTCCCTCCGTAAGGCAGGCCATGTGGCACCCCACCCCACCTCTGTAGAGTGCCAAGTACACCTAGTCATGCCCCTGTGTCATCTATGTGTGCAGATGTCGTCCATAGCCTTGTAGGCCATTTCACAGGAATTGAACAGTGGAGCCCACGAGCGCTTTGTAGTGCAGGGGGCTTCTGTGTCTGTCGTGTCCGCCAATGGTAGCGGTAATGCATGCACTCAACATGTCTTTCTTCTGTCATCCCCCCACCTTTTTGTGGCCTCCCTGTTCTTGTATGCATTAGCATCATCAGGCGGAGGAGCAGTGGCACCGGAGCACCAGGGAGCTGCATCCCACATGGCCATGGAGGGCCACACTACAGAACTGGACTTCACCAGTGGGACAGAGGGCGAGGGGAGCTCCACGGCGGGGACAGGAGCTGAGACCAGTAACACGGACTCGTCCTCTGATGGGAGCTCCCTTGTGGTGGCGGCAACATCTGTGCCAACCCCATCTACAGGTACAGCCGCCACCCCCCCTTCCAGCACCACCCTCCCAGCAGCCCCTCAGCCTTCGCCCCGTGCCCTCTCACTCAGGAGGGTGGGCATCACCTTCGCTCCAGGCACCTCAGACCCTGCCCCAGTCACCCCTGCTGCCCTCAGTGAGGAGGCCAGTGACCTCCTCAGGTCCCTCACTGTTGGGCAGTCTACCATTTTGAATGCCATCCAGGGTGTAGAAAGGCAGTTGCAACAAACCAATGCATTCCTGGAGGGCATTCATTCTGGTCAGGCTGCCCTTCAGCGAGCTTTTCAGACTCTGGCCTCAGCACTGATGGCAGCCATTGTCCCTGTCTCTAGCCTCCCCCCTCCAACTTCCTCCACCCAGACCCAATCCCCTGTACCCCAGCCTATCCTAAGCACACCTCTAGACCAGCATGCACACACGTTAACACACAAGGGAAGCTCAGGCAAACAGAAGCACCACACATCCCACAGGCACTCACACAAGCATCACACACATGCAGACACACCAACATCCACTGCCTCCACTGTGTCCCCCTCCTCCTCGTCTCCCTCCTCCCTCCCAGTCTCGTCTACACTCACACCTGCATGCACTACCTCTACAGCCACTACGTCCATCACCAGCACACCCACCACTACACCCCGCTCACATGCAGTCACCACGACCACTACCATTCACACATCCCCTGTGCACTCTCCCAGTGTGTCTGTGACGCCCCCTCCCAAGATACACAAACGCAGGCACACACCCACCCAACAGCCATCCACCTCACGACAGCCTCCAGCGCATGCACCTTCACCCAAAGTCAGCAAACGAACACCTCCTACAACCACCACCTCTTCCTCCACTCCCAAACCCCCTCCAGCTACCCGTCCCAGTGTCTCCCAAAAACTTTTCCTGTCCAACCTTGACTCTTTCCCACACCTCCCCCACCCCGTCCGTCTCCTAGGTCCCGAACTAGCACCTCAGCCACAACATCTCCGGGACCAGTGGTGCCTGTAGTCACCGGAATCTGGAGTGCACCACCCACCAGGGCAGCCAGTGTGGCACGGAGCCACAGCTCAGACAGTCCCCCACCTGTGAAGCATCAGAAGTTGGCCAGTGCCCGGTGGGAGAGGGGGAAGGCTCCAGCCACCAAAGCCGCTCCCAGGGGTCCCGGTGGGAGTGTGGAGTCAGCTGTGACACCTTCCAAGGTGGGGAAGGGCCACAAGAAACCCGGCAAGTCTGGGAAGAGCAGCACGGCGGAGAAGACCGCCATCATCCCCACTGCCCAGGAGGCCACCGCCAGCACAAGCCCAGCTGCCCAGGAGGCCAGCACCAGCCCAGCTGCCCAGGAGGCCACCGCCAGCACAAGCCCAGCTGCCCAGGAGGCCACCGCAGCACAAGCCCAGCTGCCCAGGAGGCCACCGCCACCGCCAGCACCAGCTGCCCAGGAGGCCACTGCCAGCACCAGCCCAGCTGCCCAGGAGGCCACCGCCAGCACCAGCCCAGCTGCCCAGGAGGCCAGCACCAGCCCAGCTGCCCAGGAGGCCTCCGCCAGCACAAGCCCAGCTGCCCAGGAGGCCACCGCAGCTCAAGCCCAGCTGCCCAGGAGGCCACCGCCAGCAAAAGCCCTGCTGGGCCATGAAGGACCACCAGCAAAAGCCCTGCTGGGCCATGAAGGACTGCCAGCAAAAGCCCCGCTGGGCCATGAAGGACCGCTAGCAAAAGCCCCGCTGGGCCTTGAAGGACCGCCAGCAAAAGCCCCGCTGGGCCATGAAGGACCGTTAGCAAAAGACGCTGGGCCATGAAGGACCGCCAGCAAAAGACCCGCTGGGCCATGAAGGACCGACAGCAGCTGAGTCCCTGCAATGGAGACCGCCGCCTCAAGCACCGCTGGCCCATGAGCGCCAAGGGCACTGACGCTACTGAGTCCGTCACGGGGTGAATTAAGCACTCTGGGCACCATGCCCCCTCCAGAACCAGTGGAGACTGTCATCCACTACCTCTGTCCTTAGCAGGATGAAGCACTCTGGGCACAAGGCCCCCTCCAGAATCAGTGGAGACTGTCATCCACTACCTCTGTCCTTAGCAGGGTGAAGCACTCTTGGCACCATGCCCCCTCCAGAACCAGTGGAGACTGTTATCCACTTGAGAGACTGTGGCTTTGCACTCCCCAGGATGGAACAGTGGGCAATCCACCCACTGTAGAGACATGAGAGACTGTGGCTTTGCACTCCCCAGGATGGAACAGTGGGCAAGCCACCCACTGTAGAGACTTGAGAGACTGTGGCTTTGCACTCCCCAGGATTGAACATTGGGCAACCCACACACTGTAGAGACTTGTGAGACTGTGGCTTTGCACTCCCCAGGATGGAACAGTGGGCAACCCACTCACTGTAGAGACTTGAGAGACTGTGGCTTTGCACTCCCCAGGATTGAACAGTGGGCAAGCCACCCACTGTAGAGACTTGAGAGACTGTGGCTTTTCACTCCCCAGGATGGAACAGTGGGCATGTGGCCCCCTCGTGGATTTGGCGTTGTGCACTCAAGTGGCTGAGGTGCCCCCCTTTCCTCCCCCTAAGGTGCCTGTTTTCTTGCTCTCTGATGCCCCTGCAGTGTTCTCTCCGTCATGGTCGGGGATTGTGTGTGGGCCTCGCCCATACCGTGTGGTCCCAGTGTTCCACTGACTTAATTGGAGCACTACCTGGACTACTATGCTTGGTATATATTTTGTTAATGGTGTATATATATATTTCTGCCTACTTGATTTTAATATATCACAATGGTTACACTCATTTTCTATTGTCTTTGCATTCTTCCGGGGGGTTTAGGGGGTGTAACTGTGATGTATTAATATGCATTAGTGTGTGTGTTGTAGTGGGTGGGGGTGTGGGTGGGGGTGTTGCGTGTGTGTGTCACTCTTTTTTCCCTCCCCTGTGTCGTAGGTGCAGTACTCACCGTGGTCTTCGCCGCCGGCGTTCGTGCTCCTGGTAGAGGAGCAAGAAGACTATCGCAGGTAGAATTTGGAGTTCCGGGTCCATGGTGTCCTCGTTCCTCGTGGGGTGTGTAGAGGTGAGCGTTTTTCCTTCGGAATTCCTGTTTCCGCCGTGTTTTTATCCGTGGATTGGCCTGTCATAATAGTGTGGGTGGTACTTTGTCCTCCCCTGTCTGTTGGCGGCCACTGCCAAGCTGTTTGTTTGTACCGCCGTGGCGGTCGGAGTGTTAAAGTGGCTCTCTTTGTTGGCGGTTTCCGCCACGGTCGTAATTGGAAAAACAAATTTGCCGGCCTGTTGGCGGTCTTACCGCTGCTTTATCACCGTCCGCCAGGGTTGTAATGACCACCTTAGTCTTTCTGTGCGTAATTACGCACCATACGAATCAACAGGTAGTCACTTTCAAAAATGCATTATAAATCGTAACTTTGGGTTACCCACTTTCTTCTTTTGCAGGATGGTCGAAGTAGATGGGTGGACACCTTGTGCCAGCTGGAAAGCGTCAGGTGGCTCCCGGTTCCGGCGGGACCTGAGCAGGAAAGTCTCTTGGCACATGCACAGGGACACTTGAAGGAGCCACCTAGAAAAGGAGATGGTTTGCAAACTTAAAAGTGGTGCTTCCGGTTCCCCTTGGGCTTTTGAGGTCGCAAGGGGTTAGCGACCCGTGAAGCACAGCTGGTTCCTCGTTGCAGAGCACAGGGCGGTGATCCAGGAGCTGTGCTCAATGCATCCCTTTGGAGCTGGAGGTGAGTCTCCTTGAGGGCGGCTTGCAGGACAACGGTGGCACTCTGGTGGGAGGTCTGAGGTGTTCCTGAAGTCCCTCAACTGGGGCTTCCTCTTGGTCCACTTGCAGCTCTGGGGGAGTTGATTTTCTTGGAGTCTAACGTGCACTGGCCATTACCTGGGGTATTGGCATGATTCGGCCTCTGGAGTGCGCAATGCAACCAAAGTTGGCACCTTCGTACATCACGTCCTGGCTGTTGTTGGTGTTTCGTCGGGTCTGGCTGCGCCTTCTGTTGACGGAGATATCAGCTGGTCAGTGAAGTGACCCTCACTGGCTTGTTGGTTCTTGTTGCTTTCCTGAGTGGTGCCTCCACTGAGGAGTGAGATCTTGGGCTATTTGCGTAGCCTGGAGGTCCTCAGGGTCTTTTGAGGTCAGTCCAGTGGACAGCTCCTTCGCAGCGGCGATTGTCGGGACACAGATGCAGCAGGCAGGGTCTTGGTTCCTCTTCTGATGCAGCAGGTCCTCGGTTCTCTTGCTGTGGTCTTCTTTGGGGCTGTCTTCTTCTTTGTCCTTTTGAATCTGATTTCCTGGTCTAGGGGTGTCCACTAAATACTGAATTTTGTGGGCGTCCTAGGGGGAACCTGGTAGTGTCCAATGGGACACTTACCTTTGGGTTGCTACACCCACTATAGTGACCACTTCCTGTAGGAAGGGAAGGGTCACTTCCCTAAACCTCATTGGCTATTTTCCTCCATTTCAAGATGGAGGAAACTGAATTTGAGGGTCCACCTCTCAGGCAACACCTTAGGGGTGGTAAGCCCTTTGAAGCTCACCTCCAGGACATTGCACATTCCTGAGGGAGGGGGTGTTAGCTCCTCCACCCAGGAAGCCATTGTTTTACAAACCAGAGACTGGCTTCTCCACCATTGTTTTGTATATTGGCTGTCTGAGATGGCAGCTGGGTAATACCAATCAGCAACCATGCCAGGTTAGGTTAGCTTTTACAGAGGGCACCTCTAAGGTGACCCCTGGGTACATTTAGGGATAAATCCAATACTGGCACCAGTTTGGATTTATCATTCTGACTTGTTTGATACCACACAACCAAGGGTTTAGAGTAGCCATCATGTAGCTGGGAAACTCGTGTTTTCATGCTCTTTTAACTCACTATGTCCCAGGTTTGGCAGGGACACAGTAGGGCATATTGTTCATACAGCTCTGCCCTCACATATAATATGGAGCACCTTACATTAGGGCTGTAAGGTCTGCCAGAGGGGTGACTTACCCGTAGTAAATGCAGTGTAGGGTGAACAGGGCACACAGGCAGTGTGCCATGTTGAGTTTGTATTTTAGGTTTGCACCAAGACACTCAGCCTGCAATGGCAGTGCTGGGTGCATCTGGATGCATGGCCCTAGAGGGTGGCACAGTCAGTGCTGCTGCCCTCAGAGGCCAACCCTTAGTACTGCATGAACAGTTAGGAGCACACCTGCCTAACATCCCAGCAAATAATCAGCCCCATTGCATCATGATAAATGTAGTTTCCTCAAAAAACGAACTCAGTTACTTTTAAATATTTCACCTCTAAATAGGTGCAGCCTTTGCTGTGCATCTCTTGACACGTGTTTCTGGGTTAATCCCTTCTTCAGCAGAGAACAAATTTGCGTGGTGCTGGAAATGCTGCCATTAATCATCCGGTTTCAATACCTCTTCACTGGCATGCTGGTGCCTGCTCCAGAGCTCGTCAGCCCAGTGGCTCAAGGGAGCCTTTTTAAAGTCACAAACAGTTAGGAGCACACCTGCCTAACATCCCAGCAAATAATCAGCCCCATTGCATCATGATAAATGTAGTTTCCTCAAAAAACGAACTCAGTTACTTTTAAATATTTCACCTCTAAATAGGTGCAGCCTTTGCTGTGCATCTCTGGACACATGTGTTTCTGGGTTAATCCCTTCTTCAGCAGAGAACAAATTAGTACTGCATGCCCTGGGTACATAGGTACCCACTTACAAGGGACTTATATTGGTAGTTAAGGGTGTATCCAGTTGTGCCAATGCATCACAACAGATTTACGGAAAGAGCTCTGGCCCAGGGAACCTTGTTAGCAGGGGCACTGGTTAGCAGGGGCCCTGGGCACTACAATTTGTAGAACACATCAACATCAGGCAAAACGTGAGGGGGATAACCATGTCAAAAAGAGGCCCTCTCTCACAAGGGCTTTGCTCTGTGCAACATAAAGAGTTATTTGTCTGCCATCTTGGCTTTTCCCTGATTGCCTAACCAACTCTCCTTGTTTAAATCTCCCATTGTTGGATGATTTCTTAAGGGTCTTACCCATCTCTTTCCTCCTTCCCAGTTCAAAATACCCCAATGGGATTTGAACTTAGTTCTTACCTATCTAATGTGCCCTCCCTTTGAGCTGCTCCACAACTGCCCACTTCTCCTGCTCACTCTGAAAACAGTCTTCCTCGTAACTATCACCTCTGTCCGCAGAGTGAGTGAGCTGCAGGCTCTTTCTTCAAAGACACCTTTCATTTCTATTTACCCTGACAAGGTGGTGCTTCGTACTATTTTTTTTTTTATTGCTTTTAACAAGGGATTATGGGGGTCATTCTGACCTTGGCGGTAAAAGGCGCTTACCGCCGGTCAGAAGGCCGCCACAACACCGCTGCGGTCGCGGTAAACCGCCACGGTCATTCTGACCCTCAAGAGGCAAACCGCCAAAAACCCGACATCCACAAAAGTCCGCCACACCAACGGGCAGCGTTAAACTGGCGAAGACCAAACCTCCACCGTCACGCCAACAGAAATACGCCCATGCCATTATGACCCACGAATCCACGCAGCGGTCTTTCAACCGCGGTATTCCATTGGCGGTACACACCGCTGCGCTCAAAATACACATACAGCTCCAAAACACAGCCACATTGGACAATTTGAAATACACACACCTGAGACACATACACACAACACTCCCACACACCCAATTAACTATAAAACACACACCCACATCACCCACAAACCCCTACGACCACAAATCAGAGACGAAGCCCAGAAAGAGACAGCACAGAATAGAGAACACCATCACACAGAGGCACACTACACCATCACCCACACAACAACCACGCACAAAACACCACACACCACTACACTCACCACACTCATCACCGCAAACACCACCCCACACCTCATCCACACCACCCCATGGCACCCCCAAGACACCCCAGGTTCTCAGACGCAGAACTCAGGGTCATGGTGGAGGAAATAGTTCGGGTAGAGCCCCAGCTCTTCGGGACACAGGTGCAGCACACCACCATTGCCAGGAAGATGGAGCTATGGCAAAGAATAGTGGACAGGGTCAACGCTGTGGGACAGCATCCACAAAATCGGGAAGACATCAGGAAGCGGTGGAACGACCTACGGGGGAAGGTGCGTTCCATGGTATCCAGGCACAACATCGCGGTGCAGAGGACTGGCGGCGGACCCCCACCTCAACCCCCAGAATTTACAACATGGGAGGAACAGGTCTTGAACATCCTGCATCCTGAGGGCCTCGCAGGAGTATCTGGAGGATTGGACTCTGGTAAGTCTAATCTCAACTACTTCATCCCCCCCACCCACCAGCATGCCAACTCATACCCCCACCCGCCCCCCCACCACCATCACACATCCTCCTTGCTCATGTCTCACCATCACAACCCACCCATCCCAACACCAAACCCTGCATGCCACCACAAACCATCGACAGCCATCACCTAAGCATGCCCACTGCACATACCCATCTCCCCCACAAACCGCCATCACAACAGCCCCCACAAAGGAATGCCAGCACTGGGGTACACGGGCACCCACCCATTGCACGCTATGACACACACAGAAGCAATAACCATACTCTTATACCCCTGCAGGACCCGAACGCCACCACACCGCCCAGGAGGGTCCAGAAATGTCCATCCCACCCCCAGAAGAGGCCCCCAGTGATGACAGCAGCTCTGTCTCTCTGGACCCAGATGACCAGCCCGGCCCATAGGGGACCTCGGGACAGTCGGTTCCCCTCAGACAGCCACAGGCTACAGCAGACCTACCCCCTCTGGGAACACCAGCACAGCACCCACCCAGCGGGCCCATGCCTCTGTCTCCAGGACACGTCAATCAGCGGTGTGTCCACCACTACAGGGCACCTAGGTTAACCCACCACCCCAACAACAACAGGGACCTGTGGGCAGTGGTAGTGGGCACACGGTCCAGGGGACAGAGGCCCAGGGAAACAGGGGAACTGGGAGGGCTGCTGTGCGACAGGGGGGGGACAGGCCCAGGGAACCCACTCTCCACGAGGCCCTCACCTCCATCATGGGAGCATACCACCACTCCCAGGAGACGATGGCGACGGTCCTGGCCAGGTTCCAGGAGATCCAGGTACTGCAGGAGGAACAGTTTATGGGGTTCAGGAAAGAACTGAGAAACATTAGTTCCGCAATGGGCACCATCGTTGTGGCTCTCAACCAGATTGTCACCACATTGCGGGACCATGTGGCACCACAAAGGGCCCCTGTCACTAGCATGGACCAGGAACAGGCTACCACATCCGCCGGCGCTAGTGGACAGGAGGCCCCGACACAGGAACAACCGGCCATCAGAACCCCACCTCCTGCAGAAGAAGAACCACCCCGCAAGCGGGGCCTGAGATCTAGGAAGAAGACAGAGTAGGATGCCAAGACCCCTGCCAGGAAAGGATACCCCCTGATGTCATCCCACTGTCCCACATTGTCACCCTGTCCAACCTTAAACTGCCCCTGCTCCACCTTCCACAGGCATATGGACAATGCACCTGTGAGACTGAGAATCTGGACTCTGCCATGGACATTCCTCCACCATCACCCATCACCGATTTTCAACCATGTCCCAAAATTGAGCACTTTAATAAACACACTTATTGCACACAAATAATCTGGAGTCTGCCTGTATTTTTTAAAATATGTATTAGACATAAACGTGCCAAAATGACCAGTTACATTGTGATGACAACATACCACTGTCACACAGCTGTAGTCCATGGGCAAACAAAGCAGAGGTCACGCAGTGGGGCCCACATCTCTGAAATTGGAAGGGAAAGTCACAACTCTGTTAGCATACACTGGGTGAAAAGGACAGACAGTAGAGAGGCAGGAGACTGTAAGTAAATGTAAAATGCCGGTGTTGATTCTTACCTGTGTGTTATTGAAAATACTGCTGTATCACTGTGTCCCTGTTGTCTGTGTCGTTCTCTTCGTCTTCCTCCTCTTCACTCTCTGCAGGCTCCACAGCTGCTACAACACCACCATCTGGACCATCCTCCTGCAGAAAAGGCACCTGGCGTTGCAAAGCCAGGTTGTGAAGCATACAGCAGGCCACGATGATCTGGCACACCTTCTTTGGTGAGTACATTAGGGATCCATCTGTCATATGCAGGCACCTAAACCTGGCCTTCAGGAGGCCGAAGGTCCGCTCGATCACCCTCCTAGTACGCCCATGTGCCTCATTGTACCGTTCCTCTGCCCTTGTCCTGGGATTCCTCACTGGGGTCAGTAACCATGACAGGTTGGGGTAACCTGAGTCACCAATTAGCCACACACGTTGTCTCTGTAGTTGTTTCATCACATAAGGGATGCTGCTATTTCGCATGATGTACGCGTCATGCACTGACCCAGGGAACTTGGCATTTACATGGGAGATGTACTGGTCAGCCAAACAGACCACCTGGACATTCATGGAATGATAACTTTTTCTGTTCCTGTACCTGTTCACTTTCTCTGGGGGGTACCAAAGCCACATGTGTCCCATCAATGGCACCAATGATGTTGGGAATATGTCCAAGGGCATAGAAATCACCCTTCACTGTAGGCAAATCCCCCACCTCAGGGAAAACGATGTATCTCCGCATGTGTTTGAGCAGGGCAGACAACACTCTGGACAACACCTTTGAAAACATAGGCTGAGACATCCCTGATGAAATGGCCACTGTTGTTTGAAATGACCCACTTGCCAAAAAATTGAGTACTGACAGCACCTGCACTAGAGGGGGATTCCTGTGGGTTGGCGGATGGGTGACATCAGGTCTGGCTCCAGCTGGGCACACAGTTCCTGTATAGTGGCTCGGTCAAGCCTGTATGTCAGAATGACATGTCGTTCCTCCATTGTCGACAGGTCCACCAGCGGTCTGTACACGGGAACATTCCTCCATCTCCTCGCAAGGCCCAGCGGACGGTGCCTAGAAAGGACAACAGCGAGCACAGAGTCAATCAACCCACAGGTACGTTCCCACAGCTTGCAAAGTACACGATTCTCTTTGCATTGAATGGCTTGTATGAGTGTCGATGCAAGGCCTAGGCATGTGTGACGCAGTAGAAATTAAGCCATGTGGGCCCTTGAAATGGCGGCTGCCTGACCTGTGAAGTGCGACAATGGGATGTGAGGTCAATGCGCTGGCGTGGCACACCATGGCGGTAGGCGGTCGAAGACCGCGGCGCAAAGCCACATTGGTTAACATTGAACCCTATGCGTTTCAGGAGCGAATGACGAAGTGCGCCGGCGGTCGCGGTACGCACCGCCGCGGACGTGACCGCCATTTTCTATCTGCTTAATCACTCAAGACCTGATCATCCACAGGAGAGGACCTATACTGCAAGTGCTGCTGTGACCTCGGTCTGGAAGATACAATGGCTGCTGCGACTGGGGAAAGGGCCCCTGCCTTCACTTCTGAAGAATTGGAGAAACTCGTGGATGGGGTCCTCCCCCAGTATGCGCTACTCTACGGTCCTCCAGACCAACAGGTAAGTACACTGGGAGCATGCTTTGGGGGCAATGCCTGTGTTGAGTCGGGTGGATGAAAGATGGTGGGGAGGGGAGCGATTGAGGCATGCATCAAACGATGGATGAGAGCATGTGCCACATGGCAAGGGTGGGGATGGGGGGCCACTCAAATCGAGCATGCAGAAAATTATGACAATGTTATTTCTCCCCCTGTACATGTGACATAGGTCAGCGCCCATCAAAAAATCGACATTTGACGTGCCATCGCCAAGGACGTCCGGACCCTGGGGGTCCACAACAGACGGGCACCCACTGCCGCAAGAGGTGGGAGGACATCCGCCGCGGGAGCAGGAAGACCGCGGAGGCTCTGCTGGGGATGGCCTCCCAACGTAGGAGGGGTGCCACTCGTCAATTGACCCCCCTGATGTCTGGGATCCCGGCGGTGGCCTACCCAGACTTGGATGGGTGCGTGAGGACATCACAGCAGACACAAGGGGGTGAGTACCAGCACATTCTGCTATCTTAGCGCGCAGTGGAGGTGTCTGGGTGGGGGAGGAGGGCTGTGGGTATCCCTAGGCCAGGGTGATTTCTGTAGGCTAGGCCCCTCCGTAAGGCATGGCCCTGTGCCCCCGCCCCCCACCTCTGTAAGGTGCCAAGTACAGCTATCCATGGCCCTGTGTCACCTATGTGTGCAGTTGTCGTCCATAGGCTTGTAGGCCAAGTCCCAATGATTGAGTAGTGTACCCCAAGTGCGCGGCGTAGTGCAGGGGGCTTCTGTGTCTGTCCTCTCCGCCAACTGTGTTGCTAATGCATGCACTCAACATGTCTTTATTTCCCCCCCCCCCCTTTTTTGCTGCTCTTCCTGTTCATGTGTGCATTAGCATCATCAGGCGGAGGAGAAGTGGCATCGGAGCACAAGGGAGATGCATCTCACATGGCCCTGGAGGGCCATGCAACCGACTCGGAGTTCACCAGTGAGACGGAGGGCGAGGGGAGCTCCACAACAGGGACACGTGGAGACATCAGCGACACAGACACGTCCTCGGAAGGGAGCTCCCTTGTGGTGGCGGCAACATCCGTGCCCACCGCAACAACAGGTACAGCCGCCACCCGGCGCACCAGCTCCGCCCTCCAAGCAGCCCCTCAGCGTTCGCCCCGTGCCCGCTCTCACACGAAGGCGGGCATCTCCTTCGCCCCAGGCACCTCAGGCCCTGCCCCAGTTACCCCTGCTGCCCTCAGTGAGGAGGTCATTGACCTCCTCAGGACGCTCATTGTTGGGCAGTCTACCCTTTTGAATGCCATCCAGGGGGTAGAAAGGGAGGTGCACCGGAGCAATGCATACCTGGAGGGCATTCATTCGGGTCAGGCTGCCCATCAGCGATCGTTCAATGCTCTGGCCTCAGCACTGACGGCAGCCATTGTCCCTGTCTCCTGCCTCCCTCCTCCAACTTCCTCCACCCAGTCCCACTCCCCTGTTCCTCTGCCTATCCCAGACACACCTACAGACCAGCCTGCACACACCTCAACACCCAAGGGCAGCTCATCCAGACATAAGCACCACACATCACACAAGCATTCACACAAGCAACAGCCACATGCAGACATACCAACAGCCACTGCCTCCTCTGTGTCCCCCTCCTCCTCGTCTCCCTCCTCCCTCCCTGTGACGTCTCCACTCACACTTGCATGCACAACATCATCAGCCACTATGTCCATCACCAGCACACCCACCAGAACACTCCGCACACGTGCAGTCACCACCCCCACTGCCATTTACACGTCCCCTGTGTCCTCTCCCAGTGTGTCTGCCACCCCCTCTTCCTAAAACCACACAAACGCAGGCAGCCACCCACCCAACAGCCATCCACCTCACGACAGCCTCCGTCACAAGCACCTGCACCCAAAGACACCACACTTGACTCTCCTACAACCACATCCTCTTCCTCCACTCCCATACCCACTGCACCTACCCTTCCCACTGCTCCTAAAAAGTTTTTCCTGTCCAAAATTAACCTCTTTCCATCACCTGACCCACCCCCTCCATCTCGTAAGAGTCCAATCAGCACATCAGCCACCACAACCCCATGACCTACAAGGACCATAGTACAAGGATATTGGAGTCCACCACCTTCAAGGGCAGCTACATCGGCCAGCAGTAAAGGGACAGCCAGCCCACCCCCTGGGAAAAAATCCAAGAAAGGCAAGGCCCGGCGCGAGAGGCCAGAGACGGCAGCCTCCAAAGGCACTACCCTGGCACCGTCAGGAAGTGGGGTGCCACCTGGCACATCTACAAAGGGAGGCAAGGGCCACAGAGAATCACGGAAGGATGGCAAGGGCAGCACGGCCGACAAGTCCGGCAGCAGGCGAGCTGCCCAGGAGGGCCCCACTAGCCCCATTCCGGGTGTGAAGGAGGACACCCACGGGCCTGGGACTCCAGCACAGGAGGGCCCCGCAAGCGAGAAGTCGGATGGCGAGTGAACTCCATATATTGGCCGGATATGGTGCCCTGGAGACACATGTCAAGAACCAGCGAACAGGGCCCTTCAAGACAAGCACCGCTGAACAGGGCCCTTCAAGACAAGCACCGCTGAACAGGGCCCTTCAAGACAAGCACCGCTGAACATGGGCCTTCAAGACAAGCACCGCTGAACAGGGCCCTTCAAGACAAGCACAGCTGAACAGGGCACCGCCGTCTCAAGAACCGCTGAACAGGGCCCTTCAAGACAAGCAGCGCTGAACAGGGCACCGCCGTCTCAAGAACCGCTGAACAGGGCCCTTCAAGACAAGCACCGCTGAACAGGGCACCGCCGTCTCAAGAACCGCTGAACAGGGCCCTTCAAGACAAGCACCGCTGAACAGGGCCCTTCAAGACAAGCACCGCTGAACAGGGCACCGCCGTCTCAAGAACCGCTGAACAGGTCCCTTCAAGAGAAGCACCGCTCCGCTGGGCCCTTCATCTCTGCACCGCTCCGCTGGGCACCGCCGTCTCAAGCACCGCTCTGCTGGGCACCGCCGTCTCAAGCACCGCTCCGCTGGGCCCTTCATCTCTGCACCGCTCTGCTGGGCACCGGCGTCTCAAGCACTGCTCCGCTGGGCCCTTCATCTCTGCACCGCTCCGCTGGGCCCTTCATCTCAAGCACCGCTCCGCTGGGCACCGCCGTCTCAAGCACCACTCCGCTGGGCCCTTCATCTCTGCACCGCTCCGCTGGGCATCGCCGTCTCAAGCACCGCTCCGCTGGGCCCTTCATCTCTGCACCGCTCCGCTGGGCCCTTCATCTCAAGCACCGCTCCGCTGGGCCCTTCATCTCAAGCACCGCTCCGCTGGGCCCTTCATCTCTGCACCGCTCCGCTGGGCACCGCCGTCTCAAGCACCGCTCCGCTGGGCCCTTCATCTCTGCACCGCTCCGCTGGGACCTTCATCTCAAGCACCCCTCCGCTGGGCCCTTCATTTCAAGCACCGCTCCGCTGGGCCCTTCATCTCAAGCACCGCTCCGCTGGGCCCTTCATCTCAAGCACCGCTCCGCTGGGCCCTTCATCTCAAGCACCGCTCCGCTGGGCCCTTCATCTCACGCACCGCTCCGCTGGGCCCTTCAAGTCAAGCACCGCTGGCCCATTGGCAGAAGGGGCAGGCCCGGATCTGTGTCGGGCAGGGCTGCACAATGCACTCTGGGCACCATGCCTCCTCCAGTACCAGTGGAGTCTGTAATCCACTTGAGAGACTGTGGCTTTGCACTCCCCAGGATGGCACAGTGGGCAAGCCACCCACTGCAGAGACTTGTGAGACTGTGGCTTTGCACTCCCCAGGATTGCACAGTGGGCAAGCCACCCACTGTAGAGACTTGTGAGACTGTGGCTTTGCACTCCCCAGGATGGCACAGTGGGCAAGCCACCCACTGTAGAGACTTGTGAGACTGTGGCTTTGCACTCCCCAGGATGTAACAGTGGGCAAGCCACCTACTGTAGAGACTTGTGAGACTGTGGCTTTGCACTCCCCAGGATGGGACAGTGGCCATGGAGGCCCCTCGTGGATCTGGCGTCGTGGACTCATGTGGCTGAGGTGCCTCCCCTTCCCTTCCCCCTGAGGTACCTGTAGTTTTTCTATCTGATGCCCCTGCAGTGTTCTCTCCAATGAATTCGGGTCTCCTGTGTGGGCTTTGCCCATGTGTTGAGGCCCATTGGCCCACGTACAATGACTGAAACCCAATTTGGACAGGACAATTTACATATGTGTATATAGTTATAGATGTTGGAAATAATTTTTTACTTAGCCTTACAATATATTTGAATTTCATGATCATTTTATTTTGTCTTGGCATTCTTCTGGGGGGTTTGGGGGGTGTCACTCTGAGTTGTTGCTCTGCATTGATGTGTAGGTAGTTGTGGGTGAGGGTGGGTGTGTCGCGTATGTGTGTGCCCGTAATCTTTTCTCCTCCCCCCTCCCCTGTGTCGTAGGTGCAGTACTCACCGTTGTCTTCTGCGCCGGCGTTCGTGCTCCTGGTAGAGGAGCAGGTAGACAATAGCTGGTAGGATGTGTAGTTCTGGTTCCATGCTGTCCAGATTCCTCGTGGAGTGTGTAGAGGTGAGCGTTTTCCCGTTCGTAGTCTGTTTCCGCCGTGTTTTTATCGGCGGGGCTCCCGCCCCGGAAAAGGTGGCGGATTGGTGAGTTGTGATAGGGTGGGTGGTACATTGTCTCCCGCCTGTCTGTTGGCGGTCACCGCCGCGCTGTTTGTTTGTCCCGCCGTGGCGGTCGGAGTGTTAAAGTGGCGGTCTGTGTTGGCGGTTTCCGCCAGGGTCAGAATTCCATTTTTTTGACCACCTGCCTGTTGGCGGGTTGGCCGCCGCTTTAACACCGACCGCCAGGGTTGGAATGACCCCCTATGTCTCATAACAAATACAGATACTAAGTTATTCCCAACTGTGTATTATACCTCCCTCCCCCCATCTTGCATTTTTGTCCATCATTTATTATTCTAATTACAACTCTCCTTGCTGCCAGAATATTAGTCGGTGATCCTTATTGTATGTTATGTCGTAGTAGTTGTTGACTGTACAGGGTCCGATTCCGAGTCAGATGTGCTATCCTCTGATGTTGAGGCATCCATCGCCTTTAGACTGTCCAGCAGTGTGTCCCAGTGTTTGGCGCTGTCTCTGGGTCTTTGACCTTGCAGCGCTTCTTTCAGCATTGCTGTGCTTTCGATTTCAGCCCACTTCACTAGTGCGTTTTGACATCTGTCCACCAGAGGGCCTACTGGGTCTTTCCAGTGGGAAGTTATTTCCCTCTTGGCGAGTATTAGTGCCAGATCTATGAACCTGTTGGATATTTTTTTTGCTGAGGGGCGAGGGAAATCTCCCAGTAGAGCAACCAGTGGCGTGGGCGAGATTGTTCTTTCTGTGCTGGAGGCTAGTTTCCTGAACACTTCAGTCCAGAACAAGTTTATTCTTGGGCAGCTCCATAGCATGTGCAGAAAGTCCGCTGATAATTCTTCGCATCTGGGACATTTAGAATTATTTGTGTTAAAGAATTTGGTTATTAATTGTGGAGTCAGGTAAGCTTTATGATAAATGTATAAATTTATCAATTTGAACCTTTTGTTCCTGGATACAGAGTAAATGTGGGAGGTGATTCTGGCCCCTTGGGTATCCTCTAGGGTACAATCCAGGTCGGTCTGCCATTTGGATCTAAGTTTGTTCAGTGGGAGACAGGTGGTGTTTTGTAGGGACTTCTATATTCTTGATACTACCCCACTCTGGTCTCCCGTTGTGCAGAGGAGGTGGCAACTTTCGTGTATGTCAGGTTCACTCTATTTTGTTCCCCATAGTTTTTGGATAGTATTTATTAAGGCAGAGTGGGAGAGGAATAAGCCCAAGGGTAGGCTGAACCGTTCTTGTAATTCTATATATTTGCAAAGTTTACCATTGTTAAACAAGTCTCCTATTTTTGTGATGTTATACTTTGTCATTTTGTTAGAGTGCGCTATGATGTGTCCCTTCGGGGTGAGGTTTAGAGCTGTTAGGGGGATCTCGGGTGAATAGGGGGTTCTTGTGCGTGTGCGTTTTAGGAATTGGTCCCAGCAATGTGTAGGCGCCTCCCATTCTAATGGGAGCTGTTGCAATGGTTTTTTGGGGTTCAGTAAGATTTTTAAAATGTTTTCTAGAGGACAGTTTAATGAGATGCGTGGGTTGCTATTGTTTAGGAACTCGCTGCTTATGCTTGCTATCCATTGTAGTTGCCCTTCCCAATAGTAAATCTCTAGGTTTGGTGCAGCTAATCCTCCCTCTGAGGTAGGCCTCTGGAGTGTGTTAAGCGCGATTCTGCGTCTGTTCGATCCACATATAAAATTCACAATTAGGGAGTCTATGTTTTTGAATACTCTTTTTGGGATTATTAGAGGGATGGTGGAGAAATAGTATAGTAGTCTGGGCAGTTCTATCATTTTTATCAGGGCCACCCTCCCAAAGACAGTCAGGGGGAGTGTATTCCAAAATTGCATATTAGTTTTGAGTCCATTAATAGCTCTCTGTATGTTTCCTTCTAGGAGGTCTTCAATTTTATGGTATGCATTGATCCCCAAGTATTTAAATGTATTCGGGGACCAGGGAAGACCTCTAGTATCTGCGGGCTCAGGAGTGTCTGCAGTAAGTGGAAAGATGGTGGACTTTCTCCAGTTGATTCGGAGACCAGAAGCCCTACCGAAATTTTCGAGCATGTGTATTGTCCCTGGTAGGCCAGTGTCCAGCTTTTTGAGAAACAATAGCATGTAATCTGCATATAGTGCTATGTGGTGTGTTTGATTGTTGATCTTTATACCCTCAAAGTACCTCCCTGTTCTCGCTGTTTGTGCAAGGGGTTCCACTGCCATGGCGAACAGGAGGGGAGACAGTGGGCAGCCCTGTCTGGTTCCCCTGCCCACCGGGAAAGAGTCGGAAATAATGCCACCTGTACGTACTCTCGCTGTGGGGTTGGTGTAGAGTAGCCTTGTCCAGCGCGTAAAGCCCTCCCCAAGCCCTAGTTTTAGCATAACCAGTTCCAGATAGTCCCACCGTAGGCTATCAAAGGCTTTTTCTATGTCTAATGAGATTATCGCTGCTTGGGGTAGCGTTGTAGTTGATGGCATGGCGTGTAATATTGAGACTAAGGGGGTCATTCAGACCTTGGCGGACGGCGGAGGCCGTCCGCCAAGGTACCGCCGACAAATGACCGCACCGCGGTCAAAAGACCGCGGCGACCATTCAAACATTTCCGCTGGGCCGGCGGGCGCTCTCCAAAAGAGCGCCCGCCGGCCCAGCGGAAATGCCCCTGCAACCTGGACGCCGGCTCAGAATTGAGCCGGCGTAGTTGCAGGGGTGCGACGGGTGCAGTTGCACCCGTCACGTATTTCAGTGTCTGCAAAGCAGACACTGAAATACTTTGTGGGGCCCTCTTACGGGGGCCCCTGCAGTGCCCATGCCATTGGCATGGGCACTGCAGGGGCCCCCAGGGGCCCCGCGGCACCCCCAACCGCCATCCTGTTCATGGCGGGTTTCCCGCCATGAACAGGATGGCGGTAGGGGGTGTCTGAATCCCCATGGCGCGATTCAATGGGGCAGCGGTAAACCGGCGGGAGACCGCCGGTTTACCCTTTCTGACCGCGGCTGAACCGCCGCGATCAGAATGCCCTTGGGAGCACCGCCAGCCTGTTGGCGGTGCTCCCGTGGTCGGTGACCCTGGCGGCCACCTGCCGCCAGGGTCAGAATGACCCCCTAAGCGTCTAATATTTTGCACTGTGCTGTGTTGGGGTATGAATCCTGCCTGGTCTTGATGGATTAGTGACGTCATGTGGGGTAATAGTCTATTTGCCAGTATTCTGCTTAATATTTTATAATCTAGGTTTAACATGGAAAGTGAACGGTATGAGCGAACATCTGTGGGAGGTTTATCGGGTTTTAGTAGGGGGATCATTACGGCCTCATTAGTTGATTGGGGCAGTTTATTGTTATGCCAGGCTTCTGCGTATAGTTCGCATAGTCTAGGAGCTAACAGGTCTTGGTACAACAGATAAAACTCCATAGGGAGTCCGTCTGTTCCAGGGACTTTTCCCCTAGCCATACCCTGTATAGCTGCTTTAATCTCTGTGATTGAGATAGGCGCAGCTAGTGCCTGACTGTCCTCTGCGCCTAATGTTGGAAGGGTGAGTGACTCTAATTCCTGGATCTGGGTATTACAGATAGTAACCACTGGGGGGGCATAGAGGGTTGAGTAGCATTCGAGGAAACCTGTGTTTATTTCCTTTTGACCGTGTATGCTGCCCCTTGTGAGTGTCATGATCTCAACTATGGGGGTTTGTTGTTTATGTGGCCTGGCAAGCCATGCTAGCAGGGCTCCTGCTTTATCACCCTCTGTATGTTGTCTGTTTAGGTGCTGTTTGTAGTCAAAGCGGGACAATCTTGAGCCAGCTTCGACTATTTTAGTTTTCGTATCGTTCAGGAGGGACATCAGTTCGGGATGTGTTGGGAGCTTTCGCTCGGTTTCTCTGAGGGAGTCCTCTAGGTTTTTGAGTTCAGTTTCGATAGATTTTCGAACGCCAGTGCTCTCGCCAATGCAGTTACCTCTTGTTACTACATTGAAGGTTTCCCACTCCAGGGTTCTAGAAGGAGTTGACCCTGCATTTAGAGAGAAAAATTCCTCAATGCTTTGGTGTAGGTTATGTTTGAACGCCTTTTCTTCGAGTGCCTCAGTTCTCAGACGCCAAGTGGAGATTGTTGGTTTCTCCCCACCCCATGCCAGTGAAATCATCAGGGGATTATGATCCGATATAGTGCGACTTAGGTATTCGGCTGTCGTTACAATATGTTGCAGTTCCTGGGAGACCAGGAAGGTATCTAGTCTAACGTGTAGATCGTGTGCTGTCGAATAATAGGAGTAATCTCTGCCTTGTGGATTGTGTTGTCTCCAACAATCTTCAAGTTGCCAGTGTTGTTGCCATTCGGCGAAGTATTTGGCAGTTTTTTGAGTTTGCGTGTGTTGTAAAGGGGGGTGTGATCTATCTAAGTGTGTGTTAGTTATGCAGTTGAAGTCCCCACTGAGTATTTTTGGGCCTGTAAGGGTCGGTGCTAAGTCTCGTGATAACTTATCTAGGAAAAGTTTTTGGTCTGAGTTCAGTGCATAGAGACCTCCTATTGTCACTTCTTTTCCATCCAGCCTTCCCCTGATTACCACATATCTCCCTTCTTTATCTATTGATGTTAGAAGTGCCTGGAATGGGACCCCTGGACGGATCCATATTAGTACCCCCCTGGCATAAGCGGAGTAGTTAGTGGCAAATATTTGGCCTCTCCATCTTTTTTTGAGCGCTGTGACTTCCTGCTCTAGTAGGTGTGTTTCTTGGAGCAGGGCTATATGCGCTACTCTGCGTTTAAGGTAGCTATGTACTTTATATCTTTTGGACATGCTATTTAAGCCTCTGACGTTCCATGTTATCATTTTGGAGGTTACAGCCATGTATTATGAATTGTAAATTGTTGACTATGTGTGGGACTGGACCGCTGGACAGGTCTTCTGTTATGTGAGTTTGTTGAGGAGTGAAGACGAGAGTTGTTAGGTTCGTGGATGATTAATGCGACGTGGACCCCTATAACTATAAGACCAAATTTAAACCCCAACTCCCATACCCCAGGACCGGTAACCAAAATTTTCCCCATCCAAACCATGAACATTCTTAGTTTAAAGTCCTATAGGTGGGTGGCGTTACAGGGGCTGAGAGCTTCCGTCCCGGGTCGCTCCCGGGTCCCGGCTGTGTCATATCTATGAACCAATAGAGTGTACTTAGTAAACCTATCCTAGTAGCAGGGTCGGAGGGGTCTCTACCTGAAGACGGTAAAGGACGTGCCAGTATGCATACAGGGCATGATCATTGAAGCTAGAGATTAAATCATCTCCTCAGCAGTGCCTGGTGTGATTTTCGGCAGGCTTGTTAAGGTGTCATGCGACAAGGAGGAGCTCCCGCAGTCCGAATCAAGATCCGATGTATTTTCCAGGGATTGTGGGCGAGGGCTCGTTCCTCCGCTTAGGGCTGCTGCAGTTTCCACTGCGTTTCTCATCTCGCGAAGGGATTGGTGTCTGGGGGGGCCGCCATTGTGGTTCGTTTGGAGGATCTGCTGGGTTTCCCACCCGGTTTGCGCGGGGTCCCAGTGGAGTGGTTCAAGGTGGACATATTCTGAGCTTCCAGCCACTCCCAAACTAGTTGCGGCGAGGTGAAGAAGTGCGTTTTACCGTCATGTTCCACCCTGAGTTTAGCTGGGAAGAGCATTGCATATTTTATGCCGTTCTCGCGCAATGTGCGTTTGGGGACATTAAAGGAGGCCCTTTGTGTTTGCGTTTCCCTGGTGAAATCTGGAAAGATCATGATCCGTTGGTTGTTGCAAGTGATCTCTCCGAGTTGACGTGTTTGTGAGAGAATATAGTCTCTGTCTCTGTAGTGTAGTAATTTAGCCACTATTGGACGTGGTCTAGCTCCTGGGGGTGGGATCCTGTTAGGTACTCTATGTGCTCTTTCTATTGCGAAGAAAGCTGAGAGGCCTTCCGGGGCCACTGTGGTCTCAATCCAGTTTTCTAAGAAGGACTCCATACTGTCTGCGGACGTTTCGGTTTGCTCAGAGATCCCAACCAGCCTAAGGTTATTCCTGCGAGCGCGATTTTCAGCGTCTTCTGCTCTGGTTTCTAAGGTTTTGATGCAGGAGGTGAGAGCTGTGAGTTCTGCAGTTGTTGCTTTTTGTGTTAAAGTCACTGCCGCAAGCGATGTTTCGTTGGTTCCTACTCTCTCCTTCAGTTTGCGATGGTCATCTCTCAGTAGAGTGAGGTCCGTTGCCAAGTTATCTATTTTCTTCTCCAGTGCTTCTCGGGACTCTCTGATGGCCAGGAGAACCGTGTCCAGAGTAGTTTCATGTAGTGACAGATCGTCTGTGGAGTGCAATTTTGTGGGGTGGGTAGTGGGTTTAGTGCTTGCGGCCTCGCCCTGGCTCTGTTCTTCACGTTTTTTGGTTTTCCCCATGGTTAAAGGAGTCTTTAGTATTCATTTATTTTTTTTCGGCAGGGGAAGCCGGGGCCGCAGAAAGAATGGAGGATGGGAGCAGAGCCAGGGGCGCCCCCAGTAACTTTTCCTCCCCCAGCCAGGTCAGGGGTCCTTGGCGCCTGGGGTCCCCCCTCTCAAGGTCCAGAATGGCAGCCTCGCTAGCCTGCAGACCCCGATTTCTGAGCTCTTCCTCTCTTTGATTACAACGTTGTGGGATGGGTATCACGCCGGCATTGTCGATTGGCAGGGGGGGGGGAGGTTTGATAGTTAATTGTCTCCGGCCTCCTGAGCTGTTCTGAGGCCCCCGGTTGCCGGTCTGGGTTCCCCCGGGGGGCGCGACTCCTCTGGGGTGGGGGGTGATGACTCCCACTTCTCTCGCTGGCCTCCTCTGGGCGGGGGGCTCCCCCGCTCCACTCACCGCTTTTCGTGAGGCCTCAGGGATGCAGGGCCCGGTCGTGGTTCGCGCCCGGGTGAGGAGGCCGCAGCCCCCCGGGCGTCCGCCTCTCCCACCTACCGGTTTCACTTCTGCCCAGTCGGAGGATCGTCCGAGTCCGATGGTCCCGCTAGGCCGATTTATAGTCCTCCGGGTCCCGTAGCACTTGCCCCGGCCTCTCCGCTCCCCGCCACAGGATCGCTGCTCATTCATTTAGTTGCGGCCGCCATTTTGACTCAGGCGGTCGCTGTGTGAGAAAACGTTCTGCGCTGCGTTTAATGCATGATCCGAGTCCATGAGAGTTTCTCTGCGCTCCCACTGCTCTGTGGTATTATTGCCTGCGGCCAGCTTCGGTTTTCAGGCATCGATCAGGGGTTTTAAGCTGGCCGGGCCCCGTTTGCAGCCCCGGAGCTCTTCCCTAAGCGTGCAGCTCCATCAGCCGCTAGCCACGCCCCCTCGTGGTGCTTCGTACTACGGCTTCTGTTCTCCCAAAAGTGGTCACACCCTTTTATGTAGGCCAATCAATCACCTTGCCCACTTTTTATGTACTCCCACATCCTTCTAAGGAAGAGGAGAGACTCCACCTTCTGGTACCAAAAAGAGCATTGGCGTTCTTTCTTGATTGTACAAAAGAGTTCTGAGTGGATGATCAACTCTCTGTAGGTTATGTGGGTGCGAAGAAAGGTTGGGCAGTGCAGAAGAGAAACATCTCTTGATAGGTAGTCCTCTGCATTGAAATGTGCTATGCGTTGGCTAAAAAGCAACCACCGGAGGGCTTGCACGCTCATTTTACCATAGTAGCAGCTGCAACCACTGCATTAGCACATGGAGTTCAAGTCCTGGAAATCTGCAAGGCAGCAACGTTGGCGTCCTTGCACACGTTTACTAAACACTACTGCCTGGACAGTCAGGTCCAAAGGGATGGACACTTTGTCCGTTCGGTCCTACAGGACTTCCTAGTATGATCTTGGTTCACAGACACTCCTCCGCGGATAATATTGCTTGGGTATCTAGAAGTCTCTATTAGATGAACAAGTTACTTACCTTTGGTAATGATTTATCTGGTAGAGACATATTCTAGTTGCAGATTCCTTACCGGCTCACCTATCCTCCCCGCTCTGAGGACAGATTTTTAGGGACAGGGACTTCCTTAGTTCTGGCGCACCAGAGTCAGTGTTCTTCTTGGCTCTGCGCTTCTGGTGCGGAAAGTCATGAAAAGAAACTGATGTCACTGCCCCGGGGTGGTGCCTATATACGGCTTGCTATGTCATATCCAGTGACCACGACGACAGCGATGGATGCGGAGTCAACCGAAGCCAACTAACGGCTCTCAAGGGTACTGCTCAAAGAAAAATCTCCGGATCCAGACTGACACCTGGGGGAAATTCTAAGGTAAGGAATATACAACTAGAATATGTCTCTGTAGGAAAGTGCCCTTGTTGGCATGGTTGCCCCCCCACTTTTTGCCTGATATTGATGCCAACATGACTGAGAGTGTGCTGGGATCCTGCTAACTAGTGTTCTTTCCCAAAAACTGTTCCATTGTTCATAACAATTGGCACACCCCTGGCACACAGGTAAGCCCCTTGTAAAAGGTACACATGTAACCAAGGACCCTGTGGCTAGGGAAGGTCTTCAGGGGCTGCAGCACGTATTATGCCACTTTGGGGATCCCTCACCAGCCTCATGCACTGCCATTGCAGCTTGTGTGTGCTGGTGGGGAAAAAAAGACAGTCGAAATGACACCCCTCCCAGGTTGCCATGCCCACAAACCAATGCCTGTGGCATAGGTATGTCACCCCTTTAGCAGGCCTTACAGCCCTAGGGAAGGGTGCACTATACCACAGGTGAGGGCATAGCTGCATGAGCAATATGCCCCTACAGTGTCTAAGCCCATTCTTAGACATTGTAAGTGCAGTGTAGCCATGTTGAGTATATGAACTGGGAGTTTGACATTACGATTTCCACAGCTCCACTCGTACCACTCCCCCGTATATTTGTTACATACCCGCATAGATTTAATACTCAGCTCACAGGACTTGACGCACAGAATTATGGGCGCAGAATACACTGCAAGGGTAATCTCAGACCATTGTCCACTGGTCGCTCACATCAAATGGGGCAGACCACGTGCTTGCATCCCAACTTGACGACTTCAACCACGGTTACTGCAGGACCCCCCCTTTAGAAAAGAAATAGCTACACATATTGCCTCATATTTTACCATAAATAATGAGACTACAAGCTCTAGAGCAAATGAATGGGACACACACAAGGCGGTCCTAAGGGGCACATGTATATCGATGGCAGTGGGAATATGACAAACACTGACTCTGGAGCTCCGACGGCTAGAGCGGGATGTCCGCATTGCAGAATGCAAACAAGTAGAAGACACTGTCGCTGTGACAGACCTTAATAGACTCCGTACAGAATGGAACAAGGCGGACCGGTGCCTAAGACAGTATGACTACTGTCACTATCTGGCTCGTGTACATGCGGAAGGGGATAGATTTGGTAGACTATTAGCATGGTTACTAAAGAACGAACATCGGAACTCCCCAATAGGGGCCATTCGCCTCGACACGGGATAATAGTAAATACCCAAAAGGAAATAAACAGCGCCTTCAGAGAGTATTACAGCACACTTTACAGGGCTCCACCCCCTCCATCAACAGAACAGTTAAACGTGTTCTTCAGTGGGGTAAAAATAAACCGCTTAACTCCAGATCAGGTAGAGGATTTAGAAAAACCGATAGACCTGGCAGAGATACAGCAAACTCTACAACAATTAGCACGCGGCAAAGCGCCAGGCAACAATGGCATTCTCATAGAGTATTATAGCACATTCTCTGCACACACATTAACCCCATATTTGGGAGTGCTAACCGAGGCCTTAAAACTCGGTCAACTACCTGACACTTTGAGAGAGGCATTGATAGCAGTACTACCTAAGTCGGGTCGCGACCCATTAGTTGTCCGCTCATACAGACCACTATCTCTGTTGAACACAGACTGCAAGTTGGTGGGCAAAATCCTGGCAAACCGGCTACTCCCATATATATCCGATTTGGTCCACCAAGATCAATCCGGTTTCATACCTGGCCGCAATACTTTTGCTAATATACAGAACCTATTGCGTCTAATAGCAAATACCCCAGAATGCGAATATTAATAATAAGTAGCAGTATCACTTGATATTAAAAAAGCGTTCGACACTCTGGGATGGCCCTTCCGTATAGAAACACTAAACCGCATGGGCTTCGGTAAGACATACATCAGCTGGGTCAGGGTTCTCTATTCCAGTCCAACAGCGAGAGTCAAGACAGGCGACACAATATCCGAGAAGTTCCCCATAGAAAGGGGCACTAGGCAGGGTTGCCCGTTATCTCCACTGTTGTTCGCCCTCACCACCGAACCACTAGCCGCCCAGCTACGTACTTTAGCCCCGGCATGGGGCATCCTAGACGGACATACGCATCGCATAATGTCACTGTACGCGGACGATGCGTTAATATTCTTACGAAATTACTCAGAATCCCTACCTGACTTTTTGGGGTTGCTATACATATTCGGGGTGGTGTCCGGGTTAAAAGTGAATTGGTCAAAATCCTGCCTATTCCCTATGCGACCAGTACCTGAAACACACTGGTTGACCGCTAGCCCGGGTGACCTGAAATGGTGCTACACCACATTTAAATATTTGGGAATAAATGTATATCACGACCCACAGGATCTCAAAGATGGCAACCTGGGACAAGTGATACGCTCCGTCAGGGGCTCACTGTCTTTCTGGAGCTCGCTCCCACTCTCTCCCATGGGAGGAGTGGCTATAGCAAAGATGATAATACTACCGCGTCTGCTCTATTTCTTCATGGCGCTCCCATTGGTGCTCCCGGCTTCTTTTTTCAAACCACTGAACAGCATACTAATAGACTTAATATGGGACAATAGACGCCATCGCGTAGCGCTAACAAAAATACATCAACCACTAATGATGGGAGGGCTGGGGGCACCAAGATTTGAATTATACTATGCCTCCGCCCAGCTACAATGGGTGTTTCAATGGCTTGGTAATCTTACGAATGAAGAAACACAGACGATACTCAAGGATCTAGGACACACTAGCATATTACAATACCTGATGAACCGAGATAGATCAACACACACACAAAACATTCTACTAAATGTCACTCATTGGATATGGGGACGCTTTGCGCTAGCTGGGGACAAAGAGCTGCAATACTCCCCTAGGATCCCATTACTGGCCATCCCGAAAATCAAAAACATAGCAGGAAAGGTAGGCCTGAACGCTTGGCCAGAGAAGGGCATTCAAACAACGGGTGATACTTATAGTGAAGGTCGCATCCTAACATACGAGGCACTATCTAACGCCCATAATTTGGGATAAGGAAGCTTCATAGCATTCGGTGCATTACGACACTTAGCTCGCTCAACCTGGAAATGTGGGCGTAATGAGCCAAAACCTGCCCCTATATTACATGATTTGTTAGAAAGCGCAGCAACTCCAATAAACGTATCCAGAATATATAAAATCCTGACAACACATATCGAACATGGGCAGGAACAAGCAAAAAATAGGTGGGATCAGGTCCTTTCAGAGCCGCTCTCAACACAAGCATGGAACCAGGCTATGAAAATGATTTATGAGGTATCACGCAAACCCCGATTCCGTTACACCCAGTTCAATTATGTACATCAAGCATATTTGTCACCTCACCGACTAGCACGCATGTTCTCCCAAACGCCACAGAGGTGCCCTAGATGCGGCACCACAGAAGCCACCTTTTTCCATATGACATGGGAATGCTCACCAATTCAAAATACATGGAATGATATTATAAATCTGTTGACTGAGTGGACTGATATTCCCTTGTCTCCTAATCCGGAGCTATGTCTATTGGGCATAGGGGTAAGATCTAAAAGACGGAAGCAGACACACAGATGCATTGCACCAGCACTAGTGTTGTACAGACGCCTGATAGCCATGCATTGGAAAGCACCCAGCGCGCCTGGCATACATCAATGGCAAACGGAGCTACTGCGCTGGGCAAAAGCAGAAGAACAAACACTGCACTCACTCCAGGACAAGGGGATCCAGGTTAAGGGAGTAGAGACCTGGAGCTCCTTCGTGACACTTTTAGAAAGCAAATATGATGAACTACCCCCCTGAATAAACTACACGAACGGGTAATAACTAATAAATCATAGCACACACTGGAGTGACGGCACAATTAAATACACTAGTGAATACAGGGTGCAAACCACATAGTATACAACAACTGCAACACCAGGAATCGCAGGAACACGTATTGGAGGACGCAACACAAACGCACCTTGCAATGAATCATATATAGAAGCGAAAGGGCATAAATGCTCTACCTGTCGCAGATGGTCTGGGTATGGAGGCCTAACTCCGCAGACACGCCCACCTCACCGACACCGACCCCTGTACATTTGTGATTGCTGAACTGCCCCCACCTGCCCAGACCCGAAATTATGGCAGGAGTACATATCGCTTCACGCCGGAGGATGCTGGAGGGTCTGCTCACGCACCTCGGATTCTGTACTCTCCTCCTCCTCCCTCCCCCCGCGTGTATACTCTCTCAGATCTCTTCCGACCTTAACTCCTCTCTTCTTTCTTTATAATTTTAGGTTCTTTTTTTTTTTTTCTTCATTATCTTTGTTTTCTGCCATATGCTATAAGCCATATAGTGATTGCTGAGTATATCATTTTTCCAAACTGCTTGCCTAAATAAACAAACGGTATTGGTATCATTAACATGTAAATTCAACAGGGAACAATGTTGAAACATGAAAGAATTGAGAACTTGGTAAACTCGCATATAAATGTAACTTTCTTTATTGTCACTGTCGATATAATACAATAAATACATTTAAAAAATAAAAAAAAACGATTTCCACAGCTCCATAATGGCTTCACCGAATACTGGGAAGCTTGGTATCAAACTTCTCAGCACAATAAACCAACACTGATGCCAGTGTTGGATTCATTAAAAAATGCACCCAGGCGGCATCTTAGAGATGCCCCTTGTATGTTAGCTAAATGGCTAGTGCAGGACTCACCAGTCTGTACCAGCCTGCCACTTCCAGACGAGTTTCTGAGCACATGGAGTGAGATCCTTTGTGCTCTCTGTGGCCAGAAACAAAGCCTGCACTGGGTGGAGGTGCTTCACACCTCCCCACTACAGGAACTGTAACAGCTGGCAGTGAGCCTCAAAGTTTCAGGCCTATTTTTACAGTGCCCCAGGGCACTTCAGCTAGTGGAAATGCCCGCTCCCCAGACAAAGCCCCACTTTTGGCAACAAGTCCGGTGTGAAAATTAGGGTAAACAAGGAGTGACCACCTCAGCGGGGACCACCCCTAAAGTGTCCAGAGCTGAGGTGAGCCTGTCCTTGCAAAATCCTCCATCTTAGTTTGGAGGATAGGAACCACTAGGGTTAGGTCTGTCTCCCCCTCCCCAATGGAGTGGACACAGGAAGGGTGTAGCCAAACTCAAAGACTTTGAGCCATTGGCTACTGCCCTCTTTCCTTGTAACACCCCTAAATCAGGGATTTAAGGGATCACCTGAACCTAGCTTGTCATATTCCTGGTAATGTCACAAGAAGAAAGAAGAAGAAATGGTAAGCTGACCTCCAGCAGAGAAGACTGAAGACGCAAACTGACTTGGCCACAGCCTTACTGGCCTGCCTCCTGCTTCAAAAGCTCTGCAAAAAGAAGGCAACACATCCTGCAGGACCAGCGACCTCTAAAAAGCCTACAGAGGACTGCCCACATCACAGAGGACCAAGAACTCCAGTGGACAGCAGCCCTGTCCAAGGAAAAACTTCATACAAGGACTCCACAACCACCCCGGATGTGCGAGCTCTGCTCACTCTGCATCCGACGCCCACTGCCCGTGTCCAGGTGGCCCAACCACCTACATCTGGTCCCTAGGTAATCCTGAGCAAGTGCCCACCCTGGGTTGACCCCTTCTGTCCAACATGACACCTGCAGCTTGAATCCGGAGGTCCCCCTTGACCACGACAGAACTGGCCGAAGATTCTTGATGCCAAAGAGTACCCCTGCACCCACAGCATCCCGGCGTTGAGAAATCTGACCTTCTGTGCAGCAATATCCAGCAGGTGGCCGCCCTCCTTGACCGGACTTTGGTTTCCCAGAACCGACCTCCTGGACTTCACCTGGGTAGCATCTTTGTGACCCACGAGTTGCCCCTATAGGAAAGCACTGGGAGCCCGACGCTCTGTTTGCACCCTGCACCCATCCGCCCCTGCGCCACTGAGGGTGTGTGTTTGGTGCTGACCCGTGCCCCCTCCATGCTCCTCTAAATTCCCCAGGTCTGCCCTCCAAAGACATGGGTACTTACTTGCAAGCAGGCCTGATTCTGAGTGCCCCCAGTCTCCATAGGAGCCCACGATAAATCGACCTCAGCTTTGGCCTAATAAATAATTGCCCCCCCCCCCCCCCCACCCCCCGGAAGCGCCCCTTGTCCAAAGGGTCGCTCCCCTTCATCATTTATAAAAATAAAAAAAAATCCCTGGTGTCTAGTGGGTATTTCTGCAGAAATGCTCAGAAAGACATGAAAGGAAAGGCCTTTCCTTTCATGTCTCTCTGCCCGCCCCCACCCCCCTGATCGGAGGAGAAATGCTTTCATTTCTCTTCCGATTGCGCTGGTAGCTGAGAGGGGGTAACCTCTGATAAGTTCAGCGTGCGGTCAGGCACTGACATCATCAGACGCCACTGGGGGGACAGAGGGGGTTGGGGTGGAATGGGATGCAATTCCCCTTCCATCCCTGCCCAGGGGAAGGGGGTGGGCGGCCCACAGGGAGCGCTAGCGCTCCCCCCGCTGGCCAGGTGCAGGATCATCTGGTCTCGCCGTCAGCACAGCAGTGTGGCAGCCGAGGGCGAGACCAGCTTGTCTGTGGCGCAGAAGGGGTTAATGTGTATTATGAATTGTTTGTTAATGTAATTCTAAGAAAACAGTATTGATGTTCATAATCAGTTTGATGGAAATGTAGATATAATAAAGAGAAGTCGTCAAGTCTATCTATGGGCTATATATATATATATATATATATATATATATATATATATATTATGTATAAATTCCGTGATAGTACAGTAAGGTGGCCTTATTGTTTATTAATATAGTTATTTCCACTAGTAGGGTTACCCTGTATTTTGTTCAGGGGCCTGTTTTTTGTATTTACACTGTCAGTACCCCCTTAATAGCAGCCCTCTGGATGGGAGAAAAGTGGTCCCATGGATCCCCAGACATCCCCCGGCAAGTAGGTGTAGTCCCTTACTGTACCTCCACGCAGGGGGATATCTGGCCCCTCTTCAAAATGCAAATGGGTTTCCGCCTACATAGAGTGGCTTAGAAGTCCCTGTTTAAGCTATGGTATACCCTTACAAACATGTATGCTGGGCACAAACCGCTACAGAGAGCTTTGATATGAAAAATGTACTCCTTTCAGGGCAGCCGCAAACTCTCGCTGCCTGTGGGGCAACACATTCAGTGAAATATGGAACAGTTGTGTTGCACCCTGTCTGGAATATGGACCCAAAGGCAAAATACATACTTTGTATTTCCTGCATTTTTCTATCCTCTGGACACCTAGTATTGAAGATTAGCTGAGGCATGCTGACCGGATACCAACTGCATGTATTGTTTCTAAACAGAAAAAATACTTTTTGATGAATACTTCTACCTGCACATTCCTCATCTTTAGAATATCTCTTAGCACCCAAATCGATCCAGAAGATCTTTCAGCATATCTCCTGCATGCCAGTATGTGGCAGCTATGACTCCGCCTTGGAAATAATGGCTGTAGCTGCATATAGATGCCACCCAAGTGTACTGCCGTTAGTTCCTTTTTTTCTGCTCCTTCGTACGTGCATCCTGAGTTAGCTCCAAACTGTTTCCCATCCCTCTTTTTCTCATGTCTCAAAAGAGGAGGAGAGACTCCATCCGCTGGATCCTGAAAGAGCTTTGAGTTTCTACATCAATCATACCAAAGGCCATTGGGCACTCAGCTTTTTGTTGGTTCTCTGGAGCAAGACAAGGTAGTGCAGAAAAGGACTCTGTTAAGGTGGATTGTACTCTGCATCAAGATTGGCTATGCACTGGCCCAGAATCAGCCCACTGAGGAGTTGAGGGCTCATTCCTCTACCAATGCACTGGCACATAGAGTGCCTATTCTTAACATCTGTCATGCCATGACGTGGGCATCATTATGCCCTTTTCACAAAGTCTGATAGTGGACAGGGAATTTTGCTTGCTCAGGCCTGCAAGAGTTTTTGATATAAGCTATTCCACAGAGCCACCACCTAAGGAAGTTCTATTTCGGTAGCTATTCTAACGGCGAGGAATCAGCGGTTAGACGTACCCATCAGAAGAACAAGTTATTTACATTCGGTAATGCTCTAACTGGTGGATGCTCTAAGTAATTGCAGATTCCTCATTGACCTCTCACCTCACCAATATGTAGAACATTTATTTACATCTAAAATAGAGACAAACTAGAGATCTGCACACTAGTACTGCTGATTATTGTTATGCTCCGCATCCGAGTCAAGAAAGAATCTGACATCTGCACAGGGGTGGCGCTTGCATGTGGCTCTGTTCATTATTTCCAGGGCAAAACAAATTCAGAGCGGAGCCACAGAATGCCACCTACCACTTACAGGAGTAGTGCTGCTAAAACCTTCTGAATTCAGTGTTTTAGTTTAGATTTGTTTTTGTCCTCCTTTGCATTAGGCAGCAGTTTTCCAGAGAAAGGGATGCCAAAACCTCCAACCCTCTACCTGTGCACCTCACCCTGAGCATGATCTTATCCAACATCGGTTGGCTTTTTTTAGCTGGCCCTGGTTTTCTCATATGCTGGTTCCTAGGTCTTAATCTTCTGACACATTTCAGCTCATTATCAGCTCTTCTCAGATACTGTTCTGGTCTTCCACCAGATCTCAAGTAGTTTCCACATCTCCTTTCTTGTTGTAGGACAGTTACAATCAAGTTTACTAACCCACCAAGCTGATAGTGCTCACTCAGTGAAACCAGGAGGGATATGCATACTCATTTCATGCAAATCTCCTTTCTTGTCAGCAAGACAAGCACAAATAAAAGTAATCTTTGTCTCTTGGGCAACTTAATGATAGCCCCTTTACCCTGCTAAGATACCAAAAATAACCAGTGCCAGAAGAGCTAAATTGCGGGACACTGTATACACATATGTACATCATCAGCTTTCTCTGAGTCCAGTAGGCTGTATGCAATGTAAACAGATGCTTTTTCTTGAGAGATGCAGATTTCACTGATTGACGTAAAGTAGACATAGGGCCTGATTCTAACTTTGGAGGACGGTGTTAAACCGTCCCAAAAGTGGCGGATATACCACCTACCGTATTACGAGTTCCATAGGATATAATGGACTCGTAATACGGTAGGTGGTATATCCGCCACTTTTGGGACGGTTTAACACCGTCCTCCAAAGTTAGAATCAGGCCCATAGATACTTGCCAGAAGTATGTTAACTCCAACATTAGTAGGTCCCTCTTCCAAATCTCAGGCAGGATGAAGACTCAATCCATGCCTTGCACTATCATCCAATACCTTCTCGCCACCGCTTTCTTTATATGGGAACTCCCATAAAGTGATTCCTCCTACTCAGTGCCCCCCTACCCTCTTGACGCAACTCTCATAGCCAGCTGGCCAGTTGATAGTACTTAAATCTAGATAGTCTTTACAAATGAATACCATAAACCAAATTCTCTTTACCCTTGTTCATTTCGTAGACCACGATTTGACAAGTGGAGAACAGGTCTATTCTACAATCGAAAAAGAATGGCTCGCCCTTAAATGGGCTGTGGAAAAACTATGCTATTACTTTGAAGGTAGACCCTCCATATTATATACTGACCATGCCCCTCTCACCTGGCTGTATCGAAATAAGGAAAATAATGAGGTGGTTTCTATCCCTTCAGCCTTACCGTTTGGAGGTGAAACATAGGAAAGACAAGGTGAAGCGAAGAAAACAAACCGGACCAGGGAATTCGCCCTGAGAACATCACCAGGAGGAGAGACATTTGGAGTTCACTGCCAGACCTCAGAGGTCATCGGAGCTGAATCCTGATGCGTCCGAAGAGGAACCCAGAGGATGGAGCTTTCCGCCGAAACCCCAGGAGTCCCAGCCACATTCCAAGAGGGACGTGGATGCACCAGGGGCTTGCCAAAGTTTTAAGGTGGGGGCGGCAGGGAAGATAATAATAGCGAGGGCCCACAGAATAGGAAATACGAACTTAGTGCCATATTTTTTCTTTTTTTTGTTTGCCACATTACTGATGGTCTCAAAGTTTATGATAACTGAGACTTACATACTGCATGCCACTGAATACCGTGAACACCCTGAGGCTAGAATACAAATAGTACGGGTGCTAAGATTGGCTGGGTACATTACTTTTTTCCTATTGCATCACATATATATATACCTAAGCACCTTCACCCCGGGGTGATATTGGTGACAGATACGTTTATAAAAAAAATTAAAAGCGCAATAACTTACCTGGACTTTTACTTCTTCCAACATCTTCAAGTTTTGAATCCCAAGCCTGGAAAAGAAGAGAAAATAAAGAATTTAGATTTGGATACCATTGCAGCACCAGGTCCTTCTTTATAAAAACAAATTTTCCATACCTCTGTTGTTAATTTTGGAGACCGCCTTTTGACATGCCACTATCTCATTTATTTAGGTGTTTACTGGATAACTGGAAACCTTTCCGAAGTCTACCAATGTTTGCACAATAACGGGATAGGAGCCAACCAAATTTGAAGTATAAACCATTAAATCATAAGTGTATAATGCAACCATTCTATCTGATAGAGATAGCTAGTTGCAGATTCCTTAGATTAGAATTTCCCCCAGGCCTCAGTCTGGATCTGGAATTTTTTCTTGAGTGGTAGCCCTGTGCACCATTAGGTGGCTTCGGTCAGCTCCGCGTCTGTCGTTGTCCTTGTGCACAGTAGATTTGACATCACGGCTCCTATATAGGCGCTCCCCTGGCGCATTGACGTCAGTTCTTTTCTTTCCGCCCCAGCCTAGCGCTGATCCAAAGAAGACCTAACCTCAGTTGTTTTTTGACTGATCTTTTTTTGACCTTTTCTCAAAGTTTTGTTGAGTGTTGACACTCCTGGTGCATCAAGGATGTCTTTATGTAAGACTATATAAGACTGGTTTCAAGCTCTGCAGATCCTGTCATCGGGTGAAGTTCATGACGGATCTGCACCTTGTCCGCTTGTGGTGTCTGGATCGCAACCACAACCTGAAGTTGGGCTCTGCATGCCAGGGCATGAATCCGAAAGCTTTGAGGGAGTAGTTTAGGAAGCTGGCTTGGTGTGTGGTGGACAACTATGGTGTTATAACCTTATACCAGGTCCAGGCAACCTCTATTAGTGTAGGGTGACAGTGTCTAGGAAGCCAGGGCTCTCTAGAAATAGCTGTGGATGAGCAGCCAAGACTTATCTAGGAGACTTTCAAAGCTTATACAATACCACAATAGTCACACAGCAACTTATCACACATGAGAGAACCACACAGTGTTACACAAATAAAGGTATCTTATTATAGTAACCCAACACTAGATCACTTATAGGCAGTCCCCCCCCCAACTGGAGGTGAGTACACACTATATAGATAGACAATGGCAATAAGAAATTAGCATAGAAACAACAAGCATTGGCAAGAATTGTAGAAAATAGTGATGGCCAAAGAAAGTGGAATGCAAAGTGAAGTCCCCCACCCAAGGATATGGAGTTGTTAGAGGGGAGATGGAAGAACTAGGAACCCCATGAGGTGAGTACCTGAGTAGCCCCCCAGCGACTAGGAGAGCAGAGGTATTTACCTGGTCCTCCCAAGGACTAACAAGAGGACTTAGAAAAAGGATTGTGTAAGAACAGGACCACACTAGAAGTACCCAAAGGTGGATTCTGGTAGAAGAGGACCTGAAAAAGAAGGGGACAGAGTCCAGTCCACGATGGAGTGTCCAGTGGGGGCATGAGCTACTACCCACCCTTCTGTGGATGGAGATTCGGGTCAACTGGGGAAGAAGAAGACCAGCTGTGGAGCCCAGGAGCTGAAGAGGAGTCCTTGGAGCAGTGCAGATGGTGTCCTACATCGGTCGTCAAGTCGCAGATGGTCAGTGGTGTAGGAGAATCACCAACAAGCCTTGGCAAATGCAAGAGGAGCAAAAGAAGATTTGCAAGGCTGAAGAGGACCAGCAAAGTCCAGGGGACTTGACCCTTGAAGGGAAGTCCAGGCTGAGCCTCAGCAGTTGGGAGAGCCAACAGAAGCAGTCACAGCCCCCACAGGCAACCCACTGGCAGCAGGCACAGTACATTGCAGTGAGGCCCAGTCAGCACACCAGAAGAGGAGTCCCATGTCGATGGAGCAACAGAGAGGATGTGCTTTTCAGAATGAAGTGCTGGGGGTTGGAGCTACTTGGAGCCTGAAGATCCCTTGGAGAAGGAGACAACAAGCCTTAGTAGCTGCAAGAGTCCCGGTGCACAGGGTTACTATCCTGCATGCAGAGGCTAGGGCTCACCATCTCCCAAGTTGGACAGCTGGCAGACAGGACCAAGGGGACCACTCCAGACCACCACCTGTGATGCAGGATCCATGCAGTTCCAGAGGAAACCAGATTCATGCAGCCAGACATCGTTGCTGTAGGTGCCTGCAGATGCACGGGAGGGACTCCTTCACCCCAAGGGAGATCCCTTCTTGCTTCTTGGTGCAGGTTGAAGTCTCACCAACTCTAGAGGATGCTCAGCCAGGCAAATGTTGCAGTTGCTGGAAAAAGCCAGAGAAACAAAGTTGCAAAGCGAGGTCATCGTCGGAGTTGCAGTCTTGTCGGTTCCTGAAGAGTCCAGTTGCGGTTCCAGTGGCCAGAAGTAGAAGTAAATGATGCATAGGATTCGTGATGAAGCCTTGCATGTTGAATTTGGGGACGCACTCGCAAGGGCATCCCTAAATAGCCCTAAAAGGGGGTTTGGTCACCTAGCAAGGTGACCACCTATCAGGAGGGGTCTCTGACGTCACCTACCTGGCTAACCAACCAGATGCTCTCAGGGGCCTCTGGTTTCAAGATGGCAGAATCGAGTGGCCACCTGAAGGAGCTCTGGGCACCACCCCTTGGGTGGTGATGGACAGGGGAGTGATCACTCCCCTTTCCTTTGTCCAGTTTTGTGTCAGAGCAAGGACCAGGGGTCCATGGATGGGTGCAAACCAATTTATGCAAGGAGGGCACCAAATGTGGCCTTCAAAGCATATCAGTGGCTTGGGGAGGCTACTCCTCCCAAGCCTTGTAACACCTATTTGCAAGGAAGAGGGTGTTGGCTCCCTCTCCCACAAGAAATGCTTTGTTCTGCCTTCCCCTGCTTGAGGTGGTCAAGTAGCAGGGGGGCAGAAATCTTTTTGAGGGGTGGCAGCAGCTCGAGCTGCCTGGAAAACCCTAGAAGACTGGTAGGAGCAATACTGGGGACCTCTAAGGAACCCCCAGAGTGCATGGAATCATACAACTGATCCTGGCAACGGTATTGGGGTATGTGTCCCACGTGTTTGATACCAAATCTGCCCCGGTTCGGAGTTACCATTATGTAGCTGGACACCTGGGTCCAGTACACAGGTAAAATGGCTTCCCTGCACTTACAAAGTCCAGTGTAATGGAACTGGAGTTTGCAGAGGCACCTTTGCTCATGCAGGTGTACCCTCACACACAGGCACCTGCACTCTGCCCTCTGTGGTAGGAGGGCCTACCATAGGAGTGACTTACAGTGACCTGGTGCAGTGACCTATAGTGAAAAGGTGCATGCAACTTTTCAGGTAGGCCGCAATGGCAGGCCTTCTGATACATTTTGCATGAGCTCCCATGAGTGGCACAATACATGCTGCAGCCCATGGGGAACCCCTGGTGCCCCAATGCCCTGGGTACCTAAGTACCATATATTAGGGAGTTATAAGGGGGCACCAGTATGCTAGTTGGGGAGTGTACAAAAGTCTTAGGCAACCAAATGTAGAGGGAGATAGCACAATCACTGGGGTCCTGGTTAGTAGGATCACAGTGAAAACAGTCTAAGCACACTGATAGCAGGCAGAAAGTGTGGGTAACCATGCCACAAAAAAGGGCACTTTCCTACAAGCAGTCCTTAAAGCTACTGGCAGTCCGGCGTTCGGTTCAGTGTTACTCTCAATCTCGGTCAAGAGGAAGGCGCCAAGAATGGTTGTGGAGCCCCCTTCTTCATTGTCACAAGTCCTTGGGAAGATCAGGTAAGTCGAGAAGTCGAAGAAGAACAAGCGTTCTTCGACTTCGCCCTGTCTGTTGGCTGATAAGACGAGGGACAAGGAGTGTTGGCATTCTAGGCCTCTGTCCTCGCAGCCTGGGTCAGCTCGATGCCTCCCTTTCTGAAAGCCGGAGAGACTGCTGCCCAACTTAGAAAATTCTAAGAGGCCATGCGCCTCATCTCTGGGCAGGCCAACTCTGCTGGACCCCCTTGGGCTCTGCGCCAGCAGCTTTGTTGGAGGGATCAACGTAAGATCTGCAGTGGTGGCTAACAAACCACGATTGGGTTAGAGGCAGATCTCTCTCCCTTCCCCAACCTGATCTGACAGTAGTGACAGATGCGTCACTCCTGGGATGGGGCGACCACCTGGGAGAGATGGAGATCAGGGGCGTCTTGGCTCTGGCGGAGTCCAGACTCAACATCAACCTGCTGAAGATCTGGGTGATCAGACTAGCACTGAAAGCATTTCTTCCCTCACTCAAAGGGAAGGTAGTACAGGTGTTCGCGGGCAACACCACTGCCATGTCTTACTGCAAAAAACAGGGCTAAGTGGGGTCATGGACCCTTTGTGAAGAGGCTCTATGCCTCTGGATGTGGCTGGAACAGCAGGGCAGATCCCTAGTGGTTCAACATCTGGAGAGCTTTCTGAACGACAGAGCAGACAAACTCATCCAACAATGCATAGTCCATCGCGAATGCCGTCTCCATCTGGAGGTGGCGCAAGGTCTCTTTTAGCAGTGGGAAGAGCCATGGTTAGATCTGTTCGCGTCCACAGAGAACGCGCACTGTCAGCTGTTTTGCGCATTGACGTTTCCAAGGTGGCACTCGCTTGGCAACACTTTTCGTCATGAGTGGAACTCAGGCCTCCTGTACACCTTCCCACCAACATCACTTCTGCCATGGGTTCTGAAGAAGATCAGGCAATACCGGGCCCAAGTAATCTTGGTGGCTCCGGACTGGGCACGAAGAGTCTGGTATCCTGAGCTACTGAGCATGGTCACCGATCCTCCGATCAGTCTGCCCCTTCGGGATGATCTTCTGTCACAGCAGCAGGTGATGGCACCCAAGCCTGTCCAGTCTCTGCCTCCTTGCATGGAGATTGAGCAGCGACAGTTGATGGCTTTTGACCTTCCACCCGAAGTCTGTAATGTCATCTTGGCAGCCAGGTGTCCCTCCACCATAATGGTATACGCCTGTCGTTGGAATAAATTTGTGGCATGGCATATCAACAAATCTGTTGATACCCTCTCTGCACCTCTCTCAGAGGTTCTCCTCTTTATTCACTCTTACCCAGCAGGGCTCTGCTTTGGGCACCCTAAAGGGATATTTGTCTGCCATCTCTGCCTTCTTAGGGCTACCAGACCAACCTTCTGTTTTCAAATCTCCCATTGTTGAGAGGTTTCTTAAAAGCATCACTCATATATTTCCTCCCTTCCTGTTCATCATGCCCCAGTGGGATTTGAACTTGGTCCCCATGTACCTCATGTGCCCCTTTTGAACCACTCTAAAACTGTCCTCTATGGCTCTTAACCCTTAAAACAGCTTTTTTGATTGCCATCACCTCTGCTCGCAGAGTAAGTGAGCTTCAGGCTCTTTCTTCGAAGCCACCATTCCTAGCAGTGCCTCCTGACAAAGTGGTGTTTCGTACCAGGGCTTCCTTTCTTCCCGAAGTGGTAATATCCATCACGTAGGCCAATCTATCGCCTTGCCTACTTTTTATTTTTATGCACCCCCACATCCCTCTCATGAGGAAGAGAGACTCCACCGTCTGGATCTAAAAGAGCATTGGCGTTCTACCTAGATCGTACCAAAGATTTCCGGGTGGACTATCAACACTTTATGGAAAATTTGAGTGCGAAGAAAGGGAAGGCGATTCAGAAGCAGACCATCTTGCAATGGGTAGTCCTCTGCATCAAGACGTGCTACACTTTGGTGAAAAAGCAACCCCCTGTGGGTTTGCACGCTCATTCAACCAGAGCAACTGCTACTACCACAGCGTTAGCACGTGGAGTTCCAGTCCTGGATATCTGCAAGGCTACAACGTTGGCGTCCTTCCATACGTTCACCAAGCATTACTGCCTGGACAGCAGCTTTGTTGGAGGGATCAACGTAAGATCTGCAGTGGTGGCTAACAAACCACGATTGGGTTAGAGGCAGATCTCTCTCCCTTCCCCAACCAGATCTGACAGTAGTGACAGATGCGTCACTCCTGGGATGGGGCGACCACCTGGGAGAGATGGAGATCAGGGGCGTCTTGGCTCTGGCGGAGTCCAGACTCCACATCAACCTGCTGAAGATCTGGGTGATCAGACTAGCACTGAAAGCATTTCTTCCCTCACTCAAAGGGAAGGTAGTACAGGTGTTCGCGGGCAACACCACTGCCATGTCTTACTGCAAAAAACAGGGCTAAGTGGGGTCATGGACCCTTTGTGAAGAGGCTCTATGCCTCTGGATGTGGCTGGAACAGCAGGGCAGATCCCTAGTGGTTCAACATCTGGAGAGCTTTCTGAACGACAGAGCAGACAAACTCATCCAACAATGCATAGTCCATCGCGAATGCCGTCTCCATCTGGAGGTGGCGCAAGGTCTCTTTTAGCAGTGGGAAGAGCCATGGTTAGATCTGTTCGCCTCCACAGAGAACGAGCACTGTCAGCTATTTTGCGCATTGACGTTTCCAAGGCGGCACTCGCTTGGCAACACTTTTCGTCATGAGTGGAACTCAGGCCTCCTGTACACCTTCCCACCAACACCACTTCTGCCATGGGTTCTGAAGAAGATCAGGCAATACCGGGCCCAAGTAATCTTGGTGGCTCCGGACTGGGCACGAAGAGTCTGGTATCCTGAGCTACTGAGCATGGTCACCGATCCTCCGATCAGTCTGCCCCTTCGGGAGGATCTTCTGTCACAGCAGCAGGTGATGGCACCCAAACCTGTCCAGTCTCTGCCTCCTTGCATGGAGATTGAGCGGCGACAGTTGATGGCTTTTGACCTTCCACCTGAATTGGCAGCCAGGTGTCCCTCCACCATAATGGTATACACCTGTTGTTGGAAAAAATTTGTGGCATGGCATATCAACAAATCTGTTGATACCCTCTCTGCACCTCTCTAAGAGGTTCTCCTCAGGGCTCTGCTTTGGGCACCCTAAAGGGATATTTGTCTGCCATCTCTGCCTTCTTAGGGCTACCAGACCAACCTTCTGTTTTCAAATCTCCAATTGTTGGGAGGTTTCTTAAATCACTCATATGTTCCCTCTCTTCCCGTTCATCATGCCCCAGTGGGATTTGAACTTGGTCCTCATGTACCTCATGTGCCCCTTTTGAACCACTCTACAACTGTCCTCTATGGCTCTTAACCCTTAAAACAGCTTTTTTGATTGCCATCACCTCTGCTCACAGAGTAAGTGAGCTTCAGGCTCTTTCTTCGAAGCCACCATTCCTAACAGTGCCTCCTGACAAAGTGGTGTTTCGTACCAGGGCCTCCTTTCTTCCCAAAGTGGTAATGTCCTTTCACGTAGGCCAATCTGTCGCCTTGCCTACTTTTTATGCACCCTCACATCCCTCTCATGAGGAGGAGAGACTCCACCGTCTGGATCCAAATGTGCATTGGCGTTCTACCTAGATCGTACCAAAGATTTCCGGTTGGACTATCAACACTTTGTGGGATATGTGGGTGCGAAGAAAGGGAAGGCGATTCAGAAGCAGACCAACTTGCAATGGGTAGTCCTCTGCATCAAGACGTGCTATGCTTTGGTGAAAAAGCAACCCCCTGTGGGTTTGCACGCTCATTCAACCAGAGCAACTGCTACTACCACAGCATTAGCACGTGGAGTTCCAGTCCTGGATATCTGCAAGGCTACAACGTGGGCGTCCTTCCATACGTTCACCAAGCATTACTGCCTGGACAGTCAGGTCCGCAGGGTGTGATCATAGTTCGCAGCCCACCACCGGGGATGGTATTGCTCGGGTATCTATTCTAAGGTAAGGAATCTGCAACTAGAAGTCTCTATCAGATGTACAAGTTACTTACCTTTGGTAACGATATATCTGGTAGAGACATATTCTAGTTGCAGATTCATTACCTTAGAATTTCCCCCAGGCATCAGACTGGATCTGGAGAAATTTTCTTCGAGCAGTACTGCAGTGTGGCCTTTGAGATGTCTAATCTAATGCAAAAAGACCAGTCATCTGTCTTTAAGCTGCCTGCTTTCAAGTTAATTAAGAGGATTTGCTCTTTCAGGGTGTAGGACTTAGAAGTGATCAGTATCTTCTGTGCATTCTTCCTATTTAGGTTTTTCTTGAAGGGGTCTCGGTGTACTCCGTATGTCGGCAGCCAACGCAGTTGAGTGTACTGATGGGATGTGGTTTTGATTAAATTGACCACAAACCCTTTCAGGTCGTCTCTTTCAACCATCTTCAAGGACATGCCGCATTCTCACATTACTGCCTCCTGCACTGTTCTCTAAAGTTTCTAGCTTATCTCGAAGCTCCTTCTCACCTGCTCTCAGTGCTTGAATCTCTTTACTATTAACCTCAACTACTCCCTTTAGCTCATCCAACGAAGCCTCCAATGTGTTCACCCCTAACATTAGCATATCTATCTTTGCTTCCAATACCTCACAGGTGCATTGTGTGCTTGCCTGATTCCTCTCAGAGATGGCAAACTTGGATTTGACTTTTTCTATTAGGTTTGTTAAAAGCTTCTCAATCCCTGCATGTCCTGTCAAGTGAGGTGTGCCCTCCTTTCCACTGTGAGACTGGAATTGTAGTTCTCTTTGCTGACCAGAACCGGGACCCTTCTCAACCAAAGACTGAAATCTATTTTCTGTGGTCACCCCTACAGTGATCCCCTGTGTGCTTGTCGTCTCTTGCATACCATCTCTTCCTGCTTCCACAGTGAGTCTGCTCTTAATCTTAATGTATAGGGGGAGGTGTCTTGTCTTTCTCCTTTGTAGACTGAATCTTAGAAAAAGACCTCAGGGAGACGGTAACCTTTTTGCTTTGTGGATATCTTGGTCTGTTTGCTCTGTTTCTGGTATCAGGAGGGGGTAATACTAATAAGTCCGATGTGGGCTTCAAAGTGTGAATATCAAAGTTACCCAAATCTCTGTAAGTTAATTTTTCAGTTGCTGGTACATAGGCTACTGCAGACACCAAAGCGGTAGTCCCTGTTAACACACCGTCTGTACCCTATTGCCTTATGCCACCTTCTAGGTTTACTGGGGTCTCAGTAGTTATCTTGTATTTCTTAGAGAATATCTCCCCCCAACTTTTACCTCTGGCTTTTCCAGCTGTGCTGGTGGTGCAGGTGATACTTGTGTCCCCTCTACATTGCTTCTTGTCTCAGGCCCCCACACCGAGAACATATGGTAATTTGTTCCTATAAGAAAGTGCCCCTTTTGGCATAGTTACGGTTAGACCTGGCATTCTTGACGTGGTCTCCCCTGATTTTTTTGCCTCTGCTTCCCATGTTTTGACTGTGTGCTGGACTCTGTTTTTGCTGTTTTTGTTACTCTGGGCACTTTACCACTGCTGACCAGTGCTAAAGTACAAGTGCTCCCTCTGTAAATTGTTTGTGTAATTGGCTTTTCCATGATTGGCATAATTGATTTACTAGTAAGTCCCTAGTAAAGTGCACTGGAGGTGCTCAGGGCCTGAAAATCAAATGCTACTAGTGGGCCTGCAGCACGGATTGTGCCACCCACATGTTTACATGTAAACATGACTCAGACCTGCCACTGCAGTGTCTGTGTGTGCAGTTTTAAACTGCCAATTCGACCTGGCAAGTATATTCACTTGCCAGACCAAATCTTCCCTTTTCATACATGTAACCCACCCCTAAAGAAGGCCCTATGTAACCCCACAGGCTGGGAGCAGTGAATGTTAAAGATGGCAAACAAAGGTGGGAGAAGGAGGGTTTAAGGGGAGGGTCTATCCTCCTTGAAGCTTCATTAGTAGTACATAATATACCCACCCTCCGAACACACCCTTTTAATCATGCCACTCTTGTGAGACGTGTTAAATTAGTAATATCATCCAGAGCGTAGTATTTTTAACTTACCGAGACCCCACTACTCCTATCCTTTTCTAGCATTCACATAGTTGAAACCAACAGTGCTCCCACGTATTCTGTCGGTCGCAGCACGCCTCGTTCTGCAGCAGAACGGGAGGAAACCCAATGATGAAGCATGCCACCACGGGGTAACCCTGATGGGTGAGGGTTTTTCTAACAAAAAAACTTTTCTTCTGTGGAAGTTTCTCCTTCTGGGCTGGGTCTCTAAGTATGTCTATGTTAAAGGTGGGACATGTACCGATGTGCTTGACATGTCCTAACAGTGAAGTACTGCCAAATTCGTTTTTCACTGTTGCAAGGCCTATCTCTCTCATAGATTAAGATGGGGACTGCCTTTAAATATTCTTAAAGTGCAGTTTTCATTTGAGAGCAGATAGACATGTGGAGTTTGGGGTCTCTGAACTCACAATTTAAAAATACATCTGTTTGTGAAGTTTTTTTTAAAATTATTGTTATTTTGAAAATGCCACTTTTAGAAAGTGGGCATTTTTTGCTTTAACCATTCTGTGACTCTGCCTGTTTGTGGATTCCCTGTCTGGGTCAGTCTGACAGCTGTGCTGTTTGTGAATCTCCTCCATACAGTGATACAAAGGGAGCTGGGGTGTAGTCCGAATATCCTGATGAGCCATCTGAGCTAGAGTGAAGGGTGAAGTGGTCACTTACACCTGAATGGTCTGTGCCTGCCCTCACACAATGCAGTCTCCAACCCCCTGGTGTGTGTCTGGAGCCTGGCCTGGGCAAGGCAGGATCTTGTGAACAACAGAGACTTTCCTTTGAAGTTTGCCTACTTCAAAGGCAGAAGGGGGGATAGGTAGTGGACCCAAAACCCCAGACTTCTGATCACTTCTGGAACCAAGAGGAACCTCTGCCAAGGAGAACAGTAGAGGAGAAGTGCTGCTCCTGCCTGTGACTGTGCTTTGTTAGGCTATCCTGCAGTTGCTGCTTCTGCCTGTGAAAGGGGACAAAGACTGGACTTTGTTGTGAATTCCTGCTTAAGAAGAATCTCCAAGGGCTTGGACTGAGCTTGCCTCCTGTTTTGAAGTCTTAGGGCCATCAAAGAATTCCTCTGCTAGAACCTGGACTCTCTGCTGAGACTCCTGCCCTGTCAAGTGGTGCCCTATTCAGTCCCTGTGCCCTTGAAAGGTGAAGCTGGCAGAACAAGAGTTTAAATCCACGTACAGAACACTGTGCAGGGAAATTTTCGACGCACCGTCTGCAACGCAGCTAATAAAGATGCGCCACCTGCTTCATGGCTGAAATCAATGGTCCAGCTGCATGGCGGCTGGCAGATCGATGCATCATGGCTGAAGAAACAACACAACACCCGCTTGCGGCTGCTAATAACGGGATGAACCCCAAAAAGCGCAGTTTTCTAACACAGTGTGACTGGATTTCACACGCATCATTGCTGGATGTCAAAAACCAACACAAGCCTGAGCGGATCCGAGGTGCCCACCCAGAATTCGACACATCGTTCTCTTGCGAGAGAGATAAATGACGCATCGCCGACCCCACCAGAGAAGAAATGCCGCACGGCCTTACTTGCGAGCAACTCAGCAATACATCGCTGACTTTTCCGACTAACACTCACCTGTGCGGCTTTATTTTTGACGGAAACCAGGTACTTTGTTTAAAATCAATGTTTCCATTGTTTTCTAAGGAGTAAGACTCTTAGGCCCTTATTACGACATTGGCGGCAAATGCCGCCTACCGCCACTGCAATGGCCGCTAACATACAGTCGCCGTGGCTACAGACCATCCATGCCATTAAGACCGTAGTCGGAATACTGCCAGAAAGCTGGCGTATTTCGGTCGACGGTCATGGCGGCGGACAGCAGTAAGGTGGCGCTGCTGCCAGCAGCAGCGCCACGGCAGCACATCACTGCCTACTGTATCATGTTCCATGATACGACCTGGCGGTGTTTTGCTGGTGGACGCTGCTTCTGGCAGCAGCGCCACGTCCCGTCTCCTGACGGAGGGCCCCCTGCTGCAAGCAGGTAAATCGGGTTATCCAACAGGAGAGGAGGGGTGGGAGTGTTGCGTGTGTGGGGATGTGTGTGAATGCGTGCATGGGTGTGTAATGCATGTGGGCATGAGTGGGTGTGAGTGTACGTGCCTGTTGTGTCGTGTGATTGCATGTGTGCCTGGATGTATGTCAGTGAGTGTGTATGAATGTATGAATGTGTAGGTGAATGTCTGCATGCATGTGTGTATGGGTGTGTATCTATGTGCGTGTATGTGTGTAAATGTGCAGGGGGTCGGGAGAGGGGGGCGGAGAGTGGGGGAGGACTCTGGGGAGGGGGAGGAGGGCTAGGGAATGGTTTCAGTGGCGGTACAGAAACCACTGAAACCATGGTGGTGGATGGGGTCATAATGCCATGGGCGGCCTAGTGACGGCTGCCGGGCTGGAGACTGTAGTCTCCAGCCCGGCGGTCATTACCGCCGTGGCGGTCGGTGTGGTACATTGGCGGTTTGGCTTTGGCCAAACTACCAATGTCATAATAGTGGACTTAGGTACCATCAGCCTGTTGGCGGTAATACCTCCACCATTCCACCAACTGCCAGGGTTGTAATTATTCTTTTGAAAATTCATATCTTAACATGTGTATGTTGGATTTTTGTCGTTTTGGTCTTGTTTGATTTAGTTAAATATGACCTATTTTTCTAAACTGGTGTGGTGTCCATTTCATGGTGTTTTCCCTGTATTATTGTGTGTGTTGGTACAAATACTTTACACATTGCTTCTGGGTTAAGCCTTTCTGCTCGTGCAAAGCTAACAAGGGAGTGAGTGGGGATTAACCAGATGTGTTTCTCCTTTGACCTGACTAGATTGAGGGTCCTTGCTTGGACAGGGAGTAACCTGGCTGCCAACCAAAGACCCAATTTCTAACATTGGTGATCAGCGGTGAGGTTTAGACTTGTATTTGTACTTGACATACAGTGATTAAGTCTACACTGCTGTTTTCAGTGCAAACTATTATGTGACCACATACAGCTTTTTTTTTCTTTCTCTCTCTTTTTGGACTTTTTCCTGCTTCCATAATTTTGGTGATCTTTTTGTTAATCTCTAAACTTCTCATTGGGAACTCTTTTTTCTACCTTGGAACTTTGCACGTTTGACTTCCATCATGTCTCAATCTGGAGATGCACCAGCTGGAGCTTTTGAGTTAGGGAAACTGGAAAGTTACACAGTTGCTCAACTGAAAGTTCTGTAAGGATATTGCCTCTCCCATTAAGAGCTCCACCAGGAAGGAGGAGCTGCTTTAGGCACTGAAGGCCTGGGTGACAGCCAAGGAGGCTGGGGGGCACACAGAGGAGGAGGATGTGGATGAGGAGGTACAGAGTATTCATAATGTGGTAATGGATGTACCTGTTATGCCTGGGGGGAGTCCAGGGCAGGTAGAAGTTTGTCATCCAAGGGTCTGACTCCTGAAGAGTTGCAGGACAGACAGGCAGTGAGGGCTTACCAGTTGGAGTTAGTGATGTTTAGGATGCAAAGGAAGAGCCAGTCTAGTTGAGATGGTGGCAGCAGTACCGCAGTGCAGCCTGAGAGGAGGGTACACATTACAAAAGACTTAATGAAGGATTACAAGAGGGAGGATGACATATATCTGTGGTTCGAGGGTTATGAACCACACAAACATGTTCCCTGAAGCACATTGGGGGGGGTGGGGTCTGTGGAAGGACTTTGAAGTAGAGGGGAGGGCCACTCTGACATCCTTAGGGGATCCTCAGGGACTCACCTACTCTATCATGTAGGATGCCCTACTCACAAGGTATGGTCCCACCCCTGAGCAGTATAAGGACAAGTTTAGGTCCTACAAAAATAAACAATCACAAACATGGTTGGAATGTGTTGGCTCTTCTTGCAGGTCACTAGATGGTTGGGTGAAGGGCAGTAAGGTAACAACTTTTGAGGGGCTGTACAATTTGATTGCTTGATACCATTTGTACAGTCTTTGTTTTCCAGAGGTGCACCAGCACCTGATTGACAGCAAGCTGACTAACCCCAGGAAGCTTACACAGGAAGCTGACCGTTGGGAGAGCATCAGGGTGCAGAGGAGGTATGGGGTAGCCACTCCAAGGGTAGGCAGGGTCCCTCTCAGAAGAATAAGGGGGGCAAGGGCAAACACGGGGGAGTTTTCTAAAGGACCCAACCTAGTCCCCAGGGTAAGGATTCCCAGCCCCCAGCTGAAAAGAAGCCTTGGTTTTCTAAAGGAAGACCTGCAGAGGAGGGTTCCCGCAAATGTTATGCATGTGACCAGGTGAGTCATGTGAGGAGGACCCCAAATGTCCAATGTGGACACCGCACCCACTGGTGCTCAGTCACAGGGTTTGGCCAGTGTAGCGCTTGGGGAGGAGTTGGTTCCAGGTGGGTGGGAATCAGCTGAGATGAACCTTGTCTCACAACGGGACAGTGAGATGGTCCAGAAAACTCTTGTGCCTGAGAATACTAAGAAGTACAGGCAGTGGGTGACCATCAATGGACCTAGGGTGGAAGTTCTGAGAGACACAGGAGCCAGTGTGACTACTGTGAGAAGTCACCTAGTGTCTGAAAAGCAAATATATCCCCATGTACTTTACCAAGTAGTTTCAGTAGACAACTCAGAGCGCCTGTATGGAGTGGCACAGGTTCCCTTTGAATGGGGGAGCTCTCAGGTGCCTTGAGAGTAGCTGTGAGTCCAACCATGCCTGTAGATTGTTTGCTTGGCAATGACCTAGAGGATTCCCCTTGGAAGGAGGTGGATCACAGGTCTCACTTGGAGATGTTGGGTCTGGCTGGGTGGGTGAGTGTGTCCACCCGGTTGATGGCAGCCCGTCAGGGTGATCAGGAGGCCCTGGAGCCTGAAAGAGTGGCCCAGGTGTCTGCCAGAAGGAGGAATGGTAAGGGGTGCGGGAAAACTGCTCCAGAAGTTCCCACAGTCCAGGAGGAGGCAGAACCTGAGGGGGATGCTCTGGAGCCTACAGGGGAACAAGTGGCTTAACTGGGGGGGGGTGCGGGCTGAGCTGACTAAGTGGCAGTAGGAAGGGGGACCCAACAAGGAAGCATTCTGTGAGGCACAGAAGACATGCCCTTCTCTGGAGGGTTTGTGGCAAGTAGCCTGGATCACACTTAGGGGGTCATTCTGACCCTGGCGGTCCATGACCGCCATGGCGGAGGGCGGCGGAAGCACCGCCAACAGGCTGGCGGTGCTTCCTGGGCGATTCTGACCGTGGCGGTAAAGCCGCAGTCAGAAAAGGGGAGCCGGCGGTTTCCCGCCGGTTTCCCGCTGGCCCAGGGTATCCGCCGTGGCGGCGCTGCTTGCAGCACCGCCATGGGGATTCCGACCGCCTTCCCGCCAGCCTGTTTCTGGCGGTGTCCACCGCCAGAACCAGGATGGCGGGAACGGGTGCCGTGGGGCCCCTGGGGGCCCCTGCACTGCCCATGCCACTGGCATGGGCAGTGCATGGGCCCCCTAACAGGGCCCCACAAAGATTTTCACTGTCTGCTTTGCAGACAGTGAAAATCGTGACGGGTGCCACTGCACCCGTCGCACCCCTGCAACTCCGCCGGCCCCATTCCGAGCCGGCTTCATTGTTGTAGGGGCTTTCCCGCTGGGCCGGCCGGCGGTCTTCTGGCGGTCGCCCGCGGGAAAGCCAGAATGGCTGCCGTGGTCTTTTGACCGCAGAGCGGTCTTTCGGCGGGAACCGCTTGGCGGGCGGCGACCGCCGACCGCCGCGGTCAGAATGACCACCTTAATCTACTGGGAGGACGGCCTCCTACATAGCGAGCCTAAGGTTGCTGAGCCTATGTCAGCTCGTGTGGTGGTACCCCAGTGCTTCAGCGCCTTCCTACTGGGTCTGGCTCATGATGTGCCTTTAGCCGAACATTTGGGGCAGGACAAGGCCTTTGACCGGCTTGACACCCACTTTTACTGGGCCGAAATGCGCAGGCACTCAGATGCGCACTGTAGGACTTGCCAAACTTGTCAGGCAAGTGGCAAGAGAGGGGATAAATGTAAGGATCCCCTCCAACCTTTTCCTGTTGAAAGGGTTGGCATTGACATTGTGGGGCCTCTGGATCCCAAGACACCATAGACAACAGGTTCATCCTTGTCTTGGTGAACCATGCCATCCGGTACCCAGAAGCCATTCCTTTAAGGTCAATCACCTCCCCTTTGGTGGAGCGTGCTTTGATGGGGGTTTTTACCCACATGGGGTTCCCCAAGGGGGTGGTATCTGATAGGGGTACCAACTTCATATCAACTTATATGAAGTCTCTGTGGAAGGAGTGTGGGGTGACGTATAAGTTCACCACTCCTTACCACCCCCAAAGTAATGGTCTGGTTGAGATATTCAATCGCAACTTGAAGGGCATGATCATGGACTTGTCAGAGCCCTTGACCAAAAGTGGGATGTCCTCTTGTCATGCCTTCTGTTCGCCTACAGGGAGGTGCCTCAAAAGGGTCTTGGATTTAGCCCTTTTGAGTTACTCTATGGCCACCCTGTCAGGGGATCTTTGAGTCTGGTTAAGGAAGGCTTGGAGAAGACCTCCAGCAAGCCCCCCCAGGATGTATTCAGTTACATGCTGGCTTTTAGGAACCTGACAGCCCGCTTCCGGCAACTCGCCCAAGAGAACCTGGAAGCAAGCCAGGACGATATGAATCACTGGTACGACCAGAATGCCACTCTGGTTGAGTTCCAGCCTAACCAAAAGGTTTGGGTAATGTCCCCCGCGGAGCCTAGGACTCTCCAGGATAAGTGGACTGGGCCATTTGAGGTAGTGGAGCACAAGAGTGATGTCACCCATCAGGTGAACCTGCAGACTCCCAGGAACCGTTTGAGGGTCCTGCGTGTGAACTGCCTCAAACCTCATTTTGAGAGGACAGAGGCAACAATGCTCTTGGCAACGGATGATGGGGTGGAGGAAGAGAGCGAGCCTCTTCCTGACCTCTTGTCTGCAAAGAGAAGGATGGTTCAGTGGAGGGCGTGAACCTCCACCCCTCACTAACCCCAGAACAACAGAGGGACTGTCGCCAAGTGTTGAGGCAGTTTGCCCCTCTCTTTTCCTTGATCCCGGAGATCACTCATCTGTGTACACATAATGTGGAGACCGGGGACAGTCCTCCTGTTAAAGATAAGGTTTACAGAGTGACTGACAAAGTTAGGGGCAACATAAAGGATGCGGTATCCAAAAGGTTAGCCCTTGGGGTAATTGAGTTCTCCAGTAGTCCTTGGGCCAGCCCTGTGGTCTGGGTCCCAAAAGCTGCTGCTCCTGGTGCCACTCCAGAACTCAGATTCTGTGTGGACTACTGTGGACTCAATGCAGTCACAAAGACTGACGCGCACCCCATCCCGAGCTGATGAGCTCATTGATCGGTTAGAGGCTGCCAAATATATCAGCACGCCTGACTTAATGTCTGGGTATTGGCAGATTGCTCTGACTGAGGGAGCCAAGGAGAGGTCTGCATTTCCTACCTCAGATGGGCACTACCGGTTTAGGGTAATGACCTTTGGAATGAAAAATGCCCCTGCCACCTTTCAGAGTTTGGTTAACCAGGTGTTTGCTGCAACTGGATGACTGGATGATTTCAGTGCAGTCTACCTAGATGACATTGGTGTGTTCAGCTCCACTTGGGAGGAGCACTTACAGCACCTCTGCAAAGTGTTGGATGCCCTGCAAAGGCAGGCCTCACTATTAAGGCTTGTAAGTGCCAAATAGGGCAGGGTTCTGTGCTGTACTTGGGACACCAGGTGGAGAGTGGCCAGGTGGCACCCCTACAGCCAAAGATTGACACCATTCTGGCTTGGGAGCCTCCTAAGACCCAGACTGTGGTGAGTGCCTTTTTAGGTCTCACTGGATACTATAGGAGGTTTGTCAAGGTGTATGGTACTATTGTTGCTCCCTTGACTGAGTTAACCTCCAAAAAGAAGCCCAGAAAGGTGAACTGGACTGAGTCTTGCCAGACAGCTTTTGATGCCCTAAAGGCAGCCATGTGCATGGCACCCATGCTGAAGGCACCTGACTTCTCCAAATAATTTTTTGTGCATACTGATGCTTCGGAGCATGGTGTAGGAGCAGTGTTATCACAGCTAAATGAAGAGGGCCTATACAAGCCTGTAGCCTTCATTAGTAGGAGGTTACTTCCCCGGGAACGTAGGTGGAGTGCAATTGAGCGTGAAGCTTTTGCTGTGATCTGGGTGCTGAAGAAGCTAAGACCCTACTTGTTTCGGACTCACTTCTGGGTTCAGACAGACCACAGGCCCTTCAGATGGTTAATGCAGATGAGGGGTGAGAACCCAAAACTATTGAGGTGGTCCATTTCCCTACAGCAGCAATCTTCAAAGTGGGGGGCGGGCTCAAGTTATCCAAGGGGGGGGGGGTGCCAGGCTCTTGCCAAAAGGAGCATTTTTGCCAATAACAGGGCTTTGTTTTAAGTGGGAAAAATGAACGGCAGTAAACTGCTCTGTAACAGGCCATTACTAACATCTTTTGCCATTTAAATCCTAGCAGGGAGTATGTGTCAAAAGGTAAGGGACTCCAAGTACTCTTTAAAACCCCCACTTCAAATAATCACACTGTGGATACCTTAACATGTCAGTAAGGCCTGCCTGACTAGAAAAGTATGTTTGTCTAACATGTGTTTGATTGCGTTTTTAAAAGATGATAGCACTTAACTGCAATGTTTAAATAAGTCTAGACATATTTAATTATTGCCAACTTAACAGAATAATTATGAGAAATTCAGAAGGGGGGCCCATTGATTTCCACCCCCCTAGTGGGGAGGGCATGGCATAAAGAAGTTTGAAGACCACTGCCCTACAGGGGATGGACTTTATGGTGGAACACTGCCCTCGAACAGAGCACGCCAATGCTGATGGTCTGTCCAGATTCTTTCACCTTAGTGATGGGAACTCCCATGAGGTTGAGTAGTTCTCCCCACTTTCAGCTGGGGGGACACGTGTTAGACCTGGCATCCTTGGCGTGGTCTCCCCTATCTTTTTTGCCTCTGCTTCCCATGTTTTGACTGTGTGCTGGACTCTGTTTTTGTTACTCTGGGCACTTTACCACTGCTGACCAGTGCTAAAGTGCAAGTACTCCCTGTGTAAATTGTATGTGTAATTGGCTTTTCCATGATTGGCATATTTGATTTACTAGTACGTCCCTAGTAAAGTGCACTGGAGGTACCCAGGGCCTTTAAATAAAATGCTACCAGTGGACCTGCAGCACTGGTTGTGCCACCCACATGAGTAGCCCTGTAAACATGGCTCAGACATGCCACTGCAGTGTCCGTGTGTGCAGTTTTAAACTGCAAATTCGACATGGCAAGTATACTCACTTGCCAGGCCAAATCTTCCCTTTTCATACATGTAAGGCACTCCTAAAGTAGGCCCTCGGTTGCCCAATAAGCAGGGTGCAGTGTATGTTAAAGGTCATGTACTGATGTGTTTTACATGTCCTAACCGTGAAATACTGCCAAATTCGGTTAGCAATATTGCAAGGCCTATCTCTTTCATGGGTTAACTTGGGGACTGCCTTTAAATATTCTTAAAGTGCAGTTTGCCTTTCAGATAGAAATGTGGAGTTTGGGGTCTCTGAACTCACAATTTAAAATTACGTCTGTTAGTGAACTTGGTTTTTATATTGTTAGTTTGAAAATACCACTTTTAGAAAGTGGGCATTTTCTTGCTTTAACCATTCTGTGATTCTGCCTGTTTGTGGATTCCCTGTCTGGGTCAGACTGACAGCTGGGCTGTTTGTGAATCTCCTCTAGACAGTGACACAAAAGGGAGCTGGGGTGTAGCCTGCATATCCTGATGAGCCATCCAAGCTAGAGTGGAGGGGTGGAGTGGTCACTTACATCTGGATGGGCTGTACCTGTCCTCACACAATGCAGTCTCCAACCCCCTGGTGTGTGTCTGAGGCCTGGGCAAGGCAGGATCTTGAGAACAACCAAGACTTTCCTTTGAAGTTTTGCTTCACAGACAGAAAGGGGGAAAGGTAGTGGTCCTAAAACCACAGACTTTAGATTTCTTGAAGATCACATCCGGAACGAAGAGGAGCCTCTGCCCAGGAGAAGAGCTGAGGATAAGTGCTGCCCCTGCCTGTGACTGTGCTTTGTTGTGCTATCCTGCAGTTGCTGCTTCTGCCTGTGAAAGGAGACAAAGATTGGACTTTGTTGTGCAATCCTGCTTGAGCAGAATCTCCAAAGGCTTCAACTGAGCTTGCCTCCTATTTTAGTCTCAGGGCCATCAAAGAGTTCCTCGGCTAGCACCAGGACTCTCTGCTGAGACTGCTGCCCTGCCAAGTGGTGCCCTATCCAGTCCCTGGGCTTTTGAAAGGTGAAGTTGGCAGAACAAGAGCTGAAATCCACATACAGAACACGGTGCGGGGAAATTTTTTATGCACCATCTGCAATGCGCCTGATAAATGATGCACCACCTGTTTCGCAGCTGAAATCAATGCTCCACCTCCATCGCAGCTGGGACATTGACGTATCGTGGCTGGAGAAACACCCCCTTGTGGCTGATAACGACGCAAACCCCAAGCAGCATGGTTTTCTAACACTGTGAAACCTGATTTTCCACGCATTGTCACTGGACGTCAGAAAACCAACACAAGCCTGCGCGGATCCGAGGTGCCCGTCTGGAAATCGATGCATCGTTCTCTTGCAGGAGAGAAAAATGACACATCCCTGACCAGACTGCAGAAGAAACGACGCACAGCCTCACTTGCAAGTAAGAAATCGATGCATCACTGACTTTTCAGACGCACACTCACCCATGCAGCTTTATTTTTTATGCAAACCAAGTACTTTGTGTAAAATCAACGTTTCCATTGTTTTCTATGGAGTAAGCCTCTAGTTCTTTTGAAAATTCATATCCTAACTTGTTAAATATTACCTATTTTCCTAAACTGGTGTGGTGTCTATTTTGTAGTATTTTCACTGTATTACTGTGTGTGTTGGTACAAATACTTTACATATTGATTCTGGGTTAAGCATTTCTGCTCGTACCAAGCTACCAAGGGGGTGAGTGGGATTTAACCAGATGTGTTTCTCCTTTGCCCTGACTAGAGTGAGGGTCCTTGCTTAGACAGGGGGTAACCTGGCTGCCAACCAAAGACCCCATTTCTAACAGTTACCCCCCCACACTTTTTGCTAGATATTGATGCTGACTTGACTGAGTGCTTGCTGGGATCCTGCTAACTAGGCTCCCCAGCAGCAGTGTTCTTTCCCTAAGACTGTACCATTGTTCCCACAATTGGCACACCCCTGGCACACAACTAAGTCCCTTTTAAAAGGTACCAGTGGTATCAAGGACTTTGTGACCAGGGAGGGTCCGTAAGGGCTGCAGCATGTATTATGCCACCCTAAGGGACCACTCTCAAAGCACATGCACACTGCCATTGCATCTTGTGTGTGGTGGTGGGGATAAAAAGGTAAAATAGACATAGCATGCCTCTAAGGTGCCATACCAACCAACCACTGCCTGTGGCATAGGTAAGTCACCCCTCTAGCAGCCCTTAGAGCCCAAAGGCAGGGTGCACTATACCTCAGTTGAGGGCATAGCTGCATGAGCAATATGCCCCTACAGTGTCTGAGTCCATTCTTAGACATTGTAAGTGCAGTGTGGCCATATAAGATACATGGGCTGGGAGTTTGTTATTACGAACTCCACTGCTCCATGATGGCTTTACTGAAGACTGGAAATGTTGGTATCAAAATTCTCAGCACAATAAACCCACACTGATGCACTTGTTGGATTTCTTACAAAATGCATCCAGAGGGCATCTAAGAGATGCCCCCTGTAGTTTAACCAATCATCTAGTGCAGTACTGACTGGTCTGTGCAAGCCTGCCACTTCCAGACAAGTTTCTGACCTCATGGGGTGAGAGGCTTTGTGTTCTGTGAGGCCGGAAACATAGCCTGCACTGGGTGGAGGGGCTTTATACCTCCCCGCTGCAGGAACTGTAACACCTGGAGGTCAGCCTCAAAGGCTCAGGCCTCCTGTTACTCCAGGCCATCTCCAATTAGTGGAGATGCCCGCCCTCCCCAGACAAAGCCCTACTTTTGGTGGCACGTCCGGCAGGAAAATTAGGTAAAACAGGGAGGAATGACTGCTCTAGCTAGGACCATCCCCAAGGTGTCCAGGGCTGAGGTGACCCCTCCCTGCAGAATCCTCCATCTTATTTTGGAGGGAAGGGACCAATAAGGTTAGGAGTATGCCCCGCCCCCCAAAGGGAGTGGGGACAGGAAGGGTGTAGCCACCCTCTGTGACAGTAGCCATTAGCTACTGTCCTCTGACCCTGGTAACACCCCTAAATCTAGTTTTAGGGTCACCCCTGAACCTAGCTCAGCAGATTCCTGGTGACTTCAAGAAAAGGAGACACCAAAGCAAGAAGAAGGAAGAAGGAAGAAGGACTGCTAAGCCGACCCCCCCCAGGAGGGGACACTCCAGACACCAACTGACTTGGCCCCTGCCCTACCGGCCTGTCTGCGGCTCCAAAGAATCCTGCTCCAAAAAGGTGACACATCCTGCAGGACCAGTGACCTCTCCAAGCCCCAGAGGACTGCCGTCCCACCAGAGGACCAAGATCTCCTGAGGACAGCAGCCCAGTCTAGAAGAAACTCCAAGAAAGGCCTTCAGAACCACAGAGGATCACCGAGTCCTGCCCACTCCACACCAGATGCTGACTGCCCGTGTCCAGGTGGCCCACCGGTCCAGAGAAGCTTCCAAGGCATTTCTGGTCTTGTGTCCAACAGGGGTTGACCCCCCCTGGCCAACACGACGACACATGCAGCCTAAATCTGGAGGATCCCCCAGACTGCGAAAGAACTGGACAAATATTCCTGACGCCTAAAGGTGCCCCTGCACCTGCAGCCTCCTGGCCTTGGGGAATCTGACCACCAGCCCAGCAACATTCAGCAGGCAGCCCTCCTTGTCCAGCCTGTGGTTTCCAGGAACTGACCCCATGGACCCAGCCTGCAGCATCTTTGTGGCCCCAGGGTTCCCCCTGTTGAAAAGCATTGGGAGCCCGATGCTGTATTGGCACAGGTCAGCACCAAATACACACCCGGCTGCCCCTGTGCCGCTGAGGGTGTGTATTTGGTGCTGACCTGTGTCCCCCCATGCTTGCCTAAACCCCCCAGGTCTGCCCTTTGAAGACACAGGTACTTACGTGCCTGCAGTTCCAATTCCAAGTGCCCCCAGTCTCTATAGGAGCCCATTTAAAATATTGCAGCAACTTTGACCTCTGCACCCGGACGGACCTGTGTTGTTGGTGGTGGGTGTTTTGGGTTAACTTTAACCCCACCTGTGGACAATCTAACCCCCGGAGACTGTAACTGTAACTCTTGTACTTATCGCAAAACTGTACTGACTTTTCTTCCCCCCAGAACTGTGTTTGAAAATTGCACTGTCAACTTTGAAAACAGATTATTACTAACTATTTGAAAACCGTTTAACTTGCCAAATTGAAACAAAGTGGTGTTGATACATATGCTTGCTAATCACTTGCAAATGTACTTACCTGTAATCAGAATCTTGTGGTATAGAAATAAGCAAAATATATTTTTGCTATATAAATACCATTGGCCTGGAGTTAGTCATTGAATGTGTGCTTCCTTTATTATCTGTGTGTATACAACAAATGCTTTGCACTACCTTCTGATAAGCCTAACTGCTCAACCACACTACCACAAAAGAAAGCATTAGTATTATCTACTTTAGCCACTGGGGAACCCCTGGACTCTGTGCACGCTATATCTCATTTTGAGATAGTATATACAGAACCAGCTTCCTACATTGGCGGATCAGAGGTGAGATCTGCAACTTGGCATTTGCTCGATTACTCAGCCAATACCTGATCAGATGACTAAGTTCCAAAATTGCCTTTAGTAACAGAATTTTTTTAATTTGGCTATTTTTCTAAAAAAAAATTAACTCTTGCTAGGGCCTTGGTTAAGTCCTGTTCTATATTTCATTTTGGATTTAAAAGTTACTATAGTAAGCTAGAAGCAGTTTTTAGCTCCTAAAAGTAATCCTCAACAAAATTAGCAGTTCAGAGGACATGGTTGTGGAGCTTAACCTCATCCCTTACCTCCATCTTAGGATGAGAGAGCTAAGGTCCCTCTGCAGACTGAAAAACATCAAAACTGGTTCCAAACCTACCAAGGTGAAGCTCCAGGAGGTCTCAGCAGAGTATACAAGAGAACACCCTACTGAGGAAGAAAACATCCCCTCAGATGGAGAAGAAGTTAGGATTCAGGAGAATGAACTCCCACCTCCTAACATAACTAGGGAAGGCAGGGCCCCAAGGTCCCTGTCTCCAAGGGTAGTGCTCACTGGATCTGGGTCCCCCACAGGGGAGTCCAGTTCCTCAGGGAACATTGAGGCCTCAATGAAGAGGGCCTCCTTTTAGCAAGGATGGCGAAAAGATTAGCCTTGGAGAGACAGCTCCTGGCTATGGAAAGGGAGAGAGCAGAAATGGGATTAGGACCTTAATGGTGGCAGCAATACAACAGCTAGGGACAGAGAGCACTCTGACACCCCTAAAATCCTTAACAGGATTGTCTCCAAGTATGAGGAAAGTGATGACATCACCAAATGGTTCACTGCCCTTGAGAGGGCTTATGAACCCGAAAATTGAAAAAGTCCCATTAGGGAGCTCACTTTTGGAAATTGTTCACTGGTAAATGTAGAGATAGATTCCTCAAACTCACTGGTGCAGATGCTGATTCCTATGACCACATGAAGGCTACCCTGATTGAGGGTTTTGGATTCACCACTGAGGAGTATAGAATTAGGTTTAAGGGCTCACAAAACCTCGAGCCAGTTCTGGGTTGATTTTGTAGAATACTCAGTGAAAACACTAGATGGTTGGACAACTGGTAGTGGAGTGCATGCCTATGATTGGCTTTATAATTTATTTGTTAAAGAACACCTTTTAAGTAACTGCTTCAATGACAGGTTGGATCAATATCTGGTAGACCTAGGTCCAATTTCTCCCCAAGAATTGGGAAAGAAGGCATCCCATCGGATCAAGGCTAGGGTGACCAAGACTTCCACTGGGGTTAACAAACGAAAGGGGTTACAAAGCCTCCCCAGGGTTAAGGTAGTGAGACACCTAAAGATAAAAGTAAAGTCTTCTCAAGGGCCCCAAAAACCTGCTCAGGAGGGTGGGCCCAAGCCTCTTGTCATGACCACACAAACTTGCCAATTCAAATCAAAGAAGTGCATGAGAAAAGCAAAGAGATATCCTCAGTGGAGACAGCAAAGCCCAAACTGGAAGAAGGTTTGCAGAGTAATCTTGCACTTATTTCAAAGGAAGAATCAAGAAGAGAAGATCCAAGATGGCCGCTGTGAGTCCTGAAGGTTAGTTACAGTTCTAGTCTTGCAATCGGTTGGTTGCTAGGTTACGAGCTCTCCAGCTGGAAGCCTTGCACTTCAACTGAGGTCTGACAGGAATCAGCTGTGTGGAGAGAGAGCGCGCTTCAGAACAGAAACTCCTGTGAGGTAAAATTACATTTTAAGATTATATTACAGAAAACAGATAAATATTGTCAAGGTTTATTCGAAGAGTTTGATAGTAGACCGTTCCCGTGGAAGTCGGCAAGGCTACAGAGTTAATGTATGAATTAACCTTATGTTTACAAGGTTCTTGTTTAAGATATTAAAGTCAAAGAAAAAACGAACTTTAAAAGAGCAAGTATCTACAAATGTCAAGGTTATAAACAAAGGCCAAGTTTTAAGGAGAAACAAACTGTTAACAAATAAGCATTTACAAATTCAATGGTAATAAACCAAAATAGAGTTTAAAAGAGAAACGAACTTAAATAAACAAGCATTTACAACTACAAGTTATCGACAGATGTCGAAGTAAGGAAGGAGAAACTAACTGTAATAAACAAGCATTTACAAATAATCATCAAATGTCGAAGTAAGAAAGGAGAAACGAACTTTAATAAACAAGCATTTACAAATACAAGTATTGACAGAAGTCACAATAAGACAGGAGAAATTAAATAACATCAGCTGATTTGAAGAACGCATTATCACCAACTATATATATATATATATATAGCAACATAAAACCAATCTCCAACAAAGGTTGAGAAGTTCTTCCAGAATCAGTAATAAGCATTTTTTAAGAAGAGCAATCATTTATAGAGAGAAGCAAGGCTACAGAGAACTCAGGGTGAGTGAAGAAATAATAGAATTAAAGAGAATTAAGTGTTGAGAGTAGAAAGTGAAAAACTGATGTTGTATGTCCCTAGTAATTGCGACTGTGACTCTTGCAGGTGCTGTATCCAATCTTAGATGTGAAGAGGCAGACTGAGTACTGGCGTTCATCATCTCTGTGGCAGTCTCTCTACTATCCCATTCCCCTTTCCCCCTCCGGGGTACTCAGCACGAAGGATTAATATTCGTTGTGAGTAGCTCGGGTCGGGACTGAGGTGTTATCTTCTGCTTCTGAGGAAATCGAATTGAAGTATCCTGACAGATTGAAGTGCCATCACCCTAATTTTAGGGAAAAAACAGATTTCCTCCTGAGCAGAATGGCAGAAGGAATTGATATAAAAGCATTAGCCACCGTTTTGGAAGGGTTACAGAAACAATTAAATAACACCATAGAAGAAACAGTCCAAATAAAACAGTGAATAAATGAGTTAGGGAACACCGATAAATCAAATGAATCTGTGTTTTCACAAATCCCTAGCCCTTCAAAGTCTGCAGGTATATCCACTCAAGTAATTCATGCGGTTTCCCCTATTATTCCTTTGGCTCAACCCGAGCGCTTCGGTGGGGATCCAAATAAGGCGCAGATTTTTCTGACCCAATGCTCATTGCATTTTTTATGTAGACCAGTCATTTTTTCCAAAGACCAGTCCAAAGTGGCATTTATATTGTCTTATCTGACAGGAGATGCGGCCGCATGGTCCATGCCAATAATTTCCAGAAATGATCCTGTTTTATATAATTTCCAAAATTTCAAGGAAGAGTTCTTAAGAATATTTGAACGGCGAACTGCAGCTCAAGCCACTGACAATGAACTACTGGAAATCAGGCAAGGTAATAAAGATCTAGTAGCCTATCTGGCTCATTTCAATAAACTCATTGTAGAGACTGCCTGGCCGGAGTCAAAAAGAGCCGCCATATTTTATCGTGGACTGAGAGATGAATTGAAAGATGCCTTAGCACAAGTTCCAAATAGACCCACCGGAATTTCGGAGTTAATTGATCTTGTGTTACAGATTGACCACTGGTTAACTGAACGAAGAGCAGAAAAGAGAAGAGAGTATCGACCATTTCCCCTGAGAATTGATCGTGTAAGAAATGATCATACGAGAGCCGGAGAAGGGATAACGATAGAAGAACCAATGCAAATTGGTTCCATCCGAGGTCCTTTATCTAAGGAAGAAAAAGAGAAAAGAAGAGCAAATCAACTATGTTTATATTGCGGTGCATCTGGGCATTTTGTTAAAAACTGTCCCAAGAAACCCAAAGCTCTTCAGTCGGGAAAAGGCCAGCTTCATCAGTAGAGGGAGTTGCCCTGATGAAAGCAGAACCCAAGACAACTCCTTTAGATCAACGAGTGACGAATACCTTACAAACCGCAGCGCCACATTTGGTACAAACAGTATCAGTTAAGACCCTTGAGAAGGAAATTCAAGGGATCTCAGTTATGATAGACTCTGGAGCTATGGGCAACTTCTGTGATATCAAATACGCTCGTAAAATGGGTATTCGATTTATCAAGAAATCTACTTTGGAAGTAGTAAGAGCTGTGGATGGAACCAATCTTTCTTCGGGACCCATTTCCCATGAGACCGAACCAATTCAGATGCAAGGTTTTGGTGGACATCAGGAGCAGATAATCTTTAATTTGATAGATGCCCCACAATTTCAACTCATTTTGGGTCTGCCCTGGCTTACAGAACATAATCCACAAATTGATTGGAGCAAAAGAACGATCAAGATGAATTCCTCTTACTGCGAAGAGAATTGCTTTCATGATGGAGTGGAAGTGTCCACCAAGTCCCAAGCGGCCTGTTTATCATCACACTCTTCAATGATCTGTGCACTAAAGGCAGCAGAAATCCCAAAAGAATATGAGGATTTAGTCGCCGTTTTTGATGAAAAGGAGGCTGAGAAATTGCCACCACATCGACCCTACGACTGCAAAATTGAACTGGAGCCAGGTGCGATATTGCCATGTAGCAGAATATACGCATTGACCGAAGCAGAGAATCAACATTTAAAGGAGTATTTGGATCAATATCTTGCTAATGGTTTTATTCGTCCTTCTGAATCTCCAGTGTCATCCCCACTATTTTTCATACCAAAGAAGGATGGGAGTCTTCGAACTTGCATTGATTATCGAGCCCTCAATCAGGTTACCATCAAGAATCGATACCCACTGCCTTTAGTGTCAGTTTTATTAGATCAAGTAAAGAATGCTAGAATCTACACCAAATTGGACCTGCGAGGAGCATATCATTTGATTCGAGTGGCTTCAGGGGATGAATGGAAAACCGCTTTTCGAACTCGATACGGATTATTTGAATATCAAGTGATGCCTTATGGGTTATGCAATGCTCCCGCTGCCTTCCAGCATTTTGTTAATGATATATTACGAGAATTCCTCGACCGGATTGCCGTGGTTTATGTAGATGACATTTTAATCTTTTCCGACAATCTACAGGAGCACATTTCGCATGTTCGATCCATCCTCACAAGGTTGCAAGAAAACCATCTCTATGTAAAATTGGAGAAGTGTGCATTTCATGTGGAACGAGTTGAGTTCTTAGGATTCATTTTGTCACCAGAAGGAGTTAGTATGGATCCTGCCAAGATAAAGACAGTGCAACATTGGCCTTCTCCTTGCAATGTCAAAGAGATCCAGAGTTTCTTGGGGTTCGCTAATTTTTATCGAAGATTCATATCCAATTTTTCTCAAACAGTTACACCCATTACTCGATTGTTGAAGAAAGGAGTGAAGTTTGAGTGGACAAAAGAAGCTGAAAATGCTTTTAATTTTTTGAAGAATTCCTTCGTCTCAGCTCCAATCTTGCTCCACCCCAATCCAGATGAGCCATATTATGTGGAGGCAGATGCTTCAGATGTTGCCATAGGAGGTATCCTTTCCCAGCATCATAAAGATACAGGTCAATTACATCCAGTGGCCTATTTCTCTCGAAAATTAACACCACCAGAGATAAATTATTCAATTGCGGATAAGGAGCTGTTGGCAGTCAAAGAAACTTTTCGTGAGTGGAGGCATTACATTTTGGGAGCTAAGCATAAAGTGACCGTTTACACGGACCACCGAAATTTACAGTTTTTAAAATCAGCTCAAACTCTAACAGCTAGACAACTGCGTTGGTCCCTATATTTTGCAGACTTTGATTTTGTTATCACTTTCAGACCAGGAAAAGTAAATGGGAAGGCAGATGCTCTATCTCGAATTGATACCGGTGCAGTTAAAGAGCCTCCAGAAAAAGAATTGATTATTGCACAAGAGAAGTTCATATCTGCCATATTGTATGAAAATTTAACCAAAGAAATTCAAGAAAACTTAACATTCGAAGGAATGCTGAAGTGGTCCAAAGAAGGCCAAGGAAGAGAAATCAAAAAAGGTTTGCCATACTTTAAAGGTGCACTGTATGTTCCGACTGTGGAGCTGCAAGAAAAAATTCTTCAGGCTTATCATGACGATCAATTGGCTGGACACAAAGGAATTCAAAAGACTCAAAATCTAATACAACAAGAATTTTGGTGGCCAAAAATGAAAACTCAGATAAGACAATATGTGTCAACTTGTGATAAATGTCAAAGAGGGAAATCAAATAGAACAGCTTCACAAGGTCTGTTAAGACCTTTGCCCACTGCAACCCATGCCTGGCATACTGTTACTATGGATCTTATAGTGGACCTCCCTAGTAGCCAAGGTTTTAACACTATCCTAGTTTTTGTAGACACTTTCACTAAAATGGCGCATTTCATTCCTTTGAAAGAAATCCCTCGAGCCCCACAGGTTGCACAGTTGTTTACACAACACATAGTACGCGCCCATGGTATCCCAAAAATTCTAGTTTCAGACAGGGGGTCCCAATTTGTTTCTCGCTTTTGGAAGGCCTTTAGTAAAAGATTAGGAATTGATTCTCGTTACTCTACCAGTTACCATCCTGAAACCAATGGGCAAACAGAGAGAGTGAATCAAGAGTTAGAACAGTATTCAAGACTCAATTTATTCGATAAAGAGAAGGAAAGGCCTGAGTTGGTGTGGGCAGCTGAATTTGCTTACAATAATGCTGTTCATTCCACCACTGGGTTCACCCCCTTTTATCTGAACCATGGTAGACATCCCAATGTAATGTTGGGTAAAGAAGATGATTCAGTGCCTGCAGTAGAAGAGATGGTGAGGGATTTGCAGACCACGTTAGTTAGGGCTAGAAAAAACATCATTCAAGCAAAAGACTCATATAAGACTCAGGCTGATAGAAAAAGAAGAGAGAGCCCCATTTATTTGAAAGGAGACAAAGTTTGGTTATCCACTCGTCATTTACGTCTCAAAGGAAATCGCAAATTTCAGCCACGATTTATAGGCCCATTCAAAGTTGACAAGATGATCAATCCAGTGGCAGTTAAATTGCAGTTGCCAGCTCATCTAAAGATACATCCTGTTTTCCATGTCTCCTTGTTAAAGAACAGTCCTCCAAATTTACGTCAAAACTCCCCTCCAATTCCTATCCAGATTAGCTCTGCAGAAGAGTATGAGGTCAATCAAATCTTAGATTCCAAAATCCGTAATGGCCAGCTTTATTATCTAATTGATTGGAAAGGTTATGGTCCAGAGGAACGATCCTGGGAGCCGCACGAGTATGTACATGCTTCAAGATTAGTGAGAAACTTTCATAGAACCTACCCAAGCAAACCTAAATTGGAGAACTGTTCCTTGAGGGGGGAGTACTGTCATGACCACACAAACTTGCCAAGTCAAATCAAAGAAGTGCATGAGAAAAGCAAAGAGATATCCTCAGTGGAGACAGCAAAGCCCAAACTGGAAGAAGGTTTGCAGAGTAATCTTGCGCTTATTTCAAAGGAAGAATCAAGAAGAGAAGATCCAAGATGGCCGCTGTGAGTCCTGAAGGTTAGTTACAGTTCTAGTCTTGCAATCGGTTGGTTGCTAGGTTACGAGCTCTCCAGCTGGAAGCGTTGCACTTCAACTGAGGTCTGACAGGAATCAGCTGTGTGGAGAGAGAGCGCGCTTCAGAATAGAAACTCCTGTGAGGTAAAATTACATTTGAAGATTATATTACAGAAAACAGATAAATATTGTCAAGGTTTATTCGAAGAGTTTGATAGTAGACCGTTCCCGTGGAAGTCGGCAAGGCTACAGAGTTAATGTATGAATTAACCTTATGGTTACAAGGTTCTTGTTTAAGATATTAAAGTCAAAGAAAAAACGAACTTTAAAAGAGCAAGTATCTACAAATGTCAAGGTTATAAACAAAGGCCAAGTTTTAAGGAGAAACGAACTGTTAACAAATAAGCATTTACAAATTCAATGGTAATAAACCAAAATAGAGTTTAAAAGAGAAACAAACTTAAATAAACAAGCATTTACAACTACAAGTTATCGACAGATGTCGAAGTAAGGAAGGAGAAACTAACTGTAATAAACAAGCATTTACAAATACAAGTTATCAACAAATGTCGAAGTAAGAAAGGAGAAACGAACTTTAATAAACAATAAAGTATTGACAGAAGTCACAATAAGACAGGAGAAATTAAATAACATCAGCTGATTTGAAGAACGCATTATCACCAACTATATATATATATATAGCAACATAAAACCAATCTCCAACAAAGGTTGAGAAGTTCTTCCAGAATCAGTAATAAGCATTTTTTGAGAAGAGCAATCATTTATAGAGAGAAGCAAGGCTACAGAGAACTCAGGGTGAGTGAAGAAATAATAGAATTAAAGAGAATTAAGTGTTGAGAGTAGAAAGTGAAAAACTGATGTTGTATGTCCCTAGTAATTGCGACTGTGACTCTTGCAGGTGCTGTGTCCAATCTTAGATGTGAAGAGGCAGACTGAGTACTGGCGTTCATCATCTCTGTGGCAGTCTCTCTACCATCCCATTCCCCTTTCCCCCTCCGGGGTACTCAGCACGAAGGATTAATATTCGTTGTGAGTAGCTCGGGTCGGGATTGAGGAGTTATCTTCTGCTTCTGAGGAAATCGAATTGAAGTATCCTGACACCTCTTCACAGTCGTCCCATGGATACAAGGGTAAAAACTTTGATACCTAAAAGGACTGGTGTTTCAACTGTGAACACCATGGACACCAAACTGGAGACGTGGCCTGATGCAAAAAGAATCCCCCTAGCACTGCTCCAGTTAGTACCGGTATAGCCAATCTCCAGATGGGATCAACAGTGTGCCCAGAGTAAATCAGGCTTCACACCGAAGCTACTTTAGTCTCTGAGGGTGCGGTAGATGTTGCCACTCTTGCTGCCTTGCCCCTTAATATGAACAAATACAGATAGCATCCCTTGATTAATGGGACAAAAGTAGCAGCCCTGAGGGATACAGGTGCCAGTGTCACCATGGTGACAGAATAACTGGTTTCCCCAGGACAGTATCTGGCTGAACAAACTTATCCAGTCACCAATGCTGACAATGTAACTATGGCCTATCCCATGGCTATGGTGACCTTAGAATGGGGAGGGGTTACTGGCCTGAAACAGGTAGTGGTCTCTTCTGCAATCCCAGTTGAATGTCTTCTAGGGAATGACCAGGAGTCCTCAACTTTGGCTGAGGTAGAACTCAGAACCCATGCAGGCATGCTGGGAATGCCTAAATTGGTGTGTTTAAAACCTAGAACACAAAGTAGAAGACAGGGTGAAAGAGAAGTGTTGGAGCCTGGAATAATGGCCCAACCTTCCAAGAGAAAGGGCAAATGACTAGGGGACCAGCTTCTGAGCAGCAAAAGAAACAAGACTCCTCTTCTCAGGAAGAAGTCTTATCCTCTGAGGGAACTGAGTCAATGGAGTTGGATCATTATCAGCTAGAGCCCTTGGGCCCCTGAGGACCCTCAATGGAATAGCTTTGCCAGGTACAGAGGACCTTTCCCACTCTTGAAGGCCTGAGGCAGCAAACAGCTGCACAGGAAAAGGGAGATGTCAGTGGTTCCTACAGGGTCTATTGGGAAGATGGAATCCTATACAATGAGGCCAGAAACCCCAAACCTGGTGCAACCCAAAGAGTGGTAGTGCCTCTGCAGTTTAGGGAGTTTATCCTCACTTTGGCCCATTACATCCCCCTAGCTGGGCATCTGGGTCAGACAAACACATGGAATAGGCTTGTCAGCCATTTGTACTGACCCAATATGTCATAGAATGTGAAGGGGTTTTGTAACTCCTGTGTCACCTGTCAAGCCAGTGGTAAGGCAGGTGACCACCCTCATTCCACTACCTGTGGTGGGGGTTCCCTTCGAAAGGGTTGGTGTGGACATTGTGGGTCCACTTGAACCACCCACAGCCTCAGGATATCAATACATACTGGTAGTAGTGGATCATCGTACCAGATACCCTGAAGCCATTCCCATTGGGTCTACTACAGCTCCTACAGTAGCCAAGGCCCTTAGTGGTATTCTTACCAGGGTAGGGTTTCCTAAGGCACTTATTTCTGACAAGGGTACGAACTTCATGTCAGCCTACCTAAAACACATGTGGAATGCGTGTGGGGTGACTTATAAGTTCACCACACAATACCATCCATAAGCCAATGGACTTATTGAGAGATTCAACAAGAAATTGAGGGGTATGGTCATGGGGCTCGCTGAAAAACTCAAAAGGAGGTGGGATGTCATCCGGCCTTGCTTGCTTTTTGCCTACAAAGAGGTGCTCATAAGGGAGTAGGGTTTCCCCCCTTTGAACTACTGTTTGCCCACCCTATTAGGGGACCACTTGCACTTGTAAAAGAAGGCTGGCCTCTACTCAAGGATGGCTGAGTACATGGAAAAGACATCCAAAAACCTTGAGGCCAGCCAACAGCTCCAGAAGGTGTATTATAACCAGAAGCCTGCACTGGTAGAATTTAAACCAGGGCAGAAGGTATGGGTTTTGGAGCCTACAGCTCCCAGGGCAATCCAGGACAGATGGAGTGGCCCTTACCCTAGCCTAGAAAAGAAGAGTGACATCACCTACTTAGTAGACTTGGACACTAGCAGGACACCCGAGTAGGTGATCCATGTAAACCACCTAAAACTCTACTGTGACAGGGCAGATGTAACCATGCTGATGATTACTGATGAGCAGGAAGCAGAGAGTGAACCTCTCCCTGACCTTCTCTCACATGATCCTAAAGATGGGTCAGTTGATGGCGTTGTCTATTCAGACACCCTCATGCCCAACAGCAAGCTGACTTCAGGCAAGTCCTGCAGCAACACCTGGACAGACCCACCTGGGTACCCATGATGTGGACACAGGAGACCGTTTACTTGTCCAAACCAAAATCTATAGACAGTCTGACCAAGTCAAAGAGAGCATCAAAGTGGAAGTCCACAAGATGCTGGATTTAGGGGTTATTGAGCCCTCTGACAGTCCCTGGGCTAGCCCATTGGTCTTCGTCCCCAAACCTCATTCCAAGGATGGAGGAAGAGAGAGATGAGGTTAGACAAATTAGGTGCAGCCAAATTCCTTAGTACCATTGACTTAACTTCAGGGTACTGGCAAATCAGGATGGCACGTGAAGCATAAGAAAAAAACACATTCCCTACACCTGATGGAAATTATCAGTTTACTGTTATGCCCTTTATGCCCTTTATGCCCTTTATGCCCTTTAGCTTAAAGAATGCCCCTAAAGGTTGGTAAATAAAGTCCTTGCTGGCTTGGAGTCTTTTACTGCAGCATATCTAGATGATATTGTTGTCTTTAGCTGCACCTGGCAGGATCACCTGATCCACCTTGGGAAGATTTTACAGGCCTTGCAATCAGTAGGCCTCACTATTAAGGCATCAAAATGCCAAATATGTCGAGGCACTGTTGTATCCTTGGTCCACCTTGTAGGTGGAGGTCAAGTGCAACTTTTACAGCTCAAGATCCAGGCAAATCTGGACTGGGAAGCTCCAAAAACCTGGATTAAAGTCAGGGCATTCCTTGGGTTGACTGATTACTATAGGATGTTTGTGAAAGGGTATCTATCCATTGTGTACCCCTCACAGAGCTGGCTTAAAAACAAAATGCCCAAAAATTGTAAACTGGACTCTTGACTGTCAAAAGGCCTTTGACACCCTGAAGGAGGCAATGTGCTCAGCAGCAGTACTCAAAACTCCAGATTCTTCTAAGCAGTTCATTGTGCAGACAGATGCCTATGAACTTGGGATAGGAGCAGTCCTGAAACAAACCATTGATGATGTCTATGACCAGCCTGTTGATTTCATTAGCAGGAGGTTTCTCTCCAGAGAGCAGTGTTGGAGTCCCATTGAGAGGGAGGCCTTTTGCTGTGGTTTGGTCACTCAAAAACCTGAGACCATAGTTGTTTAGTAGTCACTTTATTTTTCAAACTGACCATAGACCTCGCAGATGGCTAATGCAAATGAAAGGTGAGAACCCTAAAATGTTGAGGTGGTCCATCTCCCTACAGGGAATGGACTTTTTGTTTAAGTGGAACATAGACCTAGGACTGCCCATGCCAATGCAAATGCAAATGGACTTCCCATGTTCTGCCACTTAGACAATGAAGACTCTTTTGGGAAAGGTTAGCCTCATCCTCTTTCATTTGGGAGGAGGTTGTGTAGGTAAGTGCCCCTTTTGGCATGGTTACGCCCCCACATTTTGCCTGACTTGACTGAGAGTGTGCTGGGATCCTGCTAAGCAGGCCTCAGAACCAGTGTTGTTTCCCTAAATCTGTACCATTGTTCCCACAATTGGCACCCCCCTGGCACATAGCTAAGTCCCTTGTAAAAGGTATCAGTGGCACCAAGGGCTCTGTGACCAGGGAAGGACCCTAAGAGCTGCAGCATGTATTATGTCACCCTAAGGGACCCCCTCACCAAGCAAATGCACACTGCTATTGCAGCGTGATGTATGCTGGTGGGGAGAAAAGGGTAAAATCGACATGGCTCTCAGGATGCTATGCCAACCAATTGCTGCCTGTGGCATAGATAAGTCACTCCTCTAGCAGGTATTACAGCCCTAAGGCAGGGTGCACTATACCACAGGTGAGGGCATAGCTGCATTCATTGGTATGAAACGTCTCAGCACAATAACCCACACTGATGCCAGTGTTGGATTTATTGCAATATGTATCCAGAGGGCATCTTAGAGATGGCCCCTGTAGTTTAAACAAACTTCTAGTGAAGGAATGACTAGTCTGTGCCAGCTTGCCACTTCTAGACAATTCTGACCTCATGGTGTGAGAGCCTTTGTGCTCTCTGAGCCAGAAACAAAGCCTGCATTAAGTGGAGGTGCTTCATACCTCCCCTTTCAGGAACTGTAACACCTGGTGGTGAGCCTCAAAGGCTCAGGCCTCCTGTTACAGTGCCCCAGGGCACTCCAACTAGTGGAGATGCCTGCCCCCAGATGAAGCCCCACTTTTGGCAGCAAGTCCGGCTGCAAAATTAGGTTAATAAGGGAGGAGTGACCACCTCAGCTAGGACAACCCCAAGGTGTCCAGAGCTGAGGTGACCCCTCCCTGCAGAGTCCTCCATCTTAGTGTGGAGGGCAGGGACCAATAGGGATAGGAGTGTGCCCCCCCCCCCCAAAGGGAGGGGGCACAGGAATTGTGTAGCCACCCTCAGGGACAGTAGCCACTAGCTACTGCCCTCTGACCCCAGTCACACCCCTAAATCTACTGTTTGGGGGCATCCCTGAACCTAGCTCACCAGATTCAGGCAACCTCAAGAAAAGAAGACCCAGAAGAAAGAAGAAGGACTGCTAAGCCAACCGCACCAGCAGAGGAGACTTCAGACACCAACTGACTTGGCCCTTGCTCCATAAAGACAACGCATCCTGCAGGACCAGGGACCTCCCCAAACTCCCAGAGGACTGCCTGCCCATCAGAGGACCAAGATTTCCCAAGTACAGCGGCCCTACCCAGAAGAAACTCAAACAAAGGACTCCAGAACTGCCCAGAATCCGCAAGTCCTGCCCACTCTGCACCCGACGCCCACGGCCCATGTCCAGCATCTTTGTGAACCCCGGGCTCCTTATTAAAAAGCATTTGGAGCCCAAAGCTGTGTTGGAGGCCTGCTCCCAGCTGCCCCTGTGCTGCTGAGGGCGTGTGTTTGGTGCTGATCTGTGGCCCACCTGGTGCTTGCCTAAACCACCCAGGTCTGCCTCAGAAGAAACAGGTACTTACCTGCTGGCAGATACAATTTCGAGTGCCCCCAGTCTCCATAGGAGCCCATTTTAAATCTTGTAACAACTTTGACCTCTGCACCTGACCAGCCCCGTGTTGCTGGTGGTGGGTGTTTGGTGTTAACTTGAACCCCAACCTGTGGACATCCTAACCACCGTAGACTGGAACTGTACATCTTGTACTTATCTCGAAACTGTTTTAAATTTTCTCCTCCCCCCCCACAGAACTGTGTTTGAAAATTGCACTGTCAACTTTTAAAACAGATTATTGCTATTTATTTGAAAACTGTTTAACTTGCCAAATTAAAACAAAGTGGTGTTGATACATATGCTTGCTGCTTACTTGTAAATGTACTTACCTGCAATTAGAATCTTGTGGTTCTAGAAATAAAGTAACAAAAATATTTTGCTAAATAAAAATCATTGGCTTAGAGTTAGTCATTGAGTGTGTGCTTCCTTTATTCTCTGTGTGTATACAACAAATGCTTTGCACTACACTTTGATAAGCCTAACTGCCCAACCACACTACCACAAAAGGGACCATTAGTATTATCTACTCTAGCCTCTGTTAAGCCTCTGGGGAACCTCTGGACTCTGTGCATACTCTATCTCATTTTGACAGTATATAAAGAGCCAGCTTCCTACAGTTCCCCAGTTCCCTTGTAGCTGCTAAAACTGGGCTCATCTCTCCCTGTGCATCCACACACGCACTCCTTCTCCAGTCTCTGCAACCTGTGCTTGTTCTGTCCGACAATCCCTAGAGGGGAATCTGTCCAGAGGCCTGCCTATACTTTCGGAGTACTAGCGCCATCTCTCTCCGCAAGGCTATGCAGCTGCAGGACTTCACAGAAGGGCTTTGCCTGCCCTCCCCAATGCCCCATTGCACATTCACGCCTGTCCTGCCGAAGTCTGTCAGCTTTCTGCAGGTAAGTGAGCTCTAAATTGAGCTTCCATATATCTCATACAGCTGGACACTAGAGAAGAGCTCCCGGCCGCTCCCTAAGCTAGCCACTATTGTTCCCCTGCTAGCAATATTCCGGATTCAATGTTGTATCCTGGATATTCTAAAGATGAGGAATCTGCAGATAGACCATCCACCAGAAAGAGCATTATCAAAGGGTAATCTTTCACCCTCCCTACTTTCTTTCCCATTCCACATTCCACTACAGAGGACGAGAGGCTCCTCTTTCATCAGCTGCACCAACAAGATGTAGGACAAAGCCATCCAGAAAAGCTTCTGTTAACAGGCTAAGGGTAGTAATTGACACTGAATTGCTGGTGCAAACCAGGGGGACGTTACAAAGAACTACAAAATATTAAAGATTAATTTGAAGAAGACATCATGAAGTGGAAAAATCACAAATGTAGAGCGGAAGAACTTGACTATCAACTGGGAAAGGTCTATACAGTCACTAAAAATATGATAGTGCTGTAAAAACCAACCAGGCACCAACTCAAAGAAAATCATAATCAGACCACGCCATAACATCAGACATTGAATCACCAGGGACAGAAGTGGAGGCAGCAACAACAAAACTAGGAGTAATTTTTTTCAGAAGAAAGCAAAAGACACTGTTTGAGAAATATTAACCCACCACCTATAAGTATAAGAGCACTACAACCATCAACAGGGAATGATCAGCAGTCAACATCCCTAGTAACAACAAGTTAACAGCGGAAGGAGGAAGCCAATGACTAGGTAGCCACAACCAACTAGTAGTAAACCTCTCATTCCCCAATCAACCTTATAGATGTACAATTGGATGCCATTAATAAGAGACTCATTTTGCCCCAATGGCATGCTGGAACATAGTATACAAACATTGATCTCTTTCAATTTAGATGAAGATTGAAACTGAAAGTCTTTTACGACAAACCACAAAATCAAATTCCTACAATTTGCCAACCAATCACCAGCAACCTTACAGTGGGGGAATTAGAGAATATAAATTGAATTGCTACACTCAGCAACACAAGTCTCTCTAATACAATAGATCAATTAGACAGAGGCAAGACCTCCATGAATCTCTGTATTGACACTTTATATGCTGCAACAAGTCACTTTTAACCTAAGTCCATGTTACAAACCAATTGGCTGCAGACAATTCAGCAGACCTTTACACAAAACGGTAATCAGGGACTTGGAAACTGAGGGGGTCATTACGACCCTGGCGGTTGACGGAGAAGTGGCGTTTTTACCGCCAACAGGCTGGCGGTAAAAAAAATTGAATTATGACCGTCATCCGCCACTTCTCCGATCAGACCGCCATGGCGGAGACGACCGCTGGGCTGGAGACTTGGGTCTCCAGCCCGGCGGCCGTCACAAGTCCGCCGGCGGTATCATGACCCGGCTTACCGCCATGGATTTCATGGGGTTTGGAACCGCCATGAAATCCATGGCGGTAAGCACTATCGGTGCCAGGGAATTCCTTCCCTGGCACTGATAGGGGTCTCCGCAACCCCCCACCCCCTCCCCAGAGTCCGTCCACGAAACCCCCACCCCCTCCCCCGAGTCCGTTGCCGACACCCCCCACCCCCCTGCCACCCACCAAAGGTGGCAGGAACCCCCTCCCCACCCCTACCCCCGACATCACAACACAGACACACACCCGACCCGCATGCAGGCACCACCAACACACATTCCCGCACACACACAAACAAACATGCCAACAGACACACACACAGTCATACACGCACACCCTCATTCAGACATACACGCACACATCCATACAGACATACATACAGACAGACACGCACACATTTCCATTCACACTACACCCCCGCATGCATACACGCACTCACACACCCCCTCTACATACTCACACGCACACACCCATGCACCCACACATCACACAACACCCCCCCACCCCCTTCCCCTAACGGACGATCAACTTACCTTGTCCGTTGATCTTCCGGGAGAGGACGGGATCCATGGGGGCTGCTCCGCCGACACCACACCGTGTCGGTGGGCTGTGTTCTGTTGACATGGCGACGGAGGTGGAGCAACCTCCACTTCCCAGCCGCCCGCCAGTATGGCTGCTGGCGGCTCTCCGTCCGGAAAAGGACGGAGGGCTGCCAGCAGTCATAATACCCCGAGCGGAAAACCGCCACCACTGGCGGTCTTCAGCACGGCGGTCCCTCGGTGGTCTTGTCAAAAGACCGGCAATTAGAAGCCAAGAGCACTCCATTGTTTTCAGTGGAGCTCCCAACATTCCAATGTTGTAATACATGGTAAAAACCTATCCCCAACTACAGGTCAAAGATTGCTGTCAACAACTAACTGCTAATCCTACTTAAAAAGTTCTAAAAGAATTAGAAAAAAAATAGATATTTGTCACAATGCAATCCTATTCTCATTGAAAGAAAAACAATACCTATGTATTCCCCATCTGGCTATGTCAACTCTATGCCTGGTACCTACAATTGTTCCTTGGCAAAGAAAGACCAATAATAGCTGGTATCAACTAGGTCTGCTCCAGACTGAGTGAATAAACAGACTACCATCTACAACCAATAATGAAAAATCTTCCAGCCTACATGATACACTAGCTATCCTTCAGTAACAGGGCAATCTCGATTGGCAAGAAGACTGCATCTTAACTACCACAGATGTTGTAGGTCTCAGCATATGGATTAAACATAGAGATGTAATTCATGAAATGAAGAAACCCTAATCATCTAGGTCTGCTCTTTGTCTGAAAAGTTATATCATGATTCTGGACAAACTAAAATGTTGTTTGATAAATGATGCGTTTTGTTTCAATAATTAACATTTTATCCAAAAACAAGAAATTGTGAGGGGAGCCAAATTCACTCCGTCCTGTGCATGCATCCTAATAGGGGAAGCTGGAGAGCATTGACTTTGGGACAAAAAATAATTACTATACACACCAATGTCATCTCGTTACACACGTGACACCCTAATAATGTGGCAAATTCCCCAATCATGAGTACAGGGATACATTCAACAATGAATACCAACAAATGGGTTATTTCTTTAAGCTCCTCAATCTCAAACTCACAACGATTTGTATTATAGACAATAAAATCCAAACACAGATGTACCGTATAGAAATTAAAGCCAACTGCGTACTAATAGCTGATAGTTGCCACCCACAGACATTATTAAAAGTATGCCCAAAGGCAAATTTCTTTGAGCGAAACGTAGCTCGAGTAACCTACAAACCTACAAAACAACAACATAGGAAATAAAACATCCCCTAATGGAAAGAGGCTACAACCCAACAACACTGAGACAAAAACTGCTCAAGCAGTTACATTAATAGATTGCAGAACTCTGCATGGAAAGTACTCCCCAAAAAGTAGACTCATGTGATTCAATCAGATGTATGACTAACTTTCACATACAAAAGACATATTCAGAAAAAACATTAGTATCTTCCAGGAAAAAAGCCATCCCTGAAAGAGAAACATTTCAACTTGGATTTGGAAGAGCAAGTGATGGCAAACAAAAATTCTGCCAATCAAATCAAATCAAATCAAATCATTAGCATTTATAAAGCGCGCTACTCACCCGTGCGGGTCTCAAGGCGCTAGGGACAAAGGGGGTGGTTATCGCTGCTCGAACAGCCAGGTCTTTAGGAGTCTCCGGAAAGCGGAGTGGTCCTGGGTGGTCCTGAGGCTGGTGGGGAGGGAGTTCCAGGTCTTGGCCGCCAGGAAGGAGAAAGATCTCCCACCCGCCGTGGAGCGTCGGATGCGAGGGACGGCGGCGAGTGCGAGGCCAGAGGAGCGGAGGGGGCGGGTGGGGACGTAGAAGTTGAGCCGTCTGTTGAGGTATTCCGGTCCCTTGTCGTGGAGGGCTTTGTGTGCGTGGGTGAGAAGTCGGAAGGTGATCCTTTTGCTGACTGGGAGCCAATGCAGGTGTCTCAGGTGTGCGGAGATGTGGCTGTTGCGGGGTACGTCGAGGATGAAGCGGGCTGAAGCGTTTTGAATGCGTTGCAGGCGATTTTGGAGTTTGGCGGTGGTCCCAGCGTAGAGGGTGTTGCCGTAGTCCAGGCGGCTCGTGACGAGGGCGTGGGTCACGGTTTTTCTGGTGTCGGCGGGGATCCAGCGGAAGATCTTGCGGAGGGTGAGGAAGCAGGCGGAGGACACGGCGTTGACTTGCTTGGTCATGGTGAGAAGGGGGTCCAAGATGAAGCCGAGGTTGCAGGCGTGGTCTGCGGGGGTCGGTGCGGTGCCGAGGGCCGTGGGCCACCAGGAGTCGTCCCAGGCGGACGGGGTGTTGCCGAGGATGAGGACTTCAGTTTTTTCTGAGTTCAGCTTTAGGCGGCTGAGCCTCATCCAATCTGCGACGTCCTTCATACCCTCTTGTAGGTTGGTCTTGGCGCTGGCGGGGTCCTTGGTGAGGGAGAGTATAAGTTGGGTGTCGTCGGCGTAGGAGGTGATGATGATGTCGTGCTTGCGTACGATGTTAGCGAGGGGGCTCATGTAGACATTGAAGAGTGTCGGGCTGAGTGATGAGCCTTGAGGTACGCCGCAGATGATCTCAGTGGGTTCTGAGCGAAACGGAGGGAGGTAGACTCTTTGGGAGCGGTTTACGAGGAAGGAGGCGATCCAGTCCAGGGCCTGGTCTTGGATCCCGGTGGAGCGGAGGCGGGTGATTAGGGTGCGGTGACAGACGGTGTCAAAGGCAGCCGAGAGGTCGAGAAGAATGAGGGCGACTGTTTCACCGTTGTCCATCAGGGTTCTGATGTCGTCTGTGACTGAGATAAGGGCGGTTTCAGTGCTGTGGTTGGTTCGGAATCCGGTCTGTGAGGGGTCGAGCAGGTTGTTGTCTTCCAGGAAGGTGGTCAGCTGTTTGTTGACGGTCTTCTCTATTACTTTGGCTGGGAAAGGCAGAAGGGAGATGGGTCGGAAGTTTTTCAGGTCGCTCGGGTCAGCCGTAGGTTTCTTTAGTAGGGCGTTGACTTCGGCGTGTTTCCAGCATTCGGGGAAGGTAGCAGAAGAAAAAGAAGAGTTGATGACGGTCTGGAGGTGCAGGGCGATGATGTTGTCGGCTTTGTTAAAGATGAAGTGCGGGCAGGGGTCCGAAGGGGCGCCGGAGTGGATAGAGTTCATGATGGATTTGGTTTCTTCCGTGCTGATGTGGGTCCAGTTGTTGAGGGTGATGGTCGGGGATGTGGGTTCGGTGGTGTTAGGTTGGGTCTGGTGTCCGAAGCTGTCGTGGAGGTCGCTGATCTTGCGATGGAAGAAAGTGGCGAGGGATTCGCATAGATCCTGTGAGGGCGTGACGGCGTTGGCATTGGCGCTGGGGTTGGAGAACTCCTTGACGATGCTGAAGAGTTCTCTGCTGTTGTGGCTGTTTTTGTCCAGTCTGTCGGTGAAAAAATTCCTTTTGGCAGTGCGGATCAGGTGGTGGTGTTTGCGGGTAGCGTTCTTGAGGGTGGTCATGTTGTCAGCGGTGCGGTGCGGTCCTTGCGCCAGGCTTTCTCAAGTGCGTGGCAAGTTTTCTTTGATTCTTTGAGGGTGTCAGAGAACCAGAGGGGTTTCTTGGTGTTGTTCTGTCGCTGCGAGCGTTTGAGGGGAGCAAGGTTGTCTGCGCAGTTGGAGATCCAGTTTGTGAGGTTGAGGGCTGCGACGTTGGGGTCGGTGGTGAGGGTGGGTTGGTTGGCGGCGAGTGCGGCGAAGAGTTGCTCTTCAGGGATCTTGTTCCACTGTCGGCGAGGGATGGGTTGAGTGCGGAGGTGGCGGGTCTCGCGTCAGAATGTGAAGTGGACGCAGCTGTGGTCGGTCCAATGAAGGGCGGAGGCGTGGCTGAAGAAGACGTGTTTGCTGGCGGAGAAGATAGGGTCGAGTGTGTGTCCGGCGATGTGGGTGGCAATCCTACTTCTGAGACAAGCGGATGATTTAACCTAATTTCCTGAATATACCACATGGCTTTTTAACTGCCACAATTGTTCAATATGCAAACTAGGAATTAATAAATGTACCATCATTACATTTACCAATGTATAGTAGCACACCATCAACCAATGGCTCAGATGCAGCGGCACCTTTACACTTTGCTCCATATAGTGTCCCTGCAATCTGTTCTACATAGGCAGCACAGCAAGGCCTATTGAAGTGCTGATCCAAGAGCATTACAGAAATATTCACAAATCTGACACCAGGCAGCTCCTACTGGAGCATTTACTGAAACCCCATGAACAGATACCAACACACCGCAGGTGTGGTAAATCCCATGAACAGATACCAACACTCAGCAGGTGTGGTAATGTGGTGAAGAAAGGAAAGTGAATGGATGTTATGATCAGATACAGTGCAAATCGTCTAAACTAGTATGCAGAAATGCATTACTAGTTGTATTAAAACCAAGCCTGTTTCAAACTGCTTACTAAATATCTTCACAAATCCTAGATAGCCCAGAATTCCTAGCATAAAGGGCCATCTATCACAAAATACACTATAAAGTACCATCTCCCAGTACCTTTAAGAAAGTTAACAGAGTCCAGTGCTGTAATTTAAAATGAATACTATCTGCTCTTACACAGTTTGCTGGTTAGCCCTTTGTGACAACAATGCTGTTTTAGATCGCACAAGTATGGCTGAACTGTTATGGTTGAATTCACTATAACCATAGCGTGGTACTGGCAGTCAGGCACTACCAGGTATTGAGCAATGGTTGCAGTCATGATGAGGCGACACTGACAACAATATACACAATGCATCAGATGATTTTTTTTTTTTAATTACTAGAATACATCATCTTAAAATTTACAGGAAGCCTTATGACACAGATGTTTGCCCCTGTACTCTAAATATATATATTTTTTAATGTTTTGAGCAGCATTAACTAGTGGGACTGCCTCTCTTCTGCCATTATAAACACACACACACACTTAAGTAATATTAATAATACTTCACCTCTCCCTTTCTGCTCTTACCAACTAAGGTTTAAGACCACGCCCTTGTTAAATCGAGTGAAACATCTTTTAGTAATGATGGCGACCGTCCTTTCCCAATTATACTTATGGATGCACTCAAGTGTTAAAGACAACATTCTTCTCGTTGATGGTACCGATTTTAGAGAAAGTCCTACCAATTCCATAATACCCACCGTACAGGAATGTGCAGCTGAAAGTGGGCGGCTTCTTTTCCCTCTCCCCAATCACAATGGGTAATATCACCCCTTCAGTAAAACACTGACGCAATTTTAAGGAAGATGGTCTTTTCATCCCATCCAAATGTAGACAAATACCAAAAGGACAACGACCTATATCAGATGCTGTATAATAAAGCCGTTCCCTATGATGGCAGTGATGCTATAACAAATCTGTGATTAGACCACACTAGGGTGATGCAACATTTGGTGAACGTAGCTAGTATATCTTGGTCCACGTTCCGGATGACAACCATGAATTTATGGGCATCTTTCTTCCTGATAGTCAATCCACCATTAAATAAAAACACCCTTTCCCCTCCATTTTTTGGATCCCTCATTAACATGGCAGCCACAATAGGCTTGAACTTGTGGTTTACTGGTCTGCATTCCACGCATCCCCAACCTTAAAACCACTAACATGGCTGCAGCCAACCAGACCTCATGAAACCTCTGCCCCACAAAGATCATTTTCGGCTCTTGGGCCCTGACAGCACTAGATGCAGTGCAGTTATATCACATGGAAGCATACTGGACACATTTCTTGACCTCAAACGACCTAAGGGCTAGATGTCATCCCACAATTTTCCCCGATTGTTTCGTCATTTTACAATTGTTCTTTCATCCTCCCATAATTTGCCCATTCTGGTTAGGTACAGTATTCTGAATCTTTGATGTAAATCAGAAATACGACTCCTTTGACCTAATTTTTGGGGTCATTGCACCAAATTTTAACACATTCTTAGAAATTGCCACTTGGCCAACGTTTCATATACATTTTCTCCCCTCTAGGTTCTCGAACCAAGTAGTTATTATACACGTTTTCTAATCTTCTGTATCTGGATTTTTTTTCCCCAAAAGGTAGCTCCAAATTATGTTTACCCATAAACTGAAACAATCCATTTTTTCCTTTATGCCAACAATTGTACCTGATTAATTAGCTAAGAAAGACTGGAAGATGTAGAAGGTTGTCTCTCAGCACAAAGAACTATCTTTGAAATAAGGGGATTAATTCCCTCAATACGTACGGTTATCCACCACATGTAATAATGTGGTCAGAGTGCTAATCTTACTGCCCTGCAATACTGAACACAACCAGATGTAGTAAATCTCCACAGTCAACTAGCCCTTACACTTAAAGTCCGTGCATCGAAAACAAAGCTAATATATGTAAAATTAGTTGATTTTAGAGTTTTTTTCCAACAATCCCGTTCACAGCTCTCGACTGCGTAGCACATTTGCCCAAACTGCTTAATTTGTCAAGTTTGCAGTTGTGTGCTTTATCGCAGTCGTGTCTACTGTATGAACAGAACATGCAACCTTTAGTCTTTTTTTTTTTTTTTCCCTAATTTACTACCAACAGCCTTGAAAAAGCCCCAGGCTTTCATGTCGACTATGAGGCGAAATATGTGTTGGATGAAAAAAAGAACGGAATTTAAAGTAATCAGTCAATTGTCTTCTACAGTGGCATTTACCCGTAACCTATATTAAATATAAGCCAACCTTTCTTAATGCTTAAAATGTATGCGTTCTTTGCCAAAAAGTATAATGTTAACCTAACTGGTCTGCCTGTCAATATGTATGATAATACTCTCCAAAAACATTTGGTAGTTGAATTCGTTATCACAAGTCCAGAAAGGAAGTTGTAAAAATGGATCAATTTGTGCATCAAGATGTGTTACACCTTGGCACCTAAGACACCTCCTGAGGGCATCAGAGCTCATTCTACTAGAAATTAAGGGGGTCATTAAGGACACGGCGGGATTCCCCGTCGTGTTCATGCTGGCGGTCTAAACACAGACTGCCAGCCCGTTGAAGACCCCGCCGGCCCAATAACGAACATTCCACTGGGCCGGCGGGTGGAAACAGTGTTTCCGCCAGTCGGCCCAGCAGAATGCTAAGCCTGGATATTGCCAACGGCTCCACATGGAGCCGTTGTCAATGCCGCAATGCAGTGGGTGCAGCAGTACCCGTCGCGCATATCACTGCCTATAAATCGGGCAGTGACCTGCGTGACAGGGCAATGCAGGGCAGTGGCGTAGCGTGGGTTGTCAGCACCCGGGGCAAGGCAAGTAATTTGCGTGAGTGAGCCAGGCAGGGGCAGAGAGCTGCGAGTGCGAGCGCGCCCCCCCCAGATGTTGCGCCCGGTGCGGCCGCCCCCCCCTGCATCCCCCACGCTACGCCACTGATGCAGGGGTCGACAGGGCTGTTCACGGGGCCCCTGCACTGCCCATGCCAAGTGCATGGGCAGTGCAGGGGCCCCCAGTGGGGCCCCAGAGCACCCCTTCCGCCAACCTTTCCCTGGTGGGGGAAACCACCATGGAAAAGCTAGAGGAACACGGGTTCTTTATCCGGAGGGCACCACTGCCCTGTCGGATAGAGAACTCCACCATCGTCAGGCTGCCTGGTGGCGGAGGGCTGCCTGTGCCGGTCCCCGTGTTCAGAATATGGCGACCGACATGCCAGTGGCGGTAATTTCAGCCATGGTGGTCTGGACCGCCATGTTCATAATGAGGACCTAAGTCTTCTACTTCACCCTTGGCAACAGTAGTTCCTATGGCAAAGATCTGCAAGGCGACAAAGTGGGCTTCTCTACACACCTTTGCAGTACATTACTGTTTGGATTGCAGGTGTGGAGAAAAGGCCACTTTGCATGCTCAGTCCTCCATGATGTTTTAGTTTAACCAGTCAAGCCAACCTCAAGGTTGGGTACTGATTGGGGAATCTATTCAAAAGGTGGAAAATCTGCAGGTAGAAGTATCCATCAGAATAAAAAGTTGGTTGCCTTCAGTAATGATCTATCTGATAGAGACTTCTAGCTGCAGATTTCTTACCTTAGAATTATCCCCAGGTGTCACCCTGGATCTGGAAGTGATGTGCGCAGTACCTAGAGAGGAGCCCCCCATCACGTTGACATCAGTTCTTTTCTTTCTGCACCAGTCAGCGCAGATATGGAAAGACCTACCCCAGTCATTTTTTAACTGACTTTTTCTCAATGTTTTGTCAAAGCTTTTTTGAGACTTTTTCTGCTTCTGTGACAGGGATGTCCTCTAAAAACTCTACAGGACTCAAACCCTGTGGTGCGTGTCACAAGCAGATATCTGTGACAGACCCAAACAAATTGTTTGTGGTGAGTAGAATAGGGGGATACCTTTCCTCATCAAACTAGAAAGTGACAGTTGTCCCGCTCCCTCGGAAATGATGTCACATCCATTACCCGGACTTCCGGTGCCCATGAGAGCCGCCCCAGAACTGACTTAGGTGTAGGGATGTCACGTGGGTTGTGACATCATGGGGTCACGTGTTATTCATGTGCCAGAGTCCTAGCCCTTGTGTCTAGGTCTATGGGTTGTGTAAAATGGGGGCCCTGTTGGTGTGTACCCTGTTTCTGTGCCTAAGAGTACAAGTTTGGACATGTCAGACATTCAGGACCAAGTGGCTGCTTGGGTGCCTCCTCACAGGGTGGAGCATTGAAAATGTAAGGCCAAACCTCCACACTGTTGGCTAATCCAAAATGAGGGGCTGGCAAATGCAAAGGTCATGACACATGGTTAGCGTTACGTGTAGCCCCTCAACATATCAGAGCCATCAAGGAGAGTATGTGACAGCTATGTGTTGTAGAGAAGTATGCCTTTTTTGAGCCATTGAGAACATATAAGGAGCCGGCTAGAGCTGTGTGCCAAAACGTGAACCATAGCTGAAATAGGTTGTCAGGGCATTATGAAGAGATACAGTCCTCTCACCAGAAAAGCCGCCTCCTCAGGGGCTCAGAACACTATCAATAGATATTATAGGAACCTAACAACTTTGGTGTTGGATGAAAATGCACAGCCGGCTCCCTCTAAGATGGGTGTTCCGACGTTACCGTATTTCAAGAGTAACTAGCCATCGGCTTGAAAAGCTCCACCTCAAGGATTTGCTGCAACTGATATTCCCTATTAAGGTTGAAAGCAGCGGCAGCGAACCCTCAAAAGACGAATGAAATGATGTAATCAACTTCATCAACACTGAAGATGATGAAGAAGGTATAGCACCACGAATTTGCTGGTCTATGAAGATCTGGGCTTTCAAGAGGACCCTGATCCTGAGACAGTCGTCGTACAGCCGGCAAGTGCAAACTCCAATGCCGTTTATACACCAATGGACCTATGCGACTCGCAAGATTTCAGAGGAGCTGCTGAGTGTAGTGAAAACGCTGAGGTTAGTAAAAAAAAAAACTCTATAGACAATTATCGCATATACGCTGATCTCATACTAATAGTTTGTCTTTTTCTTTCTGTTTGAACCTTAGAAAACAACTGCATAAAGAGAGGCGCTAGAGGGGTCTGAGCCAAAGGTTAACAACTTAAATTTTTACTGCTTATGCTGTTCCAGACAGTCTGAAAGTATTTCAAGCCAGAACAAAAAGCCATGTAAGAAATGTGTTTGCACCTACAATAACAGATTTTGAAAAGGAAACCCGGGGCGTACCCTATGATGCCATATGGCCTGTTAAAGGTTTTGCGGTGACAGTTGTGAACACATGTTTTAAATGTGACTATTATAACCTATGTTATGGACATAAAATTAACGAGCCACAGCAAGAGGCTCACAAGTGTCTATACGAGTCATACACAGCACAAATAAATGAACACATATGTAGCAGGTTAGACCCGCACAAAGTATATAAGTTGTTATGGGTGGTGTACGGGTTGCCTGCTGTGAAGAAATATGTCCACGCCAACATGATTAAGGACTTGGCAGTAGCGGTCAATGAGATCCGATACGCGGGCGAGCCCTGCTCAAAACTTGAACGTATGCAGGGGTTGTGTACCTATTTTGACAAAAGATTGATAGAAAGGGTCATAGAAAGACGAATGTGTGATCTTTATTATAATAAAAATAGAAAAATGGGGTCTTTAGCCCCACGAAAGTTGTTTTAAAAAATACAGAGGTCGAGGGTAGCGGACCATAACTGTGTTATTTAACATTACATACTTACTCACTTTTAGGATGAGAATCAGAGTGTTGCGGTGCAAGATGTCTATGAGTTACACCCCGGATACATATGCATTGCCAGAATGGTATATGCGCTGCGTAAAGAAAGAATAGCTGAAATACACCCTGTAACTCTACAGTATCTGAACATTACTGAACTCTCAGCTACAGGGCTGTGTGACATTCCTGAATGTAGAACCAGATGGTGAATCAACACATAGATGCCTACACCGGATAAATACTGGAGAGCGTACAAAGGGTGTATGTGTGAGTTAAGACTTCTGCAGATGACCGCGTTGCGCACAGCTTTGGAGCTTCTGACTGATGATTATTTCACAAATAAGGGTTTTGTACTGTCTGGTCTAGAACTGTATGAGCTTATGAATGCTAGCAGTATCCTGAGTGTACAAAGTTATTGGACGGGTGAAAGGGAAGTCGTGTCTAGAGCTATTGAGTGTATATCTGTAAAAATAGAAAAACGGGTGATGCTGAGGCTAAGTAGCGGGGGGGTCTTACTAATGTATGTAGCATCTATCATACTATGTATGCGTAGTGAAAAGTCAACATGCTGTATGGCAATGTCGCCCATAAGACCAATAGCTAGAAACTGTAAAGTATGTCGTGTTTATGCTATGCTAATAATCTTTGTTTTTAATAAAATGGCCTCACACAAAACATTTGTCTTTCATTTCATGACTTGTACCAGCTGATAACATGTCAGGGGGCGAAGGGTTAAGGAAGCTTTATTACGATACAAGTGGTGTCGGTAGCTTCGGGGGAACCGAAGCACTGTTTAGAAGGGCTTTAGTTGAAAATGAGCCAGTAAACAGAGCTCAGGTGAAGACGTGGTTACCTGGTGAAGAGGCATATTCAATCCATAAGCCCGCCCGAAAGCGGTTTAAGAGAAGACCTACAATCGTTAATGCTCAAGTAGATTATCATTGGCAGGCGGACATAATCAGTCTTCAACATTTAGCAAAACACAATAATGGTGCTCGATATATATTAGCTGTCATAGATGTCTTATCTAAGTACGCATACGCAGAAGCCTTATTCGATAAAAGTGGGAGCAGTGTGACCGACGCCTTTAAAGCCTTAATCAGGAAAGGCCGAGCACCCCAAAAACTACAAACAGATGCTGGAAAAGAGTTTTAAACAGAACTTTTCAGAAATTACTAAAACAGCATAATGTTAAACATTTTGTAATGCACACTGAGGTAAAAGCTGCTGCTATAGAACGTTTTAACAGAACCTTAAACTCTAAGATGTGGAGATATTTTACGGCCTATAACACTTACTGATACAGATACGTGAATGTTCTACAAGGTTTTATAGATGTCTATAACGCCACGTACCACAGAACCATCAAAACGGCACCTATAAATGTAACCGCAGATAACTCGTTAAAGGTATGGAGAACTGTGTATGGCAATCAGATCGCCGCAGGTGTAAAGAAGCCGATTTTAAAAGAAGGCAACCATGTTAGGGTTTCCAAATTAAAAGGGGTCTTTACGAAGGGTTACCAACAGACTTTTAGTGACAAGATATTTATAGTGGAAAGTGTGGAGTTTAAAATGGATGTATATATTTACAGGCTCAAGGACTATGATGGGCAAAAGGTATATTTTACAAGGAGGAGCTACAGAAGGTACCTAATGATGCACACAGGTTGTATAGGGTTGAAAAGAAAAGGTAGCGGCGCCAACCAGCAGGTTTTTGTCAAATGGCGAGAGTGGCTGAGAAATTTAACAGTTGGGTGTTGGCTAATTCTGTGCAGATTGTGTGAGTACGATGGTGTGTTGTTGTAGACACCGAGATGGAAACATCCCCGTTTAATATTATACTGCCGTCCAACGCCTCAAAGGAAATGTTCACTGACAATCAAAATTCTAATTATACAGTGAAATTGGCTAAACCTGTAGACCTGAAAGGGGATTGGGAGATCACCCTAACAGAGATCCAATACCCCCGAACATGGAATACTTTTTCAGTGCTCGAGGCTAAATTTAATATAAAGCGTGAGCAGGAACCTTTGAGCATCCACACAGGATTTCGTCAAGGCTATTACCCAACTGTTGCCTTGGTGGTCGACGCTATCAACAAATCTGTAGGCAACATTGAAACGTATACGAATATTCATCTAGTGGTAGATAATTTTAGACGAAAGATGATTCTTAAAGATCCAAATCGCGATACAGTGTTTAACTGTTCAGGTAAATTAAGAAGGGTTTTAGGGACAGTACAACATAACAGAAGTCAAATAGAATCAGACCAGTTGTGCCCCGATATTAATGGTGGTTTCTATGCACTCTACGTGTATAGCGACATCGTAGAGTCGCAGAAGATAGGGCATAGTTATTCGCCCGTTGCTAAGATGAGTCCAGGTGCAGGGTGAAAATAACACAATGGTTAATATAGAATACAACACACCTGACTATGTGTCAGTTTCTAAAAATCATTTTGACACCATTATGATCATGATCTATGACGATCAGGCTGACCCAGTGTCCTTTAAATATGGGAAAGTTATTGTTAAGCTTCAGTTAAGACTGCGACTATTAACGAGTCATCGTGGTGATTATGAAAACATACGGTGACCCCTCTATGTGTAGGGATTATTACAGAAACCCGGCTGGATAAGGAGCCCCACCGCCATACTTTCAAGGGGCCCCTGTTATGTGCAGGGCCGGTTTGGGGGGTTTCTTCCGCAATTTGTTTATAAGAGCTATGTCGTTCTTGAGAAGATGCAACGAAATTGCAAAACCGCACGTCAAAGCGGCGGCTACGCACATTGCGCAGGACGTTATGGATTCCGTGACACCTGTGGTTGTCGAACGTATGAATAAACAGTCTTAAGAAGGAGCGGGGTTGTTGTACAAGTCCCGCACACGTGTTAAAAGGAAGCAAAGTGTTTCAAAGTGCAGGGATCCGCCAGCCCCCTATAAAAAAAAGACGCTGATCTTCAAAAACTGCTTGCAAATGAAGATCCGTAAGTAGGAAGAGAGCTACAAAGAAGTGGAAGAGAAGGGGTGCTAATGTAAATATTTTTTAAAAACTGAACACTGTGCAAACAAGGCCTTCATGCACTGTGCATTGGGTGAATGTGCTAAATCAGAACTAGACCTGTTTTCCATAAACCCACGCAGACTAGCATCGAAAACAGTTTTTTCATGGAGGAATCACTGCTAGCCACTTTAACGCCTTTGGCGCCAATAGAGTTTTATGTGTCAGGGTCCACATATATGTATCTGGATCTCAAGAATTCGCTGCTACACCTCATCGGTAAAATTGTAAAAGCGGATGGTTCCAACATAGAGAACGACGCTTAAGTGGTGACGATAGCTTATCCCATAGCAACCATGTTTATTCAGGTGGACATCACCCTCGGGGATTGACTTATTACGCAGAGTGATAACATTTATGCTTATAAGGGCATACATTGAGAGTATTCTGAATTACAGCTGTGATGCCCTGGACACTCTGCTTTCAACAGGACTCTTCTTCAAAGATACTTATGGTCAATTCTAAGCTATGGCGTTGTATGGGCACAATCGTAGTTTTGTAAAAAGAGCAATAGACAGTTTGTCCTCCTAGGTCGCATACATTCAGACCTCTTAAGGTAAGCTACTAGTCAATGGTATCAATCTTAAGATCAAACTAACCTGCAACAAGGACTCATTCTGTTTCATTAGTGAGAATGCGGAACATTATAAACTTGTTATACTGTCCGCTAGTCTGTTTGTAAAGAGAGTGAAAGTGTCACCAAGCGTCATACTGGCTCATGCAGAGGCTCTATAGCTATCAAACGCCAAGTACGCAGTAGAAAGAGTGGTTTTGAAGATATTCAGCATACCCACAATTACCTGCTTAACCCAACAGCAAAATTTATTTCTGGGTCATCTAACGAAATTTATTATTATCGGTTTTGTGGACAACACAGCTTTTAGTGGGCTGTATGCCTCAAACCCTTTCAATTTCAAACACTATGACATCAACTATGCAGCGCTGGTACATGAGGGTGCTGTGATTCCTGCAAAGCCGTACACATGATTTTTGAAACATGTAATTTTATCAGGGAAAATCTCGGCCTGGTGTCAATAACAGGAAAACATCTGAGGGCCTCGGAGTCGTCGTATCAAGAGAAGAACATGGGGCAGGTTACACCCTTATCGCTTTTGATCTGACCCCTGACATGGAAGATGGGGATCACTATAATCTCATAAAAAACTGATATCTAAAAGCTGAAATATGTTTTAGTCAACCCCTGGCTACCAATGTAAACATGGTTGTGTTTCACAGTGTCATTCAAGTCAAACATGTCCGGCAGATCATTTATCTTTAAAGCATTGTAAAATGGACACTGTACAGATACGTGAGTTCTTAAGCAGACATAATATACAAAGAAATACTTTTTAGATGTTTTCTCAAGCGATGGGCTACCCAAGGAAATGGGCCTCGATCAATAGTCTTTAACACAGATCCACATTACAAGGGTGGAACACACTGGGTGGGAATGTTTTTGGATAATGACAAGGTTACAGTGTTTGACAATTCAGCAGCTTTCCCAGAGCATAGCATCTATACAAAACCTGTATTCAAGTATCTAAAGAAAGCTGCTGTTAGGGTCACTATAACCAGATGCAGGTGCAGGATACTATAGCCATTACATGCGGGGAGCACTGTATATAGGCCCTCATTACAACCCTGGTGGTCGGTGTTAAAGCAGCGGTAAAGCCGCCAACAGGCCGGCGGAAAAAAAAATGGAAACGCGACCATGGCGGAAACCGCCAACAAAGACAGCCACTTTAACACTCCGACCGCCATGGCGGTACAAACAAACACCACGGCGGTAACCGCCAACAGACAGGCGGAAGACAATGTACCGCCCACAGCATTACAACAGGCCAATCCGCTACCTTTTCCGGGGCGGTTTCACTGCAAACAAAAACACGGCGGAAACAGGACTTGGAAGGGAAAACGCTCACCTCTTCACACCCCACGAGGAACCAGGACGCAATGGAGCCGGAACTCCATATTCTACCTGCCTTTGTCTTCCTGCTCCTCTACCAGGAGCACGAACGCCGGCGGCGAAGACCACGGTTAGTACTCCACCTACGACACAGGGTAAAGAGAGTGACACACACACAAAACTCCCCCAGCCCCACCCTCATCCACTACAACACACACACTAATACATGTTGATACAATACAGTTACATACCCCAACCCCCCCCCCGGAAGAATGCAAAGACAAAAGGAAATGATTGTAACGATTGTAATCTATTAAAATCCAGCACTCAAAAATATATATACACTATAAACAAATATATACACCAATAATACAAGTCCAGGTAACGCACCATTTATAGTCCATGGACCACTGGGCCCAAAATGCATGGGCAAGGCCCACACTCGATACCCGATCAAAACGGAGAGAACATTGCAGGAGCATCAGATAGAAATACAACAGGCACCTCAGGGGGAAGGGAAGGGGGGGCACCTCAGCCGGATGAGTGCACAGCGCCAGATCCACGAGGGGGCTCATGGCCCACTGCTGTATCCTGGGGAGTGCAAAGCCATAGTCTCTCAAGTCTCTCCAGTGGGTGGTTTGCCCACTGCTTTATCCTGGGGAGTGCAAAGCCACAGTCTCTCAAGTCTCTCCAGTGGGTGGTTTGCCCACTGCTGCATCCTGGGGAGTGCAAAGCCACAGTCTCTCAAGTCTCTCCAGTGGGTGGTTTGCCCACTGCTTTACCCTGGGGAGTGTAAAAAGCCACAGTCTCTCAAGTCTCTCCAGTGGGTGGTTTGCCCACTGCTGCATCCTAGGGAGTGCAAAGCCACAGTCTCTCAAGTGGATAACAGTCTCCACTGGTTCTGGAGGGGGCTTTGTGCCCAGAGTGCTTCATCCTGCCAAGGACAGAGGTAGTGGATGTGAATCTGCACTGGTTTTGGAGGGCGCTTTGTGCCCAGAGTGCTTCATCCTGCCAAGGACTGAGGTAGTGGATGCCTTTCTCCACTGGTTCTGGAGGGGGCTTTGTGCCCAGAGTGCTTCATCCTGCCAAGGACTGAGGTAGTGGATGTGAATCTCCACTGGTTCTGGAGGGGGCTTTGTGCCCAGAGTGCTTCATCCTGCCAAGGACAGAGGTATTGGATGTGAATCTCCACTGGTTCTGGAGGGGGCTTTGTGCCCAGAGTGCTTCATCCTGCCAAGGACAGAGGTAGTGGATGTGAATCTCCACTGGTTATGGAAGGGGCTTTGTGCCCAGAGTGCTTCATCCTGCCAAGGACAGAGGTAGTAGATGTGAATCTCCACTGCTTTAGGAGGGGGCTTTGTGCCCAGAGTGCTTCATCCTGTCAAGGACTGTGGTAGTGGATGTGAATCTCCACTGGTTCTGGAGGGGTCTTTGTGCCCAGAGTGCTTCATCCTGCCAAGGACTGAGGTAGTGGATGCCTTTCTCCACTGGTTCTGGAGGGGGCTTTGTGCCCAGAGTGCTTCATCCTGCCAAGGACTGACGTAGTGGATGTGAATCTCCACTGGTTCTGGAGGGGGCTTTGTGCCCAGAGTGCTTCATCCTGCCAAGGACTGAGGTAGTGGATGCCTTTCTCCACTGGTTCTGGAGGGGGCTTTGTGCCCAGAGTGCTTCATCCTGCCAAGGACTGAGGTAGTGGATGCCTTTCTCCACTGGTTCTGGGGGGCTTTGTGCCTAGAGTGCTTCATCCTGCTCGTGGCGGCCTCAGTAGCGGCTGTGCTTGCGGCGCTCAGTGGCCTGCGGTGCTGGTGGGTGGCTCAGTGAGCATGCTGCTGGCGGCGGTGTCCTTGGCAGCAGTGCTGGTGGCAGCGGTGTCCTGGGCAGCGGTGCTGGTGGCGGCAGTGTCCTGGGCAGCGGTGCTAGTGGCGGTGGTGTCCTTGGCAGCGGTGTTGGTGGCGGCGGTGTCCTTGGCAGCAGTGCTGGTGGCAGCGGTGTCCTGGGCAGCGGTGCTGGTGGCGGCAGTGTCCTGGGCAGCGGTGCTGGTGGCGGCGGTGTCCTGGGCAGCGGTGCTGGTGGCGGTGGTGTCCTTGGCAGCGGTGTTGGTGGCGGCGGTGTCCTTGGCAGCGGTGCTGGTGGCGGCGGTGTCCTTGGCAGCGGTGCTGGTAGCGGTCTTGTCCGCCGTACAGGTTGGTGGCGACTTACCTTTCTTTCTGTGCCCTTTCCCCACCTTGGATGGTGGCGCAGCTTTCTTCCCACTCCCAACTGTAGTCCTGGGAGGGCCCTTGGTGGCAGGTGTTTTACCCTTCTTCCTCCGGGCAGTGGCCAACTTCTTATGCTTCTGAGGTGGGGGACTGTCCGTGGTCTGGCTCCTTGGCACACTGGCTGCCCTGCTGCTTGGTGCACTCCAGAAGCCGGTTACTGCTGGCACCACTGTTCCCGCTGATGTGGTGGCTGAGGTACTGGGTTGGGACCTGGAAAGGCATGCCCTAGGGGACTGAAGGGGTGGGGGAGGTGAGGGGAAGAGGTCAAGGTTGGACAAGAAAAGCTTTTTACACACATTGGGACGGGTAGATGGAGAGGTTTTGGGAGTGGAGGAAGAGGTAGTGGTTGTAGGAGGTGTACGTTTGCTGACTTTGGGTGAACGTGCATGGGCTGGAGGCTGTCGTGAGGTGGATGGCTGTTGGGTGGGTGTGTGACTGCGTTTGTGTACCTTGGGAGGTGGGCTCACAGACACACTGGGAGAGGACACAGGGGATGTGTGAATGGTGGTGGGGGTGGTGACTGCACGTGAGCGGTGTGTGGTGATGGGTGTGCCGGTGATGGACATAGTGGATGAAGACGTAGTGCATGCAGGTGTGAGTGGAGACATGACAGGGAGGGAGGAGGAGGAGGGGGACACAGTGGAGACAGTGGCTGTTGGTATGTCTGCATGGGTATGATGCTTGTGTGAGTGCCTGTGGGATGTGTGGTGCTTATGTTTGCCAGAGCTTCCCTTGTGTGTTGAGGTGTGTGCATGCTGGTCTGATGGTGTGCTTGGGATAGGCTGAGGTACAGGGGTTTGGGTCTGGGTGGAGGAAGTTGGAGGGGGAGGCTGGACACAGGGACAATGGCTACCATCAGTGCTGAGGCCAGAGTCTGAAAAGCTCGCTGTTGGGCTGCCTGACCTGAATGAATGCCCTCCAGGTATGTATTGGTCTGTTGCAACTGCCTCTCTACACCCTGGATGGCATTCAGAATGGTAGACCGCCCAACAGTGAGGGTATCTGAAGAGGTCAATGGCCTCCTCACTGAGGGCAGCAGGGCTGACAGGGGCAGGGGCTGAGGTGCCTGGGGTGAGGGAGATGCCCACCCTCCTAGGTGAGCGGCCACGGGGCACACGCTGAGGGGATTCTGGGAGGGCGGTGCTGGTAGGGGGGGTGCCGGCTGTACCTGTAGATGTGGGGGGGCCCAGAGGGGCCCGCCACCGCAAGGGAGTTCCCTTCAGAGGAGGAGTCCGTGTCGCTGGTCTCAGCTCCTGTTCCCGCCATGGAGCTCCCCTCGCTCTCCGTGTCGCTGGTGGCTTCAGACTCCGTTGTCTCGCCCTCCAGGGCCATGTGGGATGCAGCTCCCTCCTGCTCCGGTGCGACTGCTCCTCCGCCTGATGATGCTATTGCACACAAGAACATGGTGACCAAAAAAAGGGGGGGAAAGACAGAAGAAAGACATGTTCAGTGCATACAATACAGCTCCCGGTAGCGGACACTACAGCCCCAGAAGACCTCTGCACTTAGTGTTCCCTACTTAATCACAGGGACATGGGGTACACGGCCTATGCCCGATTGATGCACACATGGAAGTCACACAAGCCTGACTAGGTGTAGTTGCCTCTGAACACTGGTGGGGTGGGGTGCCACATGGCCTGCCTTACGATGGGACCTTGCCTACTAAACTTGCCCTGGCCTAGGGGAACCCACAGCCCACCTCCCCCACCCAGACACCTCGTAATGCGCGCTGAATCAGCTGAATGAGAGTGTACTCACCCCCTTGTGGCTGCTGTGATGCTCTCAAGCACCCATCCAACTCCGGATACGCCACCGCCAGGATCCAGAACATCAGGGGGGTCACGGTGAGACGGGCACCCCTCCCACGTTGGGAGGCCATCCCCAGCTGGGCCTCCGCTGTCTTCTTGCTCCAGCGGCGAATGTCCTCCCATCTTTTCCGGCAGTGGGTGCTCCGTCTGTGGGGGACCCCCAGGGTCCAGACTTCCTTGGCGATGGCATGCCAAATATCCTTCTTCTGGTGGGCGCTGACCTACAGGAATAGTACAGGGGAAAAGGAGAAGATATAACCGTCCGGACCGTCACAGTCATTGGCCCGCGTTCCTACCCTTGCCATGACACACATGCACTCACCGTCGTTTCAAGCATGCCTCATTCTGCCCCCCCTGTCTTCCATCCACACCACTCCACACAGGCATTGCCCATACAGCATGCTCACAGTGTACTTACCTGTTTGTCTGGAGGACCGTAGAGTAGCGTGTACTGGGGGAGGACCCCATCCACTAGTTTATCCAACTCCTCCGTGGTGAAGGCAGGGGCCCTTTCCCCAGACACATGAGCCATTGTCTCTTCCAGACTGAGGTCACAGCAGCACTTGCAGTGTAGGTCCTCTACTGTTGAAGATCAGGTATCAAGTGAGTGAATAGATAGAAAATGGCGGTCACGTCCGCGGCGGTGCGTACCGTCACCACCGGCGTACATCGTCATTGGCTCCTGGGACCCATAGAGTTCAATGTTAACCAATGCAGGATTGTGCCCCGGTCAGCGCAGTTACCTCATATCCCCTTTTCCCACATTACAGGTCAGGCAGCCGCCATTTCAGGGGCATTAATTTTAAATATGTCACACATATCTAGGCCTTGCATACACATTAAGACAGGGACATAGCGGATTGAAAAATGTGTGCAATAAAGTAGTGTTTTCGTACCTCAGTGTTGCCTGACCCTCTGCTCGCTGTTCTCCTCCATAGAGCACGTCCGCTGGGGCAGGTGAGGAGATGGCGGCATACAGACCGCTGGTGGACCTGTCGACAATGGAAGAGCGACATGTAATTGTCACCTACAGACTGGACCGTGCCACAATCCAGGAACTGTGTGCCCAGTTGGAGCTGGACCTGATGTCAGCTATCCGCCATCCCACAGGTATCCCCCCTCTAGTGCAGGTGCTGTCAGTACTCCATTTCCTGGCAAGTGGGTCTTTTCAGACGACAGTGTCCATAGCTTCAGGGATGTCCCAGCCTATGTTTTCCAACGTGTTGTTTAGAGTGTTGTCTGCCCTGCTGAAACACATGCACAGCTACATCGTTTTCCCTCAGGTTGAGGATTTGCCAACAGTGAAAGGTGACTTCTATGCCCTGGGACATATCCCCAACATCAAAGGTGCCATTGATGGGACATATGTGGCCGTGCCCCCCCCCCCCCGCAGGAGTGAACAGGTGTACAGAAACTGGAAGAGTTACCATTCTATGAATGTGCAGATGGTGGGTTTGGCTGACCAGTACATCTCCCATGTGAACGCCAAATTTCCTGGCTCAGTGCATGACGCTTACATTCTGAGGAATAGCAGCATCCCTGATGTGATGGGCCAACTCCAGAGGCACCGTGTATGGCTATTAGGTGAGAACATGGACCCTATACAGTGTGACTAGGTGTCTGGGGCTGGGGTTGTCCCTAAGGGTTAGAGTGTGTTTAACAGTTGTCCCTCGACATTTGCAGGTGACTCTGGGTACCCCAACCTGTCATCGCTACTGACCCCAGTGAGAAATCCCAGGACAAGGGCAGAGGAACGCTACAATGAGGCCCATGGGCGAACTAGGAGGGTTATAGGGAGGACCTTCGGCCTCCTGAAGGCCAGGTTCAGGTGCCTCCATATGACAGGTGGTTCCCTATTCTACACACCAAAGAAGGTGTGCCAGATCATCATGGCCTGCTGTATGCTTCACAACTTGGCTTTACGATGACAGGTGCCTTTTCTGCAGGAGGATGGTCCAGATGGAGGTGTGGACAGTGAAGACGAGGAAGCAGAAGAAGAGGATATCGACAACAGAAACACGGTGATTCATCAATACTTCCAGTGAGACACAGGTAAGAAGACATCACTGCCTGCTACATCTGATACACTTGTTCTACCTCTCATCTGTCTGTCACTTTCACCCAGTGTATGGACCCTGAGTTGTCACTTTCCCTTTCACAGATGTGGGTCCCACTGTGTGACATCTGCTCTGTTCCCTCATGGACTAGAGCTGTGTGACATAGGTATGTTGACAATACAATGGATATATCTTTTTTACTCAGTTATTGCAAATACAAATTTTAGAAAGCACAGACTGACTCCAGATAGTTTTGTGATTTAAGGGTGTTTATTTAAGTGCCAAATAGCGGAGGGGGTTGTAAAATGGTCAGGGGTGATGGTGGAGGAATGTCCATGGCAGAGTCCAGTCTATTAGTCTCACAGGTGCATTGTCCAAAGGGGCATAGGAAGTGGAGCTGGGGCAGTTGATGGATGGACAGGGTGACAAAGTGGGACAAGAGGATGACAATCAGGGTGGTCTCATTTCTTGGCGGGGGTCTTGGCATTGTTCTCTGTCTTTGTCCTGGATCTCAGGGACCGTTTGCGGGGTGGTTCTCCGTCTGCAGGGGGTGGGGTGCTGGTGTCGTGGTCCTGTGGCGGTGCCTCCTGTCCACTAGTGCCGGTGGAGGTGGTGGGCAGTTCATCGTCCAGGCTAGTGTCAGGGGGCCCTTGTTGTGCCACAGTATCCCTCCTGCTGTTCACGAGTTCCTTCAGCACCCCTACAATGGTGCCCAGGGTGGAATTGATGGCTTTGAGTTCCTCCCTGAACCCCAAATACTGTTCCTCCTGCAACCGCTGGGTCTCCTGAAACTTGGCCAGTACCGTTGCCATCGTCTCCTGGGAATGGTGGTAGGCTCCCATGATGTTAGAGAGGGCCTCGTGGAGAGTGGGTTCCCTGGGCCTGTCCTCCCCCTGTCGCACAGCAGCCCTCCCAGTTCCCTTGTGTTCCTGGGCCTCTGTCCCCTGAACCGTGTGCCCACTGCCCCCAGGTCCATGCTGTTGTTGGGTTGGTGGGTTATGTGGGTAATGGTGGACACACTGCTACTTGACGTGTCCTGGGGACAGAGGTTTGGGCCTGCTGGGTGGGTGCTGTGCTGGTGTTTCTAGAGGGGGGAGGCTCTGTTGTGGCTTGTGCCAGTGTGAGGGGAACCGACTGTCCCGAGGTCCCAGATGGGCCAGGCTGGTCATCTTGATCCAGTTGGACAGAGCTGCTGTCATCACTGTAGGCCTCTTCTGTGGGGGGAGTGGACATGTCTGGAACCTCCTAAATACTAACTATGGGGTGAAATAATTAGGATTACCAAGGCGCTCAGGATTCAAAAGGACCAAAGATCTCAAAGTAAGAGGGAACCTGCACGAGGGTAATCACCCAACCCTCCAAAAGGTTCCAAAGAGAACCTACAACCTAACCACATCAAAGTGCGGTACCCCTCATGTAACAATTAAATGGATTGTAATCTGAATAAAAATCACTTCCCCACAGAAAAAAACAATTCGGAAAGTTAAGATTTAGCCAAAAAAGTCAAAAAACATTAATTGTTGCTCTTGAAAATTACACTTCGGTATGATTACAATTTCCAAAATCACTTTGGACACACAGTGTAACTTGTCCAACAAATTTTATAATTCAAGTCAATTTATAACAATTCATTCATTGTAATACACAATATTTATAACAATTCATTCATTGTAATACAAATTTTTCATGCAATTCACGCCACAATTCATTTAAGAATTCGAGCCCGCCTTACATCGTATTATGTATATCAGGAAGGTAGTGTTACAATTTATCAATGATTTTATTATGTAGTGTTCGCCACCGTGTGCCAGATCTTTAATATTATGGCATGCCCAACGACACACCCCACAGTTACCGCACTTATAGAAACCTACTATTCCAGTGGATAACCATGATTTGTCCACTGCATTGGTGGTAAAACTAGGACTCAAAAGATTCTTCAAGCTTCTGCCTTTCCTATATGTCGTTAGGATTCTTTCAGATATGAAGTCTTTCAGTGAAGGTTCCTGTGATAAAATACCCCAATGTTTGGACATAGATTTCACCATTAACAAAGAAGCGTCATTATAATCTGTAATAAATCGTACTTTGGAATCATGATCCATCCTTTTAATGGGGCCCTTGTTTTTCAAAGTATCCCCTCTGTCAAGGTTTTTAGCTCTGATCTGAGCTTTCCTTACCACCTTCTTAGAGTACCCTTGTGTTAAAAATCTCGTACTCATATCTTCCACCTGATTTAAGAATTCCTCTTTCACACTACAATTACGACGGGCCCTTACCAATTCGGCATAAGGGATTGATGCTATTTGGTGTCTGGGGTGAGCACTCTCAGCATGTAATAAAGAGTTACAGGAGGTCGCTTTGCGGAAAAGTCTACTCTGGATTTTACCCTCAGCAATGTAAACTTCTACGTCCAGAAATTCAATACTATCTGCGCTAAAGCGGTACGTGAATTGTACATTCATAGTATTTGAGTTTAAAAAGGTACAAAATTCAATTAACTTCTGTTCACCGCCAGTCCATATTAAAAAACAATCATCAATATATCGTCCCCAAAATAATATATATGTTTGCCATTGAGTGGACAACGGGCCCCAAATCCATTTCTGCTCGAACCACCCCATGAATAAGTTCGCATATGAGGGGGAAAATTTGGAACCCATTGCCACACCCTGTTTTTGTCTATACCAATCCTTGTTGAACACAAAAACATTGTTAGTTAGGATCACATTAATCATGTCCACTACCATCATAGTGTGTTCCCACAAACTTGCAGATCTCTTGTTCAAGAAGAACTGAACAGCTTCTTGTCCCAATTCATGATTAATACAAGTATACAGGGCCACTACGTCCAGAGTGACCAGTAACATGTTACTGTCCCACTCCAAATCGTTTAAACGAATGTGATCCTAACTAACAATGTTTTTGTGTTCAACAAGGATTGGTATAGACAAAAACAGGGTGTGGCAATGGGTTCCAAATTTTCCCCCTCATATGCGAACTTATTCATGGGGTGGTTCGAGCAGAAATGGACTTTTCCGCAAAGCGACCTCCTGTAACTCTTTATTACATGCTGAGAGTGCTCACCCCAGACACCAAATAGCATCAATCCCTTATGCCTAATTGGTAAGGGCCCGACGTAATTGTAGTGTGAAAGAGGAATTCTTAAATCAGGTGGAAGATATGAGTACGAGATTTTTAACACGAGGGTACTCTAAGAAGGTGGTAAGGAAAGCTCAGATCAGAGCTAAAAACCTTGACAGAGGGGATACTTTGAAAAACAAGGGCCCCATTAAAAGGATGGATCATGATTCCAAAGTACGATTTATTACAGATTATAATGACGCTTCTTTGTTAATGGTGAAATCTATGTCCAAACATTGGGGTATTTTATCACAGGAACCTTCACTGAAAGACTTCATATCTGAAAGAATCCTAACGACATATAGGAAAGGCAGAAGCTTGAAGAATCTTTTGAGTCCTAGTTTTACCACCAATGCAGTGGACAAATCATGGTTATCCACTGGAATAGTAGGTTTCTATAAGTGCGGTAACTGTGGGGTGTGTCGTTGGGCATGCCATAATATTAAAGATCTGGCACACGGTGGCGAACACTACATAATAAAATCATTGATAAATTGTAACACTACCTTCGTGATATACATAATACGATGTAAGGCGGGCTCGAATTCTTAAATGAATTGTGGCGTGAATTGCATGAAAAATTTGTATTACAATGAATGAATTGTTATAAATATTGTGTATTACAATGAATGAATTGTTATAAATTGACTTGAATTATAAAATTTGTTGGACAAGTTACACTGTGTGTCCAAAGTGATTTTGGAAATTGTAATCATACCGAAGTGTAATTTTCAAGAGCAACAATTAATGTTTTTTGACTTTTTTGGCTAAATCTTAACTTTCCGAATTGTTTTTTTCTGTGGGGAAGTGATTTTTATTCAGATTACAATCCATTTAATTGTTACATGAGGGGTACCACACTTTGATGTGGTTAGGTTGTAGGTTCTCTTTGGAACCTTTTGGAGGGTCGGGTGATTACCCTCGTGCAGGTTCCCTCTTACTTTGAGATCTTTGGTCCTTTTGAATCCTGAGCGCCTTGGTAATCCTAGTTATTTCACCCCATAGTTAGTATTTTTGAGTATAGGGAGGCTGCTCGGATTGTGACCATAACTTATAGTTACTGCAGCATGGATAGAACTAAAGTAGCTGAAGAACTGTTTGATAGCCTCGCTAGAGGAGTTTTTTCCCCTGGAACCTCTCGTAATAATTCACTTGTACGTAATGAAGGCTTGAAAAGTAAATTTATGAGATTAGAAAAATTAAAGAAAAGTGAACTATCCAAATGGTGGGATGGGACCACACTCAAACAATATAAAAAACTTAATCGTATTCCCCGTGGGTTAAGGTCACAGATTTTTCCAACATATGATGACTTAGATTCTGACCTACTAGCTCTATGGTATGAAGAACTCACGACTGGTTCAATGAAACTTATGGACATTTTAATTACGAATGCAGAAAGGAAAGTGAGTAAGCTACAAACTGAGATTAAGGATCTAGAAAAGGAGATTGAAGATTTGAATTTAAAGGAAGCGACTGATAAGAACTACAAGATTTTAGAAGAGGTTTTACTCAGATTCCAAGAAGATATCACACAAAGGAAAGCTCGAAAACTTAAAAGGGATGAAAAGGATTACATGACAGGAAGAGTTTTTACTTTTGCTAGCAAATATGAACATCTGATACACAGTAATCTGGTGTCCAGTAAGTCTAGTATCTCTAATATTTCTGATGTGACATCAAACAGCACTTCTATAACCAGTGACAGTGAAACAGAAGGGGCAGCAAGCACAACAACCCAGGGTCAAGATATTAGGGATGGGAATACTTTTTTACAAGAACTTTTGGGGATGAAACGGGGCAAATTTATGCAAAACAGAGAAATAAGAAAACAAGGAGAGGTAGCAGAGGAACAGGGAGTAAGGACAAAAGAAATGGACGGAGTCCAAACGAGATCAAGGTACAAGAAAACTTAGATTGTGAAACATCCTTATCTATAGGTGTCATCAATCTTTCTAAAATGGAGTTAAACACAGGAACCATTACTCTTTTAACTAAGGGACTTAATTTTTGTCCCAGGAATTTTGGTGATCCATGTAGATCAAAGATAGACCTATTTAAATTTGTTCGAAAGTTAAAATTAAAAAGGTATTTTCAATTACATCTGATGGAGAATCCTTTACTTGACATACCCACTGTTTCATTAAGCACCCTTTCAATTGAAGAAATACGTGACACCGCACTTATTTTATCTATTGCGGAAAGAGACCATGACCCAGGTATGTTTCCAAAAATCCTACAGGAATTGGAAATTGATCCAAATAGGAATGTCTCAAGTGGTTTAAAAAACAAATCTTGCTGGACTCCGAGGTCTGTGGGCTTTAACCCCTTTGATAAATTTTTCGATTTGGTCTGCCATGATTTTGAAAAACATTTGTTGAAGAACAAATACAGACAATCTATCAAACATAACTTGAGCTTGGAAGAAACAGCAGCACTTAATTTACTAAAACAAAAGAAGGACATCATCATTAGACAGGCTGATAAGGGAGGCAACGTGGTTCTCATGGACAAGACTGATTACGACAATGAGATTTTGTCTCAACTAAATGATACTATGTGCTATGAGAAGATTACTGGCAATCCAATTCCGAGTTTAGTGCGTACTATCAATGGGAAGTTATCTGGATGGAGAGATCAAGGGTTACTTAGTAAAGATGAATTTCTTTACTTGAAGGTGGATCATCCTAGATATCCATGTATTTATACCTTACCTAAAATACACAAGGGTCTACCCTTTCCCCCGGGTAGACCTATAGTGTCAGGTTTATCAGGACCTACTGAGAAGCTCTCTGAATTTGTGGACTGTTTTTTAAAACCATTGGTGTGCAACCTTCCGTCTTTTATCAAGGACACCACTCATATTTTGAGCATTTTAAACGATTTGGAGTGGGACAGTAACATGTTACTGGTCACTCTGGACGTAGTGGCCCTGTATACTTGTATTAATCATGAATTGGGACAAGAAGCTGTTCAGTTCTTCTTGAACAAGAGATCTGCAAGTTTGTGGGAACACACTATGATGGTAGTGGACATGATTAATGTGATCCTAACTAACAATGTTTTTGTGTTCAACAAGGATTGGTATAGACAAAAACAGGGTGTGGCAATGGGTTCCAAATTTTCCCCCTCATATGCAAACTTATTCATGGGGTGGTTCAAGCAGAAATGGATTTGGGCCCCGTTGTCCACTCAATGGCAAACATATATATTATTTTGGGGACGATATATTGATGATTGTTTTTTAATATGGACTGGCGGTGAACAGAAGTTAATTGAATTTTGTACCTTTTTAAACTCAAATACTATGAATGTACAATTCACGTACCGCTTTAGCGCAGATAGTATTGAATTTCTGGACGTAGAAGTTTACATTGCTGAGGGTAAAATCCAGAGTAGACTTTTCCGCAAAGCGACCTCCTGTAACTCTTCATTACATGCTGAGAGTGCTCACCCCAGACACCAAATAGCATCAATCCCTTATGCCGAATTGGTAAGGGCCCGACGTAATTGTAGTGTGAAAGAGGAATTCTTAAATCAGGTGGAAGATATGAGTACGAGATTTTTAACACGAGGGTACTCTAAGAAGGTGGTAAGGAAAGCTCAGATCAGAGCTAAAAACCTTGACAGAGGGGATACTTTGAAAAACAAGGGCCCCATTAAAAGGATGGATCATGATTCCAAAGTACGATTTATTACAGATTATAATGACGCTTCTTTGTTAATGGTGAAATCTATGTCCAAACATTGGGGTATTTTATCACTGGAACCTTCACTGAAAGACTTCATATCTGAAAGAATCCTAACGACATATAGGAAAGGCAGAAGCTTGAAGAATCTTTTGAGTCCTAGTTTTACCACCAATGCAGTGGACAAATCATAGTTATCCACTGGAATAGTAGGTTTCTATAAGTGCGGTAACTGTGGGGTGTGTCGTTGGGCATGCCATAATATTAAAGATCTGGCACACGGTGGCGAACACTACATAATAAAATCATTGATAAATTGTAACACTACCTTCGTGATATACATAATACGATGTAAGGCGGGCTCGAATTCTTAAATGAATTGTGGCGTGAATTGCATGAAAAATTTGTATTACAATGAATGAATTGTTATAAATATTGTGTATTACAATGAATGAATTGTTATAAATTGACTTGAATTATAAAATTTGTTGGACAAGTTACACTGTGTGTCCAAAGTGATTTTGGAAATTGTAATCATACCGAAGTGTAATTTTCAAGAGCAACAATTAATGTTTTTTGACTTTTTTGGCTAAATCTTAACTTTCCGAATTGTTTTTTTCTGTGGGGAAGTGATTTTTATTCAGATTACAATCCATTTAATTGTTACATGAGGGGTACCGCACTTTGATGTGATGTCTGGAACCTCCTGTCCGGTGACGTTTGGTAGGGGTCCTGCAGGGGTGTAAAGGCATAATTATTGCATCTGTGTGTGCCATGGTGTGCAATGGGTGGGTGACCCTGTGCCTCAGTGCTTGCATTCTTGTGTAGGACCTTGTATGATAATTGTTTAGGGGTGTGTGTGGGTATGTGCAGTGGCCATGCAATGGTGATGGGTGTCCATGCTTTGGTGTTGCATGCAGGGCTTGGTGTTGGGACGGGTGGGTTGTGATAGTGGGACATATGTGAGGAGTTGGAGTGATGGGGGTGAGGGCGAGGGTGGGGTATGTGATAGTATGCAGGTAGGGGATGAAGTAGTGAAAGATTTGACTTGCCAGAGTCCATTCCTCCAGCTACTCCTGCGAGGCCCTCATGATGCAGTATAGCCAAGACCTGCTCCTCCCACGTTGCTTGTTGTGGGAGAGGAGGTAGGGGTCCGCCGCCAGTCCTCTGAACCGCAATGTGGTGTCTTTAAACCACGGAACGTACCTTCCCCCGAAGGTCGTTCCACCTCTTCCTAATGTCATCCCTAGTTCTTGGGTGCTGTCCCACTGCGTTGACCCTGTCCACGATTCTGCGCCATAGCTCTATCTTCCTAGCTATGGTGGTGTGCTGCACCTGTGATCCGAATAGCTGTGGCTCTACCCGGATGATTTCCTCCACCATGACCCTGAGCTCCTCCTCAGAAAACCTGGGGTGTCTTTGCGGTGCCATGGGGTGGTGTGGGTGATGTGTGAGGCGGTGTGTGTTGTGATGTGTGGGGTGATGTTTAGGGGTGTGTGGTGTTTTGTGCGTGGATGTGTATATGTGATGGTGTTGTGTGCCTCTGTATGGTGGGGTTGTCTTTGCTTTGCTGTCTCTCTGGCCTTCGTCTACATTTCTGGTCGTAAGGGGTTTGTGGGTGATGTGAGTGTGTGTTTTATATTGTATTGAGTGTGTGGGAGTGGTGTGTGTATGTGTATCAGGTGTGTGTATTTGGAATTGTCCAATGTGGTAGTGTTTTGTAAATGTATGTGTATTTTGAGCACGGCGGTGTGTACCGGCAATGGAATACCGCGGTTGGAAGACCTCCGCGTGGATTCTTGGGTCGTGATAGTGTGGGCGTATTCCTGTTGGCGTGACGGTAGAGGTTTTGTTATCGCCAGTTTATCACTGACCTTTGGTGTGGCGGACTTGTGTGGGTGTCTGGATTTCGGCGGATTCCGAGCTGTGGGTCGTAATAGCTGTGGCGGAATTCCGTGGCTACGGCGGTGTGTTGGCGGTCTTCTGCACAGCGGTAAGCGGCATTTACCGCCAATGTTGTAATGACCCCCATATTTTATTCGGAAAATGTCTGAGGGCATGACGTTTAGAAATGTTCTAAATTTGTATTCAAACAATCTAGTAAACAATTATAGTATTGTTGTGAAATATGTAAAAGAAAACACGCGGGCTACGTTGCGCTCTTTTCAAACAGAATACGTCATTTGTCAAAAGTGTAAGGCCTTGTAATGCATATGCACGTGTAACGTTAAATGTGTACAATGAAAGAATTTAAGCTCAATGCCAGACTATACATTTTTATTTAACCGCCAAGACACACATAAAAAAAAAGCTAAAATATGACATAAGAGTGATGAAACGGTTAAAAAGTGTTTATTACACATAATTTTAGTGCAAGCAATTAGTATACAAACATACTAATGAAAATAAATGCTAAAAGAAAAGCAATCAATATCTTAACGTTTGTAAAACTATACACACATTGTAAAACAAAATACTGTGGATCACAAGTATCACACATTTAAACATAATTTCTTTTTTGACAATGACTTTTTCGCCGTCGAAGGTATGGGTGCAGTGCTCCATGAGGGGGATAGTTGCGGGGTAGACGTTGGTTTAAAAACAAATGCTGATGGTGTACTTGGAGGGCTGTAAGTAGGATCTTTCAAACTTTCAAGCAGCCTACGGTGTTCGGTATTACCAACAAGTGTAGAAGGAACGTTGAGTTCTGCAGCGGCCTGTAGAAACTGGTCCCATCCTCTAGGCACTTTCTGGAGCGGTAGGGCTTTGGGGTGTGTGAAACCTTTGATGAGGTCATATACATGAGACCCAACAACTGGTTGCCCTTTGTAGAGGAATTCACCCCATTCATTCCAAGAGGTTACATCTTTAGAAGCAGATATTGTATTTAATAACATTTGTCCTGCACCTCTGTACCTCTGACTTACATTTTTTTAAAGTTCTTCAATAAAGACTTCTGAGGACCGGGGTGTTGGGCCCGACGGCTGTTGGTGCTGGTGATCCTGAAGAGTTGCATGGGCTGGGGGTGGCAGATCAGAGTCTTGGGAATATAGAGTCATTGTTTTTTGTTCAGGTGTCCATTGCTTATAGGCTTGTTGGAAGTTTTGAAGAGCCCTGGAGTAAAGATCGGCTTTGTAGTAAGGTTTGAAATCAGTCCTGTTTCAAATGTTTTCAATTTCGGCACAAAAGCGTAGTGTTTCATTTTTTCGTATATCCCAAGCATTGCTCATAGAAGGGCCCAACTGCTCCAGTTGTTGATGTGGCACCAGGTACATCTTTTGGGCATAATCCATCAGTTCCCGGTTAGGAGGTTTGTAATTAAAGGTAGAGCTATGCCCAAGAATGCTCCTAGAAAGCCACCCAACTGTTTTACAAGTTTCTTCCTAGAAATGAGGGATGCCCTTTTATTATCAAGCTTTTTGATAAGGGCACGCCTCTTCTTCAGCACGTGGAACTGACTCTGATATAGGGATGTTGCCTGTTAGGGTCTTTAGGGCTATTTCTGAAAGGGCTGACACTAAGTCGTCCAAAGCCGAGCAAAGGATGGCTTTTCTTTGTTGGGGGCTAGCGTTGACCATCATTTTTAGGAGTGCTAAATTACGGCATACACGTGCATGCACGGTCAAAACCTTACATTATATGGTTTCGAAAGTAAGTGTTACAAAAGTCTTTTTAGCAATTCTTTTTATACGCCCGGGGTCTGGTTTTAGGGGTTTAAGCTACAGGGAGATCTGTTGGGAAAATATCAGCACGTAGTCTGTAGTCTTCTAGAGTCTTGGGTTTTAATTGTACCAACAGGTACCTGTGAGGTTTAGCGGTGGCGTCGTGAAAGGCTTCTAAAAAAAAAAAGTGTTTCCAGGGTACGTCTGCTTAGCAATGATCGATTTTGTTGTTTGTCCCTGGGGTTTTTAAATAAAACAAGGTATGAGGCGTTCAGAGTTATATAACGACTGCTCTTACCCTTGTAAAACAAGTTCTGCCCCATGTAACATATGCTCAGGTTATGATGGTGTGAATATTGGGTAAAAGCTTTTTCTATCTCTGGATGATCCCCACCCTGACGCATGAGATCGTTTACAATCACCATGTTTATGAGGAGTGTGGGTAACAGTGTATCATTGCTGAGATTACCAGGTATGCCTTCTATAAATTTGATGTGCGGGAACCTTAGGGATAGTGCTGTATTAAGATCTTGCCAGCATGAATAAAGAAATACAATATTGTTTGGGTTTTGGGATAGAACTTGGGAGGCATTTTCTAACAACTTCTTTATAAAATAACTTTTACCGCAATTTGAGGGGCCTGCTACAACGCAGGAGAACGGATGTTGCAAACAGGTGTCCATAGTCGTGGGGATTAGAGAGTTTAATGTCCTTTTAATAACCATACGGTAGGGTTTTGTAGTCCTTAGTCAAGACCCTTTTATCAAACACTACACGTAAGGTTTTATGTAAAGGCTGGGTAGTGATTTCCCACAGTTTTTTGGAAAACACTATTCTAGGCTGATGTACAACAATTGTTTTATTATGTTCACGGGTGTCGGGCATAGCATATTCGTTCACCAGGTCAATGGGCTTAAAGTCCCTGTAAATGATGGTTGGGTGACCTACTGGGTATAACTTCTGCTGGTTCACAAACGGATACAGACTTGTGAAGTCATAATAGTGTATTTTCTCATCAGCGCCCACAGCCCTGTACAGCTGTTTAGCATTTGTACACCCCCCCAAATAAGGCGTTGTGGGGTTCTATAGGCTCTGGTAACTGGCAACTCTTAACGAAAGACACAAGCTCAACATTTGTTGTTAACATATCTAACCATTAATGCTCCCAAAGGGTTCTCATGACAAAGCTGCAGTGTTTAACATATTGTGCCTTCATCAGAGTGCAACGGTGTAGGTGCTCACAATTGGTTCCCAGCAGCCTGTTAAACTCATGGGGATTGTAACAACGAGGACCAACCGTGGTAAAACACCCTTTGTATTCAAAGGCAGTTGGCACACCATTAATTATGGCATAACTATTAAGATAATAAGGCCCCAAGTGGTATTCACCACCCTGTAATGCGTGTTGAATGGCTATGTTTTCTATGGCTGAGATATACATGAGCCACTGGATCGAGGGGGTTGAATAGCTCTTCTGTTTACCATTATACAGGTCTGGCAGTACTAGGGCGATGCTGTACGGTTTCAAAAACGTGTTTGTAGATAGACATACACATTGAAGCCAGAGTGATATTCTGGAAGGGGTCTATGTATTCTACAGTCTTTGTCTTCTGGGGCGTGTTGGTCTTCAAAACCTTCACCTTTTTGGTCATCACCACAACTACATCTCTGAAAAGAATGCAAGCTTTTTGCAAAATCATTACATCAGCCTGACAGTACGCTTTCAACTCGTTTTGAAAATGAAAGTTATTTTCACGGTTTTCACCGTACCATTGTAGAAAGCTCTCTTTCTCAGCAGGCATCATATACTCAACACCATAGCTGGAGGGTGGAGGCATGGGACCCTCATAATTCTGGTTGGCCAATGTGTTGAAATAATGGGGGAACTAACCTTTACAACCTGTGAAACCAAAGGCTTTGGGTAATTTACTTAATTTCATGGGTAGAAAATTTAAGGTATCGATGAACCTTATTTGAAAAGGCACCACCGTTAACAGCATCAATTTGGAGCCCTGGGTTATGAGTTCAACAGCCATCTTTTTACCAATCATGTTCTGTAGCATAAAGAAGGAGTAGTACGCTTTAGAGTTATGAGCCAGCATAGAATACACTTTGAATTTAGGCTGCATGAAAGTGGTGAGGAAGTCGCTCAGGCACGTATGCCCTTCAAACTCCCAGTTGTCATCGGAAGTTAGATGGTGAGCATAAATATAACTAGGCTGGTGTACACCTGTCTCCCGTGTACACTCTATATCAAACACTATCTAGTCTTCAGTTTTTGTCTGAGGGAGCCCTCTAACCATGTAACACTTGTACTCTGTCCCAGCCTGAAAATACACTTTAAACCTGGGACATTTCATGCCTTTACATTTATGATTATAGAGGGCGTAACAACTGCAAGCCCTACAGTCTATTTTAGGTAAGCCACGCGCAAGTCTTGTGTGTATGCTCAGGCAGTTTTGCGAGCTACAAAATGGATTACACGTGCAACACTGGACCTTCTGCTCAGCGACATCAATACAACCATCCCACTGACACATTTTACAGTGCATTTCACACTGATGAGTTGTCTGTGTGTTGTAGATATGGCCGTAGTGGGGGCATACGTACTTGGCTCCTAGAAAACCCTTCAGGTTCAAAATACCATAAAAGTGGTTTTCATGATGGAGAACGTAAATAGTGCTTGTTTTTTGCTCGCTCCCCTGTTGTGAAGTACTTCCAGGAACCGTTGTGGTAAAGAACTTTTACCTTAATGGCAAAATAGTTCTCAAAAAGCCCTAGGTCCCCAAAACCGACCATTCTGTTGTGTGGTATTTCAAGAACCCTGTGAGCTTCAATAGCTCTTGGCATAATAGGAGCATCATCCGTAGTTTGGTCCAACAGTAACCCCACTATGCTGGCTGCCAGACAGGTGTTGGTTGCTCCAGTGATAAAAATTGAGCAACCATTGTTGTTGCTTACCAATGATCTGGCTATACAAGATACACTTTAAAGGTCTGGAAACACCACGCTCGCGGCCCCGGACAATGAGGGCTATAACTCTAAAGGTACCTTATGCTACTATTTCTTCCTTACTCTGCAACAGGTTACAGAGATTCCACAGCGTCAAACACATCCCTGTGAGTTCTACGTGTGAACAAAGGACTGTCAATACCCTGCCCCTGGAAACGGAGTTGGAAGTAAAATTAGGACCCACGTCGTGTAACAACCTTTCTATTAGTGTTTGTACAGCTTGGTGGATGGCTAAAACACCATGATCAGAGGAATTTATCCGGTCTAGGTTAACAAACCGGAATTCCTCGTAGTGTTCTGTAGCGCTAAAACGTTCTATAGTACGACTGTACCTTCTAACACTTTCTAAAAGCACAGGTTCTGAATCCTCAGCTTGAGGATCACTACTAGCAGGTGTGGCATCTTGAGTGTCATTCTGGGGTAACGGACTAAGGCTCTGTGCTGGAGTGTTTTTAAGCCTCATTGTAACACATAGTTTGGCTTTCTTTACTTTCCTTACTAGACACCTACGCTGTCTAGCTCTACTAGCCCACGTCTGCTTATTACAAGACCACTTGTTTGTAGGTAAGCGCCCATAGCCTATTTGAACAGCAGGTGTTGTATTTACGGGCTGTGTGCCAGCAACTTTACCTACGGCACCCACTGCTAAGGACCCATCAGGATACTGGGGTACTACAGGGCTCTGAACACCTGCCCTTGAGGTCCTAAAACAACCGATGTTTGGGCTGTTCCTTCTGGGCTTTATGTCTTGAGACCTAGCAGGGATCATTTTATATATCAAGTTAATGGATTTTAAGGCTTTTAAGGATTTGTTGGAGGGTTCCACCGACCTTTTGCTTTTGAGTGCGCGTAAGAGCCATAGAGCCTTAGTGAGTATGTCTAGGGTTTTGTTTTTATATTTAGACCTATGGACACCCTTATTACAAAAAGCAGATTTTACAATCCTTAGGGGGGGGACGGTTGCCTAGTCACTCCGATATATTGTCAATGTCTGCCGTGGCTGATTCACAAGCTATGACCAACTCCCTTCTACACCTTGCTAACCGCAGGATTAACACTATCTGGGATGGTCTGGAGACCCAGTATCGACCCCCAACTTCCCCAGTTTTTAGGTCTTGAGGTTCAGGCGTGATTTTAGTTTCCTAACAGCCTATTGTTTTGTTTTCAGATGTTTCCAAAACCCTGTTGGGGGTCAGTGTGCCATATTTTGATCCGCTACATGTGTTGTTAGCTGTGTGGTGTATATTACCCCTGGCCACCCCGGTGGTCTGATCAATTTTAACCGCAATAAGCCCTTTTTGAATCGGTGGGTTTGGACGGGTCAAAAGAACAGGGCCCCAATGTGAACACTCTGGAGCTTCGGAGGCCTGATTATCTCTACATGGAGTTCCAAAACTCTGATTTTGTTAACTCCTTCAGCTTGAACTGCTGTCAGGGTATATTGAGGAGGAGGGTGAAGACCACTGCGCGCAGGCACTTGGTGTCGGGCTGGTGGGGTCGTACGCCCCTGGGGGTGTAATTGGAGACATCAGACATGGGGTAGTTAAATGTTGGTCATAATAACTCAAGGCCTCTAATGCACAGGAAGCGCTGTGGCTGTGTGTGGGTGATTGAGACCACAGTGATTGCAACCCTTCAGTGGGTGCGTTAGACTGGTCATTGGACGTTGTTGCGGCTGTGGCTTCAGAACTCTCTACCAAACCCACTAGTGCCTTGAGAAGTCCTATTCACCCAGAATAGGATCCTCTAAGGGGCATATCTATTTCCAGGTGTGTGTCATGTAGACTGGGAGGGCTAGTTATACAGGCTGCTGGTATTAGGTTATTGACAGGCCCCGCTATATTAGACTTCCTGAAGGCTAAGCATTTAGAACACGGAAGGCTAGATGGAACAGTCTGAGCCTTAACAGCATTTTTAAAAGACAGGTCTAAAGGCAAGGCTTGTAGCTCAGGGGGCTGCAGCTTCTTATTGTGGTTCTTGAAGAACAACCAATTTATTTCAGGCTTGTTGCACTGATTAGGGTCCCAACCATAGGTTCTACACGGTACAGGATGGTGTGTGCCTGAGGCTGGAAGCATGACGCTGTCAGATTGTCCAAACTCATGCACATAGTTAGTTGCTGTAGAAGTGTTCACGGTACTGGGCACAGCCTTTATTACTGTTGGTGTGGTGTAGTTAAGGGCTATACCTGGTCTATGACATCTGTCTGTAGAGTCGGTGCACGGTTTGTCCTTGGGCCCTGCGTTGTTCACGGATGCTGCTGGTGCCTAGGGGTTTTGAAGGGTCAGGGTGCTGTCCTTTAAAGACGGTGCCGCCCGCTTAGCCTGACGGCAGACTCCTCTGGAGCTCTTTTGTGATGACTCTATGATGTAAAGATAACAAAATACATATTAGGTGTTGCTATAGCAGCGATATCCTAGAAGTGAAAGAGGTTTGAGAGGCACTATGGATTGAATTCATCTGGCTCTACAGTTTCTAAAAACCCACCTGCTGTGGTCTGATGTGAGGGGCCTTTCTTTATAGGGGGACCTTCTTTAGAGGCTTGGGACTTCCTCTTGCGGACCGTCTTTTGAGCGACTGTTATTACATTCTGGGTGGTTACCATGAGAGCTGCTTGTACTGCAGGGGGGCCTGGAGAAAAAAAAGGAGACTAAAATGTCACATTTACAATATAATACACAGACTGTACAGGCTCTCTGAGGATGCCTTCTAGGCTGTTTTTATGGAGCTTTTTTTATTTTTGTGTTTGCCAGCAAAAGCTGTATCCTGAGACAGCGTGCCTGGACCATCTTGAGCCTGAAGGATTTGTTGTAGAGCACCAACCTCCAGCTGTGGTTCAGCATCATAGCCTATAAAAGCTCACACACACATAGGAAACCATTAATGGTAGAATAATAAAATAGCAAACAAGACAGCTTTGTTTAGGATGGATGATGACACGGGTCTCTGAACTATAAATCTCTAGTTACATTTCCCTTGTTGCAAGGCATCCATTTCCTCTGAGGACAGCGTTAGCTCGTGGGGATCCTGCGTGCAGAAGAGACAAACAGGCCTTTTAAACCCTAATGGTTTTTAAGCTATATTCATAATTGCAGTGTAGTCACACAGATAAATAATAGTTGAAGTGTTACCTCACCACTGTAAGCCTTATTAAAGAGCACAGTATATATATATATATACTTTTAGAGACATATACTAATACATATGTCACCTTCAAGGTAGTTTTTTCATGCACACCTAAGAAATATAATTATTATTTTTTAAAACAATGTTAAGTATCATATCAATCCATACAAATTGGAGCCACTACACAGTTCTGAAAGTACAATCCAGAAAAAAACTATTGTTCACATATCTCAAGCACCATAGCTGTTTATCAAAAAGACCACATGGTAGCGCTGATGCATAACATAAGATCTAGAGAACTCTCAATATGACCTTGTTTCAAATGGTTGCCGAACCTTCAAAACATTATTTACATATATTACTGTGTCATTTATAGTCCATGTAATACCCCACATAATTATAAACAATATAACGCATACCACATAACAATTTGGAAAGAAATACCTGGTGGTCCCGAGGCTCACTCCAAGGGGCCACAGGCCCTAACAACAGGTGTGGTCTGGATTGCTGGGGGGGATGGGGCAGGAGGGCGCTGGCCTTGCGTTCCTTGTCCTCCTGCCCCCCATACAGAAGTGCTTTTATATATTTATTTATTTATTTTAAATTAAAAAACTTAAAGGGGCCAGTGGGCCCTGGGGTCCTGAGCCTTCTGCTCCGGGACCGCTGGCCCTAACACATTTTTTTTGGGGGGGGGGCGAATTGGATGTCCCCGCCCCAGCCCTACCAACACTTCTGTACCGGAGACGGAGACCCCAGCCGTTTGCGGCCCAGGTCCCGGTCCCCCATTACACATTGCCTGCTAGTAGGGCTGGGACGGGGAATAACTACCCATGCCCCAGCCCTACCAACACTTCTGTAATGGCGACCGAGGGTCCCGGGCTGTCATTACACAATGACTTGTAGGGCTGTGACAGGGACCTCCAGCCCTGCCCCCGGCCCTACCAACACTTCTGTTATGGTGGATGGGGACCAGGGTCGCATGCAGGCCTGGTCCCCGTCCACCATTACACATTGCCTGCTAGTAGAGGTGGAGTCGGTTTGGAGGTCCCCGGCTCCAGCCCTACCAACACTTTTGTAATGGCAGACAGGGACCAGGGCTGCATGCGACCCTCGTCCCCGTCCGCCATTACACATTGCCTGCTAGTAGGACTGGGACGGGGGACCTCCAAACCGGCCCCAGCTCTACTAGCAGACCCGGGCCCCCGTCTGCCTTTATGCGTCCTGTTAGGGGTATGGGGCTTGGGGCTCTGTCCCCAAAACCCCACATACACTGTAGGAATGGGGCCTGGGGACAAGGTCCCTTACGGGCAGGTGCCCTACATTACAGAGTTGCTGGTAGGGTCGGGGATGGAGACCTCAACCCTACCAACATGAATGTAATGAAGGGCTGGGGACCCATGCGTCCGGGACTACACATGTTTTTAAAAACATTCAGAGTTAGATAACCCTATTTTAGAAAGAAAAAAAGAAAAAAAAACCTGAGTAATAAAAGTTGTATGGGCCTCAACTTTAGAGTTTCGGCCCTTTAATTTTACAAACCTCTTTGTTTTTTTTTACTTTTAAAATACTGTACACCTCTACAAGTTAAGCATAGGCTTCAAAAGAACATAAATGTATGTCTCAAAATAACCTATACAAAGACATGCATTTTGCTCTGCTAGGCATAGCTGAAAGGGCTGGGTATAAGGTCAGGGTAAAACTACAGTAGGACATATACAAACAGGCCTTAGTTACCCACCTTAAGTAGAAGAGGGGTAGCATCACCGGTCTGCACTCTGCCCTTCATATTTTTCTCCTTGAGGGTTCTGGAAGCCCTGGCTCTCCGCAAACTTCAAATATGTAGTTCTGAAAAAAGAGCCCTGTGAATGTGGGGGTGTTTTTATATGGCTCTCATTGTGCTAACTATGCAGAGGTGTTGTGGAGGGTTGGACCTTGAAAATAGACAGATGTTTTAGGGTTGCATTACTGGTCCACTGTTTTGTTTCAAACTTTTAATTGCATGGTCAGTTTATAATTTGACTTCTAGTGAGCCCCTTTGAGGCCTGTCCTGGGGCAAAACATCTGTTTTAGGTTTGCAATGCCTGTCAGCCTTTGAATTCTGTCCTGTGAAGATGTTGGAGAGACATACATCTGTTTTTAGGTTTGCATTACTGGTCCATTGTTTTGTTTCAAACTTTTAATTGCCTGGTCAGTTTATACTATAACCTCTACTGAGACCCCTTTGATGGCTGTCCTGGAAAGTCCTGGGGCATACATCTGTTTTAGATTTGCAATGCCTGTCATCCTTTGAGTCCAGTCCTGGGAAGCCCTGGGAGCACACATCTGTTTTAGATTTGCAATACATGTCAACCTTTGAGCCCCTAGGTACCCTTGGGACATGCATCTGTGTTAGGTTTACATTACTGGGCCATTGTTTTGTTTCAAACTTTTAATTGCATGGCCAGTTTATAATTTAACTGCTAATGAGACTCCTTTGATGACTGTCCTGGAAAGTCCTGGGGTATGCATCTGTTTTAGATTTGCAATGCCTGTCAACCTTTGAGTCCTGTCCTGTGAAGTCCTTGGGGGGCGTACATCTGTTTTAAGTTTACATTTCTAAAATTGATTGGCTGGCTCTAACAAAAGCAACATTTGCCCAGCCCCTCTTTTTGGATTAGCCAACAGTGTGGAGGTTTGGCATTACATTTTCAATGCTCCACCCTGTGAGGAGGCACCCAAGCAGACACTTGGTCCTGAATGTCTGACATGTCCGGACTTGTACTCTTAGGCGCAGAAACAGGGTGCACACCAACAGGGCCCCCAATTTACACAACCCATAGACCTAGACACAGGGCTAGGACCCTGACACATGATGTCACAACTCACGTGATACCCCTACACATACGTCAGTTCCAGGGTGGGCTCTCAGGGGCACCGGAAGTCCCTGTAATGGATGTGATGTCATTTCCGAGGGGGGCGGGACAACTCCCACTTTCTAGTTTGATGAGGAAAGGTATCCCCCTGTTCTACTGTGGTGCTTGGAGCGGGGCCCCGACTCCAAGGCCTGCGAGGAGTGCCGTGCCATGCACACAAAGGCACAAAGACATTGCAGGAGTGTAGCTCCTTGCCACCTAACATTGGATGACCCCCCTCCCTGACAATCAAGATCCTGGTCATGTAGAAGGTCCTGGGACCATATGCAGAGCCGCTCCTGACGTTCATTATCTGATAGAGACTTCTAGTTGCAGATTCCTTACCTTAGAATTTCCTCCAGGTGTCAGTCTGGATGTGGAGATTTTTCTTCGAGCAGTACCCCTGCGCGCCTTCGGGTGGCGTCAGTTGACTCCATGGGCATCGTTAGCGTCGTGGTCGCCCTGATGACGTGCGGCCCTCTGACGTCAGTTCTTAGTCTTCTTCCAGTAAACCTCACAAACTAAAGAAGTCAAAACGATCTTTGACTTCACCATGCAAGTCTTCAGGTGACGCGTGGGAATGCTGGCACATGTCAAGGCCTTGTTCCACCGTGGAGCCTGTGTCCGGGTCCTCTCCATGCCTCCCAGAGTTTCCAGGAGCCATATGTTAGGGTTTGTACACAGCAAAGAGCATGTCCCCTCTCACTGCACTAGTGGGTTCTGTAATAGCTCCCTTTTAAACTTACTATTAAAAGCCTTTCTTGTTATTTCACCTTCCCCCCCGCTAGGCTTCTGTGTATGTTGTTTAATGTGCTGTTTTGTTTACACATTGGGCCTTGCTTTTACCAAGGCTTCTTTAAAACACTCCTCCCTAGGCCATGTGTTAATCCAACTCATTTGCATAATAACTGAAACTCTGCACACCTTTCAAGACCATGTGCAGCATGTGAGGACCACACCCAGCTCTTCAAACCACACCCAGCTCTGCACACCTTCCAAGAACATGTGCAGCATGTGAGGACCACACCCAGCCCTTCAAACCACACCCAGCTCTTTGAGCCACACCCAGCCCTGTCTATAAAAGGCATCCCCCGAGCCTCACCCAGTGCTTGTGCTCGTCTTCCTCCAGCTTACCTGAGAACAGATCCCTCGGCGCTGGCACACCTGCTCTTTACAGACTTTCTTTGACTTCAATGGGCGCAGCTGCTGGCTCTTCCTTCTTCCGGTTTCCGGTACCTCCTTGCCTCAGCCTCTCTCCTACGAGTAACCTGCAAAAGAGAAAGAAGACAAGGTTAGACTGATCAGTATCTCTTGCCAGCAACAAGTAAGTGCAAAACTTTTTATTACCTGAGGAAGCTTTGACGGCAATTTCTGGATTTGTGTATAGACAGTTTGAGGCGAAGTGCCTTCCACGAGTATTGTGATTCAGGCTCTTTGTTGCAGGAGTATTTTGCGGAACTTTGTGAAGCGGACATTGTTTTTTTTTTTTCATGGAACTTTTGGGAATCGAACAGTGAAAACCATTGACAGCAAGGCAAACAGTAAATCAAGGACTTGCACAAATTACATGCTGTATTTTGATGTAAAAGTACAGTATTTGTTTTATAAAAGATTCTGGAAATATGGGAAAAGTGAGTCTACTATTGGGAATTTAGGCTTTAGTTATATTATGATGAATGTTTGATATTGGTAATTCTGATAACGGTATTTGTTTAATGTTTTAGAAGCTTTACAGTTAATGAAAACACATCCCAGAGCAGTAACACATTCCAAACCTGGAAACTAGAGACCAGGATCCAAGAGGTACTTTTAGAAGAGAATTTCTAATAAATAAAGGGATAGTCAGGAACCCATTTAGGAATAGGTTGCACTTATCTGTTCTTTGTTTATGTTTCATTAGGCACCAGTTTCTACAGAAGTCAGAAAGGGCTGCAGATTTGTGCAGCACTTCAACAGTGGAAACGCAAGAACGGTGTTGTCTTTTTATTTTTTATTTTATCCACTTCCCCCCTTCCCTTGAGCTTCTGTTCTTAGTGCACTGTTTTAAAAACTAGTGTGCTGGAACAAGCAGTTTCAGGGTGGGGTCGGATTGTCTTCAACCTCCATCAGAACTGAACAAGAACTCAGGTGAGCTGGGCTTTGACACCATAGTGATCCCTGCCCAACCCTGACTTTTATGAGGCCACGTACCTCATATTTTAGCAGTCCGATCACTCTGGAAGTGCCTTTGAGCCTCGATAGCAAGATAGTTGGGAGGGAGTCTCAGAACCCTTATAGTTAGTACCTACTTTATGAACCTGAGGACAACTGCTATGAGAAACTGGAAAATTCAAATGATTTTTAAACCTCACCATACGGTGGTTAGGTATCTCCCCCTACCATGGCTACAGAGGAAGGGGCTTCTTTCACTATGGTGGTGTGAAGGGTGGCGGAAAACTTAAATTTTCAATTACCCTTAGTGGCAGTTGAGACAAATATCTTGACAAAGGCTTTAGCCCAGAGTTAACCCATCTGAACCTCTTCTAGCACTCACTGAGGCCTTCATGGATGACCTCCTTGGGACTCCTGTGCACAGAACAATTGCCTGCAGACATTGCCTTGTTCCTGGGGATCCTAATTTCCTCTCCGAGCACCCACCCGAGAGAGCTTGTTGGTCCAAGCCTCCACCTCCAGAGTTAACCATGGTATCGCCCTACCACTCCACCGGATAGGGAATCCAAGAGGTTGAATACCTTTGACAGGAGGATGTTCTCTTTCTCTGTCTGTGAACAATGCATGCCTCTTAGGCTGATACACCCACACAGTCTGGGATTCGGTTGTGCAATTGCTGCCCATTGTCTCAGAGGAGGCCCAAACCATACTGTCACAGCCAATTACATATGTTAGAGATGCAGAAAAGTTCAACACTCACTTCAGATTGGATACAACCAACCTACTGGGCAGACCAATTGCGTTGTCAGTGCCATTAAGATACCACACCTGATTGAGAGTCACTGGCTTCTCTGGAGATGTCCAAGCTTACTTTACGTATTTGTAACAAGGAGACCCCTCTATGCTCATGGGACTAGGGTCTAAATCTATTATTCAAACTATAATCATGTGGGACTGGGGCTTGACCTGACTGGTAATGGTGTAGGGCAAGGCTTGCTGGGCATGATGGTGGCCCAGGGGCCATTTATCCTGCTTGTCGGCAGGCTCCAGACATCGGATGTGTAAGGACTGACCCCTGCAGCAGTGAGGAGCCATCTGTGTGGCCCGGGGGTAGCTGACAACCCTGGAGAGCGACAGGACCTGCTAGGGCTGCATGGAGGAGCCGGGGGACCAAGATGGTGACTGCCAGTCGGTACTAAGCAGCAACAGGGAATGAGACTGGAAGAGACAGATCGGGGTGAATGGAGCCGCCTGGGCATTGGCCCAAACATTAACTGGCTGGACCTGGAGAGGACCGATGGTGGCCCCGGGGGCGCTTCTAAACATATTCGCCGGAGCGCCAGGCAGTTAAGATGGTGGTAGCCCGGCAGTGACTGATTGAAGTTCCCCGATCATAGGGCTGAGCGCCGGAAGGGAGCCAAGTGGCCGCAGAATGAGGCCCCCTCCCTTTGAAGACCCTGCTAGACCTATAGCATGCATTAAAGGCCCTGAGAAAGAACCAGACCAAGGTGAGACTGGGGGAGCCAGGAGGAACAACAAGGATGGTGTTGTCACCACAAGGGGCCAGTGGTAGAGACTAGATGTTATTCCTGGTAGCAGGGGTGACTGCTGGCAGAAAGGTACGGAAGGAGGCTGACCGAGCACTGACACTCTGGAGGCTGCATGTATCATGCCAGTGGAGTGACTGAGAGTGAAAGCAAACTGGCTATCTCTGGGCGTGAAAGGTGCCTGAAGGAGGCCACAGGAGAAATTGAGGAGTTGCTCTAGACTGAGTGGTAGAATACACCTGCCCATTGAAGGCCATTAACTCCTGCAGCTGGGAGTGTTTTTTGTAACTGAACAGTGCATACAGAGACTGTGAGTAATACGAACCCCCTGGAGAGACTCTGGGACACTGGTGCAGGGACTGTGCGCAGGTGACCTCTACTGTCACATGGAGGGCCAGCATCCCAACGCACACCCCAGTGCCCCCAACATCCCCTCCAAGCAAACCCCGGGGGTGGGGACACCACCTGGAGCTTGGACCTTGGGCTTGTGTCCCCCATGCCTACTGAGGTCGACAATGGAATCATCGAGGTAGAGATGGGGAAAACCTGTGTTGTAAAGGGGGGAGTGGCTGACACACAGACAGTCAAGATGGGGGCTGACCACACAGACCCAAAGGGGAGGGTGCCCCACTGGCAGTGCACGCTGTGATCATCTTGGATCGTGGTGACCGAAGTGGGACTCCTACATGAGGATCATAAAAAACTGGTGGACCGTGTTAAAGAAGCAGAAGACCAACTGGGTACAGCCCTGCCGAATGTTAAAGAGCTCACATTAAAATACTTTGCAATGGCAAAGGAGGTAAATACGCTGATGAACCATCTAGAAGATGCAGAGGCCAGACCCCGCCATCACAATATTAGATCAGTTGGGTTTCGGAGAAAGTGGAAGGGCCAAACGTGGAACTTTTTGGGGAGGAGTGGCTGCAGAAGACTGTACCGCGGTTCTACTCAATGGAACAAGCTCACAGAATTCAGGCATGTCCTCCACCACCCAGGGACACCAGATGAATGACTAGAAGCATCTATTGCAGAAACTACACATTCCTGATCCTGATTCATGTCCTCATTCACTTGACACTTCAATAGTATTCTAGACAAGCAATCAGCTCTAAACTTCTTACCTTCTTGAATATGCTTGATGGTGAAATCTTATTATTGCAATCTAGATAATAATTGAGTTAGTCTAGCAGAAGCCTTACCCATGCAATTACACTCATAAGATAAATAAGCGGTTTGTGATTGGTTATTAAACCAAAACGATGGACCCACAAATATGATTTAAATTTCCCCATAGCCCAGGTACGAGCTAAAGCTTCCCTTTCGATTGTGCTGTAATGGCACTCAGGTGAAGTCCATGTCCTAGAGCTGAAAGCTATTGTATGTTCCTTTCCATAATGAGATTGAGTAAGTACCGCTCCCAAACTAACTGACCTAGCATTAACAACTGCTCATTTATCAGTACTATTGAAAGGTTGTAATGCAAAAGCATCAATAACCATTTTTTTAATAGCCTGAAATACTTTGTCTTTTTTTTCTGTCCAAGCAAATTTCTCATGTTTACTAATCAGACATCTCAAAGGTTCTACAGCAGTAGCATATCATTGAACAAATCTAGCGTAATATTCGCTAAGTCCCAAAAAGGATCTTAGGGAGTCGTTATAATTAGGCGCTGGTGCTTTACTAATTGCTTCAATTCAATCTTGTTTTGGCTATATACCCTGTTCAATTATTGGGTGACAAAAATACTCAATTTCCTTTACAAGGAACTTACATTTTCCTGAAGCAGTCATTCCTCTTTTGCCTAAAAGGCTCAAATCTTTTTTCCAAAACCTCACTGTGTTCAGTGATACACTTAGCAAATATAAGAATATCCTTCTGAAACGCTTGCACACCCCGACGACTCCAAATAGGAGTCCATTAATTTCTGAAAAACGCTAGCAGCAGATGCTAGTCCAAATGGTAACCTCAAAAATTTAAAGGCACCAAAAGGAGTTACAAGGTTGTATAACACCATCCTTACACAATTCTTCTAACAATGTTTTCCAGTCTTCTCTCACACTGAGAGGTACAGGTCTGACCTTGGGCCTTATAGGTACTGCATTAATCTTCAAATTGATTTCATGAACAACACCTTTGACACAACCTATTTTGGAATCAAAAACACTAGAATATTTAGCGAGAATACCATTGATATTTTTACCTTGCTTTGATTCATTATTTGTTAATTCTACAGGTCCAACTGGAAAATCCCCGAGAGCTATAGGTTGATCACTGCCAGGTTTGAGTATAATATCCATTCTAGCTAAATCATGCCACCCTACTATATCACGTCCTGTTTTAGCAACAAACATGTTTGCAGCAATTTTATGTTCAAATAAGTTCACAGTATCTATAAAGTAACCCATTATATTAATTTCTTGTCCACCAAAAGCTTCAGGATGAATATGTGTGTCAGTAAGGGTCTTATGAATTTTTTTGAGAATAGAATGTTGTATCAGATACAATTGTTATCGGTGAGCCAGAATCTACCATAACTTCCACAGGCATATCACTGTGCTGGATCTAATGGAGCTTTGAAAGAAGAATTAAGGCCCTCATTACAACCCTGGCGGTTGGTGAAAAAGTGGCAGTAATACCGCCAACTGTACTGCCATTTGTTAAATTTTGTTTTGACCAATGTCTTTGTGTTTCACCACTGCGCATATTAGTTGCTCAATGTTCACCAGTAGCACATGGTATGTTTTGTTCAGTTTAGCCGCCTATGGGCTTTGACATTGCATTAGCCATTACTTTCTGTATTCAGTTTAGCCGCCTATGGGCTTTGACATTGCATTAGTCATTACATTCTGTATTCTGCCTATTGGCTTTGACATGCTGTATCCAGTCTAGCCGCCTATTGGCTTTGACATTGCATGCCTATTGACTTTGACATGATGTATTCAGTTTAGCTGCCTATTGACTTTGACATGCTATTAGATATTCTGCCTATTAGCTTTGACATGATATCATATATTATTCAGCTCCGCTGCCTATTGGCTTTGACATGATATCATATATTACATTTTGTATTCAGCTCCGCTGCCTATTGGCTTTGACATGATATCATATATTACATTTTATATTCAGCTCAGCTGCCTATTGGCTTTGACATGATATTATACATTGCATTTTATATTCAGCTCAGCTGCCTATGGGCTTTGACATGATATTATATATTGCATTTTGTATTCAGCTCAGCTGCCTATTGGCTTTGACATGATATTATACATTGCATTTTATATTCAGCTCAGCTGCCTATGGGCTTTGACATGATATTATACATTGCATTTTGTATTCAGCTCAGCTGCCTATTGGCTTTGACATGACACTAGACATTGCATTTGATATTTAGGTTAGCTGCCTATTGCCTTTAACATGACATTGCATTTGATATTTAGGTTAGCTGCCTATTGCCTTTAACGTGGAGTTAGACATTGCAGTTGAGAATCCAAGCTGTATTTTTCCAAGCTGTGTTTTTGCACAAGAGAACCAAGATGTTTTTCTCACTAGACCTGATAAGAGAGGGTACATGGGTGTTGTTTTTCTTCGCTTGAGCTTGGGAACAGGAGTAGTCTTGGAGACCTGGCCAGTCTCCAAAAGGCTTGCTCAGTTTCCCAGGTCTGAGAGGAGGGGGCACACCTTTGTAACGAATGTAACAGGCTGCAGAGATTCAGATTCGAATCTGCCGGACCTCGTGCTGGAGCTTGGCGCCAGCTGCCAGCAATCCCGTGTGGGTAGATGAATCTCTTTTGCGCGGCTGACAGGGGGTCATCAGCTTGCAGACCTTAGAAAGATGAAGCTGTAAATAGTTTCCCACATGGTGAAGTATTTGTTTTGCTTTGCATTCAATATCTTATAAATATAACCTGCTGTGTATATTGCAAACTGATATATTTTGTTTGATTAACGCGGGCTTGAAAGCTACTAATTCGTCAACATAAAAATTGTGGTTAGGGAAGAATTAACAACAATAAAAGTCTTCTTTGAACTCAGAAGTGCATTTCTGGTGTGTTATGTTAGTGCTTTAAAACTAGCTAAGAGGAAAGCACTACAATTGGTACCAGAAGTGGGGTCGATCATTAAGAGTTGATTAAGAGGGTATTGACGAATTGGTAAATTTCTAAGTGCACACTTTAAAAGTGTAATTGTTTTTTGTTGTTTGGAGAATTACAGAAATTGTTTTTTGTTTGGAGAATCACAGTAGCACGGCAGACCATGTCTGGGAATGCATGTGTTGTTAAACTGCCCGATGGTGCTAAGAAAAACTGTGAATTGTTTTCTGTTTGGGGAATTACAGAAGCACGACAGACCATGTATGAAAATGCATGTGTAGCTAAAAGGCCTGATATTGCTTTGAGAAATAATTTCTGTTGTACATATGTAGAAAATGTGTCTTTTGGAAGTAATGATGACAGAAAGGTCTGGATACCTTTATCTGCTTACAGAGAAATGCAGGAGAAATGTAGGAAGCTGGAACATGAAAATAGGAATTTACGTGAGCAAATTAGCCAGGATACAATAATTCGAAATAAGACTGAAAGTTATAAAACTGCTGTTGTAGAAGAATCTTTCTTTTCCCATTCCAGTAATGAGGGGGTTAAGACAGCTCCGAGCTGCACTGAGTTTTCGTGTGAGCCAGGGTTTTTGGCAGCCAAAGCGCATTCCTTAACTGATAACACGAAGAGAGCTCAGAATGTGATTTACGAGTTACCGTTGCAAAATGCACAAGTAAAACGAAAGATTTTAGAGAAAGAGACACCGAGTTTCATTAGCTTGTTTGATTTTTGGAAAAAGAATAGCTCTCATTTGAGTGAAATCCTAACACTTTTGTATATGGTCACTGTGAAAAATTATATGCAGCTGCGCGCTTGTGATTTGGCAAATGAAATAATGCAGACTTTAGGTTTTTGCGCAGTGCAAGAAGGAAATACTTATGTACATGTAATTCAAGAACAAGGGAAGAAAATAGTGCCCCTAGCTAGAATCATACAATGGATCTGGTACTTGCAAGACAGGGCTAGAGTACCACAGGTAAAAGAGTTATCAATGAAGTTGAGTGCACCATTTGAATTCGTGTCTACTGAAGATAAAAAGCATGTTTGTTTTACTAATGATTCATTGACTGAAATGTTGCTTTCTGGCACAGTAGAAGGAACAGCGTTGTATAATGTGTGTCAGATTTTAAAGCAAGAGCTACGTGAGATGTGTCATTTTTACGCTGATTTTTGGTTCATTGCTAATGTTTTAGCACCTAACTGGTTCAATTACCTTGCAGATGTTAATGAGAAAAATTCAGAGAGAGAAGTGTTCACCCAGAATTCTGCCTTAGTGGGGATGGCTAAGTGGGTGCCCCAGAAATGTGAACAGCTGAGAGAAAAAGCCACTTACAGGTGGGCAGAGATGAGAGAGATGCACATTCCCCTAGATTTGATAAAAACTGTGCAGTACGCCCAAAAGCAATCTGTCATGCAAGCAGTCACAGAGCAGTTGGGGAGAGGAAAGTTACCAGAACAGAAATGGCAAATTCGTCAGGTTTTAGGGAGAGTGATTGTTGCAAATTACCAAGGAAAAATCGAAATTATGCTGATACCTAGAAAAGAATCGGATTCATTCATACAAATTGGAGACAGAATGGCCCAAATTGGCAAAAGTGCAGTGAATGGAGGTTTGTTATAGAAGGAGTCTGCCCCAGCCCTTCTGACAGTGCAAGAAAAGGGAAGCTGTGGTGCAGCAGATAAAAACCTCAGTGCTGATGTGTGGGCTGAAGCCCCAAGTGATCCTCCAGAACCTGCAGCGAATGTAACAAAGGGCCCCAAAAACGTCCTGCTGATTATAAAACAGGGAAAGAAAGAGGAAGGGTGCAGTTTAAATGAAAAATGTTATTTGCAAGAAAAGTCATACTTGTTTCTTTTGCAGATCCTACCACGTTTCGCCACTGTCCCTGAGTGTGCTGTGTGGTCTCCCTTCCGGTGTGTGCGTGTGGGGTCGGGGAAGGGACCGAACCCCCAACCTGAACCTGGCTGAGTAAAGTGCCAGCACCATGGATCCATTTTGCGCAAACTGCGCCTTCAGTTCAAGTTCAACTTGTTTGATTGCATTCTTCCACTGGAACTAAGCTGTGTTTTTTTTTTTTCCCTTCTCATATGGAACTCCGACTTTTGCTTACCTTCCAGAAAACCTTTCAGGTGGACCGTGCACCTTTACATGAGCAGAACTCATGCCACATCAAATTGCTAACACTGTTGAATTAGAGACTCATTCAGAGTATAAAAATTGCCCAGTCTTTTCTATGTAGATGTATCTGATGTGAAAGGTTATGAAATCAATGTGTTAATTCACTTCTATTGCTTTACAGGGATTGCTTTGATCATTCAAATCTGACTTGCTGATAATGTTTTTTTTTTTGTGCTGATGTTTTTTTTTGTTTTTTTGTTTTTTGTTTGAAACAAGAGATATGTGAAACAAAAATTCATTGGTCAAAGGGCGGAATGTACTGCCATTTGTTAAATTTTGTTTTGACCAATGACTTTGTGTTTCACCACTGCGCATATTAGTTGCTCAATGTTCACCAGTAGCACATGGTATGTTTTGTTCAGTTTAGCCGCCTATGGGCTTTGACATTGCATTAGCCATTACTTTCTGTATTCAGTTTAGCCGCCTATGGGCTTTGACATTGCATTAGTCATTACATTCTGTATTCTGCCTATTGGCTTTGACATTGCATGCCTATTGACTTTGACATGATGTATTCAGTTTAGCTGCCTATTGACTTTGACATGCTATTAGATATTCTGCCTATTGGCTTTGACATGATATCATATATTATTCAGCTCCGCTGCCTATTGGCTTTGACATGATATCATATATTACATTTTGTATTCAGCTCCGCTGCCTATTGGCTTTGACATGATATCATATATTACATTTTATATTCAGCTCAGCTGCCTATTGGCTTTGACATGATATTATACATTACATTTTATATTCAGCTCAGCTGCCTATGGGCTTTGACATGATATTATATATTGCATTTTGTATTCAGCTCAGCTGCCTATTGGCTTTGACATGATATTATACATTGCATTTTATATTCAGCTCAGCTGCCTATGGGCTTTGACATGATATTATACATTGCATTTTGTATTCAGCTCAGCTGCCTATTGGCTTTGACATGACACTAGACATTGCATTTGATATTTAGGTTAGCTGCCTATTGCCTTTAACATGACATTGCATTTGATATTTAGGTTAGCTGCCTATTGCCTTTAACGTGGAGTTAGACATTGCAGTTGAGAATCCAAGCTGTATTTTTCCAAGCTGTGTTTTTGCACAAGAGAACCAAGATGTTTTTCTCACTAGACCTGATAAGAGAGGGTACATGGGTGTTGTTTTTCTTCGCTTGAGCTTGGGAACAGGAGTAGTCTTGGAGACCTGGCCAGTCTCCAAAAGGCTTGCTCAGTTTCCCAGGTCTGAGAGGAGGGGGCACACCTTTGTAATGAATGTAACAGGCTGCAGAGATTCAGATTCTAATCTGCCGGACCTCGTGCTGGAGCTTGGCGCCAGCTGCCAGCAATCCCGTGTGGGTAGATGAATCTCTTTCTCGCGGCTGACAGGGGGTCATCAGCTTGCAGACCTTAGAAAGATGAAGCTGTAAATAGTTTCCCACACAGTGAAGTATTTGTTTTGCTTTGCATTCAATATCTTATAAATATAACCTGCTGTGTATATTGCAAACTGATATATTTTGTTTGATTAACGCGGGCTTGAAAGCTACTAATTCGTCAACATAAAAATTGTGGTTAGGGAAGAATTAACAACAATAAAAGTCTTCTTTGAACTCAGAAGTGCATTTCTGGTGTTTTATGTTAGTGCTTTAAAACTAGCTAAGAGGAAAGCACTACACCAACCCACCGGTGGTAATAACTGTGAAATTATGACCACTGCGGTAACAGCTCAGACAGACAGCCCCTTTAACACACCGATTGCCAGAGCGGAATCAACATGCACCACGGCGGTAACCGCCTACAGCCAGGCAGAAGACAATGTTCTGCCCACTGTATTATGACACACCAATCAGCCAGCTTTTCCGGCGCGGTACCAATGACATCAAAAGCCTGGCAGAAACACTGCAGAAAAGGGAATCTACTCACCTGTGGAGACTCTGGGAAGAACCACACCGCCATGGAGCCCGAGTTGCATGTCTTCTCCGCGCTCTTCTACGTTCTGCTCCACTACGAACACCAACGATGGCGAAGACCAGCGCCTAGCACACAGAGGAGGAGGGGAGGTAAAAGAGAGTGACAGACATGCAACACCCCCAACCCACCCCCATGCACACAAGCAGATGCAGTAACATAACATATTTACCCCGTACCCCTCAGGAATAATGCAAGGACAACTACAATAGAGTAAAAAGACTACAATAAGATAAATATAGCAGTAATGCGTGCACCCAAGTAAAAAAGTATATACATATTACAAATCAAGGGACACTGCCCAGTCCTCAATGTTCATGGGCCACAGGGCCACATCACAAAGTCCAAGGCCCCACCTCACTCCTGCAACAACATGGAGAGAACACTGCAGGGGCATTAGGTCAAAAATAGGCAGGCACCCCAGGAGAACAGGGAATGGGGGGCACCTCAGCTGGAAGATGGTACAACGCCACTGGTTCTGGAGGGGGCAAGATGCCCTGTGCTTGGTCCTGGGGAGTGCAAGGCCACAGTCTCTCTCTCAAGTGGGTGACTTGCCCATTGCTTGGTCCTGGGGAATGCAAGCCACAGTCTCTCAATTGGGTGACTTGCCCACTGGCTCTGGAGGGGGCATTGTGCCCAGTGAGCTTCATCCTGGGGAGGATGGGATGAGTGGATGGCTTCTCCACTGGTTCTGTAGGGGGCTTCGTGCCCAGTGAGCTTCATCCTGGGGAGGATGGGGTGAGTGGACGGATTCTCCACTGGTTCTGGAGGGGGCTTCGTGCCCTGTGATACAGATCTTGGGGAGTGCAAGGTCACAGTCTCTCAGCTGGGTGTCATACCCACAGGATTTGCAGGGGCTAGGCTGCACACCAGTCCATGTACGCAGTACTACACTCTCCTCCGACCGTGACGGCTGTTCAGTGGTGGCAGTGGTGCTGCTGCTGCTGCTGATAGTGGTGGGGGGAGGCTCCAGCCCATCCGCTGCAGCCTCGGACAGCTGCCCACTGGGGCAGTGGCAGTGCTGGTAGTGGTGGGGGGAGGCTCCAGCCCATCCCCTGCAGCCTTGGATAGCTGCACCACCATGGTTGGTGGTGGGGGCTCCGACTGAGTCCCAGCACCAGGCCCCTTGTCTCTACTGCCTGCTGTTGCAGGCCCCTTCCCCTTCCTTCCTGCAGCTGGGGCTGGCTCCTTGCCCTTCCTTCCTGCAGCTGGGGCTGACTCCTTGCCCTTTCTTCCAGCAGCTGGGGCGGACTCCTTGCCCTTCCTTCCTGCAGCTGGGGCTGGCTCCTTGCCCTTCCTTCCTGCAGCTGGGGCTGCCTCCTTGCCCTTCCATGAAGCACTTGGGGCAAGCACCCTTTCCGTCTGGCTGGCTGCTGGCCGGGATCCTTACGCACCTGAAGTTGCTGGGGACACTACTGTGCCCGTGGACTGGGTGGCAGAGGTGCTTGCCTGGGTTTTGACCACCCTGGCCTGACGTGAGGGACGGGGGCTGCTAGGGAAGAGGTCAATGGTGGTGAGGAAAACCTTCTTAAGGACATTAGGGTGGGAAGACGGAGATGGTTTGGGAGCGGAGGAAGAGGGAGTGGTGGTAGGAGGTTTTCAGTCTGCTCTGTTTGGGTGCAGGTGCATGGGCTGGATGCTGTTGTGAGGTGGATGGCTGTTGGGTGTCTAAGTGCTTGCGTTTGTGTACTTTGGGAGGAGGGGGCACAGACACAGTGGGAGAGGACACAGGGGATGTGTGCATGGATGTGGGGGTGGTGACTGCCAGCGAGGGGTGTGTACTGATAGGTGTACTGGTGGTGGTGGTAGTGACTGAGGTTGTAGTGCGTGCAGGTGTGAGTGGAGACGCTATTGAGAGGCAGGTGGACGAGGAGGAGGCCACAGTGGAGGCAGTGGATGTTGGTATGTCTGCTTCTGGATGGTGTTTGTGTGAGTGCCTGTGGGATGAAGTGTGGTGCTTGTGTTTGCCATGTCCACTCTTGTGTGTTGTCCTGGGTGTCTGCTCGTCTGACTGTGTGCTAGGGAAAGGTTGGGATTGAGGGGAATGGGATTGGGAAAAGGAAGTTGGAGGGGGAGGGTGGAAACAGGGACAATGGCTGCCATCAGAGAGGAGGCCAGAGCCTGGATTGATCTCTGTTGGGCCGCCAATCCAGTGTGAATGCCCTCCAAAAATGCACTGGACTGTTGCATTTGGGCTGCAAGCCCCTGGATGGCATTCACAATGGTTGACTGCCCAACAGAAATGGATCGCAGGAGGTCAATAGCCTCCTCACTCAGGGCAGCAGGCCTGACTGGGGCAGGGCCTGAGGTGCCTGGGGTGAAAGAGATGCCCACCCTCCTGGGTGAGCGGGTACAGGAAACTCATTGAGGGGCTGCTGGGAGGGCGGTGCTGGCACGGGGTGGCGGCTGTACCTGTAGCTGGGGTGGGCACAGAGGTGTCCGCCACCACCAGGGTGCTCCCATTGGAAGAGGTATCCGTGTCGGAACTGTCCCCTCCAGTCTCCACCGTGGTGCTCCCCTCGCCCTCCGTCCCACTGGTGCCCTCACCGTCGGTGGATTCGGCCTCCTGGATGCTGGGGGATGCAGCTCCCTCCGTCGCCGGTGCCTCTGCTCCTCCAACAGATGATGCTAATGCACATAAGGACAGGGTGACAAAACAAAAATGGGGGGAAGAGACAAAGGATACACTTGGTCAATGGCGGCCTCTACACCACTGTTGGCGTACACAACACACTCACACACAGGGAACTGCCCTACGCATTAGGCAATGCACTACCAGTCACAATGCTAGTCACCAGCTCACGGACACCTAACGCAAATTGCAGAATACCTGAGACCCATAGACCACTGCCCAGTAGTGGATGCCTACTAGCTTGGTTTGAGGACTTTCACATCAGAACCCTGCCCAACATGGGACCTACTCTGCAATGCCAAGCCTTGCCTAGGGGCACCCACAGGGCCCACCCCCCCCACCCGGATGCCACCCCACCAGGCGTAAGTTGTAATGCAGGGCACTGTAATCACCCCCTTGTTGCTCCTGTGATGCCCCCAAGCGCCCATCCAGCACCGGATAGGCCACCGCGGGCACCCCTTCCTCGTTGGGAGACCATCCCCAGCTGGGCCTCCACCGTCTTCCATGCCCAGCGTCTCAGGTCCTCCCACCGGGTGCTCCACCTGCCGTAGACCCCCAGGGTCCTCATGTCCTTGGCGATGGCACGCCATATACCCTTCTTTTGATGGGCACTGACCTGCAGGGAAATAGACACAGGGAAAGGTATTAGTCCGTCCGTCCTGGCTGCTACGCTTATGGCCCACCATGCCCCTTCCCATCCCCATTAGCACAGACATGGCCCAGCATGTGGCGAACAGTTGTCCCTCGATATTTGCAGGTGACTCTGGTTACCCTAACCTATCATGGCTACTGACTCCTGTGAGGAATACCAGAACAAGGGCAGAGGAACGTTACAATGAGGCACATGGGTGAACAAGACGGATTATAGAGAGGACCTTCGACCTCCTGAAGGCCAGGTTTTGGTGCCTCCATCTAACAGGTGGATCCCTGTGCTACTCACCCAAGAAGATCTGCCAGATCATCGTGGCATGCTGTATGTTGCACAACCTTGCCTTGCGCCACCATGTGCCTTTTTTGCAGGAGGAGGAAGCTGGAGAAGGCCGTGTGGCAACAGTGGACTCTGTGGACAGTGAAGATGAGGAAGCAGAGTATGAGGATGAGGGCAACAGAAGTGCAGTTATTCGTCAATACTTCCAATGACACACAGGTAAGACATAATTGACAGTTTGATGTGTGACATTGTCACTGGCAGGCTGTGAATTCCTACTTCTATGTCCACTCACTGTACCCTTTGACATCTCTTTTTGCAGATGTTGGTACCCCACTATTGCTCCTGGTATGTTCAGTGCAGCCAACTACAGGTCTTTCCTATGTAAACATTACTGTACAGTTGAATTGCAATGTTTGGACCTGGTTAAACGAATAGATTTTGAAAACCTTTGACATACACCATACTTGTATTTGATCAAAGTGTGTTTATTGCAGTGCTCTGAAGAGGGGGTAGTGCAATGGGCTGGGGTGATGATGGAGGAAAGTCCAGGTTAGAGTCCAGTCTATTTGTATCACAGGTGCATAGGAAGGGGAGCAATAGCAGTTCAAGGTGGACAGAGTGGGACACAAGGGTGACATTCAGGAGAGTCTTATTTCCTGGTGGGGGTCTTGGCAATAGTCTCTGGCTTCTGCCTGGATCGCACGAAACGTTTGAGGGGTGGTTCTCCTTCTGCAGGGGGAGGGGTCCTGGTGGCTTGTTGGTCCTGTGGTGGGGCCTCCCGTCTACTAGCGGCAGCGGAGGTGGAGGGCTGTTCAGTAGTCTGGCTAGTGTCAGGGGCCCGCTGGTCTGCCACTGCCTTCCTCATACTGTTGGCCATGTCTGCCAGCACCCCTGCAATGGAGACCAGGGTGGTGTTAATGGCCTTCAAGTCCTCCCTGATCCCCAGGTACTGTACCTCCTGAATCTGCATGTTCTCCTGCATCTAGTCCAAGATCTGGCCCAACGTATCCTGGGAATGGTAGTATGCTCCCAGGATGTTGGTGAGTGCCTCCTGGAGAGTCGGTTCCCTGGGCCTGTCCTCCCCCTGGTGCACAGCAGTCCTCCCAGCTTCCCTTTTTGTCCTGTGCCTCTGTCCCCTGAACCATGTGCCCACTGCCACTGACCCCAGGTCCCTGATTGTCCTGTGTTTGTGGGGTGGTCTGGGGTCCCTGTAGTGGTGGACACACTGCTGATTGACGTGTCCTGGGGACAGAGGTATGGGCCTGCTGGGTGGGTGCTGTGGTGTTTTTTCCTGAGGGGGGAGGCTCTGTGGTGGTGTGAGACTGTGGTTGGGTAACCAACTGTCTGGAGGTCCCTGATGGGCCAGTTTGGTCATCCAGATTCAGGCGAGCAGAGCTGCTGTCATCACTGTGGGCCTCTTCTGGGGGGGGGGGGACTGGATGTTGCTGGCACCTCTGCGCCGGTGACATTGGCTGGGTTACCCGTGGGGATGTAAATGCAATGTTATTATTTCTGCATGTGACATATTGTGCATGGGTGTGTTGCCCTCTATGGTTGTTATTGCCCTGGCAGCTTTAACCTTGTGTGAGTTGTTATTTGGTGGGCTGGGTGATTCCCCCTAGTGTGCATGCTGTGGTGATAGGTGTCCATGCAGGTCTGTGAGTGGTGTCCATGCATTGGTAGTGCATGCAGGGCTTGGCATTGGGATGAGTGGGTTGTGATGGTGGGGCGTGTGGGAGGTGGTGGAGTGATGGGAGTGAGGGTGGGGGTATGTGATGGCATGCAGGTAGGGGGGGGTGATAGAAATAGAGAGTTGACTTACCAGAGTCCAGTCCTCCTTCTACTCCTGCCAGGCCCTCAGGATGCAGGATTGCCAAGACTTGCTCCTCCCATGTTGTTACTTGTGGGGGAGGAGGTGGGGGTCCACCGCCAGTCCTCTGTACAGTGAATTGGTGTCTTGCTGCAATGGAACGCACCTTCCCCTGTAGGTCGTTCCACCTCTTCCTGATGTCATCCCTTGTTCTGGGATGCTGTCCCACGGCGTTGACCCTGTCCATGATCCTCCGCCATACCTCCATATTCCTAGCAATGGATATCTGCTGCACCTGTGATCCAAAAAGCTGTGGCTCTACCCGGATGATTTCCTCCACCATGACCCTTAGCTCCTCCTCAGAGAACCTGGGGTATAGTTGTGGTGCCATGAGTGTAGTGTGAGTGGTGTGGGTGAGGGTGTGTAGGGTGATGTGTTGGGGTGTGTGATGTGGGGTGCGTGGGTGGTGTATAGAAGTAGGTGGTGTTTAGCCCTGGTCCTGTCTGTGGTCGTGGTGTCTGTCTCGTGCCAATGGTTTGTATTCGTAAAGGGTTGTGGGTGATGTGGGTGTGTGTTTTATAGTGGTGTGGGTGTGAGGGTGTGGTGTGTGTATGTGTGTGTGTCAGGTGTGTGTAGTTTGAATTGTCCAATGTGATGTTGTTTTGTTAGTGTGTGTGTATTTTGAGCGCAGCTGTATGTACCGCCAATGGTTTACCGCCATTGAATGTCCACCATGGAAATTTGTGGGCCATTATGTTGTGGGCGGTGTTCTGTTGCCGTAACGGTGTGGATTTTGATGCCGCCACTTTATCACTGACCTTTGGGCAGGCGGACTTGTGTGTGTGGCTGTATAGTGACGGATTGGTATGTATGTGTCATAATATGGTTAGCGGATATCTGCCGCCGCGGCGGTATGTTGGCGGCAGTCAGCATGGCGGTAAGTGGGATTTACCGCCAATGTCATAATGAGGGCCTACATGTTAATGCAGCCTCAATATTCAAAACCAAATTGTGAATCATGTCTTCTTGAGATTCTTCAAGTGGGGATTCCAAAGCATTCATTCTTACTGGTGTATTCATAAGTTTGATGTTGCTTTTGGACACACTTTGAAAGTGTCCTTGCTTTTTACATTTATTGCATCTTCTATGAATAGCAGGGCAACTTGGGTTATTTCCCGAATGTTGTCTTGAACAGCATCTCTAAGAAGAATATTTTTTTGAAGCAGTAGCATTGAGTTTCGCTTTGGAATTATCATCTTGCTCATTTTCATTACTGATGATGCAAACCGAATCATTGTTCAATTCAGTCCCAGTAATAGCTTTTGTAGAAATAGAAGAGTGTTCAATACTTTTAGCTATATCCAGAACTTCATTTAATGTAGGATTTCTGCAGGCTAATAGACATTCTTGTATTTTCTTGCTATAACAGTGAAAAACAAACTGATCCTGTAGGTCAGTATCTAAATTTTCTTCAAATTCATATTTGGCAGCTATAATATGCAAACTTGAAATGTAATCTTCTATAGTTTCATCCACAAACTGTTTTCTATGAAAAAGCTATGCTTCTCAATCATAATGTTAGGTTGTTCACAGAATCTTTTACCAAGTCTCTTGACAGCTTCAGTATATACATACCATGGTATGAATTGCCCAGGAAGTGGTTCAACTTCTGGTAGATTATCAAAAATCTCCTGCCCAGTGTCTCCTAATAAACCCCAAAATAGAGCTTTTTTACTTTCATTAGGATAATACTTACTGTCAATGTCAAAAGATCTAAACCATTGTGTCCATTTGAGTGTTGGTTTTCCAGGATTTTGAAGAAAAGGATTAATTTGCAGTTGATTGCAATGGAAGTATCTGATGTCCCATAACTATTATTATTATATACATATATATATATACACAACTTTGCTTTGTAAATAAAATGATGAATTACTGGTATTTTTATAGTAAAATCCAAAAAAGGAGAGCGTACTAGTGTTCTTCTGTTGGATTGTTGTAAAGATACACTGTTCCACTGTTTAATATTTCCAATGGACACACCATAAATCAAAATGGAAGAAAATTTGTGAATTTAGGTGAGCGGACTAGTCTTTTTTTTTTACAAATCGATATCACACCCCAGAATGCTTTGCAGTACTTAGTGATGTGAGCTGAGTCGTTTCCGATAACACAATGCTGAACACGGAGAAACAAAAGCTCTTGGAAATGCCGATTAAGTGCTCTCTCGTTCTGCACCACAACAGACAAACTGCCACAGCAACGAGGTGCATTTTTCAATTTACTGCTTAGCGCAAACGTCAAAATAAAGTTGAAAAAAAATGGTGCTCCAGATTTGTACGTGAAACACAATAAGGTCTGAGGTAATAATTAATTACCAGTAATTATGATGAAAGAACGCTGCTTCTTCTGTGAGCTGCAATAAAATTTGTGAATTCTCCCAGTCGTCAATTTATGTCCTGTAGCCCACGAAGAGCTGACAGTAGCCACAGGCCAGTGCTGCCGTCCGGTCCAGCATCCAGAAGCGAATGCTCAACTGCATGACGCCACAACCATGGCAACAGAACAGCATATGAAAATTAAACTGAAAAAAGTGATAGCACAAAACAGAAATCCCCATACTCAGCTCAATAACAAATGAAACTATACACCAAAATTTAACACCCCTGTAGTTAGTCTGGAGCCGGGACAGGAAAGGCAGAATGCCTGTGAACTTCAAAGAGAAACCTCTAGAAGCTTCTCCCACTTCAAAGGTATACATATTGCACCTCAGACACCAATTCTTCAGTACACTTCTAGTCCTGTGGAGACTCTGCCAGGAAGCAGGACTGCTATGCTGCTGAAAGGAGTGCCACTCTCCTTGACAACTGCTCTGAAGGACTGCTGCCCTGCTGGGCTGACCTGATACCTGCTACTCTCTTGCCTGGGTGAGAAGGACTAAGTCCCTGATTCTAACCCCGGCGGTCTTTGACCGCCGGGGCGAGGGTCGGCGGGAGCACCGCCGACAGGCCGGCGGTGCCCCGCAGGGCATTCTGACCGCGGCGCTTTGGCCGCGGTCAGAAAGGGTAAACCGGCGGTCTCCCGCCGGTTTACCGCTACCCTTAGAATCCCCCATGGCGGTGCAGCTTGCTGCGCCGCCATGGGGGATTCTGACACCCCCTACCGCCATCCTGTTCCTGGCGGTTCGCCCGCCAGGAACAGGATGGCGGTAGGGGGTGCCGCGGGGCCCCTGGGGGCCCCTGCCGTGCCCATGCCAATGGCATGGGCACGGCAGGGGCCCCCGTAAGAGGGCCCCGCAAAGTATTTCAGTGTCTGCCTTGCAGACACTGAAATACGCGACGGGTGCCACTGCACCCGTCGCACCTTCCCACTCCGCCGGCTCGATTACCAGCCGGCATCCTCGTGGGAAGGGAGTTTTTCCCTGGGCTGGCGGGCGGTCTTTTGGAGACCGCCCGCCAGCCCAGGGAAAAACTCATAATACCCTCCGCGGTCTTCTGACCGCGGAGCGGTATAATGGGGGCGGAATTCTGGCGGGCGGCCTTCGCCGCCCGCCAGAATCAGAATGACCCCCTAAATCTTCATCTGTTGAACCACAGACCCCAGGGTGACTCCAGGGGGGAAGTTCACTGGCCTCCTGGCTAGAGCCTCAGGGACAGAAGGCTCCAACTACCTTGAACCCAGCACCTGGACTCTGCCATTTGTGAGTCTTACCCTGACAAGTGGTGCCACCCTAGTCTTGGATCCTTGGAAGTGGGGATCCAGCAGAACAAATGCATCTCCTCTGCTAGCCGGCACAATCCCCGAGCAGAACTGTAGGAAAATGCCACTGTTGGCATGGTCACCCCGCCACTTTTTGCCTAAGTGTTGATGCCAGCTTTGATTGGAAGTGTACTGGGACCCTGCTAATAAGGCCCCAGCACCAGTGTTCTTTCCCTAAAATTGTACCTTTGTTTCCACAATTGGCACAACCCTGGCACAAAGTTAAGTCCCTTGTAAAAGGTACCCCTGCTACCAAGGGCCCTGTGGCCAGGCAAGGTCCCTAAGGGCTGCAGCATGTATTATGCCACCCTCAGGGACCCCTCACTCAGTGCGTGCACACTGCTTTACAGCTTGTGTGGGCTTGTGGGGAGAAAAGACAAAGTCAACATGGCACTCCCCTGAGAGTGCCAGGCCTACAAACCACTGCCTGTGGCATAGGTAAGTACACTGAATACTAGGAAATTCGGTATCAAACTTCTCAGCACAATAAACTCACATTGATGCCAGTGTGGGATTTATTGAGAAATGCACACAGAGGGAATCTTAGAGATGTCCCATGTATGTTAGCCCAGGTACTAGTGCAAGGCTGACCGGTCTGTGCCTGGCTGCCACTCCAGATGAGTTTCGGACCACATGGGTTGAGTGCCTTTGTGCACTCTGTGGTCATAAACAAAGCCTGTCCTGGGTAGAGGTGCTTCACACCTCCCCCTGAAGGAACTGTAACACCTGGTGGTGAGCCTCAAAGGCTCAAGCCTGGTGTTACAAGGCCCCAGGGCACTCCAGCTAGTGGAAATGCCCACCCCCGGATGAGCCCCCACTTTTGGTGGCAAGTCCAGAGGGATAGTGAGAAAAACAAGGAGGAGTCACCCCTCCAGCCAGGTCCACCCCAAAGGTGACCAGAGCTTAAGTTACACCATCCTTGAGAAATCGTCCATTTTGGTTTGGAGGATTAGGACAAATAGGGATAGGGATGTGCTCCTCTCCCCAGAGGGAGTGGGCACAAGGAAGGGTGTAGCCACCTTAGGGGACAGTAGCCATTGGCTATGGCCCTCTGACCCTAACACACCCCTGAATTTAATATTTAGGGGCAACCCTGAACCCAGCTCTTCAAATTCCTGAGGACCTCACAAGAAGAAGAAGGACTGCTGAGCTGAAAACCCCACAGAGAAGAGAAGGAGACGGCAACTGACCTGGCACCAGCCCTACCGGCCTGTCTCCTGCTTTAAAGACCCTGCAACCAGAAAGCGACGCATTCTACAGGACCAGTGACCCCTGAAAATCCTCCAGGGGACTCCCTGCAACAATGAGGACCAAGAACTCCTGTGGGCAGCGGCTCTGCCCAACCAGAAGAAAAGACATCCCTCTTTAAAGGGACTCCCACCTCACTCCAGAAGCGTGAGTCCCCCCTACTCTGCACCCAACGCCCCCGGCCCGTGCCCTGAGAAACCAACTATCCAGAGAGGACCCCCAGGCGACTCCGACGACGTGTCCACCCTGGGCTGACCTCTCTGCACCCCACAACGAAGCCTGCAGAGAGAATAGCGATGACCCCCCTGACCGCGACTGCCTGGGACAAAAATACCTGATGCCTGGAGAAGCACTGCACCCGCAGCCCCCAGGCCCGTGATAAACCAACCACTGGTGCAGCAATGACCAGCAGGAGGCCCTCACTCTTGTCCAGTCAGTGGCTTGCCTGAGAGGCCCCCCTGGACCCTGCCTGCAGCACCTAAGTGACATAGAACATAGAGTTCTATTGAGAACCCGACGCCCTGTTGGCACACTGCACCCGGCTGGCACCGTGCCTCTGAGGGTGTGGTTTCTGTGCCTACTTGGGGCCCCTCCAGTACTCCTCAAAATGCCCTCGGTCTGCCCTCTGACAATGCGGGTACTTACCTGCAAGCAGACTGGAACCAGAGTACCCCCTGTCTCCATAGGCGCCCAGGTTATTTTGGCTCCTGTTTGATCTCTGCACCTAACCGGCCCTGTGTTGCTGGTGCTGGGTGTTTGGGGTTACCTTGAACCCACAACGGTGGGCTACCTATGCCACGGAGACTGAACCTCTAAGTGTGGTACTTACCTCAGAAACTGTACTGTACTTACCTCCCCCAGGAACTGTTGAAAATTGCAGTGTCCACTTTTAAAATAGCTTTTGAACATTTTTAAGAAAACTGTGTACAATATTGAATTGATTCAAGGTCCTAACTATTACTATGCAAGTACCTTTCATTTAATATACTTACCTGCTAAATGAACCTTATGGCTCTAAAAATAATTTAACAAAATATTATTTTTCTATATAAAAACCTATTGGCCTGGAGTGAAGTCATTGAGTGTGTGTTTTCACTTATTGCTTGTGTGTGTTCAACAAATGCTTAACACTACCCTCTGATAAGCCTAACTGCTCGACCACTCTACCACAAATAGAGCATTAGTATTATCTATTATTGCCTCTATTATTGCCTCTGTCAAGCCTCTTGGGGAACCCCTGGACTCTGTGCACACTATGGGGGTCATTAAGACCCTGGCGGTCGGTGTAAATGTGGCGGTAGTACTACCAACAGGCTGGTGGTACATACCACCACATTATGACATTGGCTGAAGCCAACTCGCCAATATACCACGCTGACCGCCATGGCGGTAGCGTCCGCCGGGCTGGAGATAACAATCTCCAACCTGGCAGCCTCTACTTTACCGCCGGCTTCATTTTAACCCTGCCTACCGGTAGGCCCTACCAGTGACAGGGAGTTCCTTCCCTGTTACTGGTAGGAGGCCCTGCCACCCCCCCCTTACACTCCGCAGACACCCCCCTCCATCCATGCTCCCCCTTCTAATCCCCTTCATACACGCACACTCGCAGGCACACCCATACATTCACACACTCACTCACACAAGCATACATGCATTCATACATCCATTCATTCATGCATGCATTTGTACACACATTCATACTGACACGCATTCACATTTCCATTCATACACGCATTCTCACACATGCACACACACACGCTCACACTCACACATTCATGCACACCCCCCACACACACACACAACAGCCCCCACCCCCTCTCCTGTCGGAAACCTGACTTACCTTCGTCCAGGGGGGGTGCTACCCTCAGCAGCGCCCGCCAACAGAACACCTCCAGGCTGTATTATTTGATCTGCTGGTGGTAGCAGCGTCACTTTAACACCGTATGCCAGTATGCCACAACCGGATTTCTGCCCTTCTTGTGGCTGAAATCCTGCTGTGGTCATATTTTGGCTGAAGGCTGTTTTGGCGGCCGTCGCTTACCGCCAATGTTATAATGTGCCCCTGTTTCTCATTTTGATATAGTATATACAGAGTCAGCTTCCTACATTGGTGGATCAGCGGTGGGGTCTAAGACTTTGCATTAGCTGAACTACTCAGCCAATACCTTATCACACAACTAAATTCTAAAATTGTTATTAGAAAATTGATTTTTGAATTTTGACTATTTTTCCAAATTTTTAAAAGTCCTGCTAGGGCCTTGTGTAAGTCCCTGTTAGCATCTCTTTTTTAAGTTTAAAAGTTTTGTAAAAGTTAGGATTTAAGTACTAGAAGTAGTTTTTAGTTTCTTAAAAAGTAATCCCAACTTTAGAGACATAGGCCCTCATAGTGACATTGCTGGTAAATCCCGCTTACCGCCACGCTGACAGTCGCCAACATACTGCTGCGTTGGTTCACCATACTGTGACACACACACACATCAATCCGACAGAATACAGCCACATACACAAATCCGCCAGACCGTTACACCAACAAAACAACATCTATCAAATTATGACCCACGAATCACCACGGTGGACATTCAACAGCAGTAAACCATTGGCGGTACATACTGCCACCCTCAGAATGGACATCCACATACAAAACACCACATTGGCCTATACGAAAAACACACACCTGACACTCATACACACACCACACCCTCACACCCACACCACTATAAAACACACACCCACATTACCCACAACCCCTTACAAACACCAATTGCCACCAGGAGACTGCGAAGAAGAGCACAGATACAACTAAACACACACCACTCATACCCATACACCCCTCACGCACTCCACATCACACACCCCACCAAATTAGCCAACACACTGTGATGGGTCGCACCAGTCCGACCCACACTCTGATCTTGCTTGTGCTGTCGCTGCCCCTGACACCACGGAAGCGACCCAGGATGGCGGACTTCCCATTGGTTCCCTGCCGCCGCCGTGGGAACTGGAGATGGTCAAAAAGAGGCTTCCTCCCTTTTACGAGGAGGACAACAGGATTCGAAGCTGGAGTTGGAAGGAGCCGACAGGAGGAGAAGAACGAAGGACCATGGAGGACGCTGACCCGGAGGACACCGAAACTGCTCTTCGGAAGAGCAAACAGAAGCTGGGATCCAGAACCGTGGAGACCCGTTGTAGAGACGAGGATCGCTGGCCCCGGGGAGCAAGCGAGTGAGCCGCCACGCTTCAGGAGAAGCGTGGCCCATCCAGGTACGGGAGTTCAGGACGGGGAGAAAGTAGCGGGAGGCGGGAGGTGGAAGGAGATGGGTAAAAGAAAACACGGGCACTGCACTACGAGCACGGGGAAAAGCGGGAGGGAAGAGCAGTAAGCAAATGAGAAGGAAATAAGTGTAAGAATTGAATAAGGAATACAAGAGAAGACAAGGAGCCAAAAGAAACCAAGGGAAACAAAAGGAACAGGCCAAAGAGAAAGAAAAGGACAAGGACAGTAGAGAGACCTGTGCACCTACAATATTGCAGACAAAGAAAAGGAGAGACAAGAGGAAAATACAAGGGAGTAAGAGAAAGGAAAAGAACAGAAATCACGTTAACACCAGGGCAGAGGGGAAGACAGGAAAAGAGACTAAAGAATGTTTAAGAGGAGACAGCAAGGAGAGTAACAGAGAAGAAAGATAGGGAAACCAGGGAGTGAGAAAAGAAAGTGGAGAGAAGAGATAGAGAGAAAAGAAAAGAGGAAGGCAAAAACCACACACTTACTGTATCTATTTCTTTTCTGTTCCCACACGCTTCCCGCGAGGCCTCTGGAAGGAAAAGAAAGAAGAAGATGAGATGTAGCGGCCAGCAGGAAAAGACATTTAAACCCTCCAACCCACAAACCTGTCCAACAACCACATTATTTATACTGTCAAAAGACCAATAAAGGCAACTTACCTAAAACAAGAACCAAGCAGTCTGGTGTCATCGATTGGCCAGCCTCGTACAAAGTGGTGTCAGAAGTGGGATTTTTTTCCGGTCCCCTATAACCAAAATGGAGGAAAAACCCATCATGGCAGATGTCATAGCTCAACTAGCGGAAGGGCAACGCCATCTCCAGTTGATGTGGGAGCAACAAATGAAGGACGCTAAAGAGGAACATGAGGCTTTACAAACCGCACCTAAAAGTCAGGCCACAATCATGGGCAACAACCAACTTGTACACGAGACTGCCCTGAGCAAACTAACGGAAACCATTGCCCACACAAAGGTACATCCTAATGTACCAAGTAGTGTGCTACAAAAATATCAGGACCAGGAAGATCCTGACTCCTTCTTCCTTAATTTCGAGAGGGTGGCCAGCTCAGCTAGTTGGCCAGAAGAAAAATGGGGTCAGTACATTGCCCCACTGTTAACCGGACAGTTGCAAGCAACCTATCAAGCCATAAATCCTGCCTGTACTCTCCCTTATAAAGAGATCAAAAAGACCATACTAGAAAGAATAGGACTGGACAGCGAGAGCTATCGGACCAAGTTCCGACACATGAAATGGCTATTACAGGAAAGCCCGCGCACCCTTTATTACAGGGTCCAACATGCTGCTGGGCGATGGTTGCGGCCCACAGAAAAGACTTGTGAAGAGATGTTCGATGTCATAGTACTAGAACAATTTCTGGATGCCCTGCCCACTTCCACCCGGAACTGGGTTCGCCAACACCACGGGCTGAGCAATGAAACGGCCATTGAATTAACCTGTGCTTTTCACAGGAGCCCGGATTTTAGAGCCCATCCTAGCAGAAATCCCAGTATAGGAAAAGGAGTTCTCCCACGACCTCAGGGTTCACATGAACCTGAACAAGTACGTATACCCCATTCGGCCCAAACCCCATATCCCTTGACCGGACCTCAGTGTTATCATTGTTCAGAATGGGGTCACATCGCACGGTATTGTCCACAAAAAAAAGACATGTAAGAACCAATGGAAATTGGAGTGACAAAAGGAAGGGTATTCTGGGCAGGAGAGACAAAACCTACATATACCCTCCCTATTCTTCTTAATGGACAGGAGAAGGTAGCTCTGGTTGACTCAGGTTGCAGTCAGAGCGTGATACGTCAAGACCTGGTGGGGCCGAGACAAGGAGTGCCTCAGGCCCATGTATTAATCACCTGTGTCCATGGGGACCAAGCCTATTATCCGGTAGCTATGGTTAAGTTTCAGTGGAGGGGCGTGGAGGAACCCCTCAAGGTGGGGGTGTTGCCACACCTCGAAGAAGATATTATCATTGGGACAGACTATACGGCCTTTCCCCGGTTGTTAAGTAAATCAGGGGAGGAACACATGATGAAAAAATGGTGGGAAGAAGTACCCTATGATACTGAGGTAGCCGAAAACCAACCATCCAAACTCCATTTAAGTAAACGACAGAAAAGTATCCAGAGACGACAACATTGGGAGGAAAACTATGGAAATGCTAAGACACCGGGAGTCATGGGAAAGGTATACACAGTGGCAGGTGACTTTAGACAGAGTCAGAGGGATGACCCCTCCTTAAAGCATGCATTGGCGAAGACACCTAGTAACGAGGAAGCAGGGGTAGGACCAACCTTCCACATCCATAATCACCTTTTATATAGAATACCCCAGTCTGGCGGTGACCAACAGAGACAACTATTAGTCCCTGGCAGCTACCGAGCACAGTTTTTGCAGTTAGCTCATGGTGACCAAGGGGAAGGGCATCTCGGAAGGGACAAGACCGAGGAGGCCGTACTCCGAAAGTTTTACTGGCCCAGGATCTACGGGGATATACGTAGGAACTGCCAAAATTGTCAGAAATGCCAACTCTACAATCCTGTCACAGAACCCCTTGCCCCGTTACAACCCCTCCCTGTAATAGAAACCCCTTTTTCTAGGGTGGGCATGGACCTTATTGGTCCCCTCACTCCGTCCAGTAGAGGGAGACAATACGTCTTGGTGTTGGTGGACTATGCCACTCGGTATCCTGAGGCAATTCCCCTCCCCAGTATGCACACGAAAGTAGTAGCTCAAGCAATGATTGAGTTTTTTTCAAGGGTCGGTTTCCCTAAAGAGACCCTGACTGATCAGGGTACCCCATTTATATCCCGACTTATGGGGGAAGTCAGCAAAACCTTGGGAATAAAACAAATCAGGACCTCAGTATATCACCCCCAAACTGATGGTCTAGTGGAACGATACAATCGGACCATTAAATCATTACTCAGGAAGAGCATTGCAGAGGACGGAAGGGATTGGGAAAATAAACTACCCCTTGTACTTTATGCGATACGTACACATACTCAAACATCCCTTGGGCATAGTCCCTTCGAACTGTTATTTGGTCGACCCCCTCGCACTCTCCTCGAAATGTTAGTCAAACAGTGGGAAGAGACAGACGAGAAAGCCAAAGACCTCCTGACTTATACTAAAGAATTGAGAGAGAATCTGCAGTCTGTTTGGGATAAGGCCCACTCTAATCTCCGTGAAGCCCAAGACAAACAGAAGAAAGGCTATGATAACAGAAGTGTACTTCGTACTCTTAACGTCGGGGACAAGGCCCTGATCCTTCTCCCCAGTAGTGAAAATAAATTGTTAGCCAGGTGGCAAGGACCATACGAAGTATTTGAGCAGATCAACCCCACAACGTATAGATTGGCTCTTCCCCATAGGCCCAATAAAGAACAAATCTACCACATAAACCTGTTGAAAAAATGGCAGGAAACTGATATTATACACAAAGTCCAACATATCACAACAGACCATAGAGAAGACATACCATATCCCTCCTTTTCCCCTTCCCAAAACCCGGAGGAAAGTAAACCACAGATCAATACATCTCTTTCCGAGATGTAAAAAAAGTCTCTCTCGCAGACGATAAAGTCCTATACCGATGTTTTTTCTCAACAGCCCGGTCACACTACATTAGCAGAACACAGTATCTATACTAAGAGCGAGGCAACAGCCAGACAAAGACCCTATAGAGTTCCCGAGGCCAAGAAACCGTGATTGAACAAGAAGTCCAAAACATGTTACGGACAGGTATTATAGAGCCATCCAGTAGTCCCTGGTGTTCTCCTGTGGTATTAGTACCCAAACCAGATGGGACTACTCGATTTTGTGTAGACTACAAGAGAGTCAATGAACTTACTTATTTTGACACATATCCCATGCCCCGCATAGACGAGTTATTGGAAAAAATAGGGCACGCTAGGTTCATGTCCACTCTAGACCTGACAAAGGGGTATTGGCAGATCCCTTTGAAAGCAGGAGACAGAGAGAAAACTGCATTTGCTGTACCCTCCGGGTTGTACCAATTCACTGTCCTTCCTTTTGGGTTGCATGGAGCTCCCGCCACATTTCAGAGGTTAATGGATATGGTCTTACGTCCCCATCACTTGTATGCAGCAGCATATTTAGATGACATTGTGATATTTAGCGACACATGGTCTGACCACCTCCAACATTTAACAGCGGTCTTACAAGCATTAAGGGAAGCACGGTTAACTGCTAACCCCGAGAAGTGTAGACTGGGATTTACCACCATTAGATATTTAGGCTATGTCCTAGGACAGGGACAGGTCCGGCCGCAAATAGAGAAGGTGGAAGCTATTCAACAGATCCCGGTACCAACATCGAAAAAAGAAGTACGTGCCTTCCTCGGTCTAGTAGGGTATTGTAGAAGGTTTATACCCCAGTTCTCCACCATAGCTGAGCCCCTTACCAACTTACTGAGAAATTAGTCACCTAAAACCTTTTCCTCCTTATCTGAGGCTTGTATGCGCAGTTTCATCAGTCTCAGGAATGCTCTGTCTACTGACCCAGTGTTGTGTTGCCCCGACTTCAGTAGCCCCTTTTATTTACAAACTGATGCTTACGGAGTAGGACTAGGGGCTGTGTTGTCCCAACCGCAACCGGATGGTTCTGTCCACCCCATCTTCTACATTAGTAAAAAGCTTCTCCCACGGGAACAGCACTATCCTACCATTGAAAAGGAATGTCTGGCCATTAAGTGGGCCATTGAGTCCCTCCGTTATTATCTCAGTGGCCGTCCCTTCACCCTCTTGACGGATCATGCTCCTCTCACCTGGCTGGCTCGCAATAAGGACACCAACCCTCGGATCCTAAGGTAGTTTCTCTCTCTACAACCTTTTTCTTTCCAGGTGCTCCACTCTCCAGGCCGTCTCATGGTAGATGCAGACTTTCTCTCCCGACATCCTGCTCCTGAGCGTCATCGACAGATGCTCTCTAGGGGGAGTGTTTGTTATGGGTCGCACCAGTCTGACCCACACTCTGATCTTGCTTGTGCTGTCGCTGCCCCTGACACCACGGAAGCGACCCTGGAAGACGGACTTCCCATTGGTTCCCTGCCGCCGCTGTGGGAACTGGAGATGGTCAAAAAGAGGCTTCCTCCTTTTTACGAGGAGGACGACGGGATTCGGAGCTGGAGTTGGAAGGAACCGACAGGAGGAGAAGAACGAAGGACCACGGAGGACGCTGACCCGGAGGACGCCGAAACTGCTCTTCGGAAGAGCAAACAGAAGCTGGGATCCAGAACCGTGGAGACCCGTTGTAGAGACGAGGATCGCGGGCCCCGGGGAGCAAGCGAGTGAGCCGCCACGCTTCAGGAGAAGCGTGGCCCATCCAGGTACGGGAGTTCGGGATGGGGAGAAAGGAGCGGGAGGCGGGAGGTGGAAGGAGACGGGTAAAAGAAAACATGGGCACTGCACTACGAGCACGGGGAAAAGCGGGAGGGAAGAGGAGTAAGCAAATGAGAAGGAAATAAGTGTAAGAATCGGATAAGGAATACAAGAGAAGACAAGGAGCCAAGAGAAACCAAGGGAAACAAAAGGAACAGGCCAAAGAGAGAGAAAAGGACAAGGGCAGTAGAGAGACCAGTTCACCTACAATATTGCAGACAAAGAAAAGGAGAGACGAGAGGAAAATACAAGGGAGTAAGAGAAAGGAAAAGAAGAGAAATCACGCTAACACCAGGGCAGAGGGGAAGACAGGAAAAGAGACTCAAGAATGTTTAAGAGGAGACAGCAAGGAGAGTAACAGAGAAGAAAGATAGGGAAACCAGGGAGTGAGAAAAGAAAGTGGAGAGAAGAGATAGAGAGAAAAGAAAAGAGGAAGGCAAAAACCACACACTTACCGTATCTATTTCTTTTCTGTTCCCACACGCTTCCCGCGAGGCCTCTGGAAGGAAAAGAAAGAAGAAGATGAGATGTAGCGGCCAGCAGGAAAAGACATTTAAACCCTCCAACCCACAAACCTGTCCAACAACCACATTATTTATACTGTCAAAAGACCAATAAAGGCAACTTACCTAAAACAAGAACCAAGCAGTCTGGTGTCCTCGATTGGCCAGCCTCGTACAAAGTGGTGTCAGAAGTGGGATTTTTTTCCGGTCCCCTATAACCAAAATGGAGGAAAAACCCATCATGGCAGATGTCATAGCTCAACTAGCGGAAGGGCAACGCCATCTCCAGTTGATGTGGGAGCAACAAATGAAGGACGCTAAAGAGGAACATGAGGCTTTACAAACCGCACCTAAAAGTCAGGCCACAATCATGGGCAACAACCAACTTGTACACGAGACTGCCCTGAGCAAACTAACGGAAACCATTGCCCACACAAAGGTACATCCTAATGTACCAAGTAGTGTGCTACAAAAATATCAGGACCAGGAAGATCCTGACTCCTTCTTCCTTAATTTCGAGAGGGTGGCCAGCTCAGCTAGTTGGCCAGAAGAAAAATGGGGTCAGTACATTGCCCCACTGTTAACCGGACAGTTGCAAGCAACCTATCAAGCCATAAATCCTGCCTGTACTCTCCCTTATAAAGAGATCAAAAAGACCATACTAGAAAGAATAGGACTGGACAGCGAGAGCTATCGGACCAAGTTCCGACACATGAAATGGCTATTACAGGAAAGCCCGCGCACCCTTTATTACAGGGTCCAACATGCTGCTGGGCGATGGTTGCGGCCCACAGAAAAGACTTGTGAAGAGATGTTCGATGTCATAGTACTAGAACAATTTCTGGATGCCCTGCCCACTTCCACCCGGAACTGGGTTCGCCAACACCACGGGCTGAGCAATGAAACGGCCATTGAATTAACCTGTGCTTTTCACAGGAGCCCGGATTTTAGAGCCCATCCTAGCAGAAATCCCAGTATAGGAAAAGGAGTTCTCCCACGACCTCAGGGTTCACATGAACCTGAACAAGTACGTATACCCCATTCGGCCCAAACCCCATATCCCTTGACCGGACCTCAGTGTTATCATTGTTCAGAATGGGGTCACATCGCACGGTATTGTCCACAAAAAAAAGACATGTAAGAACCAATGGAAATTGGAGTGACAAAAGGAAGGGTATTCTGGGCAGGAGAGACAAAACCTACATATACCCTCCCTATTCTTCTTAATGGACAGGAGAAGGTAGCTCTGGTTGACTCAGGTTGCAGTCAGAGCGTGATACGTCAAGACCTGGTGGGGCCGAGACAAGGAGTGCCTCAGGCCCATGTATTAATCACCTGTGTCCATGGGGACCAAGCCTATTATCCGGTAGCTATGGTTAAGTTTCAGTGGAGGGGCGTGGAGGAACCCCTCAAGGTGGGGGTGTTGCCACACCTCGAAGAAGATATTATCATTGGGACAGACTATACGGCCTTTCCCCGGTTGTTAAGTAAATCAGGGGAGGAACACATGATGAAAAAATGGTGGGAAGAAGTACCCTATGATACTGAGGTAGCCGAAAACCAACCATCCAAACTCCATTTAAGTAAACGACAGAAAAGTATCCAGAGACGACAACATTGGGAGGAAAACTATGGAAATGCTAAGACACCGGGAGTCATGGGAAAGGTATACACAGTGGCAGGTGACTTTAGACAGAGTCAGAGGGATGACCCCTCCTTAAAGCATGCATTGGCGAAGACACCTAGTAACGAGGAAGCAGGGGTAGGACCAACCTTCCACATCCATAATCACCTTTTATATAGAATACCCCAGTCTGGCGGTGACCAACAGAGACAACTATTAGTCCCTGGCAGCTACCGAGCACAGTTTTTGCAGTTAGCTCATGGTGACCAAGGGGAAGGGCATCTCGGAAGGGACAAGACCGAGGAGGCCGTACTCCGAAAGTTTTACTGGCCCAGGATCTACGGGGATATACGTAGGAACTGCCAAAATTGTCAGAAATGCCAACTCTACAATCCTGTCACAGAAACCCTTGCCCCGTTACAACCCCTCCCCGTAATAGAAACCCCTTTTTCTAGGGTGGGCATGGACCTTATTGGTCCCCTCACTCCGTCCAGTAGAGGGAGACAATACGTCTTGGTGTTGGTGGACTATGCCACTCGGTATCCTGAGGCAATTCCCCTCCCCAGTATGCACACGAAAGTAGTAGCTCAAGCAATGATTGAGTTTTTTTCAAGGGTCGGTTTCCCTAAAGAGACCCTGACTGATCAGGGTACCCCATTTATATCCCGACTTATGGGGGAAGTCAGCAAAACCTTGGGAATAAAACAAATCAGGACCTCAGTATATCACCCCCAAACTGATGGTCTAGTGGAACGATACAATCGGACCATTAAATCATTACTCAGGAAGAGCATTGCAGAGGACGGAAGGGATTGGGAAAATAAACTACCCCTTGTACTTTATGCGATACGTACACATACTCAAACATCCCTTGGGCATAGTCCCTTCGAACTGTTATTTGGTCGACCCCCTCGCACTCTCCTCGAAATGTTAGTCAAACAGTGGGAAGAGACAGACGAGAAAGCCAAAGACCTCCTGACTTATACTAAAGAATTGAGAGAGAATCTGCAGTCTGTTTGGGATAAGGCCCACTCTAATCTCCGTGAAGCCCAAGACAAACAGAAGAAAGGCTATGATAACAGAAGTGTACTTCGTACTCTTAACGTCGGGGACAAGGCCCTGATCCTTCTCCCCAGTAGTGAAAATAAATTGTTAGCCAGGTGGCAAGGACCATACGAAGTATTTGAGCAGATCAACCCCACAACGTATAGATTGGCTCTTCCCCATAGGCCCAATAAAGAACAAATCTACCACATAAACCTGTTGAAAAAATGGCAGGAAACTGATATTATACACAAAGTCCAACATATCACAACAGACCATAGAGAAGACATACCATATCCCTCCTTTTCCCCTTCCCAAAACCCGGAGGAAAGTAAACCACAGATCAATACATCTCTTTCCGAGATGTAAAAAAAGTCTCTCTCGCAGACGATAAAGTCCTATACCGATGTTTTTTCTCAACAGCCCGGTCACACTACATTAGCAGAACACAGTATCTATACTAAGAGCGAGGCAACAGCCAGACAAAGACCCTATAGAGTTCCCGAGGCCAAGAAACCGTGATTGAACAAGAAGTCCAAAACATGTTACGGACAGGTATTATAGAGCCATCCAGTAGTCCCTGGTGTTCTCCTGTGGTATTAGTACCCAAACCAGATGGGACTACTCGATTTTGTGTAGACTACAAGAGAGTCAATGAACTTACTTATTTTGACACATATCCCATGCCCCGCATAGACGAGTTATTGGAAAAAATAGGGCACGCTAGGTTCATGTCCACTCTAGACCTGACAAAGGGGTATTGGCAGATCCCTTTGAAAGCAGGAGACAGAGAGAAAACTGCATTTGCTGTACCCTCCGGGTTGTACCAATTCACTGTCCTTCCTTTTGGGTTGCATGGAGCTCCTGCCACATTTCAGAGGTTAATGGATATGGTCTTACGTCCCCATCACTTGTATGCAGCAGCATATTTAGATGACATTGTGATATTTAGCGACACATGGTTTGACCACCTCCAACATTTAACAGCGGTCTTACAAGCATTAAGGGAAGCACGGTTAACTGCTAACCCCGAGAAGTGTAGACTGGGATTTACCACCATTAGATATTTAGGCTATGTCCTAGGACAGGGACAGGTCCGGCCGCAAATAGAGAAGGTGGAAGCTATTCAACAGATCCCGGTACCAACATCGAAAAAAGAAGTACGTGCCTTCCTCGGTCTAGTAGGGTATTGTAGAAGGTTTATACCCCAGTTCTCCACCATAGCTGAGCCCCTTACCAACTTACTGAGAAATTAGTCACCTAAAACCTTTTCCTCCTTATCTGAGGCTTGTATGCGCAGTTTCATCAGTCTCAGGAATGCTCTGTCTACTGACCCAGTGTTGTGTTGCCCCGACTTCAGTAGCCCCTTTTATTTACAAACTGATGCTTACGGAGTAGGACTAGGGGCTGTGTTGTCCCAACCGCAACCGGATGGTTCTGTCCACCCCATCTTCTACATTAGTAAAAAGCTTCTCCCACGGGAACAGCACTATCCTACCATTGAAAAGGAATGTCTGGCCATTAAGTGGGCCATTGAGTCCCTCCGTTATTATCTCAGTGGCCGTCCCTTCACCCTCTTGACGGATCATGCTCCTCTCACCTGGCTGGCTCGCAATAAGGACACCAACCCTCGGATCCTAAGGTAGTTTCTCTCTCTACAACCTTTTTCTTTCCAGGTGCTCCACTCTCCAGGCCGTCTCATGGTAGATGCAGACTTTCTCTCCCGACATCCTGCTCCTGAGCGTCATCGACAGATGCTCTCTAGGGGGAGTGTTTGTTATGGGTCGCACCAGTCTGACCCACACTCTGATCTTGCTTGTGCTGTCGCTGCCCCTGACACCACGGAAGCGACCCTGGAAGACGGACTTCCCATTGGTTCCCTGCCGCCGCTGTGGGAACTGGAGATGGTCAAAAAGAGGCTTCCTCCTTTTTACGAGGAGGACGACGGGATTCGGAGCTGGAGTTGGAAGGAACCGACAGGACGAGAAGAACGAAGGACCACGGAGGACGCTGACCCGGAGGACGCCGAAACTGCTCTTCGGAAGAGCAAACAGAAGCTGGGATCCAGAACCGTGGAGACCCGTTGTAGAGACGAGGATCGCGGGCCCCGGGGAGCAAGCGAGTGAGCCGCCACGCTTCAGGAGAAGCGTGGCCCATCCAGGTACGGGAGTTCGGGATGGGGAGAAAGGAGCGGGAGGCGGGAGGTGGAAGGAGACGGGTAAAAGAAAACATGGGCACTGCACTACGAGCACGGGGAAAAGCGGGAGGGAAGAGGAGTAAGCAAATGAGAAGGAAATAAGTGTAAGAATCGGATAAGGAATACAAGAGAAGACAAGGAGCCAAGAGAAACCAAGGGAAACAAAAGGAACAGGCCAAAGAGAGAGAAAAGGACAAGGGCAGTAGAGAGACCAGTTCACCTACAATATTGCAGACAAAGAAAAGGAGAGACGAGAGGAAAATACAAGGGAGTAAGAGAAAGGAAAAGAAGAGAAATCACGCTAACACCAGGGCAGAGGGGAAGACAGGAAAAGAGACTCAAGAATGTTTAAGAGGAGACAGCAAGGAGAGTAACAGAGAAGAAAGATAGGGAAACCAGGGAGTGAGAAAAGAAAGTGGAGAGAAGAGATAGAGAGAAAAGAAAAGAGGAAGGCAAAAACCACACACTTACCGTATCTATTTCTTTTCTGTTCCCACACGCTTCCCGCGAGGCCTCTGGAAGGAAAAGAAAGAAGAAGATGAGATGTAGCGGCCAGCAGGAAAAGACATTTAAACCCTCCAACCCACAAACCTGTCCAACAACCACATTATTTATACTGTCAAAAGACCAATAAAGGCAACTTACCTAAAACAAGAACCAAGCAGTCTGGTGTCATCGATTGGCCAGCCTCGTACAAAGTGGTGTCAGAAGTGGGATTTTTTTCCGGTCCCCTATAACCAAAATGGAGGAAAAACCCATCATGGCAGATGTCATAGCTCAACTAGCGGAAGGGCAACGCCATCTCCAGTTGATGTGGGAGCAACAAATGAAGGACGCTAAAGAGGAACATGAGGCTTTACAAACCGCACCTAAAAGTCAGGCCACAATCATGGGCAACAACCAACTTGTACACGAGACTGCCCTGAGCAAACTAACGGAAACCATTGCCCACACAAAGGTACATCCTAATGTACCAAGTAGTGTGCTACAAAAATATCAGGACCAGGAAGATCCTGACTCCTTCTTCCTTAATTTCGAGAGGGTGGCCAGCTCAGCTAGTTGGCCAGAAGAAAAATGGGGTCAGTACATTGCCCCACTGTTAACCGGACAGTTGCAAGCAACCTATCAAGCCATAAATCCTGCCTGTACTCTCCCTTATAAAGAGATCAAAAAGACCATACTAGAAAGAATAGGACTGGACAGCGAGAGCTATCGGACCAAGTTCCGACACATGAAATGGCTATTACAGGAAAGCCCGCGCACCCTTTATTACAGGGTCCAACATGCTGCTGGGCGATGGTTGCGGCCCACAGAAAAGACTTGTGAAGAGATGTTCGATGTCATAGTACTAGAACAATTTCTGGATGCCCTGCCCACTTCCACCCGGAACTGGGTTCGCCAACACCACGGGCTGAGCAATGAAACGGCCATTGAATTAACCTGTGCTTTTCACAGGAGCCCGGATTTTAGAGCCCATCCTAGCAGAAATCCCAGTATAGGAAAAGGAGTTCTCCCACGACCTCAGGGTTCACATGAACCTGAACAAGTACGTATACCCCATTCGGCCCAAACCCCATATCCCTTGACCGGACCTCAGTGTTATCATTGTTCAGAATGGGGTCACATCGCACGGTATTGTCCACAAAAAAAAGACATGTAAGAACCAATGGAAATTGGAGTGACAAAAGGAAGGGTATTCTGGGCAGGAGAGACAAAACCTACATATACCCTCCCTATTCTTCTTAATGGACAGGAGAAGGTAGCTCTGGTTGACTCAGGTTGCAGTCACAGCGTGATACGTCAAGACCTGGTGGGGCCGAGACAAGGAGTGCCTCAGGCCCATGTATTAATCACCTGTGTCCATGGGGACCAAGCCTATTATCCGGTAGCTATGGTTAAGTTTCAGTGGAGGGGCGTGGAGGAACCCCTCAAGGTGGGGGTGTTGCCACACCTCGAAGAAGATATTATCATTGGGACAGACTATACGGCCTTTCCCCGGTTGTTAAGTAAATCAGGGGAGGAACACATGATGAAAAAATGGTGGGAAGAAGTACCCTATGATATTGAGGTAGCCGAAAACCAACCATCCAAACTCCATTTAAGTAAACGACAGAAAAGTATCCAGAGACGACAACATTGGGAGGAAAACTATGGAAATGCTAAGACACCGGGAGTCATGGGAAAGGTATACACAGTGGCAGGTGACTTTAGACAGAGTCAGAGGGATGACCCCTCCTTAAAGCATGCATTGGCGAAGACACCTAGTAACGAGGAAGCAGGGGTAGGACCAACCTTCCACATCCATAATCACCTTTTATATAGAATACCCCAGTATGGCGGTGACCAACAGAGACAACTATTAGTCCCTGGCAGCTACCGAGCACAGTTTTTGCAGTTAGCTCATGGTGACCAAGGGGAAGGGCATCTCGGAAGGGACAAGACCGAGGAGGCCGTACTCCGAAAGTTTTACTGGCCCAGGATCTACGGGGATATACGTAGGAACTGCCAAAATTGTCAGAAATGCCAACTCTACAATCCTGTCACAGAACCCCTTGCCCCGTTACAACCCCTCCCCGTAATAGAAACCCCTTTTTCTAGGGTGGGCATGGACCTTATTGGTCCCCTCACTCCGTCCAGTAGAGGGAGACAATACGTCTTGGTGTTGGTGGACTATGCCACTCGGTATCCTGAGGCAATTCCCCTCCCCAGTATGCACACGAAAGTAGTAGCTCAAGCAATGATTGAGTTTTTTTCAAGGGTCGGTTTCCCTAAAGAGACCCTGACTGATCAGGGTACCCCATTTATGTCCCGACTTATGGGGGAAGTCAGCAAAACCTTGGGAATAAAACAAATCAGGACCTCAGTATATCACCCCCAAACTGATGGTCTAGTGGAACGATACAATCGGACCATTAAATCATTACTCAGGAAGAGCATTGCAGAGGACGGAAGGGATTGGGAAAATAAACTACCCCTTGTACTTTATGCGATACGTACACATACTCAAACATCCCTTGGGCATAGTCCCTTCGAACTGTTATTTGGTCGACCCCCTCGCACTCTCCTCGAAATGTTAGTCAAACAGTGGGAAGAGACAGACGAGGAAGCCAAAGACCTCCTGACTTATACTAAAGAATTGAGAGAGAATCTGCAGTCTGTTTGGGATAAGGCCCACACTAATCTCCGTGAAGCCCAAGACAAACAGAAGAAAGGCTATGATAACAGAAGTGTACTTCGTACTCTTAACGTCGGGGACAAGGCCCTGATCCTTCTCCCCAGTAGTGAAAATAAATTGTTAGCCAGGTGGCAAGGACCATACGAAGTATTTGAGCAGATCAACCCCACAACGTATAGATTGGCTCTTCCCCATAGGTCCAATAAAGAACAAATCTACCACATAAACCTGTTGAAAAAATGGCAGGAAACTGATATTATACACAAAGTCCAACATATCACAACAGACCATAGAGAAGACATACCATATCCCTCCTTTTCCCCTTCCCAAAACCCGGAGGAAAGTAAACAACAGATCAATACATCTCTTTCTGAGATGTAAAAAAAGTCTCTCTCGCAGACGATAAAGTCCTATACCGATGTTTTTTCTCAACAGCCCGGTCACACTACATTAGCAGAACACAGTATCTATACTAAGAGCGAGGCAACAGCCAGACAAAGACCCTATAGAGTTCCCGAGGCCAAGAAAACCGTGATTGAACAAGAAGTCCAAAACATGTTACGGACAGGTATTATAGAGCCATCCAGTAGTCCCTGGTGTTCTCCTGTGGTATTAGTACCCAAACCAGATGGGACTACTCGATTTTGTGTAGACTACAAGAGAGTCAATGAACTTACTTATTTTGACGCATATCCCATGCCCCGCATAGACGAGTTATTGGAAAAAATAGGGCACGCTAGGTTCATGTCCACTCTAGACCTGACAAAGGGGTATTGGCAGATCCCTTTGAAAGCAGGAGACAGAGAGAAAACTGCATTTGCTGTACCCTCCGGGTTGTACCAATTCACTGTCCTTCCTTTTGGGTTGCATGGAGCTCCCGCCACATTTCAGAGGTTAATGGATATGGTCTTACGTCCCCATCACTTGTATGCAGCAGCATATTTAGATGACATTGTGATATTTAGCGACACATGGTCTGACCACCTCCAACATTTAACAGCGGTCTTACAAGCATTAAGGGAAGCACGGTTAACTGCTAACCCCGAGAAGTGTAGACTGGGATTTACCACCATTAGATATTTAGGCTATGTCCTAGGACAGGGACAGGTCCGGCCGCAAATAGAGAAGGTGGAAGCTATTCAACAGATCCCGGTACCAACATCGAAAAAAGAAGTACGTGCCTTCCTCGGTCTAGTAGGGTATTGTAGAAGGTTTATACCCCAGTTCTCCACCATAGCTGAGCCCCTTACCAACTTACTGAGAAATTAGTCACCTAAAACCTTTTCCTCCTTATCTGAGGCTTGTATGCGCAGTTTCATCAGTCTCAGGAATGCTCTGTCTACTGACCCAGTGTTGTGTTGCCCCGACTTCAGTAGCCCCTTTTATTTACAAACTGATGCTTACGGAGTAGGACTAGGGGCTGTGTTGTCCCAACCGCAACCGGATGGTTCTGTCCACCCCATCTTCTACATTAGTAAAAAGCTTCTCCCGCGGGAACAGCACTATCCTACCATTGAAAAGGAATGTCTGGCCATTAAGTGGGCCATTGAGTCCCTCCGTTATTATCTCAGTGGCCGTCCCTTCACCCTCTTGACGGATCATGCTCCTCTCACCTGGCTGGCTCGCAATAAGGACACCAACCCTCGGATCCTAAGGTAGTTTCTCTCTCTACAACCTTTTTCTTTCCAGGTGCTCCACTCTCCAGGCCGTCTCATGGTAGATGCAGACTTTCTCTCCCGACATCCTGCTCCTGAGCGTCATCGACAGATGCTCTCTAGGGGGAGTGTTTGTTATGGGTCGCACCAGTCTGACCCACACTCTGATCTTGCTTGTGCTGTCGCTGCCCCTGACACCACGGAAGCGACCCTGGAAGACGGACTTCCCATTGGTTCCCTGCCGCCGCTGTGGGAACTGGAGATGGTCAAAAAGAGGCTTCCTCCTTTTTACGAGGAGGACGACGGGATTCGGAGCTGGAGTTGGAAGGAACCGACAGGAGGAGAAGAACGAAGGACCACGGAGGACGCTGACCCGGAGGACGCCGAAACTGCTCTTCGGAAGAGCAAACAGAAGCTGGGATCCAGAACCGTGGAGACCCGTTGTAGAGACGAGGATCGCGGGCCCCGGGGAGCAAGCGAGTGAGCCGCCACGCTTCAGGAGAAGCGTGGCCCATCCAGGTACGGGAGTTCGGGATGGGGAGAAAGGAGCGGGAGGCGGGAGGTGGAAGGAGACGGGTAAAAGAAAACATGGGCACTGCACTACGAGCACGGGGAAAAGCGGGAGGGAAGAGGAGTAAGCAAATGAGAAGGAAATAAGTGTAAGAATCTGATAAGGAATACAAGAGAAGACAAGGAGCCAAGAGAAACCAAGGGAAACAAAAGGAACAGGCCAAAGAGAAAGAAAAGGACAAGGGCAGTAGAGAGACCAGTGCACCTACAATATTGCAGACAAAGAAAAGGAGAGACGAGAGGAAAATACAAGGGAGTAAGAGAAAGGAAAAGAAGAGAAATCACGCTAACACCAGGGCAGAGGGGAAGACAGGAAAAGAGACTCAAGAATGTTTAAGAGGAGACAGCAAGGAGAGTAACAGAGAAGAAAGATAGGGAAACCAGGGAGTGAGAAAAGAGAGTGGAGAGAAGAGATAGAGAGAAAAGAAAAGAGGAAGGCAAAAACCACACACTTACCGTATCTTTTTCTTTTCTGTTCCCACACGCTTCCCGCGAGGCCTCTGGAAGGAAAAGAAAGACGAAGACGAGATGTAGCAGCCAGCAGGAAAAGACATTTAAACCCTCCAACCCACAAAACTGTCCAACAACCACATTATTTATACTGTCAAAAGACCAATAAAGGCAACTTACCTAAAACAAGAACCAAGCAGTCTGGTGTCATCGATCGGCCAACCTCATACACACACCCTCACCAACTCACATCACACAACACCCATGAAATCACAAAGGCACCCCCATTTCACTGAGGAGGAGTTAAGGGCCATGGTGGAGGAAATTGTCAGGGTAGAGCCACAGCTCTTTGGAGCACAGGTAAAGCAAATATCCATCACAAGGAAGATGGAGCTATGGTGGAGAATTGTGGACAGGGTCAATGCCGTGGGACCTAGCACCCAAGAACAAGGGACGACATCAGGAAGAGGTGGTACGACCTATGGGGAAGGTACGTTACATAGCAGCAAGGCACCAGCTCGCCATACAGAGGACTGGCGGTGGACCCCAACCTCCTCCCCCACAGCTCACAGCATGGAGGAACAAGTACTGGCATTACTGCATCCTGAGGGACTCACTGGAGTAGCCGGATGACTGGACACTGGTAAGTCAACATTTACCACTTATCATCCCCCATACCTGCATGCCATCACACCCCCTCACCCTCACTCCAATCACTCCACTCCATCCCACACACTGTACCTACACATCTCAATAACCCCAATGCCAAGCCCTGCATGCCATACCAATGCATGGACACCCCTCCCAGCCCTGCATATCCACCCATCACTAAAGCATGCACAGCATAGGGAAACAAACAATCCCAGAATACATCACCATACACAAGCAAAAGCTGGCGGGGCAACACCAACCATAGAGGGGAAACCAGGGATGTACAATATGTCACACACATTAAGCATAATACATCACTTACATCCCCACAGGTACCCCAGCCAATGTCAGTGGAGAGGAGGAGTCCCCCAACAGAAGAGGCCCCCAGTGATGACAGTAACTCTGGACTTCTGGATCTGGAGGACCTACCTGGCCCATCAGGGACCAGTGGACAGCCGGTCACCCAAGCACAATCACAGACCACCACAGAGCCTCGCCATCAGGATCCAAAACCACAGCACCCACCCAGCGTACCCAAACCTCTGTCCCAAGGACACGTCAATCAGCAGTGTGCCCACCTGTACAGGGACCCCAGGCCACCTCACCCTCAAGACAATCAGGGACCTGGGGTCAGTGGCAGTGGACACGCCGTTCAGGGGACAGAGGCACAGGCCAACAGGGACACTGGGAGGACTGCTGTGCACCAGGGGGAGGACAGGACTAGGGAACCGACTCTCCAGGAGGCACTCTCCGAGATCCTGGGAGTCTACCAACACTCCCAGGACATGATGGGCCAGATCCTAGACAATGTGTAGGAGAACAGGCAGCTGAAGGAGGGACAGTATCAGGGGATTAGGGAGGACTTGCAGGCCATTAACAACACCCTGATCTCCATAGGAGGGGTGCTGGCAGACATGGCCAACATCATGAGGGAGGCAACAGCACACTAGCGGGCCCCAACCACTAGCTAGTCAACTGAACAGCCCTCCACTTCCACTGCTGCTAGAGGACAGGACACACAGGCCACCAGCACCCCTCCCCTTGCAGAAGGTGAACCGCCCGCTAACGTTCCCTTCAAACCAGGCAGAAGCCAGAGACACTTGCCAAGACCACCACCAGGAAATGAGACTCTCCTGATTGTCCCCCTTGTGTCCCACTCAGTCACCTTGTCCACCTTGAACTGATATTGCTCTCCTTCCTAGGGTCCATTGGACACTGCACCAGTACTACAAACAGACTGGAACAATACCCTGGACTTTCCTTCATCATCACCCCATTCCATTGCACTTTCCCCTCAATTTCTTAGGACTACAATAAACACTCTTGGACAAAACTCGACTACTAGTATTTCATGTATTGTAATTTTGTATTGATGGAAACAGCTACATCCATTGCAAATGAACTGTGCATTGTGAGAGCATAGAAATAATGGCCTGTAGGTAGCTGTAGTGATCACATCAGGACATTGTTGTCATATCACCAACATCTGTAAAATGATAATCCATAGTTGACAGTAAGTAGAGGTAAAAAGTGGGTAAAGCCATCATACCACAGCCACACTGAATACACCAAGTCATAGAAATGTGAATTTGCACTGTCTCACCTGTGTGTCATTGGAAGTACTGATGGATAACTGATGTTCTTTTGTCCACATCCTCATCCTCACTGTCGTCAGGGTCCACTGCTGCCACAGGGGCATCTCCAGTCTCACCCTCCTGCAGAAAGGGTACATGGTGTCTGAGGGCCAGATTGTTCAACATGCAGCATGCCACAACTATCTGGCAGACCTTCTCGGGTGAGTAGCACAGGGACCCACCAGTCAGATGGAGGCACCTGAACCTGGCCTTCAGGAGTTCGAAGGTCCTCTCAATTATCCTTCTGGTTCACCCATGTGCCTCATTATAACGTTCTTCAGGCCTTGTCCTGGCATTCCTCACGAGGGTCAGCAGCCACAATAGGTTTGGGTAGCCAGAGACACCTGCAGGTATTGAGGGACAACATTTAGCTACACACTATCCTATTAGGTTAACATCAGAGGCATACACCAACATACACCGGGTGGGGATCAAGGCTCACCTATAAGCCACACCCTGTGCCTCTGTAGTTGGCCCATCACATTTTGGATGCTGCTGTTCCTCAGGACAAAGGCATTATGCACCGACCCAGGATACTTCGCATTGACGTGGGAGATGTACTGGTCCGCCAGGCACACCATCTGCACATTCATGGAGTGGAGTGGTACACCTGTTCATTCTGTTGGGGGGAACAAACGCAATATGTGTCCCGTCAATCGCACCAATAATATTGGGGATATGTCCCATTGCATAGAATACGGCCTTCACAGTGGCCAGATCTCCCACCTGGGGGAAAGCTATGTAGCTGCACATGTGTTTTACCAGGGCAGACAAAACTCTTGTCAGCACGATTGAGAACATTGGCTATGACATTCCTGCTGCCAAGCCCACTGTCACTTGGAAAGAACCAGTTGCTAGGAAATGGAGCACTGATAGCACTTGCACGAGAGGGGGGATCCCAGTGGGATGACGGATAGCTGATATCAGGTCAGGCTTCAACTGGGCACACAGCTCTGTGATTGTGGCCCTGTCCAGTCTGTAGGTGAGTATAATGTGCTTGTCCTCCAGTGTAGCGAAGTCCGCCAGGGTTCTCTACACAGGGGTATGTCTCCATCTCCTATTCATCCGCAGTGGTAGGTATCTAAGGGACACAAGAGTGAGTAGGCTGTCACAATCTGAACAACTAAACCACAACAGCAGTCCACATTGTGCAATTATGTATTGGGACAGTGTCAATTTCTAAATATGTGCCTATTTATCCTGTGACGCAGCAATTATCGATAGGCCTGTGCACCCTCCCCTGGAATGGCGACCGCCTGTCCTGTGTAGAGGGGCAGGTGGAAGTGAGGTAATTCCGCTGATTTTGGTCGTCGTGGCGGTAGGCGGTCGTGAACCGCCATGCAGTTCCTAATTGGATAATATTGGGCCCTATGGAGTACAGTGGCCAATGGGCATGTACGCCGGTGGTGACGGTGTACACAGCCATGGGCTTGACCCCCATTTTGTAAATCATTCCTCACTCGTTTCCTGACCTTCAACAGGAGAAGACCTACATTGCATGTGCTGCTGTGACCTATGTCTGGAACCAAGAATGGCCTGTGTGCCTGGGGAAAGGGCCCCAGCCTTCACTTGGGAGGAGTTGGAGCGACTTGTGGATGGGGTCCTACCCCAGTACGGAATGCTGTATGGGCCCCCAGACCAACAGGTGAGTACACTGTGGGCACAATTCATGTGGCATGGATGCATGGAGATGTGTGTGAAGTCATTGTGTAAAGGGGGGATTATCTGTCGGTGGTGTACATGTTGTGCTCTGGGCAATGTGTGTGCCAATGGTGATGGAAACGGTTATGGTGGGCCATGTGTGTGACAGGCTGGACTTTTATTTTAATGGTGTTCTCCTGTCTTTATAGCTTCTGCAGGTCAGCGTCCATCAAAAGAAGGGATTATGGCGTGCCATCGCCAGGGAGGTCCGGACCCTGGATGTCTATGGCAGGCAGAGCACCTGCTGTCGGAAACGGTGGGAGGACCTGAGAAGCTGAGCACGGAAGACCGCAGAGGCCCAACTGGGAATGGCCTCCCAATGAGAAAAGGGTGCCCGTCAGACCCTGACCCCCCTGATGGCCCGCATACTGGTAGTTGCATACCGTGAGCTGGATGGGCGCTTGAGGGAATCACAGAAGCCATAAGAGGGTGAGTACAGTGGGTATCATTACATATTTTGGCTGGTGGGGTAGTATCTGGGTGGTGTTTGTGTGTTAGTGGATGCCCCTAAGGCCAGGCCAGACATTGCAGCGTGGGTCCTCTGAAGGGTAATGGTTGCATGGCAAATACTTGTAACCTAGCTTGTTAGTAGTCATTTTCAGGCAGGGCATCGTGGGTCCCAGGTGTGCTGCAGTGGTGTGTGCTCTTCATCATGCCTTGGTGACTAGCCATATCACTGGTAGTGCAATGCATATTGCTTAGGCCTGTTCCCTGTGTGTGAGGGTGCTGTGTCCGCCATGGGTGGTGTTGGTGCAGTAATTGACCCAGTGTTTCCTTTTCCTCTCTCCTCCCTTTTTTGTTCTGTTGTCCTGTCCGTGTGTGCATTAGCATCATCTGGCAGAGGAGCAGGGGCACCGGCGACAGAGGGAGCTGCGTCCCACAGGACCCTGGAGGCAGAGTTCACCGACGCCAAGGGATCCAGTGGGACAGAGGGTGAGGGGAGCACCACGGCGGAGACAGGAGGAGATGACACCGACTAAGATACCTCCTCCAATGGTAGCTCCCTGGTGGTGGCAGACACCTCTGTGACCACCCGAGCTGCAGATACAGCTGCCACTCCCGTACCAGCACCACCCTTCCAGTAGCCCCTCAGCGAGTTGCCTGTGCCCGCTCACCCGGGAGGGTGGGCATCTCCTTCGCCCCAGGCACCTCAGGCCCTGCCACAGTGAGCCCTGCTGCCCTGAGTGAGGAGACTATTGACCTTCTGAGATACATCTCTGTAGGGCAGTCAACCATTGTGAATGCCATCCAGGGACTGGCATCCCAGATGCAGCAATGCAATGCATTCCTGGAGGGCATTCAAGGTGAACTGGCAGCCCAAAGAGATCGATTCAGGCTCTGGACCCCTCTCTGATGGCAGCCATTGTCCCTGTTTCTACTGTCCCCCCTCCAACTACTTCCCAGTCCCACTCCCCTTAACCCCAACCCATCCCAGCCACACATATAGACTAGCATGCAAACAAGGCAACACACAAGAGAAGCACAGGCAAACACAAGCACCACACTTCATCCCCTACGCACTCACAAAAAAGCATACAGTTGCAGATATGACAACATCCACTGCGTCCACTGTCTCCCCCTCCTATTCCTCCTCCAGCTCCCTCCTAATCACGTCCACACTCACACCTGCATGCACAACATCTACATCCACTATCAGCATCACCACACCAAGCAGAACACACACCTCATTGGCAGACACCTCCACAACAACCATGCACGCGTCCCTTGTGTCCTCTCCCACCGTGTCTGTCTCCCCCACCTAAGGGACACAAACGCAAGCATTCATACACCCAACAGCCACCCACCTCACATCAGCATACAGCCCATGCACCTGCACCCAAGTCCAGCAAACACACACCTCCAACAACCACTCCCTCATCCTGTCACGGTTTCGGGCGGGTCTGATCAGGATTATGGTTGGGACACCCCTTGAGGTCACCGAATATCCTAGAGAGGTAGCGTGCTGGGGCAGAAGAGCAGCTAAAGGCATACACAGAAAGGACAGCTATGGACAGGCACAGGAAACAGGAAAGTAAAAGCAGAGCAACCCTTGTGTGAACAAACAGGAGACGGATTACCAGTGGACAAACACGCTGGGGTTGTACACAGATTAAGGCGCAGAACCTCCCACAGTGACAGGGAATCTCAATGCCTCTGTGCAGTTTGCTCTTACAGATAGTCACCCTGCCAGCCCCATAGAAAGGAGGCAGCAGAAGTGATTCTGTCTCTGGACCCTAGAGCACAAACAAGGATAGTACTTACATACACAGGACACGCTCTTGTGGGTCCAGCTGGAAACACAGTGGCGATTCCTGAGAAAACAGCAATAGCACACTGTCACTGACCAGACACAAAGAACCAAGAAGAAACAGAAACAGGGAACAAACAAAGAGGCAGAGGCAAGAACTAGGAACAGGCTCAGGCTGAAGCAAAGGCAGGACTAGGACTTGAAAACAGGGCGCAAACTTCTGGCTGGGACAAACAGAGACAGGACTGGGAAACTGAGAGCAGGCTCTGGCTGGAACAGGCAAGGACAGGGCTGGAATACAGGGAGTAGGAAATTAGCAGTAAACAGGACTGGGAAACAGAGAGAAGGTTCAGGCTGAAACAAGGCAGGAGCAGGGCAGAGAAACAGGGAGCAGGCTCTGGAAGAAACTAACAGGTACAAGACTAAGAGATAGGGAGCAGACTCTGGCTGGAACAATCAGGAGCAAGGCAGAGAAACAGGAAACAGGATCAAGCTGGAACAGAACAGGAACAGGAACAAAACTGGAACACCATCCGAAAAAGGGTCTGTAACACAAAGGAATCGAAGTCCGATGCACGACAAGGATCTTGAGGAAATGGCTGCTTATAAGCAGTTCCAAACTGGGCTGCACAGGAGAGGTCTCAGGTGTGTGTAGTTTCAGACACTTGCAAGTCCTGGAGGAGAGGATCCGGTGAAATGGAGCAACTGGACTTCTCCCATAGGAAACAATGGGAAACAGAATCCGGGTTTTCCTGACTACCAAGCTGTGCATTATGGGATTTGCAGTCCCAGGAAGCAAATGTAGTCCTACACAAGTGTACCATGGAGAAAAGAGAAACAAACAGGAGTCAGCAAGGGACTCTAGATAGGTGTTCAAGGTGATTCCCAGGCTTCTGACAGTCCCCTTACAGCGCCCCCTGGAAATGGGATGACCGAGTCGTAACACATCCTCCACTCCCATTACTCCTCCCTCCTCCCGCCCCACCGTCCCTAAAAAGCTTTTCCTTTCCCAATTTGACCTCTTCCCTACTCCTCCCCCCGTCCTGCACGTATGGGCAGGGTACCAAGGAAGGACACACCACCTACTCGTGGTGGTAAGGATACCAGACCTCTAACACAGAAGGGGAAGGAGCCAGCACCACCAGGGAAGAAGGGGAAGTGGCCTGCACCACCAGGGAAGAGAGTGAAGAGTCCTGCACCACCAGGGAAGAGTGTGAAGAGTCCTGCACCACCAGGGAAGAGTGTGAAGGGGCCCGTGCCACCTGTGAAGAACGGGAAGGGGCCTGCACCAGCTGTGAAGAAGGGGAAGGAGCCTGCACCACCAGGCAGAGAGGGGAAGAGCCCATCCACCCCTGCCAGGAAGTGTAAGGGACCCACGACCCCTGGACAGGATGAGACAAGGCACTCTATGCCAGCGGAAGCTCTCAGGATAACACCGCCACCACCACCAGCTTTCACGGGGCCCACACCGCCAGCTGGGGAAGTTCAGTCATCTGACAGTGCAGGGTCTGCCCAGGAGGATCCTCAAACCAGCACCACAATGCAGCTATCGGACAGTGTAGGGACTGCCCAGTAGGCTCCTCAAACCACCACCACAATGCAGCCATCAGGGAAAGCAGGGGCTGCCCGGGAGGTTCCTCCAACCACCACCACTGTGCAGCCATTGGACAGTGCAGAGGCTGCTCAAGAGTCTCCTCCAACCACCACCACAGTGCAGCTGTCACCGCCAGCGGATGCCATGTAGGCCACCATCCAGAGCCTGCTGTGCAGGCTGCCCCCTCCAGAACCAGTGGCCAAGTCACCCACTTGAGAGACTGTGGCCTTTCACTTCCCAGGACAAAGCAATGGGAATGGAGCCCCATCCAGAACAAGTGGGCAAGCCACCCACTTGAGAGACTGTGGCCTTGCACCCCCCAGGACAAAGCAATGGGCATGTTGCCCCATCCAGAACCAGTGGGCAAGTCATCCACTTGAGAGACTGTGGCCTTGCAAACCCCAGGAAAAAGCAATGGGCATGTTGCCCCCTCCAGAACCAGTGGGCAAGTCACCAACTTCAGTGACTGTGGCCTTGCACTCCCCAGGACAAAGCAATGGGCATGGAGCCCCATCCAGAAACAGTGGGCAAATCACCCACTTGAGAGACTGTGGCCTTGCAACCCCCAGGACAAAGCACTATGCATGTTGCCCAGTCCAGAACCAGTGGGCAAGTCACCCACTCCATAGATTGTGGCCTTGCACTCCCCAGGACAAAGCAATGGGCATGGAGCCCCATCCAGAACCAGTGAGCAAGTCACCCACATCACAGACTGTGGCCTTGCACTTTCCAGGACAAAGCAATGGGCATGTTGCCCCCTCCAAAACCAGTGGGCAAGTCACCCACTTGAGAGACTGTGGCCTTGCGCTCCTCAGGACAAAGCAGTGGGCATGGAGCCCAATCCAGAACCAGTGGGGAAGTACCCCCCCATCCCCTGAGATGCCTTCCCACTTGCAAAATGAGACCCCTGCAGTTTTGTCTCTGGCTGTGTCAGGATACAGGTTGGGCCTTGGACTGTGCCCTGTGGCCTTGTGTGCCCTTATGACTTTGGACTGGGCATAGGCCCTTTATGGACATTTGTATGTATTTGGTTTGTGTGGCGGGTTTTGCTATGCTAATACATTGTCATTACTCCAGCATTGTGGTTCATGTTTTATTATGCCATGTGTCGTGTGCCATTGGTTTACGTGTGCAGCTGGTTGTGTGTATGATGTGTGAGTGTCAGGTGTGTGTTGTGCATGTATGTGTCACTCTCGTTTTCCTCCCACCCTCTCTTTTGTGCTAGGTGGCTGTACTCACCGTTCTTGTCTTTGTCGGCGATGGTGTTCCAGATGGAGCATGACGTAGAAGATCATTGGGAAAACTTGCAGTTCGGGTTCCATGGTGACGTGGTTCTTCCCTGTGTCTCCAATGGTGAGTCCTTTCAATTCTGAACTCTGTTTCCCCCAGGCTTTTGTTGGCGTTGGTACCGCCCCAGAAAAGGTGACGATTTTGTGTGTCTTATTATGGTGGGCGGTACTTTGTCTCCCATCTGGCTGTTGTTGGCTGCCGCTGTGGTGACTGTTGTTTCTGCCATGGCGGTTGGTGTTTTACATTGGCTGTCTATGGGAGTTATCACTGACATGGTCATAATTTGGCGATACTTACCGCCAGCCTGTTGGTGGTATTACCGCCACTTTATCACTTACCGCTAGGGTCATAATGAGGGCCATAATGAGTAACTCAGAGGATATGGTGATGGAACTCAACCTCACCCCTTACCTGCATCTATGAATGGCAGAGCTAAGGTCCCGCTGTAAGTTAAGAAAAATTAAAACTGGGTCCAATCCTACCAAGGTCAAGCTCCAGGAGCTCTTGGCAGAGTACACCAGGGACCACCCTACTGAAGGGGAAGACCTCCCCTCAGATGGGAACGAAGTTGGGGATCAGGAGGTAGAACTCCCCCCTCCTACCCTAACTAGGGAGACCAGGGTTCCAATCACCTGTCTCCACAAATCAGATTCAGAGATTCTGGTTCTTCCACAGGGGAGTCCAGTCCCTCTGGGAACATTGAGGACAGCCTCAATGAGGAGAACATTCGTTTAGCAAGGATGGCCAAAAGATTAGCTTTGGAGAAACAGCTCCTAGCTATAGAAAGGGAGAGAGACGAAATGAGTTTAACACCCATACATGGTGGCAGCAATATAAATAGGGTCAGAGAGAATACTGACATCCTAAAAATCCCCAAAGGGATTGTTTCAAAATATGATGAAGGTGATGATATCACCAAATGGTTCACAACTTTTGAGAGGGCTTGTGCAACCACAACATTAAACAGATCTCACTGGGGAGCTCTCCTTTGGGAACTGTTTACTGGTAAGTGTAGGGATAGACTCCTCACACTCTCTGGTAAAGATGCAGAATCCTATGACCTCATGAAGGCTACCCTGATTGAGGGCTCTGGGTTCTCAACTAAGGAGTACAGAATTAGGTTCAGGGGGCTCACAAAACCTTGAGCCAGTCCTGGGTTGATTTTGTTGACTATTTAGCCAAACACTAGGTTGTTGGATAACTGGCAGTGGAGTGCATGACTATGATGGGCTGTGTTAGACCTGACAGCCTTAGGGTGGTCACCCCTAACTTTTTGCCTGCCTCCCTCAACATTTTAGATACTGTTTTTGCTGGTTTTAAGACTCTGCACACTTTACCACTGCTAACCAGTGCTAAAGTGCATATGCTCTCTCCCTTCAAACATGATAGCATTGGATCATACCCAATTGGATTATTTAATTTACTTCTAAGTCCCTAGTAAAGTGCACTATAAGTGCCCAGGATCTGTAGATTAAATGCTACTAATGGGCCTGCAGCACTGTGCCACCCACTTAAGTAGCTCCTTAACTTTGTCTCAGGCCTGCCATTGCACGGCCTGTGTGTTCAGTTTCACTGCCAAATTCGACTTGGCATTTAAAAGTACTTGCCAAGCCTAAAACTCCCCTTTTTCTGCATATACATCACCCCTAAGGTATGCCCTAGGTAACCCATAGGGCAGGGTGCTGTGTAGGTAAAAGGCAGGACATGTACCTGTGTAGTTTACATGTCTTGGTAGTGTAAAACTCCTAAATTCATTTTTACACTGCTGTGAGGCCTGTTCCTTTCCTAGGCTAACATTGGGGCTACCCTCATATACTGTTTGAGTGGTAGCTGCTGATCTGAAAGGAGTAGGAAGCTCATATTTAGTATGGCCAGAATGGTGATACAAAATCCTGCTGACTGGTGAAGTTGGATTTAATATTACTATTTTAAAAATACCACTTTTAGAAAGTGAACATTTTTCTGCAATTAAATCCTTCTGTGCCTTACAATCCACGTCTGGCTGGGTTCAGTTGACAGCTCCTTTGTGCATTCACTCAGACACACTCCAAACACAGGACACTCAGCTTCACTTGCATACATCTGCATTTTGAATGGGTCTTCCTGGGATGGGAGGGTGGAGGGCCTGACACTTGCATGCCAAAGGACAGTAGTCTGCCCTCACACAAAGGACTGCCACACCCCCCACTGGGACCTACCAGGCAAGATTGAACTGAAAGGGGACCTTGTGCACTTCTAAGCCACTCTTTGAAATCTCCCCCACTTCAAAGGCACATTTGGGTATTTGAACAGGGCCTCTGCCCCTACCAACTCCGACACTTCCTGGAGAACGGAACCTGAACCAGAATCTGCAACCTGCCCAGAACTGCCTGGCTGCCCAATGGACTCACCTGACTGCTTTCTGTGAAGGACTGCTGCCTTGCTGTTGCCCTGCTGCCTTGCTGCCTTGCTGCTCTCTGGCTGTGGTGAGAAGTGCTCTCCAAGGGCTTGGGTAGAGCTTGCCTCCTGTTCCATGAAGTCTCAGGACCAAAAGGACTTCATCTCTGCAAAAAGGACTTCTTGTGCGGCGATAATCGACGCACAGCCTGCCAGAAACGCGCGCACAGCCCGCATCGCAGTGAATAATTCACCGCACGCCGAACCGGAACGACACAGCCTGACTTCGCAATGAGAAGATCGACGCAGCTCCAGCCTAGCGACCGGAAATTTTACGCATGGCCCACTGGATCAACGCACAGCCAAGCTGGAACTATGCAGCCCGACTTTCTGAGAGGAATCGGCGCAGCGCCTGCCGTGCGGTAGAAATTTCCATGCAATGCCCACCGGATCTATGCAGCCCCTGTGACTTTGTCCTGTCACCGCCGGAAATTCACACATTGTCCCTGAGGTGTCCGAAAACCTCGCAACCTGAAGAGGATCCATGACCGAGCGCCGTAAATAGACGCAGAGCCGTCTCTGCGTGAAAACTAAATGACGCATCGCCATGTATGGCCCCAGAAATACCACACATTTCCTCCTGTGCAGTTCTTTGCAGAGATTTTGAACGCAAACCAGGTACTTGTGCATGAAAGAGACATTTATTGATTTTAAAAGACTAAAGACACTTCATATCACTTTTACAGTTATATCTCAACATATACTTATTGCATTTTAATCGTATTTACCTGCATCTTATCAGATAAATATGATATATTTTTCTAAACACTGTGTGGTGTATTTTTGTGGTGTTCTACTGTGTTATTGCGTGACTTATTGCACAAATACTTTACACATTGCCTTCTAAGTTAAGCCTGACTGCTCAGTGCCAAGCTACCAGAGGGTGGGCACAGGATAATTTGGATTGTGTGTGACTTACCCTGACTAGAGTGATGGTCCTTGCTTGGACAGGGGGTAACCGGACTGCCAACCAAGACACCATTTCTAACAGGCTGTAGTATTTATTTATGAAGGAACATCTGTTAAGTAACTGCGTCAAAGAGAAGTTGCATCAACATCTGGTAGACCTAGGTCCAATTTCTCCCCAAGAATTGGGAAAGAAGGTAGACCACTGGGTCAAGACAAGGGTGACCAAGACTTCCACAGAGCATAACCAAAAGAAAGGGGTCACAAAGCCTCCCCAGGGGAAGGGTGGTGAGAAATCCAAGGACAAAACTAAAGAATCTTCTCAAGGGCCTCAAAATCCTGCTCAGGAGGGTGGGCCCAAGCCTCTTCACAGTCCACAAATGGGTATAAGGGTAAAAAGTTTGATCCCGAGAAGACATGGGGGGTCATTCTAACCCTGGCGGTCCAAGACCGCCAGGGCTAAAATGACGGGGGCACCGCCAACAGGCTGGCGGTGCCCCGCTGGGCATTCTGACCGCGGCGGTTTGACCGCGGTCAGAAGTGGAAAACCGGCGGTCTCCCGCCGGTTTTCCGCTGCCCATTTGAATCCTCCATGGCAGCGCAGCTCGCTGCGCCGCCATGGGGATTCTGACAGCCCATACCGCCATCCTGTTCCTGGCGGTTCGCCCGCCAGGAACAGGATGGCGGTATGGGTTGTCGTGGGGTCCCTGGGGGCCCCTGCAGTGTCCATGCCAATGGCATGGGCACTGCAGGGGCCCCCGTAAGAGGGCCCCACAAAGAATTTCACTGTCTGCATTGCAGACAGTGAAATTCGCGACGGGTGCCACTGCACCCGTCGCACCTTCCCACTCCGCCGGCTCCATTCGGAGCCGGCGTCCTCGTGGGAAGGTAGTTTTGCACTGGGCTGGCGGGCGGCCTTTTGGCGGTCGCCCACCAGCCCAGTGCAAAACCCAGAATACCCTCAGCGGTCTTCCGACCGCGGAGCGGTATTTTGGAGGGGGAAGTCTGGTGGGCGGCCTCCGCCGCCCGCCAGACTTAGAATCACCCCCATGGTGTCACACCTATAGACAGCATGGACACCAAACTGGAGACAAGGCATGTCCCAAGAAAAGTCTCACAACTTCTACTCCGGTAAGCACTGGAATAGCCAGTCTCCAAGTGGGATCAACAGTGTGCCTAGAGCAAATCAGTGTTCACACTAAAGCTACTTTAGTCTCTGAGGGTGGGGTGAATATAGCCACACTAGCTCTAAGAAAAGAGCAAACCGGGGCACTCCAAACAAAGAGAGTCCAAAAGTCGGGTGACTTAGTGTGGAAAAGTTTAATCCTCAGTAATTGGTCGTTGAATCATAGTTCATAATTGTTTGAATCCACATATGAGAAAGTATATAGCAGGTTACAATAACAAACTGACTCCTCAGAATGAACAGGCATAGATGAGCAACAAAACAGCCAACACGTGTTTCGTCCTCTCGGACTTTTTCAAGGCTCTAGGTATACTTTTTAGGTAAAGAATGGCTGATGGTGTTCAGTTAGATATCCACACGATGAAATAGACCTGACAAAAGTAAAAGGATCCAAAGTACTGTAACTGTGTTCCTTCCAAATTAATACCGGGTGTTCCTTATGCGTAGTGACTTCAAAATCCAAAATGCATGCCCCCCAGTACGGGACATGCAAACAAACGAAAAAGTCTAAATAGACCCTGTCTGTTTCTAACCGTAGAGTTCGGGAAGCAAATAACAAAGGCGTATGTGCTTGCCACTGTAGCGTCTGATAACGTTATCAACGTCGTGAAGGAACTCTCCAACCCCAGCTCCAACGCCAACAACATCCCGCCATCCCAAGACCTCTGCGACTTCCTAGGCTTCTACTTCCACTGCAAGATGGCAGACATGCATGACAGCTTCAGCACCCAGACCCCCCCGGCAACCACCACCACAGATTCACCTCTGACCAACCTCCTGCTATCCTGGACCCCTGTCAATGACAACAACACCATCGAAATCATGAACACCATCCACTCTGGCTCTCCATCTGACCCCTGCCCTCACCACATCCTCAACAAAGCAAGCTCCATCATCGCACCCCAACTATGGAAGATCATCAACAGCTCCTTCGAGTCCGCCACCTTTCCGGAGAGCTGGAAACATGCCAAGATCAACGCCCTCCTCAAAAAAGCCAAGGCGAACCCAAACGATCTCAAGAACTTCCGGCCTATCTCCCTGCTCCCCTTCCCGGCAAAAGTCATCCAGAAGGCTGACAACAGACAACTAATCCGCTTTCTTGAGGAGAACTGCACCCTGGACCCTTCCCAATCCAGATTCCGCTGCAACCACAGCACCGAAACCACCTTCATTGCTGCGACCAACGGTATCAGAACCATACTGGACAGCGGCAAAACCGCGTCCCTCATCCTCCTGGACCTCTCATCCGCGTTCGACACCATCTGCCACCACACCCTACGCTCACGCCTCAGCAATGCTGGAATCCATGACAGAGCCCGGGACTGGGTCACCTCCTTTCTCACCGGCAGAACCCAGAGAGTCCGCCTCCCCCCATTCCGCTCGGAGGCCCCCGAAATCATCTGGGTTTGTCCCTCAGCCGACCCTCTTCAATGTCTACATAGCCCCACTCGCTAACATCGCCTGATCCCACAAACTCAACATCATCTCATACGCCGACGATACCCAGCTGATCCTTTCCCTCACCAAGGATTCCGCCAAGACCTACCTCCATGAAGGAATGAAGGCCATCGCCGAATGGATGAAGAGCAGCTGCCTCAAACTCAATTCCGACAAGATGGAAGTCCTCATCTTTGGTTCCACCCCCTTTCCGCATGGGCTGACTCCTGGTGGCCTGCCACTCTCACTCCCACCGACCACGCACGCAACCTAGGATTCATCTTGGATCCCTCACTATCCATGACCCATCAAGTAAAGGCAATCTCCTCCTCCTGCTTCAACATCCTCCACATGCTCCAAAAGATCTACAAATGGATACCCACCAAAACCAGAAGAACAGTCACCCAAGCCCTGGTAAGCCATAAGCTGGACTACGGCATTGCCCTCTACGCAGGAACCACGGCCAAACTCCAGAAGAGGCTGCAATGCATCCAAAACGCCTCCGCATGCCTCATCCTGGACATCCCCCGCCACTGCCACATCACAGACCACCTGAAAATCTTGCACTGGCTCCCAGTCAACAAGAGAATGACCTTCAAACTCCTCACCCACGCTCACAAAGCACTGCACAACACCGGCCCAGATACCTCAACAGACGACTCTCCTTCTACACCCTGACCCGGCATCTCCGCCCCGCCGAACTCGCCCTCGCAACCGTCCCACGCATCGGCAGAACTGAACCAGTGGTAGATCATTCTCGCACGTTGCTGCCAAAACGTGGAACACTCTTCCCACCCACCTGTGCCAGACCAAAGACCTCCTCACCTTCAGGAAACTTCTCAAGACCTGGCAGTAGCAGCACCCCCCTTCTCCCTCCTCCCCTCCTCAGCGCCTTGAGACCCTCACGGGTGAGTAGTGAGTAGTGCGCTTTACAAATTCTTGATTGATTGATACTCAGAGCAGATGAGCTGATCGATAAGTTAGGTGCCTCCAAGTTAAACCCAAACACCCAGCAACACAGGGCCGGTCAGGTGCAGAGGTCAAAGTAGGGCCCAAATAAGATAGGCGCCTATGGAGACTAGGGGTGCTTCGGTTCCAGTCTGCTAGCAGGTAAGTAACTGTGTCCTCGGGGAGCAGACCAGGGGGGTTTTGTAGAGCACTGGGGGGGTCACAAACAGGCACACAAAATACACCCTCAGCGACACAGGGGCGGCCGGGTGCAGTGTGCAAAGTAGGTGTCTGGTTTTAGATAGAAATCCGGGTGTCACTCTAGCGATACAAGCAGAGCACAGGGGGGCTTCCCGGGTCAGCCACTGACTGGGCAATGATGAGGGCCGCCTGCTGGTCACTCCTGCACCAGTAGTTGGTTTCTCTCGGGCCAGGGGGCTGTGGGTGCAGTGCTTCTTCCAGGCTTCGGGTTCTTTGTTACCGGGCAGTCACGGTCAGGGGGAGCCTCTGGATTCTCTCTGCAGGTGTCGCTGTGGGGGTGCAGGGAGGTCGTCTCAGGGGGTCCACATCGTTGGGGCCACCTGGGGGTCCTCTCTGCAGTGTTGGTTCTTCTGGACATGAGCCGGGGGCATCGGGTGCAGAGTGTTGGGGACTCGCGCTTCCGGAGTGAGGCTGGAGTCCCTTCAAAGTTGGTTTCTTCTTGGTTGTTTGGACAGAGCTGCTGTACTCAGGAGTTTCTTGGTCCTTTGGGTTGCAGGGCAGTCCTCTGAGTCGGCAGAGGTCACTGGTCCTGCTGGATGTGTCTCTGTTGTAGATTCTTTGAGTCTGGAGACTTGCCGGTAGGGCTGGGGCCAAGTCAGTTGTTGTCTCTGTCGTCTCTGCAGGGCTTTCAGGTCAGCAGTCCTTCTTGTTTCAGGCCTGTTTTCCTGTGTTCAGGGTCACACCTAAATACTCAATTTAGGGGTGTGTTTAGGGCTGGAGGGCAGTAGCCAATGGCTACTGTCCCTGAGGGTGGTTACATCCGTCTTGTGCCTCCTCCCTGTGGGGAGGGGGACACATCCCTAATCCTATTGGGGGAAATCCTCCAAAGCAAGATGGAGGATTTTATAGGGCTGGGGTCACCTCAGCTCAGGACACATTAGAGGCTGTCCTGGCTGGAGGGTGATTCCTCCTTGTTTTTCTCATAATCGCCTCCGGACTTGCCGCCACAAGTGGGGCTGTGTCCGAGGTGCGGGCATCTCCACTAGCTGGAGGGCCCTGGGGCACTGTAACACCAGGCTTGAGCCTTTGAGGCTCACAATCAGGTGTTACAGTTCCTGCAGGGGGAGGTGTGAAGCACCTCCACCCAGTACAGGCTTTGTTCCTGGCCACAGAGTGCACAAAGGCACTCACCCCATGTGGCCAGAAACCTGGCTGGATGTGCCAGGCTGGCAGAAACTGGTCAGCCTAGCACTAGTAGTTGGGCTGGTATACATGGGTCAGTTCTAAGATGCCCTCTTTGTGCATTTCTCAATAAATCCCACACTGGCATCAGTGTGGATTTATTGTACTGAGAAGTTTGATACCAAACTTCCAAGTATTCAGTGTAGCCATTATGGAACTGTGGAGTTCGTGCTTGACAAAATCCCAGACCATATACTCCTTATGGCTATCCTGCACTTACAGTGTCTAAGAATTGGCTTAGACACTGTAGGGGTATAGTGCTCATGCAGCTATGCCCTTACCTGTGGTATAGTGCACCCTGCCTTAGGGCTGTAAGGCCTGCTAGAGGGGTGACTTACCTATGCCACAGGCAGTGGGTTGTGGGTATGGCACTCTGAGGGGAGTGCCATGTCGACTTAGTCTTTTTCTCCCCACCAGCACACACAAGCTGTGAGGCAGTGTGCATGTGCTGAGTGAGGGGTGCCCAGGGTGGCATAATGCATGCTGCATCCCTTAGAGACCTTCCCTGGCCACAGGGCCCTTGGTACCAGGGGTACTATTTACAAAGGACTTATCTGGGTGCCAGGGCTGTGCCAATTGTGGAGTCAAAGGTACAGTTTAGGGAAAGAACACTGGTGCTGGGGTTGGTTAGCAGAGTCCCAGCACACTTTCAATCATAACTAGCATCAACAAAAGGCAAAAGGTTAGGGGGTAACCATGCCAATAGAAGCATTTTCCTACATCGATGAAGATCTTGCATTGCAGCTTCACAGCCGATCAGACATTGCCTTGGTTGCACGATACACCCTCAACGTGGGATCTCACAACTCTCCGCAACCAGGATTTAAGGTACTCTTGTTCAGTGGGCTTAACTAGGTCCCTGTAGCTGGCCCGCACTCCAATACGGTTGGCCTGTATTTGTGACCTTGTCCCGGTCTGGTATGACCACATATCCACAGTTGGCACTTTGTGCTTTTTTGGTGCTGAAATCCTTAAACCTGCATATTTCCGGTTCTGCTGATTGGATGTTAGGCATTTTATGTCTTGATGTATTTATTAAAATGTACTCTATTGTTTTAAACTGGTGTGAGATTTTTCTTGTGATGTGTTTTCACTTTATCGCTGTCTGAAGTGCTGCTTCCAGGGGGTGTGGGAAGGCATCCACATGTTCTTGGGGACTACCTGTACCACACTCCACTGCACCGATGACAACCCTGCTGCACAGGAGTCATCCATGTGTTCCTGGGGACTACCTGTTCTGTGTTACACTGCGCCAGGAGGCGTTGATCACTGCCAGCACCTGATGGGGAAGAAGAAAATCTCCCCAAGCACTGTTTAGCACTGATGACAACCCTGGTGTGTGGGACGTGCATAGGCCGTGCCGGGTGAAGCCGAGGGGGGCGGGGGGGGGTCCCATCTTTGTCCAACATGGCCTGACATTGGCTGGGCCATCCCCCTTGGTTTTAACAACCTGTATGGGGTTAAATCATTTTTGTGTGGTCTGTGCTCTGGTTCCACCATTGTTCCAAATCAGCAGACTATGGGTAAAAGAAAGGTGGTCCCCACCAAAGCCAAGTGGCCCCACATGCTTCTATTATTGATGGCTTCTTGGCACATGCAATCGGGGTAGTATCAAAGGAAATTGAGCTAGTAGAAGGACAATTATCTTTGTCGGGGATGGTTCCTCATTTGCTCCTTCTTGTTCCACCCGCCTGCCTGGGGACTTCATTGCATGCCCTGTTCATGATAGTCCTGAGGAGGCATGTTTGACAAAGGGAATCCTGCATGCGACTCCAGCCCTTTCTACTTTGACTGAGATGGTGGGCTCTTCATTGGATTTAACCTGCAAGTTTACACAAACTAGTTTTAGCCCTAAGAACAAGTGCACGGAACGGGCGCCTGTGCCCAAGAGTTGGAGCCGCTATGTCAACGCGAACATGCAAACTGGTAGAGCAGACCACTTTTCCCTTTATGATTGTACTTTGTTTGCTGTCTCGCTGAAGGTGTTTAATGACGCTTTTCGCACCAACATGGCATCAGTGCTCTTGAGGTTAATGGTTATGGAATCAAAACTGTCTCACTTGATGAATCTCATAAATGGGGAGGCAATCCGACTCTTGAATCTAGTACGTTAAATCTTGGTTTGCCTAATAAGCATATTCTTGCCCACCCTTGGCTTTGCATGAGAGCGGTGCCAGGTTGGTTCCTTCCCCTGACATGCTCAAGCTTACTAGGGCATCAAATGATTATCCTCTAGTCTCTGCAACTCCTTCACACCCCTTACCAGGTCCCAGTTCCCCTAATGTGGCCCACTCCTCATATCCTAAAACACGGACTGTAATCAATCTGTAACCTGAAGTCAACCGATATGTAGTGTTTTTGGGGAATGTCCCTCACTTGTTTAGGCCATTGTTGGAATCCTATGTTGGACTTAAAAACAAAGTGGTGCATTGGCTTAATAGGCATTCTAATTCGGGGACGCTAATATATGTGAAATATGGTGAGAAGGGTGAGATGGCTGGGGCATGATGTCAAGAGGTGGGCGGGGATTGTGTGGTGATAAATTTCAATAGATCCAATATTGCGGCTCAAGTTCTGACAACTCTAGACTCCTTTACATCATTCAAACAGACTAAAGTTCAGGCCCTTCCCCTCAGCTTCTGTTATAAGCCAGAAATGGTTCTTAGGAACAATTGGAAACAGCACGCCTAGGGGCCATTACCTCACCTGTTCCCCAGCCTACCCAGCATTGAGAACTGTGAAGAGGTTTGGCCCCCTATGCAACCTGGATTCTTGCAACTGACCTGCTTGCCCAGCCTTCCTCACCTTTGTCTACTGTGGTCCCTTGGCTTTCAACTGCGTCTAACTACACTTCAGCTAACAAGCAGCAGGAGATCCTTTTGTTGTGTTGGAATATTGCGGGTATGTTAGCCAAATTTAATGATTGTAATTGGGGTTCCTTTTTTAGGCAATATCAGGTGATCTGTCTCCAGGAAACATGAGAAGTGTCAAACCAAGGATGTAGTGAAGCAACCGCATACCAGCTTAAGCGGGGATACTTGGAAGCGGTTACATTTTTTCAGGGCCTTTCATAATTTTTATCTCTGACTCGCAGGTCATTTCAAGGCAAGAGGAGAGACTAATAAATACTTGAAGAACAAATTACTGTGGCACAAATCTTGCATAGTGGGCCAAAGAAGCTTAAAACAGTGACAGAGAAAAGGAGAAGTTTTCAAAATGGTGATGAAAAAATGAGGAATTTAATGCATCAAGACAGCACGAGGAAAGGAAAGAAGAATGCAAAAAAGGAAAGAACAAATGGAAGTTAAAAGGTAGCAGGATGGAACAAAGGTACAACAGAAGAAGGGAATGAAGGGAAAAGGAAGATAAGAAAAAAATGAGGGCCTGATTTAGACTTGGTGGTAACGGTCCAGTCGTTGGTTTTCCAAATGAAAACCCGTCCGCTGCCATGACAGTCCACCCACCGGATTTAGATGTTGGTGGTCCCATAGACTTCAGCCCGCCCGAGTTCCACCGACTCACAGGAATCTAAAGAAAGGTTGAAGGAAGAATAGGCAGAAGGAAAGAATAATAGAAGGCAGGAATAAACAGACAATGGTAAAGGAGAAAAGAAGTACAATTTGATATAGGAAAGAAAGATGGAGGAACAAAAGGGAAAAAATGAAAGAAGTTCACACTGAAAAATGTGCCTTTTCATTTAAAATGAAGAAGCTTACCAATCATCATTTTGAAGAATTTCTGCAAATTTTCCTCAGGGGTACAGTTTCTACAGCCCTTCATATGAAGGATTGGGATTGCTCACTTTGCTTGGACATTTCGTTTGGCTCAAAGCGGGGGTATTTTATTTCTCTGGCTACTCCCTTGTGTCAAACCACTTCTTTTTGAAAGAGTATAAAACATATTTCACTGCAGCTGTGGCCGCGGAGGCTGAACAGGCTAACGCTGGGCCGATTTTTTTGTATCACTGGATCTGTGTGGGAGAATTAAGGATTTTGGATTTTGTATGGGATTCGCATTTGTTGCAAATGTTCAAATTATTCATCCAGGGCGCTACATCTTTTGCACTAATCAATTTTTATAATGCTAAAGCCTGGGTAGAGAAGCCATTCAGTTTTTACTATCTTAAGTTCAGCTATTGACACTCTGTCAGGCCATAGGTTTGAGCTGGATAAGGTAATCTTAGTTGGTGATTTCAATTGTCATCCTTGTGAGAGCCCTTTGGACCCGATTAACATCAAGCCTAAATATTTCTAGGTAGAGGGACTACATATATTGCACACCAGGAAAGGTTCCAATTTAAATGGAATTTTATACAAGCATCACCTTTTTTTTCAGTGGAGAAATTAATAAATTCCGAATCGTACCTACCTTAGGGTATGGAGTTGTGCCTCTATAATGGATTATATGTTTGTGTCAGCTTCTTTGTCTCTTCTTATTTCCAACTTTAGTATAGCGCATAGTCCTTTTAGTGACCACAGCCTCCTTTCGCTAGTGCTTGACGGATATGTGGTGGTCCTAGGATGATGATTCTAGAAATGGTTTACCATAAAGATCCGTGTAGGTGCTTAAGGTGGTGCCATGTGGAGTCCACACAGTTTAAAAATTCTCTCTTTTCAGGGTGCAAACATCAGATCGTTATGTGTTTGGATTTATGTTCCTCGAGTGGGTCAATTTTATCAGCATTCAAGAGTATATTACAGAAGGTGTTAGCTTGACTTGAGGTCCCCTGAACCTAAATAGTCCAAGGCCAGGCCAGACCCACTGAACCTAAATGGTCCAAGGCCCTTCGTAGCTTGAAGGAAGCATTAACGGAGGTGTCTAGAGGTAAGGATTCTGTTGCTACCTGCTGTAGGGCCTACAAATTGGAACTTGCGAAATGCAAGGCCAGGCGGAGAGAGAGCAAGGGACGATTTAGTCCAAGCCTGTATCACCAGGTACGGCTCTTTGTTCTGACATGTAATAAATCGTCCCGGTCTCTCCAGTGAAAATGGTCCGGCTTTATGCCATCATCTATCCGAGTGCCAGTGGCTGGTGCACTTTGAAGCAGTCTACAACTGCAGGCCTGCTGGAGATAATGTTGCTTCGGGTGTGACTACCGAGGAAGACCAAACCTTGTTTTTACATTATAGGAGGTTAGTAAGGGTATTCGGACTCTGTCATGAAACAAGGCTCCAGGGCCTTATGGGATTCCTCCTGACTTGTTTCTGGATGACATAGAAATGTGGATTCCTGCCTTGACAATGGTTTTAAATGCCACAGTTAGAGTGGGTCTCCCGCCCTCATGACCTACTGCTGTGATAGTCCCCGTTTTTAAGAATTGGAACAAAGATAACCCCCAATGTTATTGGCCTGTTTCCTTGATCGATGCAGTTGCCAAGGTGATGAGCAGCATGGTACTAGATAGGCTGATGAGCACAATATTATCTCTGATGTTAAATCTGGTGTTAAGCAGGGTAGATCGACAATGTACCAATGCCTGAATTTATATTTGGTCCTAAATAAATATACCGTTGCTAGGTCTGAATCAATCCACCCTTCCTTCATGTATTTAACATCTGCATTTGATAGGGTTAACCTTTCTTCTTGCAATGAGGGTGGACCCTAACATTGTCCATTTGTTAAGTGATCTACACACCCACATGACAGCATCAGTGTGATATTCACAGGGTTCGGCATGCACCCAGCCCTTTAGCACCAGCAGGGGAGTGCGCCAGGGGTGCATTCTTGCCCCCTTCCATATGTTAATGGGCTGGAGCAAGCCTTTCTGTTACTGGACAGGTTTATAGATTTTATGGCCAGCCCGGACCTTGGGGTCGACTTCACCAAAACTTATGTGATAGTTTTGGGCCCGAAAAACACTAGGTAAAAATAAGTAATGGTGGGCATGCATACATTGGCCAAAGTCCCTGTTTTCTCCTATATTAAGGTCTTGTTTGACTGCAATAGAAGTTGGAAGCCTTTGGTTGAAAATAGGAAAATGGAGCTTGTTAAGGCAAAAGCCTCTGTCTTTAGTTTTGCCCAGAGATTGAGGTCCTGCCCGCCCAAAATCTTAACAAAGGTTTATCAGGCAAAGTGTGTTTCTAAGATTTTATGTCAGTAAGGTGTGGGGGTTATGCGAACAGTATCCAGTATGCAGAAAACGTGTTTCTAAGGCAGGTGTTGCAGGTTCCTTAAAGCACCCCAGCATTTTCTGTGTATGATGAACTAGAAGTAAAGTAAGAAGGTGATATTATTGCTCTTAGACCAATGCTATGTTGAATCAATGTTTGGACTAGGGAGGAATCACAGCTGAATAGGCTGATCCGAAAGGATCTTTTATCTGTGGTTCATGCCCTGAAAATCCCCTCGATTGCTTATATTAGGGGTGCTTTTAGTAGCCTGAGCAGGGAGGACTTATTCCACAGTCCCCAGTCCTCGAGTTCCACTGATTTGAAGTGGGTAAGGGACAACTTCTCAGAACATAAGTCTTTACTTAGAGAGCAGGCAGAACTGTAGAAAGCTATGGTGTGGGTGCACATGCTGCTAAAATCAGTTTGGACCACGGAACTTTACTCATTCATCATGAAAGGTGCAGATTTTTTTTAAATAGAGTTAGATTAAATATGTTATACCACCTTCTGGCTTTCTGGGGTTGGAATCCTTCTGGGTCTTTGGGTCCCTGTTGCTGCGACTATATGTCTCCACAGAACACCCTTCACTTTATAATGTTTTGCAGTTATTTCAATGATCCTAGGAACATTTTCATCAAGCATTTATTGAGGTCCTTGAATTGTATGCAAGGCCAACCAGCTCTTATGTACCTCCAGTTACTATCTGATGAACACATTATTTTTAAAATGTCTTGCTTTCTTAAGAGGTGTAGTGAGAGCAAGGGACTCCACTCATGATTCATTTTGTTGCTGTTAATGGTTGTCTAAAATTATGCAATCTCTGGGTTGTTTCTTTTAGGATTTTATCTGCATTTGTTTATCATTTTTGCAACTTGTTTATTTATTAAACATGTTATAGTTGGTTTTATGCAATCGCTGCCTGATGTCAGTGTGTTTGATTTTGTTCACTGGGATCCTGTTAACCAGGACCCCAGTGTTTATGCTCTCTCTCCTCTAAATTTTGTCACTGCATACTGGTAACCCAGTATTTCACACAATATTGGCATACTGGTCCCCCCTTATAAGTCCCTAGTATATGGTACCTAGGTACCAGGGCATTGGGGTTCCAGGGGATCCCTATAGGCTGCAGCATTTCTTTTGCCACCCAGAGGGAGCCAATGCAAAGGCTTCTACAGGACTGCCATTGCAGCCTGTGTGAAATGGTGCGTGCACCAGATCACTTATAAGTCACACCTATTGCAGGCCTTCCAGCCCTGAAGGCAGGGTGCAGAGTACCTGTGTATGAGGGCACCCCTGTACTAGCAGAGATGCTCCCATGACTGTGGCACATTTCCGGACTTCGTGAGTGTGGGGATGCCATTTTACATGTGCACTGGACATAGGTTACTACCTATGTCCAGCTCCACAATGGTAACTCTGAATATGGCCCTGTTTGGTATCAAACATGTTGGAATCATACCCCAATGCCTTAGCAAGCATTGGTTGTATGATTCCATGAACTCTGGGGGCTCCTTAAAGTACCCCCAGTGCTGTCATTACAGCCTTCTGTGGTTTTCCAGGCAGCCCCAGCTGCTGCCACCTCACAGACAGGTTTCTGCCCTCCTGTTGCTCAAGAAGCTCGAGCCCTGGAAGGTAGAACAAAGGACTTCCTTAGGGAGAGGGGTGTTAGACAGTCTCCCTTTGTAAATAGGTGTTACAGGCTTGGGAGGGATAGCCTCACAGAGCCTCTGGAAGTGCTCTGAAATGTACAGATGGTGCTCTCCTTGCAAAATGCAGTCTACACTAGTTCAGGGACCCCCAGTCCCTACTCTGGCACGAAACTGGACAAAGGAAAGGGGAGTGACCACTCCCCTGTCCATCACCACCCCAGGGGTGGTGCTCAGAGCTCCTCCAGAGGGTCCCTGGGTTTTGCCATCTTGGATTCCAAGTTGGCAGGGCACTCTTGGAGCATCTGAGTGGCCAGTGCCAGCAGGTGACGTCAGAGCCCTCCACTGATAGGTGCTTACCTGTTTAGCTCACCAATACCCCTTTCAGGGCTATTTAGGGTCTCTCTCTTGGGTGGTTCTTCAGATTCGGATTGAAAGACTCCAGCAGGAATCCTCTGCATCCTTTACTTCATCTTCTTACTGGAGAAACTGCATCTGGACCCTCCAGGAACTCTGCAAACTGAAACAAAGAAGCAAACGCAACCTCTGACACATTGTATCTTCACCTCCTGCCAGCAACTGCAACTGTTTCCAGGTCATGCATTCTCCGGTGACTGCCTGTCTTCAGCCTGCACCAGAAGAATGAAGGAATCTCCCTTGAAGTGAAGGAGTCACTTCCCTGCTTCAGCAGGCACCCCTCTGCAGCGAAGACCGGTGGTGTGGGTCCTCTCTCCTGATAAAGTGCGTGGATCCAGCAACACGTGTGGTGGACTGAAGTGGTCTGGACGGCCCTGAACTTGCCACCCCAAGCAATACAGTACCCCGGTGCACTGCATGTTTTGCAGTTGCCATGGCTTGTTGGCATTCTTCCACAAAGTTCTTCATGCACCATGCATCTCCGGCCCCCAGCACTCCTTCCTGCAAAGCGCAGCTTCCTGAGTAGTTCTCTGGCAGTGTGGGATCCCTTTGTGTAGTGCTGCATGGGCCTTCTTTTGCACCTTCTTTGACCCCATGCTGTGGGACTCCCATGCATGCTGCCTGGCCTTCTGAGTGCTCTCTGAGTTGCCGAGAGCCCCCTCTGACTCTCCTCCTGGGTAGAGTCCACCAGGTCACTTCTGGTCCCGGGCAGTGCCATTTTCTGCTAACCGTAAGCTTTGCATGTGCCAGGGCTTGTTGGCGGAATCCAGCGACGCAAACCAGACTGCATTCATCCATCTGGCGTGGGACATCTTCTTCACCAACCAGGAACCCACATCTGTCTTCTTGGGTGCAATACTGACTGTTGTTCCTTACCGGGGTTTTTTGCACCTTTATCCAGGTTAGCAGGGGCTCCTGTTCTCCCTGGACTCTTCAGTGCTTCTTGGACTTGGTCTCCTTCTTCCACAGGTCTTCAAGTCCAGGAATCCATTGTTGGTGTCTTCTTTCTCGTGTTCTTGTGTGTTGTAGGAAAGTTACTGTGATTTACTCCTGCTTTCCTGGGCCTTGGGGTGGGTTCTATTACTTACCTTTGATGTTTTCTAATACTCCCAAGTGCCCCTCTACACACTACACTTGCCTAGGTGGGAATCCAACTTTCACATTCCACTTTCTTAGTATATGGTTTGTGTTCCCCCAGGCCCATTTCTACTATTGTGATTTTCACTTTTTGCACTGTTTTCTAACTGTTATTACAGCTATTTCGTCATGCTAGTGTATATAATTTGTGTATTACTTACCTCCTAGGGAGTATAGTCTCTATGGTATTTTTGGCATTTGTGTCACCAAAATAAAGTACATTTAATACAGATAATTAGGAGATGGATTATCACAAGGCACTAGGCAGACTGCAACAAGAAAGATTCTGCAGGATAGAGAGGATTAAAGAAGTAAGCAGTACCTCCCAGAGAAGCACTGAAAGGCGGAAAAAGCATGGTAGGGCACGATGTAGGTAAATAAAAAACAGGTAAAGTATCACACAGGAGGAGTGAAATTGAGCATGTTCTAGGAACGAGTCAGAAAAAGAAGGAATTAATCAGGCTGCGAGGCACCTTCAGACAGACAACGGGCGAAGATTAAATACACATTGGATCAAGGGCAAAAAAGGGAGTACCATTTGTTTTGATGATGTGATATAGGTCAAGGAGGGCTAAGAACCAAGGCCCAGATTTGCAAAGGTTCCGAGTCGGAGTTACATTACTTTTTACTGCAGACCCGACGTAAAATCCTTTTTCCTGTGTACAAAGCAGCGCAAATGACTATTTGCATTGCTTTTAAAAACAATAATGTAACGGAGTACATTGCGCTGCCTTGTGCTACTTTGCATCAAAAAAGTGTTCAATAGGTGGTGCTTGGGTGTTCCTATGCGTCCATCCATAGATTTTGACACAAAACCATATCTACAAAGAGTTATAGACATTGATTTGTGCCAAAATGGTGTGACTGCCTGAGGCTGGCCTAACGAGGAAATGTATCTTTATTTCTCCTCGTTATTGCCTCTTTGCAAGAGTTAGCGCTTCAAACCTTATTAAGTAAACTTACAAAGGAAAAACGAATAGGCTGATGGACCTTTTGACTCGCTTTTCCCACCATATATCCCGTACCAATACAGATCAATAACATCAACAATCAATGACATCAGTAATCAATAGGAGTCAGTAATATCCACTCACCATGACCTTACAGTCATAAATAGCCACACCTTTATGTAACAGTTAAAATGTTTATTTCCCTATATTAACAATGCTAATGTCACATAGCTTAATCTCAAAATCAAATGAGAAACATAGAGAAACAATACTGGCTGTCCAAAACGGCGAAAGAATCGCAGTCTTATCAAAGCTTGAACTGCTACACATTCAAAGTTACAGTGCAGATTATTAGCAAGAATAACTGCACAAACGATATTACATATATCTAGATTCAGAAAAGAAAAGACATCATGCGGTTATTCCATGTAGCAAACTTCATCTGAGAAAAGCCCAACTAACACCAGATTAGAATAGCATGTTTGGACTTCATGCAAAACAATTTAGTCACACAAAATTTGGGAAAACATCTAACTATGACTCTACCAAAATTAGCAGTTGGTAACTAGAAACAAAGGCAAATAGACATAACATTCAGTAACCTGTCCTCAATAAGCAAGCAAGCCGTGACAGTCTTCATCAACAGGACATCATTCTGGTCAGCGAGGCATCAGGATTCAGCATCAAAGTTCAGAAAAGGCAAAGTCTCTTTAAACAATAATGATAAGCATATCTCTTCTCAAGACGGTCAAGAAATAATGGCGGTATCTCCTCTCTGTGCAGTCTGGCTAAGTTCGATTTCCTAAAACAACTTCCCACATCCTAATTGGTCAGGGGATTGCATGTTCACACTTTATCCAATGAAACTAAAACCTCAAATCTACAATTTTACTAGTACATCGTTCACATGTTGATGATTGGTTACTGTTCTTCTGTTCTCGTCATTTGTGCTCATCAGGTAACAATATTCTTGCAACTTATACTCCAGTCAGTGAATTCATTGTCTTCTCCTGGGAAAGTCAGTCTTGCACACATTTCATTAAACATTGTTGCAGTCGCAAGTACAGCATCTTCTAGCAAGTAGTTTCTCATGAGAAAGAACTTCAGCTACGAGCACATGGACAGTGCAGCGGAAAATCACAATTTAAGTCTTTAGATAGCCATTTTATAAGTGGATTAAGAAATGCAGCTTGACATGAGGCCGTGCAACTAGGCCAAGACCTCACTAAGTTAAGGCCTACAATTAATAAAGCTAATACCTAATGCATAACCCTCAATATGACAGATTAATACATTAATCAAACTAAAGCTCATTATTTTATATTTTATATTAATAAGCCATTAATAAGTACAGTTTGTGAATAATGGTGGCCACTCTGGTTAGCGCATCTTCAAATGCGTGCATTATTTTTCTCTAAGTTAATCCATTTTCTACGCAAATCCAATTCTCAAATTACATGAATATTCCTTTTTAATTTAACTAGTAACTTCTGCTTTAGCAATTCCTCCTCTGATGACTAAGTATGTCATCACACCAAACTTTCCCACACAAATTTTGCACCAGCTAAAATTCTGTCATCTCTATCCCTTCATATTTGTGTTCCCTTTTCAAATTTTTGCTAAACAATTTTTCTCTCTTAATTTTTTTCCCTCCTCTGATCATTCTTCATTTTAATAATTTTACATGATTTATATGGTCCCCATGTTCCAATTATGCAAATCACAATAATCAATATCCTTTGTATTATTTTCATTATTATCCCTTTTCCAATGTTGCTGAGCCAATTTCCCACTGAAGCAAATCGTTTGCCAACTTTCTCCCAAACACCTGGTTCTTTCAGCTCTTTCAAATCAGCACTCTCATTAGTCAGATTAGTAAGTAAGCTCATTTCTTTACTATTATCAGGAATGAACAAAGAGAAATTCTTCGAATTAAGCATTTTGCAAATTCTGCCATCCTTTGCTAAAAGAATGTCCAACGAAAGGCGGTTCTGAAGAGTCATAGCTCTTTCCACGGGCAAATCTGTAACTATCAGGATCATGGCTCCTGAAAAATTTGTCAGCATGTTATCCACAATAGTAGACAACTTTCAAATCTTGATCGAATTCAGAACAACTGCCACTGAAGGAATTATGGCTCTAAAAGTATCTCCCACTATACTAGAAGGACACTCTCTATTTTCTCTAATGTGATGTAATTCAGTCAATTTCGGTAATCTCCTTAAGTCATCCAGTTGGAAAATCTTTGGGAAAACTATCCTCACATAACATGTGCAATACCATCCTCTTGGAAGATGGTAATAAGCATTAAGGGCCAGATGTAGGTAAGTAAAAATTTGCGACTTGCAATTTGCGAGTCATACCGACTCTCAAATTGCAACTCGCAAAAGTGCATGCAGAAAGGTGTCTCAGACACCTTCTGCGACTCGCTATGGAGTCGCAAAGACCCACCTCATGAATATTAATGAGGTGGGTCGCATTTTGCGACCCCATAGCGAGTCCATGCACTCACAGGGATGGTGGCCTTCTGGAGACAGCAGACCTCCATGTCTGTGACTGCAGTTTTTTTTCTTTTTGCAGCCCGTTTTCCTTAAAGTTTTTTCAGAGTAGGCAGTGGTCTGAATTTTTTTTTTTATTGTCATTCACAAAGGGGAAGGGGTCCCATGGGGACCCCTTCCCTTTTGCGAATGAGTTACCACCCACTTCAAGTGGGTGGTAACTGCGAGTTGGTTTGCAACCGCATTCGCGGTCACAAAGCAACTCAGTATAGCGATTCGGTCGCAAATAGGAAGGGTACACCCCTTCCTATTTGCGAGTCGCATCCTCAAATTGCGGCATCGCGTTAGGCCTTTTGCATGTCGCAAACTGCGTTTTTCGCAGTTTGCGACATGCAAAAGGCTTCCTACATCTGGCCCTAAGTCCACAAATGTAATATATGGCAGGAATCGCTGGATCCTGTCCATTCAACATAAGTGTCCACTACTATGAAACAAAAACACATGCCTACATTCACTCATTCACACAAACAAAGTGTCAGTACTAGATTTAGGCCTATATACACAAAGCTTCCCTACTTGTTGCGCATCTAAAGCTAATTTCCCTTGCATTTTTATTGCACTATAAGCATAATCATTTCTAAAAGTCCTTCTCTCTAAACCCTTTTCTAACTTCGCCTTCAATGCCTTTCTCCTGTCATCTGTGTGATCTAAGAAGCTCTTTTCTAAAGGTGTAAGCAAGCATGTCAGATTATTCTTGTGAGCGTAAGCAGTGCCAAAAGTTAATGTAGGCTCAAAGAAACCCCTCACTAATACCATGTCATTGCCCTTAGCTACTCTACTTAGGTACCTAATTATGGGGACAAACAAAAACACAACATCATGGTTGGAGTAGAAATACTGGATGTACTCCTGGTTATAGAATCTTGTTAGTAATGGACTACAACTCACTCCATAAGTTAGAGGCAAACTGTGATGAAGAGTCTGTATACACACATAACATGCATCCATTGTCTCAACATACTCACTCAATTAGCGATGGAAGACAATAGAAGAAAGTTCCCCTTGGGCATTGTCTACGTGCAGATACTTCTCATCTAACCTAAACTTCTCTATCACTGTTAATACAGTAGTTGTCTCTAAAGCTGAAGTATGGTTGGCTTTACTCTTGTCACGAACAGTCATACCCACAATCAATATCACACACAATATCATGCATACAATTGCCAACCCAACACTCATGTTTTTACAGCACCTGTTTTTCCCTCCCTGCTGGCTAATGTTACTCATGATCTGTACAGAATCAGAAAGTAGAAGAGGAAAAACATTTTTATAATTATGCAGCAAAATCAAAAACAAAAAAATCTTCTTTCAGCAGTTATTTACAGCTTTCAGTCTCACTTCCTGAACCCTATGCCAAAACCGATAAGCTTGTTAAAGTCAGTTTAGCAGCTTGTCAAATCAGGTTATCTAGTCAAATCAGGTTACAAAGTATTTTCCAGTTACCTTCAACAGTCTCTTTTCTCTTTGCACTTTTCTCAATTTGTCTCAACAGTTCAGTTCGTTACATTCCTCCAAGTGCCAAAATATTGACCTGGAATGACTCTATCAAAACAAAAAGACAAATACTCTCCTTGACATTCAATTGTAGTTCCATACGCCCATTCAGAACCTGTGTACCTTCGACTTGCTATTCTCTTTCTTTTCAATTTTCAATCTCCATTCACTTCTCCTTCACTCAGATTTTCTCTTCTAGTTGTATCTATTTCTTCCTCGGTTGCTGTCACAACAACTGCTTCTTTTCTCTTTGCTTGTGATTCTGGCCACATATCTCCTTTCAGTCGACCTTTGGTCAATTCTCTTTTCAGTGTTGAACTTGAAACTTCTTCTTGCTCTGCAGTAATTTCTCTTGGCGGACCTGCAACTGGGTCAGGAGGGGTCTGATCACATTGGCTTTGATCCGCCTCAAATCTTTCCCCCTTGGGGTCTGGCGTTTGCTCTGTTTGTCTCTCAAATTAATCTACTTCTGGGAGAGCCCTCCTCTGACTAGACTCTCCTGTGGTCTGAATCAAGATTTTTTCACTGTCATTCTGCAGGAGGTCTTCTCTGTGGTCTCTCACAGGAGTGACTGAACTGTTCTCAACCTGCTCAGATCCGGTCTCAGTTCCTCTTTCCTCTCCTTCCGGCTCTGATGCTTGTCTGGTCATTGTTGGTACTCTCAACAACTCCTCTTCATTGTCCAAAGGACATGACACTTTTCTCTTGTGTCTTGCGTGTATCCAGTTTGGAACTCCAGCACACTCACAGCTGTGGTAGTGGTCAGAACCACCTGGAAAGATCCTTTCTAACGAGGCTCCAAACACATCTTCCTCACGTGTTTCAGGACCACCACCCAGTCACCCGCTCCCAGGGTGCGTCCTTGATCTCGGATCGGTGGCAACCTGCTGAGAGAAAGAGCGAACCACATCAGCCAGACCTTTGCAGTAGTTAAACAACATATCATCTGTAATGTTCACAAGTGCCATTCGCAGGCACTGCTGGCAACCTCATTGGTCTACCCATGAGGATTTTGTGCGGTGACAGTCCTGTCTTCCTGTCGGTTGTGTTTCTCATTGTCATCAGAAATAACGGCAGTGCGTCAGGCCATTTCAGATTTGTGGATGGACACATTTTCGCCATTCAGGATTTCAAGGTACCATTCATCTGTTCCACTAGTCCTGATGCTTCAGAGCGGTAACTACAATGCAACTTCTGCTCAATGTTCAAGGCTGCACACAGTAATTTAATTACTTCATTGTTGAAGTGACTTCCCCTATCTGATTCTAAAGAGATCAGAAACCCAAAACGTGGGATCAGTTTCCTAAGCAGTATTTTCGTTACCGTGAGGCTGTCATTTCTTCATGTAGGGTACACTTCAATCCAGTGACTAAAGATGCAGGCAATCACCAACACATATCTCAAACCTCCACACACAGGCATCTCAATAAAATCCATTTGCATTCTGCTGAATAGACCTCCTGCTCTTCCAATGTGGCTCAAATTAACCGCTGTCCCTTTTTCTGCTTTCATTTGCTGGAAAATGACGCAACAATGGCAAACTGCCTCAGCAACTTATGTAAACCTTGGATTGAACCAATTATATGTGAACAGTCTAATCATTGCATCCCTCCCAAAATGTGCTTGACCATGACAATACCTAGCCATTTGAGATAACAGACTGTTGGGCAAAACCAGTTGTCCCTCTTCTGAAACCCACAATTCATCTTGACGCTGTACACATTTCATTTTGCTCCATAAACGTTTTTCCTCCCTGTCAACATTATTCTGCAATGTTTTCAATTCTTCCAATGTGTCAATTAATTGCAATGTAAAACTGGACATGTAACAATTCCCACTTACCTTTGAACGATATACAGTTCAATGCGCAACACCTTGCAACTTGATCTGTATATCCACTTCCCATTGACACAAAGTCTTGCGATTTCAGATGTGCACTGCATTTCACCAGGGCAATCTTTTCAGGCATTTGAATAGCATGCAACAATTCCTTAATTCTCTCCCCATTTCTCACGAGTGAACCAGAACAGGTCATGAAACCTCTCTGTGACCACAACTGGCCAAAGTCATGGACTATTCCAAATCCATACTGGCTATCCATATAGATGGTAACTTTTAGCTGAGCAGAAACATGGCACACTCTAGTAAGGACTACCACTTCCGCTATTTGTGCAGAATATACTGCTTGAAGCCAGAACGTCTCCAGTATACCAGTAGTTGTGCACAGAGCATATTCTGCTCTCAGTACTCCTGTATTGTCTCTTAGACAGGAACCATCAACAAAGATAATTTGGTCATTTTCTTCCAATCGGGTGTCTCTACTGTCAGGTCTCAGTTTTGTGCACAGATCAGTTACTTCAAGACAATCATGCTCAATGTCTTCCAACTTTTCAATTTCAACATTTTCATTTGGAAGTAAGGTTGCCGGGTTAAGCACAGTACATCCTTTCAAAGATACATTAGATGACCCTAGAATACTTGTCTCATAAAGCATCAATCTGGTACCTGTTAGGTACTGTGTTTTTGTTTACGTAAGTGGGATCTCAATGGAGTGAGGGGTCATAATAACCAAAAGATGTGCCATCACAATACCTTCACACTGTGAGAGGCTCTGTCCAACTGCTGCAACTGCACGCAAACAGCCTTGTAAAGCTGCTGCAACTGGGTCCAAGGTGGCTGAAAAATATGCTACTGTGCGGTTTACACCTCCATGGACCTGCGTCAAGACAGACAAGGAACAAGCATCACACTCATGACAAAACAATGGGAAGGACTTTGTGTAATTAGGCACACCCAAAGCCGGAGCTTTGCACAGACTCTCTCTCAATTCAGAAAACACTTTCATGCAAGCATGGTCTAATGCTAGGGGATCAGTAACTTCCTTATGGATCAGCTTCTGCAAGGGCTTGGAAGTGACTGAAAAATTGGGAATCCATTGATGACAATAGCCTACCATCCCTAGGAACACCCTGACATCTCTCTGTGTGGCTGGGAGACTCATCTGCAATATGGCTCTGACGCTTTCTCTGGATATTTGTCTTGATCCCGTCTCAATCTGGTGGCCCGAATATTTCACTTCTTTCTGACAGTACTGCAATTTAAGTGGAGACACTTTATGCCCATTCTTTCCCAAATGGTTCAGCAAGGCAATCGTGTCATACTTGCATTCATCTCTCGTTTTGGATGCAATCAGTAAGTCATCAATGTACTGTACCAATGTCGATTGGAAAGGCAATTCCAATGACTCCAAATTCTTTTTCAAGATCTGTTTGAATATGGAAGATGACTCTGAAAACCCTTGAGGAGTTCGACACCAACAGTAAACTGGTCTAAAAATTTAAAACAAAAGAGAAATTGGCTGTCCACATGAAGAGGTACAGAAAAGAAGGCTTGGGACAAGTCTATGACGGTGAACCACTCAGCATCACAAGGAATCTGAAACATTATCACAGCTGAATTTGACACCAGGGGCAACATTTGATCACAAAATGTCATTTATTTTTCTAAAATCCTGGACAATTCGAACTTTCCCACAGGGCTTTTTCAATCCCATTATCGGTGAATTACGTGGGCTGCTCAACACTTCTTTCAAAACCCCTTGGTTCACAAATTCCGCAATTATTTGCGCAACCTTTATAAGCATATCCTGTGGCATGTGGTACTGGGAAATCTGAGGGAAAATTGCATTCAGCTTTACAGGGACTTTAACTGGCTCAACTCCCTTTATCAGACCTATCTCGTTCCCTGTCAGATTCTACACTTTCTCTTTAACTGTTCCCTGCAAATCAGGAGGAAGCTCCTTCACTGTGAACACTGGAAAGAAATTTATCAGGGGGTACTCCTCATTTGTGGTCTCACACTAGGTCTCTGGAGCTGTGTCCTCCTCATCATCACTATTCGTCTGTATCTTGATTCCATCATTCGAGCAAGTAATCGAGCACCTGGTTTTACATAGCAAGTCTCTTCCCAGTAGGGATACCGGACTTGAACCACAGACTACGAATTTATGCAATCCCTTAAAGTTGCCAATTTTAACCTGAACTGCTTCTGTAATTAGGTTGGTCAAGTACTGGTTCGCTACTCCTACAATCTGGACAGTCTTTCCTGAAAGGGGCAAATTCAGAACTTCTGCAGATCTCACTGTAGAGCGTATAGCTCTTGTGTCTACCAAGAATGAAACCCTGTGACCCATGACTTTTCCCTTCACATAGGGACCTTTCTGATCTACTTCTAAGGAAGCTGCAAGCACACATTCTTCCTCATCCGAACTCTCATTCACCCAATCATCGTTTATTCCAATCTCACTGTGTAACGGGAACTGGTGAACTGTGTTATTACTTTGGTTGGACCTCTGACCTCTGACCTGTTGAGGAAGCATCACCTGCTGCTGTTCCATTGCGGCTTCAGGTATTTTAATTTGCTGTCTAGGTACTATTGGAACCTGCTGTTGCACTGGCTGCAACAGTGTCATTTTTACACATGGCATTTGCACCTGCTGCATGGGTTGAAAATTCTGCATTTGATTCATATTATTATGTAAATTTGGATTATGACCTCTCATTCTCGGTCCTTTCATGTTTTGAAACTAGTTGATGTTGCCTGTTTGCTGAACAACACCTTCCTGCACCATCATCTGGCACTCCTGCTTCCAATGTCCAACTGCTCCTCAAGCATGACAAGGCAACACTCTCTTCATTCCCTGCACATAATTCTGAACCACTGTAGTATTCAAATCCGGGCTACGGTTACCATTAACCATTCCTCCGTGACTTCTACCTCTCATCTGATCCTGAAATACCACATTTCCCTGCTGTGGAAAATTTCCCTGCATCCCTGTTTGAGCCGCTTTAATCTGTATCACCATCACCTTTTCCTTCAACTTTCTCTGCTTCAACCCAATCTTGTCACTACAGTACTATGCATACTGCAACATCTCATCAATCTGCTTTGCTTGCCAGCAAATCAAATGAGTCTCAATCATCTGGCTAATTTCAGGTCTCAATCCTTCCACAAATCTGAACACAAAATGGATCATGTTGTCATGACCACACAAACTTGCCAAGTCAAATCAAAGAAGTGCATGAGAAAAGCAAAGAGATATCCTCAGTGGAGACAGCAAAGCCCAAACTGGAAGAAGGTTTGCAGTGTAATCTTGCGCTTATTTCAAAGGAAGAATCAAGAAGAGAAGATCCAAGATGGCCGCTGTGAGTCCTGAAGGTTAGTTACAGTTCTAGTCTCGCAATCGGTTGATTGCTAGGTTATGAGCTCTCCAGCTGGAAGCCTTGCACTTCAACTGAGGTCTGACAGGAATCAGCTGTGTGGAGAGAGAGCGCGCTTCAGAACAGAAACTCCTGTGAGGTAAAATTACATTTGAAAATTATTTTACAGAAAACGGATAAATGTTGTCAAGGTTTATTCTAAGAGTTTGATAGTAGACCGTTCCCGTGGAAGTCGGCAAGGCTACAGAGTTAATGTATGAATTAACCTTATGTTTACAAGGTTCTTGTTTAAGATATTAAAGTCAAAGAAAAAACAAACTTTAAAAGAGCAAGCATCTACAAATGTCAAGGGTATAAAGAAAGGCCAAGTTTAAAGGAGAAACGAACTGTTAACAAATAAGCATTTACAAATTCAATGGTAATAAACCAAAATAGAGTTTGAAAGAGAAACAAACTTAAATAAACAAGCATTTACAACTACAAGTTATCGACAGATGTCGAAGTAAGGAAGGAGAAACTAACTGTAATAAACAAGCATTTACAAATACAAGTTATCAACAAATGTCGAAGTAAGAAAGGAGAAACGAACTTTAATAAACAAGCATTTACAAATACAAGTATTGACAGAAGTCACAATAAGACAGGAGAAATTAAATAACATCAGCTGATTTGAAGAACGCATTATCACCAACTATATATATATATATATAGCAACATAAAACCAATCTCTAACAAAGGTTGAGAACTTCTTCCAGAATCAGTAATAAGCATTTTTTTAAGAAGAGCTATCATTTATAGAGAGAAGCAAGGCTACAGAGAACTCAGGGTGAGTGAAGAAATAATAGAATTAAAGAGAATTAAGTGTTGAGAGTAGAAAGTGAAAAACTGATTTTGGATGTCCCTAGTAATTGCGACTGTGACTCTTGCAGGTGCTGTATCCAATCTTAGATGGGAAGAGGCAGACTGAGTACTGGCGTTCATCATCTCTGTGGCAGTCTCTCTACCATCCCATTCCCCTTTCCCCCTCCGGGGTACTCAGCACAAAGGATTAATATTCGTTGTGAGTAGCTCGGGTCGGGACTGAGGAGTTATCTTCTGCTTCTGAGGAAATCGAATTGAAGTATCCTGACAGATTGAAGTGCCATCACCCTAATTTTAGGGAAAAAACAGATTTCCTCCTGAGCAGAATGGCAGAAGGAATTGATATAAAAGCATTAGCCACCGTTTTGGAAGGGTTACAGAAACAATTAAATAACACCATAGAAGAAACAGTCCAAATAAAACAGCGAATAAATGAGTTAGGGAACACCGCTAAATCAAATGAATCTGTGTTTTCACAAATCCCTAGCCCTTCACAGTCTGCAGGTATATCCACTCAAGTAATTCATGCGGTTTCCCCTATTATTCCTTTGGCTCAACCCGAGCGCTTCGGTGGGGATCCAAATAAGGCGCAGATTTTTCTGACCCAATGCTCATAGCATTTTTTAAGTAGACCATCATTTTTTCCGAAGACCAGTCCAAAGTGGCATTTATATTGTCTTATCTGACAGGAGATGCGGCCGCATGGTCCATGCCAATAATTTCCAGAAATGATCATGTTTTATATAATTTCCAAAATTTCAAGGAAGAGTTCTTAAGAATATTTGATCGGCGAAGTGCAGCTCAAGCCACTGACAATGAACTACTGGAAATCAGGCAAGGTAATAAAGATCTAGTAGCCTATCTGGCTCATTTCAATAAACTCATTGTAGAGACTGCCTGGCCGGAGTCAAAAAGAGCTGCCATATTTTATCGTGGACTGAGAGATGAATTGAAAGATGCCTTAGCACAAGTTCCAAATAGACCCACCGAAATTTCGGAGTTAATTGATCTTGTGTTACAGATTGACCACTGGTTAACTGAATGAAGAGCAGAAAAGAGAAGAGAGTATCGACCATTTCCCCTGAAGATTGATTGTGTAAGAAATTATCATACGAGAGCCGGAGAAGGGATAACGATAGAAGAACCAATGCAAATTGGTTCCATCCGAGGTCCTTTATCTAAGGAAGAAAAAGAGAAAAGAAGAGTGAATCAACTATGTTTATATTGCGGTGCATCTGGGCATTTTGTTAAAAACTGTCCCAAGAAACCCAAAGTTCTTCAGTCGGGAAAAGGCTAGCTTCATCAGTAGAGGGAGTTTCCCTGATGAAAGCAGAACCCAAGACAACTCCTTTAGATCAACGAGTGGCGAATACCTTACAAACCGCAGCGCCACATTTGGTACAAACAGTATCAGTTAAGACCCTTGAGAAGGAAATTCAAGGGATCTCAGTTATGATAGACTCTGGAGCTACGGGCAACTTCTGTGATATCAAATACGCTCGTAAAATGGGTATTCGATTTATCAAGAAATCTACTTTGGAAGTAGTAAGAGCTGTGGATGGAACCAATCTTTCTTCAGGACCCATTTCCCATGAGACCGAACCAATTCAGATGCAAGGTTTTGGTGGACATCAGGAGCAGATAATCTTTAATTTGATAGATGCTCCACAATTTCAACTCATTTTGGGTCTGCCCTGGCTTAGAGAACATAATCCACAAATTGATTGGAGCAAAAGAACGATCAAGATGAATTCCTCTTACTGCAAAGAGAATTGCTTTCATGATGGAGTGGAAGTGACCACCAAGTCTCAAGCGGCCTGTTTATCATCACACTCTTCAATGATCTGTGCACTAAAGACAGCAGAAATCCCAAAAGAATATGAGGATTTAGTCGCGTTTTTGATGAAAAGGAGGCTGAGAAATTGCCACCACATCGACCCTACGACTGCAAAATTGAACTGGAGCCAGGTGCGATATTGCCATGTAGCAGAATATACGCATTGACCGAAGCAGAGAATCAACATTTAAAGGAGTATTTGGATCAATATCTTGCTAATGGTTTTATTCGTCCTTCTGAATCTCCAGTGTCATCCCCACTATTTTTCATAACAAAGAAGGATGGGAGTCTTCGAACTTGCATTGATTATCGAGCCCTCAATCAGGTTACCATCAAGAATCGATACCCACTGCCTTTAGTGTCAGTTTTATTAGATCAAGTAAAGAATGCTAGAATCTACACCAAATTGGACCTGCGAGGAGCATATCATTTGATTCGAGTGGCTTCAGGGGATGAATGGAAAACCGCTTTTCGGACTCGATACGGATTATTTGAATATCAAGTGATGCCTTATGGGTTATGCAATGCTCCCGCGGCCTTCCAGCATTTCGTTAATGATATATTACGAGAATTCCTCAACCGGATTGCCATGGTTTATATAGATGACATTTTAATCTTTTCCGACATTCTACAGGAGCACATTTCCCATGTTCGATCCATCCTCACAAGGTTGCAAGAAAACCATCTCTATGTAAAATTGGAGAAGTGTACATTTCATGTGGAACGAGTTGAGTTCTTAGGATTCATTTTGTCACCAGAAGGAGTTAGTATGGATCCTGCCAAGATAAAGACAGTGCAACATTGGCCTTCTCCTTGCAATGTCAAGGAGATCCAGAGTTTCTTGGGGTTCGCTAATTTTTATCGAAGATTCATATCCAATTTTTCTCAAACAGTTACACCCATTTCTCGATTGTTGAAGAAAGGAGTGAAGTTTGAGTGGACAAAAGAAGCTGAAAATGCTTTTAATTTTTTGAAGAATTCCTTTGTCTCAGCTCCAATCTTGCTCCACCCCAATCCAGATAAGCCATATTATGTGGAGGCAGATGCTTCAGATGTTGCCATAGGAGGTATCCTTTCCCAGCGTCACAAAGATACAGGTCAATTACATCCAGTGGCCTATTTCTCTCGAAAATTAACACCACCAGAGATAAATTATTCAATTGCGGATAAGGAGCTATTGGCAGTCAAAGAAACTTTTCGTGAGTGGAGGCATTACATTTTGGGAGCTAAGCATAAAGTGACCGTTTACACGGACCACCGAAATTTACAGTTTTTAAAATCAGCTCGAACTCTAACAGCTAGACAACTGCGTTGGTCCCTATATTTTGCAGACTTTGATTTTGTTATCACTTTCAGACCAGGAAAAGTAAATGGGAAGGCAGATGCTCTATCTCGAATTGATACCGGTGCAGTTAAAGAGCCTCCAGAAAAAGAATTGATTATTCCACAAGAGAAGTTCATATCTGCCATATTGTATGAAAATTTAACCAAAGAAATTCAAGAAAACTTAACATTCGAAGGAATGCTGAAGTGGTCCAAAGAAGGTCAAGGAAGAGAAATCAAAAAAGGTTTGCCATACTTTAAAGGTGCACTGTATGTTCCGACTGTGGAGCTGCGAGAAAACATTCTTCAGGCTTATCATGACGATCAATTGGCTGGACACAAAGGAATTCAAAAGACCCAAAATCTAATACAACAAGAATTTTGGTGGCCAAAAATGAAAACTCAGATATGACAATATGTGTCAACTTGTGACAAATGTCAAAGAGGGAAATCAAATAGAACAGCTTCACAAGGTTTGTTAAGACCTTTGCCCACTGCACCCCATGCCTGGCATACTGTTACTATGGATCTTATAGTGGACCTCCCTAGTAGCCAAGGTTTTAACACTATCCTAGTTTTTGTAGACACTTTCACTAAAATGGCGCATTTCATTCCTTTGAAAGAAATCCCTCGAGCCCCACAGGTTGCACAGTTGTTTACACAACACATAGTACGCGCCCATGGTATCCCAAAAATTCTAGTTTCAGACAGGGGGTCCCAATTTGTTTCTCGCTTTTGGAAGGCCTTTAGTAAAAGATTAGGAATTGATTCTCGTTACTCTACCAGTTACCATCCTGAAACCGATGGGCAAACAGAGAGAGGTGAATCAAGAGTTAGAACAGTATTTAAGACTCAATTTATTCAATAAAGAGAAGGAATGGCCTGAGTTGATGTGGGCAGCTGAATTTGCTTACAATAATGCTGTTCATTCCACCACTGGGTTCACCCCCTTTTATCTGAACCATGGTAGACATCCTAATGTAATGTTGGGTAAAGAAGATGATTCAGTGCCTGCAGTAGAAAAGATGGTGAGGGATTTGCAGACCACGTTAGTTAGGGCTAGAAAAAACATAATTCAAGCAAAAGACTCATATAAGACTCAGGCTGATAGAAAAAGAAGAGAGAGCCCCATTTATTTGAAAGGAGACAAAGTTTGGTTATCCACTCGTCATTTACGTCTCAAAGGAAATCGCAAATTTCAGCCACGATTTATAGGCCCATTCAAAGTTGACAAGATGATCAATCCAGTGGCAGTTAAATTGCAGTTGCCAGCTCATCTAAAGATACATCCTGTTTTCCATGTCTCCTTGTTAAAGAACAGTCCTCCAAATTTACGTCAAAACTCCCCTCCAATTCCTATCCAGATTAGCTCTGCAGAAGAGTATGAGGTCAATCAAATCTTAGATTCCAAAATCCGTAATGGCCAGCTTTATTATCTAATTGATTGGAAAGGTTATGGTCCAGAGGAACGATCCTGGGAGCCGCACGAGTATGTACATGCTTCAAGATTAGTGAAAAACTTTCATAGAACCTACCCAAGCAAACCTAAATTGGAGAACTGTTCCTTGAGGGGGAGTACTGTCATGACCACACAAACTTGCCAAGTCAAATCAAAGAAGTGCATGAGAAAAGCAAAGAGATATCCTCAGTGGAGACAGAAAAGCCCAAACTGGAAGAAGGTTTGCAGAGTAATCTTGTGCTTATTTCAAAGGAAGAATCAAGAAGAGAAGATCCAAGATGGCCGCTGTGAGTCCTGAAGGTTAGTTACAGTTCTAGTCTTGCAATCGGTTGGTTGCTAGGTTACGAGCTCTCCAGCTGGAAGCCTTGCACTTCAACTGAGGTCTGACAGGAATCAGCTGTGTGGAGAGAGAGCGCGCTTCAGAACAGAAACTCCTGTGAGGTCAAATTACATTTGAAGATTATATTACAGAAAACGGATAAATATTGTCAAGGTTTATTCGAAGAGTTTGATAGTAGACCGTTCCCGTGGAAGTCGGCAAGGCTACAGAGTTAATGTATGAATTAACCTTATGTTTACAAGGTTCTTGTTTAAGATATTAAAGTCAAAGAAAAAACGAACTTTAAAAGAGCAAGTATCTACAAATGTCAAGGTTATAAACAAAGGCCAAGTTTAAAGGAGAAACGAACTGTTAACAAATAAGCATTTACAAATTCAATGGTAATAAACCAAAATAGAGTTTAAAAGAGAAACGAACTTAAATAAACAAGCATTTACAACTACAAGTTATCGACAGATGTCGAAGTAAGGAAGGAGAAACTAACTGTAATAAACAAGCATTTACAAATACAAGTTATCAACAAATGTCGAAGTAAGAAAGGAGAAACAAACTTTAATAAACAAGCATTTACAAATACAAGTATTGACAGAAGTAACAATAAGACAGGAGAAATTAAATAACATCAGCTGATTTGAAGAACGCATTATCACCAACTATATATATATATATAGCAACATAAAACCAATCTCTAACAAAGGTTGAGAAGTTCTTCCAGAATCAGTAATAAGCATTTTTTAAGAAGAGCTATCATTTATAGAGAGAAGCAAGGCTACAGAGAACTCAGGGTGAGTGAAGAAATAATAGCATTAAAGAGAATTAAGTGTTGAGAGTAGAAAGTGAAAAACTGATGTTGTATGTCCCTAGTAATTGCGACTGTGACTATTGCAGGTGCTGTATCCAATCTTAGATGTGAAGAGGCAGACTGAGTACTGGCGTTCATCATCTCTGTGGCAGTCTCTCTACCATCCCATTCCCCTTTCCCCCTCTGGGGTACTCAGGACGAAGGATTAATATTCGTTGTGAGTAGCTCGGGTTGGGACTGAGGAGTTATCTTCTGCTTCTGAGGAAATCGAATTGAAGTATCCTGACACATGTCTTTCGGCTCAATTGTCTCTGTACCACTGTAATGCTTGAATACCTGCAACAATCTCTCATAGTACGCATGCATTGACGCCTTTGCTTCCTGAGCTGTCCTGTCTATTCTCTGCCAGTCAATGTTTTGGGGCGAAATTCTCGTTTAAAAAAATTAAATCACTTTGTAGTAATATTTCATTACTTTAGGAGATGGTGCACCTGTAACTTAATCTCCCTCTGGTTCTTTTGTTGGCCAATCTATGCTCCTCTTACACTCTATCCACAAATCAGCTGAAACTACTATCTCTAATAGAGTATTCAGGTCTACTTTGCAAGTTTCCCAAACCTGTCTGTCTGCTGGTACCATTCTACTGGCTTCTCTCTCAACCTGGGATGGTCATTTGTAAAAGACAGAGGCCCTCATTACAACCCTGGCGGTTGGTGATAAAGCGGTGGTAATACTGCCAACAGGCCGGTGGTAACAAAAATGGAATTATGACCACGGAGGGAAACGCACACACAGACAGCCACTTTAACACACCGACTGCCATGGCGGTAACAACAAGCACCACGGTGGTAACCGCCAACAGCCAGGCGGAAGACAATGTACCGCCCACCATATTAAGACAGGCCTATCCGCCACCTTTTCCGGGCGTTACCAATGACATCAAAAGCACAGCAGAAACAGAACACAGAAGTCAAAGGACTCACCTCTGGAGACTCAGGGAACAACCACAATGCCATGGAGCCAGATTTGCACATATTTCCGATGCTCGTCTACCTTTTCCTGCATTATGAACATCAACGCCGGCGAAGACGACCACGGTGAGTACTGCCGCCTAGCACACAAGGGAGGGGAAAGGAAAAAGAGAGTGACACACAACACAACACCCCCAACCCCAACACCACACACACAACCAGATGCAGTAACATTACATTTCCACCCCGTTGTGTGTGTGGCTGTATACTGACGGATTGCAATGTGTGTGTCATAATATGGGTAGCGGTAATATGCTGCGGCGGCGCTATGTTGGCGGCAGTCGGCATGGCGGTAAGTGGTACTTACCGCTAATGTCATAATGAGGGCCAGAGTGTCACTTCTGCTCCAAGGGACATGGATAAAATTCCCTCCTGGGATCTCCCTCATTGGTAAAATTTTCAGTCAGTTCCATGGAATCCCTTTTTCTTTTATCTTTTTTATTTGCCCATCTACCTTCCCGCTTGTCTAAGGTTCCCCATGTCTGGACACTTTGAAGTAACTCCTTAAGGTGTGCCTTCATCCCTGCAGGTCTCATGTGTGCAAAGTCTTTTGTGTCAAAATCTAACCTGTAACTCCTTTTCAAATGCTTCGTTGTTTCTATTTCTATGCAGTACTTCACTGCCAGGTCTGCTAACCTTTGGTGCACATTTCTCATTGCCATCGTAATCTTCGAGCACAGATATCTCCACGTTGCTTGTGTGTAGGACTCTAATCTGTTCACACCCATAGTTTCTTCAATGAGCTCACACGCTTCCATTCCCAGTCTCATATATACTTCAAGTACTCTTCTCCCTTAGGAGCACTCTGTGGGGTATTCAGTTTGTCTAACCATTCAGTCAGCTGCTGGGCAGTCAAACCTTGCAGCAAAATGTTATTAGCCTGAGCAGGTGGCACCTGTTGTACCACTGTATTCGGGGACTGCTGTGTTAGTACTTTCAGACTCTGGTTTACGTTCGACCCTATGATAGTATCCAGAGGAACTCCGAATGGACTAAGGTCCAACAATGATCTCGATCCGTCAAAGGTCTGGCCCACAGGAGAGACTACTCGGATAGTCTCATTAAGTCCTCCCCTCATTGAATTCTGACTCAGGACTTCCTGTCCTTCTGCACTATTTTTCCCCTGTGTGAACAAAGGTACAATCGGACCGATAGTAACAAGCACAGATACAGCATCTGGGTTGGGTCTGATATTCGGGTTCTGTGGTTGCGTAGTTCCCATATTCTGGCTCATCGGTACAGACATATCTGTCTGGGTCCCTGTTACCGGAGTGCATCTTGGCATTACCTGTGGCTGCACTTGAGGCAATAAAAGTGGAGTTCGCTCTGTCTGTACCAATGTCAGCTTTCGGAAAATCTGTCCTGTAGACACTATCAGATTTGTGGCAGTTTCCACTACAGGTACCTCAAGGTAAATTCTAGGGACATTTGTCTGTTGCACCTGATTTTGTGCTACTGGAGTAGTAGGTGCATTAGGACTGCCCTGCACTGGGCTCTGTGTAAGGCCAGGATTTACCTGACTGGACATGTTGTCACATTAACCGTGTCGGAGCTGGAGGATTTACACTAGTGCTCAGACCACTCTCTTGTGCTGCATACAGTGGGGGACGATTTATCAATAACTGTAAAATAAACTCATCATCGTCTGACTCTTTCTCATATGTCAAAGATCTCCAAGTCGACCCTGATTTCCGCTCTCTACTCTTGGAGGGGCTTTGGTTAGTCTTTCTAGGGGCTTTCCTTCCTTCTCCCTCATTGTCGTGTGTAATCGCTGGAAACATCTTAATTCCCTGTAAAGTCTCTGTTCTCCATAATTTCTGACCAATATCCCATCTAGCATCCGCTAATATCTTCTCTACCTTTCTCATCCTCCTCTCAGACTTCTGCTGCTGTTGCTGTCTGTCTACTAATTCCCAGATTGCCAATGCCTTGAACTGTGCTGGTCTCGGAGGGGGCTTCAGGTCATACAGCACCCTCCTTAGATTCTCTAAGCTCCTCCAATTAAATGTTCCATGGGCAGCAAACGCTGAGCTCCCATCTTTCTCTGTCACTTTGCACCACTGCTTCAACCAAAGACATGGCACAGCACCCTTTTCTTCAATTACAATATAAGCTGGTGTACCTTCTGGCAGTACAATATCCCCTATACTCGTTGTAACATACGTATCGCCCCTTAAAGCACTCTTTAAAGCTTTGAAAAATTTAATCTTTGCGACTTTTATGTTTTTCTAAATCAAATCAGGAAGTGACTTTTAATCCCAGAATTCTCTTCACCCACCTTCTCAACCAGTTGCACTTCACGGACAGCTGCCAATCCGTGTGCGGCCCTTCTCACTAACCAACCTATCCCAGCGCGGCTCCAATGACGTCACACTCACACGTACTGAGGCTGACAAAGACTTGCGGCATGTCGTCCCAAACTCAGATTCACACGAAACTAATACAATTTATTGCAAGCACTAAACAAAATCAAAACCCAACTTGTCCAGGTAAGGTAACACAATTGCTTCAGAAACTTTACGTAGTTTTCACTAATGGCTCTCGCTCTAGCAGCTACTCCTTCTTTCTCAGTTTCCCTGATTCGCAAGCAAAATTCGACCCACAAATTTAACTCTCAACTAATCAGTGGGTCTGTCCTGGTACACATAGGACTTGCCAGATCTCAGTCGAAAATTCTTTCACTCACTTTGACTCACACTCTGACTTATCGACCTCACCCAATCGACCTATTAAACCAGACAAATGACAACAAAAACCAAGTGTCTCATATACTTTTCAATATACTTCGGAGTCCTAGACCACGCAGGGTCCATACATCAACAACCACGTGGACAATTTTTTAGCACAAAGTGCCACACACATGTGAAGTTTGGCGACTTCCCTACTCTCACACTTCGGAGTACGCACACTCCTTCTACAACTTCATTTGGAGTACGCAAACTCCCTAAACCCTCACAAATATCACAATTCATTTGCGATTGCATACGCTGTGCAAGCACAAAATCTACATCATTCACATTGTCACTAGAACACCGAGACCATCCTTAAACAACCATTGGCAAGTTCCAAGATTCTGCAAAAGTCATTTTAGGCACTTAGGGGCACATTTCCTCTCCAATTTGTATCATTGAATCAAAACAAATCCAAAATCTCTGTGATGATGGGCTCTTAAGGAGACAAATCATGTACCGGGCCTTTATGATGGGCTCTTAAGGAGACTGACCATGTACCGGGCCTCTATGACAGGCTCTTAAGGAGACAAATCATGTACCGGGCCTTTATGATGGGCTTTTATGGAGATAAACCATGTACCGGGCCTTTATGATGGGCTCTTAAGGAGACAAACCATCAATCTCAGCTACCATCTCTGTTAGCGAGTCAGACCTTATTAAGTAAACTTACAAGGGAGATGCGAATAGGCCAATGGACCTTTTGACTCGCTTTGAGGTTTTCCCAACATATATCCTGTACCAATACAGATCAATAACATGAACAATCAATTACATCAATAACCAATCGGAGTCAGTAATATCCACTCACCATGACCCTGCAGTCATGAATAACCACACCTTTATGTAAAAGTTAGAATGTTTATTTCCCTATATTAACAATGCTAATGTCATGTAGCTTAATCTCAAAATCAAATGATAAACATACAGAAATAATACTGGCTGTCCAAAATGGTGAAATAATCGCAATCTAATCAAAGCTTGAGCTACTACACATTCCAAGGTTACAGTGCAAATTAATAGCAAGAATAACAGCACAAACGATATTACATACATCTAAATCTAGCAAAGAAAATACATATATATTATTCCATGTAGCAAACTTCATCTAAGAGAACTCTAACTAACACCAGATTAGAGTAGCATGTTTGGGCTTCATGCAAAACAATTTAGTCACACAAATTTGGAAAAACATCTAACTATGGCTCTACCAAAATTAGCAGTTGGTACCTAGAAACAAAAGCAAATAGACCTAGCATTCTGTAATGTCAGTGTATACCTGTCCTCAATAAGGTTCAGCAGCTGTGACAGTCTTTGTGAACAGGACATCAGTCTGGTCAGCGAGGCATCAGGATTCAGCATCAAAGTTCAGAAAAGGGAAAGTGTCTTTAAGCAATAAAGATAAGCATGTCTCTTCTCAAGACGGTCAAGAAATAATGGTGGTATCTCCTCTCTGTGCAGTTTGGCTAAGTTAGATTTCCTAAAACTACTTCCCACATCCTAATTTGTCAGGGGATTGCATGTTCACACTTTGTCCAATGAAACTAAAACCTCAAATCTGCAATTTTACTAGTACATGGTTCACATGTCAATGATTGGTTCCTGTTCTTCCGTTCTCGTCATTTGTGCTCATCAGGTAACAATACTGTTGCAGCTTATACTCCAGTCAGTGACTTCATTGTCTTCTCCTGGGAAAGTCAGTCTTACACACATTACATGAAACATTGCTGCACTAGCAAGTACAGCATCTTCTAACAAGCAGTTTCTCATGAGAAAGAACTTCAGCTACGAGTACATGAACAGTACAGTGGAAAATCACAATTTAATTTTTTAGACAGCTATTTCATAAGTGGATTAAGAAATGCAGCTTGACATGAGGCCGTGCAACTAGGCCAAGACCTCGCTAAGTTAAGGCCTATGATTAATAAAGCTAATACATAATGCATAACCCTCAATATGACATATTACTACATTAATCAAACTAAAGCTCAATATTTCCTATTAATAAGCCATTAATAAGTACACTTAGTGAACCCTGTGGGCCACTCTGCTGGGTGCATCTTCAAATGCGTACATTATTTTTCTCTATGTTAATAAATTTTCTTCGCAAATCCAATACTCGGAATACATGAATATTCAATAATAATGTCATTAGTAACTTCTGCATTAGCATATGTACACTGCATTCTGCATCACACATACAAAGAGGAATCCCTATATGCACAAAAACAATGCAGGCCACAATGCAGGAACCTTTGCATTATGTTGCAAGGGTGCCTGCACTAATGCTAGGCAGTACAAAGTGCCTCAGCACATGGAGAGAGCAGAACTGTTCTATTTCATCAAAGATAGGATGCAGTTCTTCTCTCTCAATGTGACGCAGTACAGCAACTTTGCTCCTTAGTAAATCTGACCCAATTGGAGCTGAAAAGTTGTGACTATCCAGGAAGGTGAAGCGAAATGATGGTGACAGGTGGATTTTACACAGTACCAAAAGGTTGAGTTGAATAAGCAAGAATGGTATTAAGAAAACAGAGGGGATAAATGGACAACTATCGGTGGAAGAGCCTCAGAAACGGTGTGAACATCAGTACTTACAAGGAGTTTGATAGGGCATCCACACTCATATCACAGGTGGCTGAAAATCTGGCAGTGGGACATGGGGGGTCTTTTTCACTGTGGCGTAGAATAACATCATGGACAACTGGAAGGCTAGGAGCAATGCTATGGCAGGATAAGTTGCAGACAACATGTGCAAAGACAGTGAACATCAGATCAACCTGAATGAGGAGGCATTTCCATACATTGGAACTACTGACGCCTAAGGTAAGTGGGTTTCTTTTTGTTCTCAGGCTGTTACAGAGGGCAGGCAGATGTAAAAAGGCTCAAAGAAAGAGGAAAGAGAACTGTTTCAGAAGAGTAGGGTACCCACAGATCTTGAGAATGTATAGTTTACTTCACTTTCTACCCTGAAAGATTTGAAGGCAGGTAGCTTTCTTGAAATTTATGAATATTATCAAGGAAGCCAAAAGGAGCTTCAGGGGAATGGAACAGCTAAGGTACAATTTGAGACTCGCCATGAAGACCGCAAGTTGGGGTTTGGTAAACAACATCATTGATATGCAGATTATTTGGTGATATTCTTTTTTTTGTTTTGCAATATATATTTTTTTAATTTTTTGTCACCTCTTACAGTGATTCATCGCATATCATTTTATAAGTCCCAACAATTCTATAACTGAGAAACTTAAACTGATATCCAGTCACACGACTTATGTATCTTTCAGGTCGCTCCCGCCCAGGTTAACCAACTAGTTGTGTAGCTGAACTATTTCCTCTGTATGAGTTAGGCAGTTATTATGTCTGCCTGCTTGTATACTGTTAATTTATTAAATAAGCCTGTCAATCAATCACCCGCTTCCGTGTCTGTTTCCATCTCCCATCCTCCCCGTATTGTTTTGTATTTTTTACTTCTTTTTCAATAATTCTGCAGTACTCCGTTCCCGTCTCCCAGCTCCGGCGCAAAAGTATTGACCCTAATCCCCATCTCCCGGCAATCTCTCTTTTTGCCACCTTACAGCCCAGATTGATAGATATTCTTTGATATTGTGTCTGATCCGAATTCTTCCATATGCGCATCAATGCCAGTCGTGGTGTCAGAGTTAAGGGCATACCTGTTGCTCAAAATTAAAGATTTTTCCACTCTTCCCCAGAATGTTTGCATGTGAGGGTAGTTCCATAGAACATGAAGAAAGGAGCCTTCTAGCCCCCAATGTCTCCTACATCCTGCATCTGTTATCCAACCTAATTTATACAGTGGGGTGGGTGTATAGTATATTCTATGTAGTATTTTCAGCTGGATCAATCAAAAGCTTGCTTTTATAGCCCCTTGCATTGGAAATGCTAGCGCTTCCCTCCAGTCATCTTCATCCAGGTCCCCTACATCTATTCCCCATCTGTTCTGTAGTTTTTTCAGTGGGCTTTGTGTATTTCGCATTACCGTGCCATATGTCTGGGATACTAGTTTTGCCTCAGCTCTCCCATCTAGCAATCTGATCTCTAGTGGGAGAACCTTCCTGTGTCTCCTCATCAGGTGGGATACTCTTATTCAGGACTTGGGATAGTTGGCCATATTTAAGCCATTGTGTGTTGGACATTTAGTAGTCTTTCTGCAGATGTCCACCCCATTAGCATCCCACACATCTGCCAATGTGGATGATCCAATGGTGTCCCATCCTCTAAACTCCTGCGGTGAAGAACCCTCTTTTAGTTTAGCGCCCTCCCATTGTGGGGTCCTCAGAGTTATACTGTTGTGCCAGCCCATTTCTCTTGTGAGTTTCCTCCAGCTTTCTATCATCCTGAGTGTCGTCTGGCAAGTGGGTGGGGGGAGACTGCCTCCATACAGTGCGTGTAAATAATTATGCGTCCCCATCCCTGCTGTGTTACTCCAAAACGCCAGATTGTCCCCCTCTGTGTTTGTCCATTCATTCACCACGCTCGCCTGTGCCACTTCATAATATTTTCTTACATTAGGTAATGCTATACCCCCTTTGAATGTGGATCTTTGTAGTGTTTTCAGAGAAATCCTTGGCTGAACTCCTGCCCATATCAAGTTTTGTCTCAAGTTATCTACCTAGCAAGGAAAGCGGCAGGTATCTGAACCTGGCCTTCAGGAGGCCGAAGGTCCTCTTGATTATTCTACTGGTTGGCCCACGTGCATCATTATAACTGTTCTCAGACCCTGTTCTGGCATTCCTCACAGGGGTCAGGGGCCACAATAGGTTTGGGTAGCCATAGTCACCTGCAAATACTGAGGGACAAAATTTTGCCTTACAAAATCCTATGGGGATAACACTTGAAGGCATACACTGACATACAGTGGGCGGGGACTCTGGCTCACCTATTAGCCACACCCTGTGCCTCTGTAGTTGGGCCATCACATTTGGGATGCTGCTATTTCTCAGAATGAAGACGTCATGCACTGACCCAGGGTACTTGGCAGTGATGTGGGAGATGTACTGGTCTGCCAGGCACACCATTTGTACATTTAGTGAGTGGAAACTTTTCAGATTCCTGAACACCTGTTCATTCTGGCGGGGTGGGACAAACGCAATATGCGTACCGTCAATTGCCCCAATAATATTCGGTATATGTCCCATTGCATAGAATCGGGCCTTCGCAGTAGCCAAATCTTCCACCTGGAGGAAAGAAATGTAGCTGCACATGTGTCTCACCGAGTCAGACAATACCCTTGCCAGCACGATTGAGAACATCGGCTGTGACATTCCTGCTGCCAAGCCCACTGTCACTTGGAATGAACCAGTTGCCAGGAAATGGAGCACTGACAGAACCTGCACAAGAGGATGGATCCCAGTGGGATGACGGATAGCTGATGTCAGGTCAGGCTCCAATTGGGCACACAGCTCTGTGAGTGTGGCCCTGTCCAGTCTATAGGTGACTATAATGTGCCTGTCCTCCAGTGTAGCCAAGTCCACAAGAGGTCTGTAAACGGGGGTTTGTCTCCTCCTACCATTCATCCACAGTGGTAGGTATCTAAGGGACACAAGAGTGAGCAGGCCGTCACAATTTGAACAATGGAACCACCACCTTAGTGTACATACAGAATTAATGTGATGGGACAGATGGGAATGGCAATGTATGTGCAATTTTCGGCAGTGACGCAGTTATGGAAGATCTGTATGTAGTCCACCACCATGAAATGGTGACCGCCTGTCCTGTATCTAGGGACAGGTGTAAGTGAGGTAACTCCGCCAATGTTGGGTGTCGTGGCGGAAGGCGGTTTTGCACTGCCGTGCAATTCCTCTTTGTCTAATATGGGACTCTATGGAGTGCAGTGGCCAATGGGGATAAGCGGCGGCGGTGACGGCGTACACCACCGTGGACGTGACCGCCATTTTCTGTCTATAACCTCAGTTGATTCCTGACTTTCCCCAGGAGAACACCTACACTGAGTGTGCTGCTGTGACCTGTCTCTGGAACCTACCATGGCCCGTGTGACCGGGGAAAGGGCCCCTGCCTTCACTTCTGAGGAGTATGAGGGATTGGCGGATGGGGTCCTACCCAAGTATGGACAGCTGTATGGGCCTCCAGACCAAGAGGTGAGTACACCTTGGGCACGATGCATGTGGGAAGGTTGCATGGAGATGTGTGTGCAGGCATCGTGTCATTTGGGGGGGATTTCTGTTGGTAGTGTACATGGTGGGTGCCGGTCGATGTGTGTGCCAATGGAGTTGTGGGCTATATGTGTGACAGGTTGGATTGTATGTGTAATGGTGTCCTCCTGTCCTTATTACCTCTGCAGGTCAGTGACCATCCAAAGAAGGGATTGTGGCGTGCCATCGCCAAGGACGTGCGGACCCTGGGGGTCTACAGCAAGCAAAGCACCCACTGCAGGAAACGGTGTGCGGAGCTGAGATCCGGGGTACGGAAGGCTGCGGAGGCCCAGCTGGGGATGGCCTCCCAATGAGGAAGGGGTGTCTGTCGGAACCTGACCTCCCTGATGGCCTGCATACTGGCGGTGGCCTACCCGGAGCTGGATGGGTGCTTGAGGGCATCACAGCAGCCACAAGGGGGTGAGCACAGTGGGTGTTACTACAATAATTCGTGGGTGGCATGGGATCCAGTGGTGGGTGTGAGTTAGTGGGTGCCCCTTAATGCCAGGTCAGAGATTGCAGTGTGATCTAGCTCAAGGGTAATGGGTGTATCGCAAAGGCAGGTAACCTAGCTCAGTTGCATTCCTTGTCAGATAGGGCTTTGTGGGTCCCAGGAGGGGTGCAGCTGGTGGTGGTTGGCCCACATCTTGCTGTGGCATCTAGCAAATTGATTGGCAGGGCAATGAATAGTGCTCAATCCTGATCCCTGTGTGTGATGATACTGTGTATGCTTTCTGTGGTGTTGGTGCAGTAACTGACCTAGTGCTCCCTTTCTCTCTCTCCCCCTTTTTTCTTCTGTCATCTTGTCCATGTGTGCATTAGCATCATCTGGTGGAGGAGCAGGGGCAGCGGCGACAGAGGGAGCTGCATCCCACAGGACCCAGGAGGCAGAGTCCACCGACGCCGAGGGAACCAGTCAGACAGAGGGCGAGGGGAACACCACGGCGGAGACAGGAGGTGGCAACACTGACTCAGATACCTCCTCTGATGGAAGCTCGCTGGTGGTGGCAGAAACCTCTGTGACTACCCCAGCTGCAGGTACAGCCACCATCCCTGTACCAGCCACGCCCTCCCAGTGACCCCTCACAGAGTTGCCCATGCCTGCTCACCCAGGAGGGTGGGCATTTCCTTCGCCCCAGGTACCTCAGGCCCTGCTCCAGTTAGCCATGCTGCCCTGAGTGAGGAGGCTATTGACCTCCTGAGATCCATCTCTATAGGGCAGTCAACCATTGTGAATGCCATCCAAGGGCTGGCCTCCCAGATGCAGCAATGCAATGCATTCCTGGAGGTCATCCACAGTGGATTGGCGGCCCAACAGAGATCGATTCAGGGCCGGCCTCCTCTCTGATGGCAGCCATTGTCCCTGTTTCTACCATCCAACTACCACTTCCCAGTCCCAGTCTCCTCAACCCCAACCCATCCTATGCACACATACGGATGAGCATGCACACAAGACATCACACAAGAGTGGCACAGTCAAACACAGGCAACATACTTCAGTCCACGAGCACTCACACAAACACTAGACAGTTACACACACATCCCCATCCACTGCCTCCCCCTCCTCCTCCTCCTCCACCTCCTTCACAGTCACATCCACACTCACACCTGCATGCACTGCTTCAACAGCCACCACCAGCATCACCACACCAAGCAGCACACACACCTTACTAGCAGACACCTCCACAACATCTATCCATGCGTCCCCTGTGTCCTCCCCCACCCTGTCTGTCCCCCCCTCCTAAAGGACACAAAGGCAGGCACTCAGACACCCAACATCCATCCATCTTAACATCCATCCATCTCACATCAGCACACTGCCCATGCACCTGCACCCAAGTCCAGCAAATGTACTCCTCCAACAACCACTCCGACAACCTCCACTCCCATCCCTCCTCCCACATCTCACCCCAATGCCCCTAAGAAGCTTTTCCTTGCACGTCTTGACCTCTTCCCTCCCCGCGTCCTGCCCATAAGAGGAGGGTCCCAAAGACCCAGCCAGAACCTCAGCCAAACAGTCCATGGGGACAGTGGAGGCACCTCCTAGTTGTGGAGGCAAGACAGTGAAGGATTCCACTCCACCAGCCAGGAAAGGAAAGGATCTTACTCCACCAGCCAGGAAAGGGAAGGATCCCACTCCACCAGCCAGGAAAGGGAAGGTTCCCACACTACCAGCCAGGAAAGGGAAGGATCCCACTCCACAAGCCAGGAGGGGTAAAGTTCCCACTCAACCACCAATGCAAGAAAAGGTTCCCACTCAACCACCAATGCAAGAAAAGGTTCCCACTCAACCACCAATGACAGGCAAGAAGCCCTCACCTCCAGGTGGGACACAGCAGCCCTCACCTCTAGCTGAAGCTGCCCAGGAGGCACTTCCCCCAGCAGAGACAATGCAGCCCTCACCTCCAGCAGAGGCTGCCCAGGAGACACCTCCCCCCAGCAGAGACAATGCAGCCCTCACCTCCAGTTGAGACACAGCAGCCCTCACCTCCATCAGAGGGCATGCAGGCCACCATCCAGGGACTGTTGTACAAGGAGACCCCTCCAGGATCAGTGGGCAGGTTCCCCACCTCAGAGACTGTGACCTTGCACTCCCCAGCATTGGGAAATGGGCATGGAGCCCCCTCCAGGATCAGTGGCCAAGTTCCCCACCTCAGAGACTGTGACCTTGCACTCTCCAGCATTGGGAAATTAGCATGGAGCCCCCTCCAGAACCAGTGGGCAAGTTTCCAACTTCAGCTGAGGTGCCCCTCACCCCGCTTCCCCCTGAGGTGCCTGTCCACTTCCTTAATGTTGCCCCTTCACAGTTTTGTGCATAGTTAGTCAGGATCAAGTTGGGGCTTGGACTGTGCTCTGTGGCCATGTGGCCCTTATGGACTTTGGACTGGGCATTGGCCCTTTCTGGACAATTGTTTCTGTATCTCTGTTCTAAAATTGGTTTGTATGGTGGCTTTTTCCTTGCAATTACAATTTCAGTACTGCTGACCTGTAGTCCTTGTATTATTATGCTGTGTGTCCTGTTCTATTGATTTACGTCTGCAGTTGGTTGTTTGTATGGTGTGTGTGCAAATGGTGTGTGTCATGCGTGTGTGTGTCACTCTCCTTTTCCTCCCTCCCTCCCTTGTGTGCTAGGCAGCTGTACTCATCGTCGTTGTCTTCATCGGCATTGGTGTTCCAGGTGGAGCATGGCGTAGAAGAGCATCGGGAAGACTTAAAGTTCCAGTTCCATGGTGGTGTTGATCTTCTCTGTGTCTCTGTTGGTGAGTCTTTGGGCTGCTGTGATGTGTTTCCACCAGGCTTTTAATGGCATTGGTACCGCCCTGGAAATCGTGGCGGATTGCAGTGTCATGATATGGTGGGCAGTACCTTGTTTTCCGCCTGGCTGTTGATGGCTGCGGCCGTGGTACGTGGTGTTAACGCCCTGGCGGATGGTGTGGTACATTGGCTGTCTATGAGACTTATCACCGCCATGGTTATAATTTGGAGGTAATTACCGCCAGCCTGTTGATGGTATTACCGCCACTTTAACAGTCACTGCCAATGTCATAATGACCACCTATGTCCCTATCTCTAAAGTTCATTAATCTAGCAATTATCGGCCAGAGGGAGGGGGGCTGGTTGCAACGTGTAGGTTGGAATTCTGTGCACTCATTCGACTGAGAAGAATTTAGCTGGTTTGTCATTTAGAATATTGTTTGTCAGCCATTCTTCCACAAACAGTTGGATCGTATGCCCTTCTGCTTTTTCGGGAACCACTACCAGCCTTAAATTGTGGCATCTCGACCTTCCTTCTGCATCTTCTAGTCTGTTTGTTAGTTGTTGTATTCCTTTTTTCAACTCCGTATATTTTTTTGTAAGGTCTGCGACTTGGGGCATAGTTGTCTCTATTTTTTCCTCAGCTCCCTTGATGCAGCTCATTAGTTTTCGGTGCCCAGCTCTTAAGAGCACTACTTCTCTTGCAACTGCTGTCTGAGGTTATTTTCGCTCACAAGGTATGTCCACCGAGGGGGCTGCACGATTTCACGGTGGCCTAAAAGTGCCGGTGTGGTGTACCTTTGCATCCCCTATCTTGGGATCTTGCCTCCGGTTTCCTCCTACTGATGGCAGCGCCTGGCTCATCCTTAGTCCGGTGGTGTGGTGCCTCGATGTGCGAGTACGCGCTGCTCTGGTGGTTACTGATCCGGTGATATGATGTCTATCTTCGCACCTCTGCACCTGTGTAGATGTTTGGTCCCATAGCGGTGGATGTGGGTGGAGTGGGGATTGATTTGCTTTCAGGGACCAAGACTCGCTGCGCAATTGGCCACATAGTGAGTGTCTCCTTATTCCTGTCTTTCTCCCCTTTTGGCTGTGTCTTCCCCACTCACCCACTTCGTTCCCCAAAATTCAGCCGGTGTCTCTGGGGTGTGGGTGATACAGTGTACTACCCAGAGGCCCCGTTCTCTTGTGTGGATCGGTCGCTGCATTCGCTGCTGTGTTTCCTTTGTTTTCAGTCGCACTGCGTGTGAGCCACCGGTCTTGTGCACACTCTGCCTCCGATGCTTTGCTGCACGAGTCCACCCCGGCTGTCTTTTGATTCATCACTCACCTCTTGTGGTTTCTGTGGCCCCTCTTCACCCCTTGTTCTGCTGCTCTTTCCCTGGGACTGTTAATTGCTTGAATTCCCGGTCACCTCTCTGCTCGGCTGTCTCTCCTCCACTGTTTCACTTTGCCCAGGGCGGCCCCCATCTTGTCGGATCGAAGCTGGGCACGTTGGAGTTTAATTCTCCCTCAATTTCTGTGTCGTTCGTGGAGTCGCTGAATTCCAGCCAGCCTACCCACTTCCAGGGATCAACGAAATCTCCAATTTTTCAGGATTAATGCGCCTCAGGGCTCCGAGTCTTTCGGGAGATCCGGGAGCTGCGTGCTACTCCATGCATGGCCAAGCCACGCACCCCCATTTGGTGACATTCGTAATTGGTGGCAGGGTGAGAGACCTGATGAGCGAATGTGGAAGGAGTGTCAAGAATGAATGTGAGATGTTAAACCAGTCTTTAGGCTCCTTCTTGTACATCCATATCCCACATACTTACTACTAATACAGTTTGGCGAGGGGGGTTATGATATTTGTTAAAAGACATCTTGTCAATGATATATTCCACCATGTGCCTGTAACTTGAAATGTTCAGTACATTTCTTGAGTAAGCGTTTACATGATTATGCCACTGAAGGCAAGTTGTGCGCTATGTGAATGACTTTCTGTTAGTGTGCAGACCAGAGAGATAAGGAAAGTGTCTGGTCTGCAGGGACAGTTTGAGGTAATGAACACCAACATTGGTGTTCTACCTGCAAATGTGAAAAACTGGAATGGCAGCTAAGTTCACATTTATGGACAATAAGTTGAATTCTGACAGTATGAATGCAGTCTACCACCAAAGTTAATTATTTGATTAGAATTAAGAAGCTAAGGGTTCATCTTCGGTGTTGACTCTTAACAACGTGGAAGAGAAAGGAAGGTTATCGGACTTTATCTGCCCCTCCCTAACAAACCCCCGACCCACTTCTTGTTTTACTTCTAAAAATACATTAAATTTGCTTCTGAAAGGGAAAAGAATACACTTCCCTCGCTCCATGATCAACCACTTGATTTCCATGTAATATCTTTCTAAGATTGCCTGTTCAAGAGAAATGAATATAGTCCAGATGCATCTGCCTTGTGCCGTACCTACCCCAGAAGTGCGTGGGTAGCTCTCTTTTAAAGCTAGTCTCCTTTCTCCTCCCATCCTTCCATTTTAGGTTAGGATGGGAAATTAAACCAACATGTATTGGACCAATCTAATTAAGGAGAACCCATTATAAGTGGTGCTCGTTGAACATACGTCTCTGTGTGAATCATGTCCTTTCCCTTCTGTCCAACCTTTCTATAGTCTTCACATCCTCTCCTGGGACCACAGCCTCGGGTAAGTGCAGCACAGACATAGTACTGTACTGTATTGTGTGTGTCATCTGTGTTTCATAGACTTTCCTCTTAGAGACCCACACCAACATAATACAGATATACTCTTGAGTGTACACTTTTTAGTGCATGATAGAACTTTAATAGTCTTGCATTCACTGTCGCTTCCCAAGATGTCAGGCCACATTGACAATTGATTACTTAGATCATTACAGAGTCAGGGAGGAGAATAGTTCCTTTTAGACACCTCATCCTGCTAGGCTTTGAAATCAGTATTTCAAACCCATGCTTCCTCATTGGTGAATGACTCCTCTAATGCCTTCAGCAACGGTTGGGAATAAAACCCATCATATGATGGAATCAAGCCACCTCAAGTTAAACACAGACAAGACAGAAATCCTCATCTTTGGCACCAACCCCTCAACTTGGAATGACTCCTGGTGGCCCACCTCCCTAGGAACCGCGCCCTCGCCCACCTCCCTAGGAACCGCGCCCTCACCCACCACCCACACATGCAACCTAGGCTTCATCTTGGACTCCACACTCAGCATGACTCCGCAGGTCAATGCCATCTCCTCTTCCTGCTACAACACTCTCCGTATGCTCCGCAAAATCGAAACCAGGAAAACTCACCCACGCCCTGGTCAGCAGCTGATTGGATTATGGAAATGCCCTATATGCAAGAATAACAACCAAACTCCTAACAAAACTGCAAAGAATCGAGAACGCATCCGCCCGCCTCATTCTGGACATCCCACGCCGTGACCACATTACCCCCCACCTCAGAGACCTTCACTGGCTACCAGTATTAAAGAGGATCACCTTCAAACTCCTCATCCACGCACACAAGGCCCTCCACAACACAGGCCCAGCCCACCTCAACGACAGACTCACCTTTCACACCCCCACCTGCAATCTTCGCTCCGCCTGCCTTGCCCTCGCCTCCATCCCCCGCATCCGCCGCACCACCGCCGGAGGAAGATCCTTCTCTCACCTAGCCGCCAAGACCTGGAACTCCCTACCGCTCCACCTTCGCCAGACCCAAGACCTCTTAACATTCAGGAAACGCCTCAAGACATGGCTCTACGACCAGTAACTCCCTCCCAGTGCCTTGAGACCCTAACGGGTGATTAGTGCGCTCTATAAATCCTTGATTGATTGATTGATTGATTGATTAAACTAGATATTACCTTCTATTATGGAAAACACTTTCACTTTTGGAAACACACAATGTTCTTTCAAATCAAAGAACTGAAACTGATCATCCGAGATAAATATAATTTTGGACCACATCCAACTTCATGCTGCTGGTCATCAGTAGCAATTCCCCCTGACACCCCAAGAAGGCCATTACTTTTTTGGAGTTAATAGTAACTCTTTCAGCCTTGGTATAGGTGTTTAGGGCAGTGTTTCCAAAACTATGGGTTGGCCGTGAGCCGATTCTTGTGGGTCGCAAAAGTCCAAGCAATAAATAAAGACACCTTTAAATTCTGTCTTTATCTTGTTGCATTTGCTGCGCTCCTAAGACATAGGTCAAACATCAGGCTATGTATTCTTACATATTGCTGCTTACTTTTTTTTAACATGGGCATTGGTGTTTACAAAGTCCTCTCACTTTGCAGTCAGAGAAAGAAAAGTGAAGTGAATTATGTGACAATCTTGCTTGGGTACAGGGAGTGTGAAAGGAAAGGCTGTAGGGTGTAATTTGTTGTAACACAGAACTACATGTAAATATCTGTAAATGACCTGTATGTATTCAGCAGTAAGGAAAAAAAAATGAAGCACACTTAATTTGTAATTTTGAAATGTGATGGAAACAAAGATTTTTAATAGGAACAAAACAAATCAAGACGCTTTACTTGATGCACACATAATAACTATTCACTGAATATCATTTGTGTGGAACATAGTTTTACTGTATGTCTGTGCCAATTTAGTGACAATTTCAATGGAAAATGGGCTGTTTGTGAAAGACTGCTCACTACCACACAATGTTTAGTTACATTAAAAAATATCCTGCCTCATGCTCATAAGAGCTATGAGAGTTGCGGAAGATGATCGTTCGAAAAATTGGGAAACACTGGTCTAGGGCATCAATATCCTGTTGGACATGTATGGGGCTTAATCCCACCATTATTTACATATAGCAGAGAACCAATTTGGACACTACCAACTTGAGGAGAGTAGGGATCAGAACACAGACCTGCTTGAGACCATCTCCAATTGAAAAACGTTAATTTAGCCTCCCACTCATGTCCAGTTGCACAAAGTTATTTCAGTGAAGTATGCTAAGACCTCAGGTGAGCAAATTGTTCCATAAAAAGCTACAGTGCACCAGGTCTATGGTCTTTGGAAGTCAATGAAGCATCATGACAGAAGGATAGTCGGCTCCACTGACTGCAGGCCATTCCCCGCGAGGCAAAATAGTGGTCTCACTTGTAAAACAATGAGACACTCATGATATCTCCTAGAATCCAACACATGGTTAATACAGATCAGCCAGCAAGCACCAGAAGTATGCTAAGTATAGTTTGTCAAATCGATGGACCCAACCTTCACCCTTGTCATTTAGAGCAGGTAAAGCTAAATTCCTTAAATTTGGTGCTAAATTTATACACTTTTTCTCAAAGCAAATAAAAGGAGGGAAGAACGTGATAAAGTACAAACTAATGGTAAACACTAATTAACAAGTGCCAGGCTATTCTCATGAGAAGAATGTGAGAAGACAGTGAGTATGGTGTAGGAAGCAAGGGGAAATGCAGACTTCACTATTTTCTGCAGTTCTTGCCTCACTCTGCCAAATTCAGATCAAGGCTATACTTACTAGAACATTTAGCCTAATGTGCAATGTACAACATGGGATGACAAAATGGCAGTGCATTTAAAATAACTGTAAATGTGCAATAGTGCTTAGGCTTTAGTGTGCTTTAAGCTGTAATAGAAATGAAAGCGCAAATGTTAATACAAACAAAAAAGCATATGAAATTGTACGCACTAATACTGTAGTACTATTATATCACAATTGTACAATGGGGAGGAGAGCTGAAACTATAATTGCAGAAGACTGTAAATTGTATTGTATATTTGTTTTTTCTGTATATTGTAAAGTTATTTTTAACAAAAAATAAATAATCTAAATAAATCGTAATCACAATGTTGAGGAAGCTCAATGAAATGTTGAAGTATAATGTCTCGTTCTCTTAGGAAATCTTCTTTTTTTATTTTAAACCTCTTTTTATTTGTTGAATCATATATTGTATATGATCACAGAACCTGAGCATTAGATCATCCTTTCTTACATGTAGTCAGCATGCATCAAAAATACATGAGCACGGTTTTTCGTATGTTTATAAACGGGGAAAAAAGTCTAACAATTACGGGGTCCAATGACTGAAACATCATCAACATGGTTACTGTTTTGCAGGGTTCAACCAGTAGTATACCACTTATTTATAGTTTCTCCAAATACGGGGGGCTTCCATATTTGACGCATCCCATGAGGGCAGGGCATCTCACTTTCCAGAGCCCTGTCACTCTCCAAAGCTCCAGGTCACCTTCCCCCACGTTTCCGATAGAGGGTGCCTGCGTATTTCACATGCCTCCTTTCACGTCAGTGCTTCTTTCTCCGACCTTTCCCATTTTTCTACTTCCACCTACGACACAGTGTATGTAGGCCCCGCTCTCACCTTCCAGGCTATGGCTATCAATTTCCTAGCCCAGGCCTGGGCAAGGTCCAACAACCTATTACCTGCCTAGTTGGGTGTAGGTCAGGGGAAACCCCTAAAAAGGTGGACCTCCAGCGTCACACTCAGCTGCCTTACCAAGGTGTCCCCCACGGGACAAACTATTTGCTCCCAGTGAGTGATTACCACTGGGCAGTCTGCGCCTCTGGCATGGACTGTGTTAGACCTGGCATCCTTGGTGTGGTTTCTCCTGACTTTTTGCCTCCTGACCTCCTGTTTTACTAACTTCATTTTGGCTGGCTTTAGGATTCTGGGCAATTCACCAGTGTTAACCAGTGCTAAAGTGCGCATACTCTGTACTTAAAACATCGTAACTTTGGCTTATCCACAACTGGCATATTTAATTTACTTATAGATCCCTAGTAAAGTGCACTACATGTGTCCAGGGCCTGTAAATTATATGCTACTAGTGGGCCCTCAGCACTGATTGAGCCACCCACTCAGTAGTCTTTCAAACATGACTCAGGCCTGCCACTGCAGAGCCTATATGTGCAGTTTAAACTGCCATTTCGACCTGGCAAGTTAACCTATTTGGCATGCCCACACCTTCCCTTTATTACATATGTCACTCCTAAGGTAGGCAATAGGCAGCCCTATGGGCAGGGTGCAGAGTATTTAAAAGGTAGAACATGCACTTTTGTGGTTTACATGTCCTGGTAGTGAAAAACTGCTAAAGTCGTTTTTCACTACTGCAATGCCTATCTCTCCCACAGGTTACCAATGGGATTTCCTTAAAATTATTTAAAGTGTAATTTCTCATTGGAAACAGATATAAAATTGGAGTTTGGTGTCTCTGGATAATTTAAAAACACACCTTTTAGTAAAGTTGGTTTTTAAGTTGCAGGTCTGAAAACGCCACTTTTAGAAAGTTGCCATTTTTTTACTTTAACCATTCTGTGCCTTTGTCTGTCTCTGAATACATGTCGGGGTTTGGGTGACAGTTGGGCTTTGTGCATTCCCTCTATGCAGTCATGCAAAGGGAGTTGGGGTGTGACATTTGCATCCTGATGGCCCATCATTAGACTGATGGCCCTTCCTGAGGTAGATCTGGAGGGAGGAGCTGATACTTGCACCTGATTAGGGCTATGCCTGTCCCCACAAAGAGCTGCATACTTCCCTGTTGTGTGTCTAGAGCCAGGGAAGGAAGGGCATGGACCTTGTGAGGTTCAAAGGCCTCTTTGATGTCTCCCCCACTTCAAAGACACATTTGGGTATGAGTACTGTCCTCATGACACCCCCAAACTAGTTCACGTTTGGTTCCTGAGAAGACTCTGCCAAGAAAAGGCACTGCACTGCCAGGAGGGAATGCCGCTTTGCTAACTGCTCTGCTGCGTTGGCCTGTTGTTGCCTGCTGTTTGCTGTTCTATCAGGAGGGTCTGCCACTGTGAAACTTGCTCTGCTATACTGGCCTGCTACATGCTGCCTCATGCAGTGAGAAGGACTGACCCTACTTTACAACCTCTTCACCTAAACTAAGTCCAAGGGCTTATTGGTTTGCCCACTGTTTTGAAATCTCAGGGCCGTCAAAGATTTTGCCTATCCACTGCTGCCGTGGGACTTTGTCACTTGTGAGTCCGGCAGTAGTGTTCTGACTAGGAGTCATGATCACCTGCTCCTTCCTTCACCAAGATCAGCACTTGTTGTGCGCTTTGTACTTCCCTGAGATCAGCGCCTTTTGGGCACTTTGTACTTGCATCCTTCCCAATGCAGTGCGTGTCTCAACACTTTGTGCTACCCCCAATGCTTCACTCTCCGAGGATAGAGAGTTGCCCCAGCACCGGGTGTAGTCCCTGCCTTGTGAAGCCAGAGTATTGCCCAGCAATGCATAGAACTCCACTAACAGCAGCAGTAAGCGGGGCTCGGCCGCCAGAGGGAAATCATTGCAGCTGTGACCACCTGAGACCGACTCGCAAGGCCCATTGCCGCACCACGTCCTTGTCTGGGGCTCAGTGACAAGTCCCAAACCCCAAGGCCTTCACCCCCACAGCCCCTAAGATCAGGTATTTTGCATTTGTACTGAGCCCTGTGCTTGCAACTATGTCTGAGGTCCATAGAGCCGAGCTGCTTGCTAACGACTTGAGTCTTGCTTAATCCTTTGGTCCTGAGGGACCCGTGGAGAACTTTCTTCCAAGCACCTCACCTAAACCACTGCTTCTGGTCACAAAACCGATTGGAAGGGCCTCTGAATCTTCCCCACCTTTGAACTGGGGTCATATTATTTTGCCATATGTGACCATCAGTATGGAATAATCTTGAGTGCTGTTGAAGCTCTGGACTTACTGCATAATTTTGATTGCTCATTATATGACATGGATACATTGGATTTTTGTTGTTTTTGTCTTGTTTTATTCAGATAAATATTGACTATTTTTATAGATCAGTGTGGAGTCTTATTATGGCGTTATTACTGAATTACTTCATGTGTCTGCACAAATACTTTACCCATTTCCTCTAATGTTTAGCCTGGCTGCTCTGAGTCAAGCTACCAGAGGGTGAGCACAGGTATATTCTAAGCTTGTAACCACCTACCCTGAATAGGATTGCAGTCCCTACTTGGACATAGCGAATACCTCTGCCAACTAGAGACCCAATTACTAACAGCATGCCCCCCCCCAAAAAAGATCTGTTTTTCCCAAGTGATAGGTTTGTTTGGTGCAAAATATTGAACTGCGTAAACTTTAGTCTATAGTTTCATGACACTTTTTGAGTGTAGGTCAGTATCCTGTCCCATTCTTTGTCTGCAGTCTCATGATCCAGGTCCATCTCCCACCATCCTTTAGCCTTAGTCAAATCCCTCTGCACCACCCCTTTAAGTGCCCTGTAGAACCAAATGATCAGGTGGTCACTGTTGCCCAGTGACACGAGCAACTGCAGCACCTTGTGGTGTGGGGTTCTTGCATCCTCGTTTGCCATAAATTTGAGAACATTTGTGTCAGAGCCCACAGTTTAGGACTTGCCCCAGTGCTAGGCCAGGGTCTGCCATTAACTGTTCCAGCGATGTAATGGTACCCCCTCCGAAGCAATCACCAACCTTTAGTAGGCTTGCCTCAGTCTGTTGTGCCACTCTGCATGCTGTGAAAAAGGAATCCTGATCCCCAGGTGGCAAAACAACTAGAGGTAATACTGGTGCATACAGCTGCACTGCATAGTGAATTTGATGCATGACCTCTAACTACTTACAGCCTCTGATAGTAGTATAGACATTTATGGTGTTTTGTTGGCTTATGTAACAGGAGAGCAATCAGAGCCCACTGATTTGGCTCACTCCCAACCGCTCTTTTCTTCTCCACTTGCTGGCCATTTATTCAATATACTATCAACTGAATGTTTACTGCCTGGTAGTAGAGATCAGGTTTCTAAGTTGTCCAGGGTCACCCTCTGTCACACCGAATCCCAAACCAGGTCCCAGGTCAGTGTATCTTGCCCCCTAAACCACTTATTTGGAAACCACACCAACTAATTCACAAAGAAATACAGATGTATGGGCAGAATATCAACTTTATGGGGACTGTCCTGGACATGGTTGTTAGCCTTAGTGATCTCCAGAATGCCACTGAACACCTCAGTGCTCAGAATGCTGTGCCCAGGCTCCCATCTTCAAGGTCCGGCAGCCTATGTTATATGTTCATCTCCAGATATTTAAAAGTGGACAGGGTTTATATCATCCCAAGTCCCTCAGGTCAGGATTCTCTCTCCCTGGTTGCACTAGAACACAGCTGCTTTGGATTTGTTTGTCTTCAGCCCAGAAACTACACCAAAATCTTCCAGGCATACCCTCTCCCTAACATATTGCGTGCCTTTTCCCTAGCATAGAACAACAGGTCATCTGTGTACAGAAATATTTTGTGAGTATCATCCAATAGTGGCATTCCCCTATGACTGCCCTCCACTCTGGCCACCCCCTCCAAAGGGTTGATTGCTAACACAAAGAGAAGAGGAGTAAGGGGCAGCCCTACCTCGTGCGATGGAAGAAAGGGTATTGGAGCGAAATGTGTATTCTTGGTTTGTCCTGAGCCACGGGTTTGAAGTACAGGACCTTTACCCAACGGGTCCTTTGATTTCCGAGTCCCATACAAGCTATAGTGGATTTTAAAAAGCACCAACTCACAGTTTCAAATCCCTTCTCCAGGTCAGTGGAGACCACCATTGCCCCAGGGTAGTGATCCTTATCTATCTCAAGCTATAGCGGATTTTAAAAAGCACCAACTCTCAGTTTCAAATGCCTTCTCCAAGTCAGTGGAGTTGACCATTGCCCCAGAGTAGCGATCCGTATCATTCTCATTGAGAACCCAGAAAAATCTCCTCAAATCGAGAGAAGTATTCCATGAGGGGATAAATCCATTGTAAAAAAAAGTGGGTTATTAGTTGACTGGGATTGAAGCCCCAGTCAGAACGTTCTCCCATCTGGAGCTGAAGATAACAGTATTGTTTATAAGGCACTGAGCTGGCCACAACCCTCCTGGGCAACCTCTGGAAGGTGACATGGGCATTCTTTAAGTCAAAGGGCAGTACTCGGAACTGGAAGTGGCCCTTTGGGGTGGAACATGCAGACCTCTCATTTACCTCATCAGTTAAGAAACTCTGACAGTACTCTGATATCATGTCAAAGGTACTCAGTAACTTGCCTGCTCCCAACTGGCCTATGAGCTCATCATCTCAGGGAATGGGGTGTGCATCAGTCTAGGTGACTGAGTTGAGCCCTGTATCATCCACACAGAACTGGAGTTCTGATGTGGTGCCTACTGGGGCGGCTTTGGGTACCAGCATCACTGAGTTGGAACAAGGGCTGTTGGAGTGCTCAATCACTCCCAACTCATGCAACTTGGACACTTCCTCCCCGATGCTGGCTCTCACCTCATCAGATAACCTGTAGATCATATTCTTCACAGGTATATTGTTCCCGGTATCAATGTATTGGGTACACCAAGTGGTGAGCCCAGTGGTTGGTGAGAACAAGGAGGAGAACTAATCCAACAGCTGGCAGCAATGTCTTTTCTGTTGGGGAGCCAACAAGGGGGATAAGTTCACTCCCTCTACATCTTGCTCTTTAGAGGAGAGGTGACTATTCCTCGCCCCCTCCACCTTTCACCAACAGCATTGTGACCTCAGACCTCTCAAAGTGGGGCTTCCAGCCATTGACATGCAGGACTCAAAGGGTTCATGGGGGTTTGAAGGTGCAACAGGATAGGTGACCTCCCCCTTGTACTCCTTGGTCTTATAAAGCCCAGTCCACTGGTTCTGAAAGGGTTCAGGCTCTACTAGCTCCATCACCAGCACTTTGTGACCAGGATGAAACTCAGTCAGAGTGACCTTCTGGTCATGCCAGAGTTCCACAATTTCCTGGCTGGCTTCTAGGTTCTCAGTGCTGGCCTTCCAGAACCGTTTCATTTGAGTCCAGATAGCCAACATGTATCTGACTGCATTTTGGGGGAGGGGAGTTCTAGAGAGCTTGTTCCCACCTAGCCTTTACAAGACTGAGAGGCCCTCTTACAGAGTGTCTTTACAGAATTTCAAAGGGACTAATCTCTTCCTCCTTTTGAGGCACCTCCCGGTAAGTGAACAACAGGCATGATAAAAGGAAGTCTCACATCTGCCTCAAGGGCTCTGATAGGCCCATGATCATCCCTTTGCGTGGTCCTGTTGAACCTTTCAACAAGTCCTTTGGTCTGGGGATGATAGGTTGGAGAACTTGTACATTAACACACACTCGCCCTATATTGGCTTCATGTACGCTGACATGAAGGCGGCTCCCTGGTCAGACACCACCTCCTTGGGGAAACCCACTCAGTGCCCTGGCCACTGTGGGTGCCTTTCAGAGGAATGGCCTCCAGCTCCCGGGTGACATGGTTTTCTAAGACCAGGATAAACCTGATGCTCAAGGCTGGCATTGTGTCCAGAGGCACAACAATGTTGATGCTCCCCATTTCAAAGGGGGCCCTCTGATGGGGCGAGGAATCAAAGGGTCTTTTGATTTCCTCCTGTCTTCCAAATGGCCTGTCAGGTAGAACAGGACCTACAGAATGCATCTGTGGTCATTTTATCTGAGGCCAATAGAAGTGGGTGACCAGACTTGCAAAAGGTTTGGCCTGCTCCAGATGTCTTGCCAGATATACAACATGAGCCACTTCCAGAAGGAAGGCCCTGTAGTGCTGTGAGGCCACCAAAACACAGGTTGTCCCAAGCTTAGGAACCGTAGGCTTGTTATACAGACTATATTTCTCCCAATGGATGAGGTGATCACCAGAGGTGTCTCCATTTGCCTGGGCCTCAGCCTAGCGCCAAACGCCATTGAGAGTAGAGAACTCCTTCTGCACTTGGCAGAACTCTGCCTGGGAGGCCTAATTCAGCTTTCCACCTGGCCAACTCAGGAAGGTCTCCCAGGGCAGCACTGTCTTCCCTGTAGGTTCCGGAGCTTCCCCCTCAGAATCTACATACTCCCAGACCATGGGAATCTCCTGGGTGGGTTTCCCACACCATTACCCTTCCTCTTTGTGGCAGGTTCTGGGCCATTGTTCCAGGCTCCAGCACCTTTTGACTCTCGTCTCGGGCTACCTTAGACCATGTGTTCAGACACACCCACTCAGGCAACTCTAACATCGGGGCTCCACCACCTTCCAGATGGTATGCTTCATATCATTACCAAGAAGAAAATTCACATTGCTGGACTCACATCTGAGAACACCCCCTCCCCACTGAGCAGTGACTCCCATGGTTGTCAGTGGTTACAACCTGTTGAGGTATATTTTGAAGTACCTGCTCTGAGGACACCAGATGACACCTAAAAGTATTCATGCTGGTGCCTGTGTCTCTCAGAGCCACCACCATCTGCACATTGATGGTGACCGACTGCATATACTTTTTAGTGTTATGAGGCATGTGAGCCTTTGGTACCATCTCTTTGTCAGCCAGGATGACTAAGGTAACCTCTGCATAACCCCCAACCTAACAGGTACAACCCTCTACCCAAGGACTACACTTCCCTTGCTCAGTGTCAGCCCACCAGTGGGGAGCTGCTGCTTTTTTTGGGAAGCTGTAGTCTCCCTTTGAGTATCTGTGCCTGCAGTTAGTAGTGAAGTTACCAAAAAGCTTCATCCGATGGAACCTTGCCTTCTTCTGGTTAGGACTGGACTGAGAATCCTTCCCCTGGAAACTTTTTAGGACTCAGAGGTTTTATACTTGCCTCCCCCATCTTTCTTCTGGTAGGGACCCTGCCCATGCTTGTGGTGATAACCCCTAGTACCTTCTTGGATACTCTGGTGCTGACCCAGAGGTCATAGGCATTTGCAAGGTCTCTGGATGAGTTGAGTTTGCTGTCAATCAGGTGTTGGTGGAACTCTGTAAAGCAAGTATTGAGCATGTGGTCTTTCAGAATCAGATCATACAGCCCCTCATAATAACTCACTGTGCTGCCCTTCATTCAACCACTCAGTGCCTTACTGGAGTAATCATGAAAATCCTCCCAAGACTGGCTCAACAGCTTGTGGCTGTCCCTAGACATTAAGCAGTATTTTTCTGGGGGGAAGCCCAAATTTGGTCACAAGAATGGCTTTCATTGGGACATACTTCATCTGGTCACCCACTTCTAATGTTAGCAGGATATCCCTGCCCACCATAGGCATGTGTTACCCATGCTCTGGGACCCTATGTGTCCTTAGTGCTTATAAGCTGAAAACCATTTGTCGCTGTCACCCCCCCCACCACATAGCTAGGCAGCAGGGGGCATATTTGCAAGGATTTGCAAATGCACCATATATATAAATATATTTATATATATATATAGATATAGAGCATTTCTGTCCTTTCCATCTGCACTGGCACACAAATTGCTGCCTAGCTCCAACGTAATCACCCTTGCACTGTAGTGCATATGTTGGCAAAAGGACACTTTTCTGCACAGAAACAATCCAGAGAGGCATTTTCCTCTTTCTCTGTGTGCTGCATTCTGAGGAGAAATAAAGATATTTCTCCTTCTTGCACCTGCCCTTGGGGGTCATACAGTTTTGACGCATTCCCAGGTTTACAGATTCTTGTAAGTATGGGAATGCATCAAAACCCATGGGTGTTGCATGGGAACACTTACCGCAACACCCATGGTACTCCTGCCTGATGCAGTGTACAGCAACGCAGCGATTTGCGATACATTGCCTTACACCATATCTACAAAGCCATGAAAAGCCATGCAGAGTGGCTTTGCGTGGCCTTGTAGATATGGGTCTGCACTATGCGCCGCCGGTATGTTACAACAATTGACACACTGGTGGCTCACGGGCTTGTAAATATGCTCCCAGATCTTCAGGATTGTGGACCCTCTTCTCTCCAGTAGACACTGTGTGTTTGCTGCCTCATTGTTTTTGGACACTGAGGGTTGTTTCGTTTTGAGGTTCAGCTATCAGACTTACTTCATGAGTCAATAGATTTTTCTTTTCCTTCAGGGCTCTTTCTGCCCTCTTTTTCTCTGCTAAGGCCTTCCCTGCCTCAGTCTTGTTCTCCTCTATGGCCAATCACTTTTCCTCCAAGGCCCTCTTTACAGCTCTTTCCCCTTGGCGGCCTCTGTTTCTCCTTCTTTGCAGCCTGTTTCAGTTGGGCCATCTGCAGCTTTGGCTTCTTTGTGCCTTCCTGTCTGCCAACACCTCAGGGGATAGTTTGTGGGAAGACTTACTCCTCCCAGTACTCATAGGGGATTTCACCCCTGTGGACAAGCTGTCCTCCTTCTCAGGTTACTGCAGCTCAGGTCCTGTAGCCTGGCCACTTCCTTAATCATGTTCACCCTCCATGTCCACCTCCTCATCCTCAGTGTTATCCTTGACCTGTTCCTCTGTTCCAGCCTACATCCTTCTGACTTCTTCAAAGGCCCTGAGGGCTATCTGAAAGTCTACCTTGGTGGCCCTCTTTGCCACATTAATTGTTCTCCCCTTGCTGAGCTGTTTCAGCTCTATCAACTTGAGGTTTTCAATGTTGCACAGCCCCAACTCCATTGTGGCAAAAGAGATGTGAGGCATGAATTAGGTTTGGAAAAAGGAAAAAATATAGCCAATCCGAGACAATATTAAAAAAGTTGAATTTGATGTCAGATTTCTGTCAGGGATTTTTAATTTTACACAAATCACTCAGTGACACTGCACAAACACAAGTACTGGATCCCACAACTGAATGCCAATATAAGAAATTGGGTTATTGGTTCAGAGGGGTGGAAGACCCACTCAAATAATAAACACAATTCTTGCCAGGGTGAACCACAAGAAGTCACTAAATTAATCTGGGCTTAACCCTCTAGTAACGTGGTACAAAAGCAGTTTGGCTTAAGTGAGAGACAATGAGTAATGTATTTATGCCTCACACAGCCACTAATGAAGTGAAAACACAATACAACAAAAATCTCAAACCAACATAAATAATGAGAGACAATTTTAATAAACACAGTGACAATAAAGCAAATTAAATCCAATAAGAGCACCTGAGTTTTGGATTTATAAAATTTATAAAGACAAATATTGCCAAAAAGCAGTAAGCACCAACTGTGGTTATTTGGTTGTGCTGGACTGGGATCAAGTCACAAGTTCAGGACCAAGTTCGGCCCATTGGGAATTATGTCTTTGTGTCTTTGGGGTTGAGAGGTGAGGTCATGGGTTGGTCTGCACTGCACCGGTTCGGGTGAAGCCACTGGTCAGGAGCTTTGGGTGCTTTGATGCAGGGTCCTGCATTAGGTTGCAATGCACTGCGTTGGTTCCGATGAAGCTGACGCTCAGGAGCTTTGAGGTGCTGCAATGTGAGGGCCTGCAGCAGGTTGCGTTGCTCTGTGTCGGTTCTGCTACCATTTTCAGTTCAGTCCACTTCTGCTTCATTGCAATAGAGGCAGCAGGGTTCGGAAGCCCTCGCATGTGCCACAAGCATTTAGGTGTCAGGTAAACGCAGTTTAAATAATTCATTTGTATAAGGTGGAAATGTGTTGTTACTGTTGCCTTGCTTGGTCCCATTAGGGCAGCGCCCACTCAGTTTCATCCAGTGGGACCAGCTCCTCCTCTTAATATTCATGCAATGTTGGGAAGGAGTTGCACGTGTGTAGTACTACAAAATTATAAAGTATAGTTATGCGACCTCTGGAGCAGGGGGTAATGGGGGCGTTGTTAGTTTCACTTCCCATGGGTTGTAGTCTGGTAACCCGTTCAATGTGGTGAGGTGGGGTCTAAGAGCATGTTTTAGTTGTAAGTAGCAATAGAATTGTGTATTTCCTGCTCCAAATTCATGTTGAATGTCAGTACCGGGTTTGATGATTATGCTGCATGTGACCACTCTTAGGGTAGTTTAATCCATCACGTAGCTGTCATGAAACCCCTCTAAGAATGCAACCTCTAGCATGAGGGTACTGGGTATATACTATAGGCAATTTTGTATTGCACATAGTAGGTTAGGGAGGATTATCATTTTGATCAGTCATGTGTGAGATTGTCCATTTTGTCCCTGACTCCAAGACCCAGATATGGACCCCTAGGTATCAAAAGCCAGTGGTCTCAATCACCAACCCCACTCCCTTAGCCATTCCATTGTGTCATCTGATGGGCCTAGTTTGGTTTAGCCCAATTAACTCCTGAGTCCAGAATAACATCCAAATGTGTCTAGAGTAGTCATGACTATCAGACTAGACCTGTGTGGTTTCCAGAGGTTCATCAGGAGTTCATTGGCATACAGGGATGCTCGTTCCTCACAGGTATCTTACCACCTAAATCCCTGAATGCATGTATCTGGTTGGTCCTGAGTGTTGGCTCCAGAGGCTTTACTGCAAGAGAGAATAACAAAGGTGAGATTAGGCATCACTGATGTGTTTCACATCCCAAAACCAATGGTGTTGATATGGTACCCACAATAAGGAGCCGGGAGAGTGGCTCAGTATAGAAGTGATGGACATAGGCCAGAAATCAGGCACCGAAGCCCATGTTTCAAAGTGCTGTGAATAGATAATATCATGATACGCAGTCATTTACCTTTTTGAAGTATATGAGCATCACCGCCAGGGTCTACGACAAAAAGTTAGCGATTGCTAATGTATTTTTGAACCAACAGATTGTGACGGGGCCTGAGGAGGGATTCAATCTACTAAGGAGTATATGGGAGCCCATGCAGAATGGAATCAGAAAGCTGCCCAAGGATGTTTAATTATTTTCTTTATTATCACATAACAGATCAGTGAGGTGATATGGGTGTTGCTCCACACCAAGACTTGATTGAAATGTATGGTGTGGTTTGCCTTTACAATGTTTGATTAAATAGGTATATTACATAAGTATGCTACCGCACTAAGATTGCATTTCTTTGTACTAATTTCAACCTGCAACAATGCCACGTTTCACTAACTACATGTTTTTCTTGCTTGGTTGTTTTTAGGTGCACAAGAGAAGAGATCTCTCATCACCCACAGTACTGCCAAAGAGAAGGCCTTATAGTTACTTCGGTCCACAGGCACCACACTCCTTTGCCTGTGCATCTTACAGCCACCCTACAGCTTAAGATGGCCCCAAAGAAAGTTGCTCCCAAGAAAGTGGCCGGTGGGAAGAAGAAGCTATCCGCAACCTTTTTTGTTAGTCATGTGCTTGCCACACCGGTCTCCGGGGAGGAACCTGGGAGCAGCACTCTGGCATCAACAGCACCACCCCAACCCAAGCCCAAAACCATGTCTGTCAGTGAGGCAGCCACTGCAATCATGGCAACACCAACAAGCAGTGATGTTGAATTGGATTTGTCCCTTTTGAAAAGTAGTACCCAATCGTTTCAGGAAACAAAGCAAAGTGGACAGGAGCCACAGCCAGATCTTCCCGAAGTTGGAGCAGAACAGAAGGTAGAGCTTCCTGCTGAGCAAAAACCTCTTCTAATAGAATCAATGGCTACCAGATCTCCAGCAAGAAAAAGGAGGGGAACTACTCCACTATCTTCTTCAAGCACCACTTCTGATGATGACGATAGGGACATGGTGTGGACCCTGGCAGAGTTCGGGAGAAGCCAGGAGATTGCAAAGGAAAATAAAAGTTCCAGAAAACCTTAGAATCATGGAAGGGGATGAGGATGAGGAGGATCATGACGACGAGCCAGTCATTTGGGAAGCTGGCACAGAGGAGTCCGACATTACTATCCAACCTGCTCTCAGGGATGTGGCACAGGCAGTACTGCCAGCTCCCATGTTTGTAAGGCTCCAGCAGAGACCTGCACCTCAGTAGAAATATGCACTGCAGAGAGGCAATCGACACACCCACCCACCCTACTTCCAGTTTTTCTTTAGGCATTGGCTGTGCCCCAATAAAAAAGTACTCCTCCTCAGTTTCAGACTTTTTTACGATTAGCAAACAGGAGAAGAACATAGCCATATGCTCTATTTGCCACATGAGTGTTCGTCAAGGTAAGCCAGGTTCACATTATGGTACTGGAGGCCAGATAACCCATATGAAAAATCATCACGCAATCCAGTGGGAAGAGCACCTAAAAAAAACGGCTCAGTGTGGTTGTGGTGGTAAAGGTGAGGAGAGCCAAGAAACATCAGCTACAAGTGGTCAAATCACGGTGGAAGGTCAGGAAGAAGAAGGTGATATCCTCATGCAAAGCAGCCCTATCCCCAGCAGTGTACCAGAATCACCTGCCTCAGTGACCTCACAATGGAGAAGAGTAAGATGGAGACACCACAGTATACAGTGACTGCACTACAACATGCATTGAGTCTACCACCACCTATATCTCAAAAGTTGCTTGTGTCAATGGCCCCACAGAAGAAGAAAATCCAGTCTACAATTACAGGGATTATTAGGCCGGAAGGGCCCTACTACCACAACCACCCATTGCACGTTTGTACAATGGGAAGCTGGAAAAAAAGGTTAGTGCTGGACCTCCTCCCTTTGTCTTTTGTGGCAGAAGTGGGATTCTTAGAGTTTGTGGCAGCCCTTTGCCTGAAATGGAAGGTTCCGAGCCAGACCTATTTTGTCAGAGTTGCTGTTCCAGCTGCAATTGGTTGGACAAGCTTTGCAGCAAAGAGATGTCCACACTATCCACCTGAAAACAGGCATGTGGACCACTTGTCAGGCGACTGTGGTCCACATGCCTCACTGCACACTGGATCTCTTTTCTGGGGGAAAAGCAAAAGCTATGTACCGGTCTTAAACCTGAAGACATGTTTAAGAGCAACAGTAGCCATGTTTGCCATGGAGAAACCACACACAGCTGCAAACGTCTTGGAGGAATTTAATAGCAAGATGTCTGAATGGCTGCGACCCAGAGGTCTTCAAGTTGGATTTGTTGCCACAGACAATGGCAGTAACCTAGTCAAAGCCATGGCAGACGGTGATTATTTCATCAACCTGCTTGTTCAAGGCTTTCTTAAAAAAAGAAGACATAGTCAGCAACATACTGACCACCTGTAGACTCATCTTCACTCATTTCAGCCATTTTTTTAAAGCCTGGAAACAGTTGCAGACTTTTCAATGTGACAGCAAAGTACCAGTTAAAGCCCTGATACAGGAGGTTCCAACACGTTGGAACTCAACCCATTATATGTTGCAACATCTGTTTGAGCAGTACAAACAGATCAATGACTATGTCATTCAAAAAAGCTGATGCAATTGGGAAAGCTATGACCAAGACAAATAGGGCCTTTGCTACAGAAGGTATCTAAAAGGTTGGAATTCATGAGTGCGAATGAAAACCCAGAAGCACATGCCTTGTTTACTAGTCTGAGCCATTGCTTGACTTGCAATGCAAGGCTGCAGAATGACATCATTTCATCCAAAGAGTACATCTGTGCCAGCCTACTTGATCCACGCTACAAAAAATTGTTTTAGCTATCATTCCTTTTTCTGAAGGTGCTGTTTCACAGTACAAGAAATGGATTGGTAAGCAAGCAGGAGAACTGGAAAAAGAATGGTGGAACTTAGAGACCCACTCCACAGCTCTAGAGTGACACCTTCAACTTCCAGAGAGGGCAGTTTTGTCTCACATCCGCCAACCCCACCAATAAGAAAACCAACAACAGCAACAGAAGAATCAGACCCAACCTCTGCATTGGCTTGGTTACAAGTGGTAGGTCTTAAGTCCAGTATTGAGGCGAAGGAAAAAGTGGTCAAGCAAGTGGCAGCACCAATGACCATTCAGAGGATGTTCCAGGAGTATCTGGATGACCTGAAAGAGGTATATGTGGATCAAAACCCATTGAGGTATTGGTATAGGAAGATGCGCCAATGGCCAAAGATCAGCAGGCTGGCAATAAAGTTTCTGGCCAGTGTGGCTGCTAAACATGTGTTCAGTGCAGCTGATGCAGTTGTTATAGTGAGAAGGACCAGTCTCTCACCTCAAAACATGGAGAGCTAGACCAATGAACTAGCATTTTGCACAACCTGATTACATAATTCGCGAAACACTACAGGAGGAGCAAGATGACGATTGGTCAGAATCAAGCGTGTTAGCTGACCAACTTCTGGGAGAACCACCAGAGCTTGAGGATGAATTCTACTTTCCGGATTGAAAATGCCAGTGCCACCATAGAACTTTTTTATTATTTCTTACTCAGCTTCTTTTTCTTTCTTTTTAAAAAAAGAAAAGAAAAAAAAAGGAAAAATATGCTAGTGCAACATTATGTTTGTGTCGGATCTATGCTGCCCCACTACTGATTTTTTGATTTTATAGTCACATATAAGCCCGGATTGGAGTTGGACCTGTGTGCAGTGAAGAAGTCCCTACATACCCTTCAGGTCTTTGGAGATGAGGCCTGCCTCCCACACAGGCTATTTTCTTACATCACTTAGCAGGGCTGCCCTGGGAAATCATTGATTAAAAGACTGCCAGTGCCAATGCCTAATTCTAATGTGTGGATACCATCAAGTAGGAGATATTTTGGTCAACCACCATGCTTGAATTGGAAGAGGTAATTACCAAGTTACTATTCCATCAATGAGTGATGATATATTGATTGATTATACATTTGTGATTAATGACTTGTATATGTGGTGGCTGACAGTGAAGGAGGGAGTTAAATAAATGTGTAAACTTGTTTCTGATGATTTGCAATGTTTGAGGGCTGATAGGTGATCATTGTTTCCTGAAAGTGATTGGACTTTCAAAAGTAGTGAAATTTACCTGCATGGTCTACTCCTTTTTTCTGGTTCCTCATAACAAACCTGCCACTTTAGTTACCTATTACAAATCTATACAAAAAATACTCCAGTTCTGTTTCTCTATTTATTCTTCAGCAGCAGTGCACTTCACAGGTCTACTGTGTCCGATTTGGGACTGGGATGGAGTTAGTCTTAATCTGGAGGAGGAAGATGGAAGGACTCAGGGTGGGACTACCTCAACAGCTAGAAAGGAGAAAGTTATCAACTCCAAAGAGAACACATGATGATGGTGAAGACTCTGGGGCCTAGTACTCACTCAGTTCTGTGAACTGGAAAGAGGTGTGTTGATTTGGAAATTCTGCTGAGTATGTCTTTGCTGCATTGCTGGCTCAAATGTGAAACTCCTCCTATGTTCTTGCTCTGCTTGTGAGTCTTTTTAGTATACTCCTGACTCCTTGTGAAGCTTACCTTGCTTTCTTTTGTCCTTTTCTTTAATCAATAATACAGCTTCTGTTTTTTCAATACACAGACATTCTCCTAGTCCTCTCCTGCATGAACAAAACTTGGAAAGCTCAAGACTCCACCTTACCTACCAGACAGGATCAGGCAAGCACCAGAGTGATGGACGTTCAGGAAAGGAGATGCATCAACCAATTTGGCAATAAAGTATCATTTTCCTTTTAACAATCATAATTTTTTAGCAATGGAAGGGCTATATTCAATCTTCCATGTGTCAAAACTAGAAGACGTAACACTTAGGATATACTATGTGGGGTCTCTCTGGAGCAGAATGCCTGTTTCCAATGAATTTACTGAACTGTGTCATACTTACTTCTCTCTTTGATTCCTTCCAGAACAGATCGATGATGGTGTGCTGCTCAGCACACCAACAAATAGTGTTGTGGTTTCTTTTGAGGAGTGTTTGTCTTTACCACACCTTGCACCAAATCCCCTTTCCCATCCATTCATTGAGCCTCTAACCCTCTTCCCCTGGACTGTGTGATTTACTGAGGTGTGACCTAATTTTACACCATAAATGAATCACATACTTGCTGGGGTGGATGTGGCAAAAGCAACACCAACTTACTGCATGACCTTCTACCTTCTACTACCGGAGCAATATTCCAAACTGGCTCCATCAACATCTTCATTCATGCCTTGTGTGTATGTGTTCCATAAACACTTAACCTGGTCCAAACACTCTTAAGTCTGAGCCCACATCTCCTGACTCCATGATTTCATTTCCTTAGTTTAGTTTTATAGCTCCCCACCATTGCTCAGAAGAAATTGATATTGCTAGATTTTATTATTACATGGTCTTCTTTGTTGTGTGTCTAATGCTGTCATTGTGATAGACTGGTCTCCGTTTTTCTAAAGTTATGACATATGACCCACAAACTCGCTGTTTTCTTTCAATCTAGTTGGCAGTGATGGATAACCCTTTAATGAATCCTACAGTTGGAGTTTTCATAGGTGGGAGTAGCATCTTCTGTATTTCCTGTAAGCTCACTAGCCTGCTACTAATACCCCTACCGTTCCCTTAAGGTGCCACCTTAGTAAAAAACCTGCAGTAAGAAGACTCCCTTTCTTCATTTATTCAGGTAAGAGAAGAACTATTGATTGAAAAGAACTTGTTTAGTTAATAATTAACTCCTACTGAAGAAGATGTTGTCTGATTGTACTGGATTTATGTAGGCAAAATAGGCAAGGGCAATCATCCCTTAGTGGTCAATATATAGTTGCAGAGGGCAATAGAGCAAGGGTCTATGTAAATGACATATACTTTATTTAGCAGATTAAAATATCAGGTTACACTAAAAGACAGCAGTGCAAACTAAAAGTCTAAAACACCAAAATAAAGAGGTCCCACCCTCTCTCTATGAGGAAATAACCCCATCCCCAAAAAGTCCAACGAAAAGTCCAAAGTGAAGCACAAATCCCTCCCCGCCCTCTCCACCTACCACAAGTCCCTCCCACCAAAACAAAATAATTTTAAAAAGGGCTTAAAAGAGGGCACTGTCAAAATGGGTCTGGAGCTGGTCCATGCTCTGCTCAATGCTGGTGAGCCAGCTCTCAATCCGGTCCATCCGCTGCAGGATACACTGTAGCAATGCCCTGTTGGAGTGGGAGGGTGCATCAGGAGGTGCTGCCAAGGACCCAAACTGCTGGCAGCGGCCTAGCAATGTACTGGCCGCAAGACTGGGGGCAGGCGTGCTGCACAGCTGGGTCTGCAGCAGCTGTTTTGGCCTCTTCTTTCTACAGGATCCCTAGTCCATGTTATTCTGCCCAGATGTTGCCAAACTTCTGTGGCCACAGTTGGGCCGCTATCTCCTGCCTTGTTGGTGGTCGTCAAACAGGAGTAGCTATATTGAGAAAAAGAAGAATAAAAAAGACAAATTGTAAACAATGCTCTGAATAAATACTTCTTCAAATGATAGCTAGCGGGTGACACAGTAGCACTACATTGCTGGTCCCCTAGCTACATTGGAATTTGATGTGATTATCATTAGGAGAGCCACAGGGCCAATATTTTATTTGTTTGCCTACACATGCCTCCCATAAAAAGCACTGACTGTCTGGTAGAAAAGAATTAAGGCAGAATCAAATCAAATCAAATAAGGGTTTATAAAGTGCAACTACTCACCGGTAAGGGTCTCAAGGCGCGAAGGGGGTTTGTCCTCTGAGCTTCAGTTGAAGGGCCAGGTTTTAAGGATCTTCCTGAATTGAGATTGCCATAGTGACTGCCTGAGGTGCAGGAGCAGGGTGTTCAAGCTCTTTGTCACAGGGTAGTCAAAGGAGCTTCCACCAGCTGAGGTCTTCCGTATGTGGGGTACGGTGGCTAGTGCTTGTCGAGCAGAGCAGAGAGGTCTGGTGGGGGAGTAGAAGGTAATGCAGCAGTTGAGGTAGGCTGGTTCTAGGTCATGGAGGGCCTTGTAAGTGTGGATGAGGAGCTTGAAGTTAGTTATTTTCTCTATAGCAAGCCAGTGGAGGTCTGTTAGGTGATTGGAGATATGTTTGCGGCAGGGAATGTCCAAGATGAGTCTGGCTGAGGCATTTTAGATGCGCTGTAGTTTCTTCTGGTTCTTCTGGGTGGTACTGGTGTAGAGGGCGTTGCCATGGTCAAGTCTGCTGGGTTATGGTTTTTGCAGTAGTCGTTTGGGATCCATTTGTAGATCTTCCAGAGAAATTGGAGTGCGTGAAAGCAGGAGGATGCGACTGAGTTGACTCTGTGGGTCATGGTGAGCGATGAGTCCAGGATGAAGCCGAGGTTGCATTATTAAAAAAACAGTGATTGCGTTTATTTTCTTTTAAAGGCTTTTCTAGTAACTAAACAGACACATTTAGTGGAAAAATAAAAATGAATCTCCTCTCATTGATCACGAGTAAGGCATTATTCAATATGGAGTACAAGTTGTTGTGCCAAATAATTGGGGGTATGCTAGCCAGCGCTTCAATTATTTTGCTGCTATCTTCAGCTCAGGCAGCTGTAGCTGATAATTATCTATCTTTAATTTCAGTAGCCCTGCTCTTCCCCACATGCTTTTCAAGTAACTTAGCTTCTGTCCTGACTCCAAAGAGGCAGATGAATAAATAAGATACGTCACACACATCATATAAAATGCGGATATATTAATCCTGTATGCTGTAAGTAGACGGGGGAGGGGTAATGCACTGCACTACAGGGAAAAGAATGGGCTATATAAATTGTATTTGGCACGTTCATCACAGAATATCCACCACGCCAAACTTGAAATCAAATCGAGCTCTTACTAGTCCCAATTGACTCACTGGTCTCGCCCACCATCACAAATTCTTTCCAAGAAATTGACTTGCTGGGCAGTAAGCAAAGTAAAGAAACTTGACTTACTCTACTGTAGAGTAAGGTAGTTGGATTAGGCAGGTAGGTAGAGCTTTTGCTATAGAAGAATAGAGGGGCATTACTGATCTCTCTTCTTTATTCATCCAAGCGGTTATTCAATCGTCATTTCATTTTTCCCCTGTATACACCCATAGCCACCATGATTTAAGCTTTACTTACTCTCATCCAGCCTTTCACCCAAATTCACAATCCTTTATCCATCCATTCAGTACCCACACTATCCACCCTTTCTTTCAATCATCCTTTTACCCATCCATCCATTTAGCCACTACCAATACTCACCAATGCATCCTTCTTCATCCACTCACACATCCGTTCCTTTCACTCTTTTCACCTATCCTTTCTTTTAACCTTTGGTTCTTTCACATTTCCATCAAGCCATCTATTTTAGAATACAATATATGTACTTTCGCTGAGTCGCAGATAGAAGAGGCCATAACTCACCCAACCACCTCTTTAGCTGTAATGCAGGGGGTTCATGAATCTGATCACAACTATGCCCTTGTGGCTAGTGAGTAAGAATAATTGTCAATAAGGAAGTAATGTGACTTACCATCGCCCGACCCTGCCCCTGAGTCTCCCTCTGCTCTATTTGCTCCTGCAGTGGTCGAACAAGAGCCAGCTCCAAAGTAAGTGTGGCTATAAAAAAAAGTATACAGTTTTTAGATGCCAGGTACACCTCTTAATTTTTTTAATAAAAAAAGTGCAACTCCAATACATCATTACAGTTCAGTTAGCACTGCAGTATCTTCTGTCAAAAACATCTCTCTGGGCATTTTGTTGGAATGTTAGAAAAGCCAGGTAGTCATGCCAACCAAAGCTTTGCGTATTAAGAGGGCCAGAGCTATAGCCTACTACTGACAATGACTCTGAATAATTGAACAGTAATGAAGGGGTGTAATGCAAAATGGTCAATGAAAGACAGAAAAAAAGATTAGGCAGGGATAGCAGGAATGAAACAGTACTTGGATAGGGGAGTTGGAAATAAAGGGAGACAGTATAAAAAAAGTAAACAAGGCAAAATTAAAAGTAGTATAAAATGGGAAGAGGTAAAAGTTAGGGAAATAATAATAATTAGCATTAAATAAAAGGACCTACTGGTATGAGCAGAGCCATCTGCAACCAGCATTGGCGCTGGTGGTCGGTGCCCACTCCACCCGCTCCTGCCGGACCAGCTGGTGCAGTGCCCCCCTTCTTGCCCTTGGGTGCTGATGTAAGATTAGAAATAAAGAAGATAAAACAATTACATTAGTGGTACAGTTAGTCTCCATAAAATTATTATACAACAGGCAAATGCAATAACATTGTGCTTAAATCAGATTGCCTATGATACTATACTAGTAAAACCAACCATCATTGAGTTGCCTATACTCAACATCGCAATTCAGCGGACTGGCGGTGAACCCCCACCTCCTCCCCCACAACTAACAACATGGGAGGAGCAGGTCTTGACCATCATGCATCCAGAGGGTCTCGGAGGAGTCGGTGGAGGAATGGACACTGGTAAGTCAAATCTTAACTATCATATCCCCCACCCTACCTGCATGCTATCACACACCCAAACCCTCACCCCCTCCCCTATCACTCCAACTCCTCAATAATGTACTAATAACACAAACCACACATCCCAACACCAAGCCCTGCATGACACAACTAAGCATGGACACCCATCACTAAAGCATGCTCACTGCACATATCCATAACACCCCCCCAACCATCATCACACAAGCCCCCACACAGGAATGCTTGCACTGGGGTACACGCACACCCACCCTTTGCACACCATGACACACACACATGCAATAATCATGCTCTTATACCCCTGCAGGACCACTACGTAACGTCACCAGATAGGAGGGTCCAGACATCTCCACCCCACCCACAGAAGAGGCCCACAGTGACGACAGCAGCTCTGGCCAACTGGATCCAGATGACCAGCCCGGACCATCGTGGGCCTCGGGACAGTCGGTTCCCCTCGCACAGGCACAGCCCAACACTGACCCACCCAGCGGGCCCATACCTCCATCCCCAGGACACGTCAATCAGCTGTGTGTCCACCACTACAGGGAACCCAGGATAACCCACCACCCCAACAACAACAGGGACCTTGGGGCAGTGGTAGTGGGCACACGGTCCAGGGGACGGAGGCACAGGAACACAGGGGAACTGGGAGGGCTGCTGTGCGACAGGGGGCGGACAGGCCAAGGGAACCCACTCTCCACGAGGCCCTCCCCTCCATCATGGGAGCATACCACCACTCCCAGGAGACGATGGCTACGGTCCTGGCCAAGTTTCAGGAGACCCAGCGCATGCAGGATGAACAGTATTTGGGCTTCAGGGAGGAGCTCAGAACCATCAGCTCCGCCCTGGGCACCATCGTAGGGGTGCTGAAGGACATACAAAAGACCATGAGGGACACCGTGGCGCTCCAAGGGGCCCCTGACACTAGCCTGGACGATGAACTGCCCACCACCTCCGCCAGCGCTAGTGGACAGGACGCCCGCCACAGGACCACCACACCAGCACCCCACCCCCTGCAGACGGACAACCACCCCGCAAGCGGTCCCTGAGATCCAGGAACAGGACAGAGCAAGATGGCAAGACCCCCGCCAGGAAATGAGACCACCCTGATTGTTATCCCACTGTCCCACTTTGTCACCCTGTCCATACTTAAACTGCCCCAGCTCCACTTCCTATGCCCACATGGGCAGTGCACCTGTGAGACTAATAGACTGGACTCTGCCATGGACATTCCTCCACCATCACCCATCACCATTTTGCCACCCCCTCCAATAATTAGCACTTCAATAAACACCCTTGAACCACAAAACAATCTGGAGTCAGTCTGTGATTTAGAAAATGTGTATTAGCTATGACAGTGACAAAATGCGTTTTCAAATGTAATGCCAACATACCTATGTCACACATCACAAGTCCATGAAGGATGCAAGCAGATGACACACGTTGGTAACCACACCTGTGAAACCGTAATGGAAATGTACAACTCAGTTACCAAATACTGCTTCAAATTGACAGACAGGATAGAGGTAGAAGTGTGAAAGTGAATGTAATAGTAAAAAAAATTGTTCTCACCTGTGTGTCACTGGAAATATTGCTGGATGACTGACTCCCTGTTGTCTATGTCTTCTTCCTCAGCTTCCTCCTCATCACTGTCCACAGGCTCCACAGCAGCCACAACACCGTCATCTGGACCATCCTCCTGCAGAAAAGGCACCTGGCGTCGCAAAGCAAGATTGTGAAGCATCGAGCAGTTGATGATGATCTGGCACACCTTCCTTGGTGAGTAGAATAGGTAACCACCTGTCATATGGAGGCACCTTAACCTGGCCTTCAGGAGGCCGAAGTTGCGTTCGGTCACCCTCCTAGTCCGCCCATGGGCCTCATTGTAGCGTTCCTCTGCCCTGGTCCTGGGATTCCTCACTGGGGTCAATAGCCATGACAGGTTGGGGTAACCAGAGTCCCCTAATAGCCACACAGGGTGCCTCTGGAGTTGACCCATCACATACGGGATGCTGCTATTCCGCAGGATGTAGGCGTCATGCACTGAGCCAGGGAACATAGCATTTACCTGGGAGATGTACTGGTCTGCCAAAATACCATCTGTACATTCATGGAATGATAACTCTTCCGGTTCCTGTACACCTGTTTACTCCTGCGGGGGGGGGGGGACCAGAGCTACATGGGTGCCATCAATAGCACCTATGATGTTGGGGATATGTCCCAGGGCATAGAAGTCACCTTTAACTGTAGCCAAATCCTCCACCTGAGGGAAAACGATGTAGCTCCTCACGTGTTTCAGCAGGGCAGACAACACTCTGGACAACACGTTGGAAAACATAGGCTGGGACATCCCTGATGCCATGGCCACTGTTGTTTGAAATGATCCACTTGCAAGGAAATGGAGCACTGATAGCACCTGCACTTCAGGGGGTATTCCTGTGGTATGGCGGATTGGTGAGATCAGGTCTGGCTCCAACTGGGTACACAGTTCCTGGATTGTGGCAGGGTCAAACCTGTAGGTGATAATCAAATGTCGCTCCTCCATTGTTAACAGGTCCACCAGCGGTGGGTACACCGGAGGATTCCGCAATCTCCTCAAATGTCCCAGTTGACGGTGCCTAAGAAGGACAACAGCGACCACAGAGTCAACAAATTCTCAGGTATGTACCCACAGCTACACAGAACACAACACCAAATACAATACTCTTCCTGTATGTGTGTTGAGTGTAGGCCTAGGTATGTGTGACGCAGTAGTAAATGAAGCCATGTGGGCCCCTGAAATGGCGGCTGCCTGACCTCTAAATTGGGACAATGGGATGTGAGGTAACTGCGCTGGCGTTGTACACCGTTGCGGTAGGCGGTCGTAGACCGCGGCGCAATGCTGCATTGGTTAACATTGGACCCTATGGGTCCCAGGAGCCAATGATGAATTGCGCCGGCGGTGATGATACGCACCGCCGCGGACGTCACCGCTGCGGATGTGACCGCCATTTTCTATCTGTTCAATCACTCGATACCTGATCTTCGACAGGAGAGGACCTACACTGCAAGTGCTGCTGTGACCTCGGTCTGGAAGAGACAATGGCTGCTGCGTCTGGGGAAAGGGCCCCTGCCTTCACTGCTCAGGAGTTGGAGAAGCTCGTGGACGGGGTCCTCCCCCAGTACACGCTACTCTACGGTCCTCCAGACCAACAGGTAAGTACACAGGGAGCACGTTGTATGGGCTATGCTGGGTGGAGAGGGCTGGATGTCAGTAGGAAGGGGGCAGAGTTCTGCGACCATGAAGGACTGTGAATGCATGTGCCACATGGCAAGGGTAGGGATGGGGGCCACTCACTTCGACGGTGCAGTTGGTAATGACTTCTCTTCTTCCCCTGTATATGTCATGTAGGTCAGCGCCCACCAGAAGAAGGACATTTGGCGTGCCATCGCCAAGGACGTCCGGACCCTGGGGGTCCACCAGAGACGGGGCACCCACTGCCGTAAAAGATGGGAGGACATTCGCTGCTGGAGCAAGAAGACGGCGGAGGCTCAGCTGGGGATGGCCTCCCAACGTGGGAGGGGTGCCTGTCGCACCATGACCCCCCTGATGTTCCGGATCCTGGCGGTGGCCTACCCTGAGTTGGATGGGCGCTTGAGGGCATCACAGCAGATACAAGGGGGTGAGTACACTCTCTTTCTGCGGACTTAGCGCGCAGTGGAGGGGTCTGGGTGGGGGAGGAGGACTGTGGGTTTCCCTAGGCCAGGGCGAGTTCCGTAGGCTAGGCCCCTTCGTAAGACATGGCCCTGTGGCCCCCCACCCCACCTCTGTAAGGTGCCAGGTACAGGTATACATGCCCCTGTGTCATCTATGCGGACAGATAACACTTATAGCCATGTAGGCCATATCCCAGAAATTGCATCTGTAGAGGCCAAGAGCACGGCGTAGTGCAGGGGGCTGCTGTGTCTGTATTGTCCACCAACGGTAGCGGTAAGCCATGCACTCAACCTGTCTTTCTTCTGTTTCCCCACCCCTTTTTGTGCTCTCCCTGTTCTTTTGTGCATCAGCATCATCAGGCGGAGGTACAGTGGCACCGGAGCACGAGGGAGCTGCATCCCACATGGCCATGGAGGGCCACACCACAGACTCTGAATACACCAGTGGGACGGAGGGCGAGGGGAGCTTCACGTCGGTCACCGGATCAGCAAACAGCGACACAGACTCGTCCGCCGATGGGAGCTCCCTTGTGGTGGCGGCACCATCTGTGCCCCCCACTTCTACAGGTACAGCCGCCACCCCCCCTACCAGCACCGCCCTCCCAGCAGCCCCTCAGCCTTCGCTCCGTGCCCGCTCACCCAGGAGGGTGGGCATCACCTTCGCCCCAGGCACCTCAGCCCCTGCCCCTGTCACCCCTGCTGCCCTCAGTGAGGAGGCCGTTGACCTCCTCAGGTCACTCACTGTTGGGCAGTCTACCATTGTGAATGCAATCCAGGTGTAGAAAGGGAGTTGCAACACACTAATGCATTCCTGGAGGGCATTCATTCTGGTCAGGCTGCCCATCATCGAACCCTGCAATCTCTGGCCTCAGCACTGATGGCAGCCATTGTCCCTGTCTCTAGCCTCCCCCCTCCAACTTCCTCCACCCAGACCCAATCCCCCGTACCCCAGCCTATCCCAACTACACCATCAGACAAGCATGCACACATCTCAACACACAACAGTAGCTCAGGCAAACATAGGCACCACACATCCCACAGGCACTCACACAAGCATCACCCACATACAGACACAGCAACATCCACTGCCTCCACTGTGTCCCCCTCCTCGTCATCTCCCTCCTCCCTCCCAGTGTCGTCTACACTCTCACCTGCATGCACTACATCTACAGCCACTAGGACTCGCACCAGAACACCCAGCACCACACCCCGCTCACCTGCACTCACCACCCCCACTACCATTTACACGTCCCCTGTGTCCACTCCCAGTGTGTCTGTGACGCCCCCTCCCAAAGTACACAAACGCGGGCACCCACACACCCAACATCCATCCACCTCACGACAGCCTCCAGTACCTGCACCTGCACCCAAATCACCTAAAGTTACACCTCCTACAACCACCTCCTCTTCCTCCACTCCCAGACCCCCTCCAGCTACCCATCCCAGTGTTCGTCAGAAACTCTTCCTGAGCAACGTTGACCTCTTTCCCACCACCCCCACCGCTCCAATTCATAGGTCCCGTAGTAGCACCTCAGCCAAAAAAAGTCTGGTACCAGTGGTGCGTGTTAAAGGTCTGTGGAGTGCACCGGCCACCAGGGCAGCCAGTGTGACATGGAGCCAAAGCACTGCCAGTCCACCCCCTGTAAAGCACCTTAAGTTGGAAAGTGCCCGACGGGAGAGGGTGAAGACTCCTGCCGGCAAAACAGCTCACAAGGGTCCCGGGGGGAGTGCTGAGTCAGCTGTGACTCCTCCCAAGGTGGTGAAGGGGCAGAAGAGGTCTCCAAGGTCTGGTAAGAGCAGCACGGTGGAGAAGGCCGCCATCCTCCCGGCCGGCCGGGACACCACCGCCAGCAGTATCGTCACTGGTCAGGAGACCACCGCCATAGTCAGTGCCCTGGAGGGCAGCAGTATTGTCACTGGTCCGGAGACCACCGCCAGAGTCAGTGCCCTGGACTTGAGAGACTGTGGCTTTGCACTCCCCAGGATGGTACAGTGGGCAAGCCACCCACTGTAGAGACTTGTGAGACTGTGGCTTTGCACTCCCCAGGATAAAGCAGTGGGCAAAACACCCACTGGAGTGACTTGAGAGACTGTGGCTTTGCACTCCCCAGGATGGTACAGTGGGCAAGCCACCCACTGTAGAGACTTGTGACACTGTGGCTTTGCACTCCCCAGGATAAAGCAGTGGGCAAACCTCCCACTGGAGTGACCTGAGAGACTGTGGCTTTGCACTCCCCAGAATGGTACAGTGGGCAAGCCACCCACTGTAGAGACTTGTGAGACTGTGGCTTTGCACTCCCCAGGATGGTACAGTGGGCAAGCCATCCACTGTAGAGACTTGTGAGACTGTGGCTTTGCACTCCCCAGGATAAAGCAGTGGGCAAACCACCCACTGGAGTGACTTGAGAGACTGTGGCTTTGCACTCCCCAGGATGGTACAGTGGGCAAGCCACCCACTGTAGAGACTTGTGAGACTGTGGCTTTGCACTCCCCAGGATGGTACAGTGGGCAAGCCACCCACTGTAGAGACTTGTGAGACTGTGGCTTTGCACTCCCCAGGATAAAGCAGTGGGCGAACCACCCACTGGAGTGACCTGAGAGACTGTGGCTTTGCACTCCCCAGGATGGTACAGTGGGCAAGCCACCCACTGTAGAGACTTGTGAGACTGTGGCTTTGCACTCCCCAGGATAAAGCAGTGGGCAAACCACCCACTGGAGTGACTTGAGAGACTGTGGCTTTGCACTCCCCAGGATAAAGCAGTGGGCAAACCACCCACTGTTATCCACTTGAGAGACTGTGGCTTTGCACTCCCAGGATGGTACAGTGGGCAACCCACCCACTGTAGAGACTTGTGAGACTGTGGCTTTGCACTCCCCAGGATACATCAATGGCCATGGAGCCCCGTCGTTGATCTGGCGTGGTGCAGTCATCCGGCTGAGGTGCCCCCCTTCCCTTCCCCCTGAGGTGCCTGTTGTATTTCTATCTGATGCCCCTGCAGTGTTCTCTCCATTTGTGGACAGGTATCTAGTGTGGGCCTCGCCCATGCATTGTGGGCCCAGTGGTCCACGGACATTGATATGTGCAGACCTGCAGTACTAATCGTGATTTATGATTTTTACAATGTTTATATATATCTGTACATCATTGGTTACTGTATTTTGATACATTACAAAGTTTGAACTGATTTCCTTTTGTCTTTGCATTCATCCGGGGGGGTTGTGGGTTGTTACTGTGCTGTTTGGAAATGCATTGGTGTGTGTGTTGTAGTGGGTGAAGGTCGGGGTGGGGGTGTTGCGTGTGTGTGTCCGTGACTTTTGCCTCCCCCCTCTCCTATGTCGTAGGTGCAGTACTCACCGTTGTCTTCGGCACCTACGTTGCTGGTGTTCGTAGAGGAGCAGGAAGACAAGAGCAGGGAGTATTTGTAGTTCCGGCTCCATGGTGGCCTCCTTCCTCGTGGAGTGTGTAGAGGTGAGCGTTTTCCCTTTGTAATGTCTGTTTCCGCAGTGTTTTTATCTACGGTGAATCCACCCCGGAAAAGGTGGCGGATTGGCGGGTTGTGATACTGTGGGCGGTACATTGTCTTCCGCCTGTCTGGTGGCGGTGACCGCCGCGCTGCTTGTCTGTACCGCCGTGGCATTTGGAGTGTTAAAGTGGCTGTCTATGTTGGCGGTTTCCGCCACGGTCATAATTCCCTTTTTTTGTCCGCCGGCCTGTTTGCGGTATTACCGCAGCTTTAACACCGTCTGCCAGGGTTGTAATGACCACCTAAATCACTATGGGGACAGGAGGACAGCAGAGTCTGTGTTGCAAAACGTTAGCATTGTAGAACACAAACACAATAAAAATATACTCACCGACCCCCAGGATCTTGATGCCTAGGAGGTTGAGCAGGTCCTGCTCACGGTTGGTGATATCCACTCAGAGGTGCGTCAGCTACTAAGTGGTGTGCTGTACCTGGGTGGTGGCCCTGACCAACTGGGGCACCCAAGCGCAGCGCTGCTGATGCTCCCGCTGGGGATAACCGCTAACAGGCCTGCTGGCAACATGGAGGGGAGGTGGAGCTGCACATAAAAAAAACAGGGCTGCCACCTCCTCCTCGCTGAAGATCGGCCGAGGCTGCACCTCTTGAGGGCAGCACTACCCACAAGGCAGGAAGCCGCTGTTGCCCTGCTCTGCCATGGTGCTGGGTGTGATACTGGGGTAGGGTGAAGAAGAGAAGAAAAGAAACAGAAGGAAAAGGAAGGAAGGAGGAAATAGGGGAAAAATAAACAAAAATACAAAAAGTCACAAAAAAACACACAAAAATTGAAACAACCTAAAAATAATGAGACACATAAAGACACACTCATGCAATAAATAAAATATAGGGGTAGATCAAGTGTAAGGGTGGAGGATTTCAAAGACAGGGGTCAGATGAAAACTTGAAAAGTTGAAGGCCCAGCACTATAAAAAGAGTGAAAAACAAGACGGCCGCACCTATGCAAACCACGTAGTGCTGTTCATGTGCTATTTTAAACGTGAGTACATACTTCCCGTTTAAAATCATATGCAATGCGAATGGGCACAATAGAGAACTCTGCCTGCTCGCGGAACTCTGCATAGCGCTGTGGAGTCTTTTAGCCACTACGTGGAGTTCCACATAGCGCAACTCCGCACACTCCGCCCAGGCCTAGTTGTTGAAGTCCCATGCCAGCCCTCTGAAGCCTGTGGAGTGCTTGGGCGTGGGCTTCTCTGCATACTTTCTTTCAGGGGTCTACTCTCCTTGGTCAAGAGCTTCCATCTCAAATCATCTTAGTTTAAGAATTTTTGAAGGGTCTCCCTGAATGACTGTTGGGTCAGCCACCATGCCTTTGAGCATCATGGGGATTCTGTGCACAGTTGGCCACATCGCACCAGTAGCTCCAGGGGAGCTTGATCAGACAGGCCACTTGTGTGGAGGTGTCTCTCAGTATTTCAGGATAAATATGCTGCAGAAACCAAAAAAATAGTGGAGTCGAGATAAAGAGCTGTGCATACCAGGGAGGAATGTGTACCTGTCTTGATGGCAGTAGTGTCACCACACATCGGTGAGGCCGAGTGCATCAGCAAATATAGCCAATAGATGCAAGGAGAGTTGAGAGCACAGCAGGGGCCCCACCCGATCCAGGGATTGGTCCATCAACTCATTGAAATCCCCCCTAATGATTGTGAGTCCTGGAGGGAAGAGAGAAGCGCCTCACTGAGGTGCACAAGAAGTGTTTCACATGAAGGGAGGTGGGGCATACACTGAGCAGAGATCAATTGGGATCCCTGAAGGGAGCCCGCTACCCAAAGAAAGTGGCCATGGTTGTCATGGTGGATCTTGTCTACTAAAAGGGGGAGTAGAGCATGGACCAATATGGTCGCTGTGAAATCCAGTGTGGTATTCCATTCTGAAGCCCTATCTCTGGAGACACCTACAGTGGTTTCCCTCACTGTGCGTCCCCTGCAGGAGGAGGACATCTGACCCAATATTGTTTGGTGTTAGCAGCAGCTGCATAACAAAGACCCCCACAGTGCAGAAGGGCCCGAGCTGCAGGTGGCCCCCTCAGCACAGCACAGTACCCTGGCCTCAGAGCTCCTGAGTGTATTCAGAAGAGGGGCCCCTCCACGTACTTTGCGGGGGTCCCCTCAAGTTTTATTACACCACGGCCAGCATGTCTTCCATTTTTTGGTCAAATAAAGCAGACAGTTGTGCCTTAGCCAGTGTGTCCTCTTTTACTGCTTATTATTAGATTGCAGAGATAAGAGCTGTGCTTTAGCCAACATCTTTCTTTTTTTCAGATGGAAAAGCCATTTTTTAGTCGGTTTATTCTTTTCTATATTTCTCTCCTTCTTTTCATGCCTGGTAAAGAACGTACCTGGGGTATTCTGGATTCCATTAGTATAGCAGAAATCTGCTAGAAGGGAAAGAATGACTTTTTATAGACTTCTTATAGACCTAAATCTCATGAGACTTCAGTCTATGAATTTTGAGTGGGTTAAATTCAGGTTTTTCTACTACCTCCAGTATTATGTCTGCAGCCATGGAGCAGGAAGGACATAAGGCTGTCTCCCAAAGAAGACACATTGATAAAGATTTAGAGGTGGGGGTGGTCGAGTAGGAGGGTCCTAGAGGGTCATAGAGACCAAGACCAAACTTAGGCCCCCATTACGAGTTTGGCAGACGCTGTCAGGCCTGTGCGGGCTGAAGCCCGCTAGCCCTATTAGTAGTTCAACGCAGGGCCGGCGGGCAGAAACAGCGTTTCTGCCCCCTGGCCCTGCGGTGAACCGGGCCTTAGCATTGACGCCGACTCGTAATTTGGGCAGTGGAAAGTGCAACAGGGCTGTCCATGGGGGCCCCCGGCACCTCCTTTCTGCCAGCCTTTGCATGGCAGGGCTACCGTCATGCAAAGGCTGGCGGAAAGGGGACTCGTAATCCCCAGCGTTGCCCTGGTGGATTACAACCGCAGAGACCGCCAGGCTGTCGACTAGCGGCAACCTGGTGGTGCCTGCGGTCCGACAGTGGCTCTTTTGCCAGGATTATAATGTCGCGGTCGGACTGCCACTTTGGCGGCAGTCTGACCGTGACTGGGACCCTGGCGGTCTGGTGACCGCCAGGGTCATAATGAGGCCCTAAGTATAGAAAGCAGCCTTCCATTCATCACCCCATACCCATGCTATGTGGTAAGCCCCTCTAAGATCTAATTAATTGAAGACAGTGGTCTTCTTCACTTGATCTAGCAAAGATGTAATCAGATAAAAAGGGTACCCATTTTTGATCATGTCACGATTAAGGGCTCTGTAGTCCTTGCAAGCACGGAGCTCTCCTACCTTCTCAAGGATGAAAAACAACAGAGAAGAATGGAATAGGTGGATGAACCCACTTTCCAAGAGTTTGTCTAAATACATTGTAATTGAGCCCAGGGTTACATGGCGATTGAGATACAGTCAAAAGGTTTGCGAGGAGGTAAAACATTTGCTATATTTTCGGTGAAACTAAGGGGATGCCTGAGTTGTTTACCCCAAAAGTGCCTTACGTATGTTCCTGTCTTAAATGAGTCTTCTGTAAACAACTCTGTTGACAGTGGATAGATTGAAAAGTTACTGTCTCAGAAGCCCTGTTAATTACAGGATTATATTGGCTTCTCCAAACCACCCTCAAAATAGCTTGTAATTAGGGGGCATCTGTTATATCAAATCAAATTTACTCCTGATGATCATCAGCTATTACTAAAATCATTGACATTTTTTGTGAGTCTACTGGCCTGATAAAATCTCTCTACCATCTATTGTGTAAATATTCTCAACCTTGTCCCTAGGCAGAATAAGGTTACCCAACTCTTTTGCAAAACACAAACTAATAAAGTATCCTGTGGCCCAAGAATCAATCAATAAGTCTACAGAAACACTACTGTTCAGTTCCCATTTTAAACATACAGGTACACAGACATGTTTGATGGGAAGTGTGCAGCTAGGATTGTCTAAATCTGAAAAGACCTTTGAGGCTAAACTACCTGGTAATTTGGTCTCTACAGTCAGCAGGCTTAAGCATGGAGCTTTATGTAATTTTAGACCTCTCTAGTTTACTACTGCAATCTCTAAGGACATGTCCAGACTTTCCACAATATAGGCAAAGTCTCTTATCTCTACACCTTTGCCTTTCCATTGGAAATAGGACCATGAGGTCCCTTAGTTTGTATAGGTTCTGTCTCATCTACAACCTTGCTCTCTATCATTTTCTATCAGGCTATTAATATTAATGGTTCTACTTTTCCTCAATCAGCCTTCCTTTCTGCTAATATGCAATCTAACTTGACAAACAGGTCAATAAGGTTGTCGCAGTTGTCTGGCAGATCTTTTACATGAGCCAGTAAATACTTCAGATCACCTTGTAAAGCTCACTTCTCCCCAGGCCATCCAGATTCAACAACAAGACTATTAAATGTGGTGAAATAAGTGATAAGATCCTTTCTCCCCTGTTTTAGATTGAGATGTTCAGTGTCTATGGATTACATAAAGGTATGTTTATCAAACAGTTTCCTCATATCAGTCTTAAAATCTGCATAGCTATACAAGATTTGATTGTCCCTTTCCACTGGAGTTCCCCCTAGGTAAGAGAGGGTAAATGCCACTTGAGATAGATCATTCAGAAAATAAGATGGTTTGCACATAAAATGCAACTGGCATTGATTTAGAAAGGATTCCCCATAAAATCTATCAGGAGGGGCCAATGGAATAACATTTGGGACAAAAGCATGAAAAAAGCTGCTGTGCTACGCTCAACGTCCAATGACTTTGTGTCACAATAAACAAAGTTAGGTGTTTTAGGAGTAAACGTGGAATGAGCATTCCTACCCGTACTAGTTATAGTTTTAGGTCTAGCACCTGTTCTTCCAGGGCTACCTTGTAAATTGTCTAACTCTTGAACAAGCTGATGTGTTTCAGTTTGAAACTGTTGTATTGCCTTTCGTAAGTCCTTGGCTTCATTCTGTAACGATACGAGTACAGTAATTACGTCTGCTAAGAAGGGGTTCTGGGATTCCCTCTCGATCAGACAAGAATGTTAAACTTGGGCCTGTAATCCTGTAACATCTGGGCACAACCAGTTCTGATCTGGCTGTGCAATCTTGTGGGAGTGAGATGTGAATGCTGAAGCTGATTACCAATACCACCATAGCCCTGCAACCACATGAGATATGGATAATAACTCCAAGTGAGAGCAGAACCCAAGTTAAAGGGGAAGTGGAGAAAAAACAAATGATGATGCCCTACAGTCCCTTAAAGGTGACTGCATCAGTTCTCCACACTGCAGATTTCTTCTCAGTATTTTAGTGTTGTTGTGCATCTTCAAAAATATTATACCCCTCATTGCAACCATGCCGGTCGGTTATAGAGCGGCGGTAATGCCGCCAACAGGCCGGCGGTAAAAAAAATAGAATTATGACCATGGCGGAAATCACCAACACATACAGCCTCTTTAACACACTGACCGCCACGGCGGTAGCAACAAGCACCGCAGCGGTAACTGCCAACAGCCAGGCAGAAGCCAATGTACCGCCCACTGCATTATGACCAGCCTATCTGCCACCTTTTCTGGGGCGGTAACAACACCATCAAAAGCACGGCGGAAACAGTACACAGAAGGGAAACGACTCACCTCTGGAGACTCAAGGAATAACCACGACATCATGGAGCCCGAACTGCAGGTGTTCCCCATGCTGGTCTACCTCCTCCTTCACCAGGAATACCAACGCCGGCGACGACGACCACGGTGAGTACTGCCGCCTAGCACACAGGGGAGGGGGGAGGAAAAAAAGAGTGACACGCAACACCCCCACCCCCAACACCATACACACAAACAGATGCAACAACATTACATATTCACCCCCTACCCCTCAGGAATAATGCAAGTACAAAATGATTTGAAGAAAGTGAGTGTCATATGATAAATAACTAGAAATATGTCCTCAACAATCAAAACAGTATTTACAGATATACAAATGAAGGGACACTGCCCAGTCCATAATGTCCATGGGCCACAGGGCCATATTACATAGGCCAAGGCCCCACTTGACTCCTGCCTCAATATGGAGAGAACACTGCTGGGGCATTAGGTCAAAAATACCCCAGTACCTCATTGGAAAAGGGAAGGGGGCACCTCAGCCGGAAGATGATACAATGCCACTGCTCCTGGAGGGGGCTACATGCCCACTGCTTGGTCCTGGGGAGTGCAAAGCCACAGTCTCTCAAGTGGGTGGTTTGCCCACTGCTTGGTCCTGGGGACTGCAAGGCCACAGTCTCTTAAGTGGGTTGTTTGCCCACTGCTTGGTCCTGGGGAGTGCAAAGCCACAGTCTCTCAAGTGGGTGGTTTGCCCGGGTGGTTTGCCCACTACTTGGTCCTGGGGAGTGCAAGGCCACAGTCTCTCAAGTGGTTGGTTTGCCCACTGCTTGGTCCTGGGGAGTGCAAAGCCACAGTCTCTCAGTGGGTGGTTTGCCCACTGCTTGGTCCTGGGGAGTGCAAAGCCACAGTCTATCAAGTGGGTGGTTTGCCCACTGCTTGGTCCTGGGGAGTGCAAGGCCACAGTCTCTCAAGTGGATGGCTTCTCCACTGGTTCTTGTGGGGGGGCCTTGTGCCCAGTGTGCTTCATCCTGGCAAGGAGGGGGTGGGTGGATGCCTTCTTCCACTGGTTCTGGAGGGGGCTTTGTGCCCAGTGTGCTTCATCCTGGCAAGGAGGGGGTGAGTGGATGCCTTCTTCCACTGGTTCTGGAGGGGGCTTTGTGCCCAGTGTGCTTCATCCTGGCAGGGAGGGGGTGAGTGGATGCCTTCTTCCACTGGTTCTGGAGAGGGCTTTGTCCCCTGTGATGCAGCACATGGGGAGTGCAAGGTCACAGTCTTTCACCTGTGTGTCCTGTGGGCAGGATGCATGACACTCCATGGAGGCAGGACTACAGTCCATCTGCCGGCGGGGGCGGCTGTACAGTGGTGGCAGTGCTGGATCTGGTGTTGGTGCTGCCAGTAGTGGGGGGAGGCTCCAGACCTTCCCCTGCAGCCTCGGACGGCTGCCCACTGGGGCTGCTGCTGCTGCTGCTGCTTCCAGTGGTGCTGGTGGCGGTGCCAGTGGCAGTGCTGGTGGAGGTGCTGCCAGTGGTGGGGGGAGGCTCCAGCCCTTCCCCTGCAGCCTTGGACAGCTGAAGCGGCATGGTTGGTGGTGGGGGCTCAGATCCTCTCACAGCACCAGGCCTCCTGTCCCTCCTGCCTGCAGGGGCAGGCCCTTTGCCCTTGCCCTTGGCAGCTGGTGGTGCCTCCTTGCTCTTGGCAGCTGGTGGTGCCACCTTACCCTTGGCAGCTGGTGGTGCCTCCTTGCCCTTTGCAGCTGGTGGTGCCTCCTTGCCTTTGGCAGCGGGTGGTCCCTTCTTGCCCTTGGCAGCTGGTGGGGCATCCTTGGCAGCTAGTGGTCCCTTCTTGCCCTTGGCAGCTGGTGGTTGTTCCTTGGCCTTGCCCTTGGCAGCTGGTGCAAGTACACTGCCAGTGCTGATGGATGTGTCCTTGGAGCCTCTCACACCTGCAGTAGCTGCCGAAACTACAGTGGCCGTGGACTGGGTGGCTGAGGTGCTGGCCTTGGTTCTGCCCACCCTGGCCCGAAGTGAAGGACGGGGAGGGGGAGTAGTAGGGAAGAGGTCAAGGGTGGAGAGGAATAGCTTCTTAGGGACACTGGGGCGGGAAGAGGGTGAAGGTTTGGGACTGGAGGAAGAGGGAGTGGTTGTAGGAGGTGTCTGTCTGCTGTGTTTGGGTGCATGTGCTGGATGCTGTTGTGAGGTGGATGGCTGTTGGGTGTCTGAGTGCTTGTGTTTGTGTACCTTGGGAAAAAGGGGGCACAGACACAGTGGGAGAGGACACAGGGGACGTGTGCATGGATGTGTGGGTGGTGGCTGCCAGTGAGGGGTGTGTAGTGATAGGCGTGATGGTGATGGATGTAGTGGATGAGGATGTAGTGCATGCAGGTGTGAGTGTAGGCCCTACTGGGAGGGAGGTGGACGAGGAAGAGGGGGACACAGTGGAGGCAGTGGATGTTGGTGTGTCTGCCTCTGGATGGTGTTTGTGTGAGTGCCTGTGGGATGATGTGTGGTGCTTGTTTTTGCCTGAGACACTCCTGTGTGTTGTCTTGGGTGCATGCTGGTCTGATTATGTGCTTGGGATAGATTGGGGTTCAGAGGAATGGGACTTGGTAGAGGAAGTTGGAGGGGGGAGGCTAGAGACAGGGACAATGGCTGCCATCAGGGAGGAGGCCAGAGCCTGGAATGATCTATGTTGGGCCGCCACACCAGAGTAAATGCCCTCCAGGAATGCATTAGTATGTTGCAAATGCCCTGCCAGCCCCTGGATGGCATTCACAAAGGTTTACTGCCCAACAGAGATGGATCGCAGGAGGTCAATGGCTTCCTCACTCAGGGCAGCAAGGCTAACTGGTGCAGGGCCTGAGGTGCCTGGGGCGGAGGAGATGCCCACCCTCCTGGGTGAGCGGGCACAGGAAACTCGCTGAGGGACTGCTGGGAGGGCAGTGCTGGTACGGGGTGGCGGTTGTACCTGTAGTTGGGATGGCCACAGAGGTGTCTGCTACCAGCAGGGAGCTTCCATCGGAGGAGGGTATCACTGTCAGAACTGTACCCTCCTGTCTCCGCCGTGGTGCTACCCTCGCCCTCCGTCCCACTGGTGCCCTCACGGTCAGTGGATTCGGCCTCCAGGGCCATGTGGGATGCAGCTCCCTCCCTCGCCGGTACCTCTGCTCCTCCGCCAGATGATGCTAATGCACATAAGGACAGGGTGACAAAACAAAAAGGGGGGGGAAGAGACAGAGGATACACTTGGTCAATGCCAGCAACAACACCACCGTTGGCGTACACAACACATAGGGGACAGCCCTACTCACTAGGTGATGCACTACCACTCACAATGCTAGTCACCAGGCCATGGACAGTAATACCTAATGCCAGTTGCAGCATACCTGAGACCCACAGATCCCTGCCTGGTAGTAGATGCCCACTAGCATGTTTTGGGTGGAGTGCATCAGCCCCTGCCCAATATGGAACCTACCCTGTAATGTCCTGCCTGGCCTAGGGGCACCCACAGGCCCACATCCCCCACCCAGAGACCACCCCACCACGCACAATTTGCAGATTTGAAAACTGTACTCACCCCCTTCTGGCTGCTGTGATGCCCTCAAGCGCCCATCCAGCTCCGGATTGGTCACCGCCAGGATGCAGAACATCAGGGGGGTCAGGGTTCGACGGGTACCCCTTCTTTGTTGGGAGGCCATCCCCAGCTGGGCCTCTGCCGTCTTCCTTGCCCAGCGTCTCAGGTCCCCCCACCGTTTGCGACAGTGGGTGTTGCGCCTGCCCTAGACCCCCAGGGTCCGCATGTCCTTGGCGATGGCACGCCATATACCCTTTTTCGGATGGGCGCTGACCTGCAGAAAATTGAAAATGGAAAAAGGGGGGGAGGGGGCAGGCCACGGCACCTAACTGTGTCACAGCCGACATAAGCACATTTTGGAAAGAAACATAAACATACTGTTTATGTCGCAACGTGCAATGCATTGTACAATGAGGAAATGTCGAAAACTGACCAGATGCTCATTGTTTTGTCCCCTAGAGTACAATTGCTGCAGATGAATAGGAGATGGAGACTACCCTCCGTGTACAGGCCCCTGGTGGACTTGGTAACAATGGAGGACAGGCACATTATCCTCATCTACAGACTTGATAGGGCCACAATCTAAGAGCTGTGTGCCCAGTTGGAGCCAGACCTGATCTCAGCTATCCGTCAGCCCACTGGGATCCCCCCTCTTGTGCAAGTCCTATCTGTGCTCCATTTCTTGGCAAGTGGCTCCTTCCAAGTGACAGTGGCCATGGCAGCAGGAATGTCCTAGCCAATGTTCTTAAACGTGTTGACCAGAGTGTTGTCTGCCCTGATGAAACTCATGCCCAGCTACATTGTTTTCCCCCAGGTCGAGGATTTGGCCACAGTGAAAGCTGACTTCTATGCAATGGGACATATCCCCAACGTTGTTGGGGCAATTGATGGTACACATCTTGCCTTTGTCCCCCCAGGAGAAATGAACAGGTGTTCAGAAATCAAAAGAGCTTTCACTCCATGAATCTGCATGAGTGTGCCTGGCGGACCAGTACATCTCCCATGTCAATGCAAAGTATCCTGGGTCTGTGCATGATGCCTATATCCTGAGGAATAGCAGCATCCCATATGTGATGGCTCAACTCCAGAGGCAAAAGGTATGGTGAATAGGTGAGCTCATGGTCCCCACCCAATGTATGTTGGTATATGGGTGTGGGGTTGGCCCTAAGGGTGAGTGTCTGGCTAACAGGTATCCCTCGATATTTACAGGTGACTCTGGTTACCCCAACCTCTCATGGCTACTGACCCCTATGAGGAATCCCAGGACAAGGGCAGAGGAACGTTACAATGAGGCACATGTGCGAACAAGATGAATTATGGAGCGAGTCTTTGGCCTCCTGAAGGCCAGGTTTCGGTGCCTCCATCTAACAGGTGGATCCCTGTGCTACACACCCAAGAAAGTGTGCCAGATCATCGTGGCATGTTTCATTTTGCACAACCTTGCCTTGAGACGCCAGGTGCCTTTTCTGCAGGAAAAGGAGGCAGGAGATAGGCGTGTTGCAGCGGTGGAGCCTGTGGACAGTAACGGAGAGGAGGTAGAGGATGAGGATGAGTATGTGGACAACAGAACATCTATCATTCGACAGTACTTCAGTGACACACAGGTAAGACACTGTAACTTCACCTTCCATTGCAGTTTTGTGTTGTAGATTTCCACTGGCAAGCTGCTGTTCCCACTACTATGGGCACTTACTGTACCCTTTGACATGTCTGTTCTCAGATATTTGTGCCCTACTCTGGCTCCTGGTGTATTGACTGCAGCACAATACAGGTCAGACCTATGTATACATTACTGTACAGTCTACTTTCAATGTCTACAGATTGTTAAAGGAATACATACTTAAAACATTTGACATACTACATAGTTGTATTTTTTAAAAGGGTGTTTACTTAATTGCTGAAAAATTAATGGGGATGTGCAGTGGGCTTGGGTGATGGTGGAGGAGAGTCCAGGATAGAGTCCAGTCTCTTTGTATCACAGGCGCATTGTCCAAGGGGGCATAGGAAGTGGAGCAATGCAGTTCAAGGTGGACGGGGTGACAGAGTGGGACACAAGGGTGACAATCAGGAGAGTCTTATTTCCTGGCGAGGGTCTTGGCAATGTTCTCTGGCTTGTGCCCGGATCGCAGGGACCGTTTGTGGGATGGTTCTCCTTCTGCAGGGGCAGGGGTGCTGGTGGCCTGTTGGTCCTGTGGCAGGGCCTCCTGTCCACTAGTGTCAGCGGAGGTGGAGGGCTGTTCATCGTTTTGGCTAGTGTCAGAGGCCCGTTGGTGTGCCACTGCCTCTCTCATGGTGATGGCCATGTCTGCCAGCACCCCTGCAATGGTGACCAGGGTGGTGTGGATGTCCCTCAGGTCCTCCCTGAACCCCAGGTACCGTCCCTCCTGCAGCCGCTGGGTCTCCTGCAACTTGGCCAGTATCTGGCCCATCGTCTCCTGGGAATGGTGGTATGCTCCCAGGATGTTGGTGAGTGACTTGGGGAGAGTCAGTTCCCTGGGCCTGTCCTCACCCTGTCGCACAGCTTCCCTGTTGTCCTGTGCCTCTGTCCCTTGAACCATGTGCCCACTGCCACTGACCCCAGGTCCCTGGTCGTCCTGTGTTTGTGGGTTTGCCTGGGGTCCCTGTAGTGGTGGACACACTGCTGATTGAGATGTCCTGGGGACAGAGGGATGGGCCCGCTGGGTGGGTGCTGTGCTGGTGTTTCCTGAGGTGGGAGGCTCTGTGGTGGTATGGGACTGTGCCTGGGTAACCGACTGTCCGGAGGTCCCTGATGGGCCAGGTTGGTCATCCTAATCCAGGCGAGCAGAGCTGCTGTCATCACTGTGGGCCTCTTCTGTGGGGGGTCTGGATGTTGCTGGCTCCTCCTCTCCGGTGACATTGTGTGGAGGACCTGTGGGGATGTAAATGCAGTGTTATTGTTTCTGCGTGTGACATCTTGTGAATTTGTGTGTTGGCCTCTATGGTTGTGAGTGCCCTGTCAGCTTTGCCTTGTCTGAGTTGTTATTTTGTGGGCTAAGTGATTCTCTCTAGTGTGCATGCTGCTGTGATGGGTGTCCATGCATTTGTAGTGCATGCAGTGCTGGGTACTGGAATGGGTGGGTTGTGATGGTGGGGTGTGTGGGAGGTGGTGGAGTGAGGGTGAGGGTGGGGGGTATGTGATGGCATGCAGGTAGGGGTGTGAAAGTAGTAAAGATTTGACCTACCAGAGTCCAGTCCTCCTGCTACTCCTGCCAGGCCCTCAGGATGCAGTATTGCCAAGGCTTGCTACTCCCATGTTGTTAGTTGTGGGGGAGGAGGGGGGGGTCCACCGCCAGTCCTCTGTACAGCTATCTGGTGTTTTGCTACCACAGAACGTACCTACCCCCGTAGGTTGTTCCACCTCTCCCTGATGTCATCCCTTGTTCTCGAGTGCTGTCCCACGGCATTGACCATGTCCACGATTCCCCGCCATAGCTCCATCTTCCTTGCAATGGATGTCTGCTGCACCTGTGATCCGAAAAGCTGTGGCTCTTCCAGGACGATTTCCTCCACCATGATCCTTAGCTCCTCCTCTGAGAACCTGGGTTGTCTTTGTGGTAGTTCAAAAAGATGTACACAGTTCCACTGTGAAGGTATGTCTCTATAGGGCGCAAGTTCCTGGGAGTCAAAATATTTGAAGCAAGAGCCCTCACTCACCATTTGGTGACATGCTTCATCATAGGGCTATGCTCCTCGTCAGGCCGGCATTGCAATGCCTGACGGGCCCCACGGGGGGCTCTTTGCCTGAGATCTTCTGCAAATGGTAAACAGCCGGTCAAAAAGAGTCTAGGATTGGTATGAAAAGAAAAGCAGTTAAAAATTACTAAGGTAAAATGTAATTTATTGAGATGTCTGACCTCTGTCATGATTAAAAACAGGAGTTGGGGAGAAAAAACAAAAAGTGTTAGTAGTAGTCACTAAGGGGGTCATTCTGACCCCGGCGGGCGGCGGGCGCTGCCCGCCGGGCGGAAACCGCCCAAACACCGCCCCGCGGTCAAATGACCGCGGGGAGCATTCTAACTTTCCCGCTGGGCCGGCGGGCGATCTTCAAAAGATCGCCCGCCGTCCCAGCGGGAAAGCCCCAGCAAAGATGAAGCCGGCTCCGAATGGAGCCGGCGGATTTGCTGGGGTGCGACGGGTGCAGTTGCACCCGTCGCGATTTTCAGTGTCTGCCAAGCAGACACTGAAAATCTTGCTGGGGCCCTGTTAGGGGGCCCCTGCACTGCCCATGCTAGTGGCATGGGCACTGCAGGGGCCCCCAGGGGCCCCACGACACCCGTTCCCGCCAGCCTCTTCCTGGCTGGCGGGAAGGGGGTCGGACTCCCCATGGCGGCACTGCATGCAGCGCCGCCATGGAGGATTCCCCCAGCCGGGGGAAATCCGTCGGGAAACTGCCGGACCCGGCTGGGCGACCGTGGCTTCACAGCCGCGGTCGGAATACCTGATGTAGCACCGCCAGCCTGTTGGCGGTGCTACCTCCGGCCTCCACCCTGGCGGTCTATGACCGCCAGGGTCGTAATGAGGCCCTAAGTCTCTCACTTCGGAGTATAGTGAAGGTAGGTACAGGATCCCCTGTACTACTTCTAAATCATGGTCATCATGTTTCTCGCTAATTAGTCAAAAAGATCTAGTGCGATCCTTCACGACCAAAACACCTACCTAATCCTTAAGTAATAGATAGCCCGTAATAGGGAATGTATGATTAGCAGGAACCTGAAATATAGGACAAAAAGCATAAGCCGTAAATATATAGCAAACATTCAATTGTGTGCACAGTGTCAACAAATTGAAGCAGCACACTCGTGAGAACTCCCTTCAGTGAAGTTCACGGAAAGCTAGTGTCAAGAAATACATAAAGGCAAGTATGCCAACAGTGCTTACCCTCCGTATATTAGAGGATGGGCCCCATCGGGGAAAGCACCAAGCTTGCGTGGTCCAATAAGGTCTAAGTATGTATAGATGTGAAACAAAATAATTAAATAGGTTAACGCCATCCATCATGTCAATTATCAATTACGTTAGAGACATACAGCTGAGAGTCATGCGTCAGTGTTGTATGGGAGATGCAATCTAAGCTATCTCTTTAACGAATATATAGTCACCACAGGCTAGTAGATACCAGCCGGGTGTAGATATAAAAAGTCAAGACTCAAAAAACAGGGGAGAAGAAGACTGAAGTGTATGTATACCAGCCGGTGTAGATATAAAAGGTCAATACTCAAAAAACAGGGGAGAAGAAGACCGAAGTGTATGTCGTTTGAGTCTTGACTTTTTATATCTACACCCGGCTGGTATCTACTAGCCTGTGGTGACTATATATTGTCAGGACTTTGGACGCACTGCAGTGGCATCAGACCTGTGGCGTCAGTCGTGGTCTTTGCACTCAGCGGGGATCTGGCGCAGGCAGCGGCACGGAGTCAGATAGCAGCGCCGGGTCCGAAGTCGCTCTGGAGTCGATGTGCATGGTTTCTTCTTGGTTACACCAGACTCACACCCATGGGCCCAGGAACTAAATTTGGCACCACTTGATGAGTCAGGACTCTCAGCAGTGGAGCCCAGGTGCTGGTAGATGACGTCTTTAATGCCCCTGAGACTTCTAACAGGAGGCAAGCTCAGTCCCAGCCCTTGGAGAACCTTTGGAAGTAGGATGCAGAAAACAAAACCCAGTCCTTTTGCTCCCAGGACAGAAGCAGCAGGCCAGCACAGCAAAGCAACAGACAGAGTGGCAGTCCCCCTACGGCATCTAGTTCTTCCTCCTAGCAGAATATCCTCAGTCCAGAAGAATTCTAAAGTTGTGATCTCAGAGTTCCAATACTTATACTCCTTTCTGCCTTCGAAGTAGGCAAACTTCAAAGGAAAGTCTTTGTAGCACACATGACCCTGCCATTCCAGGGTCATGTGCACCCCCAGACACCCTCCAGGGGGTTAAAGACTGCTTTGTGTAAGATCAGGCACAGCCCGATTCAGGGGCAAGTGTCAGCTCCTCCCACCACTCTAGCCACTGGAAGACCAATCAGGATATGAAGGGCACACCTCAGCTCCCTTTGAGTGACTGTCTAGAGTGAATTCACAAACAGCCCAGCTGTCATCCTGACCCAGACGTGTATTCCACAGCCAGGCTGAGACACAGGATGGTTAAGCAAGAAAATGCTCATTTTCTAAAAGTGGCATTTTCAAACTTCCAATTTAAAAAACAACTTCACCAAAAGATGTATTTTTAAATTGTGAATTCAGAGACCCCAAACTCCAGCATGTGCACTTTAGCACTGGTGAGCCATGGTAATGTGCCCAGAGTTGTAAAGCCAGCAAAAATGAAATTCAGCACAAGTTTAAAATCAGGTCAGAAGCCAAGTAAAGGTTTAACAATAATGGTGCCAATAGACAGCCTTGATTTAGGCCTTCATTTGTCATCATTTTTTCTGTGGTAGCTAACTTTTATTTGTATCTGGGTATCAGAGTGCAAAACTACAATGGCTTTCAGTAGATTGGGTTAGATGCCCCAGATGTTCAGTTTTTACCAGAGTCTTGAGCTTGACATGCTGTCAAATGCAGTTTAAAAGGCTAGAAACCCAGCGTAGAGGGCCTTGCCCTTAGTTGCATTGGTTACTTCACACGGGTGAGAAATAAAAGTGAGGTTGTCTTCAGTATGGCACCCCTTTTGAAAGCCTGTTTGGCTGGGGGGATCAGCTTTTTTCCTCTGCCTGGTTTTGTAGCTCCCTTTTAGGATGCTGGCAACGCACTTCCCTTCCATGTCAAGCTGCACAATCAGGCAATAGTTCCCAGGACATGATTTGGGGCCTTTCTTATGTACAGAGCCACCACATGACTTTGGGATGGTTATCCCCAATAAGAATTCCTGAAATAGGGGTGGCCATTAGTGCGGGTCAACAAGTCAGGCCCATATGTATACTGCAGCTGGAATGCTGCTTAGGACTGGGGCTCTACTTGGGTTTATAGATTTAATGGCTGCCACCACTTAAATAGGGTTTAAACAAAAAGTACTAGCAGAGCACAACAATTGTTTCCTTTCTTTCTTTTTCCTAAAGTATTGATAATCAAAAAGTCAAAAAGTCAAATATGACTATATAATTAGTGAACTGTGATAAACTGTCCACAATCCATACACATTCATGTATTGTTATTAACCTCAAACAATGTGGGTTCTCATAGTTTTATATAATGAAAAGATTTATTTCAAAATTGTTGACAATGATGAATAACATAAAACACTAAACCCCTACATTAGAAATCCAACAATCACAAAAGACATAGGGGGTCATTCTGACCTTGGCGGTCCATGACCGCCATGGCAGAGTGCGGCGGAAGCACCGCCAACAGGCTGGCGGTGCTCCCTGGGCGATTCTGACCGCGGCGGTAAAGCCGCGGTCGGAAAAGGGAAGCCGGCGGTGTCCCGCCGGTTTCCCGCTGGCCCAGGGAACCCGCCATGGCGGCGCTGCTTGCAGCACCGCCATGGGGATTCCGACTGCCTTCCCGCCAGCCTGTTTCTGGCGGTGTCCACCGCCAGAACCAGGATGGCGGGAATGGGTGCCGTGGGGCCCCTGGGGGCCCCTGCACTGCCCATGCCACTGGCATGGGCAGTGCAGGGGCCCCCTAACAGGGCCCCACAAAGATTTTCACTGTCTGCTTAGCAGACAGTGAAAATCGCGACGGGTGCCACTGCACCCGTTGCACCCCTTCAACTCCGCCGGCTCCATTCTGAGCCGGCTTCATTGTTGAAGGGGCTGTCCCGCTGGGCCGGGCGGCGGTCTTCTGGCATTCGGCCGCCTGCCGCGTGGGAAAGCGGGAATGGCCGCCGCGGTCTTTTGACCGCGGTGCGGTCTTTTGACCACGGTGCGGTCTTTCGGCGGGAATCGCTTGGCGGCCGGCGACCGCCGACCGCTGCGGTCAGAATGACCGCCATAATGTAAATGGATACAATAAAAGTCCATAATCGAACTCAGAAATGAACTTTGAGTCAAAAGACCGGATGATATTTGTCGAATTCACATGTAACATCAGCCGACACGTGTTTTGTCCACACATTGGACTTCTTCAAGGCTGATAAATCATAATTAAAAAACATTACATTAATAATTTAAAAGTTACAAAATCTAAAAAACAACTCCAAAGACTAAAGAAAGGATCACAGTTAGTCAAATTGCACCAAAAGTGTGTTGGAAATAGAAAACGTGCCACAGCGAACCTACATCCCAATTTAGTCCTTGAGTACATGTACATGTATTGAAGAAGTCCAATGTGTGGACGAAACACGTGTCGGCTGATGTTACATGTGAATTCGACAAATATCATCCGGTCTTTTGACTCAAAGTTCATTTCTGAGTTCGATTATGGACTTTTATTGTATCCATTTACATTATGTCTTTTGTGATTGTTGGATTTCTAATGTAGGGGTTTAGTGTTTTATGTTATTCATCATTGTCAACAATTTTGAAATAAATATTTTCATTATATAAAACTATGAGAACCCACATTATTTGAGGTTAATAACAATACATGAATGTGTATGGATTGTGGACAGTTTATCACAGTTCACTAATTATATAGTCATATTTGACTTTTTGATTATCAATACTTTAGGAAAAAGAAAGAAAGAAAAAAATAGTTGTGCTCCGCTAGTACTTTTTGTTTGGTTCCATTGTTACGGTCTTTTTTTATGAAAAAACGGAAAGCACATCAGGGCAACGATGTGCATTAGTGTATGAGCACTACCTAATAGCATTCATACTTGTGCAAATCAGGAAATGTGCATTGATACTGTTGCTTAGTGTTGCCAATTTTGTTTGTTTTTTACTTAAATAGGGTTTATTGATGCGTGTTGTCTCCAAAAGTTTGCTGGCTTGCACCCTGTTCTTCTGCAGTCGTAGGGGCATCAAAGACTGTTTGAAACTCACCTGGTGGTGCTAGACTATGCCATCTGTGAGTGCTACCCTTGCCTGATGTGCCCCTCTCCAGTCCTGGGCCTCCGAAGTGGGCTCTGCAACTAAAACCGGCAAAAATCGATGCACCGTCTGAGTGGGGGAGAAAATCAGTGCATCTCTCATTGCGGGCAATGCAGCGGCTGCCTGATAACAGCAGATTCACAGACTACGTGGTCCGACAACGATGCATCACAAAGACTTTTACGGAGTCCGCCGCCGACGCAGTGCCCTGAGTGCTGGAAAAATATTGACCCATTCTGCCCTCGCTGTGGATACTTTGCTTCATCAAAGGTACTGTTTCAGCGGACCCTGTGTGGGTTCTGTAGCCTGCCTAACCTCCATTGGTTTAGCCTGGATTTTGAACTTGCACCGGTCCCTGGCAATCTCAAGTAACGTTTTGCCCACAAGTGACTTGTAAGCACTGTTTTCACAATTCATCTTTAAAAACTAATATCTCAACGTCTACTTATTGGATTTTTGTCGATTTGGTCTTGTTTTACTCAGATAAATATTCTCTATTTTTCTAAATGTGTGTGGAGTCTTTTGTGGTATTTTCATTGTGCTACTGTATTTGAAGTTTATTGCACAAATCCTTTACACATTGCCTCTTAAGTTAAGCCTGACTGCTCTGTGCCAAGCTACCATAGGGTGAGCACAGGTTAATTTAGGGAGAGTATCTTACATACCCTGACTAAGTTTGTGGTCCCTTTGATAGGGTGCATACCTCTGCCAACTAGAGACCCAATTTCTAACATTTGTGATCAATGGTGAGCATAGGACTTGTTTGTGAAATGCCATATAGTAATCCAGTGTACACTTCTACTTACACCTAGACCAATTCAAATCAGTTGTCTCTGATCCTCATTGGCCGTTTTTTTCTTTTTCCTACTCTCTTCTATTGGCATTTTTAATTTTTCATTTGCAGTTTGTTTCTTTTTCCTACTCTCTTCTATTAGCATTTTTGCTTTTTACTCTAAATCAGGTCTCTGGTTGGAGGTTCTGCATCTGCACCTGCAAAAATGGAGTTTCAGCTGGCCAAATTTGAGGGTTACACTGTGGCCCAGCTCAAGGATTTCTGCAGGATTTTTTGGCTTCCTGTAAAAAGCAGCACCAAGAAAGTGGAGCTGCAAAAGGCACTGAGAGCCTATTCTGAAGCCCATATTGCATTGAATGATACTCCAGAGGACAATGAGGCTGAGGAAGACCTGGATGCGGAGGATGATTTAGACCAGGGCCTAGGAAGAGTACTTGGGCTGCTGTCTGCAGGAGAGGAGAGCAACTTACTCCCAGGACTGAGGGCCTCTTCCAGGGCAGATAGCAGCGTGTCATCCAAAGGCCTGTCCCCAGAGGAGCTGGAGGACAGGAGGGAGGAGAGGAAATTAAAATTTGAGCTGGCTAACCTCAAATTGGAGAAACACATGGAGGCAAAAATATTGGCCATGGAGGAGAAGAAAAGTATGTTTGCTCAGGAGTTGAGCTCTAGAGAGCTGGACACCAGAGCCCTACATGAGGGGTCCAGCAACATAACTGCAGTGTCTGCACGTGAGCCCTGCTATCACATCCCAAAAGATATGGTGACCAGTTACAGTGTGGGGGATGACATAGATAAACGTTGGCAGCCTATACAGTGGCTCTAAAAGTGCACAGTGTCTCAGATGTTCTGAGGGAGTAGTCTTTAGTGGTACATGCCCACAGTGGGGAGGGACACACTCCTTAAATCAGAGGTGGAGGGCCAGACCAACAACATTGCCATGAAGACCAGTTTAGTCAGTAAGTTTGGATTGACACAAACGTTATACACACAAATGGGTGGATTTCTTTGACTTTACTGGCAAGGCACTGGAAGGCTGGGTGAGAGCCAGCAAAGCTGATAATTTTCAAGGGCTTTACAGCTTGTTTCTGAAGGACCACATGCTTGATAATTGTTTACCAAAGCTGTGCCAAAACCTGGTAAAGAGCAAGCTGACTCCAGGAACCTTGCTAGTGAGGAGGGCATCTGGGTCAGTACCAGAGTGTCCACGAATGTAACTGAGGAGTCTCCAACAAGGTTGGTCATGGTCCCAACAAAAAAAGAGGGAGTAGATAAAAAGAAGGAGTTCTCTAAAGGCCCCGAATAACAATTCCCAGGATTAGGGGTCTAATTCTCATTCCCAATCTGATCACCAGAAACAAAACTACCCTGACAAAAGTCAGCAGCCCAAAATGCCCAAATGCCATGAGTGCGGCGAGCCTCGACACTACAAGGGGGAGTCCAAGTGTCCAAAAAGAACACACCCTCCCTCTGGCGGTAAGAACCCAGGGGAGGCTATCATAGAGCTGGGTGAGGGGTTTGTCCCAGTTAATGGGGGGTAGTTTAGTGGGGTTACCCTAGTGTCCCTGGATGACAGTGAGATGGTTCCATGTGCCATCAAATACAACATACTGTAGGCAGTGGGTCACTATCAATGGGCAGTGTGTTGAGTCTCTGAGGGACACAGGTGCCAGTATGACTATAGTAAGGAGTCAGCTTGTGTCCCCAGAGCAAGTTATTCCCAATGGATTCCACCAAGTTGTAGTGGCTGACAACAGGGATGGTCACTATCCAGTGGCCCTTGTTCCATTTGAATGGGGGTGGTGGTTTCAGGACTTCTGAATGTTGCTGTGAGCCCTGCCTTGCCAGTGGACTGTTTTAAGTTTAAGTAATAACCATGAGTCCTCTATCTGGAAGCAAGTGGAACTCAAGGCTCATGTGGAGATGTTGGGGTTACCTTATTGGATCTGTGATACCATAAGGTCCATGGCTTTCTGAGAGGGGAGTCAAGAAGGACTGGAGCCTGGAACAATGGCCCAGATAGCTGCTAAAAAAAGGGAAAGGCAGATGGCATGGGAAACCAGCCCCTGAGTGTACCCCTAGTGAGATGGATGGGGTACCTGCGGTGGCCACCCCGGAGTCCACTGAGGAGACCACTGCTCTCCTTAGTGACCTGCCTACATCTGCTGATTGGCATGGGAAGGGAGGAATCACCAAGGAGGAGTTCTGTAGGGCACAGAGGGAGTGCCCAACCCTTGAGGGCATGAGGAAATGAGCTGATGCCCAAGCAGCAGGTGATGTCTCTGGGAGCTGTCACATTTACTGGGAAGACAACCTTCTTTACAGTAAACCTAAGGTTCCTGTGCTTGGGCAACACGTGCCCTGGTGGTCCCCCAATGCTACAGGGCCTTCTTACTGGAGCTGACTCACAAGATTACCCTGGCAGGACACATGGGTCAAGACAAGAACTTTTAAAGGCTTACTCCCCACTTTTATTGTCCTTACATCAGGACTTCCTCAGACATGTTCTGCAGGACCTTTGTGACCTGCCAGGCCAGTGGGAAGACATGGGAACAGCTAGACTCCCCTGGAACCACTGACCATCGTTAGCACCCCCTTTGAAAGGGTGGTCATCAACATTGTTGGTCCTATGGATCCCCAGACTACTTCTGGACACAGGTTTATCCTGGTTCTGGTGGATCGTGCCATGGGGTACCAGAGGCCATCCCTCTGAGAACCACCACTGCACCTTTAGTGGCACGGGCTCTAGTGGAGATCTTTACCGTGTGGGTTTCCCCAAGGAAGTGGTCTCTGACAAGGGCACAAACTTCATGCCCGCATACATGCAGTCCATGTCGAAAGTGTGTGGAGTAATTTATAAGTTCTCCACCCCCTTACAACCCCAAGCCAATGGGCTTGTTGAAAGATTCAACAAGACCTTGAAAGGCATGATCAGAAGTCTGCCCGAGGAAAAAGTGGGATATCCTTTTGCCCCTGTTTATTGTTTGCCTACAGGGAGGCACTGCAGAAGGGAGTGGGTTTCAGCCTCTTTGAGTTTCTTTATGGGCACCCTGTCAGAGGACCTCTTGGTTTCGTGAAGGAGGGATGGGAGCAAGCTCCCAAGAAAGTTCTGTAGGATGTAGTTAGCTACTTGTTGGCTTTCGAAGCCAAATGACTACGTTGTAGAATCAAGCTTCTGACAATTTAGAAGTCAGCTAGACTGATGTAAGATTTGTTTAACCAATATTCTATGACTGTGGAATTCCAGCCTGGGCGGAAAGTGTGGGTGATGGAACCTGTGAAACCTGGGGCCCTCCAGGACCACTGGTCAGGACCCTATGAGGTGATTGAGAAGAAGGGGAATTCCGCCTACGTGGTGGACCTTAAAGACCTCCAGGCAACCTTAAAGGGTGCTTCATATCAATCGCCTCAAACCACACATGGAGAGGTCTGAGGTCACCATGCTGCTAGTGACTGATGGAACTGAGGAGGAGGAGACTGAACCTCTGCCTGGACTCATAGCCTTCAAGAATTAGGATGGTTCAGTAGAAGGAGAAGGAGCAATCCTTTTCCCCACTCTGACTCCTTAACAGCAGAGGGACTGGCACCAAGTTTTAAAACAGTACTCCTCTCTTTTCTGCCTTACTCCTGGGATTACCCAGCTGTGAACCCATGCTGTGGACACAGAGAACAACAACCCTGCCAAGAACAAACCTTACAGGATGTTGGATGAGGTGAGGGCCAGCATCAAGAGTGAAGTCTTAATGCTGGAGTAGGGGCTGATTGAACCCTCCAGTAGCCTCATGTCCAGTCCTGTGGTTCTGGATCCAAATTCTGCCCCACCGGGTTCCACACCTGAGTTGAGGCTCTGTGCGAATTATAGAGGGCTAAGTACTTTAACCAAGACTGATGCATTTCCCCAGGCTGATGAAGTGATTGACCTGTTAAGGGCTGCCCAGTACTTAAGTACTTTTGATCTCACATCAAAGTACTGACAGATCACCCTAATAGAAGGAGCCAAGGAGAGGTCAGCCTTCTCCACCCCAGAGGACCACTATCAGTTTATAGTGATGCCCTGTGAATTGAAGAACGCTCCAGAAACCTTCCAGAGATTGGTGAACCAGGTCCGTGCTGGGTTGGTGACCTTCTCAGCTGCCTATCTGGATGACACAGCTGTCTTCAGTAGCAGGTGGGAAGACCACCTTGTTCACCTCCAGGAAGTGCTTCAGGCACCTCAACAGGCAGCCCACAGAGGCTTACCAAAAAGCATTTGACCCCCTAGAGCAAGCCATGTGATTAACCCTGTGCTCAAGGCTCTTGACTTCTCCAAAGAGTTTATTGTTTAAACAGATGCCTCAGAGCATGGCATAGGGGTAGTTTTATCACAGTTCAATGAAGAATGCCTGGGCCAACCTGTAGCTGTCATCTCTAAGAGGTTACATCCCCGGGAACAGAGGTGGACAACTATTGAAAGAGAAGCTTTTGCTGTGGTTTGGGCCTTGAAGAATTTGAAGCCATACCTGTTTGGCACTCACTTCCTGATTCAGACTGCCCAGAGGCCCTTCAGGTGGCTAATGCAAATGAGCTGTGAAAATCCATAATTGTTGAGGTGGTACAATTCCCTACAGGGTATGGCCTTCAGGGTGGAACACAGACCTGGGGTAGACCACGCCCATGCTGATGGTCTATCTAGGTCTTGCTGCCTTAGTGATGTGAACTCCCTCGAGGCTGGGTAGCTCTCCCCACTTTTAGGTCACATGTTACACCTGGCATCCTTAGGGTGGTCTTACTCGAGACTTTTTGCCTTTTGCCACCTGTTTTTAGCTTATCGTTTTGTTGGCCTTAGGGCTCTGAGCATTTTACCACTGCTTGCCAGTGCTAATGTGCATGTGCTTCTCCCCTAAACATGGTAACATTGGTGAATCCACAGCTGACATATTTAATTTACTTTTAAGTCCCTTGTAAAGTGGTATCCCCTATTCCCATGGCCTGTAAATTAAATGCTACTAGTAGGCCAGCAGCACTGATTGTGCCACCCACTGAAGTAGCCCTGTAAATGTGTCCCAGGCCTGCCACTGCAGATGCTGTGTCTGCAGTTTTAATGCCGCTTCGACTTGCCAAGCCTTAAACTCCCCTTTCTGGTATATAAGTCACCCCTGAGGTAGGCTCTAGGTAGTCCCTAGGGCAGGGTGCCACGTACGTAAAAGGCAGGATATGTACTTTTAAGTTTCATATTTCCTGGTGATGAAAAACTCCAAAAGTCCTTTTTCATTACTATGAGGACTGCTCCCCTCATAGGCCAGCATTGTGAATTCCTTAATAAACTGTAATTCCTGATCAGAAAGGAGTAGCTGCATCGTATTTCATATCACTGGAATTATACCGATACATTTTCTGGTAAAGTCAGATTTATTATTACTATTTTAGAAATACCACTTTTGGAAAGTGGGCATTTCTGTGATCTTACTGCTCTGTGTGCCTGCCAGCCTGTGCAATGGGTGACAGCTACATTTGTGCATTCCCTCCAAGTACCCACAACACAGGATATACCATTGCATCTGCATTAATGTGTATACTGATGGGTTTTCCTGTGCAGGGTGCATTGGAAGGGCTCACACTTACACTTCAAAGGGTAGTGACCTAAACCCTCCCAAAGTGCTGATTACTCCCCACTGATAGTCTGGAGCCAGGGCTGGGCTTAAACAGGGACCTATGCACTTCAGAGAGATCCTCTGAATTCATCCCTCACATTAAAGGCAATTTTGGGTATAAGCACTGGGGCTCTGACCCCCTGAAATCAGATCACTACTGGACTTGGGAAGAACTCTGCTGGAGTGAAAACTGGCGTTCTCTAGAAATTGCTACTTCGCCTGGACTGACTGTTCCAAGGAACTGCTTCTCTGCATTCCTGAGCTGCCTTGTTGCTTGCTGATCTCTGGTCTGCTGAGGACAAGGACTGGAAACATCTTGCTGAACCGGAGTGTCTTCAAGGGCTTGCTGGCTTTCTCCGGTTCTTCAGCAGTCTCTGGAACATCAAAGACTGCTTGTGACTCGACACATTGCTACGAGTGCTGGAGTAAAATCGGCGCATCACTCATCGTTGGCGATACATTGGCTGCCTGACGACAGCAAGGCCCAATGACGATGCATCGCAATCACTTTCACAGAACGCCTGAGGACGCAGTGGCCTGAGTGTGAGAGCAATATCTACATATTGTGCTCTCGCCGTCAACACTTTGCTCCTTCAAAGGTAATGTTTCAGCAAACCCGTTGTGGGTTCTGTAGCGGCCTACCCTCCACTCTGGTCAGCCTGGATTTTAGGTTTGCACCAGTCTGTTGTGACCTCAGGTAACCTTTTGACCGCTAATGACTTCTAAGCTCTGTTTTCACATTTAGGGGGTCATTATCACCCCAGTGGTCGGTGTAAATGTGGCAGTAGAACCGCCAACAGGCTGGCGGTACGTATGACATTGCTGAAGCCAACCCGCCAATATACCACACTGACCACCATGGCGGTAGCAGCCGCCGGGCTGGAGATAAAAATCTCCAACCCGGCGGCCGCTACTGTACCACCGGCGACATTTCAACCCTTCCTACTGCCATGGTTTTCTTGGCGTTCGTAATGCCACGAAAACCATGGCTGAAAGCCCTACCAGTCACAGGGAATTCCTTCCCTGCCATGGTAGCAGGCCCATCCACCCCCTTACACTCCCCAGATGACACCCACCCTCCCTCCATCCACGCTCCCCCCTTCCAACCACCCTCCATACACGCACACTCGCAGGCACACACCACGCATACACACACTCACTCACACAGGCATACACGTATTCATACACACATGCATCCATTCATTCACGCAGGCATCCGTACTCACATTCATACTGACATGCAGACACACATTCACATTTCCATTCATACATGCATTCTCACACATGCACACACACATGCAAACAACACTACACACACATTCGCATTCACGCACACACCCCCACACACAGACACAACACCCCCTCCCCTGTCGGAAACCCGACTTACCTGCATCCAGGGAGTCTTCCGGCAGGGGACGGGACGGGGCGCTGCTACCGCCAGCAGAGCCCGCCAGCAGAACACCGCCAGGCCGTATTATTTCTCATAATACGGCTGGCGGCGGTCTACTGGCGTGGCGCTGCTGGTGGTAGCAGCGCCACCTTAACACCGTCCGCCAACATGGCCACAGCCGGATTTCCACCCTTCTTGTGGCGGAAATCCGGCTGTGGTCATATTACGGCGGACGGATATTAGCCGCGGTATGGTCTTTTGGCGGCGGTAGGGGGCACTTACCGCCAATGTTATAATTAGGGCCTTAATCTTTCAAAATTCATATCTTGACTTCTACTTATTGGATTTTTGTTGTATTGGTTTTGTTTTACTCAGATAAACATTATTTATTTTTCTAAACCTGCGTGGAGTGTTTTTGTGTTTTTTTAAGTGACTGTATTTTAAGTGTGTTGCACAAATACTTTACACATTGCCTCTTGAGTTAAGCCTGACTGCTATGTGACGAGCTACCAGAGGGTGAGCACAGGTTGTTAGGGAGTGTATCTGACTTACTCTGACTAGGGTTGTGGTCCCTACTTGGACAGGGTGCATACCACTGGCAACTAGAGACCCAATTTCTAACTGAAATTAAATGATTTCATGTGAATGTTATTTGTAGTTTGTGTCTGCTAGTTTAACATGTTTGTTTTCGCATAGTCAAGTGTTTGTTGTTCTTTGGTTCTCCTTTGAGGGCAAGGATGTGTTACAATTTTCTCTTCTATCTGTTCTTTGTATGTCATTGTTAGTTACCCGTAGTATGTTCTTTAGAATGTTATTATTTCACTTACCTTCTTGTGATTGACGTACTATAGAATGTTGTGTTGTGATTGCGTTGCTAGTTGAAGAGCTGCTGCACTGTACCTGTTATGGATGGCTCAGATTTCCTTCTTACCTTGCACTGAGGTTTGCTTTTGTGAAAAAAGGTGACCATCACTTTTACAGAAGCATACAAACAATAAATGCATACTTTAAAACATCCAATAAGAACAAGAAACCCATAGGGCAGGGTGCAGTGCATTTAAAAAGTTGGACATGTACTTATAACTTTCACATTTCCTGGTAGTGAAAAACTCTTAAATTAGTTTTTCACTACTGCAAGGCCTGCCTCTCCCATAAGATAACACTGGGTTACCTTATTACATTTAAGAAATGTTAACTTTCAATCTAGAGCAGGAAGGAATGCCGAGTTTGGTGTCTAAAGAATTGTAATTAAACCCCTTTTTAATGGTAAAATCAGATTTTAAGTCACAGTTCTGAAACTGCCACTTTTAGAAAGTTGGTATTTTCTTGTCCCAACCATTTGGTGTCCACATCTTGTCTCCTGGGTCACATGACTAGTTGTAGCTGGCAGTAGGCCTTTGTGTATTGCTCCCAGACAGTGAGACAAAGGGAGTCAAAGGGAGAATAAATGTTGTCAGAATGGACCATCTCTGACTTGATGAGGGGGAGAAGCTGTCACCTACCACACCTGCACATCAGAAAGCCTCTACCTGAGCACACTCACAAAGGGTTTGACACTATTCTTTTGCGCCCCCAGGCAAGCTGTGGCTGGGGAAGGGAGGCAGGAAATCTCATGTACCTCTCGGGTGGAAACCTCCAGGACCTTCTTCAACTTCAATGTTGGAGCCACTTATAAATATTGGACCTTAAGACCGAACTCTTCAGTACATCTCTGGACCTGTGGAAGACTCAGAAGGATCGCTGTGCTGCCCTACAAGAAGGACTGCTACTCTGTTGCCCTACTGCCCTGCTGCTTGCATGAAAATGATTGGGCCGGCAGATTGAACACTGGACCACCGAGTGACTCCAAGGGCTAGTTGGCTGGCTTTCTGATGTTCTCGGGTCAAAACATAGTCCAGGTGTTGGGTCAAGGTGGTTGGGTCAAGGTGGTTGGAGCGTCTGCTGTGAGTCTTGCTCCCCAAGTGGTGCCGCCCCATTCCTGGATCACTTGGAAATGCACCTGAAGATCTTCTGCCAGCCCAGCTGTGGTCCTGTGGTCCTGTGGGCAGAAACGACTCAGCACAATGCATCTCCTTGCAGCTCCACTTCAGAACCGCCACTGCGCCACACATTCCTGATGCAGGACTTTGCATTTCAGCCCTGCAGTTTCCTCAGAACTTTGCATTGCAAGTCCTTTATTGATATTATACTCAACATAAGAATCATACCAGTCAGGATTCGAGCGAAATAAACCCTTCTTATTTGAGCAGGTTAAGTCTCAAAATACAGCAGCACTCCAGAGGTTCCAAATCTGTAGTAAGAGGCAATGTATTACCTCTTTGTCCATCTCACTGTAATACGTCACAATGTGGATGTGATTGATTACAGTGAGATACGGACTCGGAGTAATGCAATAAATGGTAAGTAACATGGATGTCTCTTAGGGGTCACCAAGGGTCGCATCTGCAACCCCTGTCTTCCCCTTTGGTACCTCTGGCACTGCCCTTGAGCAAGCAGTGACTGCCGCAAATCTCAAGGGAAGGGGAGGGGGTAACGGGGGGAAATAAATAATAATTTTTTTAAAGTACTTGTTTCGCCGACGCTGGCCGCCTCGCTCCTCCTCCCATGGTGTCCCAGCTGCCCCTGGAACACCAGCACAGGCTCCCCATGCAATCCTGGTACTGCTCTCATGCTATACCTAGCATGAGAGCAGCGTCAGAATTGGTCTGAGCAGCCAGTATCTATAGGGGATAGCACTTTGGGTTGGAGAAACCTAAGTGTGCATGTCAGTTTGGCCAGACTAAGATGGCTGGCCAAACTGACATGTGCACTCACTCCACTCCTCCTCCCCATCCCATGGCCCAGCCCTGCCCCTCCCTGCACATGTTGGCTGAGCCAGCAGCTGAAAAATAACACAATAGTAAAATATAGTTTTATTTTTCAGCTGCTGGCTCAGCCAGTGGGGTAACGCACCTTTGCCATTGCGTCTCCCTGCCACTGAGACCCCTGAGTTAGTGGTCCACTGGGTAATACCAGGGGAGAGAACCAACACAGGGCTGAAAGAGACATGTTTTTGCAACAGTTTGTGCTCCTCTCAACACAAGTCCTTTTCATGCAGAGGTGCCTTCTCAGGATGGTGAAGCAAAATGGTATCTATCCGCGGCAGGCAAGGGCACGATAGGCTTCATGGCCCGGGATTCATGGCAGTGTCAGGAAAAAAAACACAGGACCGGAGTTGTGCAGATAATTCTGCTGTGGGGAAACAGGTCTGAATGGGCCCGTGCAGCAGTACTGGATGAGGACTTCCAGGGGTAGGTTTTGCGCTTCTTGGATATGGGGTAAGGTGTGGTCCAGTAATGCCAGGTTAGCAGCATGGTGATTTATGCATAGGTTTCCCTTTCCGCTTTTGTCACACCACAACGCCTGACATTATTTAAAATGCATGATTTAAATCCGCAGCAGAGCACTGTGTGTTTGTGTGAGAGTTATCATAAGAGCTCTGCTGCTCGAGTCAAAGTTTACATTTGGAAAATAATTGCGCAGGCATGATCCCCACTGCATTTACTGAATTTTCCCACCAACTAACACTCTGCTCCCATTGAAGCATCTTCTGCTTCTCCTTCCGGTTTCCCTGCTCTCTCAATTGACAGTTTTTTTCCTGTTCTTCGTGAGTTTACTGCTCTTGTAACTGACGCTGTGGCATTGCTCGGTGTCATAGTGAAAGCACTAACAAAAGGGAAATAGAAATGGGCTGATCTGCCCTATGTCTGGGTTTTTAGAATTAGCCATAATTGGAGGTCGGCTTAATAGACACCTCATCCTCCTGGTTCCAGGTGCTACTGCAACTGTTGTACTAGTCATAGCCACCCTTCTTTATGCATCCGTTTCAATGTCTTCTTTTATAGCCAAACAGTGTTTGTTGGCAGGAATTGTTTTTAAAATGATCAGAATAAGCTCTAAATGAGCTAAGGAACACAGGCACATTACTTTTAAGAGTACACAGAGCTCTTCTCCACAGCTTCACAACTTTGCGCATGAATAGCTCATCCAATGCATATGTTTTTATTTGCATTATGGTACTTTTAGATGTGTAGATAATGGTACAAGCAGGACTACAAGTACCAGAATGCAGAGCAAAAATATGTACTTCATGAAATGCTAAAGCATGGTTTCAGGAAAATGGAGAATTCTAAGTGAGTTGAAATAGACCTGAAAGTTGGCCATTGCATAGTTTTTATGTTCTCAATACTGTATATCAAAGGACATTGCATTATAGGTTTCCATTTTTAACTGTGAAATACGTGTTTGAGATATGCATCATGATCTCCAGAAGGAAATAAAACAGTGTGCATCCTAAGCACATCATGTGCTTGCAAGACAGCTTTGTGCAAATATTAAACCTGGGAACAGTATGAATTAGTTCTTTCAAACAGAGTTGAACTGATAGTATCATTTGTGCTTAACATGCGTACAGAGGGTCATTAGAGACTTGGGGCCAGATGTAGCAAAGGATTTGCGCCTCGCAAACGGCGAAAATCGCCGTTTGCGAGGCGCAAATGCCTCTTTGCTATGCAGAAATGCATTTTGCGAGTCGGAACCGACTCGCAAAATGCATTTCCGACTCGCAAATAGGAAGGGGTGTTCCCTTCCTATTTGCGAATCTGAGTGGTATGCAATACCATTTGCGACCGCGTACGTGGTCGCAAATGGCATCGCAGTTACCATCCACTTCAAGTGGATGGTAACCCACTCGCAAATTGGAAGGGGTCCCCATGGGACCCCTTCCAGTTTGTGACTGGACCCAAAAATATTTTTTCAGGGCAGGGAGTGGTCCAAGGGACCACTCCCTGCCCTGAAAAAATACCGAAACTAAAGGTTTCGTTTTTTTTTAAGTGCAGCTCGTTTTCCTGTAAGGAAAAAGGGCTACACTTAAATAAAAAAAAACTGCTTTATTTAAAAGCAGGTCACGAACATGGAGGTCTGCTGACGTCAGCAGGCCTCCATGTTAGCGAGTGCCTATACTCGCTATGGGGCCGCAATTTGCGACCCACCTCATGAATATTCATGAGGTGGGTCATTGCGACCCCATAGCGAGTTGCAGTCGGTGTCTGAGACACCGTACTGCATACGAATTTGCGAGTTGCAAATTGCGAGTCGCATGGACTCGCATTTTGCAACTCGCAAATTCGTCAGTTGCTACATCTGGCCCTTGGGCCCATATTTATACTTTTTAGCGCCGCATTTGCGTCGTTTTTTTGACGCAAAATCGGCGCAAACTTACAATTGTAAATGCGGCGCTAAAAAAGTATAAATATGGGCCTTGATGTGTTATGTACTGAATTTTGCAGTTATAAAATAAATAGGCAGCATTTAACGTGTGCTTGGACTAGTGTATTTTAGATGGTTTTTAAACTGGGTTTCATATGCCAAATTTAATTGCCGGGTGTATCCGCTGAGCATAAGGTATTGTACATCATTTTGTATGTAAAGCACTGTCATACATTTAGGGCAATTTAACGTTAATATCAGGTGAAGACGAATTTCGCTGCTGCATTTCAGACAGTTATGAATTAGGCTGCCCAGTTTTGGATAATTGCTCAATTAAATGTGTCAAGCATACCACATAGTGTGTGTCATTTACTGTCATGTGCTAAGTGCATAGTATTTTGAAGTTTTTTGTAATCTGAGTGAATGCCAATAATGTTTTGTATTGCAGGCTTCCTAGCCTGTAAAGAGGGTTCATCTGACATTGGAGCGTTGGTCCAAATTAGTTTTATTCTTGAGAATAATTGGACTAAGTGATGACTATTTGTGAGTCGCCACAAGAAGCATACTTTTTTTTTACTCACTTTTATGGAACTGCTAACACGTCCCTTTATGACTAATTTATTCACTCTGGGACTCGTTTTAGGCCAATGAATCTTTTGACCCTGATTTAAGACACCTTAGGACGAGATAACTAATCAGCATGTCAATCAATATATCAATAACGTCATCAATATTTACCATAGTAAGACAATTCAAATTAGTCAAAGACATTAATAAAACTCAGAAACCACCATGACCTTACAGTCATGAATAACCACACCAGTTTAGTACTATTATATGAAGTTTATTCCCTATTGATTACAATTCTACTAGTAAGTTTATTAATCTCAAAACCAAGAAACACATTAGCATAGTCACAATATGACAACTCTGATAAGATTTCATCAAAGCAAGAATCACAAATATTAGAATATAGCACAACGTCAATATAGGTTATCCCTAGCAGAGAATCATTATCGCATTATTCAACAAAGCATAGATTCAGTCATTTGTCTATTTGCTTCTGTTTAGTGAACCCCTCATCTATCCTCGAATTAGCATTGGCATGTTGGGCTTCATGCAAAACAATTTAGCAACACCAATTTAGAAAACATCTAAGTAGGGTCTCTGTCAAAAGAAGCAGTTGGTACCTAGAAAGGAAAAGCAAACAGACAATTAGAATTTCATTGTCATATAGTTACCCTCCGTATTGGGTCAGCATACAGGTTCGGTCTTCATCCTCAGGACATCAGTTGATTCGCCATCAGCCAGGAATTCAGCAGTCGGGTAAAGGGGCACTTCCCTCAGGTAAAGTGTAAATGGTCAAAATAAGGGCAAGGATGGTTTGAAGAACCAAACAGCAAAGTCTCTATGCAGAGTGACAAAGTGTCTGGGTCATAGCAAAATTCGCAACAGCATCTCCCCCTCCTCTATCTGCATGGCTCCCCGTGTCATAGGTTTTTATCCCTTTTCTGTTGTACAATCCCCTAAGTTTTAATTGGTTGGGGTCAGCACCCCACTATCTCCCTCCAATACAGTGGCGGCTGCTAAGATTTGAAAATGGTGGGGCATAAAATGAAGGCATACTTTTTCCATTAGTTATCAAGCATGAGTAAGCATAGGCTAAAGATGCATGCAGGCTGTAAGGTTTGCGCAAATCATAAAAGTACCCAGCACCAAGCATCTTTGACCTCTTCTATTTTTTTTTGTTATTTAAATTGTTGATTTTAGTCAGCACCAGTGGTACCATAATAGTCCTGTACAGGCCTCCCTGCACGTGCTTGGTGCTTTGTACTTTTATGACATCTTCCATGGGTCAGACAGATCAACAGGACAAAAAAGTGTAATATAGCTAGCCCTTTTAAAATTATTCCCAAAGGAAACAACATTTTGCACGCATATGTGACTTGTTTAGCCCAGTTCCTCTAACTGGCTCTTTAAAGCGATGTGGTGAAAGAATTACAAATCATGTAATTCGAAAACACGCACACAGCCATTGAACATTTCATCAGGGCAGAGCCATTAATCTTTCAAAATGCAATAGAAAAGCTTGACGGGCCCACATATATTGACTTTGAGATAAGCATAAAGATACAGCAGTCAAAAGGTTTCAGGTCATTCTGGAGGCACTCAGACAATTATAACCCTTCTCTTGTGGGATGGTGTTTTTTTTCTAATTATTGAAATCTATTTCACTGGCCTAATGGTGGAAACAGGAAATAAATGCCAGCATACACGACCATGGGAGAGGAGAAAATACTCAGCACATAATGGAATGCGCATATATGGGCGCTCCAAACTGAAAGTACATGCCAGACGCTGCTGATTTAATTGTACCAGAGCATCCTGTTTACTGACAAAGCAAGATAATAAATTGTATTTGTATAGCGCTTACTATCCCTGACGAGGCGTCGCATGAGCCTGTCTGGAAATTCTGAGCCGTGCTGGACTAGCTGCTCTGTATTCAGAGAGATCGTGGAGATAACTAGCCATATATTCACACTTTTCTGGTGAAAATAACCAGTGCCAGGGAATAAATAAAAAAGATGAAGTCCTCCTGCTTTGGGGCTCGCTTGATGTACAAAATAAATCTGTATTGCCCTTTTATCTTCCCATCTCTGGGCTCGCTCAGCTATGAAAAGGATCATTAGACAAACCTCTCTGACCTTTTTCAGTGCACCTCCTCTCAGCGACGTGCAGTGACACAGGAACCTCAACAGTTTGTCTTCAAAACTCACAAACTGCGCAGAATCCAGGGCTCGGCTTGCCGCCTTCGGCCTCTAACCCCACCCCCTCACAACTGGTCACAGGGTGGGGAGGGGTTAGTAAGGCTTGATGATCCAGGCACCCTGTGACAAACAGGAAAAGGGCGGGGTGGCTTTGCTTCAGTGGCTGATGGACGTGATGCCCCTAGAGCTGCAGGGCTTCAGTCAAAAACGCCCAGGGACAAACTTTCCACTCATGTCATCAGGGGGTGGAGCTTAGCGCAGGAGGCAATGATTTTGCCAAGCTGATGAACTCACAGCCTACAGGGCTGTGAACTTATCAGCCAGTAAATAGTATTCGATGCAAGCCTCACTGAGACAGCTGCGAAGGTGCAGGAGAGGCCTGCTAGATCAGTGTTCGACTGACAGTGAGTTATTTCAAGCACTGCCCTAAAGCACACCTTTTGTTTCAGAACCGATAAAGTAGATTTAAAATTTTTTTCTTCAGTAAAGAAAAATCTGTTTTGCAGAACAGAATAAAGGGGGCAGAGCCCCAGCACCCATGTGGGGAAACCGCCACTGCTCCAATAGGGTTTCAATGACTTCATTAAATTTGTCACCCCATAACAGTTCTCACGTAGTTTATTGGTCCTTATGATTGACGTCTTCAGCGGGTAGAATGTCCGGTATGATTCCATAATCTCCTGGTCCTCTTTGCATCTTCAGTCAGTGGTTCCATTGTCTATACCGGTTCAGGTAACCTTGTACCTACGAGTAGTCTACACTGTTGCATTCAGCAAGAATGTTTCACTAAGCAAGTCGAATTTCATGAGAACGGATCTACTACAGTTACATTCATCTTCTAGCTTTGGAAAAATACGAGTTCATGTCCTTCAGCAAGTCAGCACGCTGCACGTTAGAAAAACACATTTAATATGAAACCGGCCAGCTAGGCCTCGACTCATGCTAACTAAGGCCTAATGATTTATTAGCAGAACTTTAACATATAACCTTTTATTATTAGTGCAAAATCATACTCTAACATAACATTTCATCATTATTAATCAGTTTCATAAGTCATTGTATATATTGGCGGCCACTCCCCGTGGGCACATTTCAAGCGCACGCTTAGCAAAATACATTAACACATTTTCTATGCGGCATTATTACGCATTAGTTCATAAACATTTCATATTAATTTCTAAGTATATAAGCTGCGTTCTCTCAGTCCCTCCTCTGATGACACTTGTCATCACACAAAACCTTTCCTTTCACAACCTTTAATTTTTCTTAATATACGCATTTCAACCTCTTCCCCCCTGTGTGATTTTTCCCAAATTTCTTGGAACATTTTCTCCTTTTCCTTCTCTTCTTTTCTTTTATTGCGTTTTGCCAAATCTCTTTTAACCCTTTTACTAATTTTGCATGATAACCATAGTCTGAATAAACTAGTCAGGACAATTAATATACCCCCTATTATTTTTGCAAGAACCCCATTCCAAATACTACTAAACCAATTCCCTACTTTAGTAATTCCTTTCCCAACTTATTCCCAAACTCCAGGTTCCTTTAGCTCCTTCAAATCTGCACTATCTCTTGTTAGGTTAGTAAGCATACCTCTAATCTTTTTGCTATTATCAGGAATGAATGCACAACAATGGCGCTCATTAAACATATTACAGACTCCGCCACTCTTCGCTAAAAGAATGTCTAAAGCAAGCCGGTTTTGAAGAGTCATAGCTCTTTCCGCAGCAAGTTCAGTATCCATCATGAGTATAGCCCCTGTGAAGTTTGTCAGCATGTTATCCACAATAGTAGACAACTTTCGAATCTTTATGGAGTTTAAGATAACCCCCACTGAAGGAATTATGGCTCCAAATATGTCACCAACGACAGCAGCCGCTGTTTCTCTCTTTTGTTTAGTATGCTGTAATTCAGACATTTTAGGAATTTGCTTTAAGTCATCAATCTGGTAGATCTTGGGAAAAACTATACCCAAATAACATGTCCCATACCATCCCTTTGGAAGACGGTAATAAGCATTAAGTCCACATATATAATAGATCCCAGGGATCGCTGGATCCTGTCCATTTAACATGAACGTCCATTTACTCTGAAACAAAAACACATGCCTGCACTCACTTGTTCCCACAAATAAAGTGTCATGCTCAGATTTCGGCCTATATATACAAAGCCTTCCTACGTGTAATGCATATATAGCTAACTTGCCCTGTGTCTTTATTGCAGTGTAAGCATAATCATTTGCAAGCGTGCGTTTTTCTAATCCCTTTTCTAGCCTTTCCTTTAATGCTTTCCGTCTATCATCAGTGTGATCTAAGAAGCTCTTTTCTACAGGTGTTATTAGGCAGGTTAGATTATTGCGGTGCGCATAAGCTGTCCCAAATGTCAGTGTCGGCTCAAAGAAACCCCTAACTAATTTTATGCTGTGTTCTTTAGCTAATTTATTTAGAAACTCAATCCCAGGCACAAAGGAAAACACTACATCTAAGTTAGAATAGAAGTACTGAACATGTTCTTGATCATAGAATCTTGTTAACAGCAGACTACAGCTTATCCGGTAGGTAAGTGGCAGACTATGATAAGTAACCCCTTGTACTGATGAAGGAATCTTTGTGCACACATAGCAATTCTTCGCATCGATTGTGTCAACATACTCATTCAGCAAGCGATAGAAGACATTAGTAGATAGTTCCACTTTTGAATTAGTTCCCTCATGCAAGTATTTTGCATCCTGCTCAAACTTCTCCCATGGTGTTAGTGTAGCAGTCTCAGGATTTGAAGCATTGTTAGTCACTTTCTTATCCACCAATGGCATTCCCACAATCACAGCTATTATCACTACCACACACATAACTCCCACACCAACAACCAAACATGCATATGTCCTACCCTTATGACTATTATGTCTAGTGTAACTCATGATCTGTAAAGAATCAGATAGCAGAATAATACAAAGCAAACAATCACTTGAGGACGATATAAAAGCTCTTTTTTTTTTTCTTCTGTGCAAAGTCTCTCTCTTTCTCTGCGAGTATTTACAGCGTTTCACTCACTCCAGGACCCCTTTGTCAAATCAGGTTAGCAGCTTGTCATAATTGGTTTTTCAGAGTCAATTCAGGATAACAGTGTCACATCCGGTAATTTATCTGTCTCTTTTCTTAGCTTTTCAGCTTTCAATTTCGATTTCAACTTAACAGTCTCTTTCTAAAGTTTAATTCAGGTGCCGTAGTATTGACCTGGAACCTCTCGATCAAAACAGAACGCCAAGAATTCTTGTTGCCATTCAGCTGATGTGGCATACGCCCATTCAGGACCTGCGTACCTTCTGTTTGCAACTCTCTTTCTTTTCAGTTTGCGATCACCCTGAAACTCTCCTTCACTAAGATCTTCTTTCCTGGTTGTGTCAACTTCTTCCTCTATTGTTTCATTAGGGATCACTTTCTCCCCTGCAGCTTGTGGCTCTGGCCAATTATCTCCTTTAAGTGTTTTCTATCTGCTTGGCCTTTCAGGAAGTTGAACAGCGCCCTCCTCTTGTGCTATGGTGTTTTTTCTTGATGGTTCTGCAAGTGGCTCATGAGGAGTTAGAACACCTCGACTTCCTTCTGCCTCACTCCCTTCGCCTTCAGGATCAGTTATGGGCTCAATTTCAAACCTGTATCCGTCTGCTTCTGGGAGAACCTCTCTTTGTGTCGGTTCCCCTGATGCCCCAGCTGAGATAGGCTCACTGTCACTCCTCTGGATCTCGTTTATGGTTTGAGTGATTAAGCCGTCCTTAGCGGGCTATCCTTCAGTCTCAGTTCCCCTTTGAATACTCTCCGGCCCTGAGACTTCCTTCTCTGCAGCTGTTGTTTTGGACACTTCAAGTTCCTCATCAGTTGGAAACGTCACCTTCTTTGTGTGACTGGCATGTATCCAATTTGGAAGACCTGCACATTTCACAGCAGTAGTAGTTGTCAGTATCACTTGATACGGCCCCTTCCAACGTGGCTCCAAACACGACTTCGTCACGTGTTTCTTGACAACCACCCAGTCACCGGCTTTCAGGTTGTGACCTGGATCACTTATTGGTGGCAATGTGGTAGCCTCCACCTGGTGAGAAAAAGAGCGGACCACATCAGCCAGACCCTTGCAGTAGTCCAACACCATATCATCCGTGATATTCACAAGAGCATTTGCAGGCACTGCGGGCAATCGCATAGCTCAGCCCATGAGAATTTCATGAGGAGACAATCCTGTTTTCTTGTCAGGTGTGTTTCCCATTGACATCAGCACTAAGGGCAATGCATCTGGCCACTTCAAATTGGTAGCTGCGCACATTTTTGCCATTCTCGACTTCAAGGTACCATTCATCTGCTCCACTAGTCCTGATGCTTCAGGGCGATAGCTACAATGCAACTTCTTCTCAATGTTTAATGCAGCACACAAGAGCTTAATCACCTCATTGTCAAAGTGTCTGTCCCTATCTGATTCTAAAGAGATCGGAAACCCGAAAAGTGGTATTAACTCTCTAAGCAGCAGCTTTGCTACTGTGAGACTGTCATTCCTACGTGTAGGGTAAGCTTCAATCCAGTGGCTGAAAATGCACACAATCACCAACACGTGCCTCAGACCTCCACACACAGGCATCTCAATAAAATCCATCTGCATTCTGCTAAATGGATCTCCTGCTCTCCCAACGTGGCTCAAATTCACCACAGTCCCTTTTCCTGCGTTCATCTGCTGACAGATAATGCACCTGTGACAGATAACCTCTGCAGCTTGTCTGAATTTTGGATTGAACCAATCGATTTTGAACAACCTGATCATTGTGTCTCTCCCAGTATGTGCTTGACCATGGTAAAACCTCGCAAACTGTGACAAAAGACTGTTTGGCAAAACCATTTTTCCCTCCCCTGAAACCCATAAGTCATCAGATCTCTGTACGAATTGCATTCTCTGCCAGGAACGTTTCTCCTCTTTGCTGGCACATCCCTGCAAGGATTTTAGCTCATCTAATGTGTCAACCACCCTTAATGCATACCCTGTACATGTTTCATTCTCAGTTTCAGGTAACAATTCCCACTGATCTCGAAACAATATACAGTTCAATGCACAAAACCTTGCGACTTGATCTGCATAGCCGTTTCCCATTGACACAAAATCTTGTGACTTCACATGAGCATTGCATTTCACCACAGCAATTTCAAGAGGTAACTGAATTGCGTGCAACAAATCCTTAATCTTTTTGCCATTTTCACTGGAGAACCAGAAGAGGTCATAAAACCCCTCTGTGACCACAACTGGCCAAAATCATGTACAATCCCGAATCCATATCTGCTGTCAGTATAGATAGTGACTTTTAGGTGACCCCTGTATAATTGTTTCATATTTTGTTAATCTCGCATTTGTCATATGCTGCATCTTGGTTCGGGTTAACAAGATTTCAACTGAATGGGGGACCATTACTGTTAAAGGATGTCCCATCACTATTCCTTCACACTGTGTGAGGCTTTGACCAACTGCTGCAACTGCATGCAAACAACCCGGTAAGGCTGCTGTGACTGGGTCCAAAGTAGCTGAAAAATATGCTACTGGGTGGTTTGCACCTCCATGGACTTGCGTCAGGACAGACAAAGAACAAGCATCACGTTCATGACAAAACAGTACAAAAAGCTTTGTGTAATCAGACATACCTAAAGCTGGTGCCCTGCACATACTTTCCATGAATGCCTTCATCTCTTTCTCGTACATGGTTATGGCACCCGGGCCATCCTGAACTTCTTTGACAGTCAGTCTCACCAAGGGTTTAGAGATAATCGAGAAGTTGGGGATCCACTGAGACAATAGTCTACCAGTCCCAAAAACATTCTAACGTCTCTTTTTGTTGTCGGGGGATTCATCTGCAGTATGGCTGTCACTCTTTCCTTGGATATTTTTCTCGACCCTTTCTCAATCAGGTGACCTAAGTACTTCACCTCTTTCTGACAGTATTGCAGCTTCTTTGGGGACACTTTTTGTCCATTCTTTCCCAAATGGTTCAGTAAGGCAATTGTGTCATACCTGCAGTCATCTTTTGTTTTGGACGCAATCAACAAATCAACAATATACTGCACTAGAGTCGAACTGAAAGGCAGTTCTAATGATTCCAAATCCTTCTTCAATATCTGATTGAAGATGGAAGGTGACTCAGAAAACCCTTGAGGAATTCTGCACCAACTGTAAACCGTATCCAGGAATTTGAAACTGAAGAGAAATTGGCTATCCTCATGAAGAGGCACCGAAAAGAATGCTTGAGACTATTCCACAACGGTGAACCACTCTGCATCACACGGAACCTGAAACATGATCACAGCTGGATTTGGCACTATGGAGCAACACTTTACCACTATCTAATTTATTTTCCTCAGGTCCTGAACAATTCGAACTTTCCCACAAGTTTTTTTCAGACCCATTATTGGTGAATTACACGGGCTACTCAGCACTTCTTTCAGAACCCCTTGCTTCACAAAGTCCCCAATTATCTGCGCTACTTGAATGAGGACGTCTTGTGCCATGTGGTACTGCGGTCCCTGGGGAAACACTGCATTTGGCTTCACCTCTACTTTAACCGGTTCTACTCCTTTTATTAATCCCACTTCCTTTCCTGTCAGGTCCCACACTTTCTCTGTCACTGTTCTCTGCAACTCAGGTGGTAAGTCAGTCACTGTAAGCATTGTGAATAAGGTTATCAAAGGGTATTCCTCATTTGCGGTCTCTGTCTCTAACTCTGGAAACTGACCATCGCCCCCTTCATCATCACTGTTTTTCTGCACCTCAATCCCTTCATTGGAACACCTTGTTTTGCACAGTAAGTCTCTTCCCAGTAAGGATAGAGGACTCAAGTCACAAACTACAAATTTGTGTAATCCTTGGAAGTTACCAATCTCAACTTGGACCGGATCTGTAATCGGATTTATCAGGAACTGATTTGCTACTTCTACCACTCTTATGGTACGCCCCGAAAGTGGTAATTTCGGAACCTCTGCACTTCTAACTGTAGAGCGTGTAGCTCCTGTATCAACTAGGAACGAAACCTTATGACCCATCACCTTTCCATCTACATAGGATCCCTTCTGGTCTACTTCTAGGGACACTGCAAGCCTGCACTCCTCACTGTCTGAACAATCATCCGACCATTCATCGTTTATTCCATCCTCACCATGCAATGGGAATTGTTGTACTGTGTTATTTTGACTCATCGTTTGACCTGTGACCTGTTGAGGAAGCATCACCTGTTGCTGTCCCATTGGAGCTAATGGTATCTGCATTTGCTGTCTAGGTACCATGGGAATCTGCTGTTGTACCTGCTGCATTTGTGCTAGTTGAACACGTGGCATTTGCACCTGTTGCACAGGTTGGAGGTTGGAGGCCCTGCATCTGCAACCATGTTATTCTGAAAGTTTGGATTTGGACCCTCATTTTTGGACCCTTCACATTTTGAAATGTACCAACATCATTGCTTTGTTGAACAACACCATCCTGCACCACCATTGGGCATTCCCGCTTCCAATGCCCCACGCCCCGCACGCGTGACATGGTGACAACTTTTTTATCCCCTGCACATCATTTTGAACCACAACAGTATTTATATCTGGACCATGGTTCACAAAGCCTTCTCGTCCTCAGCCTCTTGGTTGTGCCTGAAACATTCTATTCCCCTGCGGTTGCTGCTGTATCACCTGCTGTATTCCATTTCCCTGCATCCCTGCTAGCACTGCCTTAATCTGCATCACCATCACCTTCTCTTTCAACTTTCTCTGTTTCAACTCAATCTCGTCACTACAGTATTTCGCATACTGCAACACCTCATCAATTGGCTTCGCTTGCCAACAGATCAAATGATTTTTAATCATCTGGCTAATTTCTGCTCTCAGCCCTTCAACAAACCTGAACACAAGATGATTCATGTCTTTCGGCTCAATGACCTCAGTGCCACTGTAATGTTTGAATGCTTTCAACAATCTCTCATAGTAAGCATGAATCGACTCTTTGGCCTCCTGTGATGTTCGATCAATTTTCTGCCAATCAGTCACTTTCGGCGACACTTTCTGCTTCAAAAACTCAATCACTTTATGATAATACCTCATCACTTCTGCGGATGGTGCTCCAGTAACCTTATCCCTTGCCGGCTCCTCTGTCGGCCAATCTACGCCCCTTTTGCACTCAAGCCATAAGTCAGGTGGAACTATAATTTCAAACAGGGTATTCAAGTCCTCCCAGAGACATTTCGCAAGCTTCACAAATCTGTCCGTCTGCTGATACCACTCTATCGGTTTCTCCCTCAACCTGGGGTAGTCATTTGTAAATGACAGAATGTCACCTCTAGACCACGGTACATGGACTAGAACCCCTCCGGCTGTCTCTCTCATGGGTAACATTTTTATTTTCCCCGTGTCCGGTGCGGCTTTAGCCTGCTTTGGTTCCGGACCATCACCTTTCTCTTTATCTCTCTTCTTTGCCCATCTGCCTTCCCATTTCTCTTAGGCTCCCCAAATTTGAGCACTCTGCAGTATTTCTTTGAGGTGTGCCTTCATTCCGGTAGACCTCATGTGCTCGAAATCTTTAGGCTCGAAGTCTAATCTGTAGCTTCTTTTCAAATGTTTAGTACTCTCAATGTCTATGCTGCATTTATCCGCCAGATTTGCCAACCTCTGATGCACCTTGCTCACTTCTCTAGTTATTTTGGGGCACAGATACCTCAAATCTGCTTCCATGTATGACTCTAGTCTGTTCACCCCCATTGTTCCTTTCACTGGTTCCATGGCTTCTACACCCAGTCTCACAAAATTCAGGTATTCTTCCCTTTCTGACCTCTCTGTGGTCACTGCAGTATTCTGCAGAGTGTTGAGTTTGTCTAACCACTCGTTCAATTGTTGCACTGTTAAGCCTTGAAACAAAATATTTCCAGACTGCACCATTGGTGTCTGTGTCGTATTTGTACGCATTACCTGTGGGGTTAGTGTTCCCAACCCTGCTTGCCTCATTGTCTCCAAAGGAACCCCAAGTCTAACAAGGATCTAGACCTTTCGATTGTCTGTTCTCCCTGCAGGTGTCCTATGGCCCCTCCTCTTATTGCCTCTTGGGTCATTACTCCCTGATCACATACGCCAGGCTTACCTTGCGCATACAGCGGTACTGGTGGACCAACAGTAATTGGCAATGATATTGCAGCTGGTGTCTGACCAAGTCCCAAACCCTGTGGAGCATTAACTCCCATAGCTTGATTCATCATAGGTGCTGTAGGTACTGACTGCGGTCCTGCAACTGAAGTGTAACTTGGAACCACCTGTTGCTGCGGCTGGGGCAGCAATTGCGGAGTTGGCTCAATCTGCACTAACTTTGATCTTGTATATACCGGATCAGACGGCACCATCAGACTCGTAGTTGTCTCTAATACTGGAACATCAGGATAAAGCCTCTGAATCTGTGGTGGCTGCAACTGTATTTGTGTGTCTGGCGCCGTAGGTACACTGACACCATTCTGTATCAAAACTGTATCACTTTTCTGGCCTGTACTTGTGATGCCCTTATTTTGTGCGGGGTCTTCAGAACCCACACTAGTGCCCTGTACGTTATCATTTATGGCATATGGTGGCGGGTGATCATGTAACAACTGATTTAGAAACTCTGCTTCGTCTGAATCATCTGCGTCTGCCCAAGACCTCTGAGTCTCCTTGGGCTTACTAGAGCCCTTGCCTGTCTTACAAGCGGCTTTCTTTCCCTGTGTCTCATCTTCTTGTGTTATTGCCGGAAACATTTTAAGACCGTCAACTATTCCCCTTCTCCACATCTTGGTCTCATTATCCCATCTAGCCTCAGCTAAAGTCTTTTCTGCTCTTTTCATTCTCCTTTGAAATTTCTGCTGTCTCTGTCGTATGGCCATCAAATCCCAGATTGATAATGCCTCATAATGAGCTGGTCTCAGAGGTGGTTTTTGCACACTTAACATCATTCGCAAATTTTCCAAAATTCTTACATTAAACGTTCTGTGTTCCGGAAACGCTAAACATCCCTCCTTCTCTGTCAATTTTCACCACTGTTTTAACCAAAGACATGGCGCGACTCCCTTCTCCTCCATTACGATATAAGCTGGAGTACCCTCAGGTGGTGTAGGCTCCCCCACACTCACTATAATTTATGTATCTCCCCTCCAAGCACTCTTCAGAGCCTTGAAAAACTTCATTTTTGCGTCTTTCATCCTGCTTTAGAATCTAATCAGGAAGTGACTTTAACTCCCAGAACACTCTTCACCCACCTTTCTCAACCAATTGCCTCTCACGGACGGCTGCCAATCCGTGCGCGATCCCTCTCAGCAACTGACCTATCCCAGCGCGGCTCAAATGACGTCACACTCACACACACTGCAGCTGAAAAAGTCTTGTGGCTTGTCCTCCTCACACAAAACTAATGCAATATATTGAGAGCACCTTTAACAACAAAACCCACATTTGCCGGTTTACTACAGGAAGGGTAACACAATTGCTTCAGAACTTTACAGAGATTTCACTTGAAGCCTCGGCCGCTACTCTCTCCTTCTCAGCTCCCGCACTCGCAAGCAGAATTCGACCCGCAAATCCTACTCTCGACTTGTCAATGGTTTGTTCTAGTGCACTTTAGAACTTGCCAAATCTCCATCGAAGTTTTCACTCACACAATTTGACTCAAACTCGACTTGTCAACCACGCCCGATTGACCTATTAAACCGCACCAATTACAACATAAACCCAAGTGTCTCCTACACTTGTCAATATACTCCGGAGTCTTAGACCACGACGGGTCCGTACATCACCAACAACCACGTGGATAATTTTTTAGCACAAAGCGCCACACTCACATGAAGTTCGCCAACTTCCCTGCTCTCATACTGTGGAGTACGCCCACTCCTACTAAAACAACATTACCTGACCTAAATCCACACAAGCTTCACAAATCACCTCCAATATGCCTAAGCTGAGCAAGCACAAATTCTACACTACACATGCTAGAACGCCGAGAACATACCCAACTCACTTAGGCGAGCTCCGAGATTCCGGGAAAGTCATGGGGAATTTAGAAACGCATTATACCTCCAATTTTCATTATTTCGAAAAACACTTTTAAACAATGGTCCCTCGTCCTAGGGCCCCAAAGGGCCTAAACCGTCGCTCTGCTACCAGAACTGCTAACGCGTCCCTTTATGACTAATTTACTCACTCTAGGACTCGTTTTAGGCCAATGAATCTTTGACCCTGATTGAAGACACCTTAGGACGAAATAACTAATCAGCATGTCAATCAATATGTCAATAACGTCATCAATATTTACCATAATAAGACAATTCAAACTAGTCAAAGACATTAATAAAACTCAGAAACCACCATGACCTTACAGTCATGAATAACCACACCAGTGTAGTACTATTATATGAAGTTTAGTCCCTATTGATTACAATTCTACTAGTAAGTTTATTAATCTCAAAACCAAGAAACACATTAGCATAGTCACAATATGGCAACTCTGATAAGATTTCATCAAAGCAAGAATCATGAATATTAGAATATAGCACGACGTCAACATAGGTTATCCCTAGCAAAGAATCATTATCACATTATTCAACAAAGCATAGATTCAGTCATTTGTCTATTTGCGTCGGTTTAGTGAACCCCTCATCTATCCTTGAATTAGCATTGGCATGTTGGGCTTCATGAAAAACAATTTAGCAACACTAATTTAGGAAGCATCTAACTAGGGTCTCTGTCAAAAGAAGCAGTTGGTACCTAGAAAGGAAAAGCAAACAGACAATTACAATTTAATTGTCATACAGTTACCCTCTGTATTGGGTCAGCATACAGGTTCGGTCTTCGTCCTCAGGACATCAGTTGATTCCCCATCAGCCAGGAATTCAGCAGTCGGGTAAAGGGGCACTTCCCTCATAAGGAGGTAAAGTGTAAATGGTTAAAATAAGGGCAAGGATGGTTTGTAGAACCAAACAGCAAAGTCTCTATGCAGAGTGACAAAGGGCCTCATTCCGAGGCCGGCGGCCGGCAGTTGCCGCCTGTCTGGCGGGAACCGCCATATGGCCGCTCCGCGGTCGAAAGACCGCGGAGGCCATTCTGGCTTTCCCGCTGGGCTGGCGGGCGACCGCCAGAAGGCCGCCCGCCAGCCCAGCGGGAAACCCCTTCCCACGAGGAAGCCGGCTCCGAATGGAGCCGGCGGAGTGGGAAGGTGCGACGGGTGCAGTTGCACCCGTCTCGAATTTCAGTGTCTGCTAAGCAGACACTGAAATTCTTTGTGGGGCCCTCTTACGGGGGCCCCTGCAGTGCCCATGCCATTGGCATGGGCACTGCAGGGGCCCCCACGACACCCCATATCGCCATCCTGTTCCTGGCGGGCGAACCGCCAGGAACAGGATGGCGGTATGGGGTGTCGGAATCCCCATGGCGGCGGGAGGATTCCTGAGGGCAGCGCAAAACCGGCGGGAGACCGCCGGTTTTCCCTTTCTGACTGCGGCCAAACCGCCGCGGTCAGAATGCCCTTGAGAGCACCGCCAGCCTGTTGGCGGTGCTCTCGTCGTCGTTGACCCTGGCGGTCAATGACCGCCAGGGTCAGAATGACCCCCAAAGTGTCTGGGTCATAGCAAAATTCGCAACAGCATCTCCCCCTCCTCTATCTGCATGGCTCCCCGTGTCATAAGTTTTTATCCCTTTTCTGTTGTACAATCCCCTAAGTTTTAATTGGTTTGAGTCAGCACCCCACTATCTCCCTCCAATAGGGTTTCAATTACTTCATTAAATTTGTCACCCCATAACAGTTCTCACGTAGTTTATTGGTCCTTATGATTGACGTCTTCAGCGGGTAGAATGTCCGGTATGATTTCATACTCTCGTGGCCCTCTTTGCATCTTCAGTCAGTGGTTCCATTGTCTATACCGGTTAAGGCGACCTTGTACCTGCGAGTAGTCTACACTGTTGCATTCAGCAAGAATGTTTCACTAATCAAGTCGAATTTCATGAGAACGGATCTACCACAGTTACATTCATCTTCTAGCTTTGGAAAAATACGAGTTCATGTCTTTCAGCAAGTCAGCACACTGCACGTTAGAAAAACACATTTAATATGAAACAGGGCAGCTAGGCCTCGACTCATGCTAACTAAGGCCTAATGATTTATTAGCAGAACTTCAACATATAACCTTTTATTATTAGTGCAAAATCATACTCTAACATAACATTTAATCATTATTAATCAGTTTCATTAGTCATTGTATATATTGGCGGCCACTCCCCGTGGGCACATTTCAAGTGCACGTTTAGCAAAATACATTAATACATTTTCTATGCAGAATTATTACGCATTAGTTCATAAACATTTCGGGGCATATTTATACTCCGTTTGCGCCGGAATTGCGTCGTTTTTTTTTACGCAATTCCGACGCAAAACTAACTCCAGATTTATACTTTGCCGTTAGACGCGTCTAGCGCCAAAGTCCATGGAGTTTGCGTAATTTTTTCGCGTGGACACCTACTTTGCGTTAATGATATGCAAGGTAGGCGTTCCCGTCTAAAAAATTGACTCCGAGGCATGTGCGCCGTATTTACACTCCCGGGCAAAATTCACGCCCGGGAGTGGGCGGGTCAAAAAAAATTACGTACGGCCGCTTTTGTGCCGTTTTTTAGCGCCTGGAAAAGGCAGGCGTTAAGGGACCTGTGGGCTCTGAAGGAGCCCAGAGGTGCCCTCCAATGCCCCCAGGGACACCCCCTGTCACCCTTGCCCACCCCAGGAGGACACCCAAGGCTGGAGGGACCCATCCCAGGGACATTAAGGTAAGTTCAGGTAAGTCATTTTTTAAAAAAATGTTTGTGGCATAGGGGGGCCTGATTTGTGCCCCCCTACATGCCACTATGCCCAATGGCCATGCCCAGGGGACAGAAGTCCCCTGGGCATGGCCATTGGGCAAGGGGGCATGACTCCTGTCTTTGCTAAGACAGGAGTCATTTCTATGGGGGTTGGGAGTCGGAAAAAATGGCGCAAATCGGGTTGAGGCGAAAAATTTGCCTCAACCTGACTTGCCCCATTTTTTGGCGCCCAAGCTCCATATCCCCCTACGCCGGCGCTGCCTGGTGTACGTCGTTTTTTTCCACGCACACCAGGCAGTGCCGGCGGCTAACGCTGGCTAACGTCATTGATTAAATACGGCGCCCGCATGGCGCTTCAGAATGGCGTTAGCCGGCGCTAATTTTTTTGACGCAAAACTGCGTTAGCGCAGTTTTGCGTCAAAAAGTATAAATATGGCCCTTCATATTAATTTCTAAGTATATAAGCTGCGCTCTCTCAGTAACGTTTCAGCAAAGTTAAGGCCATCATACCTCTCAAACAAGGGCAACCTCAGTGTGAGTATGTCATGTATGGAGCTGTACACTATAACCAGTGATTTGTTTCTAAAATAGCAGGTGCGCAAAGTGATGCTCAGACACCCGCGGCTGGTGTTATAAAATGTCAGTGCACGAACGGCAAGGGTGGGAGTCCTGACTCCACCTCATGCCTCTTTAATTCAATGCCAGACACGCCCTGTCCCGGTGTCTCACTCTTACTGGTTTCTGCTTTCTCACTTGGTGACAGATTTTCTGTATTTCTATTCCCCCCATCTTTTTGTTTTGTTTGTTTTTCCCTCTGTTGGCCTCGGGAAATGTCTGATGTGGAGAACTAGGTTGCTGGTCCCCAAAAATAAGTGGTGGCCTCCCCCATTGGCAACCACCAGCTCAAATTAAGCAGACTTTACCTTCTTTAGCAACTGACCAGGACTACTTTAAAATGCACCAGCCAAGAAAATGGTCTCACCACAAACTAATAGCAAGTTAACTTTCACATGATGTTACTTTCTGTAATGTCATCATGTCCAAATATCATGTGATGGAAGTTCCTGTGTGTCATTAATAGGTCAAAGAAGCATATGATGTCACTTCCAGTACCCCTGGCAATTTGGTGAAACACTATCCATGGTAAGTAATGGAAGCATTAACATGATGGCTTGGTTTTAAAGTTGTCTGTAATGTGAATTAGGCCAAGTGTATGAGAGCTCAATCATTCTTAGATAATAATAAGATAATAAAGAAACCAGACATCCACCACAGAACCAAGGCCAGCTGGTTCACCCCTGACCTACAGGCCTCCAAACAGGAATGCCGAAGAATGGAGAATACCTGGCGCCTTGAACCTACCAAATCCAACCACATTGCCCTCAAGACTGCCATCCATAAACATCACCAGCTGATCCGCACCACCAAAAGAACCTACTACAAAAGCTGCATAGACACCAACGCTCACAACAACAAAGAGCTCTTCGGCATCATCAAAGAGCTCTCCAACCCCAGGCTCTGCTCCTACAAACCCCCGCCATCACAGGAGCTCTGCAACTCCCCCGCCACTTATTTCCGTTGAAAGATCGAAGACATCCACAACAGCTTCAACCCCCAGACCCACCAGCCAACCATAGACAGCCACGACCCCAACGCACCAAGCAACACCAACCTCCTATGCACCTGGACCCACGTCAACAATGAAGACACTGTCAACACCATGGCCTCCATCCACTCCGGCTCCCCCTCGGACCCCTGCCCACACCAGATCTTCAATAAAGCCAGCGACATCATCGCCCCCCACCTCCTCACCATCATCAATAGCTCCTTCGAGACAGCCACCTTCCCGGAGAGCTGGAAACACGCCAATGTCAACGCCCTGTTGAAGAAACCCAAGGCGGACCCAGATGACTCCAAGAACTACCGGCCCATCTCCCTCCTCCCCTTCCCAGCAAAGGTCATTGAGAAAATCGTGAACAGCCAACTGTCCCGCTTCCTGGAAGACAACAAAGCGCTCGATACATCCCTATCAGGATTCCGCAAGAACCACAGCACTGAGACCGCACTCATCGCTGCTACAGATGACATCAGGACCATGCTCGATGAAGGCAAAACCGCAGCGCTCATCCTCCTGGACCTCTCCGCAGCCTTCAAGTTCAACACCGACAAAACAGAGATCCTCATCTTCGGCAGCAACCCCTCCACCGGAACGACTCCTGGTGGCCTACCTCCCTAGAAGCCGCACCCACACCCACCACTCAGGCACGAAACCTGGGAATCATCCTGGACTCAGCACTCAGCATGACTCAGCAGGTCAACACAATCTCCTCTTCCTGCTACAACACCCTTCGCATGCTCCGCAAGTTTTTCAAGTGGATTCCCGTAGAAACCAGAAAAACAGTCACCCACGCCCTGATCAGCAGCCGACTGGACTACGGAAACTCACTCTATATAGGAACTACGGCCAAACTACAAACGAAAATGCAACGTATCCAAAATGCTTCCGCCCGCCTCATCTTCGACGTCCCACGCCTGCCCACCTCAGAGACCTACACTGGCTACCCGTATTGAAGAGGATCACCTTCAAACTCCTCACCCACGCACACAAAGCCCTCCACCACACAGGTCCGGCCTACCTCAACGACAGACTCACCTTCCATACTCCCACCCGCCATCTCAACTCTGCCAGCCTCACCCTCGTCTCCGTCCCCCACATTTGCTACACCACCACCGGAGGAAGATCCTTCTCTCACCTCGCCGCCAAGACCTGGAACTCCCTACCGATCCACGTACACCAGACCCAGGACCTCCTGTCATTCAGGAAACGCCTCAATACATGGCTATTCGATCAGTAGCTCCCCCCCCCCAGCGCCTTGAGACCCTGACGGGTGAGTAGCACGCTTTATAAATTACTTGATTGATTGATTGATTGACGGATAGACTTCAAAACGTGTATAAGGGTTCCGGTGCCATGCAGAGACATTTTAAGGCATGGGCAAAGTGGGCTCATGTCCCATGTTTCAGGGGACCCCCTGATAAAACCAGCGCTTTACTGCAGAGTGTTGCCCTGATGACTTTGAACAGATTGTTTTAAATACTGTTTTCTTTAAATTTGTTTTCAATGTGAATGATGTGTGAGCCCTTAACAGATATTTTGCAATGAAATGCCGCGTTTATGTTTCCTGCGACATTCATAAAACAACGTTTCTTTTAGATCAAAACAGGACCTCACATCTGAGAAATGGGAGGGTATCACAGAGATTATTTTCAGCAATATTAGTGAGCTGCTGCTGTGTTACAATAATTAAAACACACTTCACTGTCGTGAATATTAAAGGTAAACACGTTTAGAATTTGCCTCTGCGCTGTTAGTGACCTCGCCAAAGAGGGCATAAAAGAGATGAAACTGGATCATAAATACAAAGCTATTCCGAACGGGGTTCCCAAAATATGTTTGGCCCAGGGCCCCCAAAATCCTTAAAATGTCCCTGGTGCCCCCCCCCCCAAAAAAAAAAATATATATTAGCTATGCACTGTTATGGAATGCACAAGTCTGCTCAGTTTATCGTTTGTGAAATTATATTGTTTGCTTAAAATTCGCAAAGCGAGTCCTGTAACACAACTACAATCAGGTAAATATGCAGTTTACGTTACAGAACCAAACACTGTGTCGTGCGGTGATGGCATCATCATGACCTGTGTACCTACGTCATAAGTAATGAGACCCGGTTTAAAGTATTGGAAACTGTGATTTCCACCTGCATCCCAGGCGTGGGCGTCCGCAGAATTTGTTTCCGGGGCGGTGGTGGAATTATTTGAACGTCATCCATCCTCAGAGCTTTTTTGACAATGCCAAAAGGGGCAGGGGCATAGTCATTATCACATAAAGCGCAGGCATGCAAAGGATTGCGTGCCTCTGCTTTATGTGATAGGCTTATAGCAGGCTGCATCTGAATCCGGAGGCGGGGGGAGTGGAAGCGCAAACTCCACCCCCCCCCCCCCACACACACACACACACAACCCGACGCCCATGATCCCAAGCGCTTTGTTGTAGTCTGCTGCTATTCCGTAGCTATCAATTAATGTGAGTTTAGGTTCAACTCCCTGATATGTGGGTGTTACGTCCATTAAAGACGTGCATTCTATAAGTTCTGAATATATTTATGCATATGTTGTCACCGTCTTCAGGGTAACCTAATTGAGCCTCTGTGGAGAGTGTATGTGACTCACTATATGTCACCGCTTGCAGGCGGGTTGAGTCAGCGATGTACAATTCAGGTTTAAGAGAATGGATTTAATTGCTCAGAGACTCCCCATTACAGGACTGCGCCGCTTCAGGGCCCACTCGCTTTCTGTAAATGAGAACGCCAACATCTTCTGTGGATGAGTCAAGGTGTACTTACAAACCACTATCATAGCGCCTGCATGCTAAGCCACAGGGCGGCAGCAGGCCAAGCAAACACCTTCATGCAGGAACACTTTAATTTAAAAACAAAACAAAAAAAACGTAAATGTTATTGTTTGCAGGATAACTACAGTACATATGACAGGGACATCAAGTCTTACACGCCCCTTCCTTTAAAGCCATCGTTGACACATACAAAGATTACAAACATTATAGGCGCAACCTCTATTCCCGGGGTAAGTTATTACCGACGGGTCTAAGCAGTAATAGCCCAGTGGAGGATCGCTTTCATGCGGTGTATTACATGTCTGATTTTGGCCATATAGTATTTCACCAACGAGCAATCTGTTTGTAAACTGCCAAAAATGTTATGGGGCCGCGGCAGAGGCTGCCAGAGAAAGACAAACAGATTGGGCATTATGGTTTTGCATTAATATGACTCTTATTTCAGGCAATGTCCATTGAAAGAATTCTGAGCAGATCGTGTGATTAAAGAAAAGGTTTAACTGGATTCCGTGACAATGAAGGACTTTTAAATGGACCACTCACCAGACATTTAGCTGAAGGGCATCTGGCAATTGTATAATTTCACAAAAAATCATAGTGGTAACTTTATGCAAGTTCTGACCTCATGATATCCCAGGAAACGATTTCCCATGAACTTTGCCTGATCACTTCACAAGCCTTGGACCCTGAATAAACAGTAACAACTTATCAGGAGGCCAGGACATTGTTCCCGTCACTAAAACCCACTCAACAAAATAAAACTCCGACAACGGAACGCCCCAGAATGAACATCAGCTAATGAAGGTGTCATAAGCTAGCAGACGAGCAACAGCCAATCAGAGACCAGGCCCCTCTTCCCACCTTGCATTAATAACGTTTGTTGTGTTCGAGAGCACATGCATGTGCCACAAAGCCCTGTGTCAAAGTGGCTCGAAAAGTATTAGTCATCTCCTCTCCTTTTATCAGCCCAATGAACCATTTGCGCTCTCGCTCACTTTCTTCTTCAATATTCCTAAAATTAAAAGTGTTCGTCAACTAGGATGTTCTTTCTGCATGAAGATTGCTATCATCTATAGCTACTTCTTGCACTTTGCTTCATGTCGAAGCACTAAATGTTCAGGAAATCCGTAAATAAAAATATTATTTTTTTTTGACTAGTTCATTCTTTTGCTCACTCCCTCAGGCTCCCAGTACCAGGACACATTTTTGGAAAACCTGGTGTCAGAGATACCAGCATCCACCAATTAACAGATGACTTTCAAATCTCCCTGAAGCTCTAATCTGTCAAAACATAGACTTGACGATGGAGTGCATTGCCACCAGCCAAGCTCTTCTGCGGCCTATATCAAGCTGAATGCCACTAAGAAACAGGGGCTTCTAAGCATGCTAATCATCCACATCAAAGGAAAATAAAAGGTTTGTGAATGTCTCATAGAGATGAAACCGAATGGCCTCTCAACCCATTTTGATAACATTGTTAGTCTCTGGGCTTCTACATTAGTATCAACCTTCAGCTTCATGATTCACTTGCCATAGATTACAAAAAACATACACACAACAGCTTTAGACCTGTTAGCCTTAAGATGCTGTTCTCCCACACCTTTTGCTTTACTTCTCCATTTTTGCTGATCTTGTTTTTGTTGGCCTTTGGACTCTGTGCACTTTACCACAGGTAACTAAAATGCTTGTACTCACTCCCTAAAACATGGTAACATTGGTTTACACCCAACTGGCACATTTAATTTGGTTTACACCCAACTGGCACACTTAATTTACTTGTGAATCACTGGTACGCCTGGTACGGTAGTACTACTTGCCCCCTGGGCCTGTAGATTAGATGGTACTAGTGGGCCTGCAGCATTCATTGTGCCACCCCCTAAAGTAGCTTTTTTAAACATGTCTCAGGATTGCCACTGCAGCCTGTACTGCAGTTTTAAACTGTCATTTCAGCCTAGCACAATAAACCTGTTGCCATGCCTAGACCTGCCTTTTTAATACATATAGGTCATCCCTATCAGCCCATAGGGCAGGATGCAGTGTATTTAAAAAGCTGGACATGTACTTATAACTTTTACGTTTCCTGGTAGTGAAAAACTCTTAAACTAGTTTTTCACTATTGCAAGGCCTGCCTCTCCGATAGCATAACATTGGGTTATCTTCTTACATTTAAGACATGTTCAATTTCAATTGAGAGCAGATGGGAATGCCTAGTTTGGTGTCTAAAGAATTGTAATTTAGAACCCTTTTTAACTGTAAAATCAGATTTTAAGTCACAGTTCTAAAATGCCACTTTTAGAAAGTTGGCATTTTCTTGTCCCAACTATTTGGTGTCTCCTGGGTCACATGACTAGGTGTAGCTGGCAGTAGGGCTTTGTGTATTGTTCCTGACTGTGAGACAAAGGGAGACAAAGGGAGAATAGATGTTGGCAGAATGGACCATCACTGACTTCATGAGGTGGGAGAAGCTGTCACCTACCACACCTGCACATCACCAAGCCTCTGCCTGACCGCATTCTCAAAGGGTTTGACACTAGTCTTTTGTGCCCCCAGGCAAGCTGTGGCTGGGACAGGGAGAAAGGCAATCTCATGCACCTCTCGGGGTGGAAACCTCCAGAACCTTCTCCTAATTCAAAGTTGAAACCACTTATAAATATTGGACCATCGGACCAAACTCTTCAGTACACCTCTGGACCTGTGGAAGATTCAGAAGGATTGTTTTGCTGCTCCACAAGAAGGACTGCTACTCTGTTGCCCTACTGCCCTGCTGCTTGCATGAAAAGGACTGGACCTGCAGATTGAACACAGGACCACCAGAGTGACTCCAAAGGCTAGTTGGCTGGCCTTCTGATGAGAGCCTAGGGACAGAAAATGCTCAAAGAACCTTGACCCAACACCTGGACTTTATGCTGTAAGTCTTGCCCCCCAAGTGGTGCCGTCCCGTTCCTGGACCTTTGGAAATGCGCCTGAAGGTCCTCTGCCAGCCCAGCTGTGGTCCTGTGGGCAGAAAGGACACAGCACAATACATCTCCTTGCAGCTCCACTTTAGAACATTCACTGCGCAATGCATTCCAGATGCAGAACCTTGCATCTCACCCCTGAAGTTTCCTCAGAACTGCTGCTACACGATGCATCCTCAATGCTGGTCTTTGCATTGCAAGTTCTTTTTGACATTATACTCAACAACAAAGCAGTGCTCCACATCGCAGCTCCACAGCTTCTTCGGAACCCTTTCTGCACAAGACATCCGCAACGTAGGATCTCACAACGCTCTGCAACCAGAATTTAAGGTACTTTGTTCAGAGGGCCTAACGTGGTTCCTGTATCCAGTTCACTCTCTGTTGGGCCTTATGTTAATGTTATAAGAGGAAGGATGTGTTTGGTCTAATCTTGGAATCCTGGGGTAACTATGGTGTAGGAATGTTGATGTGTAATGAAGGTGGAATGTTCTAGGTGGAATATTCGGAATGGAGCTGGGAGAGAGCGTCATTGTCAAGCAGATGTATGTATCGCCCTGCTGACATTCATACTTGAATAAAGACTTACCAAGACTCTGTATTGATGACGAGTGTTAGCACGGCATGACGACTTCACCCACGTGTGTGTTCCAGCCTTTGCTGTTTTTCAGTGGGACATCCAGAGGTCAGTTGAATTGCTTTTCTGCCCCAAGGGGCCATTGCACACCACTGAATCCCTCTCCATTCTGACCGTGATTCTCTCTTTTCATCCTCCATCCATTTGAAGACCGCTGAGAGAGATGCAAGTATTCAGTTGCCCAGGGCATGAAGACAAACGTTATGCTGCTCTGCCTGTGTCAAAGAGTGCTCTGCTATTGAGAGAGTAGCCTCCTCCTTCCTGTGTCCAAGCGCCAGCTGTGAGTATGTGAAGCTGTGCATGTTGGCAGCTTCCTCTGACTCACTCGAGCTATTGCTAACTTGTATTTATTCCACAACCTCCGATCCTCAAATTTGACCACATTCCTCCTCACCTCTAACGCCTTCTTAGGTGTTGAGAATTTAAACTGCCCCTTCGATACAATTTATGAAAGTTTTATTTTTACATAATCTCCTACCTCAATCTTTGACACCCTTCTGTGCTTGTCAACATATTTATTCTGAGCTTGTATTCTTCTGCAAACTTCATCCACCTTGTTTTGATAAATGGAAAATTCCTCCATCCACTTTCTTTTCATTGTGGATGCAGGAACTCTTCCTCTCAATAACACAAAAAGCGACACACCTGTGTCCGCATTGGGAGTAGTGCACACAGCCCACAGTAGCTTCCTCAATTCCAATTTACTGTTTAATTTATTGACTCTGGCCAACTGTACATTTTCCTTAATAACGCTGTTAAATTTCTCTATGAGACCATTACTTCTAGGATGATATAAAGAAGTTTAGTCTGTTTTATTCCTAAAAAATCCCAAAAAAACAAAAAGTGTACTGAAGTAAATTGACTACCATTGTCCATTAAAATATAGATGGGAATACCCTCCTTGTCATGAATGGACTCCAAAACCTCGATGGAACCTTCACGAATTTCACTTCTGACCAGTGGCTGTACAAATCTACAACTACTACGCTATACTCCAACACACCATCAGAAAGAACCTTCGGACCAATGATGTCTATGGCCAACTTACTACAAGCTTTATTAGGCACATTTATTGCTTCCACAGGACAAGGCACTGTAACCTGTGATTTATCACTACAGTAATGGCCCAATTCATACAATCCCTTACATAATGTTTGACTCTCTTAACTATTCCGGGTCACCAACATTTCTCATGAATCCTCCTCTTCATCGCAAGAATACCTATGTGTCCCTCATGAGCTAAAATCAGTACCTTATTTCTCATTTCCTAAGGCACCAACCGAACATTTGACCAAAGTAGAATACCATTGACGATGGAATATTCCTCATAAACCTGTGTGTATGCTTCACTTGACCTCCCCTAAAATTTCCATTGTGTCCACCCTTGGAGGATGCCATGCTTCACATCTTTCATCTGCTCGTCTGCAACACATGCAGCTTTCCATTTTTCCTCTGATATGGCATCCTGAGAATGACCTTCAGCAGGCATGCCAATTCTACATCATCCTCACACAATCCTTCTTCCTCAACATCCTGGCCCTGAGCTGGAAGGCAGAAAGACAATCAGCTAGCAAGTTCTTAGCACCAAGCACATACTCTATACCATGATTATACTACTAAAGCCAATATTGCCACTTGGCCATCCAGGAGTGGCATGTTCTCCACAGTGCTTAATTTGTAAATAAACATGTGCTGGTGCCCATAGCTCTCCTCTGAAACATGCGGCTGCTGCAGTTACATGTGTGAGCACAGAATAATGAGGCAGCGTAAACCTGAAGCCATCTTGGGTCTCTTTAATCCATTTACAACCACTCCCTGCCCATTCAGCTCACTCTTGCAGCTTTCTGTCTTCTCCCTTTGTGAAGCTTTTTCATTTTTCTCTTCCTCCGTCTTTCCCATATGAGGCTTTTTCTGACAGTAAATGCTTGAGGCAGCAAAATAAGTGCCAGCTCTAAAAAATAAGAGCAGGTGCCCCACCCTGTAAACCACTGACTCAAACTAAGCACTAGTTCTCCACTCTTGATGGTGAACAACTGTACCAAGGGATTGTGATTGACTCGCACAGTGAAAAGCGTGCCCCACAACAATGGTTTGAAATGAACAATACCCCACCAGCATGCCAGTGCCTCCTTCTATTACAGAGTATGATGACTCTGCGGCTCTCAGACGTCATGATGCAAACACAACTACTTCATCTCTGCCTTGCCTACATTGCATCACAACTGCACCTAGTCCCTTCTGTCTGGCATCAGTCATGATTATGCTTTCTTCTGGAGTGTCAAATGATTTCAGTGGAGTACCACACTTCACCTCATTCTTGATCAATTTGAATTCTTGATTATAATCCATACTCCAGTCACATTTTGCAGATACCTAATATGGTCAGTGCACCATGTTAGGGGAAACTCACACCGCACAGGGTCAGTCACGTCCATAAGTGGGAACAACTTGGACTTTGCTAAATTGATGTGCAGTCCAGAAAGATCTCCGTACTGGACTATCTCATAGAGAATCTGTGCCAGATTGCCAGTGGGGTGTCACACGAACAGCAGGATGTCATCTGCATAAAGTGAAATTATTAGTGGACCAAACTGCAGTCCCCTGTGCATATGTTTCTCCTGCAGGTGGCGTACAAAGGGGTCCATTGCTATAATGAAGAGCAACATTGACAAAGGGCACCCCTGTCTTGTCCCTCTGGAGACAGCGAAGGAAAGGGACAGTTTGTCATTTGCTCTTATCTCGGCTGTCATTTATGAGCATAATCAGTAGCTGAAGCTATGCAAGAGACCTAGTTTGTGGAGTGTAGCTGGTAGGAAGGGCCATTCTAAGGATCCTTAACACTACTTGAGCTGGGTTACTAGGATCTAACAATATTCCCAAATTCATCTGATCATACCAACCCAACAAACAAGCATTATCCTTTGCCACGTATACAACCCCTCTTGTGATACTGTTTTGGAAATTAAATGGCGCCTCAAACTCCCCCACTACATCTATGGGCTTGCCTTCATAACCAACAAGTCAAGTCAGTGAATCCTGAAGTGAATTTCTCTAAACGTTTCCTTCCATTTTTTCTCTCAACAGTGTAAAAGTGGGTCCTAAATGTGCCTTCTCCTTTACTTCTATTCCATTGATAGATACAGTGCAAAAAGGCCTTTTTATCTTGTCGAAGTACACACCCCACACCACTTCATTATGCTCATCATTCCTAGACTTATCATTAATTGTTAATACCTTGCCCACATTGTTCGTGGAGATATCATTCTTGCACAGCTTGGTGGCTTCCAGTCTGTGAACTTTTCTTAGTTGCATTTTGCCTGATGATCTACAAACCCTGGCAAAATGCCCCTTTTTCATGCATTTTGCACATGTTCGATCTATGAAAGGACACACACTAACATTTCCCAAATGAGACGTGCTGCCATGCCGAGACCACTCTAAGGGCCTGATTCTAACCCTGGCGGTCGGTGTTAAAGCGGCGGCCAACCCCCCAACAGGCTGGCGGTCCAAAAAAATGAATTCTGACCCTGGCGGGAACCGCCAACACAGCCCGCCAACTTAACACTCCGACCGCCGCGGCGGTACAGACAAACAGCGCGGCGGTCACCGCCAACAGGCAGGCGGCAGACAATGTACCGCCCACACTATCATAACTCACCAATCCGCCACCTTTTCCGGGGCGGGAGCACCGCCGATAAAAACACGGCGGAAACAGACTACGAACGGGAAAACGCTCACCTCTACGCACTCCACGAGGACGGAGGACAGCATGGAACCCGAATTGAACATCATACCTGCTCTCGTCTACCTTCTCATCTACCACGAGTACGAAGTCCGGCGCAGACGACGACAACGGTGAGTACTGCACCTACGACACACGGGAGGGGGAGGACGAAAGGTTACGGGCACACACATATGCGACCCCCCCCCAACTATGTACACACCAATGCAGAGCACCAAGTCACAGTGACACCACCCAAACACCCCAGAAAAATGCTAGGACATAATCATATTTGGAATAAATATTTATGTACCAAAAAGCTCCAGAAAATTAGCGTACAACCATGAAAGATATCCACCAAAAAACCAATGACATACACATCAGTGTATGACTGAAGTACCAAGTCCAGCACATCCTACCAAATCAGCATGTCCGTGGGCCAAAGTCTTGAGAAACAAGGGCAAAGCCCACACAGGAGACCTGAGTCCTTTGGAGAGAACACTGCAGGGGCATCAGATGTAAAAACTACAGGCACCTCAGGGGGAAGGGAAGGGGGGGGCACCACAGCCACATGAGTCCACGACGCCAGATCCACGAGGAGCCACCATGCCCACCTTTCAATCCTGGGGAGTGCAAAGCCACAGTCTCTCAATGTCTCTACAGTGGGTGGGCTGCCCACTGTTCAATCCTGGGGAGTGCAAAGCCACAGTCTCTCAATGTCTCTACAGTGGGTGGGCTGCCCACTGTTCAATCCTGGGGAGTGCAAAGCCACAGTCTCTCAATGTCTCTACAGTGGGTGGGCTGCCCACTGTTCAATCCTGGGGAGTGCAAAGCCACAGTCCATCATGTGGATGACAGTCTCCACTGGTCAAGGAGGAGGCATGGTGGGCACAATGAACCATCAACGGTGCTTGAGACGGCGGGGCCCAGCGGAGCGGTGCTTGACAGGAAGGGCCCAGCGGAGCGGTGCTTGAGACGGCGGGGCCCAGCGGAGCGTTGCTTGAGAGGAAGGGCCCAGCGGAGCGGTGCTTGAGACGGCGGGGCCCAGCGGAGCGGTGCTTGAGAGGAAGGGCCCAGCGGAGCGGTGCTTGAGACGGCGGGGCCCAGCGGAGCGGTGCTTGAGAGGAAGGGCCCAGCGGAGCGGTGCTTGAGACGGCGGGGCCCAGCGGAGCGGTGCTTGAGAGGAAGGGCCCAGCGGAGCGGTGCTTGAGACGGCGGGGCCCAGCGGAGCGGTGCTTGAGCGGGGCCCTGTTCAGCGGTGCTTGACAGGAAGGGCCCAGCGGAGCGGTGCTTGAGACGGCGGGGCCCAGCGGAGCTGTGCTTGAGAGGAAGGGCCCAGCGGAGCGGTGCTTGACAGGAAGGGCCCAGCGGAGCGGTGCTTGAGACGGCGGGGCCCAGCGGAGCTGTGCTTGAGAGGAAGGGCCCAGCGGAGCGGTGCTTGACAGGAAGGGCCCAGCGGAGCGGTGCTTGAGACGGCGGGGCCCTGTTCAGCGGTGCTCTTCTGCACCGCGGGCCCTGTTCAGCGGTGCCTATCTCCACGGCGGGGCCCTGTTCAGCGGTGCTCTTCTGCACCGCGGGCCCTGTTCAGCGGTGCCTATCTATCTCCACGGCGGGGCCCTGTTCAGCGGTGCTCTTCTGCACCGCGGGCCCTGTTCAGCGGTGCCTATCTATCTCCACGGCGGGGCCCTGTTCAGCGGTGCTCTTCTGCACCGCGGGCCCTGTTCAGCGGTGCCTATCTATCTCCACGGCGGGGCCCTGTTCAGCGGTGCTCTTCTGCACCGCGGGCCCTGTTCAGCGGTGCCTATCTATCTCCACGGCGGGGCCCTGTTCAGCGGTGCTCTTCTGCACCGCGGGCCCTGTTCAGCGGTGCCTATCTCCACGGCGGGGCCCTGTTCAGCGGTGCTCTTCTGCACCGCGGGCCCTGTTCAGCGGTGCCTATCCAGCAGGTCAAGGGAGCCAGACCTGGCCTGGACTCCCTGTTCAGTCGCCCTCGGACCGTGACGTATCTGGACCCTTCGGGGACGGACTCCTGGCCTCCTTAGTGTCCTCCTTCCCAGCTGGGATGTGGCATGTGGGGTCCACCTTCTCCGCGCTCCTGCTGCCCTTCCGCTCCTTTGATCGGGCTCTCGGGCCCTTGCCTCCCCCAGATGGTGTGGGTGCTGAAGTGGCCGCACATTGCTCCTTGGGGGCAGCCCTGTCAGTCCTCGCACGGTCCTTGGTTTTGCGGGTCCTCTTGCCGGGGGGGGGGCTGGACGTGTCCTTGATGCAGCTCGATGTGTCACCGCTGGCAAAGGGTGGGCTCCAGAACCCTGGCACAACAGTGACACCCGAAGCTGGGCTGGTGGTGGCTGCGGTGCTCTTGGGACTCTTTGAAGATGGATGGGGGGGGTCATCGGGGGGAAAGAGGTTAAGGTTAGCCAGGAAAAGTTTTTTAGGGCCAAGGTAAAGGGTAGGAGTAGTGGAGATGGAAGTGGAGGTAGAGGAGGTGGTTGTAGGAGAGTCAGGTGTGCTGTCATTGGGTGAAGGTGCTGGTGCTGTAGGCTGTCGTGAGGTGGATGGCTGTTGGGTGGGTGGCTGCCTGCGTTTGTGTGTCTTGGAAGAGGGGGTGACAGACACAGTGGGAGAGGACACAGGGGACGTGTACATGGCAGTGGGGGTGGTGACTGCACGAGTGTGGACTGCACGAGTGTGGACTGTACTGGAGGGTGAGGTGGTGATGGAAGCACTGGCTGATGTTGGGGTGCATGCAGGTGTGAGTGTAGACGTCACAGGGAGGGAGGAGGGAGACGAGGAGGAGGGGGACACAGGGGTGGCAGTGGCTGTTGGCATGTCTGCATCTGGGTGTTGCTCGGGTGAGTGTTTGCGGGATCTGTGGTGCTTGTGTTTGGATGAGCTGCTCTTGGGTGTTGAGGTGTGTGCAGGCTTGTCTGATGGTGTGGATGGGATAGGTTGAGGAACAGGAGACAGAGACAGGCTGGAGGCAGTCAGAAGAGGGAGGCTGGAAACAGGGACAATGGCTGCCGTCAGTGCTGAGGCCAGAGCAGTGAACGCTCGTTGATGGGCAGCCTGACCCGAATGAATGCCCTCCAGGTACGCATTGCTCTGTTGCACCTCCCTTTGCACACCCTGGATGGCATTCAGAAGGGTCGTCTGCCCAACAATGAGCGTCCTTACCAGGTCAATGAGCTCCGCACTGAGGGCAGCAGGGGCAACAGGGGCAGGGGCTGAGGTGCCTGGGGCGAAGGAGACGCGCGCCTTCCTGGGCGAAGCGGCACGGAGCGAAGACTGAGGGGCTGCTGGGAGGGCGGGGCTGGTGCGCTGGGTGGCGGCTGTACCTGTGGAGGCGGGGGGCACGGATGTTGCCGCCACCGCTAGGGAGCTCCCATCCGAGGACGTGTCTGAGTCGCTGCTCTCACCAGCGGTCCCCGTCGTGGTGCTCCCCTCGCCCTCCGGATCACTGGTGCCCTCGGTGTCTGTTCCTGGGCCCACCGGGGCCTTGTGTCCTGCAGCTCCCTCGTACTCCGATGCCATATCTCTTCCGCCTGATGATGCTAATGCACACATGCACAAGAAGATGAAGAGAAAGGGTGGGGGGAGAAAAAAGAAGACCAGGTTGAGTGCATGCAATGTCAACACCGTTGGCGGAGAGGACAGACACAGGTGCCTAATGCACTAAGCCGCGCATTCGGGGTACACTACTCAGTACTACTGACTAAGACAACAGGCCAAGAGACGTCAAACGCGCACATGGGAGATGCTGGACCTTCAATGGCTGTACTTGTCACCCTACAGAGGTGGGGGCCGGGGGCACAGGGCCATGCCTAAGGGAAAGGACTACACTACAGAAAGCGCCCTGGCCTAATGTCACCCACAGCCCTCCTCCCCCACCCAGACGCCTCCACTGCGCAGAAAGATAGGAGAATGTGCTGATACTCACCCCCTTGTGTCTGCTGTGATGTCTTCAAGCGCCCATCCAATTCAGGGTAGGCCACCGCCAGGATCCGGGACATCAGGGGGGTCATGGTGCGACTGGCACCCCTCCTAGGTTGGGAGGCCATCCCCAGCAGTGTTTCTGCGGTCTTCCTTGTTCCGCGGCGGATGTCCTCCCACCTCTTGCGGCAGTGGGTGCCCCGTCTGTTGTGGACCCCCAAGGTCCGGACTTCCTTGGCGATGGCATGCCAAATATCGATCTTCTGATGGGCGCTGACCTATTTGACATGTACAGGGTGGAAAGGAGGAAATCATCAATGGCCTGCATGTTAGATGTAATTGCCCCCTCCCCCACTTTGCCATATGGCACATGCTCCCATCTGTCGTGCGTTGCACTCCTCATTCGCCCCCCACCCCACCCCACCAACTTACATCCACCCCAATCCACACAGGCATAGCCCATTCCATTAGCACCCGGTGTACTCACTTGTTGGTCTGGAGGACCGTAGAGTAGCGCATACTGGGGGAGGACCCCATCCACGAGCTTGTCCAATTCTTCAGACGTGAAGGCAGGGGCCCTTTCCCCAGTCGCAGCAGCCATTGTATCTTCCAGACCGAGGTCACAGCAGCACTTGCAGTATAGGTCCTCTCCTGTGGATGATCAGGTCTCGAGTGATTAAGCAGATAGAAAATGGCGGTCACGTCCGCGGCGGTGCGTACCGCGGCGGTGCGTACCGCGTCCGCCGGCGCACTTCGTTATTGGCTCCTGAAACCCATAGGCTTCATTGTTAACCAATGCGGCTTTGCGCCGCGGTCTTCGACCGCCTACCGCCACGGTGTGCCCCGCCAGCGCAGTGACCTCACATCCCATTGTCCCACTTCACAGGTCAGGCAGCCGCCATTTCAAGGGCCCACATGGCCTAATTTTGACTGCGACACACAGGCCTAGGCCTTGCATTGCCACACATACACGCCATTCAACCCATTGGCATTCTTTAACTGTGCAAGCTGTCTGTGCGTACCTGTGGTTTGGCTGACTCTGTGCTCCATGTTGTCCTTCCTAGGCACCGTCCGCTGGGACTTGGGATGAGAAGGAGGAATCCTCGCGTGTACCGACCGCTGGTGGACCTGTCGACAATGGAAGAACGCCATATAATCCTTCGATACCGACTTGACCGTGCCACTATCTATGAACTGTGTGCCCAGCTGGAGCCAGCCCTGATGTCCCCCATCCGCCAACCCACAGGGATTCCCCCTCTGGTGCAGGTTTTGTCAGTCCTCCATTTTTTGGCCAGTGGGTCATTCCAGACCACAGTGGCCATGTCATCTGGAATGTCTCAGCCTATGTTTTCTAAGATTTTGAGAAGAGTGTTGTCTGCCCTGATGAAACTCATGCGGAGCTACATCATTTTCCCCGAGGAGGGTGACTTGCCCACAGTGAAGGGTGATTTCTATGCCCTTGGACATATCCCCAACATCATTGGTGCCATTGATGGGACCCATGTGGCTTTGGTACCCCCAAAAGACGATGAGCAGGTGTACCGAAACAGAAAGAATTATCATTCGATGAATGTCCAGGTGGTCTGTTTGGCTGACCAGTACATCTCCCATGTAAATGCCAAGTTCCCAGGGTCAGTGCATGACGCGTATGTGATGCGAAATAGCAGCATCCCCTATGTGATGGAGCAGCTACAGAGACAACGTGTGTGGCTAATAGGTGACTCTGGTTACCCCAACCTGCCGTGGCTACTGACCCCAGTAAGGAATCCCCGGGCAAGGGCAGAGGAACGCTACAATGAGGCCCATGGGCGTACAAGGAGGGTGATTGAGCGAACCTTTGGCCTCCTGAAGGCCAGGTTTAGGTGCCTGCATATGACTGGTGGATCCCTAATGTACTCACCAAAGAAGGTGTGCCATATCATCGTGGCGTGCTGTATGCTTCACAACCTGGCTTTGCGACGCCAGGTGCCTTTCCTGCAGGAGGATGGTCCAGATGGTGGTGTTGTAGAAGCCGTGGAGCCTGTGGAGAGTGAAGAGGAGGAAGACTCTGAGGACGACACAGACAATAGGGACAGAGTCATACAACAGTATTTCCAGTAACACCCAGGTAAGAATCACCCACGCCATTTCACAATTGCTTCTAGCCTCCTGCATCTGTACTTTCTGTAGTTCCCCACAGATGTTTGTTATTAATTTATGCCTTTCCCTTCCCTTCTCAGTGCTGTCTGACTCAGTACCTGACTTCTGCTTGGTACGCCCATGAAATACAGCGTATTGACATTGGTATGTTGTCATGACTAATTGACAGAACAGAAATTGAACAGTAATATGTTATCCCTTTGTTAATAATACAGCATGACTCAAAACAGGTTTGTGTCCAAAAAGTGATTTATTTAGAGTGCTAGATACCGGTACATGTGATTCTAAGGGTGATGGGTGGGGGTGGAGGAATATCCATGGCAGAGTCCAGTTCTCAGTCTCACAGGTGCATTGTTCTTTTGCCTGTGGAAGGATGGAGCATAGGCAGTTCATGGTTGGACAGGGTGGCAATGTGGGACAGTGGGAAGACTTGAGGGGGTATGTCCTGCTGGCGGGGGTCTTGACATCCTACTCTGTCTTTTTCTTTGGTCTCAGGCTCCTCTTACGGGGTGGTTGTTCTTCAGCAGGAGGTGGGGTTCTGGGGGGCTGTCGAGGTGTTGGGACCTCCTGTCCACTAGCGCCGGCGGAGGTGGTAGGCTGTTCCTGGTCCGGCCTAGTGACAGGGGCCCTGTGTGGTGCACCATGGTCCCGCAACGCGTCCTCTATCCTGTGGAGGGCCAGGACGATGGTCCCCATTGCGGTCCCGATGATTCTCAGCTCCTCCCTGAAGCCCATGTAGCGTTCCTCCTGCTGTGCCTGGATCTCAGTGAACCTGGCCAGTACCGTCGCCATCGTTTCTTGGGAGTGGTGGTAGGCCCCCATGAGGGTGGTGAGGGCCTCTTGGAGAGTGGGTTCCCTGGGCCTCTCCTCCCCCCCCTGTCGCACAGCAGCCCTCCGAGCTGCCCGGTTTCCCCCGGCCTCTGTCCCCTGGCCGGTGTGCCCGCTCCCACTGCCCCCAGGTCCCTGTTGTTGTTGGGGTGTCGGGTTAGCCTGGGTGCCCTGTAGTGGCAGACACACCGCTGATTGAGCTGTCCTAGAGACAGAGGCATGGGCCCGCTGGGTGGGAGCTGTGCTGGTGTCGGCAGAGGGGGTCGGGTCTGGTGTGGCCTGTGTCTGGGTGAGGGGAACCGACTGCCCAGAGGTCCCCGATGGTCCGGGCTGGTCATCAGGTTCACTGTCGACAGAGCTGCTATCCTCAGTGTGGGCCTGTTCCGGTGGTGGGATGGACACTTCTGGACCCTCCTGGCTGGTGTGTTGTCGTTCGGGTCCTGCATGGGGTAAGAGAGTTTGGTTATTGTTTCTGTGTGTGCAATAGCATGCGTGTTGTGGGTGCCCTTGTCCCCCAGTGCAGGCATTCCCTGGAGGGAGGTGTTGTGAGGGTATTTAGTGGGGGGGAGGGGTTAGTGCAGTGGTCATGCTTAGGTGATGGGTGCCCATGGTTTGTGTTGGCATGCAGGAGTTGGTGTTGGGATGGGTGGGTTGTGCTGGTGAGACATTGTCAGGAAGGATGTGTGCTGGGGGTTGGGGGTGAGGGTGGGGGTGTGGGTTGGTATGCTGGTGGGGTGGGGGGGATATAGTAGTTGAGATGGGACTTACCAGAGTCCATTCCTCCGGCTACTCCTGCGAGGCCCTGAGGATGCAGGATGGTCAAGACGTCTTGTTCCCACGATGTAAATTCGGGAGGGGTGGGTGGGGGTCCGCCGCCAGTCTTCTGGACCGCAATGTTGTGCCTCGAGACCATCGACCGGACCTTCCCCCGTAGGTCGTTCCATCTTTTGCGTATGTCCTCCCTATTCCTGGGATGCTGTCCCACCGCGTTGACCCTGTCCACGATCCGCTGCCATAGCTCCGCCTTCCTGGCTATACTGGTGTGCTGCACCTGCGAGCCGAAGAGCTGGGGTTCCACTCTTAGGATTTCCTCCACCATGACCCGGAGTTCTTGGTCCGAAAATCGTGGATGCCTTTGGGGTGCCATGGGGTGTTGTGGGTGAGGTGTGGGGTGGTGTATGTGATGAGGAGTGTGTTGGTGAGTGGTGCTTTGTGCTACTATGTGGTGTGTGTGATGGTGTAGTGTGCCTCAGTGTGTCTTGCTTTGGATTGTCTGCTGTGTCTCTCTCTCCTTCTCTCAGTATTTGGGGTCGCAGGGGTTTGTGGGTGATGTGGGTGTGTGTTTTATAGTTGGTTGATTGTGTGGGAGTGGTGTGTGTATGTGTATCAGGTGTGTGTTTTTCAAATTGTCCAATGTGGCTGTGTTTTGGTGATGTGTGTGTATTCTGACCGCGGCGGTGTGTAGCGCCAATGGAATACCGCGTTTGAATGACCGCCGTGTGGATTCGTGGGTCGTAATGGCATGGGCGTATTTCTGTTGGCGTGACGGTGGAGGTTTGGTCATCTCCAGTTTATCGCTGCCCGCCGATGTGGCGGGCTGCAGTGGAGGACGGATTTTTGGAGGTTTGGCCGTTATGGGTCAGAATGACCGTGGCGGTTGACCGCGGCCGCGGCGGTGTTATGGCGGTCTTCTGACCGGCGGTAAGGGCATTTTACCGCCGAGGTCAGAATCACCCCCTAAATGTTTAAAAGATTGTCTCTTGTTGGATTTTTCAGACAACTTTTCTGTATCTTCTTTTTTAACATTTCTTATTTTTGCTTTAGACAACTAACACATTTTGAGATAGAGATTCTGACTCTGACACTGTCATTTGTTCCATGTACGACATAGTATTTCCAATGTGGTTGCTATTTCTACTGCTTTTTCTAATGTTAAATTGGGAGTTGACAACAAAACTTCTTGAATCTTTTTATTATTAACTTTTTTCAGTCCATCGCGGTTAGCCTGAACTTGTGACTTTGCCCTGATCCAGTCCGACCAGATAACCACAGTTGGTGCTTTGTGCTTCCATGCCTTATTTTCACTTACATCTTTAAAATTGTAAATCTCCAGTTCTACTATTGGATTTTTGTTGTTTCAACCACCTAACCCAATTACCTACAACCAGATTGCCCAGTTCTGTGGAGTAAAACTGTTCTTAGCAGAATAATTCAGAATTGCTATCCAGTCAATATTCTGGTCACATCTAGTTAGTGGCAAAGCCTGTCTTGCAAGTGTTTCAATCAATCACCGGATTTATAAAGTGCACTAATCACCAATAATGGTATCCAGACACTATTGAAGCTGCGTCTGTTTCAGTCGAACAGCCATGTCTTGAGACCTCTTCTGAACTCCTGGATGGAGGGTGATGTTCTTAGGTGAGAGGAGAGGCTGTTCCAGGCCTTCGCTGCCAGGTATGAGAAAGAGCGACCACCATAGGGGCTGTGGCAAACTCGTGGCTTGATTGCGAGAAACAGCACAGAGGAGCAAAGGAGTCTTGAGGGGTGGTGGAAGTTCATGCAGTGGTTGAGGCAAGCTGGTTCTACGTCATGCAGGGATTTGTATATGAATGTCAGAAGCTTGATTTTGCATTGTTTGTGTACGGGGAGCCAGTACACAAACAATGCCCTCTGTAACTATCAACCTTTTGACATCTATAACTATCAATCTCCATGCCCCAGCCATTGTTATGGGATTTAGGAAGATGACAGAATTACACTAATCCTCAAATAACTTTAGTCCTTCATTGCCCACCTGCTTTACCTTCAAAATGTAAGGTGTCATCTACAAGGCAGTAATTCACAACAGTCCACCTTCGCTGAGACACAAGCATCATCAAGCAAGGCACCTGCATCATCACTGAAATGCTGTAATATAAAAATATTAGTGAGGCTTTTTCTTACTATACCCAATTCATCAGTAAGTTAATCTACCACAAAATGAATGGCCTTCAGTTCCTTCTTGATGTTTACAAGAAAGTGGTGCTGTACAAAAACACCTTATACACAGTTAGACTGGCCTACCAGAACATCAGAGGTTTTCCCGGAAGGCTGAGGACTGCTTTCAGGACTTGATGGGCTGTAAATTTCATCCTTGGAAGCAACCCTGGACAAGTGGTGCCTCCACCCAACCCGGAGCCCTGCCTCTACTCCTGATGGCAGAGGGACTAACTTAACATCTGCAGAAATGCATGTGACCTACAGAGAACATGAACCATGGTAGAGTCGCTAAAATGTCACAGCAGCAGGAGTCTGCTTTTGTAGCGGAGCTCACATTATTGTGATAGAGCAGGACTGGAGTGGACTAGTAATGACCTTCAAGCCCCAGCCTCCCCACCAGGACCCATGTCTGCCATGGTGTCCTGCCTCTGGAAAACCATCACGAGTCCTGATCAACGTCACTTACAAATAAGCAGTACTTGAACAGCGCAACAATGGTCATTAATATGTTTGGGCGTGAGTTATTGTGTTTCACATTGCTAATTTCCACAGTGCCCCGGTAATTAGGTTTCTAGCCTAGTAATGTTACTGTATTTGCTGGGACATTGTCTCAGACACTGAGCAAAACTGGCCTGCCTATTGCCTTTAGCATACTGGGGTGATGGGGACACCAAACTAGCTACGGAGCTGTACCAGACTAGAATGGAAAGTGTTGGCTGTTTTCCCAGTTTGTAACATTGTATCAGGAAGGTAGAACTGTTTGCCTGCTGTGTGCCACAGTGAATGAGGCACACAACAACTTTATTTATGCACATATGTGATTTGCTGCTAAAGAAAAATCACAGTTATTTTTATAACCTTGAAACATTGGAATGTTGAATTCAGGTAGCTTAAAACCGTGTGTAAAACACATTGGCTTTCTAGCCCCTACATTTGAAACGCTATTGTAAAGTGAACCTCTTGCTTTCGTTTTCTCAAACATTTCTGAGACATCTTCCTGACAAGGGGTGACTCGCTTTTTCTCTTATTGCAGTTTGGGGGTTTCCCATAATTTACCATGTTGAGATCACCCCAACTGAGGAGAGCTTCCTGTTATAAAGTATAGAGAACTTTTCCCTATAATTTACCATACAGAGATCTCCGCCCCCACTGCGGGTAAAATTTGGGAAAAAGTGAAAAAGTTTATCAATCTTAAAGCTTATAAAAATATTTTATGTTAAATATTAATGTAAATTAATTTTATATATTTATTTTAAATGTATAACTAAAGAAACAGACACTACAGCACTAATTGCTAAGGCCCTCATTACGACCCTGGCGGTCGGTGATAAAGTGGCAGTAATACCGCCAACAGGCTGGCGGTAACTACTGCCAAATTATGGCCACGGCGGTAAGATCTCCGAAAGACAGCCAATGTACCACACTGACCGCCAGGGTGGAAATAACAGTCACCACGGCGGTAGCCGCCTACAGCTAGGCGGAAGTCAAAGTTCCGCCCTTCATATTATGACTACACAATCTGCCACCTTTTCCACAGCGGTACCAACACCATCAAAAGCCTGGCGGAAACAGAGCTCAGAAGTCAAAGGACTCACCATTGGAGACACAGGGAAGAACTACGCCGCCATGGAACCCAAACTGCAAGTGTTTCTGATGATCTTCTACGTTATGCTCCACCACAAACACCAATGCAGGTGAAGACGATGATGGTGAGTACAGCTGCCTAGCACACAAGGGGGGGGGAATGAGAATGACACACACATGCACCATACACACACCATACACACAGCCAGGTGCACCAATAAACAATTTAACCCTGTAAATTGGCTGTATAAGGCAAGGGCAACAGGAATTGACTAAAGTGATTGTAATAAGATCAACACAAAATTAATAATACGATTTGCCAATGCAACAGATATGTACAAATGTGCAAAAAAGGAACACTGCCCAGTCCTCAGTTCACAGGGGCCACATGGCCACAGGGCAAAGTCCAAGGCCCCACTCGTTACCTGCACCAATACGGAGAGAACACTGCAGGGGCATCAATTGGCAATTAGGCAGGCACCTCAGTGGGAGAGGGGGGACCTCAGCCAGATGCAGACACAAGACCACTGGTTGTGGAGGGGGCAACATGCCCATTGCACTGTCCTGGGGAGTGCAAGGCCACAGTCTCTCAAGTGGGTGAATACCCCATTGGTCTGGAGGGGGGGGCAACATGCCCATTGCTCTGTCCTGGGGAATGCAAGGCCACAGTCTCTCAGGTGGGTGACTTGCCCACTGGTTCTGGAGGATGCAACATGCCCATTGCTCTGTCTGGGGGAGTGCAAGGCCACAGTCTCTCAGGTGGGTGTCTTCCCCACTGGTTCTGGAGGGGGTAACATGCCCATTGCTCTGTCCTGGGGAGTGCAAGGCCACAGTCCTTCAAGTGGGTGACTTGCCCACTGGTTCTGGAGGGGAGAGGCCGCACAGCAGCCCATGGAGGCTGGATCACATGGCGTCCGCCGGCAGTGACGGCTGCACAGTGGTGGTGGTAGTGCGAGCCTCCTGCTCAGCCCCTCACCCTGCGATGGCTGCACTGTGGTGGTGGTAGTGAGAGCCTCCTGCTCAGACCCTGCACCCTGCGATGGCTACACTGTGGTGGTGGTGGTGGTAGTGGGAGCCTCCTGCTCTGACCCTGCACCCTGTGATGGCTGCATTGTGGTGGTGGTAGTGGGAGCCTCCTGCTCAGCCCCTGCACCCTGCGATGACTGCACTGTGGTGGTGGTGGCAGTGGGAGCCTTCTGCTCAGACCCTGCACCCTGCGATGGCTGCACTGTGGTGGTGGTGGTGGTAGTGGGAGCCTCCTGTTCAGCCCCTTTACTCACTGATGGCTGCACAATCACGGCTGGCAGTGGGGGTCTGTGACAGCTGTTGCTGCAGGCTCCTTCCCCTTCTTGCTGCCTGGTGCAGGCTCCTTCCCCTTTCTGCTGCCTGGTGCAGGCTCCTTCCCCTTTCTGCTGCCTGGTGCAGGCTCCTTCCCCTTTCTGCTGCCTGGTGTAGGCTCCTTCCCCTTCAGTACTTGTGGCCTGCAATCCTTTCCACCATGAGTAGGTGCTGATGGAACTGGGCCCGTGGACTGTTCGGCTGAGGTGCTTGGCTGGGTTCTTGATACCCTGGCCATACGTGCAGGGAAGAGGTTAATGGTGGAAAGGAAAATCTTTTTAGGGACATTGACGCTGGAAGAGGGAGAAGTAATGGGAGTGGAGGATGAGGGAGTGGTTGTTAGAGGTGTTTGACTCCTGGATTTGGGTGCAGGTGCATGGGTTGTATGCTGTTGAGAGGTGGATGGCTTTTGGGTGTTTGAGTGCTTACGTTTGTGTACCTTAGGAGGGGGGACAGACACGGTGGGAGAGGACACAGGGGACATGTGCATGGATGTTATGGAGGTGTCTGCCAGTGAGTTGGAGGGGGGAAGGTTGAAATAGGGACAATGGCTGCCATCAGTGAGAGGCCAGAGCCTGAATCGATCTCTGTTGGGCCGCCAATCCAGTGTGAATGTCCTCCAGGAATGCATTAGTTTGTTGTACCTGGGCCGCCAGCCCCTGGATGGCATTCACAATGGTTGATTTCCCTACAGAGATGGATCTCAGGCGGTTACTAGCCTCCTCACTCAGGGAACCAGGGCTCACTGGGGCAGGGCCTGAGGTCCCTGGGGCAAAGGAGATGCCCACCCTCCTGGGTGAGCGGGCATGGGCAACTCGCTGATGGGCTGCTGGGAGGGCGGTGCTGGTACAGGGGCTGGCGGCTGTACCTATAGCTGGGGTGGTCACAGAGGTGTCCGCCACCACCAGTGAGCTACCATCGGAGGAGGTATCAGAGTATTGTCCCCTCCAGTCTCCGCCGTGGTGCTCCCCTCTCCCTCCGTCCCACTGATGCCCTCAGCGTCGGTGGGCTCTGCCTCCAGGGGATGCAGCTCCCTCCATCGCCGGTGCCTCCGCTCCTCCGCCAGATGATGCTAATGCACATAAGGACAGGATGACAAAACAAGAAAGGGGGGTAGAGAGACAAAGGATACACTGGGTCAATGACTGCACCAACACCACCGTTCGCGTGCACAGCACCCTCACAGGGGACAGGCCTACGCACTGTGCATTGCACTACCAGTAATATTGTTAGCCACCAAGGCATGAGGAGGAGCACACACCACCAACTGCAGCACACCTGGGACCCACGCAGCCCCGGCCAGTAGTGAATGCTAACAAGCTAGGTAGGCAGTATTTTCCCTTCAGACCCTTAGCCACCAGAAGTCCTATGCTAGTATGTCTGGCCTGGCCTAGGGGCACCCGAGACACACAACCACCACCCGGATACCACCCCACCAGGCGTAAGATGTAATGATACCCACTGTACTCACCCCCTTGTGGCTGCTGTGTTGCCCTTAAGCGCCCATCCAGCTCTGGATAGGCCACCGCCAGTATGTGGGCCATCAGGGGGGTCAGGGTTCTATGGGCACCCCTTCCTTGTTGGGAGGCCATCTCCAGCTGGGCCTCCGCGGTCTTCTGTGCCCAGCGTCTCAGGTCCTCCCACTGTTTCCTACAGTGGGTGCTCCGCCTGCCCCAGACCCCCAGGCTCCACACCTCCTTGGTGATGGCACGCCATATACCCTTCTTTTGATGGGCGCTGACCTGCAGAGGCAATGCACACAGGAGAACACCATTAGACAAACAGTCCAGCCAGTTACACAAATGGCCCATCACACCCGTTTACAGCACTATTGGCACACACATAGCCCAGCACTCAATGTGTACCCAGCCAGGAGGACGTCCCTCCCCCTTACACGATGCCTTCACACACACCTCCATACATGCATGCCACATGCATCGTGCCCACAGTGTACTCACCTGTTGGTCTGGAGGCCCATACAGCAGTCCGTATTGGGGTAGGACCCCATCCACCAGTCTCTCCAACTCCTCCGAAGTGAAGGCTGGGGCCCTTTCCCTGGTCACACGGGCCATGGTAGGTTCCAGACACAGGTCACAGCAGCACATGCAGTATAGGTCCTCTCCTATGGAAGGTCAGGAAACAAGTGAGGAATATGATAGAAAATGGTGGTCACGTCCGCGGCGGTGAATACCGTCACCGTCGGCGTAGATCACCATTGGCCACTGTGCCCGATAGGGCCAAATATTAACCAGTGAGGAATTGCAAGGCGGTTCCCGATTGCCTCCTGCTACAGCGCACAACGTCAACGGAATTACCTCGCTTCCACCTGTCCCTCCACACAGGACAGGCGGATGCCATTTTGGGGGGGGGGGGCAGGCCTATGGAATAATGATGCATCACAGGAGAAATAGGCACATACTGGAGAAATCACACTGACCCATTACATGTTTACAGATTGCAAACCCCTATTGTGGCTCCATTGTTCAGTTTGCGACAGGCTCCTCACTCATTTGTCCCTTAGATTCCTACCGCTGCAGATGAATAGGAGATGGAGACGTACCACCGTGTACAGACCCCTGGTGGACTTAGCTACACTGGAAGACAGGCACATAATACTCACCTGTAGACTGGACAGGGCCACAATCACAGAGCTGTGTGCCCAGTTGGTGCCTGACCTGATATCTGCTATCCGTCACCCCACTGGGATCCCCCCTCTTGTGCAAGTTCTATCAGTGCTCCATTTCCTGGCAAATGGTTGTTTCCAAGTGACAGTGGGCTTGGCAGCAGGAATGTCACAGCCAATGTTTTTTATTGTCTGTCCTGATAAAACACATGTGTAGCTACATTGTTTTTCCCCAGGTTGAGGATTTGGCCACTGTGAAGGCTGAGTTTTATGCAATGGGACATATCCCCAATATAATTGTGGTGATTGACAGAACACATATTGCATTTGTCCCCCCCCGCCAGAACGAACAGGTGTTCAGGAATCGTAAGAGTTTCCACTCCATGAATGTGCAGATGGTGTGCTTGGCTCCCACGTCAATGCTAAGTATCCAGGGTTGGTGCATGATGCCTTTGTCCTGAGGAATAGAAGCATCCCAAATTTGATGGCCCAACTACAGAGGCACAAGGTGTGGCTAATCGGTAAGCCCTGGTTCCTACACAGTGCATGTTGGTGTATGGGTATGGTGTGGGCCATATAGGATAGTGTGGGGCTAAATATTGTCCCTCAATATTTGCAGGTGACTCTGGTTACCCAAACCTATCATGGCTGCTGACTCCTGTGAGGAATGCCAGGACAAGGACAGTAGAACGTTATAATGAGGCACATGGGCAAACCAGAAGGATTCTTGAGAGAACCTTAGACCTCCTGAAGGCCAGGTTCTGGTGCCTCCATCTAACAGGTGGATTCCTGTGCTACTCACCCAAGAAAGTCTGCCAGATAGTAGTGGCATGCTACATGTTGCTGAGACTGGAGATGCCCCTGTGGCATCAGTTGACCCTGTGGACAGTGAGGATGAGGAGGCAAATGATGAGGATGAGGACAACAGAACAAGTGTAATCTATCAGTACTTCCAATGACACACAGGTGAAACAGTGTAAATTTACATTTCAATTACTTTGGTTGTATTCTGTGTGGCATTGGCATGCTGGTATTTTCCTATTCGATGCCCACTTACTGTTCCCTCTGGCTATTCATTTGGCAGATGTTGGTGATATGACAAATACTCCTGGTGTGATCACTACAGCCAGCTACAGGTCATTTAATTCTATGCTTATTCTATGTACAGTTCATTTGCACTGGTTGTACCTGTTTCAATCAATACATATTTGAAATACATGACATACTCAAAATCAATTGTATTCCAAGGGTGTTTATTGAAGTGCTAACATATCGGGGGTAAGTGCAATGGGATGGGGTGATGATGGAGGAAAGTCCAGGGTATTGTTCCAGTCCGTTTGTAGCACAGGTGCAGTGTCCATGGGGACATAGGAAAGGGAGCAATGGCAGTTCAAGGTGGACAAGGTGACTGAGTGGAACACAAGGGGGACAATCAGGAGAGTCTCATTTCCTGGCGGGGTCTTGGCAAGTGTCTCTGGCTTCAGTCTGGATCACAGGGAACGTTTTCCGGTGGTTCACCTTCTGCAGGGGGAGGGGTGCTGGTGGCCTGTGGGGGGCCTCCTGGCCACTAGCGGAAGTGGAAGGCTGTTCAGATGATTGTCTAGTGGCAGGGGCCCGCTGGTGTGAGACTGCCTCCCTTATAATATTGGCCATGCCTGCCAGCACCCCTGCTATGAAGATCAGGGTGTTGTTGATGGCCTGCAAGTCCTCCCTGATCCCCTGGTACTGTCCCTCCTGCAGCCACCTGTTCTCCTGCACGTTGTCCAGGATCTGGCCCATCGTGTCCTGGGAATGTTGGTAGGCTTCCAGGATCTCGGAGAGTCCCTCCTGGAGAGTCGGTTCCCTGGGCCTCTCCTCCCCCTGGCGCACAGCAATCCTCCCAGTGTCCCTGTTGGCCTGTGCCTCTGTCCCCTGAACCGTGTGCCCACTGCCACTGACCCCAGGTCCCTGATTGTATTGAGTGCGAGGTGTGGCCTGGGGTCCCTGTACAGGTGGACACACTGCTGATTGACGTGTCCTGGGGACAGAGGTTTGGTTACGCTGGGTGGGCGCTATGGGGTTGTTTCCTGATGGGGGAGGCTCTGTGGTGGTCTGTGATTGGGCTTGGATAACCGGCTGTCCATTGGTCCCTGATGGGCCAGGTAGATCGTCCAGATCCTGAAGACCAGGGTTACTGTCATCACTGTGGGCCTCTTCTGTTGAGGGACTGGATAGTGCTGGCACCTCCTCTCCGGTGACATTGGCAGGGGTACCTGAGGGGATGTAAATGATGTGTTATGGTTAATGTGTATGACATATTATACACCCCTGGCTTCCCCTCTATGGTTGGTGTTGCCCTGGCAGCTTTTACTTGCGTATGTTGGTGCATGGTGGGAATGTTAGTTTCCCTATGCTGTGCATGCTTTAGTGATGAGTGCCCATGCAGGGCTGTGAGGGGTGTCCATGCATTGGTACAGCATGCAGGGCTTGGCATTGGGATTAGTGAGATGTGATGGTGGAGTGTGTGGGATGGAGTGGAGTGACGGGAGTGAGGGTGAGGGTATGTGATTCCATGCAGGTATGGGGGTGATAATTGTTAAAAGTTGACTTACCAGAGTCCAGTCCTCCTCCGACTTTGGCTAGGCCCTCAGGATGCAGTATTGCCAAGACTTGCTCCTCCCATGCTGTAAGTTGTGGGAGAGGAGGTGGGTGTTCACCACCAGTCCTCTGTATAGCGAGCTGGTGTCTTGCTGCTATAGAACGCACCTTCCCCCGTAGGTCATTCCATCTCTTCCTGATGTCATCCCTTGTTCTTGGGTGCTGTCCCACAGCGTTGACCCTGTCCACGATTTTCCGCCATAGCTCCATCTTCCTGGCTATTGATATCTGCTGCACCTGTGCTCCAAATAGCTGTGGCACTACCATGACGATTTCCTCCACCATGACCCTTAACTCCTCATTTGTGAAATGGGGTTGTCTTTGTGGTGCCGTGGGTGTTATGTGAGGTGTATTGGTGAGGGTGTGTTGGGTAATGTTTTGGGGTGTGTGATGTGTTGTGCGTGAATGGTATATGGGTGTGAGTGGTGTGTGGCTCTAGTTGGCTAAGTGGTCTTGGTGTCAGTCTGGTGCCAATGAATTGTATTCGGAAGGAATTGTGGGTTATGTGGGTGTGTGTTTTATAGTGGTGTGGGTGTGTGGGTGTGAGGTGTGAGTTGTTTGAATTGTCCAATGTGTTTTCGTTTTGTTTGTTGGTGTCCATTGTGAGCGCGGCGGTATGTGCCGCCAATGGTTTACCACTGTTGAATGTCCGTCGTGGTGATTCGTGGGTCATAATGTGGTGGGCGTTCTTCTGTTGGCGTAACGGTGTGGGGTTTGATACCGCCACTTTATCACTGACCTTTGGTCAGGCGGATTTGTGTCTGTGGCTTTTTTCTGTCAAATCGATGTGTGAGTATGTCATAATGTGGTGAACGGATATCTGCTGCCGTGCCGGTAAGTTGGCGGCCGTCAGTGTGGCGTTAAGCGGGATTTACCGCCAGGGTCATAATGAGGGCCTAAGTTTGGAAATAAATCTGTAATTATTGTAATTATATAAAAAAATAATTACAATTATTTTACCCAAGTTTAAAATAAAAAATACATTTCGAACTGAACTAAAGAATTTACTTTGTTTAATATGCATTATTAAGCAATGAAAGTAATGTATACAATTAATTATAAGTTATTTAACTATATTTAACAAAAGTTATTGTAACATTCATTTTAAAATGCAGGAAAGGTTGTCAAAATATTTTATAATTAAATAAAAATAGCATATGTATATGTGTGTGTATAAATACATGTATTTATTTATGTGTCGGTGTGTGTGTGTATACATATTTAAACAATAAAATATATTTAAACATTAAATTATAAAAAAATATATTTTAAACTATTTTACATAATTTTGCTTAATTTAACATTATTTCTTGTGGAGTTTTATTTTAAGTCTTTAACTCCATTGATTTCCAGGGGAGGGTGTTGCAGTACTAGTTGTTGGCCATGTGTGGTGCCGGACATATTTCAATATTACTCTTTTGGGTCCATTTATGGCTGTTGAAACTTTAAAAGTGTAGTTTGTGAATAGCAAAGAGCCTACTCTATGTGCATGGTTCACATCCATCTTCAAGCCCCTACCCAACCCTACCTTAATCCCTCTTTCCTCATCCCTATACCTTTCCTTTTAGTAATAAGAATTCTCCCTTTTCAATCCACTCTTCTCTGTCCCTCCAACATTTACAAATGAAACTTACGCTTACGTTGCTGGAGACTCTGCACTCTGAGTAGCGCTCTCCATACATAAAAAGGAAATGCAGAGGCATAAACTCTGCATGTAGGTTTGTGAATAGTATTTTGTAATATGTTTTGTACTATAAAATGTACTACAAAATGCAGTTTCTAATTAGGCCGTTAAATGATTTATTAGTATGGTGATAAGGCCATTGTCTTGGAGTAGCCACATAGAATACTTTAAACATTCTACTGCCATTCATATAAAGCCAGTGCCGGCTAGTCTATTGAGTCGGTGGACATGGTGAATGGCATCAGAGGTTGCTGGTGAATCAAATAGGACAAGCACTCCAATAGCAATGTAGTCAGCTTCTTCATATAAAGCAGATTGAACAAGTGCTCAGTAGTACTTATGTAGTGGAATCCTTCATAGAAAGAGTCAAGCAACTAACTAGACTTGGCACACCTCTAGACCTGCCTATAACAACTACCATCAAAAGTGTTACTTGGTGTAGTAGTAGTAGGAAGATAAGTCTGGAGGTTAACTCCGAGGCAAAGATGTTGTTACTATTGTGACTTGCCCTTCCAGAGGGGTGTATCCTTCTCAGTAAACAAATTAATGCTGAGTTAATATATATCACAAGTTCTGCAGGTAAGAGTTTTAAAACTCTAGCAGGGTAAACCTCCCTGCAAGATCCAAATGGATGAGTAGCTTGCATATGATCAAAAAGAAACGACTCCAAAGGTAACTCAAACTGAGATTTTCCAGGGAAGGTCTCCATTCGGACCAAGTTCCTGAGGTTTACTTAAACACTCTAGAGCAATGTCCTGTCATCATAATTCCAGTACTTTGGATACTAAAATATAAATCATTGCAGATTTCTTAAACAGTTATTTAGCAGAACAAGGTGCACTACTGATCTGCTTTCAAAATGTTTGTTGATTTAATTTGAACCTCATGGAGCAGTAGATCTGAAGCAAAGACTAGGCACTGAAACATAGACTTGTCCCCATAACCTAGTTTACTTTGAACAAGTGCTAGAGAGAATTGTCTGCTTTGAACTAGTGCAAGAAAGAACTATCTGCTTTTATTTTGACTGCTAAGTAAGAATCCATAGGGATGTCTGTGAATTGTACAAGAAAAACTATAAAAGATGTTCCATTTGAGCACATAGCAGAGAAGACGAGTCGCATAAATGTTACAGGCACCAGTTCCAGTGAGATAGTTCAGGAGGTTGAGAGTCTGCTGCAGAGATCTGTATACTGTATAACACATGGAGGCTGCAGATTCCAATGTCAATTAAATAGCTTTGCTGGTTAATGCACTTGATGTCTGTCTATGTGTCTGCATATGAGTTCTAGCTCAAAATTGTATCTACTTTATATGCTGTGGCAAAGCTCCGAGGGGAGGTGTGAGTGGGTTAGAGGGATTGGGGTATGACACCCCCCAAAAATGGTTTCTGGTCTGGGTAGTAGTATGTTTAGGGGCTCTAGTCAGGCTAGCAATGTTTGTGGTCTGGTCTTCACTGGGATTATCAGCTCTCAGAGCACAGATGCCTCAGCCACCTCCATGAAACTTTGAAGAGCTTGTTACACCCACCCTCACCTTCCCTCTCATACAGAACATGATATGAAATATGATCACATCACCACCATGCAAATGGAACTCCATTGGCTCCCCTTTCTGACACACATCATCTTCAAAATCAGCTGCATCATTTACAAAGCCATCACAACAAGTATCCGGGTTATCTTGTGGGCAAGGTTACCACCTCTAGTAGGTCTTGGCACACCCTCAGCCAGAACATCATCAGGCTGAAGACTAAGGGCCTTATTACGAGTCTGGAAGTCAACTGTCTGCCAGACTCACTTTGGTGGTCTGACCACTGTGGTTGCAGTGGTTTAACTGCCACATTACAAGGTTGGCTGGCAGACCCGCTAACCTACCGCCGTCCCTGCCAGGAAACTCTGATCCCGATGGGATGACGGTGGTGCAGGTTGTAATCAGCAGGGAGGCGCTGAGTTCAGCACCACCCTGAACTCAGTGCCTCCCTGCTGATTACAACCTTGTTCTCCACCAGCCCTTTCATGGCAGTTCAACTGCCATTAAAAGGCTAGTGGAGAACAAGTGTAGGGGACCAGGGTGGGGGGCCCTGAACTGCTCATACCCACTGCATGAAAAGTGCAGGGCCCCCCAGGCTAGCACCCTCGAAATGCACAAAGTCTGCTTTGCAGACAGTGCACATTTTGAGGGTGCTGGTGCCCCCGCATGGAGCAGCATTGCTGCCGGCTCTAAAGCGGCAGAGCTGATGCACCTTTCCCACTGGGCTGACAGGCGGGAACTTTGGTTCCCACCTGTCAGCCCACTGGGAAAGTCATAATAGGGCCGGTGGGGAGACTGCCACCTCAACAACAGTCTCCTCACCACGGGTCTGGCGGTCGTCAAAACCGACCGGCAAACTCGTGTCAGTCCCTCGGTGTAAAGAAGAAAAAACTAGGAAGAAGATGTTTTCCATTTATGCAACTGGTATTTGAAACAGCATCCCCATATCCACCAGGACCACTTCAACACTGGTCCAATTTAGGAACGAGTTGAAGATGCACCTCTTTAAAGTACACTACATCATAATGCATTAACAGTCCAAAATTCGCTACCTCAACTACCGCTTGTTAACTTTATGATGATCTTTGACCCTGCAAAGTGCTCTGCTGCCTTTCGGCTAGATTCACACAGTAGTATTACCACATACGCACATCATGTGGTGGGTCTTCTCGGAGTAGTTGTTTAGAGTGGTGGTTTGGATCTTTAAGTAAACTCTCAGCCGATGGTTGCCTAAAGCAATTTTAGTTCGAACATCCTCATGCGGCTAGCAAGTGTTGCATTGTTCCAATGCTATCCGGTACTAACATCACAGCAAATTAGGTCTGGACCTAATCATTTTTTCTCTTTATTAATCATTTTGACATGCTGCTCATCCTCGTCAATGCATGCAGAAGTGTGAAGGTGGTGAGCACCAGCATCCATTCTGTGGTAAACGGAAACAGTTTTTCATCATCAGACGTCAACACAGGGCAAGGGAGGAAAGGGAGGAAGAGAAATATAGGGCAACAGTGACAATGTGATACAGCAGAGACGAAAAAGAACATGCACGAGAGAGATAAAGACACTGGAAGTCCAGGGTGGAAGAAGAAAGAGGCATGAGGTGAAATCAAGATTAGACGGCCTTGGTATTAAATAGCCCTGCCATTCAGTAGTACCCTAAGGAAAGCTTGGGGCTCTTGCACTTTCCTTTACAAATTCAGCACTGCTTCCGTACAGAGCACATATGTTTCCTCTGTGCTTTATCTTTCCTCAAGAGCTCTCTCTCTACCTGTCCATGGGCGCGTGCTGCTTTTCTGTGTCTCTGTCTTTGGTTGTCAGTTATAGCCAGCTTTTAGCCACCTTTATACGACATGCACTCTCTATACTTTTTCATCTTCTTTCTAAGACGTTGTATGTTCAGTCTGTTATGTTAACTGCAGTGAAACTTCCATGCTAGCTACGTTTTTTTGTGGTGAAGCCGAGAGGAAACCATTTTAGAAATTCGCGGTAATATACCTCCTAAGTTATCTGCCAACTCAAATTATATTCCATTTACAATACAACGGTTCTTTTCTGAAATGCTTACATGTCGGTTGTTTACCTGTCTGTATACTCTGTTCTGTTTACAGAATATTGCATGATCATTCGACCTTAGTTGCTGTTCGTGTTGGGCAATGCCGCTGTAGTACACACAGTTTACCTATTCCAGGAAACCCTCTCTTCTCTGTTAGATTCCGGGTTTCTGTTATGACTGCTACCCGTACGGGATGTTCTAAGATATTTTGTCAGGAGGTGGTATTCTTCCATTCAGGTGAACACAGACCACAATGTCACCGTTTCTGTCGACGGCTGAAGCGCATGTTTTGTTTCTACTTGTTGCCTTTTTTAGCTCTACCCAAATTATGCTCTTTGTGTTTTTCTTTAACTTTTTTCCCTTTTTATTTATGAGTATTATTTGAACATCGCAATAACAGCATACGACATAGCAACAGTAGCTCACACGAGAACAGCACTTAAGGGTTGTCAGCATTGGTATACAATACATTTTCTCACAGAGCTGCACATCGGTTCCTTCTCCATCCTCCGCCTGTGCCTTTTATTTAACTTTAACTGTAAGGGTTTGGAAGCATAGACATGTGTTTACATTATTTTGTGTCGTCTTTTGTCTATAACAGGGGTTTGATGACACCCACCCACCACCCAACCAAAATACAGCTGAATAGTTGAAAATGTCCAGATACCAATTTTGAGTTCAACCAGGCAATGCCTGGAATTTCATCCAAATCACTTGTATTTTGACAAACTATGTAGTAATTAGGTTTGACCATATTTGGCCCAATTGCCATCTCACATGCTTTACTGTTGACCAGTGCTAGACTTGTGAGCCTTGGGGTGGTCCTCTCCTAAACTTTTTAACTTCACAACTGCTATTTTTACTGAATTTGTTTTATTGACCTTAGGACTCTGTGCACTTTGCCACTGCTAACCAGTGCTAAAGTGCTTGTGTTGTCTCCTGTTCACATGATAAAAGTGGCTTACTCCTGATTGGCATATTCAATGTACTTATAAATTCCTTCTAGAATGGTATCCCATATACCCTGGCACTGTAAATTATAATTTACTAGTACTAGCACTTGTTGTGCCACCCTTTTATGCAGCACCTTCAAACATGTCTCAGGGCTGCCATTGAATTGAAGTCTGAATACAGATTTAAAATGGCAATTAGGCTTGGCAATATAACTGCCTTGCCAAGCCTTAAGCTTCCATTTTGTTTTACATAAGTCACCTAGATATACCCTAGGAAGCCCATAATGCAGGGTGCATTGTCATTAAAAGATTGGACATGTACGTTTAAGTTTTACACGTCCTAGTAGTGAAAAACTCATACATTCCTTTTTCACTGCTGTGAGGCCTACTTCTCCCATAGGATAACATTGGGTTGCCTTGTTACATTTCATAAGTGTTAACTTTTGATTGGGAACAAGGAGGCATTTCATATTTGGCGTTTGACAAGTTGTAATTTAAAATTCTCTTTAATAGCAAAGGTGGATTTTAAGTTACAATTTTGAAAATACCACTTTTAGAAAGTTGCCATTTTCTGCCCTAAACTATTTGGCCATACAGCCTCTCCTGGGTCACATGATTGGGTGTATTTGACAGTTGGACTAAGTTTATTCCTCCCAGGCAGCCCCACAATAGAGGCAGTAGGTGTGTCTGGGTGGGCTATCAATTGGTGCAGGGGATGGGCAGAGCTGGGCACAGCTCAACTTGCAGCTGAATAGGCTGTGCTCTGCCTTCACACAAAGGACTTGTCACCCCTGAATTGTTCATGCAGCCAGCTTGGAGCAAGAGAAAGGAAACTTCAAGCACTCCAAAGGGATTCTCTAGAAATGTCTCCTACTACAAATAACGCTCATTGTAAAAAGGGGACCATCAGCCCCGCTTTTCAGTGCACCTTCTGGACCAGCAGGAGGACTCTTAGAGGACTGTGTGCTGCTGTGGCAAGCTGAGTACTCCACAAGACTGCTTTGCTCTCTGGAGTGTGCCTAGAAGCCCTGCTTCTTGAGCCCTGCTTCATCAACTGCACCCAAGACTACCAGAGTGACAATGGCTAGTTTTCTGGCCTCCTGATCAGAGACTCAGCAACAAAAAAGGCTCCCTTCATCAGGAACCCACACCTGGATCCAAACTGAGTGAGTCCTAACCCTGCCCTGCCCCCCTCAAGTGGTGCCCCAACAGTTGTGGACCCTTAGTGGTGGTGCTAACGCTACACAGGAAGCCACAATCAAAAACTTGAGACAGAACGTTTTTGGCTAAAAACTGCTTTGAGAACAAATGGAGAACCAAGATCAACCTGCTCGTCTATCCCCCCAAGGCGCATCACCAGTCTGCCTGACCGCATCAGTTCCTGCTTTGTTCTTCTCTACAGCAACAAATCCTGTTCAGCAGTTGTTCGCTTAAACAGGGCACTTCTCTTCAATCATCTTTCAACAAGTGAAGGATTCCAAGACCAAAGACACTTGGAACGCAGATGGTAGTATTTCATGCAGTTTTATAACCCTGGGTGAAATTCTGCTACTCATAGGGCACACTGATTTTAGGTTCCCTTTAGAAGCTTGATGCATGTTTCTTAAGATTGAGATCATTGTGATGGCAGTTGCACATAGTCGACAAGGACTGCAGAGATGTGTGCAAAAGGCTAGGCTTTGCTACACGGATGATATTGGCTACTGTAGCAAGCTGAGATCTTTGAGGAAATAGATGAAGCCAATCTAGCCACGTGTGTTATGGCCACATTTATCTTATCTTCTGTGATGCTCAACTGCTACTGAACTTTTGGCTAAATGTAGAACAGAGATGAAAGGTAACATTTTTACAAACTGTTCTTTTGTAAAGTGTGTCAAGCAACTAGACTGCATATGACAGCGATATGACACACCCAGGATATCACTTTTGATCAAGGATATTACAAACTCCAAGTGGCAATATCATAACAGAGGAAATACTTTTTATACAAAGTAATAGATCTTATGGATTATGTGGTCCTAATCATCGGACATGATTAATGTGTTTTAGGAGCATATGGGATGGTGAAGTTTTAACAGTAGACAAAGCAGCAAAAGCCATTCTCTCCAGTGAGCCATTTTAATTCCTGAAAAGGGGCTTTTATATTCTAAAGAGTTCATCCAGTGAATGTTTTCACAACAATTCTCAAAACAGAGCAGATGTTATCAAACAAAGGAACATTCTAGAAGGCCTATCGTTCGTGATTTTTAGTAACTGGCTAAAGAGAACTTTTCTCTTTATTGGATGGCTTCTTCAGATTTTGTCTCTGCAGCCACATGATACAGGCCTGACCTCACATTATGTAAAAGCTTGCCTTCTTCTTAGGTTTTAGTAGTAGAGGCATCTCATCTAGAGAAGGCTGACCTGTGAGCTCAGCCTCCACTTTGGGTCTGGCTAGCTGAAACACATGCAAAATAGGGGATAGATATATTCCCTAGTACAGAACCACAAATCTCTGAGTTGGAGTATACGGGTGCACACACACAAAAATCTTTTTCTTTCTCCCTCTATAGTGACCAACCACAGTTTGTTTTTTCATTGTTTGTTTTTTCTAATGAGCTTCCTTCCATCATAGTGGCTTAAGAGCACACACTCTATACAAAAAATTAGCAAGAATGTGGCAGAGGAATCCTGAGAAAGGTTTCTGATTGTGGTCCAGCTATTCAAACTCTTCATGAATTTAAAATGACAAAAAGCTGTAGATAATGTGCAGTTTCAGACACCAGAGAATGCTCTGGTACTTTTGTAGTCTGACCATGTAGGTGTCTGTGAACAATGACAACTGTCTCGACTTGGATTGGTTTAGTGACAGGCAACCAGTGGAGGGCAGTCATGGCTGACAGGTTCCACTCTTTAAAGCAAATTTGCATTGGATACTTTGCCACATTGCTTTTGACACACCTTAATGGAGGTGGCTGATTTTCAGGTAATGATAAAAGACTCCTGCAGCTCAGGTGGCTCTGCAGGTGACAGAGTTCACGACAAAACAAATTTGTTCCTTTTTCATCTTGTTTAGGTCATGATCGGTTAAGACATATGTTTTTTTATTTTTAAAGACAGCAACATTACATCAGTAATTAAAAAAAAGGTTATGCTCAGCGTCCATTGCAATTTTTAGCTGCTTTTACGAGTAGAAAGTTGCAGGGTCAGCACCTCCAGTTGCGATACTTTTTCCACCGGAAGTTTCAAAAAGCTGTCTGCCATGTTTGCCCTGCGCCTGTGTGAGCCAGGATGGGGGGCAGGCAGCGGGGGCATTTATATTGTGCCCTTGTGGGATGGACTTCAGCAGCATGACATAAAATGTTGAATCGTGATAGCATTTCCCTCTGCTACATGAAAATACAATCCCTCGACCAAATGAATAGATTCAGACTTGCTCTTTTACACGGTATGAAATATTGCTTTACATGGAACACTCATATTGTCCTTGGCTCGCGTGCAGGAAAGGGCTGTTCCAAGACGATGACGCTCCAGCGTGAACCCCTTGCCTGCTGTGATTTATTTCATGATGAGTGGTAGTGGGTGTTGATTGGAGGATTTGGCCTCTTTCACATTATGGCTTCGCTGACAGTTCTCACAATGAGCACTTTCAACTAGTGTATTCTTGAGAGTAGTGCTTCCCCCCACGGAAATGATAATAAAGCCATTCAATGAGGCCTCAATTTGCTTCTTTCTTCCATTTTAAAATGAGGTCTCCAGTGCTTAAAGTGGACAGGTATTGTCAGATTGAGTTCTTGCACTTCTTAAGCAAACAGGTACTCTGAGATAACAAACACCCCCACTTCTAAAGTTTAAATAGGAGAGTTCCTCAACTTTTCAGCACTGCTGCAGCACATTTAATGGCGAGTGCTGGTACTTCTCAAGAGCAAAGAGGGACTCTGGGGTAATGAGTTTCCTCACTCATATATTTTCATTTCAAGCACCGGTGCTGTCTTTCTGCTAATAGAGGGCCGGACTATTAAAGGTATTTGTAGACCTAAGTGGCACATAGATGCTGAAATGCAGGTGCTTACAAGGAGAAACTCCTATTCTTGATCCACAGAGTATGGAATTTTGCCCTCATAAATTTGATTTACGAATCGCAGGGCAGAGTGGGTCTACCTAAAAAGCAGCTATTTACAAACATTATGCTAATAGTTTTCTACTCAGAGATTTCGGTTTCATATTTGCTGTTTCTAAGGGAAAGAGTGATTTCATTTGAGGGTGAGAACGCTATTTTCATACGTCTAAAATTGATAGGTTTGTAGGAAAAGAAGCTTTCCCATGTAAACTAATACCTTCCACATGGAGAAATAAAAAGAACAGTTAAGTGAAAATATAATTTACTCTTACATTTCCGCATGTGGAAATATACATCTTTACTTTTCTGTGAAGATACTCATGTGAGATCTGATGGAAATGTGCACTGAATGTAGTTTCTCAGAAGAACTCCAGGCATTCTTTCAGAAGTCAAGTTGTCAGTTTACTCAAAACGTACGCATGCTTTTGTGGATGAGGGACAGCATGTTTCAGATGCATTTAGGCTGAGGTAATCTGAAACTTTGATTTTTTTTCCTGCAAGATGCTAAACTAATATTTTAGGGACATGAGGCCTGTTGTACAAAGCCATTTTGTGGTTGCAAACCATGCAGTTGGCAAAATCATGGGGTTTACGACTTGTAAAAAATTAGCAGTTTGCTACTTTTCAAGCCCCTTTTGTGGGGTGAAAAAGCATTTCTGACTCACAAAGTGTTTTTTTTTTACCCATTCGGAATCGCAATTAGGAAGTGGCATGAAAAGTTTATCCCCGCCTAACCCCTCCTAATTTTGATTTGCAGTGGTATGTATCAGATATATATATAACCCCTAAACCATTGAAAAGTTCCAGTCTTCTCAAAGGAGGGCGCAATAGATTTGCAAAGAGGAAGCTGTCCGACAGAAGTTGTCCCTGTTGGACAGCTTCCCCTTTGGAAATCGTGCCGTGTCCTTAGGACCACTGCCTTCTCCTCCTCATACATTCCCAAATTAGATTTTACTTTTCTTAAAGCAGGCAGTTTGTCATTTGGGAATGCTAACACAGGGATTGTGATTTGCTGTTCTTTGTAGGTTACCATCTCTGTGTTTATAGCTAATCATAGGGAATAACAAACAGCGACCTGCCTAATTAATATTGATTAGACAGGTCATTCTGTGATCCCCTGTGTAGAAAAGTGTTCCTTTTGGCAAGGTTGGCACTTTTTGCCTGGTATCTGATGCTAACTTGACTGAGTGTGTGCTGGGATCCTCCTAACCAGGCCCCAGCACCTGTGTTCTTTCCACAAATTGCACCATTGCTTCCATGATTGGCAGACCCCTGGCACAATTCCTTGCAAAAGCTACCAGGTGTACAAAGGGCCCTGTGGCTAAGGAGGGTCTCTAAGGGCTGCAGCATGTATTTTGACTTACCTATGTCACAGGCAGTGGTTTGTGGGAATTGCACCATGAGAGGGATGCCATGTTGACTTTACCTTTTTGTTCCCACCCACACACAAAATCTGCAATGGCAGAGTGCATGAGAGTCAGGGGTCCCTTTGGGTGGCAAAATACATGCTGCAGCCCTTAGAGACCCTCCTTAGCCACAGGGCCCTTTGTACCACTGGAAGCTTTTGCAAGGAACTTAGCTGTGCCCTAAGGAAGCTTAGCTTACAGCCCTAAGGAAGGGTGCACTATACCACAGGTGAGGGCATAGCTGCATGAGCAATATGCTCCTACAGTGTCTAAGTCCATTCTTAGACATTGCAAGTGCAGTGTGGCCATATGAAGTATATGGTCTGGGAGTTTGTCGAAACAAACTCCACAGTTCCATAATGGCTACACTGAATACTGGGAAGTTTGGTATCAAACTTCTCAGCACAATAAACCCCCACTGATGCCAGTATTGGATTTATAATTTTTTTTACATAGAGGGCATCTTAAGAGGTGCCCCCTGTATTTTACCCAATCCTCTAGTGTAGGACTGACTGGTCTGTGCCAGCCTGCCACTAGCAGATGAGTTTCTGACCCCATGGGGTGAGATCCTTTGTGCCCTCTGCGGCCAGAAACAAAGCCTGTTCTAGGTGGAGGTACTTCATACACCCGGCGGTGAGCCTCAAAGGCTCAGGCCTCATGTTACAGTGTCCCAGGGCACTCCAGCTAGTGGAGATGCCCGCCCCACGGACAAGCCCCCACTTTTGCCGGCCAGTTCGGCGGGAAACTTAAGAAAAACAAGGAGGAGTGACTCCTTCAGCTGGGACCAACCCTAAGGTGTCCAGAGCTGAGTGGCCCCTCCCTGCAGAATCCTCCATCTTGGTTTGGAGGACAGGGACCAATAGGGATAGGAATATGCCCGCTCCCCAGAGGGAGTGGACACAAGTAGGGTGTACCCACCCTCAGGGACAGTAGACTTAGCTACTGCCCTCCGACCCCTGTAACGCCCCTAAATCTTGTATTTAAGGGCTTTACTGAACCCAACTCACCAGATTCCTGGCAATCTACGAGAAGAAGAAGGACTGCTAAGCTGAAACTCCCAGCAGAGAAGAAGGAAGACGACAACTGCTTTGGTCCCAGCCCTACCGGCCTGTTTCCTGCTTCAAAGAATCTGCAAAAAGACCAGTGACGCATCCAGCAGGCCCAGTGACCTCTGCCAACTCCAGAGGACTGCTCTGCACCCAAAACTACCAAGAACTCCTGAGGACAGCGGCTCTGTCTAAAAGAAACCTACAACTACGGACTCCCACCTCACTCCAGATGCGTGAGTCCTGACCCCTGTGCACCCGATGCCCACGGCCCATGTCCAGGTGGTCCAACGTGCAACCCAGGCTATTGGGAGCAAGAGCCCACCCTGGGTTGACCCCTCCAAACCTCCACAACGACGCCTGCAGAGGGAATCGAGAGAACCCCCCTGACCGCGAGCTCCGGACGAAGATATCTGACGCCTAAAAGACACACTGCTCCCGCAGCCCCAGGCCTTGGAGAAACTTGGGCCAGTGCAGCATCGACCAGCAGGCAGCCCTCTTCCCTGTCCAGCCAGTGGTTTGCCCGAGAAGCCCCCCCTGGACCTCGTCTGCTGCCTCTGAGTGACTCCCGGGGTCCCCTTGTAGAACTGCATTGAAAACCCGATGCCCTGTTTGCACCCTACACCCGGCCGCCCTAATGCTGCTGAGGGTGTGTGTTTGGTGCCTACTTGGGGTCCCTCCAGTGCTCTCTTGAACCCCCCTGGTCTGCCCTCCGAGTCGCGGGTACTTACCTGCTGGCTGACCGGATTCCGAGTACCCCCGTCTCAATAGGAGCCCACGTTAATTTGGTTCCTCTTTGACCTCTGCACCTGACCGTCCCCGTATTGCTGGTGGTGGGTGTTTGAGGTTAACTTGAACCCCCAACAACCGACTACCTAAAACCAGAGGGAGGAACTGTAAGTTGAATACTAACTTGTAAAACTGTACTATCTTTTCCTCCCCCAGGAACTGTTGAAAATTGTATTGTGCACTTTTAAAATAGCTTTTGCCATTTCTAAGAAAACTATATACATTATTGATTCTATTCAAAGTCCTGTTGTCATTGAGTGTGTGTTTCTTCTATTGCTTGTGTGTGTACAACAAATGCTTAACACTACCCTCTGATAAGCCTAACTGCTCGACCACACTACCACAAATAGAGCATTAGCATTATCTATTTTTGCCTCTGTCAAGCCTCTGGGGAACCCATGGACTCTGTGCACACTATGGGGGTCATTCCGACACTGGCGGTCCATGACCGCCAGGGCCGGGGACCACGGAAGCACCGCCAACAGGCTGGCGGTGCTTCCAGGGACATTCTTACCGCGGCGGTAAAGCTGCAGTCAGAAAAGGGGAACCGGCAGTTTCCCGCCGGTTTTCCCCTGGCCCAGGGAATTCTCCATGGCGGCGCTGCTTGCAGCGCCGCCATGGGGATTCCGACCCCCTTCCCGCCACCCTGTTTCTGGCGGTAACGGGTGTCGTGGGGCCCCTGGGGGCCCCTGCACTGCCCATGAAGATTTTCACTGTCTGCTTTGCAGACAGTGAAAATCGCCACGGGTGCTACTGCACCCGTCGCACCCCTGCAACACCGCCGGCTCCATTCGGAGCCGGCTTCTATGTTGCAGGGGCTTTCCCGCTGGGCCGGCGGGCGCCCTTTTGGCGGTCGCCTGCCGGCCCAGCGGGAAAGCCAGAATGGCATCCGCGGTCTCCTTACCGCGGAGCGGCCATTTGGCGGTGACCGCATGGCGGGCGGGGACCGCCGCCCGCCGCGGTCAGAATGACCGCCTATATCTCATTTTGATGTAGTATATACAGAGCCAGCTTCCTACACACCCAAAAACCTGCTCAGGAGAGTGGGCCCCAGACCTCTTCACCATCCCCTCATAGGTACAAAGGTAAAATCTTTGATCCCAAAAAGGCCTGGTGTTTCAACAGCAGACAGAATGGACACCAAACTGGAGACATGGCCTGTCCCAAAAATAATTCTCCTGGTACTGCACCAGCTAGCACTGGTATATCCAGTCTCAAGGTGGGACCTACAGTGTGCTCAGAGCAAATCAGGTTTCACACTGAAGCTATTTTAGTCTCTGAAGGTAGGTTGCCACTCTTGCTGTCGGTCCCCCTAATATGAACAAATACAGACAGCATCCCTTGATTAATGGGACTAGAGTAAAAGCCCTGAGGGATACAGGTGCCAGTGTCACCATGGTGACAGAAATACAGGTTTCCCCAGGACAGTACTTGGCTGGACAAACATATGCAGCTACCAAAGCTGATAATGTAACTAAGGTCCATCCCGTGGCTATGGTGACCTTAGAATGGTGAGGAGTTACTGGCCTGAAACAGTTCTCTTCTGCAATCCTAGTTGAATCTCTGCTAGGGAATGACTTGGAGTCCTCAGCTTGGGCTGAGGTAGAACTCAAAACCCATGCAGCCATGCTGGGAATCCATGAGATGGTGTGTGTAAAGACTAGAGCCAAAGCCAAGCACAGGGTGAAAAAGAAGTGTTGGAGTCTGGAAAAAAGGCCCAACTTTCTCAGAGGAAAGGCAAAAAGACTGGGGGTCCAGCTTCTGTACAGCAAGAAACCCAAGACTCCTCTTTTCAGGAAGAAGTCTTACCAACCCCAGAGGGGAGTGAGCCCATATAACTTGAACTTTACCAGGTTGAGCTCTTTGGCCAAGTGGGACCCTCTAGGGACCAGCTATGTCAAGGACAGAGAATCTGTCCCACTCTTGAAGACCTGCAACAGCAAGCTGCTGCACAGGAACAGGAGGATGTCAGTGGCTCCCACAGGGTCTATTGGGAGGAGGGACTCTTGTACACGGAGGGCAAAGACCCCAAACCTGGTGCCACCAGGCAAGTGGTAGTGCCTCAACAGTTCATGGAATTCATCCTCAGAATAGCTCATGGCATCCCCCTGTTGCGTGGGCTCTCATTATTCTAAATGAGACTACTGGATTTCTAGGTAGCAGGATCTATAACGGTGTGGGGGACTGAGTCTGACCCACGTGTAAAGAACTCTGTCACCCTACATCCGTTTTTTTGCTCCGGCTAACTAGCAGTGCCTCATTTCTCCCATGTGGAAGGAATGATTCGGCAGCCGAGCGCATGACATCTTTGGAACTTCTCAGGGAAGTCGTGGTTACTCAGATCCAAACCAACTCTCTTATTTCCAATATGATCTCATATACAAATGACAAAGACAGTATAAGTTTTATATAATGTTTTTTAATAAAACAACTGTATTTTAGATATTAAGGCGTGAGCCGCAATAACCAGAACGATACAACACAGTAGGATTGTAATAGTCACCAGGAGAGTAAAACATAAGAACAAAGCTATCATATTGTCAAACAGTTTCTACTCTCCCTCTGCTTGTTCTATTTAGAGCACAGCATGTTAAGCTTCTAGCTTGCCTATTAGAATCACTGTGGAGACATCAGCCCTCATACCTGAGCAAAGACCTGTGATCTTGGTTCAGCATCTGCAACGAGGCAGTCAGCGTCTAGTTGTGGTTCCCTGGTCGGAATCTCCCTCTTGCGTGTTTTGGAACAAGGAAGTGATTTTATAACTAACATGTCATCGTGATCACAAAATGTCCCTACACAGGAATGCCAAGTCTAAACTCTTACCACGTCTATCGGCAATGTACCAGACTGTATCCTTGACTGAAGCACAGAGTAAATATGTTATGGAGAACTCCAATGCTGAAGTAGGCAAAACAGTGTGATATGAATAAAAAAACAACACCGTAGAACTGGCTATTTGAAAAATAACCGTACAAAGCCTAATAAAAAGCATGTAGAGCAAAGTGCACAGAGGCTCTAAACTGTCAGCAAATGAATAAAATATATTCAGGGCAAAGTGCACAAAGGCCTAAAGCCTGAAGCTAAAGCGCAATGAAGACGTAAAACTAACCACACTACACCCTCCCCTTGTCGGTAGCAAGTGGTTCCAATAATATAAAAGGATGCCCCAAATATAAACAATACCTAAAACAATTATTTCGACAAGGTGAGAAGACAACAAAGTCATAAATTTAGGTAACATGTGATCATAAAGCCAAATTCAATATAGTGTCAATTTCGTAAAAATCCAATCGTCAGATAGAAGCAATAGAACGCAGGAGTTCCTCTACTTCGATATATGTCAATATCGGAAGATCCACGCCACAAAGTACCATGGAGCAGGTGTGATCCAAAGCCCCAAAACCATTCAGGGTGGCACCCCGTGCAGGGCCTATGAAAGAGACAATACCATCTTCCTCCAGGAAGGGAATCTCATAAACTGCCTCACAAAGAAAGCGCATCCGTAGTGCACAAGTCTGGGAATGAGCCCTAATCGGGAACATCAACAGATCAGCATCGACCATTGGAGGGCGCTGCAAGGAGAGACAGAGAGCCAGTGCATGTTCAAACGAGTACCAAAGGCATCGAAACACGGGTTGCACACAATCCAAAACCGGTCTGAATGACAGAGACCAGTCACACTCCAAATGTCCCAGGAGTGTCGCTCCAAAATGCTGCATCATGCGTTCACGACACAGCTGCGCTGACGGGAGCAGCAATACAAGATCTCGTCGTGACGGGACAGCCATTGCGAAAAAATAGCAACAACAGCAAGACTCCAGCCAATGAAGCCAAAGTAATCGGGAAACCCCCAAAAATGCTTCCGAAAATAGAATGTATAGCCGAAGGTATCAAACCGAATATGGAAGAGAAGGTATGAGCAAAACCAACACCAACGACTTTGAAAAAATGTGCAATACCAGCAGTGCTGGATGCATTAAATGTACGTCCCACAAGTTCACCGAAGTGATTTGGAAAGTTAGTATTCAAAAGGGACTGTATCTCCGCCGATGACCATGCCACCTGAAGTGCGTAGGTCTCGCTAGCAGATGTAAGGGCCACATGTTTTTGAAACAATAAAGCTTTTAGCTGACTCAACTTGTCGAAATCAACCTTGGAAGTAGCAATATGAGGCCAGATGTCCGCTACCTCCCTAAATTGAGTGGGGGGAAACAACACATTCCCGCAGCACGTAACAGCCTTGTTGACAACGACGATGTAAACTATTCCGGCACGCATGCCACAGCAGCGTTCGCTGTTAAGAATAATGTAACTGCCGTTAGAAAGCACCTGGAAAGTGTTTTTAATAACCGGGACTGGAACTCCCTTCAGATAACAAGCTAAGTTAGCAATCGAAGCGTTACACGCCCCGTGCAAGGACAGCTGTTTACAAACCATTGAATGGCTGACAGAAGCTTCGCATTCGCTGCCGCTAAGAAAAACCTCCTTCAAACCATTAACACATCTGTACTGAAAGGGAAGGTCCCACACCTCGTGTATGTAACTGTCTCCCAATAGTTCATATCTACCCACCGGAATGTGCTTCAAACACAAAGTAAATTGCAAAGTGGAGATAGGCAAATTAATAATCCCATGAATCAACCACTCAGCTGACGGAATCTCAGCTACAGTGAAAGGCAGTTTCTCTAATTTCTCAATATTCAACATAACATATGTCGCTTCCTTTTTAGCCATCAGTTGTTGCTGACGAGTCAAATTAAAAGAGATAAAGATCTCTCTGGCACGAACGTGCTGCCATAGAACGCGACCCGCCTTCAAGGTCTGAAGAGTCCAACCCAGCTGCATGATGGACCGCGTCTGACTCTGCCTATGATATAAAGAAGACATGTCCGATTTAATAATGTCAATGGCAGAGGAAACAATGCTGTCAATCGTGTAAACACGGTCAGAAAGGGTATGCATGCCATTATCAACAACAGACAAAGGCCCTCATTCTGACCCTGGCGGTCGGCGGAGAGACGGCGGTCGGACCGCGAACAGACCGGCGGTATTAAAAATGGCATTCTGACCGCGGCGGTCCCCGCCGCGACCGACCGCCACTTCTCCACTCCGACCGCCACGGCGGTCATGACCGCGGGGCTGGAGTTTGCGCACTCCGGCCCGGCGGTCGTCCCAAGACCGCCAAGGGTATTATGACCCTGCCTACCGCCGCGGTTTCTTGCGGGCGGGAACCGCCGTGCGAACCATGGCGGTAAGCACTATCGGGGCCAGGGAATTCCTTCCCTGGCACTGATAGGGGTCTCCCCCACCCCCCACTACCCACCCGAGTCTTCCCCGCACACCCTCCACCCCCCTGCCACCCCCCAGAGGTGGTACGAACCCCCTCCCCACCCCCACCCCGACATGCACATACATGCACCCCGACATGCACACACCCCCAACATGCACATATACACACCCCCTACACACACATACACAACGGGGACACATACCCGCAGACATGCGCACCTGCCGAACAGCACACATTACCCATAGACACAGCAGCACCCCCCGCCCGCATACACGCACTCACACACCCCCTCTACACACTCACACGCACACCCCATGCACGCCCACATCACACAACCCCCCCCCACCCCCTCCCCTCACGGACGGTCAACTTACCTTGTGCGTTGGTCCTCCGGGAGGCGACGGGAGCCATGGGGAGGTGACCGCCAACAGAAGACCGCCAACAGAAGACCGCCACACAGAAATGTGGGTCGTAATTCTGTGGGCGGTGTTCTGCTGGCGTGGCGGTGGAGGTTGACCAGTCTCCACTTTCCCGCCGACCGCCAGTGTGGCTGCTGGCGGTTTTCCGGCGGAACGCTCCCAGCGGTCAGAATGCGCACAGCGGCATACCGCCGCGGTCGGCGGTCTTCACCGCGGCGGTAACTCAGCGGTCTTGCGAAAAGACCGCCAAGGTCAGAATGAGGGCCAAAGTCTGCATCAGGTTTTCCTGATCAATCTGCCTCAACCGGGCTGCAGCCTCTTGTTGTGAAAGCTTCCAAATCTCATTATAAACTTCGTATAAGAACCTTTTCTTCCGTGGTACTTTGAGACCTGACAAAAAATCTTGTAAATCAGTATCATTAGACAGTAACGTGAGATGTGACTTAACTGCATCCAGCGTGGATGACTTCAACCATTGTTGACAAAGCTTCCCCACACTGTATGTAGTTATAATATCAGCATGTTCTGGTGATACGTAACGAGGGTCTGCCCTACTAGTCCTGAACCCCCCCGAAGAGGTGACAAAACGTTGATGACACACATTAGTGTCTACAGGCCATAATAACCACCCGCCTGGATGTAACGATGAAGTGTTAAGCGTACCATTCTGGACCCAATGTGTAAAGTCACTAAAAGTAGCATTTACATAGTGCTGCCAATTTTTTAATTTAGAAGGGACAGGTATACTAGGCAAAGTCAACTCCCTAATTGTCGCTAAGCCCAAACAGCTAGTCTGTTGTACTGTCTCATTGAGGAAAATCATCTGCACAGGGATAATACATGCTCTAAATAACGTGTCCCTGCCTTGCATTTGCCAATTTTTCGAACCCCAAACACTTTTCAAGTCAACAGTTTTAAACCAGTATTCATATCCCTCGACCGAAAGTTTAGATACAAACAAATTGGAATACAGTAATTTAGTATCGGTCAATAACATTTGCTTATTAGAATACGGTGCAACTTTAAAATAGTAGGACTTGGCATTACGTTGATCATGCCCAGAAAAATATGCAAATTTATCATAATACGTTTTCGAACTCCCTTGTGGAGGAGTCGAGCAATGTTCCCATTGCACATAATTAAACATGGGCTTAGGGCTACTAGCTTTATGAATAAAGTGGTGTCCATAATAGTTGTAACAAAACATGTCACCATGATTATCTTTAAACTGGTAAGCATCATCATCGTCATAGACAGTATAATATTGCAAATCCGTTAGCATAGAATCTACTGTCTTCACATCCCAATCATCAGAAACACTGCCAGGTATAACAATATCATTCATTGATAATTTGAGGACATACAGTATTTGAATCAATTCAGTGGGACCATATATATCAAACATTACTTTATCCCACACAATTCCATCCGGAACTGGTATTGCAGAAATGTTTACTGTGGACAAGTCTCTTAGAACTATATGAGACGAAAAATGCGGTTTTAACACAGTCTCCACGTGCTCAATGTCACATCGATCAGGAAGAAACTGACCATGTATTATCAGAAAAAAAGTAACCACAAATCCCAACCATAATAAAAGTGTCATCATGGCCAAAAACAGCCAAAAATAGTTCCAAGGAAAATATGTGCGTTTAAGCCAACCCAGCAGCCGTCGTGGACCATGGACAGAAGACATCGAGGACGAGGAGCCGGACACATCATTATCAGCGTCGTTGAAGCAGCCAGAAGCAGTTCTAGCAAAAGGTGCAACTGTGAACGAAGAAGCAGATGGAGGCTCTCGCCGTGGCACGCTATAAACCACATGTTCAGAAACATCAGTAGAACATACAGCAATTTGATCAAAAGATTCCATATTAATCGCCGTCGGTGGAACAATCGCAAGATCATCATCCACCCTCCCCAAGCTCGGAGAGGAAACAGTGTCGGTGAAAATCACCTGCAGCGGGACTTCCTCCCCAGTAGTGAGAGGGATTCCGGAACTACTGGGTGTCCCTCTTGGTCTGCTGTGCAGAATCGGCCACATGTTGTAACTTGACATTATCAATGGAAACAAAGCGATTTCCTTTGGCCCCTCGCAGCGGCGGTAAAATCACAGTTCTCGTGCCGCTCACCCCCAACACAGGGACAGGTTCTCGATAAGAAGGACCAAATTCTTTTTTAACTGCGACCTTTTCACGCACTAGATCCCCAATCCTGGGTATCCAACCAGTAGGTGTTACTGGCTCATCCTTAATTCCTGAGGAGGCAGCACTGGCAGAAGAGTTATCATCACGGAATTGTTGTAAATCCTGCAAAACAGTGACACGATCATTTATGTCAAAGGGCGTATCTGCCGCCTCCACACCAGGACCATCTAGATCAGGAACATACATTCGTGTTCCAAACAGGCACTCATATGAAGTACGACCCCCCAGTGACCTTCTAGGCAAGTTATTAAGTGCTCTCTGTACTCCATATAGGTGGGCTAGCCAACCACGACCCGTACCTATAACTCTGTCAGTTAAGGACTGCTTTAAATCACGATTTAAACGATCCACGACAGAATTTCCCTCGGGATGAAATGGAGACGAGAATTGGAGTTGGACCCCCAACGAAGCCAGGGTGTCCCTGAATGCCTTAGAGGCAAAAGCAGGGCCCTGGTCCGAATGAAAAGCCGCAACTGCAAATATATCAACAAAGATGCGCAAATCTTTAATAACAGTTCGAGCGTCAGCCGAGCGTTGTGGCCATACCCATACAAATCTGGAGCACAAATCTACAGCAACCAATATATATTTGTATGCACTATCTGGTGTCAGCGGACCACAATGATCCAAGTACACACACTGTAATGGTTTATTTGAAATCAGAAGGGGCATCTGCTGCGGGCGTCTAGCCGACGATGCTTTAATTTGTTGACAAACGTCACAACAAAGGACATATTGCTTCGTCTCTTTATAGAGACCAAGCCACCAGTAACGAGCCTGTAAAAGTGAAATCGTGGCAGCCACCCCAGCATGTGCAGAAGCCACCCCTTCATGTGCTGCATAAATTAATTGAGGTCTCTCAATTTTATTGGGAATTTCACGTACACCAATGCCTGGAATTGTAACAGTAGCATTCAGTGCACCATTCAAGCAGTAACTATATTTTGAAGGAAATCCTTTAGGAAAGGGCGTGCCAGCAGCCGTAGCCTTTATGGCAGCCGAAATTTCTGTGTCTGGTTTGGAACTCGAACGAGTCACTGCGGCCACAGTGGCGACAGCCACTGCCGATTTCGCGGCTTCATCAGCCAAAGTATTCCCAGCAACGTGTATTCCAACGCGCTGGTGTCCAAGTGTATGCACAACATGGACTTTAGGAAGCGTTTCCTTCAGATCCGCAACCTTACCCCACAACATTTTATGTTTAATGGTGTTGCCTTTAGAATCTCTGAACCCATTCATCTTCCAATAGTGTAGATATTCGTTGAAAGACTGCACACAGTAGTAGGAGTCACAGACCAGCAAGGTTAAAATCGCCAGATCCGCGTGCTCCAATGCTAACAATAGAGCTTTGAGCTCAGCCAGCTGTGCCGTGCAATCTCCCAAGGTTTTAGTATAAGTATGTCGGGGGCAGAACACGTCCCCCTCCATAGTGCCGCTCACCACCGCACATGCAGCAGAATACTGTTGTTTAGTCCCAACCGCTGGTTGCGCAGAGCCATCGGTATACATGACCACTTGATATTGGTCAATAGGCAACGTACCAGCAGGAACAGGGTATTCCATTTCATATTGAAGAAATTCTTGAGTCTGCAGTTTAGGGTCAAATACATAATCTACATCAGTGGCTGTCAAAGACGTAGCCCATTGTATCCATCGCGGGTGTAAAGCTTTCGAATTTGGAACACTCGCTTTTGTAACTGCCTCTAAGGCCGGAATTGGGGAAACGACAACAATGCGTTGACCCTGGGCCAGCGGTCTTTCTTTAATAACAGCCATCTGTACTGCAGTGAGAATTTTCTCAGTTTGTGCAAAACGTTGCTCTGCAGCAGAATACAAGTGAGACTTGTATGCAATCGGGACTGTCTCCCCCTCATTAAAGGTGACATAAGTAAACCCAACAGCCCCAGGTATCACCCTGATGACTAAATGTGTCTTATTGTCCTGTGTGTGTAAGTGTTTAACTGCTAAGAGATCACTCTGTAATTCTCGTAGTATGTGTGTATGTTCAATCGTCCAAAATCTACTCGAAAAATTCGGGCGAATCAACTCGTATAAGGGTTTTATACGCGTCGCATAATCAGGAATGTAAGTTCTGCAAAAATTCCAAAACCCCAACAATGACTTGAGCTTCCGAACCGTATTAGGAGGCTGCAATAAAGCACATTTCTCCAAAAAATGTGGCGCTAAGCTCTTGCCCTCACTCGACAACTCATATCCCAGGAAAATGACGCTGAGGAAGGCAATCTTTGATTTCTTAAAATTAAACTTATAGCCAATATCAGCAAACCCCACAACAATGCGCGATACACGCCTTAGATGTTGCAGAATCTCATCATCTGTCAGATATATGTCATCAACATATGATAATGCTTCAGGGTCGAACTCATGCAGCATTTCAGTTACACGAGCCGAAAACAGTCCTGGGCTATTCTTATACCCCTGAGGCAAACGACAACATTTTTTCTGAGAGCCAAACGCACTGAAACAGGTATAGTCCCGACTCTCGGGCGCTATATTCTGGCAGAAAAATCCATTCGAGATATCTAATGTTGTCTTGTATTTTTTACGCACTATATTATTCATAAGCGCTGCGCTGTGTGAATTCTGTATTGCATATGTGCGTGTATGACTATTGAAATGTCGGTAATCCACCGCTATCCTATATGAATGGTCCGGTTTAGCAACCGGAAACAAGGGATTATTCATCGGCGAAACACAGGGCTCAATTACACCCTGATACTCCAATTGTGTAAGAATTTTTCTAACCGATGCCCTTGCTTCAAATTTGATAGGATACTGCGGTTGTGGCTGAGGTTCGCCCTTTATTGGAATTACATGATAAGGTGATTGTCTGTCCCACCCCACATTATTTCTATACAAGGCGGGAGCTTGTGCTAGAGCCCATGATTTACTATAGGACTCCGCTAGTTCTCTCGGAACAAGTGGTGAGAAGGAAGGTGTAATAACCTCCTCCCCAACCGGACAGTCGCGAACAAAGTCAGGTGGCCAATCTTGTTCGGCCAGCAGAACATCATATGATTTTACCACATGGTCCCAAAAAATGGCGTTTACAATACGGTCAATGTCCCCTTCCAATCGTAGAGTCACTTCATATACTCTATCAGGATCAGAGACTCGCATATCCGCCGTCTCGACTTGTATGAAGTCATCAGTTGCTTTCACCTCCAGATGCTCTAGAAGACTCCGGCGAACTATTGTGACCTCTGCCGCGCTGTCTAACAGTGCTAACGCCCACATCTTCTTTGTCAAGAGAACTCTCTTCTTGAGCGGCATGTCTAACTGAGACTGCTGCCACTTTCTTCTTTTTAAATTGCTGTTTTTGTTGCAGCGGTTTCTCTTCTTGTTTAATAGAAACCTCCGCTGAGCGTTGTGAATCCTGTCTCGGTTTCACGTACTCCGTCCTCCGCTCTGACCGCCCACCTCTCTCACTTCTCTTTTCCGAGGAGTCCTGAAAGGAACAAGATTGGCGTGTATCAGTATATTGATATCTATCAGGCGTCTTCAAAGTATCCCTACAGTATTCCTGAGATTATACTTATTCTGTGGGGTCTCCGGTTGCGGAGACTGCCCACCATCTTTCTTAGGTGTTTGCTGTTTCTTTTCCCAGCGTTTTTTCGAACCCTCAGGTTGTTGCTGTTTAGCATTTTCTTTATTATTTTTACCCTGTAACTGGGGCTTTTGCGGTCTAGCCCCTAGGCTATCACAACCAATACTAGAATATGTTTCCGCTATTATTCTCGGAAGCTCCCGCTCCTGATTAAGCAGCGGAACATCCCGAAGACGCATTTGCACTGCTACTGCTACTGCCTCTCCTTTGAGATTACTCAAAATAATAGAAGAAACTGTGGCAAAATTGCCCAGTAACTGCATGCCCAAATCCAAGGCAGGGGCAGCCCCATATTCATCTTGAATCTGTTTAAGCACGTCCGGTAAATTAGCTAATGTCGGTGTACCGTGTGCCGTAGTGTAGAGCGCGGCAAACACCGTGCCCCAGGTATTACAAAGGTCCACCGGAGGAACCATCCCATACGGCAAACACATCGTCAAAATTCTATGTTTATCCTGAGGTCCCGTATGGGGAAATACTGCTTCCAGCGTATTAATTTTTTGCGCCAGCCAAAATGGAGTCTCCTCTCGTTTAGCCGGTACCTTACCCATAACTGAGTGTACAGTGGCCGGATTAATACCCGGAACCACTGCCTGTGGGTGCGCTGGAGCAGCACGCGCTGCATTCGTATTTAGTGTCTGCATTACAAACTGAACTAATCGTCTATATGTAGCCGTTAATTCTGTATATAAACGACGAACTTCAACCACTGCCAATTGAGCAACCGCAGGATGAGGTGTATATGTAGCCAATAAAGGCCAGGTAGGACCATCATTACTCAGCGGACCTAACCTAACTTGTGCTACTGTGTGTGGGAGGGCGCCATCAAGCCAATTATGGTGTTCTTGATAAGATAGAGGTATTTCTAAATAAGCGTAAGCCCTGTATTGTCCAGGGACATTCGCAACAGTGTATTCGTGAAAAGTATTTGTTCCCACATCCACTGCTGGAAATCCGACCCAAGAATAAAAAAGTTCCGTTCTATAGGCTGCATGGGCGTCCACCACAAAAGTGACTGGACCCCCCTGGACTGTCAGTCCATGTGTCAACAGATGTCCCGTGAGCGGATGACGCATATTAATTGCTATATTCACTACATTAGGATTCGCCATTTTATAAAAAATAGCTTCAGGTCAGAGAAGGCACACCAATATCGGGGTTTTTCCTTTCAAAGTTCAAGCTTGAACAACCAACCACTAAGCAACAGGAAGCACCTATGCCGTGGCGGCGGAAACCCTCAGCCCCACGGACGTCTCCGTATACGGAACCGAGGAGTCAAAATATATATGAGACCAAGAGAGTCAGTCGGACCTAATCATTAGAGCCAGACCAAACGTTGGCGGCGCCATGTCGCGTGGGCTCTCATTATTCTAAATGAGACTACTGGATTTCTAGGTAGCAGGATCTATAACGGTGTGGGGGACTGAGCCTGACCCACGTGTAAAGAACTCTGTCACCCTAAATCCGTTTTTTTGCTCCGGCTAACTAGCAGTGCCTCATTTCTCCCATGTGGAAGGAATGATTCGGCAGCCGAGCGCATGACATCTTTGGAACTTCTCAGGGAAGTCGTGGTTACTCAGATCCAAACCAACTCTCTTATTTCCAATATGATCTCATATACAAATGACAAAGACAGTATAAGTTTTATATAATGTTTTTTAATAAAACAACTGTAGTTTAGATATTAAGGCGTGAGCCGCAATAACCAGAATGATACAACACAGTAGGATTGTAATAGTCACCAGGAGAGTAAAACATAAGAACAAAGCTATCATATTGTCAAACAGTTTCTACTCTCCCTCTGCTTGTTCTATTTAGAGCACAGCATGTTAAGCTTCTAGCTTGCCTATTAGAATCACTGTGGAGACATCAACCCTCATACCTGAGCAAAGACCTGTGATCTTGGTTCAGCATCTGCAACGAGGCAGTCAGCGTCTAGTTGTGGTTCCCTGGTCGGAATCTCCCTCTTGCGTGTTTTGGGACAAGGAAGTGTTTTTATAACTAACATGTCATCGTGATCACAAAATGTCCCTACACAGGAATGCCCTGCACCAAAGAACTAGCTGTGCCATAAGGGTTCTTACCCCTTGTAACCTCAACACTCCAAGGGTACCCACCAGACTTACCTTTAAGTCTGCTTGTGCAGTGCTTTTCCAAGTGGTCCCCCGCAATGGCCTGGCACCAGCTCCAATGACTTTCTACAGCTCCTCCCGCCGGAACCGGGAGACACCTGAACTTCTCAAGTTGGTCCAGGGTGCCCACTGATAACCTCAACATACCTGCAAAAGGAGACATTGGTAAACACATTGCCTGATTTTATGTGAATTTTCAAAGTATTTTCTCCATTGATTTTTATGATGTGTATTTACTCACAAAAATGCTAACTTTAGTAAAAGTTCAAAAATTCATACTTTGAAAAGTAGCTACCCGATTTTGATGATCTTGGTCCTAAAAGTTCTATAAAAATCTGAAATATTTTTTTTAATTGGTCTCGAGTTCTTCTTTTGAGTGTGTCGTCTTATTTATTGATACTGTGGGTACAACAAATGCTTTGTACTTCTCCAAGATTAGCCCAACTGCTCTACCAAGCTACCACAAACATCAGAGCATTAGGTGGTCTAGTTTTTACCTCTGTAAACCAACGTGTGGTTGCCTGGATGTGGTTGCCTGGACTCCCTGCACAGTGTGCCTGGTTTTGCACGCTGCATAGAGGGCCAGCCTCCTACAGCGGTAACAAGGGCCCTGTGGCCAGGGAGGGTGTATTTTGTCACCCTAATGGACCCTCACCAAACACATGCACACTGCCATTGCACATTATGTGTGTGGGTATGGAGAGAAAGGTAAAGTCGACATTGCATCCCTCTCAGGGTGCCATGCCCACAAACCACTGCCTGTGAAAAAGGTAAGTCACCCCTCCAGCAGGCCTTACAGCCCTAAGGCAGGGTGCACTATACCACCGGTGAGGGCATAGCTGCATCAGCAATATGCCTCTACAGCTTCTAAGTCCATTCTTAGACATTGTAAGTGCAGTGTGGCCATATTGAGTACACAGTCTACGAACTCCACAGCTCCATGGCGGCTTCACTGAAGACTGGGAAGTTTGGTATGCCAGTGTTGGATTTATTGAAACATGCACACAGAGGGCATCTGCCCCCTGTATTTTACCCAACCCTCTAGTGTAGGGCTGACTGGTCTGTGCCAGCCTGCCACTAACATGCACTTTTCTGACCCCATGGGGTGAGAGCCTTTGTGCTCTTCGGGATAAGGAACAAAGCCTACTCTGGGTGGAGGTGCTTCACATCTCCCCTCTGCAGGAACTGCAACACTTGGCGGTAAGCCTCAAAGACTCCTGCCACGGGTGTCAATGCCCTAGGGCACTCCAGATAGTCGAGGTGCCCCCCCAGACCAGGCCCCATTTTTGGCAGCAGGTCCATGGGAAAATTTGTAAACACCAGGGGATGTACCCACCCCAGCATGGACCAGAGCTGATGTGACCCCCTCATGACAGAATCCTCCATCTTGTTTTGGAGGATGTTAGCCTATAGGGTTAGTAATGTGCCCCCTTCCCCAAAGGGAGTGGGCACTGGAAGGGTGTAGCCACCCTCGGGGATAATAGCCATTGTCTACTGCCCTCTTACCCCTGTAATGCCCCTAAATCTAGCCTTTATGGGCACCCCTGAACCTTGCACTTCAGATTCCTGGTGATCTAACAAGAAGAGGACTGGAGAGCCGCACCAGCAGAGAAGACTCCAGACAACAACTGACTTGGCCCCAGGCCTACTGGCCTGTCTGCAGCTTCAAAGACGCCAGCTACGAGAAGACTACTTGTCCTGCAGGACCTAGCAACCTCTACCAACCCCCAGAGGACTGCCTGCCTACCCAAAGGATCTCCAGAGGACAGCGACCCTGTCCACAAGAAACATCCTGGAAGGAATCCAGAACCGCCCCGTATCTGTGAGTCCTGCCTACACTGCACCTGACGCCCACAGCCCAAGCCCAGGTGGCCCATCGGACCAGAGAGAGTCCCCAGGCAATTCTGACCTTGAGTCCACCCTGGGTTGACCCCTCCTGACCAACACGATGATGCTTGCAGCCTAAATCCAGAGGACCACCCTGACCGCAACTGGATCTGGTGAAGATTTCCCAATGCCTAAAGGTATCCCTGCACCCGCAGCCCCCTGGCCTTGGGGAAACCAACCCATGGTCCAGCAATGTCCAGTAGGCTCTCTATGTACCTGTCTAGCAGTTGGTTTTCTTCAGTTGAATCCCTGGACCAAGCCTGCAGCATCTTTGTGACAACCGGGGTTCCCTTACTGGAAAGCATTGGGCGCCTGATGCTGTGTTTGCACCATGCACCCAGCCGCCCCTCTGCCATTGAGGGGATGCGTTTTATGCTGACCTGTGCCCCCTGCTGCTGATCTAAACGCCCAGGTCTGTGCCCTGAAGTCACAGTACTTATCTGCCAGATGTTTCTTTCTAATCGTCCCCTGTCTCCATTGGATTCCACTGGACGACCAACATTAACTTTGTCCTCTGGACCCGGCCGGCACGTGTTGCTGGTGGTACACCCTTGGTGTCTTCCTAAACTTTGTCCTGTGGACACCCTAATTCCCGAAGACTGGGATTGTAAGTCAACTATTTACATGTGATTTATGTGGTACTTTTCCTCCCGTAAGACTCCATTGCTTTCTACGAGAAATTGCAGTGTGCACTTTTGCAAATGAAAAGTCTTACTTACCTGTAAACTGTTTTATCTGTGAATTCTAAACAAAGTGCATTTGATACATAAAGGTGATACACCCTTGAAACTGTACTTACCTGCAACAAATATCCTTTTGGTTCTAGAAATAAAGTAATAAAATATTTTTTTGATACATAAAAACATTGGCCTGGTGTTAGCCACTGAGTGTGTGCCTCATTTCTTGACAGTGTGTGAACAACAAATGCTTAGCACTACTCTCTGATAAGCCCAACTGATTGATCACACTACCAAAAAAGAGAGCATTAGTATAATCTACTTTAGGCTCTGTAAAGCCTCTGGGGATCCACTGGACTCTGTGCACACTATACCTTACTTTGGTATAGCACATACAGAGCCAGCTTCCTACACCCTGCTACTGAACATTCTATCTTACATAAATCGCAAAACGTTGGGGTGCAATGTGCAACCACGTTTTTGCAACCAGTCGTGTCATACATGAGGCACTTAGTTAAGTTGTGCCTTCCTGTGATTATAATCAACTGGAAGCATCTCATCATAAAAATGAAATCTAGAGGACCAGTTCTAAGCCTACGCATAGATTTACTCTTATTTTGTTAGATATTTGCAAAATTCCAAACGGTCTCTCTGACATCTACAAGGGTCACTCATTTGTGCTTTTAAGTCACAAACCTCCAAGTACTAACCCTTAATGGTTTCGAAAGCAGTATTAAATTCTGCAGCTCGATTTCTCACAAAACCAAAGAAATCTGACCACATCATTCCTGCCCTCTCATCTACCAATTGAGGCTTGCTGCCATTACAAAACAGATGCCTTACATTTATGCTAGGTGTGGTTCTTTGCCTTCTTGAGAGATGATAAAGATTGTTTGCAACAATTCCTACTCTCATGTGTATATTCAGCTTTGATTTCAATCTGGCAGTATTATTTTTGACCTTTCTATGTTGAGATGCATTCATCTTCTCTGTCTATTCAGGTGCATCTTCTGCTGTGAATCAGATATGTGCAGGTACACCATCATAGTTACCGTAACACTGCAAAACCAAACAAGCATCTTCCAAACCTGAGTATAGTCACAAAAACAATGGGTTTAGCACTTCATGATTAGTGTTACTACATACCAATGTGTAGTGAATGATTTCACTTCTCCCACTGCCAGCTCTACAACCGTCACCACTTTGCAGGACCTCTGCAGCCAACTCTTCCTTTACTTTAGCAACAAGATCAGCAACAGCTACAACAACTTCGACCCCCAGCTGGACCCATCCACCCTATCAGCCATCCTGCCCATTAGGATGAGCCAGTGCGACTCTACTGTGGTCACTTGGCACACTTTCACTACAGCAGAAACTGCCGCCGCCATGCACTTCATCCACAAATGAGCACCATCAGACCACTGCCCACACTTCATTTTCTCTAAAGGATTAGATTCCAACAGCACAACTCTTACCAAGGTACTCTTCAACTCCATCAATACAGTCAGCTTCCTGGGTTCCTGGAAGCATGCCACAGTACTCTCCCTTCTGAAGAAACCCTCAGTAGACCTGAAGACACAGGTGAACTGCTGGCCAATCTTCTTTCTCTGCTACCATGCAAAAATCATGGTGAAAATCATCAAGAAAAGACTAGTTGGCCACCTAAACAACAAGCACATCCTCGACCCCACCCAATCCAGCTTCAGGCCTTACAGAAGTATCAAGACTGCCCTCATTGCCACTTCAGATGACATCTGGCTGAACATGGACAAACAAGACATCACATCCTTCATCTGACTCTTTTGAGACTGTCACCCACGCCATTCACATTCAAAGTATCCGTGAAGCAGGCATAAATGGACATAGTATCCGCTGATTGCACCTTTTTCACCAGTTACACCCAGTCAGTCAGCATGGTTACCTACACCTCGAACACTGTAAGCCACATCTGCAGAGTGCCCCAAGGAACATCTCTCAGCCCCACACTGCTTAACGACTACAGGGTGGTGAACAACTAACCCTAGATGACCAGCCAAGTCAATGCAGTAGCCTACTCATATTTCCACACCTTCAAGCTCCTCAAAAATATCTTCAAGTGGGTCCCAATTAACACCTGCAGAACTGTCACGCAGGCTACCACATCACCATCAAACTAGATCATGGCAACAGTCTTTATGTCAGGATCACTGCCCAAATGACCAAAAGACCATACAAAATGCAGTGTTCAGACTCCTATCCCACACACACATCACCTCATAACTTAGAGACTGCCACTGGCTCCCCATTACAAAATGTGCACTCTTCAAGTTCCTCACACACACATGCAAAGCCATGTACAGTCTGGGACCAACCTACCTCAACAGTTGCATCAGAAACCTCAGATCAGCCAGCTTCCTGCTCACCCACATCCCCCGGATCTGCAGAGCCAGAGATGCCGTTCAGGCCTTCTCAAACCTCTCACCCAGAAACTGGAATGACCTTGCCCTGTACCATCAGAGTCGCCTCCTCAGGCCTTGAGTTCCACAAGAAACTGAAGACATGGCTCAGCCATCACAGTCCACTCATCCCACTTAAGTTAAGATACTTTCTTGGGTGAGATGCGTGCTTTACAAATTAGCACAGCAAAACACAACACAACAATTGTCTGACAATAATAGCAAGTCCTAAATATCAGTTACAAAAATATCATCCTATTGGAGTTAATAGAAAATCTGCACTCATATTTGTGTAAACAATATTTAAGACAGGTTATATCTATTGAGTGACATGTTCGCTAATGATATTATAGCACTGTAATATTATGGAGGTGAATAGTGGTGAATGAAAAGGGGATGATCAAATTGAAATTCGAAGTCAAGCAAAGTTTTTGTTTACTTTTGAGATTGTATTGTTCAATTAATATCTCCTCATTTCTATACAGACTTTATATAATTCACTTTTTAGAGTACTGTTGTTTCCTTTCTTTAGCAGGGCGATATGTTGCTTTAGAGATGGGACCCTCCCTTCCACTAAGAAATTTCGGAAGAATTCAGATAAGTATAAGTAAATCATATGAAAATAAAGCCACCCTTTTAAGCTTTTTCTCTGGACTATCTCTTTATGGCTTCCAGTCTTCTTTAATCTCGTATATTTCTTCTTCATTCGAGTTCGCTTTACTCATGCTTTTATTTTTTAGAACAAACTTTTTCCATTCATTGGAAAGTTAGACCATCTAGGAGCACTTTTGATCTCTATAACAATTCCTCTTTTCTTTCTTAAGTGAAAATGTCTCTTTCCAGGTAATCACTAGTTCGACTCCACTCTCCCCTAACCACTAGTTCAGCGCCACTCTCCCCCCTCTCCTGTAGTCTATCTTTCCTTTCTGTTCCACCGTCTGTTGATCCATCTTTCATTTCGGGTTTTAAATCAAGCCTACTAGACAGCACATGCGCTGTCTGTTACAAGGCATGTTGTGACTTGCTAAGAACATAGGCTTGGAGTCCTTTCATTGCTTACCATTGGTTGGCTTTCCTGTGAATCTCATTTGCCTGCTTCTTCTTCATGTCTGAGTGTGTCAATCTTGCGTTTGCCCATCCCACAGAGCATTGTCTCTTTACCATCTCTTTGATAAGCTGGCATCTCTGCTTCCTTCCTTTTGGTTTTCAAGCACTACTTTTTTTTCTGATAGCACTCTATGAGAGTGCATGTGTTTTTGAGCTGTCCTCCTTGTGTACTTCTCTTCCTACACTTGTGTTGCTCTCTGTTGCCCAAGCTCTTATCCCTGCTCTCTCACTGTTGCGTCTGCCATGTGATTCTCCCCATTGTCTCCCTGCACCTTCAATATTGCTTTCCCTGCACCATCCTTCTCTCTCCCCGTTGTTTCTTCTCCCCACCAGCACCCTCTGTGTTGCTTTGCCCCAACCCCCATGTTGCATCTCTGTCACTCCGCTATGTTACTTTTGCTGTGCAGAGCTAAAAACCATTGGAACGAGCCCTCATGGCTTTGCCAATACTTGCATCTTTTGCTTTCTTCCTTACATGGTGGTGAGCTATGCAGCTCCTCATTGGTTATTATTGGGCCCTATGGGGTACAGTGGCCAATGGTGATGTATGTCTGCGGTGACGGTATGCACCGCCGCGGACGTGACTGCCATTTTCTATCTGTTCACTCACTTGCTACCTGACCTTCAACAGGGGAGGACCTACACTGCATGTGCTGCTGTGACCTGTGTCTGGAACCTACCATGGCCCGTGTGACTAGGGAAAGGGCCCCTGCCTTCACCTCGGCGGAGTTGGAGCGACTGGTGGATGGGGTCCTACCCCAGTACAGACTGCAGTATGGGCGTCCAGTCAAACAAGTGAGTACACTGTGAGCGCGATGCATGGGGCATGAATGCATAGAGTGGTGTGTGTGAAGGCCTCGTGTAGGGGTGGTTGGTGGATGGGCCCTGGGCAGCGTGCAGCATGTATGCTAGGCCATGTCTGTGCATACGGGGATGGGAGGGCTATGGTGGGCCATGAGTGTAACAGGCAGGACGGTCTAAACAATATCTTTCCCTGTGTATATTTCCTCTGAAGGTCAGCACCCTTCAAAAGAAGGGTATATGGCGTGCCATCGCCAAGGACGTGCGGACCCTGGGGGTCTACGGCAGGCGGACCACCCACTGTCGGAAATGGTGGGATGACCTGTAACGCTGGGCAGAGAAAATGGCGGAGGCCCAGCTGGGGGTGGCCTCCCAACAAGGAAGGGGTGCCCGTCGAACCCTGACCCCCCTGATGGACCGCATACTGGTGGTGGCCTATCCGGAGCTGGATGGGCGCTTGGGGGCATCACAGCAACAACAAGGAGGTGAGTACAGTGCCCATCATTACTACTTACGCCTGGTGGGGTGGTATCCGGGTGGGGGAAGTGTGCCTGTGGGTGCCCCTAGGCCAGGGCTGACATTGCAGCGTAGGTCCCATGTTGGGCAGGGTTCTGATGTGATATTCCTCCAACCTAGCTAGTAGGCATCCACTACTGGGCAGGGGTGTGTGGGTCCCAGGTATGCTGCAGTGGGCGGTATGTGTCCCTCCCCATGCCCTGGTGACTAACATTGTTCATGGTAGTGCCATGCATAGTGCGTAGGGCTGTTCCCTGTGTGTGAGGGTTCTGTGTACACCAACTGTAGTGTTGGTGCAGCCATTGACCAAGTGTATCCTTTGTCTCTCTCCCCCCCTGTCTTGTTTTGTCACCCTGTCCTTATGTGCATTAGCATCATCTGGCGGAGGAGCAGAGGCACCGGTGACGGAGGGAGATGCATCCCACAGGACCCAGGAGGCAGAGTCCACCGACAGTGAGGGCACCAGTGGGATGGAGGGCGAGGGGAGAACCATGGCGCAGACTGGAGGGGACAGTTCGGACACGGATACCTCCTCCTATGGAAGCTCCCTGGTGGTGGCGGACACCTCTGTGCCCACCCCGTCTACAGGTACAGCCACCACCCCCGTACCAGCACCGCCCTCCCAGCAGCCCGTCAGCGAGTAGCCCATGTCCGCTCACCCAGGAGGGTGGGCATCTCCTTCAACCCAGGCACCTCAGGCCCTGCCCCAGTTAGCCCTGCTGCCCTGAGTGAGGAGGCTATTGACCTCCTGCGATCGATCTCTGTTGGGCAGTCAACCATTGTGAATGCCATCCAGGGGCTGGCAGCCCAAATGCCACAGTCCACTGCATTTCTTTAGGGCATTCACACTGGCTTGGCGGCCCAACAGAGATCAATCCAGGCTCTGGCCTCCTCTCTGATGGCAGCCATTGTCCCTGTTTCCACCCTCCAACCTCCTCTACCCAATCCCATTCCCCTCAACCCCAACCTATCCCAAGCACATAGGCAGACGAGCATGCACACAGGACAACACACAAGAGTGGCACAGGCAAACACAGGCACCACACATCATCCCACAGGCACTCACACAAACACCATCCAGATGCAGACATACCAACATCCACTGCCTCCACTGTGGCCCCCTCCGCCTCGTCCTCCACCTACCTCCCAGTTGCGTCTACACTCACACCTGCATGCACTACATCCTTATTCACTACCGCCATCACCAGCACACCTATCAGAACACACACCTCACTTGCAGTCACCACCCATGCACACGTCCCCTGTGTCCTCTCCCATTGTGTCTGTGTCCCCTCCTCCCAAAGTACACAAACACAAACACTCAGACATCCAACAGCCATCCACCTCACAACAGCATCCAGCCGATGCACCTGCACCCAAACACAGCAGACAGACACCTTCTACAACCACTCCCTCTTCCTCCACTCTCAGACCTTCTCCCTCTTCCAGCCCCAATGTCCCTAAGAAGCTTTTTCCTCTCCACCATTGACCTCTTCCCTGCCACTACCCTCGTCCTTCACATCTGGCCAGGGTGTGTAAAACCCAGGCAAGCACCTCAGCCACCTAGTCCACGGGCCCAGTGGTGTCCACAGCAACTCGTGGTGGGAAGGGATCCCGGGCACCAGGCAGCCACACGGAAATAGTGCCTGCTCCAAGTGCTGCCAGGAAGGTCAAGGTGCCACCCCCAGCTGCTACAGTAAAGGAAAAGGTGCCACCCCCAGCTGCTGCCAAGAGGGGCAAGGAGCCATCCCCAGCTGCTGCCAAGAGGAGCAAGGAGCCATCCCCAGCTGCTGCCAGGAAGGGCAAGGGGCCTGCACCCGCAGGCAGAAAGGACAAGGGGCCTGGTGCTGGGACTCAGTCGGAGCCCCCCCACCAACCATGTTGGTGCAGCCGTCTGAGGCTGCAGGGGATGGGCAAGAGCTTCCCCCCACAACCACCACCAGCAGAACCAGCACCACCACCATCAGTGGGCAGCCAACCGAGGCTGCAGGGGATGGGCAGGAGCTTCCCCCCACAACCACCACCAACAGCAGCAGCACCCACACCACCACCAGCAGTGGGCAGCCATCCGAGGCTGCAGGGGATTGGCAGGAGCTTCCCCCCACAACCACCACCAGCAGCAGCAGCACCAGCACCACCACCAGCAGTGGGCAGCCATACGAGGCTGCAGGGGATGGGCAGGAGCTTCCCCCCACCACCAGTGGCAACATCACCATCACCACCACTGAGCAGCCGTCACCTCCGGCAGACAATGTGTAGTCCTGCGTCCCATGGGCTGTTGTGCAGGCTGCTCCTGCAAATCCTGTGGGATTGACACCCACCTGAGAGACTGTGACCTTGCACTCCCCAAGACCTGCATCACAGGGCACGATGCCCCCTCCAGAACCAGTGGAAAAGCCATCCACTCACCCCATCCTCCCCAGGATGAGATCACAGGGCAGGATGCCCCCTCCAGAACCAGTTGAGAAGCCATCCACTCACCCCATCCTCCCCAGGATGAAGATCACAGAGCAGGATGCCCCCTCCAGAACCAGTGGAGAAGCCATCCATTCACCCCATCCTTCCCAGGATGAAGAGCACAGGGCACGATGCCCCTCCAGAACCCGTGGAGAAGCCATCCACTCACCCCATCCTCCCCAGGATGAAGAGCACAGGGCATGTTGCCCCTTCCAGAGTATGTGGGCAAGTCACCCACTTGAGAGACTGTGGCCTTGCACTCCCCAGGGCCAAGCACAGGGCATGTTGCCCCCTCCAGTGCCAGTGGTGTTGTTCCATCTGCAGGCTGAGGCGCCCCCCGTTCCCCATCCCCCTTAGGTGCCAGCCTATTTTCGAACTAATGCCCCTCCATTGTTCTCTTCGTGTTGTTGCAGGAGTCAAGTGGGGCCTTGGACTTTGTGATGTGGCCCTATGGCCCACGAACATTGAGGACTGGGCAGTGTCCCTTGATTTGTAAATATGTATATACTTTTAGATTGGATATATGTATTACTACTTTATTTATTTTATTACACTCACTTTTAACTATTCGTATTGTCTTTGCATTTGTCCAGAGGGGTACGGGGTAAATATGTTGTATTACTGCAGCTGACTGTGTGTATTGTGTTGGGGGTGGGGATGTGTATTGTGCGTGTGTGTATCACTCTCTTTTTCCTCCCCCCCCCCTGTGTGCTAGGCGGCTGTAATCACCGTGGTCGTCTTCGCCATTGTTGGTGTTTGTGGTGGAGCAGGACGTAGAACAGCATTGGGAATATATGCAGTTCGGGCTCCATGGCGGTGTGGTTCTTCCCTGAGTCTCCACAGGTGAGTCGTTTCCCTTCTGTGCAGTGTTTCCGCCAAGCTTTTGATGTTGTTGGTACTGCCCCGGAAAGGGTGGAGGATTACAGGGTCCTAATACGTTGGGCGGAACATTGACTTCCGCCGTGGTGCCTGTTGTTTCCGCCCTGGCGGTCAGTGTGTTAAAGTGGCTGACTGTCTGAGCTCTTTCCCCCATGGTCATAATTTGACGGTATTTACCGCTGTCACGTCGGCTCTCATTATCCTAATGAGACTACTGGATTTTTGGGCGGCAAGATCGTTCACAGTGTGGGGGACTAAGTCTGACCCACGGTGAAGGACCCTTGTCACCCCAAACCCGGTTTTTGCTCCGGCTAACTAGCAGTGCCTCAACTCTCCCGAAGGGAAGAGACAATTGGGCAGCCGAGCGCATGACATCTTAGTACTTCCCAGGGAAGTCGTGGTCACTCAGGTCACAACCGGTTCTCTCGTACACAGTGCGGTCTTATATATAAATCACAAAGGCAGTTTAAGTTTTAAAGATTGGTTTAATAAAACGACTGCATTTTAGATAACAAAGCGTGAGCTGCAATAACCAGAACTATACAATACAGTAGGATTGAAATAGTAACGAGGAGAGTGAAGCACAAGAATAAGGCTATCATAGTGCAACTAGATTATGTTCTCTCTAAGTTATATGTTGAGCACAGCCTGTGAAGCTCTAAGCCTGCCTTTCAGGTTCCCCCGGGAGGACATCAACCCTCATACCTGAGCAAAGGCCTGTACTCTGCATCAGCATCTGCAACGGGGCAGTCAGCATCTAGTTGTAGGTTCTTGGTCGGAATCTCCCTCTTACGTGTACTAGGACTAGAAAGTGTTTTTATAACTAACAGGCCGATGTTCTAAGAAACGTCCCTACGTAAGGATGTGTACTTTCTACGAACCCCAAAGACTAAACTTCTACCACGTCTATCGGCAATGTACCAGACTGTATCCTTGACTGAAGCACAGAGCGAGCAAGAATGTATTGTTTGAGAACACAGTGCTGAAGTAAGCTAAACAGTGTGATAGAATTAAATAAAAACAAGACCGTGAAACTGGTTATTGTAAAATAACAGTGCGAGGTTGAATAAAATGCATCTAGGGCAAAGTGCACAGAGGCCCAACACGTTAAGCAAAAGTGCATAAAGCTACTTTAAAAAAGCACCAACGGCACCGAAACACGGGCTGTACACAATCCAAAACTGAATGACAGAGACGAGTCACACTCCAAATATTCCAGGAGTCTTGCTCCAAAGTGCTGCATCATGCGTTCACGACACAGCTGCGCTGATGGCAGCGCCCTCATTTGTCCTTGTTGCGGCGGGACAGCCATTGCGGAAAAACAACAGCAACAGTAAAATGCCGGCTAATAAAGCCAAAGTTATCGGAAATCCCCCAGAAATGCTTCCGAAAATTGAATGAATAGCCGAAGGTATTAAACCGAATATGGAAGAGAAGGTGTGAACGAAACCAACACCAACGGCTTTGAAAAATCCAGCTGTGCTGGATGCATTAAATATACGTCCCACGAGTTCACCAAAGTGGCTCAGAAAGTTGGTATTTAACAGGGACTGGATTTCCGCTGATGACCTTGCCTCCTGAAGTGCGTAGGTCTCGCGTGCAGATGTAAGGGCCACATGCTTCTGAAACAATAAAGCCTTTAGTCTACTTAACTTGTCGAAATTCACCTTGGAAGTAGCAATGTGAGGCCAGATATCCTCTACCTCCCTCAATTTAGTGGGGGGAAACAACAACTCCTGCAGCAAGTGACGACCTTAGTGACCGAAACAACGTAAACTATTCCGGCCCGCATGCCACAACAGTCTTCACTATTGAGGAGGACATAGCTGCCGTTTGAAAGCACCTGGAACGTGCGTTTAATCAAGGGGACCGGAACTCCCTTCAGATAGCAAGCCAAGTTCGCTACCGAGGCATTACACGCCCCATGCAAGGACAGCTGCTTACAAATCATCGAATGGCTGACTGAAGTCTCGCATTCACTACCGCTAACAAAGACTTCTTTCATGCCACTGAGGCATTTGTACAAGAAGGTAAGCTCCCACACCTCATGGATGTAACTATCTCCCAACTTTTCATATCTGCCTACCGGAACATGTTTCAAACAAGAAGTGAATTGTAATGTAGAAATAGGCAGATTAATAACCCTGTGTATCAACGACTCTGCAGAGGGAATCTCGGCCACGGTGAAAGGCAATCTTTCTAACTTTTCAATGTTGAGCATGACATAAGTCGCCTCCTTCTTAGCCATTAGTTGTTATTGTCGTGTTAAATTAAAGGAAAAAAATATTTCCCTGGCACTGATGTGCTGCCATGGAACGCGACCCGCCTTCAATGTCTGAAGTGTCCAACCCAACTGCATAATGGACCTGGTCTGACTCTGTCCATGATATAAAGAAGACATATCAGATCGTATAATGTCTATAGCAGAGGAAACAATGTTGTTAATTGTATATATCCGGTCGGACAAGGTGTGAATTCCATTATCCACAACAGCTAATGCTTTTTTCAGATTTTCCTGATCTATCTGCCTTAACCGGGCCGCAGCCTCATGTTGGGAAAGTTTCCATATTTCATTGTATACTTCATACAAGAAACGCTTCCTACATGGCATCTTCGGGCCTGACAAAAAATCTTGTAAGTCAGTGTCATTAGACAGGAGAGTGAGATGTGTCTTAACTGCATCTAGCGAGGATGATTTTAACCATTGCCGGCACAGTTTTCCCACACTATGGGGGTCATTCCGACCCCAGCGGGCGGCGGGTGCCGCCCAAACACTGCCCGCGGTCAAATGACCACGGGGACCATTCTTAATGGGGCCCTGTTAGGGGGCTGAGCTGTAGAAACTTTAATTTGTTGACAGATATCACAACAAAGGATGTACTGCTTAGTCTCTTTATAGAGACCAGGCCACCAGTAACGGGCCTGCAATAACGATATTGTAGCTGCCACGCCAGCATGTGCAGATGCCACTCCCTCATGCGCTGCTTTAATCAATTGTGGTCTTACATCTTTATTGGGGATGTCGCGTACGCCTACGCTAGGATTTTTAACTTCAGCGTTCAGCATACTTCCAATGAAGTATTGATATTTATTTGGAAATCCTTTTGGATAAGGAGTGCCCTCAACCGTAGCTTTTATGGCAGCCATAATCTCTGTGTCTGGTTTGGAACTCGAACGAGTCACTGCAGCTACAGTGGCAACTGCCACTGCCGATTTTGCGGCCTCATCAGCCAAAGTATTTCCAGCAACGTGTATTCCAACGCGCTGGTTTCCAAGTGTATGCACAACATGGACTTTGGGTAGCGTCTCTTTCAGGTCTGCTACCTTCCCCCACAGTAGTCTGTGTTTTATGGTGTTGCCTTTTGAATCTCTGAACCCATTCAAGCACCAGTAATGTAGATATTCATTAAAAGACTGGACGCAATAATACGAATCACAAACAATCAGTGTGAACTGTGTCGGATCCGTATGTTCTAGTGCCATCAGTAGAGCCTTTAGCTCAGACAATTGTGCCGTACAATCCCCTAAAGTTTGCGTATAGGTATGTTGGGGGCAGAATTTCTCCCCCTCCATTTAGCTGCTCACTACCGCACATGCAGCAGAATATTGGTGTTTTGTTCCAATCGCCGGTTACGCAGAGCCATCAGTGTACATGACTACTTGATATTGATCAATCGGCAACGTGTCGGCGGGAACTGGATATTCAACTTCATATTGCAGAAATTCCTGAGTTTGTAACTTTGGGTCAAAAATGTAATCTACGTCAGTGGCTGTTAAAGACGTAGCCCATTGTATCCATCGCGGGTGAAGTGCTTTCGCGTTCGGGACGCTAGCTTTTGTAACAGCCTCGAGGGCCGGAATGGGAGAAACAACAATAATGCGTTTCCCCTGGGCAAGAGGTCTTTCTTTAATAACAGCCATTTGTACAGCAGTGAGAATTTTCTCTGTGGGTGCAAAACGTTATTCAGCAGCAGAATACAAGTGTGACTTGTATCCTATCGGGACTGTCTCACCCTCGGTAAATGTGACATATGTAAACCCAATGGCCCCAGCTATCACCCTGATGGCCAAATGCGTCTTATTGTCCCGTGTGTGTAAATGTTTCACTGCTAGCAGATCTGCTTGTAACTCCCGAAGGGTATGTGTATGTTCAATTGTCCAGAATTTGCTTGAAAAATCAGGACGTATCAATTCATATAAAGGTTTTATGCGTGTAACATAATCAGGAATGTACTGTATGCTCTGCCAAAATTTAGAAAGCCCAACAACGATTGAAGTTTCTTAATCGTATTTGGTGGTTGCAATTGGGCACATTTTTCCAAGAATTGTGGCGCTAGTCTCTTACCTTCATTTGACAGCTCATATCCCAGGAATATGACGCTGAGGAAGGCAATTTTTGATTTTTTGAAGTAAAATTTGTAGCCGACTTCGGCAAAACCCACAACAATGCGGGCTACCCGTCTTAAATGTTGTAGTAACTCATCATCCATGAGATATATATCATCCACATATGACAACGCTTCAGGGTCTAACTCGTGTAAAATAGCCATCACACGAGCCGCAAACAGTCCTGGGCTGTTCTTATACCCTTGAGGCAAACAACAGAATTTTTTCTGGGAGTCTAGTGCGCTAAGGCTTGTTAAATCTCAGCTTTCAGGAGCGATATTCTGGCAGAAGAATCCATTCGAGATATCTAAAGTTGTTTTATATTTTTTCCGCACAATGTTGCTCATTAGTGCTGCGCTATGCGAGTTCTGTATAGCATATGTACGGGTATGTCCATTCAAATGTCTGTAGTCTAAGACTATTCTATACTTTACCCATAATAGAGTGTACAGTCACCGGATTTATACCTGGTGTTACTGCATGTGGTTGTGCTGGAGCAGCACGTGCTGGGTTTGTATTTAGTGTCTGCATCACAAATTGTACTAATCGTCTATATATTGCTGTTAGTTCAGTATAAGCGTCGAACCTCAGCCACTGCCATTTTAGCAGCTGCAGGATGTGGTGTATATGTGGCCACTAAAGGCCAGGTAGGACCATCATTGCTTAGTGGACCTAACCTTACTGGTAATATTGTATGGGGTAGGGTGCCATCAAGCCAATTATGTTCTTCATAAGATAGAGGTATCTCTAAGTATGCGTACGCCCTGTATTGTCCAGGCGCGTTTGCTACTGTGTATGTATGGAATGTATTTGTGTTCCCATCAACTGCTGGAAGTGTGACCCAAGAGTAAAACAGTTCTGTTCTATAGGCTGCGTGGGCGTCCCCCACAAAAGTGACTGGACCACCCTGGGCCGTAAGGCCATGTGCTAGCAAATGTGCTGTGAGCGGTTGTCTCATGTTAAGAGCTATTTGTACAACCTGGGGATTCGCCATTATAAAACCACCAGAATTCAGAGAAGGCACACCAAGACAGGTTTTTTTTCCTTTTAAGGTTCAAGCTTGAACAACCACCCGCTGTAAATAGGGTTACCTATACGGCGGTGGTGGAAATCCTCAGTGCCACTGACGTCTCTGCTGAAGAAACTGAGGGATCATTATATTATATGAGACCGAGAAGAAAAACCGATGGACCCGAAAATTAGAGCCAGACTGAACGTTGGCGGCGCCATGTCGCGTAGGCTCTCATTATCCTAATGAGACTACTGGATTTTTAGGCAGCAAGATCGTTCACAGTGTGGGGGACTAAGTCTGACCCACGGTGAAGGACCCTTGTCACCCCAAACCCGTTTTTTGCTCCGGCTAACTAGCAGTGCCTCATCTCTCCCGAAGGGAAGAGACAATTGGGCAGCCAAGCGCATGACATCTTAGTACTTCCCAGGGAAGTCGTGGTCACTCAGGTCACAACCGGTTCTCTCGTACACAGTGCGGTCTTGTATATAAATCACAAAGGCAGTTTAAGTTTTAAAGATTGGTTTAATAAAACAACTGCATTTTAGATAACAAAGCGTGAGCTGCAATAACCAGAACTATACAACACAGTAGGATTGAAATAGTAACCAGGAGAGTGAAGCACAAGATTAAGGCTATCATAGTGCAACTAGATTATGTTCTCTCTAAGTTATATGTTGAGCACAGACTGTGAAGCGCTAAGCCTGCCTTTCAGGTTCCCCCGGGAGGACATCAACCCTCATACCTGAGCAAAGGCCTGTACTCTGCTTCAGCATCTGCAACGGGGCAGTCAGCATCTAGTTATAGGTTCCTGGTCGGAATCTCCCTCTTACGTGTACTAGGACTAGAAAGTGTTTTTATAACTAACACGCCGATGTTCTAAGAAACGTCCCTACGTAAGGATGTGTACTTTCTACGAATCCCAAAGACTAAACTTCTACCACGTCTATCGGCAATGTACCAGACTGTATCCTTGACTGAAGCACAGAGCGAGCAAGAATGTATTGTTTGAGAACACAGTGCTGAAGTAAGCTAAACAGTGTGATAGAATGAAATAAAAACAAGACCGTGAAACTGGTTATTGTAAAATAACAGTGCAAGGTTGAATAAAATGCATCTAGGGCAAAGTGCACAGAGGCCTAACACGTTAAGCAAACACGCATAAAGCTACATTAAAAATGGCTACGCTACACCGCCAGCCTGTTGGTGGTATTACCGCCACTTTATCACCGACAGCCAGGGTTGTAATGAGGGCCTATATGCTATGAGACCAGAGACGGTTGCATTGAGATTTAAGACTATGGCAGGGATGCTCCTTGACTGCTGCAGCTGGAATCGTGTATGTATGTCATTGATGCCAACAGGGGAATGCACCTGATGTGTGACCAATGAGGCATCTGGCAGGCCCATCGTTATACATTGGTTGTACCAGTGGGTGAGGAGGGGGATTCTGATTCAGCAGCAGTGCCACCCATTGGTGGAGTTGTTTGGGGTACTGATAATGTGGACACAGGTGTGTGAAGGTCAGCCAGGAATGTGTCCCAGTTGACTACAAGCGGGTATTTACTCTGTCTTCAGGGTGCAGGGCATTTCCCTCTGCTTACGCTTAGACACTTGTGGATTGCAGCCACGCTTTGTAATGTGGAAGGTCTTTTGAGCGCCAATGCCGAGTGATGAGCCGTTTACCCAAGATAAGGCCCGAATCGAGGAATCTACATGTGTCTCTGTCTTTTATCTCTAAGGAAAAGTCCTAGGATACAGGTCTTCCAGTTCTCCGATATGGTGCAATTCACACAGTGAGACAACCGCCAGAGTATCATAGTCCAGTTGTGACGTAAGCACAGGCATGCCCGTAGCATGTGTATGAGATCTGCACTGATCAAGTGACAGCGCAGGCATCCGGCATCAGTCCGGTTATAGTATTTATTAATTTTGTCTGGTGGAAGGTAGGCTCTCTGTGTGATGTAGAACTGTATTAACTGAAAGTGCATGTTGTGTGGTATATGTTTGGGGCCTTCGAGTAGTGTGACCCACTCTTTGTCTGTGAAGGGTCACCCTCTTTCTTCTTCCCAAAGTGCCTTAAGTGGTCTTGGTGTCTGCTGTCTCAATGAGTCAGCTAACCAAAGCACCAGGTGTCTCCCATTTCCGAACACTTGTAGGTATTGAGGTAAATGGGAGGTTTGTGTGTTAGATCTCCCTATACCTGCTGTATCGCTCCTTTGATGAAGCTGTAAAGTAGAAAGCTTTCAGGGGGAAACCCGACAACAGCCATCAGCGATTTGTGTTGGTAGAGGGTACTTCTCATAAAGATCTCGTAGTGTGTGGACTCATGCCATCACAAGAGTTCTGTCAATGAGGTAATGCTAGGGCCACATGGTATCTCTAAAAGATAGCTGGGGAATCTTTGTTCTGGTGAGATATAAAGAACTATGGTAGCATCTGTATGCCAACCGTAATAGTAAGGGGTGAGGCTCAGAAAGTTTGGCACGGGGTGAAATATGTGCAGAAGTTTGGAATGTGTCCAAGGTTGGGACGTTGTGGCTGTATCAGCTAGATGCCAAGTGGACAACTAGAGCGCCACCCATTGCAGCTGTGCTGCCAGGTAGTAGTGTTTGAAATGTGGGAGTGCCCTCCTTCCTTGGTCCGCTGGTCTGTAGAGTTTGGGGAGGGCAACTCTGCAGCCAGAGGTGTTCCAAATGAACCCACACAGGGTGCGTTAAAGGGAGCGGAAGAACAAGGTCGGGAAGTATAATGGAAGAGTGACAAAAAAATATAATAGGCGGGGCAGAACAACCATTTTAATGAGCACTACCCTCCCCATTACAGACATGGCAATGTCCTCCAGAAAGTCATCTGAGAGTTGAGTGAAGTGAGTGTTCTTGTTAGATTACCATCAAATAGGTTGGTATCTGTGTGATAGATCTGGACGCCTCAATATCTGAAAGTGGTTGGCTGCCAGGGGAGGCTAGGGCCACTGAGAGTGGGCCAGGGTCTGGTGTAGTGGGAGCCTAGGGAAAAATGCAGTACTTAGACCAATTGACCCGCAATCCTGATATGGACGAAGAAGTGTTGACTGTGTTTGCTATGGAGCTGGGTAATGGGGTCAGGTCTTTCAGGTAAATGAGGAGGTCATCAGCATAGAGGGACACTGAGGCCCTCATGGCAACCCTGGCGGTGAGTAATTAAGTGGCGGTAATACCGCCAACAGGCTGGCGGTAACTGCCGCCAAATTATGACCATGGCAGTGACAACTCCCATAGACAGCCAATGTACCACACCAACTGCCAGGGAGGAAACAACACTCACCACGGCGGTAGCTGCCAACAGCCAGGTGGGAGACAAAGTACTACCCACCATATTATGAAACTGCAAACCACCACCTTTTCCAGGGCAGTACCAACGCCATCAAAAGCCTGGCGGAAACACATCACTGAAGCCAACTGACTCACTATCGGAGACACAGGGAAGAACAAAGCCGCCATGGAGCCCGAACTGCATGTTTTCCCAATTATCTTCTACGTTATGTTCCCCCTGGAACACCAACGGCGATGAAGACGTTGACGGTGAGTACAGCCACCTAGCACACAAGGGAGGGAGGGAGGAAAACGAGAGTGACACACACACTTACGACACACACTCGACACACAAACACACACCATACTCACAACCAGCTGCACACAAAAAACAGTTTGCACCTGACACACGGCAGAATAATGCAAGGACAACAGGAATGCACCAAAGTGAATGTATTCATATCTACAGCTAATAAATACAGAAATGTCAATGAAACAGATATGTACACATGTACACAAAGGGACACTGCCCAGTCCAATGTTCAAAGAGCCCACATGGCCACAGGGCACAGTCTAAGGCCCAATTTGAATCCTGACTTCATCCGGATATAATTCTTCAGGGGCATCAGTTTGCAAGTGGGCAGGCACCTCAGGGGGAGAGGGAGGAGGGCACCTCAGCCAGATTCGGGAACAAGCCTACTGGTTCTAGATGGGGCAACATTCCCATTGCTCTGTCCTGGGGAGTGCAAGGCCACAGTCTCTTAGGTGAGTGACTTTCCCACTGGTTCTGGATTGGGCAACATGCCCACTGCTCTGTCCTCGGGAGTGCAATGCCACAGTCTGTCAGGTGGGTGACTTTCCCACTGGTTCTGGATTGGGCAACATGCACATTGCTCTGTCCTGGGCAGTGCAAGGCCACAGACTCTCAGGTGGGTGACTTTCCCACTGGTTCTGGATGGGGCAACATGCCCATTGCTCTGTCCTCGGGAGTGCAATGCCACAGTCTGTCAGGTGGGTGACTTTCCCACTGGTTCTGGATTGGGCAACATGCCCAATGCCCTGTCCTGGGCAGTGCAAGGCCACAGTCTCTTAGGTGGGTGACTTTCCCACTGGTTCTGGATGGGGCAACATGCCCATTGCTCTGTCCTCTGGAGTGCAATGTCACAGTCTGTCAGGTGGGTGACTTTCCCACTGGTTCTGGATTGGGCAACATGCCCATTGCTCTGTCCTGGGCAGTGCAAGGCCACAGTCTCTCAGGTGGGTGACTTTCCCACTGGTTCTGGATGGGGCAACATGCCCATTGCTCTATCCTGGGGAGTGCAAGGCCACAGTCTCTCAGGTGGGTGACTTTCCCACTGGTTCTGGATGGGGCAACATGCCCATTGCTCTGTCCTGGGGAGTGCAAGGCCACAGTCTCTCATGTGGGTGACTTGCCCACTGGTTCTGGAGGGGGCCCCTCAAACAGCAGCCCCTGGAGGTTGGTCTACATGGCGTCCGCTGGTGGTGATGGCTGCAGTGTGGTGGTGGATGGAGGTGCCTCCTGGGCAGCCTCTGCAGGTAGTGATGGCTGCAGTGTGGTGGCGGATGGAGGTGCCTCCTGGGCAGCCTCCGCAGGTGGTGATGGCTACACTTCCTCAGCTGGTGGTGGGGTCCCCGTGACTGCTGGTGGTGGTAGAGATGTCACCTTGACAGCCTCCACTGGAGTAGAGGGCTTCATCCCCTCCATGACATGGGGTGTGGATTCCTTACCCATCCTGGCAGGGGTGGATGGCTTCTTCCCCTTCTTGGATGGAGGTGCAGGCTCCTTCCCCTTCTTGCCTGGAGGTGCAGGCTCCTTCCCCTTCTTGTCTGGAGGTGTGGTATCCTTACCTCCACAAGTAGGGAGTGGACTGTTTGACTGAGGTGCTGGGCTGGGACAGTGGAGGCAGTGGATGTCATCATGTATGCAACTGTATGGTGTTTGAGTGAGTGCTTGTGAGAGGAAGTGTGGTGCTTGTGTTTGTATGTGCCATTCTTGAGTGTTTTCCTGTGTACATGCTCATCTGTATGTGTGCCTGGGATGGGTTGGAGTTGAGGAGAATGGTACTGGGAAGTAGTAGTTGGAGGGGGGACAGTAGAAACAGGGACAATGGCTGCCATCTGAGAGAAGGCCAGAGCCTGAATCGATCACTGTTGGGCCGCCAGTCCACCGTGAATGCCCTCCAGGAATGCATTGCATTGCCGCATCTGAGATGCCAGCCCCTGGATGGCTTTCACACTGGTTGATTGCCCTCCAGAGATGGATCTCAGGAGGTCAATAGCCTCCTCACTCAGGGCAGCAGGGCTCACTGGGGCAGGGCCTGAGGTGCCTGGGGCGAAGGAGATGCCCACCCTCCTGGGTGAGCGGGCACGGGCAACTCACTGAGAGGCTACTGGGAGGGCGGTGCTGGTACGGGGGTGGCAGCTGTACCTGCAGCTGGGGTGGTCACAGAGGTGTCTGCTACCACCAGGGAGCTTCCATCGGAGGAGGTATCTGAGTCTGTGTGTCACCTATAGTCTCCGCCGTGGTGCTCCCCCTGCCCTCCTTCCCACTGGTTCCCTCGGCGTCGGTGGACTCTGCCTCCTGGGTCCTGTGGGATGCAGCTCCCTCTGTTGCCGGTGGCTCTGTTCCTCTGCCAGATGATGCTAATGCACACAAGGACAGGATGACAAAACAAGAAAGGGGAGAGAGAGACAAAGGATGCACTGGGTTAATGACTGCACCAACACCACAGATGGCATACACATCACTGTCATACACAGGCAACAGACTTAAGTACTATGCATTGCACTACCAGTGATTTGGCTAGTTACTAAGGCAAGATGAGGGCCACACACTGTCAACCGCAGCACTCCTGGGTCCCACAATGCCCTGCCTGAAGTGGACTGCTAACAAGCTAGGTGACCTGTATTTCCCATTCACCCATTAACCTTGAGATGACCCACGCAGCAATGTCTGGCCTGGCCTTAGGGGCACCCACTAACACACATCCAGCACCCGGATACCAACCCACCTGCCAAAATATGTAATGATACCCACTGTACTCACCCCTTTGTGGCTGCTGTGATTCCCTCAAGTGCCCATCCAGCTCAGGGGAGGCCAATGCCAGTATGCAGGCCATCAGGGGGGTCAGGGTCCGATGGGCACCCCTTCCTCGTTGGGAGGTTATCCCCATCTGACCCTCCACAGTCTTCCGTGCCCAGCGTCTCAGGTCCTCCCACCTTTTCCGACAGTGGGTGCTCTGCCTGTCATAGACCCCCAGGGTTCGCACGTCCTTGGCGATGGCACGCCATATTCCCTTCTTTTGATGGGCGCTGACCTGCAGAGGCAATACAGACAAGAGAACACCATTAAACAAAAAGTCCAGCCTGTCACACAAATGGCCTACCATACCCGTTTCCATCACCATTGGCAGACACATCGCCCAGCGCACACCATGTACTACGCCACAAGACATTCCGCCTACCCCCTCCTTACACGATGCTTGCACACACATCTCCATGCATCCTTCACACATGCATCCTGCCCAAAGTGTACCCACCTGTTGGTCTGGAGGCCCATACAGCAGTCCACACTGGAGTAGGACCCCATCCACCAGTCGCTCCAACTCCTCCGAAGTGAAGGCAGGGGCCCTTTCCCCGGTCACACGGGCCATGGAAAGTTCCAGGCACAGGTCACAGCAGCACACGCAGTGTAGGTGTTCTCCTGCTGAAGGCCAGGAAAGAAGTGAGGAATCAGAGAGAAAATGGCAGTCACGTCCCCGGCGGTGTACACCGTCACCACTGGCGCAGATCCCTATTGCCCACTTTACTCCATAGAGCCCCATATTATCCAATGAGGAATTGCACAGCGGTGCAAGACCACCTTCTGCCACGATGCACAACATCAGCGGAATTACCTCACTTCCACCTGTCCCTCCATACAGGACAGGCAGTCGCCATTTCAGTAATATCAACAATAACTGCGTCACAGATTAGATTGGCACCTACCTCGCCATTAACACTGTCCCATTACATAAGTGCAGCAAGTAGATTGCAGTTGTGGATCCATTGTTCCAATTGTGACAGCCTACTCACTCTTGTGTCCCTTAGGTACTGACCGCTGTTGATGAATAGGAGTTGGAGACATACCCCGTGTGCAGACTCCTCATGGATTTAGGTACACTGGAGGACAGGCACACTATCCTCACCTATAGACTGGACAGGGCCACAATCACAGAGCTGTGTGTCCACTTGGAGCCAGACCTGATCTCATCTATCCCTCAACCAACTTGGATCCCCCCTCTTGTGGAAGTGCTATCAGTGCTCCATTTCTTGGCAACTGGTTCCTTCCAAGTGACAGTGGGCTTGGCAGCAGGAATGTCACAGCCAATGTTCTCAATTGTGCTGGCATAGAGTGTTGTCTGCCCTGGTAAAACACACGTGCAGCTACATTTCTTTCCCCCAGGTGGAAGAATTGGCCATAGTGAAGGCCGGATTCTATGCAGTGGGACATATCCCCAACATTGACGGTACACATATTGCGTTTGTCCCCCCCACCAGAATGAACAGGTGTTCAGGAATCGTAAGAGTTTCCACTCACTGAATGTGCAGATGGTGTGCCTGGCGGACCAGTACATCTCCCACATCAATGCTAAGTATCCTTGGTCAGTGCATGATGCCTTTGTTCTGAGGAATAGCAGCATCCCAAATGTAATGGCCCAACTACAGAGGCACAGGGTGTGGCTAATAGGTGAGCCTTGGTCCCCACCCACCGTATGTTGGTGTATGTCTTCTGGTGTTAACCCCATCGGATTGTGTGAGGCTAACTGTGCTCCCTCAGTTCTTGCAGGTGACTCTGGCTACCCAAACCTATTGTGGCTGCTAACCCCTGTGAGGAATGCCAGGACAGGGGCTGAGGAACGTTATAATGAGGCACATGGACAAAATGAACCAGACGGATCATCGAGAGGAGCTTCGGCCTCCTGAAGGCCAGGTTCAGGTGCCTCCATCTGACAGGTGGCTGTACTATTCACCCGAGAAGGTCTGCCAGATAGTAGTGGCATGCTGCATGTTGCACAACCTGGCCCTCAGACGCCGTGTACCTTTTCTGCAGGAGGAGGAGACTGGAGATGCCCCTGTGGCAGTAGTAGGCCCTGAGGACAGTGTGGATGAAGAGGTTGAGGACAACAGAACATCAGTTATCCATCAGTACTCCCAATGGCACATAGGCGAGACAGTGCAACTGCACATTTCTATGACTATTGGTGTATTCTGTGTGGCTGTAGCATGATAGAATTAACTTCCCTTTTATCTCAACTTACTGTCACCTATGTTTGTCATTTTACAGATGTTGGTGAGATAACAACTGTGTACTAATGTGCGGACTACAGCCAGCTACATATCATTATTTCTATGCTCTCACAGTGTACAGTTCATTTGCAATGGATGTGACTGTTTCCATAAATACACATTTTCAAATCATAAAATACTAGTAGTCAAGTTGTGTTCAAGGGTGTTTATTGTAGTGCTAAGAAATTGAGGGGAAAGTGCAATGGAATGGGGTGATAATGGAGGAAAGTCCAGGGTACTGTTCCCTGTCTGTTTGTAGCTCAGGTGCAGTGTCCAAGGGGCCATTGGAAGGGGAGCAACGGCAGTTCAAAGTGGACAAGGTGACTGAGTGGGACACAAGGGGGACGATCAGGAGAATCTAATTTCCTGACGGGGTCTTGGCAAGTGTCTCTGGCTTCTGTCTGGGTCATAGGGAACGTTTGCTGGGTAGTTCACCTTCTGCAGGGGAGGGAGGCTGGTGGCCTGTGGGTCCTGTGGCGAGGCCTCCTTCCCACTAGCTGCACCAGAAGTGGAGGGTTGGTCAATGGACTGGCTAGTGGTAGGGGCCCACTGGCGTGCTGTTGCCTCCCTCATGATGTTGGCTATGTCTGCCAGCACTCCTACTATGGAGACTAGGGTGGGGTTAATGGCCTGCAAGTCCTCCCTGATCATCCCCTGATACTGTCCCTCCTGCAGCCAGCTGTTTTCCTGCACGTTGTCAAGGATCTGGCCCATTGTGTCCTGGGAATGTTGGTGTGCTCCCAGGATCTCGGAGAGTGCCTCCTTGAGAGTCGGTTCCCTGGTCCTGTCCTCCACCTGGCACACAGCAGTCCTCCCAGTGTCCCTGTTGTCCTGTGCCTCTGCCCTCTGAACGGTGTGCCCACTGCCACTGACCCCAGGTCCCTGATTGTCTTGGGGGCGAGGTGTGGCCTGGGGTCCCTGTGCAGTTGGGCACACTGCTGATTGACATGTCCTGGGGACAGAGGTGTGGGTACGCTGGGTGGGAGCTGTAGTGTTGGATATTGATGGGGGAGGCTCTGTGGTGGTCTGTGAGTGGGCTTGGGTTGACCGGCTGTGCAGTGGTCCCTGATGGGCCAGGTAGGTCATCCAGATCCTGAAGTGCAGAGTTACTGTCATCACTGGGGACATTCTGTTGCGGGACTGGATAGTTGTGGCACCTCCTCTCCGCTGACATTGGCTGCGGTACCTGTGGGGATGTAAGTGATGTATTATACTTCATGCGTGTGATATATTGTACATCACTGGCTTCCCCTTTATCGTTGGTGTTGCCCTGCCACCTTTTGCTTGTGTATGGTGATGTATTGTGGCATTGTTAGTTTCCCTATTCTGTGCATGCTTTGGTGAAGGGTGTCCATGCAGGGCTGGGAGGGCTGTCCATGCATTGGTATAGCATACAGGACTTGGCATTGGGGTTAGTCATATGTGTAGGTGCAGTATATGGGATGGGGTGGCATGATGGGAGTGACGGTGAGGGTGTGAGATGGCATGCAGGTATGGGGGGTGATAAGTGGTAATTGTTGACTTACCAGCATCCAGTCCTCCGTCAACTCCAGTGAGCCCCTCAGAATGCAGTATTGCCAATACTTGCTCCTCCCATGCTGTGAGCTGTGGGGGAAGAAGTGTGAGTCAACCACCATTCCTCTGTATGGCGAGCTGGTGCCTTGCTGCTATGGAGCGTACCTTCCCCGTAGGTCGTTCCACCTCTTCCTGATGTCGTTCCTTGTTCTTGGGTGCTGTCCCGCGGCGTTCACCCTGCCCACGATTCTACGCCATGCTCCTTCTTCCTTGCATTGGATATCTGCTGTACCTGTGCTACCAACAGCTGTGGCTCTACCCTGACAATTTCCTCCACAATGATCCTTAACTCCTCATCAGTGAAAAGGGGGTGCCTTTGTGGGAACATGGGCGTTGTGTGGTGTGTGTTGGAGAGAGACTGTTGTGTAATGGGGTGGGGTCTGTGATGTGGGGTGCGTGAGGGATGTCTGGGTGTAAGTGGTGTGTGTCTAGTTGTCAAACTAGTCTTGGTGTCAGTCTGGTGGTAATGATTTGTATTCGTAAAGGGTTGTGGATAATGGGGTATGTGTTTTATAGTGGTGTGGGTGTGGTGTGTGTGTGAGTGTCAGGTGTGTATTTTTCGTACTGGCTAATCTAGTGTTGTTCTGTATGTGGGTGTCCATTCTGAGCGTGGCGTTATGTACCGTCAATGGTTTATTGCCGTTGAATGTCCGCCGTGGTGATTCGTGGGTCATAATGTGAAGGGCGTTGTTTTGTTGGCATAATGGTATGGGTGTTGGGACCGCCACTTTTCCACTAACCTTTGGGCCTGCGGATTTGTGTATGTGGCTGTACTCTGTCGGATTGGTGTGTGTGTGTTATAATATGGCGAACGGATATACGCCACCGCGGCGGTATGTTGGCGGTCGTCACCCTGGTGGTAAGCGGCATTTACCGCCAATGTCATAATGAGGGCCTGAGTGTATCCCGTCTCTCAAGGGTATACCCCAATCACGTTGCTGCTTACACAACGTGATGGCCAGTGGTTCCATGGACAAGGCGAAGAGGAGGGGAAACAGAAGGCATCCCTGCCTTGTGCCCCTCTCCACCTTGATAGAACCTGAAAGGAGGGAGTACTTTTCTACCCTAGCCATCGGAGATGTGTATAACAGCCTGATTGGTCAGAGAAGTCGGGGCTCCAACCTGTATCGCAGTAGGACACTGAATAGAAACAACCATTCCAAGGAGTGAAATGCCTTCTCCAAGTTGAGGACCAAGCATTCTGCCTGGGGCCAATGGGTTGTGGATAATGGGGTATGTGTTTTATAGTGGTGTGGGTGTGGTGTGTGTGTGAGTGTCAGGTGTGTATTTTTCGTACTGGCTAATCTAGTGTTGTTCTGTATGTGGGTGTCCATTCTGAGCGTGGCGTTATGTACCGTCAATGGTTTATTGCCGTTGAATGTCCGCCGTGGTGATTCGTGGGTCATAATGTGAAGGGCGTTGTTTTGTTGGCATAATGGTATGGGTGTTGGGACCGCCACTTTTCCACTGACCTTTGGGCCTGCGAATTTGTGTATGTGGCTGTACTCTGTCGGATTGGTGTGTGTGTGTTATAATATGGCGAACGGATATACGCCACCGCGGCGGTATGTTGGCGGTCGTCACCCTGGTGGTAAGCGGCATTTACCGCCAATGTCATAATGAGGGCCTGAGTGTATCCCGTCTCTCAAGGGTATACCCCAATCACGTTGCTGCTTACACAACGTGATGGCCAGTGGTTCCATGGACAAGGCGAAGAGGAGGGGAAACAGAAGGCATCCCTGCCTTGTGCCCCTCTCCACCTTGATAGAACCTGAAAGGAGGGAGTACTTTTCTACCCTAGCCATCGGAGATGTGTATAACAGCCTGATTGGTCAGAGAAGTCGGGGCTCCAACCTGTATCGCAGTAGGACACTGAATAGAAACAACCATTCCAAGGAGTGAAATGCCTTCTCCAAGTTGAGGACCAAGCATTCTGCCTGGGGCCAATGGAGCGGCATGTATTTCAGAATTCGGAAAAAACATCTTATATTGAGGGTCGTGGCTCAAGCTGGGATGAACCCATTTTTGTCAGCATACACCAATGTGGGGATCAGAGGAGCCAGAGGATTCACTATGGTTTTAGCTGATATTTTATAATCCGAGTTTAGCAGCGCTAGCGGTCTGTATGAATGGATGCTAGTTGGGTCTCTGTGCGGTATAGGCAGAGAGATTAGCATGGCATATCGGAGCATGTCAGGAAACCGCTCTGCAGTAAGGGCTTCCATAAAGTCGATGTAGATAGGACACGAGGAGCAGGATATATACTTTGTAAAATTCAGCTGGCAGCCCACCTGGGACAGGGGTTTTCCCATTAACTAGGGCGCGGATGGCATCTTGGACTTCAGTTAGTGTGAGTGGTTCATCTAATTCCGTCCTTTGTTCAATGTAATGTAGGGGAGGGGTGAATTAGAGAGAAACAAATCAACGGCAGATGTAGGGGAAGACATGATGGATTTATACAGTTTTCATAATGTAAGGGGAATGCTTTTTGTATCTCGTGTTGCATATAAAGTAGTGAGCCAGCAGGTGTATGGAGCGCTGCAATGGGGTGTTGCGGTCAGTCTTGGTGAATCAGCCAGGCGAGGAGGGTGCATGCTCTGTCTGCTTTTGCATGTACGTTGGCAGAATGTGCTGCACAGTTTAACCATCGCAGCTGCTCGAGGAGTTTATGGTTCAAATTTCCGTATTAATTTTCAATATAAAAAGGAAAAAAGAAAAAATTCAAACGTGTCACAGCACCCAACAGACCTATAAGGACAGAAAGGCAACCAGCCGCCCCTCCCCCTTCACCCTTCCAACCTCCTCCATCCTCCCCCAGGTGCGCCAGCATATTGTCCCATCAGCAGGATTAGGAGTGGGATTTCTGACACAGCTACCCTCTGGTCCGCGCTTTAGGGGCTCTCCCTTTCTTGTAAATGGAGAAGTCGCAGGTATTTAGGGCAGGTCAGTTCTCTAAATTTCCCAGAAAGTAAGGACAGGAAGGGGTGCCACAGCTCCCTATAGGATTGCCCCTGTGTCTGGAGGGTAAGAGTGAGCTTTTCCATCCCCAAGATCAGCCACACCCTGTGTAACCATCCCAGCTGTGTAGGGATCTGAGGAGTTCCCCAGTGAGTCAGTATGTTTTGGAGGTCCGCCCCTAGGGCTAGGCTGATCTTTTGGCCCCGTAGGGACTTTAGCGGGAATGTCAGGGGGTTTGGTAGGCCTAACGTAGGCCGGGAAGCGCTGCAGTTGGGTGTTCATGTAGTGATTGATGTCATTTAAGATTCCCTCCCAATATAAAGACAGCACCGGGCATTCCCACAGAATATACGTCAGGGAGCCCATGTCACCGCAACCCCTCCAACAGAGAGGTGATTGTGAGCGTCCCACTTGATGGAGCCGGCCCGGGGTGAGATACCAGTAGGTAGCAATCTTCAGTGCAGTCTCTCTGCTGGTTGCCCAGCATGCTGTGTGGCGTGCCCGATAGAAGATCGCATCCCATTCTCCGGGTGTCATGGATCTTCCTAACTCTGTCTCCCAACGTGTCTGACTCGGGATTTTGGGTATCTGGACAGCCTGTTGAAGCAGATCATAGAGCTCTGAAATGCATGTTTGTCTGTCGTCTTTGTCAACAGCCATTTTTTTTATTGTGTGCGAGGTCTATGTGCTGTCTTCCTAAGTGAGGGGTGCGTTACCAGTGGCGGATCTGAAGACAGCGCATTCTCTCTGTCTCCGGGAGAGAGTGGGTCCTTCTGAGGTTTTCAAAAGGCAATATACCCTCTACGTCAAACAGATGTCCAATGGAGCGGCATGAGGGGGATGTCCAAGAGTGGTAGGCACCGTGGTCCAAGCCCGGGGTGATACTGGGTTCCCCACGATGGGTGTCAGGGGGGAGGGAAAGGAGGTTACGTTTCTTGTTCGAGCTGTTTGATCCCATACCCTCATAGTAGCTCTGGTTACAGGGGATGAGTACAGGCCCAGGGTCTATGGAGGCGCGGTAGGAATGGGATCCTCCAGAGGGAGGTGCCCGCAATTGCATTGTCCATAAGCAGCCAGCTTATCCGAGTCTGGTCTGGAGCATTCTACCAGGTACCAAAGATGGGTTGCCTTGTAGTATTGCTGAACATCTGGGATTCCAAGACCCCTCTTGTGTGGGGGCTGATAAGGCATGAGGTGAGCCATTCTGTCTTTTTTACATCTCCATATGAAGCGGTTGATTTCACGCTGCAACTCCTGGAGGGAGCTGGGAGGAGGCTCGGCCGGCAGTGCCTGGAATAGAAACAGTGCCCTGGGAGGACCGACATTTTAATGGCGGCTATTCTGCCAATCCATTAAAATGGGGTGGTGTCTCCACTTGGCCAAGTCTGCCTTGATGCCTCGCAGAAGAAGCTGGTATTTCATCGTAGCTGATTCTGATACTGTCCTAACTATCCAGATGCCCAGATATGAGATGGAGTCCTTCTGGCACTGGAAGGGATATTGCTGTGCCAGCATGTTCACCGTCTCCTTGAGTGTGAGACAGAAGCCCAACACCGTCCCAAATGCCTCCACCTTTCTCAAAAAAGCTGGGAGGGCTGCATAGAGAGCAATGCTATATTCTTCTCTGCCAAAGATAGCATCAGTGATCTCTGGACTGTCTCTAATCCTCTGTGCAAAGGGCTCCATATAAAGAATTAAAAGTAGAGGGGGGGGGGGCAGCAGGCACCTGTGGCAGGTCCTGCGACCCTCCGGAAAGGGAGTGGATGTCACCCTGGTGATTCTGACTGAGGCTCTCGGATGGCTATATGTACTCGAAATCCAAGCTTGGAATTGGGGTCCTAGGCTGAAGTGCTCAAACGTTGTGTGGAGGTGCAGCCAGTGAACTCGGTCAAACGCCTTCTCAGCATCTATGCTGAGCAACATTAGCTCCCTCCCCACTCACTGAGCCTTGTCCAGTGTGTGTAATATCTGTTTGGTGTTGTCTCCACACTGTGGGTGTGGGATGAAACCCGCCTGGTTGGGTCTACCAATCCAGGCATCAGCAGATTCTAGCGAGCGGCAAGAATACGCATAAGCAGCTTGAAGTCTACGTTTAGTAATGAGATAGGTCAATAAGAACTGCACTCTGTGGGGTCCTTTCCAGGTTTGGGGATGGCCCTGAGTGGCCCTGGAATGCCAGAGAGTGCTGTTATCTCGCCAACCAGAGAATGCGTTCTTTCAGGGGGAAGTTGTGGATGTAGGCCAAGATGTCCGCCGGTGGTGCTTGAGACTGCGGTGGCGGCCCCGCCCTATGGACCCTTTCTATGTGTACTTCCCTGTCCAAGGTCTCCCCTAGTACCTGGCGGAAGAAAGCTTCTACATATGCTGATATGTCCTCCTCTTCGGTCCCGGTTGGTGCTCCCCGGATGTGAATGTTGTTCCGTCTTGACCGGTTCTCCAAGTCCTCCGAATGGGCCTGAAGTTGGATTTTTTGGTCTTTTAGCTGGATTATTTCCTGCTGGAGTTGCTCTATCTCCTTGTCTCTGGTATTCTGGTGCTTTTCCAGGGTGGCCACTCTCTCGCCAACCTCCTCCAGCTTCCGGCACACCACCTTCAGGTCTTGTGACAGGTCTCTTTTCACCGCCTGTATATCATCTCTAAGTGGTTTGAAGAGGCCTTCAAAGAAGGCCCGTGTGACAGGTGTCTCATTATCCTCTTCCGTCTCCTCACCCCTATGCTTCCCTGTTACGGAAGCGTCCATTTCAACTTTGCCCGCTGCAGGCCTAATCAGCATGTCCTTAATGGATCTGTCTTTTTTAGGTCATGTTGAAGCCATCTCTCGCCACCCCCTCCGTTAGCCCCGTCGGGCTCCGCTCTATTCTCCTCTTCGCGGTGGGCGCGCAGGTCCCACAACGCCCCAGGCCGGCTTAGGGGCCCACACCCTTGCTTCATCTCGTGAAGCACTCAGGTCCGGGGCCAGGCCAAGGACCTGAATGGAATGGAATGGAATGGAAGTGTTTGCAGTGCAAGGAACAGAAGACCAACTGTGCTTATATACTGACAAACAGGAAGTGACGTGCAGGAAGTAATGAAGACACCATTTTGGATTGGGAAAAGCCACATTAAAGTAAATGGAAAAACAGCCGTAGAATCAAAAGTAGGGAGCAAAGCATGCAGGGAAGGAAACACAGACTCCTAGGAAAGAGAAAATATGGCCAAGAAGAAACAAAAAAGAAAAAGAGAGCAAAGAAGAAAAGAAGAAAAACTGTAAAAAACAGGTAAGTAAAACTAGCGGGGTAAAAGGTGGGCACAGCATGAAGCAGAGCCCAAAGGGAAAGTTTCAGGTCGCAATGTGGCCCAAAAAACAGATTGCGACCCGAAAGGCGACCCGCGGCAGAAACGGCTGTCCGAGGTGCGGACCACCAATCTGACCGTGGCCCGCAAGTGGGATGCCACTGGTGTTTGCGGCGTCACAGTAGGTCCCCTCCCCGAAGCCCCAGGCTTCTCCGGAAAATGCTGAAAAAATGTGCGGACCAAGCGAGGAGCATGGACTGAAGAAGCATCCTCCCAAGAACAATCACTAATGGGGTCTCCCCTCCAACAAATCAAGAATTGGAGACGATTCCGAAAAAGGCGAGAATCACATATCTCTTGTACTTCGTACTCAGGATGCCCGTCAACCAAAAGAGGGGGTGGACAATGGGCATTTCCCTTGTAGGAATCAGGAATAAAAGGTTTGAGTTGAGGTACATGAAAAACAGGATGATCCTTCCAAGACAATGGTCGACGAAGTCGAACTGAGACTAGGTTTATTACCTGCAGAATTCTGAAAGGGCCATAGTAACAGGGTTTGGATTTATTCTGGGACAGGCGAAAAGGCAAAAACTTAGAAGAAAGCCAGACCTTGTTCTCAGGCTGGTAAGATGGTGCAGGACTACGCAGAGATTGGTACATAGCAGGTCCTGAACCTGACGGAGATTTCGAACAACTGAGGTAACTGCGGGAACAAAGGAATCCTTATTAGTGATGGTAGGAAAAGCAGTAGGGTGGAAACCATAAGTACAAAAAAAGGTGTGGTTGCACTATGGACTGTATTATTTTAGGAAAATTCGGCTGGTGGTAGATATGAAGACCAATTGCTTTGAGTTGCATTACAAAAGCAGCGTAAATATTGTTGTAATCCTTGATTTAGGTGTTCAGTTTGACCATTGGTCTGAGGATGGAACCCGGACGATAGAGCCACCTCAATATGTAAAAACTTACAAAATGTTCTCCAAAAACTGTACACATATTGAGGTTCTCGATCAGAAATGATTACTTGAGGGAGGCCATGCAATCGAAATATATCTCGTAGAAAGACTTGACTAATTTCTTTAGCGGTGGGTAATTTCTTTAGGGCAGAAAAATTAGGCGTCTTAGTAAAAGAGTCAACCGTTACCATTATGACCTGATAGCCCGCAGAGGATGGCAATGAAGAAATAAAATCTGTGGTCAACGTATGCCATGGAACGGATGGCACAGGCAAGGGCATCAATAAACCTGCTGGCTTAGTCCAAAGTGTCTTAGTTTGAGCACATATTGGGCAAGATCTTACTTATGTTTCAACATCAGATTTCAACGTGGGCCACCAAAGGAGCAGAGGAGCAGTTCCTGTGTGTTCCTAATTACACGATGTCCAACAATAGGGGAGTTGTGACGCATTTGCATGGTTTCAATTTGCACCTTCTTAGTAGGCAAAAATAAGGTGTTCTTATGATAGTAATACTCCTGATGCTTCAGTAGGTGGGAACTTAAAGTGTTCCATTCTTCCATGGGTAAATTTTAATACTCTGCTTTCACACGGTCGAGAAAGGATTGACGACTCCCACAATTCGACATGGCTCTATGATGTGTGGATAAGTAGTATTTGTGGTCTCTGGATATCGACGGGATAAGGCATCTGCTACAACATTTTGGGATCCAGGTATGTATGTTGCTTCAAAATCATATTGGCTAAAAAAAGAAAGCCCATCTGGCTTGCCGACGATTCCGGCATTGAAAACTGCGGAGGCATTGTAGATTGCGATGATCTGTTCTAACTTCAAACGTCTCCTGTGAACCCATTAGAAAATGTCTCCATTCCTTGCAGGCAGCTTTTAATGCTAGTAACTCCCTCTCCAACACGGAATAGTTTCGTTCTGCATCTGACAATACATGGGATAGGTAAAAGACAGTATGTTCGAGACCATCATCGTCTTGTCTTTGTAGTACCACGGCTCCAGTAGCTCTGTCTGATGCATCAGTGACCACTATAAATTTCTTTGTAGTATCAGGATGACGTAATATTTGAGCTTGTGTGAAGGCAAGTTTTAAACTCTGAAAGACTCTTTCTGCTTCTTCTGTCCAAATGAAACCCTTCTTTAGACTTTCTTTTTTGATGGTCTGGGTTATCTGACTTTGTTGTTGGGCAAAGTCCTTCATAAATTTTCCGTAGAAATTGGATAACCCTTGAAAGCACTGTGTCTTACTAAAAGAAGCAGGAGAAGGCCAATCTAATATAGCTTGTGCCTTTTCTGGGTCCATGGCGATACCAATTTGGTTGATACGGAAACCAAGATATTGAACCTCAGTCTTGTTGAACTCACACTTTTCAGGCTTACAGGTCAGAATGTTTTGTCGGAGTCTTTCCAGAACCTGAAGAACATGCCTAGTATGGTGTTCAGGACAACGTGAATATACCAGAATGTCATTTAGATAGATGGCAACACTTTGTTTCAAAAGATCAGAGAAAACTGAATCCATAAATCTTTGGAATATGGAAGGTGCATTAGTCAGACCAAAAGGCATGACGCAGTATTCAAAATGGCCTAATGGAGTACGAAAAGCGGTCTTCCATTCATCACCTTCCTTAATCCGTAAAAGATGATAGGCACCCCGCAGATCTAACTTGGTGAATATCTTTGCTCCTTGGACTGCTTCCAAAATATCCTTAATAAGAGGTAGGGGATACCTATCCTTGATAGTAATTTTATTAAACTCTCGAAAGTCAATACAGGGGCGGAGATCTTTAGGCTCTTTGGTACAAAGAAAAGAGGAGCCCTGGCAGGTGATGAAGAGGGAACAATCAATCCGCTTTGTATGTTTTCATCTATGTATTCCTTAAGTACTTTTCTTTACTGCTCTGATAAGGAATACATTCTTCCGAATGGAACTACTTCCCCAGGTATCAAAGGAATAGCACAGTCATAATCCTGATGAGGAGGCAAAATGGGTTCTTGAGGTTTCTGGAACATGTCGGAGTATCCTTGATAGCATCTGGGTATTCCTTGAATCATAATAATGGTACTGCTTGCTTCATTGGAAGAGAAAATGGACCCTTTCGGAGACCAATAGGAATCTGTTGAATAGCAATGTAATTGACAAAAGTGGGATGAGAGTGATATAGCCGGTGTTTCCCAATTTATATATGGATTATATTGTGTTAGCCAAGGAATACCCAGAATCATTGTATGGTTAGGAGAAGATATCAAGTCAAAGGCAACGTATTCCTTATGTCTTCTAAATTGCAGGCAAAGGGTAGGAGTAGTATCTACCACTGGTCCGGAAGTTAATGGAGAGCTATCTACTGTTTGAACATGTTCGGGGATCTCTTTAGGAACTCGAGGCCCATTTCTCATCTGGGAACATCCCACTGGCTCCATAATCTAATAACACAAATACTTGTTCTTCCTGGTAAGGGCACTGTAGAATTACTGAAAATATAAAAAGAGTTGTGGTATCTTCTCTGGCGGAGCAGATGGAAGGCATCTCAATGCTTCCCATCCCCTTCATTCTCACAGGGGACGGGAGTAGGCGTTTCCCAATGGTCTAGTGGGACGGATTGGACACATTCGAATTAGATGACCCGCACTGCCACAATAAAGACACAAGCCTTTGCGTCCTCTGTTTTCTCGTTCTGCTTCAGATAACAGTCCACGAGCAACATCAATTTGCATGGGTTCTTCTTCTGTGGAGGCTGGTTTCTCTGGTTGGTTTTCTTCAGGGCAGCATGCAGAAAAGCGCATTGTTACTGATTGGAACTGAAACCTGGACCTTCGTTCCTCCAACCTACGTTCTCGTAAACGGTACTCAATATTAAGTGCCCGGTCCATCAGTTCTTTTAATGATTCTACCTGGGTAGAATGCACCAGTTCATCCTTTATTTCGTCTTGTAACCCTCTATGGAAGAGTGTCACAAAAGTACGTTCAACCCATGTGGTTTCAGCCGCTAGTTGTTTGAAATGGGTTATGTAAGTCAGGACATCCTGATTCCTTTGTTGTAGCTCACATAACGCCTCTTTTGCGTTAAAGGAAAACGAGTTGCAAAATGAAAAAAATACCGAAACCATTTGACCACTGCCTGCTCTGAAAAAATATTTTTGTCGACATTCACAAAGCGAATGAGTTACCACCAGTGTGACACTGGTGGTAACTGCGAGTTACTTTGCGACCGCATTCGCGGTCACAAAGCAATTCTGAATTGCGATGCGAGTCGCAAATAGGAAGGAGATCACCCCTTCCTATTTGCGAGTCGCATTCCCAAATTGCGAGTCGGTACCGACTCGCAATTTGGGAATGAGCATCGCGTTAGGCTGTTTGCACGGCGCAAACTGCGATTTCCGCAGTTTGCACCATGCAACCGGCTACCTACATCTGGCCCTAAGAGCCTTGTTACGAGTTTGGCGGATGGACCACTGGACCGCCATGGTAGCAATCATTCAAATGGCACCAGGCTGATGGTCCCAAGACCGCCAGATTATGAGTTCCCTATGGGACTGGCAGGACTGGCAGGCGGAGGCAGGGGTCAGTATAATGAAGCTACTGCCGACCATGCTTCCTTACCTGTCGGCAACAATGGGCAGACTGTGTCCACGCTGTACAAGGGATACAGTGTACCTCCCAACTCCAAATTATTTGGGGTGGCCTACATGGGCCCCTGCCTACTCCTCCGTGGGCCCATATCCCTTGAGACCTCCATTTTGGGCCCCTTACCTCCCTGACCCCCAAGGTTTCCATGGTGGTGGGATCGCCAATGAAAGCTTGGCGGTCTTTCCAGTCATAATGGCCATGGCGGTCCCAATTCTGGAATCTCCAGTACTGGCCACTGCGGTCAGGACCACCGCTGTTCCTGCCGCACTGGCTGTGGCAGTGCTGGCGGACTGCTGGTGGTCTTTTAGCAGTCCAACCCGCAAACTCGTAATTCGCCACCTCCACCATGGCAGTCCACGGAGCGCCAAACTCATATTGAGGGCCTAAATATCATAGCTATTAAGTTGCACCATGTCAATGGCAATATTAATCACAGTTGTAGAATAACCAAGGAGCTTTTCATGTATAACAAAATGCAATGACTATGTTTCAGTGTATAAGAGGGTTGGAAAAGGAATTGTAAGAGGAACATATGCTGCATTATGTGAGAGCATGATAGCATATTAAGAGGGATCCAACCACACAATTCATCTACTCCCAGATGTACTTGACTTCCTCATTTCTGTGCTATATCCTGCCTTGCTACAGTCATACCTAAATCTGCTAAACATGAATGGTACCTAGGCAAAATCTGCTCATCCCAGACAACTGAAAGATTCATGTTAGCCAAATTGGTAAGAGACATTCCCAAAGCTTTCCTGTCAACATTCCCTGCACCACTGTTTTGACAGAAGCCTTCCCCATCACATCCAGTTAGTCCTAGTACAGTACCTCGTAAGGAGGACTTAAGGTGGGGCCAGTCTAAATCTTCCAGACCTTCTTCCCATTCTGAGTCCTCTTTTAGTCTTATATCCCTTTGACATTTAGGTAATTGGTAGGTGAGCCTATTAGAGAGGTCATTAATTAATTTTTTATACATTAGTGACACTGACTTCATAGGTAATGGCTTAGTATTCTACTCTCCATTGGAGAGGAGTCAGGTACATTCTTGTTAACAGAAACATTTTTGGGTGGTGTGCAATACTTTAAAGATAATAAAAAAGTCAGTCTTGGCTCGTTCAAATTTGATTTGTCGATGATCAACGTCAGCAGCCCATTAGTACCCCAAATCTTATCAAACTTGGTTATGCCCATCATGTTCCATTGCTGGAATTGCTTAAAGCATGTCAGATCTTTCATATCCTTAACAACCCAATATGGACACTCTTTAGTGATAACACTGGTCCACCTCACCAGAGCCGTAGTTGCCTTCCAAGATTGTATCATGTACTTTGTGAGTTCAGCAAACTCGTTTGACATCTCATCTCCACAGACAGCTTGCAGATAATCCCCCCTATCTATTGCTTGGTGATCTATCTTGATGGACATTTCCTGTTGGGACACAAACACTCAGCCATTAATTACATGCAACTGGAAAGCCCAGTAATAGGCAAGGATTAGAGGCAGAGCTATTACCTCATAGTATATACCTTTACTTAATGTTTTGGAAGAGATCATCAAAACACCTCCATCTCAAATCAAAGAGCAAGAAAATGCTGTAAAGATTTCAAAACACTCATCAGAGACCCTATATGGCATGTTCTATAGAAAGTAGAGGACCACTGGAGTGCAACATTCTATACAGTAATGCTTTGTTAAAAAGAGCAACACTCCAGTGACACATTCAAAGTATTATTAGAAATCCCCCCAATATTTCTAGAAATCTAAAGCCTCAAATTTCTGAAGGTACCCTGCTTAACTCAGAAGAGGCAATTAGTATGTGTGGAAAGTGAACACAAGTCTAATGAAAACAATTTTCTTCAATTAATCCTACAACTAGAATATTTATTGTAAGTCCTAAAATTATGCATAAATCTATCAATAGTCTGTTCAGTGTAAATCACATATAAGAGTATAGCATCTGCGTTTAGAAATATCCTACCAATCCACATTCCACAACATGAAACCAGTGGGTTTCTTATAATGGAGCAGGAGACTGGCTTCATTGAGAAGCTCATGCACAGGTGCCCACACACACAGGGTCCTTCACCCTGCCCTTAGGGTTGGAAGGGCCTACCATAGGGGTGACCTAAAGTGACCTGGTGTAGTGACCAGCAGTGAAAGGGAGCGTGCACCTTTTCACACAGGCTGCAAATGGCCAGCCTGCAGACACAGTTTGCATGGGTTCCCATGGGTGGCATAATACGTGCTGCAGCCCATGGTGGGCCCTGGTGTACACATGCCCTGGGTACCTAAGTACCATATACTAGGGACTTACAGGGGTACATCAGTATGCCAATTGCGGGGTGTAAAGGGTACCAAGGCAACCAAAGAGGGGGGAGTACAATCACTGGGGTCCTGGTTAGCAGGATCCCAGTGAAAACAATCCAAGCACACTGACAACAGCGAAAAAGTGTGGGTAACCATGGCAACAAAAGAGTGACTTTCCTCCACTGACTCACTTTCAGATTTTGGTGAACGTCTGGGAGTAAGCAGGGCTAGTATTTAAGGCCAAAGCAACATGGTGTAGATGCCTGTCAGTGTGTCGTTTCTGTGGTTCTCTCCTTTGTTGCAATTCACACCCAATCATTTTGCCCCCCACAGAAGTTGTTTCCCTTTCCAGTTCCCTTGCAGTTAGGGTCCCCCTTCTTCCCGCTCTGTATCTGTGGATATTTTGTCATGGTGCTTTTGGTTAACACCTTATAGTTTGTCTTCTCAGCCCCTGCCTTGCTGGTCTTCTTGGCATCCACAACTGGTATGCTGGTTTGCCAGGATCTGTAATGGTGACTTCCGTTCATAAGACGAGTAAGCCTGATTCAACCTATCATAATACAATTCTCACTCTTGTAGGTACATGTATTCAGTCTATGTGCAACTACTTCCTTGTACCTGGTCTTGTAGTCCTTGGAGCTTAACTACTGCGACAAATCCATCAAAGAGAAATTCCAGTCAATTTTTTCTCTTTTACTCTTTTTTCTGTTTTACCTCAAGTTCTTACTGTGTGTGTGCGTTGTTGCACTGATACCTACGTGTTGGGGTTGAGGGATAACAGAAGTTTTTAGAGGTCTCCCCACTCAGAAATTGACAGCTAAGCATGAGATACTGACAACTGCTGCACCTGAATGACAGCAATGGCAATTTGGAAATAAAACATCCTATCCTTGTAGAAAGAGCATCAGGCAGGGCCTGGTTAGCAAGCTGCATTCACTACAGAGATCAAGATAACTGATGTCCATAAACTGAGAGAGCACACCATAGAGATGGTAAACTAGGAAAGTGATATTTTAAATGCCAGATGGCAGATGCACAATCAGGTCTGTTTAGTGCAAGAGAACACTCATATAATGCTACCTGCAGTAGAATAATCAAACTGAAGAACCTTGGACCTACTGATGTGGAAAACGATGAGATCGCCAGGGAACAGATATGATCTACTTTCCACATTTTCACCTGTTGAACCTGGTGGGACAAAGAATCTGGGTTCTAATTCCAAATTCCCTACTTGACCAAATTGTAAGATACTGTTCTGATTTATTCAGGGTCTCAGTTCCCTCATTGGATAAAATTGAAAACATTTGTGAACAGGTACTAAGTGCATTATAAAAAACTAAGGGGGTCATTCTGACCCTGGCGGCCGGTGACCGCCAGGGTCACCGACCACGGGAGCACCGCCAACAGGCTGGCGGTGCTCCCTCGAGCATTCTGACCGCGGCGGTTCAGCCGCGGTCAGAAACGGAAAGTCGGCGGTCTCCCGCCGACTTTCCGCTGCTCGGGGGAATCCTCCATGGCGGCGGAGCGCGATCCGCCGCCATGGGGATTCTGACACCCCCTACCGCCATCCTGTTCCTGGCGGGTCTCCCGCCAGGAACAGGATGGCGGTAGGGGGTGCCGCGGGGCCCCTGGGGGCCCCTGCAGTGCCCATGCCAATGGCATGGGCACTGCAGGGGCCCCCATAAGAGGGCCCCGCAAAGTATTTCAGTGTCTGCAAAGCAGACACTGAAATACGCGACGGGTGCAACTGCACACGTCGCACCTTCCCACTACGCCGGCTCCATTCGGAGCCGGCGTCCTCGTGGGAAGGTAGATTTGCCCTGGGCTGGCGGGCGGCCTTTTGGCGCCCGCCCGCCAGCCCAGGGCAAATCTCAAAATACCCTCAGCGGTCTTGTGACCGCGGAGCGGTATTTTGTCGGGGGAACATTGGCGGGCGGCCTCCGCCGCCCGCCAATGTTAGAATCACCCCCTAAATGTTTTTTTCTGTGTACACTTACATATATAGTGTAGGAGGCTAGCCCTGTATATACTATATCAAAGTGAGATGTAGAGTCCAGGGGTTCCCCAGAGGCTTAACAGAGGCTAAAGTAGATAATACTAATGCTCTCTTTGTGGTAGTGTGGTCGAGTAGTTAGGCTTATCAGAGGGTAGTGCAAAGGATTTGTTGTACACACACAGACTATAGAAGAAGCACACACTGAATGACTTAACTCCAAACCAATGGTTTTTATATAGCAAAAGTATATATTTTCTTAGTTTATTTTTAGAACCACAAGATTCAAGTTGCAAGTAAGTACTTTAAAGGCTTCGTAATTCACACAGGTATCAACAGCACTTTGTTTGAAATAGGTAAGTAATACAGTTTTAGAATTATTGGCTAAAAGCTATTTTAAAAATGGACAATTTTCAACCAGTTGCTGGTGGGAAGAAAAGTTAGATCTGTTTGCAGGTAAGTACAACACTTACATTCTCAGTCACCGGGGTTTAGGAAGTCCACCAGTTGGGGTTCAAGTTAACCCCAAACACCCACCACCAGCAACACGGGGCCGGCCAGGTACAGAGGTCAAAGTTGAGCAAATTTAACGTGGGCTCCTATGGAGCAAGGGGGTACTCTGAATCCGATCAGCCAGCAGGTAAGTACCCACGATTCGGAGGGCAGACCAGGGGGATTAGAAGAGCACTGGATGGGCCACAAGTAGGCACCAAACACACAACCTCAGCAGCAGAGGGCGTCCGAGTGCAGGGTGCAAACAGGACTTCGGGTTTCCAATGCTGGTCTATGGGGGACACTGGGGGGGGGGCGGTTCACTCAGAGGTTGGAGGTGAGGCCCGGGGGGTGTCTTGGGTACACCACCAGTCGGACAGGGAGGGGCTGAACGATGAGGCACCGGGGTTCGGGTTCTCCAAGGCCTGGGGACTGCAGATGCAGTGTGTCCTTTAGGCGTTATTTTTGTCTCAAGCTCACGGTCAGAGGGGTCCTTGGGATTCCCTCTGCAGGCGTCGTCGTGGAGGGGTAGAGAGGTCTCTTGGTGACCCTCTATTGCTGGGTGGACCACCTACACACGGGCTATGGGCGTCGGGTGCACAGGAGTCAAGACTCACGCATCCAGAGTGAGGTGTGAGTCCTTCGTTGTAGGTTTCTTCAGACAGAGCCGCTGTCCTTGGGAGTTCTTGGTCCTTTTGGGTGCAGGGCTGTCCTCTGGAGTTGGCAGAAGTTTCTGGGACGCAGGACGTGTTGCTGGTCTTGTAGCAGGTTATGTGAAGCAGGAAACAGGAGACAGGCCAAAGCAGTTGTGCTGGGGCTTTCAGCTTAGCAGTCCGTTTTCTTCTTGTAGGTCACCAGGAATCTGGTGAGCTGGGTTCAGGGAGCCCCTTAAATCCTAGATTTAGGTGCGTGTTAGGTGTCAGAGGGCAGTAGCCAATGGCTACTGTCCCTGAGGGTGGCTACACCCTCCTTGTGCTCACTCCCATTGGGGAGGGGGCACATTCCTATCCCTATTGGTCCCTGTCCTCCAAACCAAGATGGAGGACTCTGCAGGGAGGGGGTTACCTCAGCTCTGAACACCTTAGGGGTGGTGCTGGCTGGGGTGGTCACTCATCCCTGATTTCCCTAATTTTCCTGCCAAACTTGCAGCCAAAAGTGAGGCTTTGTCCGGGGGCAGGAGCTCCACTAGCTGGAGTGCCCTGGGGCACTGTAACCCGAGGCTTGAACCTTTGAGGCTCACCGTCAGGTGTTACAGTTCCTGCAGGGGGAGGTGTGAAGCACCTCTGCCCAGGAAAGGCTTTGTTTCTGACCACAGAGTGCACAAAGGCACTCACCCCATGTGGTCAGAAACTTGTCTGAAAGTGGTAGGCTGGCACAGACCGGTAAGTCCTACACTAGCAGTTGGGCTAACATACAGAGGGCATCTCTAAGATGCCCCCTGTGTACATTTTTCAATAGTCCCATACTGGTATCAGTGTGGGATTATTGTGCTAAGAAGTTTGATACCAAACTTCCCAGTATTCAGTGAAGCCATTATGGTGCTGTGGAGTTCGTAATGACAAACTCCCAGACCATATACTCAATATGGCTACACTGCACTTACAATGTTTAAGAATAGACTTAGACACTGTAGGGGCATATTGCTCATGCAGCTATGCCCTCGCCTGTGGTATAGTCTACCCTGCCATAGGGCTGTTAGGCCATGTGCTGAGTGAGGGGTCCCCTAGGGTGACATAATACATGCTGCAGCACTTGGAGACCTTCCCTGGCCACAGGGCCCTTGGTACTATGGGTTCCTTTTACAAGGAACTTAACTGTGTGCCAGAGCTGTGCAAATTGTGGAAACAAAGGTACAGTTTTAGGGAATGAACACTGGGGCTGGGGCCTGGTTAGCAGGGTCCCAGCACACTTTCATTTAAAGATGGCATCATCACTAGGCAAAAGGTGGGGGGTACCCATGCCAGCAGTGACACTTTTCCACACAAACCCCCCCCTAATGAAAGAGGATGAGACTAACCTTTCCCAAGAGAGTCTTCAATGTCTAAGTGGAAGAACCTGGGAGGGCCACCTGCATTAGCATGGGCAGTCCCAGGTCTGTGTTCCACCTCAAAGTCCATTTCCTGTACGGATATGGACCACCTCAAAAGTTTAGGGTTCTCACCTTTCATTTGCATTAGCCATCTGAGAGGTCTGTGGTCAGTTTGAACAACAAAGTTAGTGCCAAACAGGTATGGCCTCAGCTTTTTCAGGGACCAAACCACAGCAAAGGCTTCCATCTCAATGGCACTCCAGCGCTGCTCCCTGGGGAGTAACCTCCTGCTAATGAAAGCAACGGGCTGGCCAAGGCCATCAGCATTGCTTTGGGACAGGACTGCTCCTATCCCATGTTCAGAGGCATCTGTCTGCACACTGAACTGCCTGGAATAAACTGGAGATTTAAGAACTGGTGCTGAGCACATTGCTTCTTTCAGGGTTTCAAAGGCTTTTTGACAGTCAAGGGTCCAGTTTACCTTCTTTGGCATCTTCTTTGAGATCAGTTCAGTGAGGGGGTCACGATGGACCCATATCCCTTCACAAACCTCCTTCAGTACCCAGTCAAGCCAAGGAATGCCCTGACTTGAGACTGAGTTTTTGGAGCTTCCCAGTCCAGAATTGTCTGGATCTTGGGTTATAAAGGTTTCACTTGGCCTCCACCTGCAAGGTGGCCCAAGTATACAACTGTACCCTGCCCTATATGGCACTTAGGTACTTTGATGTAGAGGCCTGCTGTTTGCAAGGCATGCCAAACTTTCCCCAGGTGGACCAGGTGATCCTGTCAGCTGGTGATAAAGACACCAATATCATCTAGATATGCTGCACTAAAGGACTCCAAAGCAGCAAGGACTTGATTCACCAACCTTTGGATGGTGGTAGGGGCATTCTTTAAGCCAAAGGTCATAACAGTGAACTGATAATGCCCATCAGGTGTAGAAAATGCTGACTTTACTTTGGCTCCAGGTGCCATCGTAATTTGCCAGTACCCTGCAGTTAAGTGAAAGGTACTTACAAATTTGGCTGTACCTAACTTATCAATCATTCACCTGCTCTGGGTATAGGGTGTGCATCTGTCTTAGTGACAGAATTCAGTCCCCTGAAGTCCACACAGAACCTCATTTCTTTCTTGCCATCTTTGGTATGAGCTTTGGGGACCAAGACCACTGGGCTAGCCCAGGGACTGTCAGAGTGCTGTATTACCCCTAACACCAGCATCTTGTGAACTTCCACTTTGATGATCTCTTTGACTTGGTCAGACTGTCTATATATTTTGTTTTTGACAGGTAAACTGTCCCCTGTGTCTACATCATGGGTACACAGGTGTGTCTGACCAGGGGTCAAAGAGAAGAGCTCAGCATACTGCTGTAAGACTTGCCTGCAGAAAGCTTGCTGTTGGGCAGAGAGGATGTCTGAATAGACAACTCCATCTACTGATCCATCTTTAGGGTCAGTTGAAAGGCGGTCAGGGGGAGGCTCACTCTCTGCTTCCTGATCCTCATCCGTTACCATCAGCATGGTTATGTCTGTCCTATTATTGTAGAGTTTCAGGCGGTTAACAAGGATCACCCACTTGGGTGTCCTGCTAGTGCCCAGGTCCACTAAGTAAGTGACCTAACTCTTCTTCTCTAGGACTGGGTAAGGGCCACTCCATCTGTCCTGAAGTGCCCTGGGAGCCACAGGCTCCAGAACCCAGACTTTTTGCCCTGGCTGAAATTCAACCATTGCAGCCTTTTGGTCATACCACAACTTCTGGAGTTGTTGGCTGGCCTCAAGGTTTTTGGATGCCTTTTCCATGTACACAGCCATCCTGGAGCAGAGGCCAAGCACATAGACCACCAAATCTTGTTTAGGCTCATGGACAGGTCTCTGCCAGCCTTCTTTAACAAGTGCCAGTGGTCCCCTTACAGGATGGCCAAACAAGAAGTTTAAAGGGGGAAAACCCTACTCCTTTCTGAGGCAACTCTGTGTAGACGAAAAGGAAGTATGGCAGGAGGACATCCCATCTCCTTTTGAGTTTTTCAGGGAGCCCCATGATCATGCCCTTCAATGTCTTGTTGAATCTCTCAACACCTACATTGGTTTGTGGATGATATTGTGTGGTGAACTTATAAGTCACCCCCATTCATTCCACATGTGTTTGAGGTAAGCTGACATGAAGTTTGTACCTCTGCCAGAAACCACCTCCTTAGGGAAACCCACTCTGGTAAAAATACCAATTAGGGCTTTGGCTACTGCAGGGGCAGTAGTTGACCTAAGGGGAATTGCTTCAGGGTATCTGGGCTGTGGGAGGTTCAAGTGGACCCACAATGTCCACACCAACCCTCTCAAAGGGTACCCCCAGCACTGGAAGTGGGATGAGGGGGGCCTTTGGGTGGCCACCTGTCTTGCCACTGGCTTGACAGGTAACACAAGAGCTACAAAACTCCCTAACTTTCTGGGACATGTTGGGTCAAGAAAAATGTTTAACAAGTCTACTCCATTTTTTGGTTTGTCCCAAATGCCCAGCGAGGGGGATGTCATGGTCCAATGTGAGGATAAACTCTTTAAACTCCTGGGGCACTACCACTCTCCTAGTGACACCAGATTTGGGATCTATGGCCTCAGTTTAAAGGAGTCCATCCTCCCAATAGACTCTGTGGAAGCCACTGACATCTCCCTTCTCCTGTTCAGCAGCTTTCTGTCTCAGGCCTTCAAGAGTGGGGCAAGTCTTTTCTCCCTGGCACAGCTGTTCCCTTGTGGGTCCCCCTGGGCCCAAGAGCTCTACCTGATAAGACTCCATCTCCATGGACTCAGTTTCCTCAGGGGATAAGACATCTTTCTAAGAAGAGAGGTCTTGCTTTTTTTGCTGTTCAGAGGCTGGTCCCCCAGTCCTCTTACCTTTTCTCTTGGAAGGTTGGGTCATTATTCCAGGCTCCAACACTTCTTTTTCACCCTGTGCTCTGCTCTGTGCTCTGGTTTTCCCCCACACCAGTTCAGGGATACCCAGCATGGCTGCATGGCTTTTGAGTTCTACCTAAGCCCATGCTGAGGATTCCAAATCATTCCCTAGCAAAACGTTCCACTCGAATTGCAGATGAGATCACTACCTGTTTCAGGCCAGTAATCCCTCCCCTTTCTAAAGTCGCCATAGCCATGGGATGGACTTTAGTCATATTGTCAGCATTGGTAACTGGATAGGTTTGTCCAGCCAAATACTGTCCTGGGGAACCAGTTTCTCTGTTACCATGGTGACACTGGCACCTTTATCCCTCAGGGCTTCTAGCTTTGTCCCACTGATTAAGAGCTGCTGCCTATATTTGTGCATATTAGGTGGCCAAGCAGCTAGTGTGGCCATATCCACCCCACCCTCAGAGACTAGAGTAGCTTCAGTGTGAACCCTGATTTGCTCTGGGCACACTGTTGATCCCACCTGGAGGCTGGCTATTCTAGTACTAATTGGAGTAGTGCTAGTGATATTTTTCTTGGGACATGCCATGTCTCCAGTTTGGTGTCCATGCTGCCTACAGTTGTGACACCAGGCCCTCTTGGGATCAAAGTTTTTACCCTAGTACCCATTTGTGGACTGTTAAGAGGCTCAGGGCCTACCCTCCTGAGCAGGTTTTTGGGGCCCTAGAGAAGACTTTGTTTTTGTCCTTAGGTATCTCACCACCCTTCCACTGGGGAGGCTTTGTGACCCCTTTCTTTTGGTCACCCTCTGTGGACGGCTTGGTCACCCTGGTTTTGACCCATTGGTCTGCTTTCTTTCTCAATTCTTGGGGAAAAATTGGACCTAGGTCTACCAGATGTTGATGCAACTTGTCATAGAAGCAGTTACTTAACAGGTGTTCCTTCATAAACAAATTATAAAGCTCATCATAATCATGAACTCCACTGCCAGTTATCCAACCATCTAGTGTTTTCACTGAGTAGTCAACAAAATCAACCCAGGTCTGACTGGAGGTTTTGTGAGCCTCCCTGAACCTAATTCTATACTCCTCAGTGGAGAATCCAAAGCCCTCAACCAGGGTAGCCTTCATGTGGTCAGAGGATTCTGCATATTTACCAGAGAGTGTGAGGGGTCTATAACTACACTTACCAGTGAACAGTTCCTAAAGAAGAGCTCCCCAGTGAGATCTGTTTAACTTTCTGGTTGTAAGAGCCATCTCAAAAGCTGTGAACCACTTGGTGATATCATCACCTTCTTCATATTTTGAGACAATCCCCTTTGGGGACTTTTAGGATATTAGTATTCTCTATGACCCTATTTATGTTGCTGCCACCATTAATGGGTGCTAAGCCAATTTCTGCTCTCTCCCTTTCTATAGCTAGGAGTTGTTGCTCCAAAGCTAACCTTCTGCCCTCAATGTTCCCAGAGGAGCTGGCTCACCTGTGGAAGATTCAGATCCAGTGAGTTCTATCTTTGGAGACCAGGGTCTGGGGACCCTGGTCTCCATAGTTAGGTGAGGAGGGGGGAGATCATCCTCCTCATCTCTAACATCTTCCCTGTCTGAGTGGATTTCTTCCTCCTCAGGAGGGTGGTCCCTGGTGTACTCTGCCAAGAGCTCCTGTAGCTCGACCTTGATAGGGTTGAAACCAGTTCTAATCTTTTTCAGCTTACAGAGGGACCTTAACTCTGCCATCCCTACATGGAGGTAAGGAGTGAAGTTGAGTTCCATCGCTATTTCCTCTGAGCTGCTCATTATGCCACTTTGGGATTACTTTTTAGAAACTAAAAACTATTTCTAGGAACTAAGGGCCAGATGTATCAAGCCTTTTTGCATTCGCAAACGGTGTGAATGCCTGTTTACGAATGCAAAAATGCCTTTCAGTATTTATGAAAGGCATTCGCAACGCAAATATAAGGAATCGCTAAAATAGCGATTCCTTAAATTTGCAAGCCTGTTTAGAGAATCGCAAATTGCGATTCTCTAAATAAGAAATTGCAAATAAGGAATCCTTATTTGCGATTTCTAAACCACATGTAACAAGCAATTCCTGAATGCGAATTGGGCATTAAGGAATCGCTCTTACCACCAAGTTGAACTTGGTGGTAACCATGTGCAAATTTTAAAAATGCATTAAAAATGGACTTTTAAAATTGACATGTAACGCACACATGCCCCTTTGGCATGTGTGCGCCTTACATGTCCTTAAAAAACTTCTTGGGGTGCAGCAGAGGGGGCCTTAGGCCCCCAGCACCCTGGGGTTTGCATTTCCCAAATTTGCGAATTCCAGTTACGAATTCGCAATTTGGGAAATGCAAAATATTGACAAATATGGGCCAGCCCAGAGGTGCGAATGGGGCCGGTATCTCAAATTGCGATTCGGCAATAGCATTTGCGATTTTTAAGAAATCGCTATTACCGAATCGCAAATATGATACATTGAATTTTGCGAATCAGAAATAACGATTTCTTAAAAATCGCTATTTCTGAATCGCAAATGCCTTTTTTGTTACATCTGGCCCTAAATCTAACTTTACAATAACTTTTAAACTTTAAAAATAGATGCTAAGGGGACTTAACCAGGGCCCTAGCAGGACTTTAGAAAAAATAGTCAAATTCAAAAATCAGTTTTCTAAAGGCAATTTTGGAATTTAGTTGTGTGATCAGGTATTGGCTGAGTAGCCTAGCAAATGCAAAGTCGTAGACCCCACCGCTGATCCACCAATGTAGGAAGCTGGCTCTGTATATACTATATCAAAGTGAGATATAAGCCCTCATTATGTACATGGCGGTCGAGACCACCACTCCGGAGGCAGCGGAAATGACCGCCACCGTCATGGCGGTCTCGACCGTCATATAAATAACAAGGGAAGACCGCACACAGGCGGTTCTCTGCCAACACCAGGCTGCCGCCGACAGGCAGCCTGATGATGGTGGATTACATTATCCGACAGGGCATGTACCCTGTTTCCCACTGCTAGGGAAAGGCTGGTGGAAGGGGTGCTCAGGGGCCCCCGTGAAGTGCCCTCTTGCGCAGGTCACTGCCCGATTTACGGGCAGTGATCTGCGCGATGGGTGCTGCTGCACACGCCACACACCATCATTGGCAGCGGCTCCATTTGGAGCCGCCATCAATGTTAAGGCCCTTTTCCCTGCTGGGCCGGTGGCCGGAAACACTGTTTCCGCCCACCGGCCCAGCAGGGAAAACATTATACGGGCGGCGGGGGGGGGGGTCGTCGCGCTGGCACTCTTCTGTTGACCGCTGAGATCATAATGAGGGCCATAGTGTGCACAGAGTCCAGGGGTTCCCCAGAGACTTAACAGAGGCTAAAGTAGATAATACTAATGCTCTCTTTGTGGTAGTGTGGTCGAGCAGTTAGGCTTATCAGAGGGTAGTGCAAAGCATTTGTTGTACACACACAGAAAATAGAAGAAGCACACACTCAATGACTTAACCCCAGAGCAATGATTTTTATATTGCAAAAATATATATTTTCTTAGTTTATTTTTAGAACCACAAGATTCAAGCTGCAGGTAAATACTTTAAAAGCTTCGTATTTCACACAGGTATGAACAGTACTTTGAAATAGGTAAGTGTTAGAAACGGGGTCTTTGATTGGCAGTCAGGTTACCCTCTATCCAAGCAAGGACCCTCACACTAGTCATGGTAAGTTACACACAATCCAAATTATCCTGTGCCCACCCTCTGGTAGCTTGGCACTGAGTAGTCAGGCTTAACTTAGAAGGCAATGTGTAAAGTATTTGTGCAATAAATCATACAACAACACAGTAGAACACCACAAAAATATACCACACAGTGTTTAGAAAAATATATAATCTTTATCTGTGTAAATGCAGGTCAAAACGATTAAAATGCAATAAGTATATGTTGAGATATCACTACAAAAGTGATTTAAAGGGGGTCATTCTAACCCTGGCGGTAAAAACCGCCAGGGCGAACGACTGCGGTAGCACCGCCAACAGGCTGGCGGTGCACCGCTGGGCATTCTGACCGCGGCGGTTCAGCCGTGGCCAGAAACGGAAAGTCGGCGGTGTCCCGCCGACTTTCCGCTGCCCTTGAGAATCCTCCATGGCGGCGGAGCGCGCTCCGCCACCATGGGGATTCTGACACCCCCTACCGCCATCCTGTTCCTGGCGGTTCTTCCGCCGGGAACAGGATGGCGGTAGGGGGTGCCGCGGGGCCCCTGGGGGCCCCTGCAGTGCCCATGCCAATGGCATGGGCACTGCAGGGGCCCCCGTAAGAGGGCCCCAAAAAGAATTTCAGTGTCTGCCTAGCAGACACTGAAATTCGCGACAGGTGCAACTGCACCCGTCGCACCTTCCCACTCCGCCGGCTCAATTCTGAGCCGGCGTCCTCGTGGGAAGGGTGTTTCCCGCTGGGCTGGCGGGCGGAGTTTCGGCGGTCGCCCGCCAGCCCAGTGGGAAACCCAGAATGACCGCCGCGGTCTTTTGACCGCGGTACGGTCTTCTGGCGGTTCCCGCTTGGCGGGCGGCTACCGCCGCCCGCCAAGCTCAGAATCACCCCCAAAGTGTCTTAAGTCTTTTAAAAGCAATCAAAGTCTCTTTCAAACACGAAGTACCTGGTTCGCATGCAAAATCTTCGCAAAGAACCGCAGAGGAGGAGATGCGTGGAAACATAGGGGTGTGCGACGATTTCTCGGGCCACACACGGCGATGTGTCGTTTAGTTTTCACGCAGAGATGGCTGTGCGTCGATTTCCGATGCTCGGTCGTGGATCCTCTTTGGGTTGCGGGGTTTTCAGATGCCCCGGGGATGTTGCGTGGATTTCCTGTGCTGGCAGGACGAAGTCACAGGAGCTGCGTTGATATGGCAGGTGTTGCGTAGAATTTTATACCGCACGGCAGGCGCTGCATCGATTCCTCTCTGGAAGTCAGCCTGCGTCATTCCGGCTCAGCTGTGCATCGATCCGGTGGGCCGGGTGTCGAATTTCCGGTCACTACACTGGTGCTGCATCGATCTTCTTGTTGCAAAGTCGGGCTGCGTCGGTTCGGCATGCTGTAAATTCTTCACCTCGGTGCAGGCTGTGCGTCGTTTCTGGCAAGCTGTGCATCGAATTTTGCTGCACAAGGAGTCCTTCTTGGAGAGATGAAGTCTTTTTGGTCCTGAGACTTCAGGGAACAGGAGGCAAGCTCAATCCAAGCCCTTGGAGAGCACTTCTTCACCACAGCCAGAGAGCAGCAAGGCAGCAGGGCAACAGCAAGGCAGCAATCCTTCACACAAAGCAGACAGGTGAGCCCTTTGGGCAGCCAGGCAGTTCTTCTTGGAAGGATGCAGGTTCTGGTTCAAGTTTCTTCTCCAGGAAGTGTCTGAGTTGGTAGGGGCAGAGGCCCTGTTTAAATACCCAAATGTGCCTTTGAAGTGGGGGAGACTTCAAAGAAGGGCTTAGAAGTGCACAAGATCCCCTTTCAGTTCAATCCTGTCTGCCAGGGTCCCAGTAGGGGATGTGGCAGTCCTTTGTGTGAGGGCAGGTTACTGTCCTTTGACATGCAAGGGTCAGGCCCTCCACCCTCTCAGCCCAGGAAGACCCATTCAAAATACAAATGTATGCAAGTGAGTCTGAGTATCCTGTATTTGGGGGGTGTCTGAGTGAATGCACAAAGGAGCTGTCAACTAAACTCAGCCAGACATGGATTGTAAGGCACAGAAGGAGTTAAGTGCAGAGAAATGCTTACTTTAGAAAAGTGGCATTTCTAAAATAGTAATATTACACCCATCTTTACCAGTCATCAGGATTTTGTATCACCATTCTGATCATACTAAATATGACCTCCCTACTCCTTTCAGATCAGCAGCTACCACTCAAACAAGATACGAGGGCAGCCCCAATGTTAGCCTGTGAAGGGAGCAGGCTTCACAACAGTGTAAAAACAAATTTAGGAGTGTTACACTACCAGGACATGTAAACTACATAGGTACATGTCCAGCCTTTTGCCTACACAGCACCCTGCCCTACGGGTTACCTAGGGCATACCTTAGGGGTGACTTATATGTAGAAAAAGGGGAGTTTTATTCTTGGTAAGTACTTTTAAATGCCAAGTCGAATTGACAGTGAAACTGCACACACAGGCCTTGCAATGGCAGGTCTGAGACAAGGTTAAGGAGCTACTCAAGTGTGTGGCACAACCATATAGTGCACTCTACTAGGGACTTATAAGTAAATTAAATAGTCCAATTGGGTATGATCCAATGTTACCATGTTTAAATGGAGAGAGCATATGCACTTTAGCACTGATTAGCAGTGGTAAAGTGTGCAGAGTCTTAAAACCAGCAAAAATAGTATCTAAAAAGTGGAGGGAGGCAGGCAAAAAGTTAGGGGTGACCATCCTAAGGCCGTCAGGTCTAACATGTGTCCCCCCAACTGGGGAGAGCTAGCCAATCTCCTGGGAGCTCTCATCACTAAGGCAGAAGTATCTGGAGAGACCATCAGCGTTGGCGTGGTCAATCCCTGGGTGACGCTCCACTGTAAAGTCCATCCCCTGTAGGGAAATGGACCACCTCAAGAGTTCAGGATTCTCACCCCTCATCTGCACAAGCCATCTGAGGGGCCTATGGTCTGTCTGAACCCAGAAGTGAGTCCCAAACAGGTATGGTCTCAGCTTCTTCAGTGCCCAGACCACAGCAAATGTTTCTCTCTCAATAGCACTCCACCTCTGTTTCCGTGGTTATAGTCTTCTGCTAATAAAGACTACTGGTTGGTCTAGGCCCTTCTCATTTAGCTGTGCTAGAACAGCCCCTATGCCATGCTCTGAAGCGTCTGTCTGCACAATAAATTCCTGGGAGTAGTCAGGGGCTTTGAGCACGGGGGATGTGCACATGTCTTCCTTCAGGGAGTCAAAGGCTTTCTGACAAGCTTCTGTCCAATTCACCAACCTAGGTTGCTTTTTGGAAGTAAGTTCTGTCAAGGGTGTCACAATGGTACCATAGCCCTTGACAAAACTACCTATGGGCTACCATAGCCCTTGACAAACCTTCTTAGGCCTGTGAGGCCTAAGAAGGCTCTCGCTTCAGTCTAAGTTCTAGGTGGTTGCCAGGCCTTGATAGTTTCAATCTTAGCCTGGAGTGGCTGCACCTTGCCACCACCTACTAGGTGTCCCAAGTACACACGGAACCCTGCTCAATCTGGCACTTACTAGCCTTGATGGTCAGGCCTGCCTGTTGCAGAGCCTGAAGCACCTCCTTGAGGTGGAACAGGTGTTCCTCCCAGCTGGAACTATAGACAGCTATGTTATCTAGGTAGGCTGCGCAGAAGGCATCCTTGCCAGCTAGGACCCCGTTAACCAACCGTTTGAAGGTAGTGGGGGCACTTTTCAACCTAAAGGGCATTACCCGGAACTGGTAATGGCCACCAGGTGTGGAAAATGCAGATCTCTCTTTAGCCCCCTCAGTCAAGGTGATCTGCCAGTACCCTGATGTGAGATCAAAAGTACTGAGGAATTTGGCAGGCTCTGGGCTGTCTACTAGCTCATGAGCTCAGGGGATGGGGTGAACTTCAGTCCGTGTGACTGAGTTGAGACCTCTGTAGTCCACACAGAACCGGAGTTCTGGCTTTGCACCAGGGCAGCAGCCTTAGGTACTAGCACCACAGGGCTGGCTCAGAGACTGCTGGACTTCTCAATAACCCCTAGGGCCATCATCCTGGAAACTTCCTCCATCATGCTGGCCTTTACCTTATCTGACAACCTGTAAATTTGGTTTTTTACACGGGGACTGTCTCCTGTGTCAATATCATAGACACACAGGTGGGTGAGTCCAGGAGTAAGGGAAAACACGGAAGAGAACTGCTCCAACAACTCAAAGTAGTCTCCTCTCTGATTGAGAGTCAGGGAGTCAGAGAGATTGACACCCTCCACTGACCCATCACCTTCAGAGGAGGTCGGGGAGAGGCTCACTCTCCTCTTCCATGCCCTCATCTGTCACAAGGAGCATACGGACATTAGACCTCTCAAAATGAAGCTTGAGTCGGTTATGATGGAGAACCCTTAGGGGGTGTCTAGGGGTCTTGAGGTCCACTAGGTAAGTGGCCTCCCCCTTCCGCTCCTTGATCTCAAATGGGCCAGACCAGCGGCCCTGGAGAGCCCTAGGCTGTACTGGCTCCATTACCCAAACCTTGTCTCCAGGTGAGAACTCGACCAGAGTGGCCTTCCGGTCATACCACTCCTTCATCACCTCTTGACTGGCCTCAAGGTTACTCTTGACCTGCTTCCAAAAGTTTGGGGTTTGGTTGCGGTAGGGCCAGCATGTTGCTGACCACATCCTGGGGAGGTGTCTTGGGAGCCTTCTCCCAGCCCTCTTTAACTATGCTTAGCGTTCCCTGACAGTGTGACCATAGAGAAGCTCAAAGGGGCTGAACCCATCCCCTTCCTGGGGCACCTCCCTATAAGCAAACAGCAGGCATGGCAAGAGGACATCCCCCTTACGCCTCATGGCCTCAGGTAGGCCAGTGATCATGCCTTTAAGGGTCTTGTTGAATCTCTCAACAAGCCCATTCAATTGAGGATGATAAGGGGTGGTAAACCGGTAGGTCACCCCATACACTTCCCACATGGACTTCATGTATGCAGACATGAAGTTTGTGCCTCTGTCAGACACAACTTCCTTAGGGTATCCCACACGGGTAAATATTCCCATCAGGGCTCTGGTCACCTCCGGTGCAGTTATGGTTCTCAGAGGGATTGCCTCTGGATAGCGGGTGGCATGATTCACCAAAACCAGGATAAACCTGTTGCCCAAGGCAGTTTTGGGGTCCAAGGGACCAATGACATTGATGCCCACCCTTTCAAAGGGGGTGCCAATGACGGGGAGTGGGATCAGGGGGGCCTTAAGCCTTTTCCCTGTCTTCCCACTAGCCCCTGGCAGCTGGGGCAGGCCCTGCAGAAATTATCTGAGGTTACCCGCATTCTAGGCGAATGGAAGTGAGTGACAAGTCCGGCAAAGGTCTTGTCTTGGCCCAAATGTCCTGCCAGGGGTATGTCGTGAGCCAGACCCAGTAGGAAGGCTCGGTTACACTGGGGGACCACCAGCACATGTGCTGCCCCAATGGCTGGAGCCTTAGGCTCACTGTAAAGGAGATCATTCTCCCAGTAGATGTGGTGAACGCCAGAGGCTTCACCAGCTGCTTGGGCTGTGGCCTGTTGCCTCAGACCCTCAAGGGTGGGGCATTTCTTCTGCGCCTTGCAGAATTCTGCCCTGGTTGGCCCACCCACCTCCGGTTGGCTCAGCGGCCTCCTCCTCCTCAGGGATCCCGTCCACCACCGTCGGAACATCTGAGGCGGGTTTCCCTCGCCTCTTGCCCTTCCTCTTTGCAGCTGTCTGGGCCATTGTTCCGGCTCCAGACGCTCTTGACTCCCTTTCCGGGAGCCATAGACCTTGTGGTCATGCAGACCCACTCAGGCAAACCTAACATCTCCAGGTGGGATCTGAGCTCTGCCTCCTTCCAGGCAGTAGGCTCATGATCATTGCCTAACAAACAATCTACAGGCATGGTAGGACTCACAGCTACTTTCAGAGTACCAGAGACCCCCCCCACCACTCAAAGGGAACCAGAGCCACTGGTAGGTGACTTTCACGATTGTCAGCGACTATGACCTGGTGGAATGTATTAGGGAATATCTGCTCTGCTGACACCAGATGACTCTTGACAGTAGTCATACTGGCTCCTGTGTCACGCAGAGCCTCCACCCTTTGCACATCAGTGGTGACCCACTGCCTATACTTTGAAGTATTGGCAAGCATGTGGGCTTTAGGCACCATCTCCTTATCTCCCAGGGATACTAGGGACACCTCTGTCTGCTCCCCAAATCTAACTGGGACTATCCCCCCCGAACGCTACACTAGTCAACCCTGGTGGTCTGTCCTCCAGTGGTGGACTGCGCTCTTTTGGAACAATGGGAGTCATCCTTAGAGTGTCCATGCTGGTAGCACTCTCAGCATTTGGGGATGAACTTCCCTAACTTCTTGTCGAAATACCCTGATTTCTTCCCAAACCTAGAAGAGGAATGGTTACCACCCCCCTGGGAATTGTTTTGGGGGCCTTTTGAGAGTTCCTTATCTTTAAGTTTTTCTCCCCCCTCATTCTTCTGTTGGGAACCCTGACCACCTTTGTGGGTGTCTCCCCAGATACCTTTTTGGACACTCTGGTGCTAACCCGGAGGTCCGCCTCCTCAGAAAGCTTTCTGGGATCAGTCAGCTTACTGTTTACTAAGTGTTGGTGCAACTCTGTAAAAGAAATACTGAGTCAAATCTTATAACCCTTTGTAATCATTTACTTTGCTGCCTCACACCCATCCATTCAGTGCCTTATTGGAGAAATCAAAACAATCTACTCAAGTCTGTGTGGAAAGTTTGGTGCTGTCCCTAAACCTCTGACGGTATTTTTCAGGAGTCAGCCCAAACTCGGCCAGTAAAGCGGCTTTCATGGGTGCACAGACATTCTGATCATGTGGATCTAGTGTAAGAAGTGTGTCCCTCCCCATTACTGGTACATAAAACCACAAGGCCGCCCCCCATTGCTCCTCAGAGGTCCCATGAGCCCTTAGTGCAACTTCATAGGCAGCCAGCCACTTGTCAATGTCATCTCCCACCACATAACTGGGCACCACATTCTTGGGTATACAAACCTTTTCCTACCCAACAGGTCCTGCCTGTATGCTGCCACCATCACTGCTGGACTCAGACTGTCTCGCCTTGATCTCCAGCTCCTTGGGACTCAGTTCATGAGCCAACAAAAGTTTCTTCTCAGCCAAGCCTCTCTCAGCTGCAGCCTCAGCTCTCTCAGCTTCAATATGCTTGGCTGCTCTCTCAGCTTCAGCCTGTTTGGCTTCTCTCTCTGCCCTCCTTTCCTCCTGTTGAGCTTCAATTTTCAACCCTGCCATTTGCAATTGAAATTCCCTCTCTCCTTTCCTCTGCGGTGAGGCCCTTATCAGAGACACTGCTCCCTGGTTTGGCAGGGGGCACAATTGCAGTGGTAACTTCATCCACTGATTGCAAAAAAATCTCTGAGGGGCTATCCTCTGGACCCTCCTCCTCAACATTCTCATAAGAATGGGCTTCTGCCCAGGTCCTTAGCGCCATTTGGAATTCCTCCTTTCTGGAGGCTTTCTGGGTAGGTACTCCCATATCCCTGCAGAACCCCCTCAGCTGTTTAACAGTGTAGGTCCTCAGCATGGCCAGATCAAAATCTTCATCTCCTGCTTGAGACCCAGCCAGAGACATGTTGAATGAAGATTTTAGTTAAAAATTGTCAGGAAAAACAAAATTGCAGAAAAAGAGAAAAAATCAAGTAGACCTTTAACTGTGGGTAGGTAGCAAATACTTAGCTACTGTATGTCACTGCACAAATACAAGTCCTATCCTCACCGCTGATCACCAATGTTAGAAATGGGGTCTTTGGTTGGCAGTCAAGTTATCCCCTGTCCAAGCAAGGACCCTCATTCTAGTCAGGGTAAGTCACACACAATCCAAATTATCCTGTGCCCACCCTCTGGTAGCTTGGCACTGAGCAGTCAGGCTTAACTTAGAAGGTAATGTGTAAAGTATTTGTGCAATAAATCATACAACTAAACAGTAGAGCACCACAAACATACACCACACAGTGTTTAGAAAAATATATAATCTTTATCTGGGTAAATGCAGGTCAAAACAATTAAAATGCAATAAGTATATTTTGAGATATCACTGTAAAAGTGATATAAAGTGTTTTAAGTCTTTTAAAAGCAATCAAAATCTCTTTCAAGCACCAAGTACCTGGTTCACATGCAAAATCTCTGCAAAGAACCGCAGAGGAGGAGATGCTTGGAAACAAAGGGGTGTGCGTCGATTTCTCGGGCCGCACACGGCGATGTGGCATTTAGTTTTTACGCAGGAACGGCTGTGCGTCGATTTCCGGCGCTCGGTCATGGATCCTCTTCGGGTTGCGGGGTTTTGGGACGCCCAGGGGGACGATGATTGGATTTCCTGCACTGGCAGGATGAAGTCACATGAGCTGCGTCGATTTGGTGGGCGTTGCGTCAAAGTTTCTACTGCACGGCAGGCGCTGCGTCGACTCCTCTCTGATAGTCGGACTGCATCGTTCTGGCTCCACTGTGCATCGATCTGGTGGGCAGGGTGTCTAATTACTGGTCGCTACGATGGTGCTGTGTCGATCTTCTCACTGCGAAGTCGGGCTGCATCGTTCCAGTTCGCCATGTGGTGAATTTTTCACTGCCATGCAGGCTGTGCGTCATTTCTGGCAGGCTGTGCATCGAATTTCGCCGCACAAGGAGTTCTTCTTGGAGAGATGAAGTCTTTTTGGTCCTGAGACTTCAGGGAACAGGAGGCAAGCTGTGTCCAAGCCCTTGGAGAGCACTTCCTCACCACAGGCAGCAGGGCAACAGCAAGGCAGCAGTCCTTCACACAAAGCAGAGAGGTGAGTCCTTTGGGCAGCCAGGCAGGTCTTCCTGGCAGGATGCAGGTTCTGGTTCAAGTTTCTTCTCCAGGAAGTGTCTGAGTTGGTAGGGGCAGAGGCCCTGTTTAAATACCCAAATGTGCCTTTGAAGTGGGGGAGACTTCAAAGAGGGGCTTAGAAGTGCACAAGGTCCCCTTTCAGTTCAATCCTGTCTGCCAGGGTCCCAGTAGGAGGTGTGGCAGTCCTTTGTGTGAGGGCAGGCTACTGTCCTTTGACATGCAAGTGTCAGGCCCTCCACCCTCCCAACCCAGGAAGACCCATTCAAAATGCAGATGTATGCAAGTGAGGCTGAGTATCCTGTGTTTGGGGTGTGTCTGCGTGTATGCACAAGGGAGCTGTCAGCGAAACCCAGCCAGACGTGGATTGTAAGGCACAGAAGGATTTAAGTGCAGAGAAATGCTCCCTTTCTAAAAGTGGCATTTCTAAAAATAGTAATATTAAATCCCACTTCACCAGTCAGCAGGATTTTGTATCACCGTTCTGGCCATACTAAATATGACCTTCCTACTCCTTTCAGATCAGCAGCTACCACTCAAACAAGATATGAGGGCAGTCCCAATGTTAGCCTATGAAGGGAGCAGGCCTCACAGCAGTGTAAAAACGAATTTAGGAGTTTTATACTACCAGGACATGTAAACTACACAGGTACATGTCCTGCCTTTTGCCTACACAGCACCCTGCCCTATGGGTTACCTAGGGCATACCTTAGGGGTGACCCATATGTACAAAAAGGGGAGTTTTAGGCTTGGCAGGTACTTTTAAATGCCAAGTCGAATTGGCAGTGAAACTGCACACACAGGCCCTGCAATGGCAGGCCTGAGACAAGGTTAAGGAACTACTTAAGTGAGTGGCACAACCAGTGCTGCAGGCCCACTATTAGCATTTAATCTACAGGCCCTGGGCACATATAGTGAACTCTACTAGGGACTTATAAATAAATTAAATACTTCAATTGGGTATGATCCAATGTTACCATGTTTAGAAGGAGAGAGCATATGCACTTTAGCGCTGATTAGCAGTGGTAAAGTGTGCAGAGTCTTAAAACCGGCAAAAACTGTATCTTAAAAGTGGAGGGAGGCAGGCAAAAAGTTAGGGGTGACCACCTTAAGGCTGTCAGGTCTAACAGTAAGTAATACAGAATTATTGGCAAAAAGCTATTTTAAAAATGGACACTGTACAATTTTCAAACAGTCCCGGTGGGGGGGGGGGGGGGGGGGAGGGTTTTCAGGTAACTACAACACTTACAGTCTCAGTCTCTGGGTTTTAGGAAGTCCACAGGTTAGAGTTCAAGTTAACCTCAACACTCACCACCAGCAACATGGGGCCAGACGGGTGCAGAGGTCAAAGTTGAGCAAATTTAACTTGGGCTCCTATGGAGACAGGGGGTACTCAGTTTCCGATCAGCCAGCAGGTAAGTACCCGTGACTCGCAGGGCAGACCAGGGGGGATTAGAAGAGACTGGAGGGGCCACAAGTAGGCACCGAACACACACCCTCAGCGGCACAGGGGCGGTTGGGTGCCAACAGGATGTCGGGTTTCCAATGCTGGTCTATGGGGAGACCCCAGGAGTCACTCAGAGGCTGCAGGCAGGGCCCAGGGGGGTGTCTCAGGTACACCACCGGTTGGACAGGGAGGAGGGCCGCCTGCTGAACGATGAGGCACCAGGGGTCAGGTTCTCCAAGGCCTGGGGGCAGTCCTCTGGAGTTGGCAGAGGTCCCTGAGCCCACTGGACACGTCGCTGGTGTTTTAGTAGATTCTTTGAAGCAGGAGACAGGCCGGTAGGGCTGGGGCCAAAGCAGTTGTCGTCTTCCTTTTTCTCTGCTGGGATGTTCAGCTTTGCAGTCCTTCTTCTTCTTATAGGTCACCAGGAATCAGGTGAGCTGGGCTCAGGAAGGCACTTAAATCCTAGATTTAGGGGTGTGTTAGGGGTCAGAGGGCAGTAGCCAATGGCTACTGTCCCTAATGGTGGCTACACCCTCCTTGTGTTCACTCCCTTTGGGGAGGGGGCACATTCCTATCCCTATTGGTCCCGGTCCTCCAAACCAAGATGGAGGATTCTGCAGGGAGGGGATCACCACAGCTCTGGACACCTTAGGGGTGGTCCTGGCTGGGGTGGTCACTCCTTCCTGCTTTCCCTAATTTTCCCACCGGACTTGCTGCCAAAAGTGGGGCTATGTTCGGGGGCGGCCATCTCTGCTAGCTGGAGTGCCCTGGGGCACTGTAACCCGAGGCTTGAGCCTTTGAGTCAGGTGTTACAGTTCCTGCGGGGGGAGGTGTGAAGCACCTCCACCCAGGAAAGGCTTTGTTTCTGACCACAGAGTGCACAAAGGCACTCACCCCATGTGGCCAGAAACTTGTCTGAAAGTGGTAGGCTGGCACAGACCGATCAGTCCTATACTAGCAGTTGGGCTAACATACAGGGGGCATCTCTAAGCTGCCCTCTGTGTGCGTTTTTCAATAAATCCCACATTGGTATCAGTGTGGGTGTATTGTGCTGAGACGTTTGATGCCAAACTTCCATTATGGTGCTGTGGAGTTCGTAATGACAAACTCCCAGACCATATACTCAATATCGCGACACTGCACTTACAATGTCTAAGAATGGACTTAGACACTGTAGGGGCGTATTGCTCATGCAGTTATCCCCTCACCTGTGGTATAGTGCACCCTGCCTAAGGGCTGTAAGGCCTGCTAGAGGGGTGACTTATCTATGCCACAGGCAGTGGTTTGTGGGCATGGGACCCTCAGAGCTGTACCATGTCGTCTTTGTCTTTTTCTCCCCACCAGCACACACAAGCTGCAAGGCAGTGTGCATGTGCTCAGTGAGGGGTCCCCTATGGTGGCATAATTCATGCTGCAGCCCTTAGAGACCTTCCCTGGTGACAGGGCCCTTGGTACCATTTACAAGGGACTTAACTATGTGCCAGGCTGGGCCAATTGTGGAAACAAAGGTACAGTTTTAGGGAAAGAACACTAGTGCTGGGGCCTGGTTAGCAGGGTCCCAGCACACTTTCATTCAACGTTGGCATCAACACTAGGCAAAAAGTGGGAGGGTAACCATGCCAAAAGTGACACTTTCCTACATATAGTAGATCAGAAATAAATCAGCATTAATATTCTGATTACAAGTCGCACAGACCTGGCGGGGTCCAAACACTGCATATCACATTCCTGTTAGCAGGCAGAAACACCCTGCCAGTACCATAAAATTCTGAGTTAAACCACTCGGAATGGCAAATAGCTGGGCGGTCATGCAATAAACTGTGTGATGTTCTGAGCAGTGGGCCAAATGTACGACCATTTCATTTTGCGAATCTCTAATTGCGATTAATTTAGAATCGCAATTATCTGCAAAATGAAATGCACAAATGTGTCTGAGGCACATTTAGCCATTCCTATTGGGATTGCAGATGACAAATCTCATTAATATTCATGAGGTAGGTCACAATTTGCAAATGGGAATGGCAGCACTCACAGTGACGGTGGCCTGCTGGGGACAGCAGACCGCTATGTGTGTGACTGCTTTTTAAATAAAGCAGTATTTTTTTTTTAATGCAGCTCGTTTTCCTTGAAGGAAAATGGGAAGCATTTCAAACAAAAAAATGAAAAGTTTTCTTTTCATTTTTTGAGAGTAGGCAGTGGGCCGTGGAACTACTACCTGCTCTGCAAAAATATTTTCACTTGCATTCACAAAGGGGACGAGGTCCCGTGGGAACTCTTTCCTGTTTACTAATGGGTTACCATCAACTTGAAGTTGGTGGTAACTAAGATTGTTTTGCGACCGCATTCACTGTGACAAAACAATCTTACATGGTCCTGCGAATAGCTAATAGGAAGGAATGCACTTGACACGCCCCTTCCTAATAGGGTCTTGCAAAGTGGGGTCTGTACATCCAGAAATGTTTTTTTTCTGGCCGCAAACGGCCTGATTCGCATGCAACCAGGAAAAAGCATTGCACATCTGGCCCAGTATTCTCGATTGAGGGGGTTTAACGCACACATTTACCACCTGTTTAGAGTGAGTCGTAAAAAAGTGTGGGAGGGCTTCTGTGTGGGGGTGAGGGTGAGGTGGAGGGAAGGGATAGGAAAGTTTGGTCAGGGAATGAGAATATTAGCTCTGTTTCAGGGGATCATTGAACACTCCTCCCTTGCCAGGGAAAAAAGCTGGAGTGGAATGGGGGACGACATTTGTCTGCTATTGTAGTAAAAGCCTCACATGATTTTGCTAGCTGGAATTACCGGCCAGTGAAATCGGATCAGTTGTTCCTGCACCCATGGAAAACCAGGAGTACCGTTCCAGTCTTGATAAGACGAATCCAGGGATTGCACTCTGCCTGACATGTAAGCAGACCCTATGATTTTAAAGGACTTTTTGGCTACATTAAGTGAATAACAATATAATCATATGCAAGGTTTTAGAAAATGACAATCCCAGTCCCAAAACTCTATTGTAGTTCCTATGTAATGTTACATAAAGTAACCTTCCACAATCTAGGTCCCGTCTGCTTTACAAATATCCTTGGAAGTCAAGGGTCTCCAGCCTAGGACCAGGATGGCAGTAGTAGTGCCAGACAGTATAGTCACCGACTGCATAAACGAGTTTTTCTTGTATGCAAATTTAATTTATATAGCTATCCTGAAAACCTACTAAAAATCCGGCTGACACTGAACTATGCCGGACATCTCTGGTATAGCTGCCATCCCGCTAAATATGTTAAATAGAAAGCTGTCTCCAAACAACTTTTTCAGACTGGGATAGTCTAGAGGTGATTCAATCAATCAAGATTCATAAAGTTCGGATAATCACCCGATAGGGTCTGCATGCGCTTGTTGGGTGCCTGTTGATGTGAGTGTCTCCACTTGTTAATGTACAGATTCATTCTTTCATCCATGATTCATCGGCTGTTCTTCAGCCAGTTCGCCGAAGGTCTGTCTGCCTGGTGTGTGTTCTTTAGTTATTGCATCTTTTCAGATGGCGTGGGACTCGCTGGGCACGTTGTTCTTGCCTCGCCTGCATTAAGCAGGAGGTGCATCTGCAACAAAAAGCTTATTTATCAGTAGTCTGCTCGCAGATTGACACCAAGCAGTTTAGGCTCAGGAGGGAATTGTCGACGGTATATGACGTATCATCATGGCTTCTTTATTCCGTCACAAAATACCTGTACAAATAAAGGTGCTTCCTGGGAATATTGAACATCGATAAGCAGCATGCCGTTATCATCTGGTATGGTTTACCCTCGTCCCGGAGCAGTGCTTTAGTTCTTGAGAAGCATCGAGAAATGTGAAATTTCCTAGCTCTCGTGAAGGAAAGTTTCAATTCTATTAATGACACGGAGGCGAGGATTATGCAGAACTTTCTTCACTGTTTATTAAATAGCAAGTTCAAAGGTTAACAGAAAAAAACACAAAGCGACTACAAGTCCCATGAGTCCGCTTCTATGGCAACCATCCTCCAATGAGTGTCGGCCCTGCACGCTAGTATAAGTATCCTCGAGCACGTCACACTTCCTCAACTTCACTGCGAAAGGAATGATAGGTGTCTCAAGTGGCCGCTGTCCCGGATCCTAAGGAAAAATATATGAAATTAGAGCGGAGGAAACATGGTTGATTGCCAATGAAAAGAAAAATAACCTAATTGATATACAGGATGTCAGACGATTCCAATGAGAGACATAGATATAAAAAACAAGGATCTCATACATCTAGATTTAACTGATGAACTAAAGCATGTAGGAAAAAACGGTTCTGTACATATGTATAAATATATATACCATTTCAGTACGAGTAATCTGAAGTCCTCGGGTGGGGTAAACACGAATGCCGTGTAGGGTGGGATAATCCTCGCCTCCATGTCCTTAATAGAATTGAAACTTTCCATCATGAGAGCTAGGACATTTTGCATTCTATGGCAGGACCGGAGGCGAGGATTATGCAAGTTCAAAGCTTACTTACCACCAAAGAGAATGCCTCATGTATTGGTTTAAAGTAAAACTTTTTAAAAGTTGAGTCGGAAGACCAGTCTGCTGCATTCATGATGTCCTCTAATCTGCCACCAACATGGATGGCCTCTGAGACCATGGCACCTCGAGTGGAGTGTGCCCCAAACACACGCACATTGATACCTGATTCGGCTAAAATCCATCTGATCCATCTGGCGATGGAAGGTGAAGAGACCGCCTTAAAAGTTTAATGATATTAGCAGTTGATTCTCACCTGGAGGTCTAAGTTCCGCCGTTACCTCCTCGTAAACTTTCAGGCACCGTACCACAGATAATTTGGGTGAATGAGGAAAAACAGGATAGGATACCGACCTGGTATTATTCTTCGTCACCCTAGAGACCATAAAGGTTACTCCTTCCGGAGAAAACACTTTGGCCAAAATATCCAAGGCTCGAACATCCGAGCCCCTTTTACAGGAAATGAGGCACAAAAGCATGGCTAGTTTAGCTGACAACTCCTTTCTTGAAAGATATTGGTTGTCCTGCCATGAGGATAGTAGATGCAATACTAGATTGACGTCCCAGAGCTCTGAATATCTGGGCTGCGGAGGTCTGGAAAGCCTGATACCTTTAAGAAGTTTACAGACCCAAGGGTGCTCCCCGATCGGGCGGTTATCAAGAGGTGGATGACCCGCCGAGATGGCTGACCTAAAATAGTTAATAGCACAATAAGCTAAACCTGATTCCACTAATTCAGCGAGGAAGTTTATGATGTCAGTAATGTGGGCCCCCATGGGATCAAAATGTCTATCCATGCACCAGCGAGACCATCGATTCCATGAGGATCTATACCTTTTCCTCGTCCCAGGTGCCCAGGCCTGTGCAATGAAGTTCTTAGCCTCTTGTGAAAGTCGGCAATCTTGCCAGCGAGACCTGAAATCTTCCATGCCACTAGAGGTAAGTGACCTTGAAGGACCAGGGGGTGAAAGAGTCCTGCTGGGTCCCGGAGAATGGAGGGGAAGACCGGAAGACGAATCGGAAAATCGCACAAGAGTTCTAGTAGAGTCGGAAACAACGCCTGGGATCTCCACAGAGGGGTTATTAGAACTATTGTCGCTTTCTGACGGCAAACTATCGCTGAAACCCTTGGGATAAGAAGGAAGGGGGGAAATGCACACCCGTGGTGCGTTTCCCAGTTCTGCAGGAACTGCCGCCGCTCCCGGATCCGGGCGCCAACTGAAATACAGAGGAAGCTGTGTGTTCAATCTGGAGGCAAACAGGTCCACGGAGCAAGGACCCCACCGGTCCATGATTGCCCGAAAAATCGTCTGATCCAGCTGCCAATCGCTGGAATCCGTCAGAAACCGGGAGTTCCAGTCTGCCAGAACATTCTGGGACCCCAGGAGATATTCCGCCGTGACGGAAATCTGATGTTGGAGGCAAAAGTGGCAAAAATCTTTTGCCAATTCCGCTAAGGCCTTCGACCGGGTCCCCCCCAAGATTTTGTCCCGAGTGAGGGACCTGATCGCAAACGAACCCGCGAGGAGCTCCAGACAATTGATATGCATAGTGAGTTCCTGAGGGGTCCAACGTCCCCCGAAAGAGATGTTGCCGCATCGAGCTCCCCATCCTAGGCAACTGGCATCCGACTCTATGATCAGGTCTGGGGCAGCTCCGAAAATGGCCCTGCCATTCCAAGCCTCCATGTGGTCCAGCCACCAGTGTAACTCCGTCATCGCCTCCTGAGAAAGAGAGAGTAGTTCTGAGTACGTCACCCCGCATCGCAGGTGATAGGCCTTAAGGCATTGAAGAGGCCTGTATTGGAGGGGACCTGGAAAGATGGCCTGAATCGACGAGGAGAGCAGGCCCACTATCCTGGCTAACTGACGTAGCGAGATCCTGTCGCGTCTCTAAACTTTCCTTAATTCCTTCTTGATCTTGGAGATCTTCGGGCCCGGGCGACTGAGAGATGCTGACTGTGAATCTATGAGGAACCCCAGATAAATCATAGACTGAGCCGGTTGAAGTTCTGATTTCTGTAAATTGATCACAAAACCCAGTTCCTGCAGAAGCACAATAGTTGTGCTAGCATTGGATATAAGCTGAGACCTGGATTGATCCATAGGAAGGAGATCGTCCAAGTAAATGATGAGACGGATCCCTTGGGACCGAAGAACCTCCACCACGCGTTTGAGGAGTTTGGTAAAGCACCATGGTGCCGATGACAGGCCGAAGGGGAGAGATGTGAACTCGAACACCTGACCGTTCCACTGAAATTGAAGGAACCTGCGATGAGGGGGAAAAATTGGGACTGTGAGATATGCATCCTTGAGGTCCAGTCGGACCATCCAGTCCCCTTGTGACAGGAGATCCCGCAGCAGGTGAATACCCTCCATTTTGAAATGTCGGTATATGACCCATTCATTGAAAGACCGGAGATTGATGACCTGGCGAAAGCCCTTGTCTTTTTTCTCCACCAGGAAAATGTTGCTCAAGAAACCCCTGGGATGGAGAGACGTGAGGCAAATGGCTTCTTTGCAGAGGAGATCCTGGACCTCCGAGTCTATGAGCCTGGACTCCGCCACTGAAAAAACCAAGGGCGGAGGAATCCTTTCCTGGGTTGGGGTTCCCCAAAACTCGATCTGGAACCCGGAGACAGTCTGCAACACCCACGCATCGGAGGTGATGCGCTGCCAATTTTCTCTGAAGAAGCGCAACATCCCTCCAAGCTTTAGAGGGGAAGAAGGGATAAGCCTTACCAGAAGGTCCTCCTGGGGCGTTACTTGCTCCCCTTGCGATTCTGTTTGCCCGGCCTTTTCCTCTGCCTCCATTGGGGAAGAAAGTCCCCTGTCGACCGTCACACCAGCCGTTGTTCCTGTAGGAACCTGGGCCTTGTTGGTATTGGCAGCCAGATGAGTGACCCCTGCCTCGTCTGGCCCCACCAAAAACCTTGCCCAGGAAAATCTTCTTTATGGAAGACTGCTCTTTGTCCATCGCAGAAAAAGTAGCAACAAACTTGCCCAATTCTTTGACAAAAGGATCGCCAAATAAGTTGCCCTGAGCCACTGCCCCTGCTTCCGAGCTGGACAATTCACCCAATTTAGGGTCTATCTTAATGAGTAAAGACCTGCGCCTTTCAGCAGTTGGCGTTGCCCAGGAGACAAACCGCTCTCTGGGCCCATCCCACCACGATATCTGACGGAAGAGGTGTGTTAGACTGGTTGGCACGTTCTGCCAGCTGAATGATCCGTGCCAGGGGTCCCAACACATCAAGGAGCTTGTCCTGGCAAACCCTCCAGGACCGGTCAATACCCTTCTTAGGGTCCTTAGTATACTTTGCGAAGAAGCTACACATCTTCGAATCAATGTCAGGTGTAGCTGCCACCTTGTCAGATAAAGTCGGATGCGGGCATTCAGCCTTTAAGCGTACCCGCACCTCCTTATCTAACGGTTGGCAAATCTTACTGGCTACATACTCTGCCACTTTGTGGTCCATTCGCCATTCGGAGGAACGAGGGTGGTAGATGCCCTCTGGTTCGAACATATCTGAGTCCGAGTCCCCCGGATCCATAAGGTCTGTTACGGATGCTCCGGGACGCCAGGAGCGGTCGGGCTCATCGTCCTCCAGAGAGGAGGAATCCCCCCCTGAGTCAACTGAGATGCGTCTAGGTGACTCGGTATCAGGGTCCCATTTGCTGTGAAGCTTTTCACGAATTACACCGGGTAAGGATCCCTCCCAGGAGGGTAAATGCTTGTGCGTGCGCGCACTCTTACTGAAGGCGTCGGTGAGGAGCGCCACGTCCTCAAGGTGCCCGCATCGCGCTTGCGTGATTTCTTGGGGACCGATACAGCAGAGGTACTCTCCGCCCCTGTCGCCCCAAACATGCCCGTCCCTTTGGCTACCTACTCAGTAAGCTGCGCCACGCTCTCCTTGAGAGGAGCGATGGCCTGAGCGATAGTGTGAGAAAACAACATATCCACCCCTCACCAGGGGACATGCTGGGGAAGGAATCGTGGTCCTGCGTGGACTGCATCATGACTCAGGGGTATGTGACAGAAAAAGCACTCAAAAATATATATATAGGGTAAACCTCTCCCCACTCTGTCAAAAGAAAGGAAATAATAAAATACTTGCTGTCTTATAAGAAAACCCGAAGGTTCAGAAGCAGCAGAGTGCAACTTCCCTAGCAGGGGTATTTAACCCAAAAAATTGTGTCCAGTGGGGGGGACACAAAGCACAGAGACAAGGCTCCGCTACCTTAATATGAGGTAAAAGGGAGTGCCGAGCGCAAAGTGACTCGAGCACTCAATGCGCGCCTAAAAATAAATAAATCACAAAATCACAAAATATCTGGCCCGACGCGTTACCAAAAAGAAAGCGCTCGTTGCTAGAAGAAAAAGTTGCTAAATATAGCCCTCAACGTGCACAAGCAGTCCAACAGCGCATGACAAGAATTCAAAATATGCGGAAACAGAGGCAGTAAGGCACTTATCTTGAAGAGGTGAGCAGTGAAGAAAGAGGAAGTGTGACGTGCTCGAGGATACTTATACTAGCGTGCAGGGCCGACACTCATTGGAGGATGGTTGCCATAGAAACGGACTCATGGGACTTTTAGTCGCTTTGTGTTTTTTTCTGTTAACCTTTGAACTTGCTATTTAAGAAACAGTGAAGAAAGTTCTGCTTAATCCTCGCCTCCGGTCCTGCCATAGAATTCGTTAAGAAGCAACATTGCCTCAGAAGGTTGCAATGAAATTGTTCATTTTTATCTTGGAGGTTTAAGCTTCCCCCATGCTTGGACTGTTTAAGGTTAAACAAAGCTTTATCCAGAAATGTTAATGTTAGTTCAGTTTCCTTAACTAGTGTGTGTGTGTGTGAAGTGTGTGGGGGCGGGGGGAGTACAGAAGTGTGCACTTGTTTGTGCGTGTGTGTTGTGCGGGTGCCTTTTAGTACAGTGGACAAAGTTCTTAAGGGGATTAGCAAGAGTTTCTTGGGCCCTAATAAAATTGTGGATATTACCTGAAAATGATAGGAATAAAGGTCCATAATTGGGATGCAATGGATTAATCACTCCCCGAGGCCCCTGTGCTACTGAACATCCAAATCGTTGTTCACCTTAAATATCGAACTCAGAATATCGAGGGATGCAAATATTAAGGACAAAATATCAAATCCGAAAAATCTAAACGTAAGTATATTTTTTTTATACCTAACTCCATATATATCTACCTTAGCAATGTATAACATTCAAGGTATGTAGATAGTTGGTCATTTGATATTCTGTCCACTATATTCTTATATGACAGTACTCTGTTGGTTGATGTTCAGTAGTACAAATCTCCTAAACCAGGGGTCTTCAAACTTTTCATCCAAATATTTGTGGGCTGAAAAAAATAAATTTTATAAATGAATACAATTTAAATTGATAAGGTTTACTTGGATCTTTTTTTAAATCAGCATGATATGATTCAGAACAAATCAGAAATGTGACAATTGCAAAGAAACAATGCCTTGCTTAAACTGAGAAATGATATATAACAAGCAAAAATGTCAAACATTAGCAAATGCTCTGACAAAATAATCAATTACTTAAATGTAGATAAGTAAAGCAAGGTATTAATTTTTGAATTAATTGTAAATACTGAAAAATTACAAAATTACATGAAATTAGAATTTGCCCAATTTTGTGGCACACACAGTAAGAAAAATATACACACTTCAAGAAGGAACTTCAGTAAAACAAAACAAAGAAATTCAAAATAAAGTTGAGCCATTAATAAAGGTCGAACAAAAATAAATTCCATCTGCACTTTTTAAAAGAATTCTGGCAATTGGAGACTTCTGCAACTTGGACTGTGTGCACTGAGTACTTGTGTTTTTCAAAGATCTGGCACACACAACATTGCGGGTCTAAAATTTACAATAGAGAAGATTCAGGAGGCTCTGCTGCCACTTATAAGCTGCCAAAGGAATTGGATATATATTTCTTTTTGATCATTGGAATCCGAGGCTTTCGAAAACAAGAGAGGGGCAGATAATATCTTGTAGTGGGGATAGATGTAGCCCTGTGGGCTGTAGTTTGGAGACCCCTGCCCTAAACTACTAATACCTTTCCCGCTGAAGTTGTAATAGAAGATCCAAAGGTATTCTGGTTGTGTGTTTGACTATTTTCCCGTTTGTGACCACATTTGAGGGATTTGACCACTACATTATGTTCAGTCTGAAGGCGTTACTTGACTTGAAAGTGCTCAAAGTAATCTTAAGCTGTTGTAACTTAGAAAGTGGCATAGCTGATGGCATGGCTGCAGGCAGGCATTGGTAGCTTGCAATGTGAAATGGCGTTATTTCAAGTGCAAAGTGTTTTACTTTTTTTAAATGGAAATTGCTTTAATCAGCACTTGCGAGCAAGGGACTAACTCTAAAAGTTTATTAAGGCAATAGTGACGTAGTCTTACATTTGACAACAGCACATGGGTATCATGACAGCCAAAAGGGCGGGTTGCCCGAGTTCTTATGGCCCATACCTACACAGGATTTGGAGCACAGTTAGAACTCATGATGAAACCTGATTTTATTAGTATATTTTGAGTAACATTATAATTATTTCATATTTCCCAGTCCCCAGAATGACAATGTGTATTTGACAGTCTGATAAAAGTCCATCCGAGTATACCTGTTTGCCAGGGGCGTAGCTTGGTCAGTATGATTGGGGGGAGTTAGCTTCAGATTTCCCGAAAATCATGCTGTCTCATAATGTTAAAATACATTATACAATAAGCAGGGCTCACGAGAGAGGCTTAAGGGGCAGCGGAAAGGGAGAGGAATGTTTATTGGAAGGTGTACTAAGTGAGAGAAAGCACAATGTTTAGTGAAATAACCAACATGTTTAAGCCTTTCCAAACAGAGAGAAGGGGAATGTGTGTGTGCATTTTTGTCTGTGTGTGTAAAGATTCCTGGTAAAATCCGACAGGCACCTCAACATAGCTGACTGAAAGCACCTGCACCCAACTATCTATCACAAAATACATTTATTGGGGGTGTAACACCCCAAACAGCCCCCCTGAAGCTACACCCCTGCCGTTTGCTGGGAGATCTCAGCAGGTCTCACCAATGAAGAGATGAGAAGGCACCCTTTTGTATGGGCCAAACTAACTGCAATTAGATTAACTAGTAAAATACTCTGTAGTAAAAAGGTAGGTGAACTTAAGTAGTAGACAGGTTCATGTGAGAAATTGGGTTACTGTTTGACTGCGGTGCCCTGGTCAATCAGCAACCACAAGCCTTGTCAGGGTAAGGCACAAGCAAACCCCAAATTAACCTATGGTCAACCCCCTGGTAGCTTGGCATGGTCAGACATAACTTAGAGGTGATGTCTAAAATATTTGTGCAACACTTCAAACAATAATCATGTGAAAACTAGGCCTGGGCGGAGTGAACCGAGTCCGGCTCTGCGGAATTCTGCAGAGTTGAAAGAAACCTCTATGGAATTCTGAGAAGCTGGAGTTCCGTGCTCCATGGAGTCCTCCTGAATGCACCCATCTCCGAAGCGCTAAGCAGGGTTGGGTCTGGTCAGCCAGGCCCGACCCTGCTTAGCGCTTCCGAGATGGGTGCATACAGAAGGGCCGTAGCAGTGAAAGCTGCTGTTTCAGGCCTATTGTTCACTGGCCTATCCTGTGTGCAGTGCATATGGGACAGGCTGGTGCACAAGACTCCAAAGAGGGTGGTTGGAGGCCATCAGTGTAGCACAAAGAGCTCAGTGTTGCTGGAGCTTTGTGCTGGCAGTTCCCGTGGGCAGACAGTGCTGGAGGGTGAAGAGTCGGGCTGATGGAGCATTGTGCTGGATCGAGGTGTGAGTGGTGGGTTCTTAGTGGGATGGGTCCTGTTCGCTGTTGTGAAGAGCCCAAACACTTGATTTTAACTCACTGAGCCACACCAAGGTTCAAGGACCTGAGGGGCATGACTTGGCGGTCAGGACCTCACTACAACTGGGGCCAGGGGCTGATGCAGGATGTTAGAGAGCCTTTTATGTGCCTGAGGCTCACAAGGCCAGCAGACTATCCCTTGGAGTCACTCTGAGAGCCCTGGGTTCAAGATGAAGTTGCAGGTCTAGTTCTTCCTCCCCAGGCAAGAGGACATCAGTCAACAGGCCTGCACAGCAGGGCAACAGTTCCTTCAGAGCAGCAGTCCAGTAGATTGGCAGTCCTTTCAGCAGCACAGCAGCCCTTCTTTCTAGCAGAATATCCACAGGTCCAGAAGTGTACTGAAATGGTGGTGTCTGCAGTCAAGTATTTAAACACAGTTGTACCTGTGGAGTGGGAAGAAGCTTCAAGAAGCATGCATTCGAAGGGCACATATTTCCTGGCCCTGGCTCCAGACTAACTACCGAGGGTATGCAGCCCTTTGTGTGGAGACAAGACACAGCCTGTTCAAGTGTAAGTGAGGATGTGCCCAGCTCCTACCTCCCATCCTATCAGTGATGGCCCATCCAGTCACATTTAAGCTCCCCATTGTGTGTGGCTGTCTAGAAGGAATACACTAAGCCCATTGGTCAACTACAGTAATGTGACCTGGAGACAGGCTGCAGGCACCAAATGGCTAAGTCAAGAAAATGTCATTTTTCTAAAAGGGGCATTTTCAAAATATTAAGGCCTGTAACCAGCTCCCATTTCAGTTACTGAAGCCCCAGAGTTCTTAAGTCCAAAGATAACGGGTTTTCCTAGGCCTGATGCACACATTCAGTCCAGCTAAGCCTAGACATGGCCTGGCTTGCCCTTTATATCATTCCATCTGAAAAAAACTCTTAGAATATTTCCCCATCGAATCTAATGCCCCCTTAGCAATAATGTTTATGACAGGGACCCATAATCTTGCATTGTAAAATGCCTAAGACTGTTTTATCCTGATTTTTCACACATGATGACTCCAAGTTATTTTTTTTAAAGAAATGTTCTTTGGACTGAAGCACTTCTTTTCTTAAAAGTATTGCATTTGGGCTTGTTGAATATTGCATACAACGGCCTTTCGGACAGAGTTAAGCCTCAAGTTCCATTCCTTGCTACTGTAATAAAATGAAGTGTATGTCAGTAAAAGCCTTTTGCAAACTACACCACTGTATAAAGATGAGAATGCAGACTCTAGGAGGAATATAGGTAGGTGTAGTGGCTGCAGTGGAATTATGTTTATGATAGGAACACATTGATTAAGGGTTGAAAGGTTGCCCTTGAAGTAACTTTTTAGGCACATGTAAGTGTAGTTTTCTTGCAGCATCTTCATCATCAGTACGATGAAATCTGCCCAGACAGCTGTAGGCTTTGTCTAATGAGCAAAGAATGTAAATATATGTTCAGAGGGAAGGATTTGATTCCAATGATTTGAAATTCGGCAGGGAAGAAGTCTACGAATTCATGAAATGTTTCTAGTGAATGGTGCTCTATGGGAAGGCGTTTGTCGTCTTAATTGGTCTGTTGCATTCAGTCACGGCTCGCCTGGGTTACAGGGGGTGGGCAGTGCAGGGGAGTGGGGGCAGGGGTGGGGGTGGTGAGGAATTTGAATAATTTTTTTTTTTTTTAAAGTACCTCTCTGCTCCTCCGTCTTGCAGTACAGGCACAGGCTCCCAGCCTGCCCTGCGGCCAATCCTGACGCTGCTCAGAGCAGCGTTAGGATTGGCTGGGAGTGCCCAGACAGGGTGCTCCCAGGCAGAAATGAAGCCTGTGCCTGCTCTCTCCAGCCTGGCAACACAGTGCCAGGCTGGGAAGTGCCAGTGCCAGGCCTACTGCACATGTGTGTTTGGCTGGCCCGAGACGGCCGGCCAAACATACTTGCACACTGAGGGGGGTGCTCTGTGCACGACGTGGCTGTCGTCCCCAGTGCCCCACCCCTTTTACTACAAAACAATAATAAATATAGGCCCATATTTATACCTTTTGAGCGCCGCATTTGCATCGTTTTTTGACACAAAATCAGCACAAACGTACAAAATACAATCGTATTTTGTAAGTTTGCGCTGTTTTTGCGTCAAAAAATTACGCGAATGCAGCGCTAAAAAAGTATAAATATGGGCCATAGTTTATTATCGTTTTGTAGTAAAAGGTTTGCAGCTGCTGCTGCTAGCAGGGGTGGGGGATGACGTTCCTCCTCCATAGCAGAGGAGCCACCACTGGTGGCATTAGTCAATTTAGATTTGAATTTATGTTTGTTAGGTGCGTGTTAGGGGGCTATAAACACACAGAAGCTGACAGAAAATTCAACAAACTACACATAACCTAATACCATGGACATTAACCTTCTCAGAGGTGTCTTCAGCTCACATATAACTACTCAATTGGACTTGGGCACCAAACATACAGCAGAGATTATGTACTAAGCAATTATAGACCTATTGCTCTTCTTCCTATAGCATCCAAAATAGTGGAAAAGCATGATAACAAACACATTTCTGGCTTCTTAGAAGAACATAAGCTCCTGCATCCCACTCAGATGAGTTTCAGGCCTCAACATCGTACAGAAACCTACCTTTTGGCAGTGACAGAAGAAATTTGACAACGACTAGATACTGGTGGCTATGCAGCAATTATTTTATTAGACTTAAGTGCAGCATTTGACACAGTCGATAATAAAATCCTTCTTCAAAGAATTACTCAAGTGGGATTCGAAGGTACTATTTTTAACTGGCTTTCTTCCTTCTTAGAAGGTAGGTCGTTTCAGGTTTTGGATAGGTCTTTTTTTCTGATATCCATTCCATCAGCTGGCGGGTTCCTCAGGGCTCCTCTCTAAGCCCCATTCTTTTCAACATCTATGTGTCTCCCTTGACAAAAATTGTGGAACCCTATGGTCTCTCTCTGACATCTTATGCTGATGATACCCAGCTGGTCTATTCTTTTAGCACCAATGTAAACTGATCAAGAAGCGCTATCCTCCTGCCTTACAGACATCGTTAACTGGATGTCAGATAGTGAGCTCAAGCTAAATGATGAAAAAACTGAAGTAATGTTGGTTGGCAATTTTCCCCTACTTAAATCTTCCATCTCAATTCCAGAAGAATTGATTGAAAAGACTTCCTCCCCCAAAGGAAACCATAAAAAGCCTAGGAGTATGGCTGGACTCCCGTCTATGGATGGAACAGCATGCAAAAAAATATTAGCGGCTTCTTGCTTCAATCTTCTAAGAATGCTTAGAATTTTTTTCAAATCTCTCCCCTTTCTTGCCAAAAGACCTATTATTCAAGCCCTCATATTATCCCGCCTAGATTATGGGAACGTGCTGTTCCTGAGTTCCCCCATCTGTGTATTAAGGAGACTGCAGATAGTGCAGAATGCGGCAGCCCGGCTACTCATGGCCATCCCCAGAACTGCATCGGCCAAACCAGCTTTAGCCTCCCTCCATTGGCTTCCTATCCAGCAAAGGATTAATTTGAAAGCTTTGTGTATGGTACATCAACCTCTTCATGATAGGGGACCTTCTTTTATCAAGTGCATGATCACACCCTACACCCCCCAGAGATCCCTTAGATCCTCATTTGCTGTTCTAATTAACACCTGCGTATTACAAAAACCAGATGGGGAGGTAGGTCCTTCACATTCAAAGCAGCAAATCTATGGAATTCCCCCCCCGTCACTTCGAATGGACAATTCAGAACTCTCTTTTCCGAGGTAAATTGAAGACTCTACTCTTTCCAGCACAAATTCTCACTGTGATGCCTTCGTCCTCTTTCAGCGCTGGGAGGCCTTCGGGTAGCCATGCACTTTATGAATCTATTAAACTAAACTAAACTAAACTAAACTAAACTAAATTACTATGAACAACACAGCCACCGACTAGAAAAGGTACACACCCAGTATCTAAACCCTCGTCAGTTTTCTTGGCACGTTGGTGTTGCAGCACACGTGAATTCTATTAGGATTCTGCCAAAGGGCTGAGCTTAGCATATGAGTGATTCTGTGTTGCAATGCAATATGCATTAAGTCTATTTCAACTTGTGCACACAAACAGGTGCTATTTTTTCCTTTTCCTAGTGAGAGATGTGAATATGTGGGTTGAAGATGTATTACCTCTGTGGCCAGGGATCTACTAGACAGCTGTTAAATGCCTGGTTTACAACAGTTGTGGTCGGACCTATTCATAAGGCAGGACGTAGCCTGGATGTAGTTTTTGCCTCAGTCCTGATTGGTGATTTTAAGTCCTCTAAAAAATTGTGTTTTGCAGTTCTTCGGGGGCCATCCATTAGCCCCACACTATTTAATATTAACGTAAGGCCTGCTACTGCTTTGACACTTTCATTTGGTTTTAGCGTCTATAGTTATTGAAATATACCCAACTTTTGGTCAAGCTGGAGGACATTGATCTTACACGCAGAAAGTTTCAGAGGTGCTTCACAGCAGTTGCTGGTTGGATGATGAAAAATGAGCTCCAGTTCAAGGCAGCTAAGAGTGATGGCATTGTTGTGGGTAAAACCTGAACGTGAGCTGCACTAAGTTCTTGTGATTTCGAACCAGTGCCCACATGTTCAGGTACAGTGGAAAATACTGTCTTTTGTTTAGATTCTAAATTGACTCTGGCCCTTCATATTACCTTAGTCTCAGCGCCCTGATTTGGGGTCTGAAAGATTTTGAAAATAATTTTCCTGTCCTTCCCACTGATTGTAAGACAATGGTGGTACAGGCAGCAGTCAGGTCAAGCTGAAATTAGATTATGGGAATGCTTTGCATGTGAGGCTTCTCGCACACCTGCTAACCAAGGTCCTGGCAATACCAAATTTGGTGGCCAGACTTATTTTAAGTATCAAAAGACGAGACCCAGTGAGTCCTGCTTCCTAGACTACATTAGCTCCTTAGCTATAAAGAGGTGTTTTTTAAATGCCTTTGGTGCGTTGGGCTGTTTCTGACACTAGGCCGTTTTATTTTTACAAAATCCATTTAAAATACATCTCATCTCATAATTTGAGGTCTAGGACATTGCTCCTTCTCGAAGTTCCTAACATGCGAAATACTCATGCTGGTACAAGGTCTATTATGTTTGTACAGCGAAACTCTGAAATTAATTCTTCCACAGATTAAGCAGATGTCTCGTGAAATTCGGGAATCCGCTAAAGACCTGGTTACTTGGGTTATCTTTATACTACCTTGAGTGGGCAGGCATCTTATCAGGTAGATCCTGTGATTATAGCTTCTTCCTGTTTGCCTGACTGGGGTTATCTCAGTTCTCGTTTTCTTTTGTAGTGTTATTTGCTTTTTTCTGTTTCTTGTTTCTTTTCCTATGTTTCTCCAGGGGCGGGATGTGGAGATGCTGCTTGCGCTTAATACATTTTATTCAATTTCTTTTAATTTCATTAGACAGGAAGTATGCCATTAAACATTACATCTTCTATATTCATGAGCTTTGATTCCTAATAGTTCTGCATGTGAGTCTCATTCTGACGATACTGTATTGGACAAGGTATACTGGAAAGAAACAGCCCTCATTTCATGGCTTTATGTCTCTGTTTCCAAAGTGTGTTGCTCGGCCACCAGTATCCTGTCACTCGATTAGCATCTTCATGTTCATTCTATACACAGGTTCATATCTTCCCTCTAACCAAGGACGACTATGTGTCAAATGTCAAATTATCTCTATAAAGCCCCTTGGTTTACACCTGCCATCTCTAAACTCTAAATGGGACATACGCTGGCACAACACCAGCACAGGATCGCCCAGATTCTGTCTAGCCTCAACAGATTTGATTGTAATTGTAATTGTACAGCGCTTACTACCCCTCACCAGGCATCAAACCGCTTTTTGGCAAGTAGCATGCTACTCCAGAAACCAAAATGATTAGTGGTGGATTAGTATAGGGAAATATGAGTACAGCATTAGTATTAGTATAAGTTAATTTGAGCGGAAGACATGTGAGTCTGTTAGTTGGTTTGAATAGAACAATGGCGGGATAGAGGGGAGAAAAATCCAGAAGTGTTAATTGGGATATCATAGTAGCAAGATGAAGTATGGGATGAGCAAAGGAGAGGCGGAGGATGGAAGATTCTGTAGAAAGAGATTAGGGAGATCATAGTAGTTGAATGGGGGTTGGGATGAGTCAAAGGAGAAATAAATGAGGGAGAAATTAGTAGGGTAGTTTGGGAGATCATAGTCGAAAACTGGAGGGAAGAGTCTGGGAAGGGTTATTTTGGAGATCATAGTAGTAGAATGGGTTTGGGGTGAGTCAGAGTGAGGAGATAGAGGATAGATAGATAGAGGTTTAGGGTGATCGTCAGACAGAGTAAAGCTTTCAAGAGAGTAACATTTATTTATTTATTTTCTTCTTCTACAGTAAATATTTAGATACGGGATAACATAACTAAGGGAATAAATGTGTAAGGAATATAATAGATATTTAGATTTAAAGTTATATCATATAAACACAAGCTTTCAAGAGTTACAGTGTTTGTAGTTAATTTATTTGTGTTCTTTTATAACATTTATCTTTCCTCAATATTTCAATAGTGGAATGCTTGTAGATAAATAGTTAAGATAATATTTACTTTTTGTGATTTAATGCCACACAGGCATAGTCTTCAGCCTCCCTCTCCTCTCCTTGTAGCTCCTTTAAATGTTTGTCCCTTATGTGATACCACTCCTTCTCATTCACTCCATCGCTGTGTTCTTTCCTCCTGCTGTCATTTGTTTTCCTCACCTTTCCTCTCTCTTTCTCCCACTATTATCAAATTCGCCTCCTCATCTCTTCCTTAGCTACTTGTTCATTTGATTGCCCATCCAATCCACTCTCGTCATCACTTCATCCTTTCCTTCAGCATTAGTTGTCCTTCCTTCTTCTCCTCTCTTTCTCTGTCTCCTCCTCTAGTCCTCTTTCTATGCTCCCTTTTTTACTCTTTGCCCTGCTTTCCTTTGTTTTTCCAGCTAATGTTCTCTCTACTCTTCTTATGTAAATTAAGAATGATCTATCTGGTGTATAACCCATGATTGTAACAGACTACTGAAATCATTAAAAATGAATATTAGCAATATTATACATGATATCAGAGATTAATCCTTGGAATGGGATTGTCATTCATGTTGCTAATCACTTCATGTAAGTGATATAGCCCATTGTCGAAGGAAGCAACCACTGTTATAGGCCCCAAACAAACGTCGAAAGACCCAGACCACAAGAGAATGTCTATAACAATGTGAATGCCTCTAACAACTATTAGAGCATCAGGCAGAAGGGATATAAGACTATTAAAACATTCCACCTAATGAGGGTAGTATGTTATAAACTGAACTGGGAGAAACAGAATGTTAAACATTTGAATGGTGAAGTAGTAGGTCTGTAACAGCTTTCTCAGTCCTAAGCCATTTCATTGTTCTCAATGGCGTTCTCAACATGCTAATGTTCTAATTGTGATTTTATGGGGATATTTACCAAACCATAGTTCTGAATCTTACAGGTCAAAGTTATATATTGTTCTATAGTAGGATTTATTTTACACAGTGGCATGGTGCTTCTCTGGAAATGCATCGCTCTCCGCCACTCTTTGACATGTCAAAATCACTGACATCAACATGTATGCAAACTTTGGGAAAAATCCTTCCTCATAACTGGCTCATCACCCATTGATCCAAGGCATATTTCAATGGTGGATTTGAGTTAGACAATTTTAAAACTAGCCTGTCCTCAGCCACCCCACTAGACCTCTATGGCAAGCAATGTGCCGATAGAACGCTCCTCCCACATAGAATGAAAAAAATAGAGCAAATTAAGGTTGAGCTACAGGCAAAAGTATCCCTGCATACTTTTATTAAAGAGTAATTGTCTTTGTAAGGAACTCACATCAGTTTATGCATCTACCGCCCATGAGTCTACTAGATACATCCAGTAGCATTTAGGCCATTATTGGTTACACTTGGACTGACTTTTCATGCAGACTTTGTGGTTTTTCCCTGCACACATTTCACCAGGTAAACCTGAAGTTTGTGACTGGAAAATATGCAATATTAAGAGATTCACAGCTTGGAAAAGTCGAAAATATGCAGTATTACTGCAAAATCCCCCATGGCCCCTGTTGCGGAATGAGGAGGTATTCCCACATCAAGGAAAAATAAAATTAAGCAGCCTCAGTATTTCAGCAGACGTGATTACTGCATGGTAATTCCTCATATTCAAGAATGATAGCTACAGCATGATGGAGCATTTCAGGTACACTCTAAATGAGGTCTACAACGCAGGGGGAAAGAACAATTAATATATATCTCAATCAACATTTAATTTACAGTATGACCAATTTGCCCACATAATGAAAAGACAAGTGTCTAAGAACTCTGTTGTTATTCTTCTGACACTTCTTCCTACAATCTTTTGACTTCCTCCCATGTATCTGTAGCAGTTAACAAAATATTGTAATTTGTCTCATCAGTACCTTTATTGACTTAATCCCCATTAAAGGTGATTCAATTTAAGGCACAGTATCTAGACACTTCATCTGCATATTAATTGCCAAGAGTGATATAGTCATTACCTTTGCGGTATGCAGAGCACTTCACGACCACAACCTGGGCAGGCAGCTATAATGCTTTCAACAGGTTGTAAACATTTTCTCCATTGTGTGTTGGAGATCCAGAAGAGGTCATAAAACCTCTCTCGGACCATAACTGTTCATAATTGTGAACAATACTAAAGCCATACTGACTATCGGTGAAGATGGTCACCTTCAGCTGTTCAGAAACACAGAATGCTCTTGTAAGAGCAACTAGTTCAGTTACTCGGGCAGAAAAGACTCCTTGGACCCAGGAGGCTTCAACCACATCTGCAACAGTGCAAACTGCATAGGCAGCTTTCAGGCTTCCTTCATGGACTCTCAAAGAGGAGCCATCTACAAGCCTTACATGATCAAATTCAAAAAGTGGATATCTTGCATATTGGGGTTTGGCTTGGTGCATAGTTCAGTGAAATCCAGACAGTCATGCTCAATTTCATCAACGTCATCAACACCTTTGTCATTAACAGACGAGGGTAATAAAGTGGCAGGGTTTAAAGTCAGACATCTTTTCAACATAACATGAGAAGAAGCCAAAATGGTCTGCTCATACTGTGTTAACCTGCTGCTTGTAAGATGCTGGGTCTTGGTATGGGTCAACAACATTCCTACAGAATGCGGCACTAAAGATTTCAAGGGGTGATCCATAATAATGCCTTCACACTGCTCTATGCTGACACTGGCTGCAGCGACCGCCTTAAGACAGCCAGGCAACATAGAAGTCACTGGATTAAGAGTGGTGAAAAGGTGCAACAGGTCTGTGTGTGTTTTCATCTAGTTGAGTCAAAACCTAGAGAATGCACCCCTCCCTCTCATAGCAGTACAAAGTAAAACATTTGTTGTAATCAGGCATTCCCAGAGCAGGGGCATGACAGAAATTTTCTCTCATCTCTGTGAAGGCACATATGCAGTTGTCATCCAATGCTACCATTGTCAGCCTCTGTAAAGGTTTGGCCAAAAGGGAAAATTTGGGAATCCACTGGTAACAGTAGCCAACCATTCCCCAAAACATCCTGACTTCTTTCTGAATTGCTGGAGGATCAATTTTCATAACTGCTGATATTCTCTCTTGTGACACCTTCCTTGCACCTTTCTCAATGTCATGTCCTACATACGATACTTCTTTCTTACAGTACTGCAACTTAGTCGGGGAAACTTTATGTCAATTCTCAGCTAAGTGGTTTAGCAGGGCAGTAGTGTCTCTTTTGTAAGCTTTGGGGTATTTGACACCACTAACAGGTCGTTAATATATTGAATCAAGACTGAATGGTAGGGCATTTTAAGGGACTCCAGATTCTTTTTCAAAATCTGGTTGAAGATGGAAAGACTCTTGGTATACCCTTGTGGAATCTGCACCATGCCAAAACATGAGTGCCAAACCAAAACGTGAAAAAAATGGCTCTCTTCATGCAGCAGTATGGAGAAGAATGCTTGGCACAGGTCGGTCACAGTGAACCAGATGGAATTTGAAACAAAATCACTGCTGGATTTGGTACCACGGGACTACAAGAAACTACTATTTCATTTAACTTTCTAAGGTCAAAGACTATGCAGAATTTTCCATTCGGCTTCCAGAGTCCCATAATGAGAGAGTTGCATGACCATCCCATTATCTCATTCAGAATTCCCTTTTTCATCATGGACTCAATCACTGGAGTAATCCCTGCAATGGCTTTGGGCATCATGTTGTATTGCGGGATTCTCTGATATTCAGCATTTGCCTTCACAGCTATCATGAGAGGCTTAACTAAGCAGAACTAAAATGACACATTTTATTCAAATAAATCAGAACACGTAAACCCTTTCAATTATAAACTGTCAGTATCAAACAAAATACTTGCTAATCCATGTCTGTAAATATGATGGGAAACTACATTTTCAACATTACCTATGATGTTTAGGGCCTCATTACGACTTTGGCGGTCTTTTCGGAAGACCGCCGTGGTGGCGGCTGCCAAAAGACTGCCATATTGGCAGGAATCCAACCGTTGCATTACGACACATTTTCACCCACAGGATTACTAGCCACAAATCAGCACAGCGGTTCTTTCATGGTGAAAAACCATTGGCGGTCCGAACTGCCGCACTCAGAATCCACCACAGTCAGAACACAAAACCACATTGGATAGTTTAAATATCTCACACCTGACACACATACACACACAACACACCTACTCACAGCACTATATAACACACCCCAACACAACCCACAATCCTTTGCTACAAAATCAATTTACACATACACAGAGAGCAGGCAAATACACTCATATAGCACTGTTACACCATAGGCACAGATACACATCCCACCCAGCACACACAACACAACTGCAACACCAACACAAAACACACATAATGACCACACACACAACACAAGTGTCCATCACCCGCTACGCACAACCCACACCCCATCAATCACTCTACACTGCACCCTTACACACACAATAACCCCATCCACCCACAACACAACTACTACCATGTTCCCACAAAAGCACCCACTGTTCACAGACGACAAGTTGATGGACATGGTGAATGAAATCATCAAGGTAGAACCACAACTGTTTGGCGCACACGACCAGCAAACCTCGATTGCCAGGAAAATGGATTTGTAGCAGAGAATAGTTGACAGGGTCAACTCAGTAGGCAACCATCCACACACAAGGGAGGACATCAGGAAGAGGTGGAATGACCTACTAGGGAAGGTGCGTTCCATGGAATCACAACACCAGATCGTCATGCGCAAGACTGGCGGTGGGCCCCCACCTCCTCCCCCACAGGTCACATCTCAGGAGGAGAAGGTCTCGAACATCCTGCATCCAGAGGGCCCGACTGGAATACCTGGCGGACTGGACTCTGGTAAGTACACACAACCTCCATGTCACACAATTGTTGTTTACTGCATGCTTACTCACACCCAAATACTCCCCAATGTACTGCATGTCCCACTACACATCCCACCTATCCACCTAATGCACCTTTCCTGCATGCCACACCTCCAAGCAGCCCAGCTGCCCACATAGCCCTTGGCAAAGGCATGCTTAGCATGGGCTATTAGTAACACTATGACTCCCACAATGCAGAAGCCCATCTACCTGTATACCTGGAATGTGCACACCACATCTCATCCCTTGCATGTATGCCTATTGTACTAGCTATACCAACCAGATGTTAAGACTGAGGACCACAACATGGCAATGACAGCAATGCAATGGAACAACACAATGCCAAACAAGGCTCAACACATTTGCAGCACAGTGACTAATCAAATTGGCTACCAATCAGGATCCACAACCAAGAAAGTCAGCCACCCTGGTATGGTATGTCAGATGTCAGGCTCCATGCTCATGCACAGCATGCACAGACAGCAGATTCAACCTTGCATACTCCCTTACCCTCCACCCACTGGGACACAATGCTGCCAGCCTTCTACCACTCACAACTACCAAGCGTGAATAGCCACTAGCTAACAGAATAGTCATGTGAACTAATAGTCTGTACCTGTACCAATCCACACAGCCAGATGTATTAAACCTGAATGACACTAACCTAAATGGAGTATCGTACACATGCCACAGACCACTAGCTAACACCAATGGTATGCTGTGCAGCATCTGTCATTCTCATTTCTGGGAATCATGTCAAGCCACCGTAGGCATATAATAAAGAGTGAACCAAACATATCTCCAATATGTAACTCCCTCTCTCACTCCAACCAGAGGTACCCCTCCCTGCAAGTGCCACCATGGAGAGGATACTAGAGACTACCAGCCCACCACAGAATTATGGCCCCAGTGAGGACAACATGCCTGGATGTCTCGACACTGATGACCTACCTGGCCCATTTGGGACACCTGGTCAGTCTACCACTCCCTGCCTCACCCTGTCCACATCAATCCCCTCCTAACCCTGTGGCCTCAACATCACAGGCTACCCTTTGTCCCCAAACTATTGTGTGCCCCACAGTACAGGAACCTGAGTTGCCCCCTCACACCCCAGACAATGAAGATCCTGAGTAGACTGGGAGTGGGCACACAAAGCCAGGGGCACAGGCACATGGGGGCATGGGGCATGGGAGGGAAGCTGTGGGTCAGAGGATGGGGACCCCAAAGGATTTTACTGACCAGGCTACCATCTCCAAATTCCTTGGAGCATACCAACAATCCCAGGGCAGGACGAGCCAGATCATAACCATGTTGGGGGAAAATCAAAGGCAGCAGAGGGAATACCACCAGGAGGTCATGCAGCAGTGGCAGGCCTACAATGCCACCATAGCCTCCATTGCAAGGGTGCTGAGGGATATCAACACCACCCTGTGTGCTTCCTCCACCCACCAGAAGGCCTCTTCCGTTAGCAACATAACATCAGACCCATCCACTTCAGTGGTAGCTAGAAGAATGCAGGACCTGCCAGGGGAACCACAGACCTCAGACACCCCTCCCTCTGTAGCTGAAGACCCCCCTGCAAACGTGGATATCCATTTAGACATCCGACTGGAGCAGATGGCAAGACCACACCTACTGCCAGGAAGTGACCCTCACCTGATTTGTCTCCCTTGTTTGCTACTGAGACACCCTGTTGACTGACAAAACTCCATCTCCCCATAGGCACTGGACCTGTTCAACCAACAGCTGTACCACCTACTCTGATGATTCGAACTACCATGACCCCACTCATCACCTCTTGGACAATGTTTGCACCATAGTGTTTGTAACAATTTCAATATATGGGCACTAAACACCAGTGGAATGCAGCTACTGTATATGTGTCATTACAACATCAACAAAAGTCATAATTGCCATATGTGAGATGGCTATGCACACCTCCATCCAACAGGCAGTGTAACGGACAGGAGAGCCAGGGTGGCATCCTCAGCAGGACACAGTACAACAGATATGTTCCAGGACACGTAGTCCAAAATCCTGACCCACACAAGAATATAGTCAGCATGCAAACCTGCAAAAACACAATGACAGAGAGTGCCATCAGGGTGGAAGGCATTGAGCCACACAAAGGCACATATGCAGCACACAGAGGCCATCCCCAGTGTAGATTATCTCCTAACCAGGGTCCCACAGAGATTACCTATACAATACCAGTCACAGAATGTCCATCAATTGGCACTGTAGCTGCCATCTGTTATTTACAATTCTCAATTCTCAAAATATTCTGCAATGGCTAGTGACTATAAAAGCCTCAAGCCATAGGTAGCAGAGGCAAATGTATCTTTAACACCGTTAATAGGTGGAATGACATGAGTACAGGAGAATGCAGCACACAATACTGGTCTGTACATTGGAGATTTGATTCAAGGAAACTTCAGTGGGAACACTTGTTAGATATGAAAAATTGTTACTGTGCACATAACATACAAACAGGTTGTTCCCCCAACACACACATAGGGATAGGACCACATCACACCACCACTGATGAGTCAACTCAGGAGGACTATTGCAATCAAATAATGTGGATATGCAACACTTGCCAACCCACAATCGCCATACCTGTACGTCACTAGAAGTACTGATTGATGAGCTCAGTCCTAGAGTCAGCTGCACCATCCTCCTCTGCCTCCTCATCACTTGCCATGTCAGCATAACCAGCCACTGGTCCAGCTGCCTCACCCTTATCAGCTAGCAATGGTATCTGGCATCTCAGGGCTAGAATGTGGAGCGTGGAGCATGCAGCAGGCTACTACTATCTGACATACCTTTTGGGGTAAGTAGAGGAGAGCACCTCCAGATAGGTCTAGACACCTGAATCTGGCTTTCAGTAGGCCAAATGTCCTTTAGTATACACACCTTGTCCTCCTGTGGGCCTAATTGAAATGGACTTCCCCATCGGTGACATGGTATCTCACTAGTGTCACAAGCCAGGGAAGGTTAGAATGGCCAGAGTCACCTGTGTGAAAAAAATTTAGGACCAGTGACATAACAGGTACAGCGACGGGTAAGAATTTGATGACAGATGCAACAACAGTGAACCACATTCAAATGGATACATACCAAGGAGCCATGCCCTCTCTGTGTGTAGTCATGCCATCATGTGTGGGACATTGCTGTTCCTTAAAATGAAGGAGCCATGTACAGATCCAGGAAATTTGGCTGTGACCTGTGAAATGTACTGGTCTGCCAGACACACCAGCTGAACATTAATGAAGTGGTAGTTCTTACTATTCCTATACACCTGTTTGTTGGCACTGGGAGGAACCAGAGCAATATGGGTGCTAGTGGGATAATTGTGTTTTTATTTGGGTATTTACCAAACCATATTAATGAGTTTCGAATTTTACAGGTCAAAGTCATATACTGTTCTGCAGCAGGACGTTTTACACACTGTGGCATCTTCTTCTTTGGCAACGCATCAGTCTCCACCACTCCTGGACATGTCAAAATCAATGACGTCAACACGTGGGCAAACTGCTGGGAAAAATCCTCATGAATGGCTCAACACCCATTGATCTCAGGCATATTTCAATGGTGGATCTGAGTTAGACAATTTTAAAACTATCCTGGCCTCAGTCACCCCACTAGACCTCTATGGCAAGCAGCGTGCCATTTGTACCCTCCTCCAACATGGAATGAAAAAATAGAGCAAATTAATGTTGAGCTACAGGCAAAAGTATCACTGCACACTATTATTAAAGAGTAATTGTCTTTGTAAGCAACTCACTAATCATCAGTTTATGCACCTACTACTGCCTATGAGTCTACTAGATACACCCATTAGCATTTAGGCCATCATTAGTTACACTTGGGTTGGTAACTCAGACTCGGGTAGTTACCCCCTGATCCAAGATTACAAGTTCTGCACAAATTTCATACAGACTTTGTGGTTCTTCCCTGCACACATTGCACGTAAACCTGAAGTCTGTGCCCGAAAAATATGCAATATTATGAGATTTGCAGCTTGAAAAAGCGGAAGCTCTGCATTATTACTGCACTTCCCCATGTCCCATTTTTCGGAATGAGGAGGTATTCCCACATCAGGGAAAAATAAAATTAAGCAATATCAGTATTTCCCTGCACATGATTGCTGCATGGTAATTCCTCATATTCAACAGTGATAGCTGTAGGGTATACGTCCCAATCACTCACTGAGACAATCCATGTACTTCCACCAGGGTCGAACTGATACAGAAAATAGGCCCAGGCACCAAAATAAAAGTGGCTTCCATTACTGAATTAGATAGTTAGAAAAGTGGCCCATGTTTCCAAATTGAGGCAGTTTTGAACGTGTAAAGGCACACTATGAAGGTGCTTTGCATGGTATAGAAGACTACATGGATTTGAGCTTGCTGCAGGGAATTGTTGTGTCAGTAACAGGGAAATCAACAGTAAAAACTGTCCAGAACACCATCACCATAAAACAGACCCAGAAAGAGCCCCCCGCAAAAGAAGACGTCCCACACACTGACCTGTACCTGTGAGTCCAGGCAATCAGACACTGCATGATTGCACTTTTCACGTTTCATAACTCCCTCTGAGCAATTCCTTAGTTAGATTCAGTGCGTGTGTTTTCACATAGCATGTTCTATTAGTCACAGTGGCCCCCACTGCTGCAAAAAGCCACAGTTTACAATGTGACGCCACAAATAGTAATCCCCGGAGCAGAAAGGCTTAGGGTAAAATAACATAGTATAAAGACCAGTCATCTTTGGGAGCATACAAATACCAACCTTTCCACATCCATCCTAAGGTGTGTTGTAGGAAATACCTGCATTAACAAGAAAGAACTTCACCTGTTCTAGTTTTCAAATATCCTTTGTGCATACAGTTTGCTTTGCAAAATCCATGTAAATGAATAAACACACAAACACAATAAGGGAGTCATGGGAACTAGCACAATCAGTGAGAGTTCTAATTGCTTTTTCCACATGGAAGTTTCAGCCACGGTGGCGCTGAGTTCAGCACCACCTCGCTAATCACAAGTCCAGTTTCCGCCAGCCAAGCTGGTGGAACCCCAGTGTTGGGGGAAGCCAGCTGGGGCACCCTCTGTGCGACAACATGGCCTCGGGTGCGAGAGGAGCGGTGGCCAATGTCGCAGCACCGTTTTCCACTGTGCTGACTGGCAGAAACCTCAGCCCAGTGGAAGTCTTGTAATAGGCCTGGGGGGGGGGAGAACGCCAGCTCCGCGGCGGCCTCCTCTCCTGGGGTCTGGTGGCCTGGGTTTTGGACTGCCAGACTCGTAATGAGGCCCACAATGTACATGGGACCCAAGTCTGGGCGTATCCATCACACTTAGGGCCTCACACTAAAGGATACAAAAAAGAGATAGATGAAATGCTTGAACTAATGTCAACCACTGCTAATCACTACAGGTTGCATCCGAGTCCATTGTTATTTTGCACTGTTGCCAACTTAGTTTTGGTACTGCACATCTCTTGAGTACAATGATAGAGAAATAGACATGACATTTTTTGCTTGCGCACGCATGCATTTCTCAAGTGCTTTTTGCCTGCAGAATTCATTAAGGTGCCATGAATATGTTTAAACAGATGTGCAAAAACAGAAAACATTTGTGTAGCAATGGTTCACCGCTATTGGCTATTCACTGAGTGAACTGTTCTTGATTTGTGCTGGAGAAGGGGGCTTATGGATTTTTATCCTACACAGTTCACCCCCTCTTCCTTCTCACTGTACTAATGTACTGGATTAGGACTTCAGCTCACTTAGGGATGGTGAAGTATTTTTTTGCAATGCTCACTGTTTATGTCAGTAAAACGTATACATGAAGTACCTGCCTTACTCACGGCAATGCTGCATGTCATGTACCTGTAGGGAATGCTCACATCTTTGCTATGGGTATGCACAATGGGTACGGGGAAGAAGGACATTAAGGTGCGGTTGCATTAAATGGACCATCAAGTGAATAATGTCACAATATGTCTCAAAGCCCAAGCAGATGTCACCAAAAAAAGCACTTTCTAGAATTCCTGTTATTGGTAATTGTGGCTAAGTGGAACTGTTATTCTTTTTTTCACTGGAAGGCCTCTTTAGCATTGATCCATCACAGTCGTTGTTTGTCGCCTGTTTTCTTGTTTCCTGTATGAAACATACTGAAACAGTTCCTCATCAGGATCACCAACTGCTCCGGTCCTTCTTGCTCCAGTCTTTCCTTTGTGCCATCATCACTGCGCTTACAGTCTTCTGTACTTCTGACTCCAGGTCTGACTTCCATAGCGGTGGAAGACCTTATTCCGAAGCTCAAATCCTGCTTTTACTAGCCTGAGGACTCGGCTATAGTAACTACTCCTGCTGTATCCTTTTCCATCAAACTATTTGACACTAAGGCTCATATTTATACTTTTTAAGCGCCGCATTTGCGTCATTTTTTGACCCAAAAGCGGCGCAAACTTGCAAAATACAATTGTATTTTGTAAGTTTGTGCCGTTTTTACGTCAAAAAGAGGCGCAAATGCGGCGCTAAAAAAGTATAAATAGGGGCCTAAGTTCCAGCAGGCACATGCCTGTAAACTGCACTATCAGGTACTGTGGCTTCTAGAATGAGCGTCTTCTTTACTTCAAGAAGGCTTATGATTGGATCCTAGCTTCATCCCTTAGCACTAGCACCGAGATGCACCTACAGTAGACCACCTCTGGCTGTGCCATGTGCATCTCTGTAAGATGCCAGGATATGCACTTTGCCACTCCATAGAGCTCCTCACTCCCTGGTTGTGCACTCAGTGTTCTCAACTGATATACAAGCACTGCACATCAATAGGCCATTCACTGTGTGTAGTACAGTGATGCACCTATTGTGCATTCCCCGGGGTCATGAGTTCAGTGTCCCACAGAGAAGCATGAAACACAGTCCAGCGGGGGGGGCACATCAACAGCACGTGCTTGAAGTGGATAATGTGAATATTTGCCTAGATATGCACAGCCATTGGAACTGCATTTTGTCTATGAGTCAGATGCATGGAACTGTCCCCTGCCATAAACTGCAAGCTATGATGTGTCTGTCTATGTGTAACACTGCATTATATACCTGGCTTTAAAACTAGGAGCCAACACATCACCAGCAATGCAGTGAAGAATCTGAGAATAAGGTGCAAGATAACCTTCCATTTAACCAGCAACTCCCAGAAGTGGTTAAGAATACCGGGTTCCACATAATCCTTAAAATAATATTTCTTCTTCTGCTCCATGTAACACTTTATATTGAACTAACCAGGATATTGTTGAGCCCCTAAGAAAGAGATTCCAAAAGTATGGAGATTACAAAATTAAGCAGCCATGCTTTGTTTAAACGTATAAAATTCAACTCTTAAAACCTGTAATGACTCCCAGTGGCACAGAGGATACAATTCAAGTTACTGTACACTAGAAGTGAAGGGAAAGAGGTCTTAAATTCCTTCAGGCTCTATATCCTCCCTCTCTGAACTGCACCTTGACATCCACCCATTCCAGCCTAATCACCTAAATCTGTTTTTCCTGCAAGAAGCATGGAGGAAGGTTGATCTGTGTACTGGGATCACAACTATGGAATGACTGAACTACCTGAACTCCAATATGGCTGTGGGGAGGCAGCCGTCAAGTTGGCAGCCACAACACCATCGTATTATGATGTTTCAGCTTGGCTGACCGGTGGAAATGTCGTATTAGGATGTTCCTGTCGGGCTGACTGGCGGAAACAGTGCAGCAGCATTGGCCTCGGCTCCCTCGGGGAGATGAGGCCAATGACCTTGCACACAGCACTCTCGGAATGCACACTTACTGTCATAGCAGACAGTGCTCATTCCGAGGGTGCTGACAGGTGGGACCCTGCACTACCCATAACTATGTTGGGTGGCCCTTCACTGCCCATAACTATGTCGTGGGCAGTCCCCCCCGTGGTCCCAACTCTGCCTTTCTGTCAGCCTTTTCATTGCTGGGACCCCGTCATAAAAAAAGAGCGGAAAGGAAAATTGTGATCAGCATGGCGTGTAATCTGGGGGTCGGACCACCAGGATTGTGGTGGTCCAACCACCACTGTGAGTTTCTCAGTCTTAGGACCGCCAAACTTGTAATGAGGCCCTAAGCGTTTTCTCACACTAGGTAGATGGCATGTTGGATTTCAGCTTCATTTCAGTGTTTCTTTTGAAACAGTGACAACTCTAAGATAGACATCTTGTGTTCCCTTTCTGTTTACATTCTAAACAGAAGACTATGCAGAAGATGGGGCGTAATTTTAGCCTTAATTATCTTTTAAAGAGATGATGATAAACTGTATACAGGCTGTACTATACATCGGATAACATTTGTAAATGAGCCATGAACCACTCTGACAGTAAGACTAGCTGTCCTAAGTGTGGCTCTCATTCTGCACATATCGTTCACATGTTTTGCTGGCTGCCACTGACTAAAGGATGTCTGTTGTGGCATTGCCCTGCATCTCTCTTGTTACTTACGGTATAAAATACACCTCTCTGCTAAAGATAAGCTTGCTCATAAATGTGAAATGAATCCCAGTGACTCAGCCCCAATTGCAATTGCGATTGTTACTGCCCCAGGGCTTGGATTGGTCCCACACCTCCCTGCTTTTCTAATTGGTGGTCCATGTTTTGTCAATTATTTTAACTTGAAGTAGTGGTTCTTAGAACTAAAGATATTAAGGGGCATATTTATACTCTGTTTGCGCCGGAATTGCGTCGTTTTTTTACGCAAATCCGATGCAAAGCTAACTCCATATTTATACTTTGGCGTTAGACCCGTCTAGCGCCAAAGATCTTGGAGTTTGCGTCATTTTTTTGCGTGAACACCTACCTTGCGTTAATGATATGCAAGGTAGGCGTTCCCGTCTAAAAAATTACTCCAAGGCATGTGCGCCTTATTTAAACTCCCGTGCAAAAATGGCGCACGGGAGTGGGCGGGTCAAAAAAAATGACGTCCAGCCGCTTTAGCGTCATTTTTTAACGCCTGGTCAGGGCAGGCGTTAAGGGACCTGTGGGCTCGGAAGGAGCCCAGAGGTGCCCTCCCATGCCCCCAGGGACACCCCCTGCCACCCTTGCCCACCCCAGGAGGACGCCCAAGAATGGAGGGACCCATCCCAGGGAACTTAAGGTAAGTTATTTTTTTTTATTTTTTTTGTGGCTTAGGGAGGCCTGATTTGTGCCCCCCTACATGCCACTATGCCCAATGACCATGCCCAGGGGACATAAGTCCCCTGGGCATGGCCATTGGGCAAGGGGGCATGACTCCTGTCTGTGCTAAGACAGGAGTCATTTCAATGGGGGATGGGAGTAAAAAAAAAATGGCGCAAATCGGGTTGAGGCCAATATTTTGCCTCAGCCCTGACTTGCCCCATTTTTTGACGCCCAAGCTCCATTTTCCCCTATGCCGGCGCTGCCTGGTGTGGGTCATTTTTTTTGACGCACACCAGTCAGCTACGCCGGCTAACATCATTCCATAAATAAGGCGCCTGCATGGCGCTTTGGAATGGCGTTAGCCGGCGTTAACTTTTTTGACGCACAACTGCGTTGGCGCAGTTGTGCGTCAAAAAGTATAAATATGGCCCTAAGGGTCATCACCGTCTTAAATATATTTGGGCCAGCTTTCTTTCTGGCTGATACATGATTTCTTACTTTTTATTCTTTTTTTTACTTAAATGTTTGCTGCAAGGCCCTCTGTTCTGTTGCTTTATATTTTGAAATGTTGATCAATATCAATGTACAATCGTATGGTTCCCTCTTGTGAGCATCTTTAATTCTATTAAACAATAATTGCAAAAAAGAGATGATGATAATTTTCATGTAGAAATTTATAGCACAGTTGCTGCTTAGTCTATGTAAGGTATACAATGGTGGTGAATTTGCCGAGTTTAGAGGGATGGAAGGTTGAGTTAGCCTTCCCTGGAGTGATTCGAATTTGTGATCTACAAGCCAGCAGATGTCACTGGTGAGCTTTAGCTTACTGTAATAGCTTGCCGGCTACCGAAGGTGAAGTATTTTGACCCTGAGCAGCTCTCTCCTCCTGAACGGCGGGGCACAACACTTCTATTCAACCAATCAACACATTGGGTGAAAAATGTCCAAACTGTGACAACGAATGTTGTCATTTTTTGGATTCTTTTTGGTCTCAAACCAAACAGGTAGCGTCAGCGATTTGGGGTAGCACAGCAGTTCTACAAACTCTTTTACAAAGACGAAATGATCGGTGATTGTTAAAAATAGATCTTGTTTCTCCTGGAAGAGCTGCAGACCCATATGTCTTTGTTTTAATTCATCATCACGCTTCAGTGCTCAGCTCATTATTTTTGCAGAATGCTTGGTGAAGAAAGGATTTATAATAGGAAATGTGGAATAGGACGCTTTCTTCTTAAAACGTCCTTAGAGATCAGTCGCCATTTTCATCTTCTGTCAAAATGACACTTGCTGCAGGTTGTGATAGGTGTTATTGGACTAGGTGAAAATATTATGTTGATAGTTCGTTGCATGAACACATTGTGCTCTGTATTCACAAAGCAGTGCTAGAGAGGCGATGTCTGGAAGTTATTATTTATTTTGCCTATTAGGTACATCTCAATTTTTTTTTTTTTTAAGTTAATAGGCACTTATGGGACACTGTTGCTGAGATAGGAAGGCCGGTGGTCATTTTTCGATGTGGCATAAAGATAGCTTACGTTGTCTTGCCAGCATCATATCATAAAACTTCATAAATATAAAATGCATACATATATGCAGAAATTGAGGTAGGCGCTTTAAGTCGGCCCTTTCATCCATTTATCTGTTTACCTGCCATTCCCATTTTACTTCCACCCACAACATCAGTGGGCCAGGGCACTTCAGCCAGTTACTCTCTTGCATTGCGAGTAACTGTATTTTCCTAATCACGTGCACATCTTCCTAAAAAGAAATGCAGCTCAGTTACGGAACTGGTGGTCCAATACTACGACATTGCTAAAGCTTTTTGATTTCCATATCTTTGTCTTTTATATTTTTCTAGTCACATTTGTGTGCTTACACTATATCTTCAAGTTACAGTAATTGAACGCTAATAATACCTTTTCTATGCACCAATCCGAGGCATATTTTCCTTTGATGTACGTTAAACCTAAAAAGGATTTCTATACTTGTTTTAAGCCCAGTTGCCTGCTAGGAAACACCTGTTCTGTTCTTTTAATATTATAGGCATATCCATTTTTTTATTTTACATTTTTATTGCATGCATATGGCTGTCACGTTTAGGAGGCAACGCGTTTTTTTGCTTTTTTTATTTTTGAGCCATGTGCTTGGAATAAAACTGAAAAAAAATTAACAGTGCACAATCTTGCCACTACCAAACCTATTGGCTTTTCCAATGGAGACACAAGAGGACAGTTCACAACTCGATAACGGTTTCTAAACAGTATCAAGCACGCTCTCTTCACAATGGAGCGAGCAAAGTTTTAAGTAGCAATTGTCTTATTATGTTTCAAAATGCGTTCATATGGAGCACATACCCAAACGATTGAGAGCGCGTAAAATGCCTTGACAATGATCTAGTAATATCATGTATTTATTTTATAAGCTTTTGTGACAAACTTCACCACACAGTATGCCTCTACAAACAGTAATCCAATTGCTGTGCATCATGATGCAGTGCTCGCTAATATGAGCATCCTACAGGACTCTGTAAATCAACCCATATAAATTGAAGCTTCAGCCAAGTGGGAAAAGAGAGCACCTGAACTGAGGGGCATCTGAACTGAGAGAGGACCTGAAGATGCTCTGTCATACAGTAGCCACAGCATCCTTTCCTGTCATTGATTGCTCCTGCACGCTAGTGGCTTGATGGCCACCTTGTTTAGTGTCGCTGTAGGGGGATTCATCTTAACATCTTGTATGTAGAGTTAGGAAGAGGTGGGCAGCAGAAGCAGGCGACAGCTTTTCCATGTGGCTTGGACTGGTGATCTGATGCTGTGACCCTCACCATGCTGCTAAGTGCCTGTGACTTTCTCTCATCCATCTCCTTCCTGCCTGCTGCTTCCTCCCCTCTCCTCAGTTTGTAGCTGCAAATGCACTTGCTGTGTTCTCCCCTATTCGCTATTCCTCTCCTTTCCTCCTATGCCTCTCCATTCCTTCTATGCCTCTTCTGCCCACTCCCTGTACTGATTTTAAAAATTTTGAGACAAGGGAAGAAGAGCCTAGTCGGCATGCTGTGTACCCCTAACAGTGGCTCTCACATGACCTTTTGCCAGTGATGGGCAGAGGCACTCATATTTGATGACCAGGATTTAATTTTCAATTTAAGACTTCACCCTGACAAAAAGAGAAAAATTCAGAAAAAGGAGAAGGAAGATACACATAGCAAAACAGTGACAAATAGAGTGATATGTAGGAATAAAAAAGAACATGCAAGAGGTATATAAATGTGATGTAAGTGAAGGGGGATGGGGATGGGATGAAGAGACATTAAATGGAATCAAGACTAGGGATCCTTAGTATTTGGCTGCACCGCATCACTCGGCAACAATGGTGGAGGACGCCTAAGAAAAACTTTGGGTCCCTGCCATTTTTATTTACTAATTAGACACTACTTCCTGGCAGCGTGCACTGACCCTGGCCTGTCTCGCTATTTAGACCCAATTCATAAAGCAAAATCTATGGGCAGACAGGTGTGCAAACATATGCCTTTAAGAGATCTATAAGTAACTTTGCTTACATGTTTTCGGTGTAAGTCTGCCAAATGTAGTTTTACATAATGTTGAGAGATCTACACTATGTTGAACAACACATTGAAAAGGATATGTAAACAGGCACCACTGGAGGAAAATAACACACACTTGACAAATGTTACTGGTGGGAGCAGCACACAAACGAAGCCCACACACCCTGCCTGCCCTCTTCCCTTTGTGCTGCGAGGCATTCTGGGCGCCAGACTTCAGTTACAGGTCAGTGTCAGCCTGTGTGTGTTTCATACATGCAACGTGTTACAGTGTGTCTTTCAGTGTGTAATGAATAGTGTTAATTGGAATGAGTCGTGTGTTTTTGTTTATAATTCATAAATAATTTACGTATTTTTAAAGTTCGTGTATATTTTAAAATGTGACTTCCATAGATATCGGCAGTGTATACAGTTATATTGATTATATTGTATTTTTTGTGTTACATTTGTGAAACTGTGATTTTCCCACCTGACTGCAATGTACAGTTACATAACTATTTTTTCAATAATTTAATTATTTTAAAATGCTAACTTCTGTACCATGTGATTTGCATGGGTATCTACAATGTTTACAGTTCTATTACTAAGTGTATCTATTTTTTATTTTCTTTTTTGTTTACTTCTTCACGATTTGTGTTTCTGCAACGTATTTAGTTATATGAGTTATATGACCACAGTCATGCATTAACTGTATTATTTTTATTTTATTTTTTAATTATTTTTACATTTTTGCGATGTGATTTCTACTGAGGTCTGCAATGTGTAGAGGTACGGGACTATGTTTTTAAAATTAATGGTATTATTTTTATTTTGTTTGTAAATTACATATTACAATGTGATGTGTATAGGTGTCTACAATATACACATCAATATGACTGTTTTGTATTGTATTGTTTTTATTTAATTTAAGTTTTTTTGCAATTTTACAATATAATGTTTTGCAATGTCTAAAGTTGTCCTTTTTCATTTTTTCAATTTTTAAAACTATTTTGTTTATAATATTTTGATGTGATTGGTGTGGATTTGTAGGGATTTCTGTCTAAGGTTGTATTACTATTTTTACGTTACGTAATTATAATTTTTGGTGAAGGTCTTTGTGCCGATACTTTGATTCCTCGCCTCCATTGGTTTGTGTGTGATTTCCTTGCAGTATCTGAGTGGCCATGTGTGGTATGTGACGTATTCCAGCAAGAATAGATTTGAGCCCATTTGGGCTGTATTGCTTACTTTGTGTGTATAACTTTAATGAACTGCACTGACTTAGGGCCTCATTACAAGTATGGTGGTCTGAACAGTTGAAGCAGCAGTCGGGAAAGCGGCGGAATGTGAAGGCGGTGCTGGTAATCGCACTGACGTCCATATTATGATCTGCTTTTCTGCTGACCTTTCTGTGGCGCTGACACCGCCATGAAAAGGTCAGCGGAAAGGCAGAGAAGCGGCCAAAGGTGGGCCCCTGCACCGATATTGCCCATGTTGTGGGCAGTGCACTGTCCCCTGTCAGCACAGTCAGTATGCGCACTGTGTGCCATGGCAACAGTGCGCATACCAACTGTGTTGGTGGCGCAGTCAGTGTAGATGGCATTGGACTTGGCTCTCCCTTAGAGCCAAAGCAATGCCACCGCACTGACTGCACCCCCAGCCCAGCCGGAACATCGTCATTTGGCAGTCAGGAGGCTGCTGCCTTGGCGGCGTCCTCCCAATCGCCAGGGTCATAGTCAGGCCTATAGACTTCTGTAGGTATGTTTTTGTATTTGAATGCCCTTCTCTGTTGTAAGGCCCATGGGATCATGGGGCTAGAAGGGCAAGTAGGTTCCCACTTGCACATTCAGGCTTCCTAAACTGCCAAGCAAAAAGATACTGAATAAAGGCAGAGGTGTAATGCAGGCCCCTGCATTCTCCTTAGTGTCGGTGGGAGGAGCACCCTCCAGGAGGCCCTCAATCCATCAATTGGGACCCCATTCAGCCCAAGACCACTGAATATCTGTACGATACGGGAGGCTCGGAGTTCCTCATTGCATTTTGCAGAGGGCCCCACCATTTTGCATCACGGCACAGAATACATGGCTGCTGATTAATTCCATAAAAGGAAGATGGCAATAGGGGCATCGAAGTTAGTATTTTAGCACTTGCACAACAGATTATGCCTTGAGACTACTTCCTGCATCACAGAAGCCTTTCTTCCGGGTCAGGGGTGGAACAGCAGCAGAAGTAGGCAAGGCAAATACTTCTTCAGTTCCTGACATCTGTGTTAATTGCAGTGGTGCATCGCTTGCACTACAGTTCATCCCCTAGCGTTTTCATTGCTCCTGTTTTTTATGTTTTTCATTGAATTCGGTTCCCTCACATTTTCTATCCATTGCTGTTAGAGGGTTAGGTTTTGTCCATGCTGTGTTTGTAACTCGTGTCCTGCAAAGTCATATTTGGGCCTGCCACCCCTTCTATTTCCTGATCCCAATGAAGGTTTCCTAGCATTCCTCCACAATCATCATAAAACCACCAGATGAAGGACTAGTAAGTCACATATACAAAGTGTAATATTCACCTGTGACTTTCTTCAGTTACTGCAAAATTACTGATGCTTTGCTCCAATGTTTTACTAATGGTGGGTGTGCTCTCACAGTATATACACACCTTCCTGGTTCATTCAGAGATGCAAGGCTTCCACTCTCTGAATCTCCAAGCATGGGCACCTTGCTGTGGACGGAAGACTGTACTGGGTATGCAGTATCGCTTCCCTATTCCTCGTTTTCCCCTACCTGCCGTAATGATCTGCCATTTGATTGGCAACACCTACAACTGGGAAGAGAGGACAGAAATTCATGTTGGATTCAGCACCAGTCATAAACCTGACATCTGTACTCCTTAATTTTTGCTTTCCTCTTCCTACTTTGTAGTACATATTTCATAATTTTCAGGCACTCCCACTAGCTACAACCACGTTTACACCAAAACTGTAGACCTACATATGTGTAATTTTTTGCACATGAGAGATAGGATAGGCAGACTTGTAGATAAAAGACAGTATCTACATGAATTACATTTATGAGTATATGAAGTAATATTGCTGGAGTACTACGCCACATACTCATAAATACCTTTGGAGAATTGGTCCCTAAGAATCTACATCCGGCCGACACTCATTGGAGCCGGTACATAGCATACCAGTGAGAAGCCAGTGGCCATGCAATACGCAGGCAAAGAGAGAGGATTAGAATGTGGGAGACTGACAAATGAGAACACGTGTTTGTGTGTGTTGTGTTGTACAGCGGTGGCTCCTCCGCTAAGGTTAATATGTTTTTTTTTTTTTTTTATCCCCGCCTCTCCCGTTCAGTGGCAGCCAGCACTGGTGTTGTATCTTTCTTTGTGGTTTGGGCTTAGTGGTGACCTGGGTGAAGGAAGTTGCTGTACAGAAGTGAATCCTTCCCCTCCGTTTGCCAAAAGCGAACTTTCCAATGAACATATCTGACGCGTGTGTGTGTGTCTGAGCGCTGACACACAGTTCTGTAGCAGGTGCACGTACCCTGCAATCTCCTGGAACACGACTTGCTTTGTCCAGATGCCCTTCTATAATTTGTCGCCAACCTTCTAATTACCTGGTCTAAAATAAGTGCTCAAAATAAAGAAGGGGCACAACACAATGACTGCGTAGGTAATAAGCGGGTCTGTCTGGTGCCTTTAATCACGTCTGACTCTACTTTGGTGGCTCGTTTGCTTTGAATCATCTGGAGATAATACTTGTGGATTTCATCTGTGTAATGTGGGCAGTACAGCATTTGTTTCTGGACTAAAAGAGATTTTCTGGATCCTGTGAACAGGCAATCCTGCTCGCAATAAAGCTTCCCATAAACCTCTCACAATAAATCTTTCCATGACAGGCAAAGGGCTCTATTTCTTTCTCTTTTATCCAAGCAGGTGCTTCCATGAGGCGTTGAAAAGGATAGTTTTAGGGAGTCAACCTAGCACGAGGTGATGCCAAATTACTACAAAGCCCCCAAAATTGCTGTTTTAGAGGATGGGGGTGCTCAAGCATTAAAAATGCTATTTTGTGTGGAGAAGTGCAATGCAGGGTGCTCTGGGTCTGCAGTATAAACTAACAAGACTACTTGCCCTAAATGCCCACTGGAAGACTCAGTAAATGAGCACCAGGCTAATACAACCAAAGGCACAATGTACTATTGATATTGCGTACACTAGATGGGTGTACGTGCAGGCTCTCCTTTTGAGAAATATTCTGCATTTATTACCTGTTTTCAGCTCAGGAAAGAGAAGTGTGGTAAAAAAAGATGGTGCAGGGCACGGCTGCTTTGTATTGCATAATTTATATAGTGCTTTCTAGCCATCTCTGTGGCACTGAAGCACTTGTCCACACTTGTAGCAAAATACAACATGAACGGTTGAAAGAGTACTGTGTATTGTTACAAGACTATGAGTGAAGTTTTTTGTGCATGCGTGACCATAGATGTGCTCTTAACTTGGGTCAATGTGCTTAATAGTAGGGTGGCGTGAAGAAGTGTGAGAGACAGAGGGCCAAACTCGTTAGTTCGGAAGACCACCACACTGGTTTTCCACCCGCTGGTCCTATTATGAGTTTCCCGCTGGGGGAGGATACATCACTTCAGCCCACTGGCCTAGCGGGAAGTTACCCACAACACTGACGTCGGCTCATAATCGAGCCAGCAGCAATGTTGCGGTGCGTTGGGTGCAATAGCATCCGTCGCGCTTTTCACTGCCTGTAGTTCAGGCAGTAAAAAGCGCAACGGGGCTGTCCATGGGGGCCCCTGCACTGCCCATGCTAGGTGCACGGGCAGTGCAGGGGCCCCCATGGGACTCTCAGCACCCCGTCTCCGCCAGCCTTTGCATGGCTGTGCAAAGCTGGCAGACACATGAGTCATCATCCCCAGGGCATCGCTACTTGCCGCACTGCCCTGACGGATAATGACCGCCCGCACCGCCAGGCCGTCAGCTGGTGAAAAAGTGGTGGTGCGGGCAGTCGGACCATGGTGCTTTCGTCGCGGTCATAATGTGGCTGTCAGACTGCCACTTTGGCAGCGCTCCAACCGCCACCGCGAGTCTGGTGGTCCTAGGACCGCCAGACTCGCAATCAGGGCCCGGAGTGTGTGCAGTTTGCATCTCAAGGCTCTTTGAAAGTAACCATAGTATAGAAACTGTGCACAGTCCATTCAGTGCAATTAACCACTGGGCAGTGTTAAGAAACTAAAGTGTAAGGTACCTACAGTGAGGGGAGGGGAGGAGTTATTGCCATGAAGAAAATACCTCTGAATGTGGAAAATAGTAATAGACAATATAATCTTTATATTTTTAAGCTGCCAGAAAATGTGGAACTGAAAAGTTGAAAATTATACTTGGAGACCTTCTTACCTAAATTGTCGAATATAAGATTTACAGAAAGAGTCTGATGCACATGGGGGGGGGGGGCGCGTACTACACGCCCCAGCTACCTTTGCAGCAGAGGCCACACAATGCACTTTGGAGCTTCCAGAGATGCATTTAAAGAACTCTGTGGCCCCGCTACACAGTGAAGGAGTCTGGGGCACACAGGGGACCACGCACTACACGCCCCAGCTACCTTTGTGGTAGAGGCCACAAAACGCACTGTGGAGTGCTTGGAGGCACAATTAAAGAACTCTGTGGCCCCGCTGCATGGTGAAGGAGTCTGGTGCACACTGGAGGGCCCTGCACCACACGCCGCTCTAACATCTTTAATCTGGGGGTGAGTTTGAAACTGTTTGAACTGTACTGGGCTTTTAGGGTTCTTGTTTGTTTTTCTAACTATCCATTTTATACTGAGAGGTAGCTGGTTTCTGGGGCTCTGTGCTCATACCCGGTTAGAGCACGGGAGCCATGGGCTAGAAGAAATGCGCAGGCCATCCTAGTGCTGCTGCTCGGACTGCAAGACTGACAGCCATAGATAGAATGTTGCAGTGGGTCATTGGGATTGTTTCCAATGAAATAAGGCTCTCTTTAGAACCTGGTGCACCACCAGGCTTGCAAGTTAACCCCGGCACCCATCTTCTGCCTCCAGGGCTTCTCAGGTGAACAAGACCATGATTCGTCCTGTGGCCCCTGTCATTAGCACAGGCATGGATGCCGATGTAAGCTCCCTAGAGGATTCTACGGAAGCTCCCATCACATAAGGCAAATCTCTTAAGAAGGTGCTTAAAAGGCCCCAGAGGGTGCTGCGGAGTATCTTTAAGTCCACAAGTATTAGCACTGGGGATCAAGCCTTGACAGCGAGGATCTCTCAGCCATCTGGCCATGTTTTTCTGTGAAGGCTGGAGACACAGCATACCACATTTGTCGGCAACCCTATCTGACTGTAGCCTTGGAGAAAGCACAAGGTGAACTACATGTCCTACTAAGACCACAATGCTTTCCTAGGTGAAAGAACAATAAGATAGAGAGAAATAAAACAGCACCACAATGGAAGCTATTGCTAGAAAAATAAAGTGATGCAGTGTAAAACGTGATAGGGTGAAAGTGCACAGCAGCGGGCCTAGTTAGCTGAAACAATTTGTCTAAAACCTAACTAAAATAGCTATACAACACCCTCCCCTTGCCGGTCAAAGGTGGTTCAAAGCTAATGCGGAAAGAAGGTATACAAAACCCTAGACTAAAGCATGAACCAAGGCATTAATTATGACAAATTCGGTGAACATAAGCCATACGAAAAGGACAATTACGAATACCACAACGTGGCACGGGGAACCTAATTTCAAAAGTCAAAGTCAGTTTGCGCATTGTCAATTATATCCAGGACAATGGAAGCCAGGAGACGGTCAGCTTCGACAGGTGACAAAATAGCCAAGTCATGTCCAGGGCACTCGTGTTCTAGAGCCTGAGCTTCAGCCGAGGCAGCAGCATTCAGTGTCATGCCCGCTGTAGAGTTAAGAGTCGTCGAATTCACAAAGGGCAACTCATACACGGCTTCCCGTAGCAAGCGCTCCCTCAATGCACATGTCTGACGATGAGCCCTCATCGACAACATCAACAGACTCACATCCAGTGAAAGTTAACGCTACATAGAAAGACAAACTTCCAGTGCACATTCAAAGAGCCACCAGAGGCATCGAAACACGGGCTGCACACAATCCAAAACTGATCAGAATGACAAAGATCAGTCACACTCCAGCTGTTGTAGGAGAGGTGCTCTGAAATACTGCATCATGCATTCATGACACAGTTGCGCTGGTGGTAGCACTTTCAGTCCTCCTTGCTGTGAAGGGACAGCCATTGCGCAGAAAATGTAGCAACAGCAGGATGCAACCAATTAAAGCCAAACTGATCGGGAATCCCCCAAAAGCACTTGATAAAAGTGCATGTGTGGCTGAAGGTGTTAAGCAAATATAGAGGAGAAGGTGTTAACGAAACCAGAAAAAACAGCCTTAAAAAAGAGGGTGATTCCACTAGTACTAGATGCATTGAATATTCATCCCTGGTATTTTAAAGGGACTGAACCTCCGCTGATGACCTTGCAACTTGAAGCGCATAGGTCTTGCGGGCTGATATAAGCGTCACATGTTTTTGGAACAATAAGGCCTTTAGTCTGCTCAACTTGTCAAAATTAACATCAGAAGTAGCAATATAGGGCCAGATGTCTTTGTACCATATCTATTGCAGAGGACACAATGTTATTTAGTGTGTAAATGCGGTCGGACAAGGTGTCTACGACGGCTAATGCATTCCGCATATTTTCCTGATCTATTTGCCTTAACCGGGCAGGCGGTTCTTAATGGAAAAGTTTCAAAATTTCATTATATGTTTCATGTATGGAGCGTTTTCTACGCTGTCTTCTGTGGCCTAACAGGAAATCCTGTAAATCTGTGTTGTTGGATAGGAGACCAAGATGTTCTTTAACAACATATAGTGAGGAGACCTTCATCAATTGCTGGCATAGTTTCCCTACACTGTATGTTGTCCCAATACCCGAATGCGCTGAGGATAAATAGCGAGGGTCCGGCCTGTTAGTTCCAAAACCCCTGAGTAGTTCACAAAATGCGTATGGCACCCATTGGTGTCTACAGGCCACAATAACCACCCACAAGGATGTGATAATGACATGTTTATATGTTCCAGTTTGTACCCATTCATTAAGCTGGTTTTCAGATGCATTTATATACTTTTGACATTTGTTAAATTTTGCAGGGGTGGGAATGCTGGGTGCATTCAATTCCTTAATGTTTGCTAAGCCTAAGCAGCTGGTTTGTTGTACTGATTCATTTAAGAATATCATTTGAACAGGAATCATGCAAGCTCTAAATAAAGCTTCTATACCTCTAATTTGCAACTTTCTTGTTCCACACACACTTTTCAAATCAATTGAATTAACCCAATGTTCAAAACCTTCTATGGCCAATCGGGAAACAAAGGAATCAGAATATATCAATTTTGTATCAGTCAATAATACATGCAAATCATCCATCACTGGCAATTTGAAATAATATAACTCAGCATTCTTGACATTTTGTCTAGAAAAATATGCACATTTTTTAGTATATGTTTTTGAGCTGCCTATTGGCTGAATCGAGCAGTGCTCCCATTGTGATTATTTAAAAATAGTTTTCGGGGTACTAGCTCTGTGAATTAAATGATTATAACAGAACCTATCTCCATAAATTGCTACAAATTATCATTTTCAAAATCCGCATAATACTGTAGATCAGACATCATAGTATCAACTGTTTTGACATCCCAATCATCAGAAATCACTCTGGATGTAATTACATCAGTCAATGAAAGTTTGAACACATAAGGTATTTGAATGATCTCTGTATGTATGACCATATATGTCGAATAAGACTTTATCCCATACAATCCCAACGGGAATTGGCACTGCTGTAATGTTCACTAGTGACAAGTCTCTGTGTATTTTATTTGAAGAAAAATGTGGTTTAAGATCGCATCCATCAGTTCAACTGTAGAGCGATCAGGAAGGTAATGACCATGTAACAGAAGAAAGAAAACAATGACAAACCCAATCCAAAGAAGAAAGGCAACCGCAGTCAGCGATAACCATAAATAGTTCCAAGGACGAGTGAGATAGTTCATTTTTGGCCAATGTATTAGCTTATGTGCTCTTGACAGTTCAGCCACAATTGAGGCGGATGGGTCCAAAGAAAAGTCGTCAACTTCGACAAAGTAACCATCATCTGTACAAACAAATGCTGGAGGTGTATTCGGAGGAGGAGAAACTGCTGAAGATTCCTTCAGTGGTGTGTAGTATGTTACAACATCCGTTTATGTTGAAGTTGCAGAAGGCTGCTCTATATCAGAAGGACTCAATGAGGTAGTAGTTGTTAGTGGAACCAATGAAAGCTCATTTTCCATCCTCCCCAAGCTCGGAGAGGTATCAGCGTTGCTGTTAAAAACTTGCAGAGGAACATCCTGATCTATAGTGGGAGGGATTCAGGCACTACTCAGGAGTCCTCTAGATTTGCTGTGTAGGATCAGCCACATGGAGTAGCTTGACATTGTCAATGGAGACAAAGAAATTCTCTTTAGAACCATGCAGGGGTGGAAGTATAACAGTTCTGGTACAGTGTATTCCCAGGACTGGTGCACAAAAAGAAGGACCGAATTCCCTTCTCACAGCAATCTTTTCACGTACTAGATCCCCCAGCTTGGAAATCCAGCCGGAAGATGTTACTGGTACATCCTTAATTCCAGAGGAGGCAGCACTGACAAATGCATTGTCATCACAGAATTGTTGTAACTCCTGCAAGACAGTGACACGTTCACTTATGTCCAAAGGAGTATCTGCTGCCTCTATGCCAGAACCATCAAGATCTGGAACATACATTTGAGTTCCAAACAGGCACTCGTATGAAATACGCCCCCCAGGGACCTTCTAGGCAGATTATTAAGTGCTCTCTGAACTCCATACAGGTGTGTAAGCCAACTACGACCAGTGCCTAAAACTCTTGCTGTTAAGGATTGCTTTAGATCGCGGTTTCGTCGCCCCACAACAATTTTACCCTCAGGATGAAATGGAGATGAGTAATGCAGTTGGACCCCTAACAAAGCCATGGCATCCCTGTAAGCCCTTGAGGCAAAAGCAGGGCCTTGGTCCGAATGGAAAGCCGCAACAGCATATGTACCGACAAAGACTTGCAAATATTTAACAAACGGTCGAGCGTCATCCGAGCATTGTGGCCAGACCCATAGAAATCTGGAGCAGAAGTCTACAGCAACTAGAATGTATTTTTTTATGCACTGTCTTGTGTCAGGGACCACAGTGGTCCAAGTACACACATTGTAAAGGTTTGTTGGAAATTAAGAGGGGTGTCTGTGGTGGGCTCTTAATGCTGGAGACGTTTATTTGTTGGAAGATGTCACAGCAAAGGACATACTGCTTGGCCTGTTTGTAAAGACCTGGCCACCAATAGCGTGATTGCAATATTGAAATTGAAGCCGTCACACCAGCATGTGCCAATGCAACTCCCTCATGCGCTGCTTTTACTAACTCTGGTCTTAGGTTTTTGTTTGGAATCACTCGAACCCCCACGCCTGGAATTTTTACTTCTGCGTCAAACATGCCTCCCATTCGGTAGGAATACTTAGTGGGATAGGCTTTGGGTATAGGTGTTCCCTCAGCCGTCGCTCCTATAGCTGCTTATGTTTCATGATCCACTCTTGTTTTAGAGTGTGTTACTGCTGCGACAGAAGCCATTGCTACTGCAGACTTTGCTGCTTCATCAGCCAAAGTGTTGCCTTCAGCGTGTATTGCAACACGTTGGTGTCCTAATGTATGTACAACATGGACCTTCTGTAGTTTTTCCTTCAGATCTGCTATTTCCCCCCAGAGAATTCTGTGTTTTATGTTATTACCTTTTGAATCTCTGAACCCATTTTGTCGCCAGTAATGCAAGAATTCATTAAAGGACTGGACACAGTAGTACGAATCACAGAAAATCAGAGTCATCTGGTCCGGATTCATATGTTCCAGTGCCATCACCAAAGCCCTAATATCTGCAAATTGTGCTGTATAGTCCCCTAGAGTCTGTGTGTAAGTTTTTTCTGGATGGAACACTCACAACCACACAAGCAGCTGAGTATTGATGTTTGGTGCCTATAGCTGGTTGTGCTGAACCATCGGTGTACAAGATTGTTTTGTATTGTTCAATAGGCAGTGTATTTGCTGGAACAGGATATTCAAGATCATATTGTAGGAATTCTTGGGTCTGTAATTTGGAATCAAGCACATAATCAACATCAGTGGCCGTCAGAGATGTTGCCCATTGAATCCAATGTGGATGTAATGCTTTAGCGTTCGGGATGCTTGCTTTGGTGACTGGCTCAAGGGCTGGGACCGGGGATACGACAATAATGCATTTCCCTTGGGCCAGAGGTCTCTCTTTAAGGACTGCCATCTGAACAGCAGTGAGAATTTTTTTAGTGGGAGCAAAGCGCTGTTCAGCTATAGAATATAGGTGTGATTTATATGCAATTGGGACAGTCTCACCCTCATTGAAAGTCACATAGGTGAAACCAATGGCACCAGCAATTACTCTGATGACCAGGTGTTTTTTGTTGCCCCTTGTCTGTAAATGTTTTGCTTCAAGCATGCCTTTTTGTAATGCTTTGAGTATGCCTGTGTTTTGGTAAAGTCAGGACGTATTAGGTCATATAATAGTTTAATGCGTTGTGCATAATCTGTAATATAAATTCTGCCAAATTTCAGGAAGCCCAACACTGATTGGAGCTTTTTTATTGTATTTTGGTGGTTGTAGTTGTGTGCATTTTTCTACAAATTGAGGCACCAGGCTCTTGCCTTCATCCGACAACTCATATCCCAGAAACAGGACACTGAGAAAGGCTATTTTTGTTTTTTAAGTTAAATTTGTAGCCAATTTCGGTGAATCCTGCAACAACGTGGGTTGCCCGTTTTAAATGTTGTATGAGGTCATTATCCATAAGGTAAATATCATCCACATAGGACAATGCCTCAGGGTCTATGGCCCTCATTACAACCCTGGCGGTCAGTGTTAAAGCGGTGTTAATATCGCAAACAGGCTGGCGGAAAGAAAAATGGGATTACAACTGTGGTGGAAACCGCCAACATAGACAGCCACTTTAACACTCCGACCGCCACGGCGGTAGAAACAAACAGCGCGGCGGTCACCGCCAACAGACAGGCGGGAGACAAAGTACCACCCACCCTATTACAAGAGGCCTATCCACCACCATTTCCGGGGTGGAACCAACGCTATCAAAAGCACGGTGGAAACAGTACACAGAAGGGAAAACACTCACCTCTCGACACCCAATGAGGAACCAGGATGCCATGGAGCCTGAACTCCACGTACTGCCCATGCTGGTTTACCTCCTCCTTTATGAGAAGTACGAACGGCGGCGGCGGTGACCACGGTGAGTACTGCGCCTACAACACAGGGGAGGGAGGAGGAAACAGAGTGACACACACACGCAACACCCCCACCCTCACCACCACACACAACAACAGACACACAAATACATGCAGCAACATTACATATACACCCCCCCACCCTCTGTGGAAGAACGCAAGGACAAAAAGAAATTATTGTAACCATTGTAATCAAGAAAAGTCCAGTATTCAAAAGTCAAAATTCAGTATATACAAATATGTACACCAACTACACAAGTCCGGATAGTGTACTAATCATTGTCCATTGGGCCCAAAATGCATGGGCGAGGCCCACACATGATACCTGACTCGAAACGGAGAGAACATTGTAGGGGCATCAGATCGAAAATATACAGGCACCTCGGGGGGGAGGAAGGTGGGGCACCTCAGCCTGATGAACGCACAACGCCACTGCTGCACGAGGGGGCTCCATGCCCATTGATGCCACAGTCTCTCAAGTCTCTCCAGTGGGTGGGTTGCCCACTGCTTTATCCTGGGGAGTGCAAAGCCACAGTCTCTCAAGTCTCTCCAGTGGGTGGGTTGCCCACTGCTTTATCCTGGGGAGTGCAAAGCCACAGTCTCTCAAGTGGATGTCATTCTCCACTGGTTCTAGAGGGGGCCTGGTGCCCAGAGTGCTTCATCCTGCCAAGGACAGAGGTAGTGGATGTCAATCTCCACTGGTTCTGGGTGCTTCATCCTGCCAAGGACAGAGGTAGTGGATGTCAATCTCCACTGGTTCTGGAGGGACCTGGTGCCCAGAGTGCTCCACGTGCAGTGTGGCCGGTACAATGACCTAACCTGGGTGTGCGTGCCACGACATTTGCGAGGATCAGGTAGCATGATACGCCAAGGAGGCAGCGACATACCCCACACTGCTGCGGCTGCGCCTTCCACCTGCAGGTGCAAACAGTGATGGAAGAAATGCCTCATGGAAGCTGTCCAGGGTCCAGGAACTCTCCTCCAGCCTCAGACGACTGACTACTGGGGATGGTAGCCATGTCAGCGATGGTGCCTGTGTCCGAGGACGCCGTGGGGCCGGTGGCGGTGCTTGCGGCAGTGTCTGTCGCGGCGGTGCTTGCGGCGGTGCTGGCGGCGGTGCATGGGTCAGCACCTGCAGAGGGACACAGCAGGACGTTTCCTGAGCCTTGGACGGCTGCCCACTGGGGAAGATCCTGGGGACTGTTGCTGAGGCTGTAGACGTGCCGGGGGCGGTGCAGGTGGCGGTGCTTGCGGCGGTGTCTGTTGCGGCGGTGCTTGCGGCGGTGCATGGGTCAGCACCTGCAGAGGGACACAGCAGGACATTTCCTGGAGCCTCGGACGGCTGCCCACTGGGGAAGATGCTGGGGACTGTCGCTGAGGCTGTAGATGTGCCGGGGGTGGTGCAGGTGGCGTTTGTGGTGGCGGTTGTGGTGGCGGGGCAGCTAGCGGTGTTCGCCGCCGTCCAAGTTGGCGTGGTCATGGACAGAAAGTGTGACACTGGTCCCTCAGTCGGTGCCACCATGCCCTCACCTGACCTGCTCTTCAGCTTTTTGCCCTTCCTCAGCTTTGATGGTGCCGCAGTTGTCTTGCCAATATCCCCTTTGGTTTTTGCTGAGCCCTTGGTGGCTGGTACTTTAGGCTTCTCCCTCCGGGATGTGGGCACCTTTTTCACCTTGGCAGGTGGCGGAATGTCCTTGCCCTCGCTACGTCGCACACTGGCAGCCCTGATGGGTGGCGCACTCGATGACCCGGCAGTTCCTGGCACCACTGTGCCTGGGGATTTGGTGGCTGAGGTGCTGGGCTGGGACCTGGAAAGCCTGGCCCTAGGAGAAGGACGAGGTGGGGGAGGTGAAGGGAAGAGGTCAAAGTTAGCCAGGAAGAGTTTCTTAGACACACTGGGACGGGAAGATGTAGGGGGTTTGGGAGTGGAGGTAGAGGTAGTGGTTGTAGGAGGTATGCGTCTGCAGAATGTGGGTGAAGGTGCATGGGCCGGAGGCTGTTGTGAGGTGGATGGCTGTTGGGTGGGTGTGTGCCTGCGTTTGTGTACTTTGGGAGGAGGGCTCACAGACACACTGGGAGAGGACACTGGGGATGTGTGCATGGTAGTGGTTGTGGTGATTGCACGTGAGCGGTGTGTGGTGATGGGCGTGCTGGTGATGGAGGCAGTGGCTGAGGATGTAGTGCATGCAGGTGTGAGTGGAGATGAGGCTGGGAGGGAGGAGGAGGACGTGGAGGAGGGGGACACAGAGGAGGCTGTGGATGTTGCTGTGTCTGCATGGGGATGGTGCTTGTGTGAGTGCCTGTGGGATGTGTGGTGCTTATGTTTGCCTGAGCCACTCTTGTGTGTTGATGAGTGTACATGCTGGTCTGATGGTGTGCTTGGGATAGGCTGAGGTACAGGGGATTGGGTCTGGGTGGAGGAAGTTGGAGGGGGGAGGCTGGACACAAGGACAATGGCTGCCATCAGTGCTGAGGCCAGAGCCTGAAATGCTCTCTGTTGGGCTGCCTGCCCAGAATGAATGCCCTACAGGTATGCATTTGTTTGTTGCAAATGCCTCTCGACACCCTGGATGGCATTCACAATGGTAGATTGCCCAACAGTGAGGGATCTCAGGAGGTCAATAGCCTCCTCACTGGGGGCAGCAGGGCTGACTGGGGCAGGGCCTGAGGTGCCTGGGGCGAAGGAGATGCCCAACCTCCTGGGTGAGCGGGCACAGGACACACGCTGAGGGGCTGCTGGGAGGGCTGTGCTGGTAGGGTGGGTGGCGGCTGTACCTGTTGATGTGGTGGGCACAGAGGTGCCGCCACCCCAAGGGAGCTCCCATTAGAGGAGGAGTCACTGTCACTGCTGTCTGCTGCTGTCCCCGCCGTGGAGCTCCCCTCGCCCTCCGTCCCACTAGTGGCTTCAGACTCCGTTGTTTCACCCTCCAGGGCCAAGTGGGTTGCAGCTCCCTCCTGCTCCGGTGCCAATGCTCCTCCACGTGATGATGCTATTGCACACAAGAACAGGGAGACCACAAAAAGGGGGGGAAAGACAGAAGAAAGACATGTTCAGTGCATGCAACACCACTACCGTTGGCGGACACAACACACATGGAGCAGCCCTCTGCCTTACGCCATGCACTAACACTTCCTAGAAATTTCACCTGACCATGGGGTACAAGGCCTAACACCAATTGCTGCACACCTGGAAGTCACGGGAGCCTGACTAGATGTAGATGGCTCTTACCACTGTTGGGGTTGGGGTGCCATATAGCCTGCCTCACAAGGGACCTTCCCTACAAACTTCGCCCTGGCCTAGGGCAACCCACTGCCCACCTCCCCCACCCAGACACCTCGTAATGCGCGCAGAGTCAGCTGAATGAGAGTGTACTCACCCCCTTGTGGCTGCTGTGATGCCCTCAAGCGCCCATCCAACTCCGGATACGCCACCGCCAGGATCCGGAACATCAGGGGGTCATGGTGCGACGGGCACCCCTCCCACGTTGGGAGGCCATCCCCAGCTGGGCCTCCACGGTCTTCTTGCTCTAGCCGCGCAGGTCCTCCCATCTTTTACGGCAGTGGGTGCTCCGTCTGTGGTAGACCCCCAGGGTCCGGACGTCATTGGCGATGGAACGCCAAATACCCTTCTTCTGGTGGGCACTGACCTACAGGAATGGTACAGGGGGAAATGGAAATTACTTACCCGTCCGGACCGTCATACTCATTGCCCCCCAGTTCCCACACTTGCCCTGACGCACATACACTTCCCAGCCGCACATGCAGGCCTCAGCCCCCCCATGTATCTTCCATCCACACCACTCAAAACAGGCATTGCCCATGCAGCATGGTCACAGTGTACTCACCTGTTTGTCTGGAGGACCGTACAGTTGCGTGCACTGGGGGAGGACCCCATCCACTAGTTTCTCCAAGTCCTCCGAAGTGAAGGCAGGGGCCCTTTCCCCAGACACATGAGCCATCATTGCTTCCAGTCTGAAGTCACAGCAGCACTTGCAGTGTAGGTCCTCTCCTGTTGAAGGTCAGGTATCAAGTGAGTGAACAGACAGAAAATGGAGGTCACGTCCGCCGCGGTGTGTACCGTCACCGCCGGCGTACATCATTATTGGCTCCTGGGACCCATAGGGCCAAATGTTAACCAATGCTGAATTGCGCCGCGGTCTTTGACCGCCCACTGCGATGGTGTAGAACCCCAGCGCAGTTACCTCATATCCCCTTGTCCCACCTTACAGGTCAGGCAGCCGCCATTTCAAGAGGCCACATGGGATGGATGTTAACTTCGTTACACCTATTTAGGCCAGGAATATAGACAGATTCCGGCACATTGCGGATTAATTACGTTTCTGAAAATAAAACATTGTGATACCTCAGTGTTGGATGACTTTCTGCTCGCTATTCACCTCCATAGGGCACGTCCGCTGGGGCAGGTGATGAGAAGGCGGTATCCTCCGGTGTACAGACCCCTGGTGGACCTGTTGATAATGGAAGAGAGACACATCCTGGTCACATACAGACTTGATCGTGCAACAATCAAGGAACTGTGTGCCCAGTTGGAGCCGGACCTGATGTCAGCTATCCACCATCCCACAGGAATCCCCCCTCTAGTGCAGGTCCTGTCTGTACTCCATTTCCTGGCCAGTGGGTCTTTTCAAACAACAGTGGTCATGGCATCAGGGATGTCCCAGCCAATGTTCTTAAATTTGTTGTCCAGAGTGTTTTTTGCCCTGCTGAAACACATGCGCAGCTACATCGTTTTCCCTCAGGTGGTGGATTTGCCCACAGTGAAAGGTGACTTCTATACCCTGGAACAGGTGGACAGAATCTGGAAGAGCTACCATTCGATGAATGTGCAGATTGTGTGTTTGGCAGACCAGTACATCTCCCATGTCAATGCCAAGTATCCTGGCTCTGTGCATGACGCTTACATTTTGAGGAATAGCAGCATCCTTTATGTGATGGACCAACTCCAGAGGCACTGTGTGTGGCTAATAGGTAAGGTCAAGGTCCCAATACAGTTGACATAGGTGTCTGGGTATGGGGTTGTCCCTAAGGGTTAGTGTTTGTCTAACAGTTGTCCCTCGACATTTGCAGGTGACTCTGGTTACCCTAACCTGTCATGGCTACTGACCCCAGTGAGGAATCCCAGGACAAGGGCATAGGAACGCTACAATGAGGCACATGGGTGAACTAGGAGGGTGATCGAGCGCACCTTCGCCCTCCTGAAGGCCAGATTCTGGTGCCTCCATCTGACAGGTGGATCCCTCTACTACTCACCGAAGAAGGTGTGCCAGATAATCGTGGCCTGCTGTGTGCTGCACAACCTGGCTTTGCGACGCCAGGTGCCTTTTCTGCAGGAGGATGGGCCAGATGTTGGTCTTGTGGCAGCTGTGTAGCCTGTGGACAGTGAAGAAGAGTAGGGAGAAGAAGAGGATATCGACAACCGAAACAACATCATCAGGCAATACTTCCAGTGAGACACAGGTAAGAAGATGCCACTGCTTCCCACATCTCATTCTATTGTTGAAACTAGCATAAGTGTGTCATTTTCATTTAGTGTATGGACCCTGACTTGTCACTTTGAGTTTCCATTTCACAGATTTGGGTCCCACTTTGTGCCCTCTTCTATGTTTACTGCTGGCCTACAGCTGTGTTACATTGGTATGTGAACAAGTAAATTGACAATGCTATATTCCATAGTTATTGCAATTACACATTTGTGAAAGCACAGACTGACTCCAGATTATTTTGTGATTGAAGTTTATTCCTGTGCAAATAAGTGGAGGGGGTTGTAAAATGGGCTGGGGTGATGGTGGAGGAATGTCCATGGCAGAGTCCAGTCTATTTGTTTCACCGGTGCATTGTCCAAAGCGGCATCGAAAGTGGAGCAATGGCAGTTTAAGGATGGACAGGGTGACATAGTGGGACAGAAGGGTGACATTCAGGGGGGTCTCATTTCCTGGCGGGGGTCTTGGCATTGTTCTCTGTCTTGTTCCTGGATCTCAGGGACCGTTTGCGGGGTGGTTCTCCATCTGCAGGGGGTGGGGTGCTGGTGTCCTGTTGTTCCTCTGGCAGTGCCTTCGGTCCACTAGCGCCGGCGGAGGTGGAGAGCTGTTCATCGTCCAGGCTAGTGTCAGGGGCCCCTTGTTGTGCCACTGTGTTCTTCCTGGTGTTGGCGAGGTCTGCCAGCACCCCTGCAATGGTGACCATGGTGGTGTTAATGGACTTCAAGTCCTCCCTGATCCCAAGGTAGTGATCCTCCTGCAGCCGCTGGGTCTCCTGAAACTTGGCCAGTACCGTTGCCATCGTCTCCTGGGAATGATGGTAAGCTCCTATGATGTTGGAGAGTGCCTCGTGGAGAGTGAGTTCCCGGGGCCTGTCCTCCCCCTGTTGCACAGCAGTCCTCCCAGTTTCCCTGTTATCCTGTGCCTCAGTCCCCTGAACCGTGTGCCCACTGCCACTGCCACTGTCCCCAGGTCCCTGATTTTCTTGGGTTGGTGGGTTTGCCTGGGTTGCCTGTAGTGGTGGACACACTGCTGATTGACGTGTCATGGGGATAGAGGGATGGGCCCACTGGGTGGGTGCTGTGGTGGTGTTTCCTGAGGGGGGAGGCTCTGTGGTGGCTTGTGACAGTGTCAGGGGAACCAACTGTCCCGAGGTCCCAGATGGGCCGGACTGGACATCTTGATCCAGTTGTGCAGAGCTGCTGTCATCACTGTGGGCCTCTTCTGTGCGGGGACTGGATATGTCTGGCACCTCCTGTCTGGTGACGTTGGGTAGGGGTCTTGTTGGGGTGTAAATGCATAATTATTATATGTGTGTCATCGTGTGCAATGGGTTGCTGACACTGTACTCCAGTGCTTGCAATATTGGCTTGGTCCTTGTGTGATTGGTGACTTTGGGGCATGAGTGAGTCTCTGTAGTGGACATGCTTGGGTGATGGGTGTCCATGCATTGGTGTTACATGCAGGGGCTGGTTTTGGGATGTGTGGGTTGTGTTGGTGGGGTATCTGTGGGTTGTTTGGGTGATGGGTGTGAGGGTAAGGGTGGGAGTATGTGATGGCATGCAGGGAGGGTGGGGGGGATATAGTAGTAAAGATTTGCCTTACGAGAGTCCAGTCCTCCTGCTGCTCCTGCGAGGCCCTCAGGATGCAGTATAGCCAAGACTTGCTCCTCCCATGTTGTTAGTTGTGGGGAGGAGAGGGGGGTCCACCCCCAGTCCTCTGTACAGCAATCTGGTGTCTGGAGACCACGGAACGCACCTTCCCCCGTAGGTCATTCCACCTCTTTCTGATGTCATCCATAGTTCTTGGATGCTGTCCTACTGCGTTGACCTTGTTGACGATTCTGCGCCATAGCTCCATCTTCCTTGCAATGGATGTCTGCTGCACCTGTGATCCGAATAGATGTGGCTCTACCTGGACGATTTCCTCCACCATGATCCTGAGCTCCTCCTCAGAGAACCTGAGGTGTCGTTGAGGTGCCGTGATGTGGTGTGGGTGATGTGTGAGGTGGTGTGTGTTGTGATGTGTGAGGAAGGATGTTGGTGTGTGTTGTTTGAGGTGTATGGATGTTGTGTGAGTGATGGTGTTGTGTGCCTGTGGATGCTGGTGTTGTTTTTGGTAGTGTATCTCTCTGGCGTGGTTTCAAAATTCTGGTAGTAAGGGTTTGTGGGTGATGTGGGTGTGTGCTTTATATTAGATTGGGTATGGTGTGTGTATGTGTATCAGGTGTGTGTATTTCGAATTGTCCAATGTGGTTGGGTTTTGTAAATGTGTGTGTATTTTGAGCGCAGCGGTGTGTACCGCCAATGGTTTACCGCGGTTGAAATACCGCTGCGTTGATTCGTGATAGTGTGGGGGTATTCCTGTTGGCATGATGGTGTCGGTTTTGTTATCGCCAGTTTTTCACTGACCTTTGGTGTGGCGGACTTGTGTGGGTGTCTGTATTGTGGCCAATTCCGGGCTGTGGGTCGTTATACCTGTAGCGCAATTCCGTTGCTGCAGCGGTATGTTTGCGTTCTTCTGCACAGCGGTAAGCGGGATTTACCGCCAGGGTTGTAATGAGGGCCTATGTCATGTAATATTGATGTCACAAGAGCTGAGAACAGTCCAGGACTGTTCTTGTAGCCTTATGGTAGTCAGCAAAGCTTTTTCCGATAGCCTAAAGCTCTGAAACTTGTTAAGTCCCTACTTTCAGGTGCTATGTTTTGGCAGAAAAACCCATCGGATAGATCCAGTGTTGTTTTGTATTTTTTACGCACAATGTTGTTCATTAATGCTGTACTTTATGCGTTTTGTATAGCATATGTTTTTGTGTGACTATTTAAATGCCCATAGTCTAAGACTATTCTATATAAGTAGTCGGGTTTAGCAACTGGAAATAATGGATTGTTCATTGATGACGGTGTCGGTTTTGTTATCGCCAGTTTGTCTGAGGGTTCAATGACACCCTGGTACCCCAGTTGTGTGAGTATTTCCCTCACTGGGGCTTTTGCCTTTTATTTTATTGGATACTGAGGTTGGGACTGAGGTTGGGATTTTATTGGTATTATGTGGTAGGGAGAATCTTTGTCCCACCCTACATGATTGCGATATAGTGCAGGTGCCTGCACCACTGCCCAATCAATGGCATATTTTTCAATAAGCTCTTTTGAAACAAGGGGCGAGAAGGATTTTTCAATAATGTCCTCTCCATATGGGAGATCTCGGACAAATACCGGTGGCCAATCTTTTTTGGCCCACAGAATATCATAAATAGAAATGACGCGATCCCAAAAGATGGCGTCTATTATGCGTTCTATGTTCCCTTCAAACTGAATAGTTACTTTATACACTCTATCTGGTGTGGAGACACTCATACCCGCAGTCTCTACTTGTAGATAGTCATCAGTTGCTTTCACCTCCAGATGCTCTAAAAGATCCCAGCGAATTATTGTGACTTCTGCTGCACTATCTAGCAGTGCTAATGCCCACTTCTTGTTATTTAGTAAAGCCCTCTTCTTGAGTGGCATGCCATGTTGCAGCTGCTGCCACTTTTTTTCTTTTTAAATTGTGGTTTCTGTTGTGGAAGGTTCTCTTCTTCTTTAACAGAAACTTCTGACGAGCAGTGTGAGTCCTTTCTCAGTTTTACATACTCGGTCCGCTGATCTGACCGCCCACCTCTTTCACTGCATTTTTTAAGTGAGTCCTTAAAGGAACAAGATTGATGTGTATCAGTGTACTGATATCTGCCAGGCATTTTTATATTATCCCTATTTCTGAGGGTTGTATCTATTTTGTGGGGACTCCGAATGTGGGGATTCTCCCCCTTCATTTCTAGGTGTTGTTTTTTATCTCAGCATTTTTTAGAACCCTCAGGTGTTTGTTTGGCAGCATCCTTATTGGATCTACCTTGTACTTGTGGCTTAGTCGATCTGGCTCCCAAACTATGTCGATCTATACTGGAGTAGGTTTCAGCGATAATTTTTGGCAGCTCACGTTCCTGATCCTCTGCCGGAACGTCACGGAGTCGCATGCGCACTGTCAGTGCAACTGCTTCCCCTTTAATGTTACTTAATATGATTGAAGATACAGTGGCAAAATTACTATTAACTGCATCCCCAAATCTAGGGCAGGGGCTGCCCCGTATTCATCTTGAATTTGTTTCAACACTTCTGAAAGATTGGCAAGTGTTGACGTACCGTGTGCGGTTTGTAGAGTGCGGCAAATACCAGTCCCTATGTATTGCAGTTTTCAATTGTGGAAACCATCCCAAAAGGCAAGCACATTGTCCAAATTCTATTTTATCCTGAGGTCCCATATGGGGAAAGACTGCTTCCAGTGCAGTTATTTTTTGAGCTAACCAAAACAGAATTGCCTCATGTTTGGCGGGTACTTTACCCATGATCGAATGTACAGTTGCAGGATTTATACCTGACGCTGCTACATGTGCTTGCGCTGGAGCAGCTCCTACTGGGTTTGTGTTTAGCATTTGCATAACAAATTGTACTAACAATCTATATGTCGTTGTGACTTCTGTATATAAGCGGCGGACCTCAGCTACCGCCATTGCTGCTGCGTCAGGATGTGGTGTATATGTGGCCAATAAAGGCCAGGTCGGGCCAGCATTACTCAACGGACCTAACCTAACTGGTAAATTTGTGTGGGGTAGGGGGCCATCAAGCCGATTGTTACGGTCTTGATAAGATAAAGGTATCTCTAAGGATGCATAAGCTCTGTATTGTACAGGAGGATTTGCCGGTGTATAATTATGAAATTTATTTGTGTTCCCATCCACTGCTGTAAAGGTGACCCAAGAATAATCTGTTCTATAGGCTGCGTGTGCCTCAACAACAAATGTAACTTCTCCCCCCTGGGCCGTTAAGCCGTTAAACTGTTTGCCAATAAATGTGCAGTAAGGGGGCCTCTCATATTCACTGCTATTGCTACCCATTGAGGGTTTGCCATATTACTGGTTTATGCATTCAGAGATAAGGGTACCAACTGGGGATCAATCTTTTTATGGTTCAAGCTTGAACAACCTACAACTCAGGATAGGTCTCACCTACCTAGCTGAGGATGGGATCCTCAGTACCAGGGACGTCTCCGTATATAGTATTGAGGTGTCTTTAGCCTTCAGTGAGACAGAGATACTTAGGAGGATCTGATGTTTCGTGCCTGACCAAATGTTGGTGACGCCATGTTGCATAGGTTCTCATTAGGGTAATGAGGCTACTGGATTTGGGTGGTAGGATCACCTGGATTGCCGGTACTGGGTACAATTCCACACCAGGTGTCACCTGTCAGCCAAATCCGGGGTTTCTGGCTAACTAGCAGATGATTGTGGCACCCAAGCTCATGGTAAGATAGACTCCCCAGGGATTCGTGGTACATCAGATTGTATCCCATTCTCTCAGTTACCAAGATCTCACCCAGGCAAAGACAACAGAGGCAGAATATATTTAAATAAGCATTTATTAAAATATCTGCATTTTATATAAAAGCAGGTGCATAGCAATAACGAGGATAATGAAAGACAATAGGAGCAGCATGTGACTAAAAATGTAAAACATAAGAACAGTCCTATCATGCTGTCTCCTAAACAGGAGAGTGGATCTATAGCCCCTCACCTATGCTAAGTATGAGCATAGCATACTAAGTCTTATCTGCCCTTCAGGTTTCCCCCTGGAAGAACATCATCCCTCATAGCTGAAAAAGAGGCTTGAGGTCTAAAGCCGTCCCCACCTGGATGAGGGCTCGGTCGTCTAAACAAGTAGTTGTAGCGAAGCGGGCAGCAATCAGCATACAATTGTGGTCATCTGGCTGGAATCTCCCTCTAAAGTGTCTGGGACTAAGGGGTGTTTTATAATAAAACAGCTGACATTCTAAGAAATGGTCCCCATGTATGAATGTGTGTTTTTCTGTGAATGCTGGAGACGTAGCCTACCACGTTTGTCGGCAACCTTATCTGACTGTAGCCTTAGAGAATGCACAAAGTGAACTACATGTCCTACCAAGAATACAATGCTTTCCTAGGCAAAAGAAAAATAAGCTAGAGAGAAGTAAAACAGCACCGCAATGAAAGCTTTTGCTGGAAAAATAAAGCAATGCCATGTAAAACGTAATAGGGTGAAAGTGCACAGCGGCAGGCCTAGTTAGCTGAAACAACGTGTCTAAAACCTAACTAACATAGCTATACAACAACACCATGAGTCTCTCTGGTGCCATTTTGCTTGTCTCTTGGAATCTAGCTGGCCTGGGCTTGAAGCTGTTGATCCCTGAGTGGAACACTTTTATCAGTGATTTTGAAATTTGCTTATTGCAGGCGACCTGGTGCACTGAACAGATATATCAACATAGTTATTTGACCTTCTTTAAATAAGCTATTTCTGGCCTTAAAGGTAGGCCCTCAGGCGGGCTAATGATCTGGTTAAACATTAAACTGAATTGCACACTCATAATGCTTTCCTTGGCTCACCCCAATATTCTGGCTATTCGGGCAAAAGACAGCCCCAATATTGGGGTAGATATCTGTAATCTTTCTGTGTGTGATGTGCTTGGTGGCTCACAATGTGATACCTTGATGTGTATTGATGCCAATCTAGATAAGACTGTGTGAAGGTTTTTTTTATTAATTGGTGGCGATTTTAACGTAACGTTTGAGCCTTTAGATAATGAAGATATAAGCCTCGCTGCTGAGGAAGATGAAAGATGGTTAATTCCAGAGTGTAGTCTAGCGCCGGTGAAAAAATGCTCCAGGGTGGCACTTCAATTGAAGGCCATCACACTTGAATTCAGGCTAAGAAAGCCTTGAATTGTAGGACTAGGAGTAATCAGGCTGGGCTTCATACCTTTCATGGCCACATGGGTTCTAGCAGGATAGATTTTGTGTTGGTGGATATCAGGCTGTGGGCTTCTATGGTGGGCATGTTGATTATAGAAACAGTTGACAGCAATCATAACCCTCTATGTTTCTCACTAAAGTCATTATTGGGGCCCCATAAAACGTACGGACACCCTCTTAGTTGCACACAAGAGCTCCATTTAACACATGACAGGCGCTGTCTTAAGTGGCAGAGCGCTGCCTTAAAAATGGGGGTACTTACTGCAATAATGTTAGGTAACTCTGCGTTGTGCATGCTGAACACATTGCCTACTGGGGATAAGAGCAGGGCTGATGTAATCAACATCCAACTCGCTCTTTTTATGGGCATATGTTCATATTTTACAGCCCACAAGGTTAAAAGGAAAAGGGAATTCAGCACATCTAAACATGTAAGCTGGTATGACATGCAATGTAGATTGGCCAGGGCTTACCTGATCAACGCCATCAGATCACGATATAGGGATAGTATTTCCAAGACCAGGGAATCCAATAAGGCTGCTCAGGTGCCTGCTAGGAAATTCTGGGAGAGACAACAGATTGCAGGCCCTGAAAGTTGCGTTTAAGGCACGTGATTACATTACGTTCTGGGATCGAGTGAGCATAGGGGAGCGTGAAGCAAAATGTCACTCTGAATTTGACAATGTGACTGCCCCTGAGGTGTGGGTGGAACATTTTAAATCTCTTTATTCTGCAGCCCATATGGCTGGCTCATGTGAGCTCAATTTAATGGTTGTTCCACCCGGCCATGAGCATATGTTCAATTTGACAGAGATTATAAGATCTATTGACTCTATTGTGGCCAGCAAGGCTTCCAGCCCGGATGGTATTCCAGGCGATTTATTCAAGTATGATAAGGAAGTCTTGGCAAATTATATGTTAGTACTTACCAATCTTATTGTAAAAGAGGCGCCCATTCCCCCCTCCTGGAAATTTGCTGAGGTGGTACCAATTTGTAAGAAGGGGGTAAGGGATTCTCCTACCAATTACAGGACTATAAGTCTGATAGATGCAGCACAGACAATTTTTAGTAGGGTGCTATTGGGGAAGATTCTGGAGTGGATAGAGGACCTGAACATTTTATCACCCTATGAAGCCGGCTTTTGGCCTAAGACAAGTACAATTGATCAAGTGTGCAGATTTGTTTTATTATATTGGAAGACTGTAGTGGTAGGTAAAGGCAGTCTATGGCCCTCATTATGACATTGGCGTTCTTTCCCAAAGACCGCCGGGGTGATGGCTGCCAATAGACCGCCACAGAGGTGGCAATCCGCCCGCCACATTATGACACACAAACACAAAACTGTCAGAAATTAGCCACAACAACAATTCCGCCAGACCCAATGTAGGCGAAAAACTGTCTGACCCACCACCCTCCCCGCTACACCAGCAACACACCGCCCTCCAAATTATGGACCACGAATCACCACAGCAGACATTCAACGACGGTAATCCATTGGCGGTGCGGACCGCCGCAGTAGATTTGGCCACTCCTCACCAGGAGAAGGCAACATTGGCCAGATTGAAAAACCGACACCTGACACATATACACACAATGTACACACCCACCAACAGCACAATAAAACACCCACCCACACAATCCACAATTCTTTGCAAACACGAAAATACTGCTACACCTTGCCAGCCCAAACATATACAGAACTGCACACACAAACCACAGCCACCTCTACACCCGTCACACATCACACACCACAGACCATACCTCAACACCTAACATCCTCTGCACAACACACACACTACACCCACTACACAATAGGCATGTCCCTACAGAAGAACCCCTGTTTCACCGATAAGGAGTTGTGGGTGATGGTAGAGAAAATCTTCAGGTTAGTGCCACAGCTGTTTGGTGCACAGGTCCAGCAGATATCCATTGCCAGGAAGATGGAGCTATGGCGGAGGATCGTGGACAAGGTGAACTGCGTGGGAACCTATCCACGCACAAAGGAGGACATTCAAAAGAAGTGGAATGACCTACGTGGGAAGGTGCATGCAGAGGCCTCCAGGCACCATCTTGCCGTCATGAAGACTGGCGGTGGACCCCCACCTCCTCCCCCACAGTTGACAGCATGGGAGGAGAAAGTCTTGGCTACCCTGCATCCAGAGGGCCTCACTGGAATCACTGGAGGGATGGACACTGGTAAGTCACCATTACTACCCTACCACCACCGATAGCTGCCTGGCATGTCACCCCCTCACCCTGACTTGCTTCGCCCCACTCCATCCCATACAGAGAACCACCTCTATAACCACCCTAACCTGTGTACCCCTGCATGCCCTACCCACTGTAAGCACACCCCTCCCAGTTCTGCATGCACACATAACAGTAATGCATGGGCAGTATGTAGCACTACCAATCCCACAATCCATCACCATACACTAAAAGTGGAAGGACAACACCCACCCCATAGGAAAAGCCAGAAATGCTGAACATGTAACTGACAATGACTGTAACAATTTTTTTACATGACCACAGGTACCACCAGCCAATGTCTGCAGCAAGCAAGTGTCACAGAAACCCAGTCCTCCAGCAGAAGAAGCCCTCAGTGATGACAGCAACTCTGGATGTCTCGATCTGGATGATCTCCCTGGCCCATCTGGGACCACTAGACAGTCTGGTCCCACAGCCAACACCCAGTCCACCACAGGGCCCCCCATCTGAATTCAACACTGCAGCAACCACCCAGGGTCCCCAAACCTCTGTCCTCAGGACACGTCAATCAACAGTGTGCCCACCTGTACAGGGACCAGAGTCGACACCACACAGGCAAGATAATGAAGGCCCTGGTGTCAGTGGGATTGGGCACAAGTGCCCACCTGTACAGGGGCCCGAGTCGACACCACACAGGCACAACAATGAAGGCCCTGGTGTCAGTGGGAGTGGGCACACAGTTCAGGGGACACAGACACAGGGGGCCATGGCCAGTGGGAAGGTAGCTGTGTGCCAAGGGGAGGCCCAATCCAGGGAACTGACTACCCAGGAGGCACTCACACATGCCGTGGGAGCCTACCAGAAATCCCATGACAGGATGGGCCAGGTGATTACCATCTTGCATGAAAATCAGCGGCTGCAGGGGGAACACCAACAGGAGGTCATACAGCAGTTGCAGGGATTAAATGCCAACATGGCCTCCATTACAGGGGTTCTGGGTGACAAGGCCAACATAATGTGTGAGTATACAAAACACACCAGCGGGCCCCTTCCACTAGCTAGTGTACTTACCAGCCTTCAACATCTGCTGCAGCTAGTGGACAGGAGGACCTGCCACAAGACTCACAGGCCACCACCCCTCTCTCTGCAACAGACGAACCACCCCGCAAACGTACCCTGCAACCCAGACAGACACCAGAGACTGTAGCCAAGACCCAATCCACCACCAGGAAATGAGCCCCCCTGAATGTATCCCTTGTGTGCCACTGACACACCTTGTTCACTTTGTACTGCCATTGCTACTTTCCCTATGGCCCCATGGATAATGGACCTATGCTACAAACCAACTGACCCACTACACTGAGGATTTCATCAACCATCACCCCACTCTATTACACTATGCCTTCCTTTTTGTCACATCAATAAACACCCTTGAACACAACTGAACTGTTTTGTGCTTTATATACAACAATATGCAATGTCTTGACCTGCATTATGCTGTGCAACTGTCCTGTAAAGTATGAATCCATCCACCAAATGTGTGAAAGCAGTCTGTAGTCATCATATTGGTTCACAGTTGTGACAACACCAACATCTGCAAAAAGGGAAAGCATTAGTGACAGTCAAATGAGAAGTAAGGGGATCAGAGCAACTTGAGCTCCTGTAACATAACAGCCTACATTCAGCTGGTCACTACTACTCTGTAATGTGCACAGCAATTGACTCCTAACACCATAAGCGAGGAGGAGCAACCCATTTCAGGCCCTCACACAAGATGCCACAGTATTAGCTATGCCATGTTATCAGCATGCCAATCCCTCCTCTGGACCACCTAGTCTGGGCCACACTGTCAGGGAAATTGAAGTCACAGAGCGGTTGTGTGAGCACATTGTAAGTCACATGACATTCCTGGCAACATATGCTACGTACTGTATGGGATGAGGACACAGTTTGATGTGGGAATGTATCTGAGAAATCTGAACTACTGACACATTGCTTGGGCAGAATAAGCCTGTTCACTTTAACACTGGCACGACTGACCACAGATGGAACAGTGTCAGGTCACATAATGCGCACTTGGCACAACTCAGCAGCCACACAGCACTTAACTGTAATGGAGGTATGAACAGAAGTACTGTCTTACCTGAGTGTTATTGGAAGTACTGCTGTATCAGATGTGTCCTGTTGTCCACATCCTCCTCCTCACTGTCTTCAGTGTCTGCTGCTGTCACAGGTGCATTGTCTCCCCCCTCCTCCTGCAGGAATGGCACATGGCATCTGAGGGCCAAATTGTGCAGCATGCAGCAATCCACCACTATCTGGCAGACCTTCCCAGGGGTGTAAATTAAGGATCCACCAGTTAAATGGAGGCTCCCGAAACCTGGCTTTCAGTAGCCCACAAGTATGTTCAATTATCCTTCTGGTACGCCCATGTGCTTCATTGTACCAATATTATGCCCCTGTCCACGGATTCCTCACTGGGGTCAACAGCCAGGACAGCTTTGGGTAGCCTGAGTCACCTGGAGGTAGTGAGAGACACACATTACTCATGTACAATGGCACAGAGTACAACTTCAGGTGGCATACAGTGACATACATTGGGTGAGAATCCAAGCTCACCTATGATCTACACTCTCTCTATAGTCGTGCCATCACCTGTGGGATGCTGCTATTCCTCAATACAAAGGCATCATGCACAGATCCAGGAAACTTGGCAGTAACATGGGAGATGTATTGATCTCCAAGGCACACCATCTGAACATTGATTGAGTTGTAACTCTTCCTATTTCTGTATACCTGCTTATTTGTCCTGAGAGGCAACATGGGTCCTGTCAATAGCCCTAATCACATGTGGTATGTGTCTCATGGTGTAGAATGCAGCCTTCACAGTGGGCAAATCTTCACTCTGGGGGGATGAGATAAAGCTGTTCATGTGTTTCAGCAAGGCAGCCAAAACTCTGTTAAGCACATTTGAAAACAGTGGCTGTGATATTCCTGCAGCCAAGCCCACGGTCACCTGGAAAGAACCACTTGCCAGGAAGTGGATCAGTGACAGTACCTGAACTGCAGAGGGTATTGCTGTAGTGCTATGGATAGCAGGAATCAGAACTGGTTCCAATTGTTGAAACAGTTCAGTAATTTTGGCCCTGTCCAGACGATAGGTCATTATGATGTGCCATTCCTCCAGTGTAGCCAAGTCCACCAGGGGTCTGTACAAGGGTGCTTGCCTCCTCCTCCTCCGCAGCGGTTGGTATCTAAGTAAATCAAACATGAGATGTGTGTGAATGCAGGAAGGATGGACACACAATATCACAGTACACAGAGCAGTCACATCCGATATACTCCAACAATGACTGTAATCGGAGTAGTGTGTCGTGATTAGTAGCATTCCACTTTAAATGTCCTGTCAACTACTCATCTGCAAGCAGTGCACTGGTATGAAACCTCATTTGAGTGCCAGAGTCTAGGTGCAAACCAAAGTATGTAGCGGACTGGAATTGCCTTGGTGTCTACCATCGGTACCTATTACACACATTAAATAGACCGCCATGAGTACCAACATTATGAATTGACAACTGCCTGTCCTGTATGCAGGGACAAGTGGAAGTGACCTCACTCCACTGGCGTTCGGAGTCATGGCCGAAGGGTAACAGGGAAGTCTATGGAGTAGAGGAACCAATGATGATCATCGCCGGCGGTGACGGTGTTCATTGCCGCGGATGTGACTGCCATTTTCTCTATCTCACTTCACTTGATTCCTGACTCTGAACACATCCACTGCGTGTGCTGCTGTATCTGTATCTGGAACCCGTGATGGCCCGTGCTACAGGGGATAGGGCCCCAGCCTCCACATTGGAGGAACTGGAGAAGCTTGTGGATGGGGTCCTACCCTTGAATGGGAAGCTATATGGGCCTCCAGATCAACAGGTGAGCCCCTTTTCGGTACTATGGATACGACATAGCTGTATGTAGATGTATGTGTGTGCTGCCAGTGTGTTATTTGGGTATTGTCATTTTTGCTGTATTCAATATGTTTGCAGAGGAACGAGTAATATGTGAGGTTAATGTGGGATCCATGCAGTATGTGAACCATTGCTGTAACAGAATGGAGTGTAGAGTTCATGGTGTCCTTTCATCTGTGTTCCGTATGCAGGTCAACGCCCATCAGAAGAAAGGGTTATGGCGTGCCATCACCAAGGACGTGCGGACCATGGGGGTATATATCCGGCGGAGCACCCACTGCAGAAAGAGTTGGGAGGACCTGCGACGCTGGGGCCCGGAAGACTGCAGAGGCCCAGCTGGGGACGTCCTCCCAACGAGGGAGGGGTGCCCGTCGGACCCTGACCCCCCCTAATGGCCTGCATACTGGCAGTGGCCAATCCTGAGTTGGATGGGTGCTTGAGGGCAGCACAGCAGCCACAAGGGAGTGAGTACACACTCTGTGGATTTTTTTCTTGATGCCTGCCATGTTGTATGGGTGCAAGGTTCTAGTCAGTAGATGGCCCAATATGCATGTTTAGCTGATCTAGTAGAGTCCTGCTTAGCAATGAAGAGTGGTATGTACATTTGGTATTGACTGGTAGCTGGCACGCCATGGCAGACATGGATTAGTGAGTCCCAGTAGGTGTGCAGTTGGTAGTGTTTGAGGCCTTTTCTTCTGTAGTTCCCAGGCAATGGTGTGATATTGTGGTTGTCACTACATAGTGTTAACTAGCTGTGAGTTATTATGATGTGTATGCCATATGTGCTGTTATTGCTGTTGTTGACACTGTGCTCACTTTCTTTCTCTCCCACCCTCCCTCCTTTTCTTCTCCTGTCCTTGTGTGCATTAGCATTATCTGGCGAAGGAGCAGAGGCACTGGGGAGTGGAGGAGCTGCAGCCCACGGGACCCAGGAGGCAGAGTCCACTGACACCGAGGGGACTAGTGGGTTGGGGGTGAGGGGAGCACCACAGGGGAGACAGGAGCTGATACTACTGACTCTGATTACTCCTCTGATAGAAGCTCCCTGGTGGTGGAGGACCCCTATGGGACCACCCCAGCTGTGTCATCTTTCATCACCCCCGTACTAGCACTGCCCTCCCAGTAGCCTCCCACCCAGTTGCCCCTGCCCGCTCAACCAGGAGGGTGGGTGTCTCCTTCGCCCCAGGCACCTCTGGCGCTGCCCCAGTCAGCCCTGCTGCCCTTACTGAGGAGGCTATTGACCTCCTGAGATCCATCTGTGTAGGACAGTCAACCATAGTGAATGCCATCCAGGGGCTGGCATCCCAGATGCAGCAATGCAATGCCTACCTGGAGGGCATTCACAGTGGCTTGGCTGCCCTACAGAGATCATTTCAGGCTCTGGCCTCCTTGTTGACGGCAGCCAGTGTCCCTGGTTCTTCCGTTCCCCCTACAACTACCTGTTCTCAGTCCAAAAGCCCTCTCCCCCACCCATCCCAAGCACATAATCAGGCTAGCATGCACCCAAGACAACACACAGGACTCACACAGACAAGCACAAGAACTACAGATCACGCCACAAGTATATACACAGCTAACACACAGAAGCACACACAACAGCCACTGCCTCCACTGTCTTCCCCTCCTTCTCCTCTCTCACAGTCACATCAGCACTCACACCTGCAAGCATTGCATCTTCAGTCCCATATCCTGCCACCTCTACAGTCTTGCCCACAGTCTCCAATACAGCAGACACGCAGACTATCACTCCATTCACCACATATGCAGTCACCACCTCCAGCATCACAACCACATGCAGCACACCCACCGCACTTGCAGACACCACCACAAAATACATGCACACGACCTGTTTGTCCTCTCCCACCCTGTCTGCCCACCCCCTCCAAAAACACATAAACGCTCCCACTCACTCAGCAGCCATCCATCTCACACATGCACACTGTAAATGCACCTGAAACCCAGTCCAGCACATCCACTCTCCCCCCTTTACCTCCACTCCCAAACCTGCTCCCACAACCCGCCCCGTTGGACCAAAGAAACTTTTCCTATCTGGCCTTGACCTCTTCCCTTCTCCTCCTCCCCCCTGTCCTGCCCGTAAAAGCAAGGTCCTGCTTCCCCAGCCCATTACCTGCAGCCCCCAGTCCCCTCATGTCCGTCCCCCTGCAGCAAAACCTAGCAGTATGGGGCACAAGACTACCACTCTGACCCCCGCTCCAAGCCCACTCCTCCGCCCCCTAAACAAAAGAGCACTGACCCGCCCCCTCCCAAAACCAAGTCCAAGGATACCCCTCCCAAGAACCTCACCCCCCTTTGCACTGAGGTGCCAGTCTTCCACCATTATGTCCCTGCCCAGTGGAGTGACTTGGTCTGTCAGGTGTCAAGTTGGGCCTTGTACGTTGCCCTGTGGGTTGAACAAAACATTGGGTAGGCCAATGGCCCTTTGTGTATATAGTTATGTTAATATGCTCGCTATTCCCACCGGAGTACAGTGGTTGGACCAAAGGTATGTGTCCTGGCTTTCTTTACTTCTGGCTTATGTTGTTGTTGGTTTTCTCAGCAGGTTGTTCTCGGTGTGTGGTATGTGTGTGTGTTGTGTGTGTGGGTGTGCCACTCTCCCCTCCCTCCCTTGTGTGCTAGGCGGCTGTACTCACCGTCGTCATCGGCGTTGCTGCTCCTGGACTTCCATCATGTGGCACTGCATCAGCAGTGCTTCAATCTCAGGTTCCATGGCGGCCACGGACTCCTCTGTGTCCCTGGAGGTGAGTGTCTCCTTTATATGATTCGTTTCCATCAGGTTTTTCGTGGTGGTCGTTCCGCCCCGGAAATCCTGGCGGTGTGCTATGTCATAATATGGTAGGCGTGGAATGGTGTTTCGCTAGCCTGTAGATACAACCGCCGTACTCCGTGTCCGGACTGCACTGGTGGTACTTTGGTGTCTATGGGAAGGATCGCTGCCATGGTCATAATTTGGAGGTCTTCACCGCCAGCCTGGCGACGGTACTACCGCCATCGCTGGTGTGGCGGTCAGCTGACCGCCAATGTCATAATGAGGGCCTATATGTTGCATTTATTGACCTCAAATCGGCTTTTGACACAGTCCCAAGAGATAAACTGTGGTCTATTTTAGCGGATATGAGTATGCCCGGCAACATTTTGTCAGTTCTTATCTGCCTGTATGAGAACAAGCAGGCAGTTATTCGGTGGGGGGTTCAAGGACAAGTTACTGAACCCATTGCAATAGATAAAGGTGTGAGACAGGTGTGTGTCTTTGCTCCTACTCTTTTTTCCTTTGTTTTTGAATGAAGTTGTAAACTTTATGTCTATCCCCTTGGCAGATGCCCCCTCAATTGGGAATCACAAGACTGCAACCTTGCTATATGCGGATGATACCTTATTGGTATTTAAGACTCCAGTTGGTCTTCAGAGGCTTCTGGCTAGATATGAAGAAATTGTTGGAATCTGGGGCCTGATTATTATTACTAACAATGCTCAATTCTTGGCTATCAACCAGCATAAGGCAGTCTGGAGGAGTCTGACTTTGGGGGGTGAGACCTTCAAGAGAGTGATCACCTTTGAATATCTAGGTATTAAGTTGGCAGGTAATATGATTTGGCAACATCAATGAAATGGGCAACAAATTAAGACAAGATTAAGTGCAGTATTGTGTGAACATGGAGCTGCCACTCCACTACTGTATTGGAGAAGGATGGTGGGAACACAAGATCTTGAGCAGTATGCAGCCATTTATAGGGAGTTACTAAGGTGTGATGGGGCGCACAAGATACTATGGTTCATGAACGTAAAGAAGATGTTACTTGCCTTGAGGTTTGGGGTGGCTTTGGATACGGAACATCAAGAGGAAATCCCTTCCAAGGTCAAATTAAAGAAACGTGATTTGTACTGGGTTCTGCAGGAGGGCATAGCGTTGGGGGGGGGGGCACTTTGTGGGTAGGTGGCTTTCTTCTAGCATGGTTACCCCCATTTTTAGCCTGTTTGTCAGTGTGTGTTTACTGTCTCACTGGGATCCTGCTAGTCACGACCCCAGTGCTCATAGTATGTGGCCTATATGTCAGTGTGTTTTACTATGATGTCAGTATGCTTGACTGTGTCACTGGAGTTCTGCTAACCAGAACTCCAGTGCTTATACTCTCTCTGTTTACCAAATGTCTCACTATAATCTAGTGACTCCATATCCCAATTCAGATTGGCATACTGGAACCCCCTTTTAAGTCCCTAGTATATAGTACCTAGGTACCCAGGGCATTGGGGTTCCAGGAGATCCTGATGAGCTGCAGCATTTCTTTTGCCACCCATAAGGAGCTCATACAAACCCTCCTTCAGGACTGCCACTGCAGCCTGAATGACATAGTGCACACACTATTTCACAGGCATTTTTTACTGCGCCAGGTAACTTATAAGTCACCTATATGTCTAACCTTCAGTTACTGAAGGCTATGTGCAAAGTTACTGTATGTGAGGGCACCCTTGCACTACCAAAGGTGCCCCCATGTTGTCCAGGACCAAATTCCTGGACTTCGTGAGTGTGGGGACACCATTCTAAGAGTGCACTACAAATATGTCAATACATATATGTAGCTTCACAATGGTAACTCCGAATATGGCCATGTGAGGTGTCTAAGATTGTGAAATTGAACCCCCAATCCAAATCTGGTATTGGGGGGGCAATTCCATGCACCCTGGGGGCTCCACCATAGCCCCCAAGTACTGCCAAACCAGATCTCTGAGGTTTCCACTGCACCCCCAGCTGCTGCCACCTCACAGACAGGTTTTTGCCCTCCTGGGGATTGAGCAGCTCAATCCCAGGAAGGCAGAACAATGCATTTCCTTTCAGAGAGGGGTGTTACACCCTCTCCCAGTGGAAATAGGTGTTACATGCATGGGAGTGCCCTCCTTGTATAATCCAGTCTACACCGGTTCAGGGACCCCCTGTCCCTGCTCTAGCACGAAACTGGACAAAGGAAAGGGGAGTGACCATTCCTCTGTCCATCACCACGCCAGGGGTGGTGCCCAGAAATCATCCAAAATGTCCCTGGTGTTAGCCATCTTGGATTCCATGTTTTGGGGACCCTCTGGGAGCATCTGAGTGACCAGTGCCAGCAGTTGATGTCAGAAACCCCTCTTGATAGGTGCATACTTGGGTATCTAGGTATTAAGTTGGCAGATAATATGATTTGGCAACATCAATAAAATGGGCAACAAATTAAGAAAAGTAGGGGTGCAGTATTGTGTGAACATGGAGCTGCCACTTTTAAGCCTGTAGCAGCACCCAAACAGATCTATGAGGCTAAAGCTGTGGCATCAGCACTGTATGGTGCTGAGCTCTGGGGCTTTTCTGGTGTTAGTGGCCTGACCCAGATGAAACATAAGTTCATTAGAAGTCTTGTTCAGGTACCTCCTAGCACCCCCTTCTTCCCCTGAAACTGGATCTGGGCTGAATTCCATCAGGGATGAGGCAAGGTTGTGCCGACTACTGTATTGGAGAAGGATGGTGGGAACACAAGATCTTGAGCAGTATGCAGCCATCTATAGGGAGTTAGTAAGGTGTGATGGGGCGCACAAGATACTATGGTTCATGAACGTAAAGAAGATGTTACTTGCCTTGGGGTTTGGGGTGGCTTTGGATACGGAACATCAAGAGGAAATCCCTTCCAAGGTCGAATTAAAGAGACGTGATTTGTACTGGGTTCTGCAGGAGGGCATAGCGTTTGGGGGGGGGCACTTTGTAGGTAGGTGGCTTTCTTCTAGCATGGTTACCCCCATTTTTAGCCTGTTTCTCAGTGTGTGTTTACTGTCTCACTGGGATCCTGCTAGTCACGACCCCAGTGCTCATAGTTTGTGGCCTATATGTCAGTGTGTTTTACTATGTTGTCAGTATGCTTGACTGTGTCACTGGAGTTCTGCTAACCAGAACTCCAGTGCTTATACTCTCTCTGTTTACCAAATGTGTCACTATAGTCTAGTGACTCCATATCCCAATTCAGATTGGCATACTGGAACCCCCTTTTAAGTCCCTAGTATATAGTACCTAGGTACCCAGGGCATTGGGGTTCCAGGAGATCCTGATGAGCTGCAGCATTTCTTTTGCCACCCATAAGGAGCTCATACAAACCCTCCTTCAGGACTGCCACTGCAGCCTGAATGACATAGTGCACACACTATTTCACAGCCATTTTTTACTGCGCCAGGTAACTTATAAGTCAACTATATGTCTAACCTTCAGTTACTGAAGGCTATGTGCAAAGTTACTGTATGTGAGGGCACCCTTGCACTACCAAAGGTGCCCCCATGTTGTCCAGGACCAAATTCCTGGACTTCGTGAGTGTGGGGACACCATTCTAAGAGTGCACTACATATGTCAATACATATATGTAGCTTCACAACGGTAACTCCGAATATGGCCATGTGAGGTGTCTAAGATTGTGAAATTGAACCCCCAATCCAAATCTGGTATGGGGGGGGCAATTCCATGCACCCTGGGGACTCCACCATAGCCCCCCAGTATACTGCCAAACCAGCTCTCTGAGGTTTCCACTGCACCCCCAGCTGCTGCCACCTCACAGACAGGTTTTTGCCCTCCTGGGGATTGAGCAGCTCAATCCCAGGAAGGCAGAACAATGCATTTCCTTTCGGAGAGGGGTGTTACATCCTCTCCCAGTGGAAATAGGTGTTACATGCATGGGAGTGCCCTCCTTGCATAATCCAGTCTACACCGGTTCAGGGACCCCCAGTCCCTGCTCTAGCACGAAACTGGACAAAGGAAAGGGGAGTGACCATTCCTCTGTCCATCACCACCCCAGGGGTGGTGCCCAGAGATCATCCAAAATGTCCCTGATGTTAGCCATCTTCGATTCCAAGTTTTGGGGACCCTCTGGGAGCATCTGAGTGGCCAGCGCCAGCAGTTGATGTCAGAAACCCCTCTTGATAGGTGCATACTTGGGTAGGTAGCCAATCCCCCTCTCAGCGCTATTTAGGGTCTCTCCTCTAAACTTTTCCTCAGATTTGGTTTGCCAGAATCCACTAGGACTCCTCTGCATCCTCTGCTTCAGCTTTAGACCGTTGGATCAACAGCAGACTGCTCCAGGAACCACTGTAACTGCAACAAAGTATCCGGAAAGGCTACTGTGACCCTGCAACTTCAGCTCCAGCCAGCAATGGCAACAGTTTCCAGGTTGTACATTCTATGAGGACTGCCTGCCTTTATTCTGCACTGCCAGGACTGAAGAAATCTCCAGTGGAGTGACAGAGTCACTTCCCTGCTTCAGCAGGCACCTCTCTGCAATGATGGCCGGTACTCTGGGACTCCTCTCCTGTGGATGAGCATGATCCCTGGAACACAGGTGGTGTACCGAAGTGATCCTGACTGTCCAAAAGTCCAAGCTGTCCAAATTTGGTGGAGGTAAGAGCTTGCCTCTCCATGCCAGACAGTATCCCTGTGCACCACGTCTTCTGCAGCTCCTTGGGCTTCTGTGCACTACTTCCAAAAGTTCTTTGTGCATGGCATAGGTCAGGTCCCCAGCACTCTATCCTGCAATGCACAGCTCCCTGAGTTGTTCTCTGGCAGTGTGACTATTTTAGTATATGGTTTGTGTTGCCCCTAGGCCCACTGCAATCTATTGTGTTTTTCACTGTTTGCACTATTCTATTACTTTTTGCTTACCTGATTTTGGTTACTAGTGTATATATTGTGTATAATACTTACCTCCAGTAGGAGTATTGCCTCTAAGGTATTTGTGGCCTTGTGTCACTAAAATAAAGTACCTTTATTTTTGGTAACAATAAGTATTGTTTTTTTATTGTGTATAAGTACTGTGTGATTGTACTGGTATTGCAAGGGCTTTGGATGTCTCCAAGTTCAGCCTTGGATACTCTGCTACAGCTACCCTAAACAGCCTAAGCTGCTAGACACTGCCTACATTTCACTAAGGTGGATCACTTGGCCTGGTATAAGGTGTAAGTACCTCTAGTACCCACTACAAACCAGGCCAGCTTCTCACACACTTTATCAAACGTGTTTTTGGATTTTAAAGCTAGTAGTTTTTTAGAACCACATTTAGATTTTATCTTGATCCCCAGGGGTAGGAAGCTACACATCCAGTTCGGAATATGGTCCCTTACCCTGAAGTCCTTCACGAGCTGTTGGGCATCAGATTCTGATGCATCATCTTTATGCCCTGGCTCTAAGCAAAGTGAGGAAACAGTGGGACATGTCCTTTTTGCATACTGGGTGTATGAAAAGCCCCACTGAAAATGGATTAAACCAGTTGCTAGGGCTCTGGGGATGTGAAACTGCATAACTGCACTGAGAATCCTGAGTTCGGATTCCAGTCCAATGTTTAAAAAGAATTTCTTGAATGTCTGGTATATTAGAGCAAAGGTGATCAAGGGATGGGAAGGGAGCAAATGATAGAGGTGCTGCTGCTCTTTTTTTATGCACTTTATTGAGTAGCTATCTGTAGCCAGGACAATGCTGCCATCAGACTTTTCACTTTATTTGTGACCAGAAAAAGCTGCTAGTGGATTCTGTACTTTATCATGTAATATGCTGGATGTTTTTATTCGGAGTGATGTACCCTGTAGGGTCCATTTATGTGTCTGGTTTTATGTGTTCTTGTGTTTTGTTTTATTGCCTATCTGACTGTTTCTACTGTTTTGAACTTGATGGTGGCAGAGATTGGAACGAGCGAGGGTGGCGCTGCAGTCAGCGCCGCCCTGCTGATTACAACCTGTTTCCCTGCTAGCCTTTTCATGGTGGTTTCACCGCTGTGAAAAGGCTGGCGGAAAACAGGTGCAGGGGGCCACAGGGGGGCCCCTGCACTGCCCATGCGTTTGGCATGGTCAGTGCAAGGGTCTCCCTGCCCAGCACCCTCGCAATGCTCACTGTCTGCTGTGCAGACAGTGAGCATTTCGAGGGTGCTGGAGCAGACAGTCTGCTGTGCAGACAGTGAGCATTGCGAGGGTGCTAGTGCACCCTGCAGGTGGCAACCTTGGTTTCCACCCGTCAGCCCAGTGGGAAAGTCATAATGGGCCCAGCAGGGAGGCAGCCAGTGTGGTGGCAGGCTCCCCGTTGGAAGTTCAGCGGACGGGTCATCCCCTCCGCTTAACTCGTAATCAGGCCCTTAGACTTTAATGCTTATTCCTTTATGAAAGGTCCTGCTGACGTATAACCTTTACATTGTATTTTTTTTTCTCCTTTCCAAAAGAGCACAGTTAATTCTATCCCTCTTTCTTTGTATGATAACAATCAGTACAGTTATGTGGTTGCAGTCTTTTCGTGGTAAATTACTCTGCATCTCATGTATACAGTATTTATGGCAATCCTTCATAGATCTTTCTTTATGTTGTTTGTCTTGCTTGTTTAATTTTATGTAGCCTTATATATTATATATATATATGTACTCTGTATTCTTGTCATACATGGAAAGTATTAGTAATAGTTTCACTTTTAAGTATAGTTTTCACTTATAATCTCAAGTTAAATTCTCTAAATGCTAACAGTTTATGACATCCTGTTAAATCGATCAATCAATCAATCAATCAAAAAATTTGTAGAGCACGCTACTCACCCGTGAGGGTCTCAAGGCGCTGGGGGAGAGGAGACAGGGGGGGGGGGCAGGGAGGGTTACTGATCGAACAACCATGTCTTGAGGTTTTTTCTGAAGACCAGTAGGTCTTTAGTTTTGCGAAGGTCGGTGGGGAGGGAGTTCCAGGTTTTGGGGGCGAGGTAGGAGAAAGACCTGCCTCCTGTGGTGGTGCGTTGGATGCGGGGGACTGTGGCTAGGGCGAGGTCGGCTGATCGGGGGTTGCGTGTGGGAGTGTGGAAGTTAACTCTTTCATTGAGGTAGGTTGGGCCGGTGTTGTGGAGGGATTTGTGTGCGTGGATGAGGATCTTGAATGTGATTCTCTTGTCTATGGGGAGCCAGTGAAGGGATTTGAGGTGTGGTGAGATTCGTTCGAGGCAGGGGTTGCCAAGGACGAGGCGTGCGGCTGTGTTCTGGATTCTCTGGAGTTTGCGTTTGAGTTTGAGTGTGGTGTCGGCGTAGAGGGCGTTACCGTAGTCCAGTCTGCTGCTGATGAGTGCATGGGCGACTGTCTTTCTGGTTTCTGGCGGAATCCATTTGAAGGATTTTTTTAGAGTGCGGAGTGTGTGGAAGCAGGAGGAGGTTAGAGCATTGATTTGCTGTGTCATGGAGAGGGAAGGGTCGAGGATGATGCCGAGGTTGCGTGCGTTGCGGGGCCTAGGGCGGTGGGCCACCAGGAGTCGTCCCATGTGGTTTTGTTGGGGCCGAAGATGATGATCTCGGTTTTGTTTGAGTTGAGCTTGAGGTGGTTAGTTGTCATCCAGTTGGCGGTGTCGAGGAGAGCGGCGTGTAGGTTGGTTTTGGCGGTGATGGGGTTGCGGGTGAGGGAGAGGATGAGTTGGGTGTCATCTGCATAGGAGAGGATAGTGATTCTGTGTGCTCGGAGGATGTTGGCTAGGGGGATCATGTAGATGTTGAAGAGCGTGGGGCTGAGGGAGGACCCTTGGGGGGACTCCGCAGGTGATCTTGGTAGTGTTGGAGTGAAAGGGCGGAAGGCGGACTCTCTGGGTCCGGTCGGTGAGGAAGGAGGTGAGCCAGTCTAAGGCTTTGTGGCAAATTCTTATGTTGTGGAGGCGTGTGCGGAGTGTGTGGTGGCAGACGGTGTCAAAGGCTGTGGAGAGGTCTAGGAGGATGAGTGCGACGGTCTCGCCTTTGTCGACTTTGGTCCTGATATCGTCAGTGCATGCGATGAGGGCGGTTTCTGTGCTGTGGTTCTTGCAGAACCCAGATTGTGAGGGGTCAAGAGTGTTGTTTGCTTCGAGGAAGTGGGATAGGCGGGTGTTGACTAATTTCTCTGCAACCTTGGCGGGGAAAGGGAGGAGGGAGATGGGGCGGTAGTTGGAGAGGATCTCTGGGTCGGCTTGTTTTTTTTTAGGAGAGCGGTGATTTCCGCGTGCTTCCAGGGGTCTGGGTAGGTGGCAGAGTCGAAAGAGAAGTTGATTATGTTGTAGAGTATGGGGGCGATGGTAGGGCTAGCTTTGTTGTAGATGCGGTGTGGACAGGGGTCGGAGGGGGAACCGGAGTGGATGGAGTTCATGGTTTTTTCGGTTTCTTCGTGTGTGGTGGGGGTCCATGTGGAGAGTGTGGTGGGGGGTCCTGAGTGGGGTTTGGGTTGGGTGTGTGTGTTATGAAGCTGTTGTGGATGTCTTGTAGTGATCTCTTTTGGCGGTGCGTATGAGTTGCTGATGGGTGCGAATGGTGGTTTTGAGGGTGGAGAAGTTGGTTGTGGAAGGTTCTAGTCTCCATATTTTCTCAGCGGCATTTGCGCTTGGAGTCTTGGAGTTCAGGGGTGAACCATGGGGCGTTCTTGATGTTGCTGGTGGCGATGTGTTTTCCGAGGGGGGCTAGTGTGTCTGCGCAGGTAGTGATCCATTTGGAGAGGTTGTGTGCTCCTGTGTTGGGGTCGTTGGTGTGGAGGGGGGTTGTGGGCCAGTTGGGAGTTTAGTTGTTCTGTGGGGATCTTGTCCCACATGCGGTAGGGTGTGGTGTGTTGATGGTAGTGTGTAGGGGGTTTGGTAAAGGAGAAGTGGACGCAGCGGTGGTCAGTCCAGAGGAGTTCGGTGGTGTGTGTGTAGGCTATGTGATGGCTTGAGGTGAAAATTGCGTAGAGCGTGTGTCCTGCTGAGTGGGTGGGTGCGGTGACCAGTTGTTTGAGTCCGAGGTTGGTGAGGTTGTCTATGAGGGAGTTAGTGTTGTGGTCTTGTGGGTTTTCTAAGTGAAAGTTGAAATCACCGAGGATGATGTAGTCTGTGGAGGTGAGGGCGTGCGAGCTGATGCTGTCGGTGATGGTGTCGCAGAAGACGGGGCATGGTCCGGGTGGTCTGTAGATTAGTGCACCTCTGAGGGTGGAGTTGTTGTTAGTGTGGATGAGGAAGTGGATGTATTTAGTGTTGTCGATAGTGTCTTGGGAGCTGGTGGTGACTTTGATGGTGTCTCTGTGTAGGATGGCGATGCCACCGCCTGGCCTGTTGAGGAGGTCTTAGTGTTGGAGTTTGTATCCCTTGGGGGTGGCTATGGCTATGTCGGGTTCTGAGGAGGGGTTGGTCCAGGTTTCCGTGAGGAAGGCGATGTCAGGTGAGTGTGATGTGATGAGGTCCCAGAGTTCTATGGCATGTTTATGAAGGGAGCGGATGTTGAGGAGCAGGCAGTTAAGGTGGTTGTGGTGGGTGGCGTTGGTGTGGTGCGTGAGGGTGTTGTTGCGGGGTGTGTTCTGGTTGTGGGCTGGTGTGCTGCGGGGTTGGTTGGTGGGGGCAGGGTGGGTGAGTCTTGTGTTGGGGGTGTTGTGTTTGTTGAAGGTGGGGTCGCTATGGTTAGTCTGTGGTGTGAGGGATGACGAGCAGGAGAAGTGGCAGGTGTGGCAGGTGAAGGGGCCATGAGTGTGTGTGGGGCTAGATGTGGTGCATGTGGAGCGGGGGCCTGGGTTGAGAGAGTGGAGGGTGAGGGGGGAGTAGGTGTGTCTGAGAGGGCCAGGGGTTCTGGCGCTGGGCACGGTCCAGGCGCGGACGGGCGCAGACGGGCTTGCCTTTGGCGCGCCTTTGGCGCACCACTGGCGTGGCCGCGCCGCGGCTGCCATAAGAGGAGGGGAGGGTGGGAGTGGCATCTGGGAGGCGGGAGGGCCTGTCGAATGAGAGGGCTGGGGGGGTGGGGCAGCAGGGGACGCAGCGGCGGGGAAATAGTCAAAAGAAGTGGTGAGAAGGAGGGGGGAGGCGGGAGGGGCTGCAGGGAACGCAGCGGCGGGGAAAAAAGGCAAAAGAAGCTGTGAGAAGGAGGGGGGAGGCGGGAGGGGCCGCAGGGGACGCAGCGGCGGGGAAATAGACAAAAGAAGCGGTGAGAAGGAGGGGGGAGGCGGGAGAGGCCGCAGGGGACGCAGCGGCGGGGAAAAAAGGCAAAAGAAGCAGTGAGAAGGAGGGGGGAGGTGGGAGGAGCCGCAGGGGACGCAGCGGCAGGGAAAAAAGGCAAAAGAAGCGGTGAGAAGGAGGGGGGAGGCGGGAGGGGCCACAGGGGACGCAGCGGCGGGGAAATAGACAAAAGAAGCGGTGAGAAGGAGGGGGGAGGCGGGAGGGGCCGCAAAGGACGCAGTAGCAGGGAAAAAAGGCAAAAAGGAAACGGGAAAGGAGGTGGCGCGGAAGGCGGAGCGGGGAGCGACCTGCCTGCAGAAGCAGGGTCAAAGGTTGCTCCCTGCTATCGCGCCGCAGCTGCCATAAGAGGAGGGGAGGGTGGGAGTAGCAGCTGGGAGGCGGGAGGGCCTGTCGAATGAGAGGGCTGGGGGTGGGGCTGCAGGGGACGCAGCGGCGGGGAAATAGACAAAAGAAGCAGTGAGAAGGAAGGGGGAGGCGGGAGGGGCCGCAGGGGACGCAGTGGCGGGGAAAAAAGGCAAAAGAAGCGGTGAGAAGGAGGGGAGAGGCGGGAGGTGCCGCAGGGGACGCAGCAGCGGGGAAATAGACAAAATAAGCGGTGAGAAGGAGGGGGGAGGTGGGAGGGGCCGCAGGGGATGCAGCGGCAGGGAAATAGACAAAAGAAGCGGTGAGAAGGAGTGGGGAGGCGGGAGGGGACGCAGGGGACGCAGCAGCGGGGAAAAAAGGCAAAAGAAGTCGTGAGAAGGAGGGGGTAGGCGGGAAGGCCCGCAGGGGACGCAGCGGCGGGAAAATAGACAAAAGAAGCGATGAGAAGGAGGGGGGAGGTGGGAGGGGCCGCAGGGGACGCAGCGGTGGGGAAATAGACAAAAGAAGCGGTGAGAAGGAGGGGGGAGGCGGGAGGGGCCGCAGGGGACGCAGCGGCGGGGAAAAAAGGCAAAAAGGAAACTGGAAAGGAGGTGGTGTGGAAGGCGGAGCGGGGAGCGACCTACCTGCAGAAGCAGGGTCAAAGGTTGCTCCCTGCTATCGCGACGCGGCTGCCATAAGAGGAGGGGAGGGAGGGAGTGGCAGCTGGGAGGCAGGAGGGCCTGTCGAATGAGAGGGCTGGGGCCGCAGGGGACGCAGCGGCGGGGAAATAGACAAAAGAAGCAGTGAGAAGGAGGGGGGAGACGGGAGGGGCCGCAGGGGACGCAGCGGCGGGGAAAAAAGGCAAAAGAAGCGGTGAGAAGGAGGGGGAGGCGGGAGGGGCCGCAGGGGACGCAGCGGCGGGGAAATAGACAAAAGAAGCGGTGGGAAGGAAGGGGAGGCGGGAGGGGCTGCAGGGGACGCAGCGGTGGGGAAATAGAGAAAAGAAGCGGTTAGAAGGAGGGGGAGGTGGGAGGGGCCACAGGGGACGCAGCGGCTGGGAAAAAAGGCAAAAGAAGCGGTGAGAAGGAGCGGGGATGCGGGAGGAGCCGCAGGGGACGCAGCGGTGGGGAAATAGACAAAAGAAGCGGTGAGAATGAGGGGGGAGGCGGGAGGGACCGCAGGGGACGCAGCAGCGGGGAAAAAAGGCAAAAAGGAAACGGGAAAGGAGGTGGCGCGGAAGGCGGAGCGGGGAGCGACCTGCCTGCAGAAGCAGGGTTAAAGGTTACTTGAAAGATCCTTGAATTTTTACACCAGTGTAAAACAGATAAAGGTTTTCTTCAATAAATGATAAATTATTGCCCTCAATGAACAAAAGTCAGGTGGGTGAACTTGTATCGTCCAGTGCTCAGGGACAAAAGAAAGGTGCTGCCATACTTTTTGCTAAAAAGTTGAAAGTTTCTGTCTTTCAACAACATACCAATGAAGATGGTAGATTTTTACATGTTAACATTGGAACTGATACACATTTTCTCCATCTAGTCAATATTTAAGTTCCAAGAAGGACGATCCAAGATTTTGGAGAGACATTACTAAAGAAATAATCAGCCAGGGAAATGTACCTATTGTAGATGGTGGTAATTTTAATTTAAAAAGAGATCCTTTAATAGACACAATGTCATCAGTACAATGTAAGCCTTTTATATCTTCAATCCCAAAAGTGAACATATTGATATTTCTGATCACGCCTTGATTTGTATTGCTATCTGATTGGATAATGTCCCTATTTATCCTTCCAAATTAAATACAGAAATTGTTCTAAAAGAAGATGATGGAGATAATGTATTCACAAACATTATTAGCTATTTTAGTATTGATAAATCTTCAGGTACATCTAAATGAATTCACTGGGATGGCTCTAAAGTTTTTGCTAGAAGTATCACTATCTCTTATTTAACATGTAAAAAGACAATTCACAAAATAAAATTTCTGATCCTACTAAACAAATAGCCACATTGGAAAGGTTATTAATCTCTTTCAATGATACAAAATACAAATTCAAGCTTCAAAATTATGTAATGAATTTAATACTATACTTATTAAAGGGCAGGTACACAGTTCTCTAATCAAATAGAGCCAAGCTTTAATACAATGGTAACAAATCCGGTAAACTCCTGGCAAACTACTTTCATAATAAAAAAATACAAAATAAAATCCATGCTATAAGGTCTTCACAAGGACATTTATTAACAAGTTCAAACGATATTTCTAATGAATTAGTATTTTCAATGTCCAATATATATATATATAAAACTGCTTTAGCTCAAAACTAGCTTTTAGCTTAATTTTTTTGTATCTTGTATTTTACCTTCAATTTCACCACATGATAGAAGTTTCTTAGATCATCTTTTTTCATTGGAGGAGAAAAATGTTGCAATACAATTTCTCAACTCTGGCAAATCCCCTAGACCTGATGGTACCCCTGCTGAATTTTATCAGGTCTTTGCCTCTCAATTGGTACCACAATTTTTACAATGAAATAAATAATTAAAAATGTTTCCTCTAAAAAAAATCCTTACTGTTGTATTCCTAAACTGGATAAAGATCTATTACTTGCCTCAAATTATCGACCAATATCTCTTTTGAATCAAGATTAGTAAATATGTGCCAAAATTCTTGCTAATAGGCTTTCTACTGTTTTGCCATGTATAATACATTAAGATCAAACAGGGTTCATGAAAGGGCAATTTATTTTATTCAATAATAAATTAATTTGAAATGTTTTGTCAGCATTTACTCAATACACATAAACTCTTGGTCTTTCAGCTCTAGATGCCGAAAAAGCATTTGATAAAATCCAATGACAGCTTCTGTTTAAATCAATGCAGTATTTTCAGTTTGGTAATTTTTTAAAATGTGATCAAAACATTACATATTGATCCTACTCCTATAGGTATATAAATAGATATTATTGGTTGTTCGTTGGACTCTTGGTAATTATTTACTGGGGATAGGCACAGTTCTCCTCTATCTCCATCTCCATTATTATTTCTATTTTCGATAGAACCTTTACTGAGTTATATCCACAAATCTAAAATAAACAAAGACATAACGTTAGCAAATGTTAATTTAAAAATGTTAGCATATGCAGACGTTGCTTTATTATTTGTTGAAAACAAATAATAAAACATAAATTAGATACTACCAATGTTTATTCTAAGCTATCTCCGAATATTTTCGACATTATCAATGTTTATTCTAAGCTATCTGTATATACATTAACTAAAACATATTTTTCCCCTTAAATATCCATTGTACTCCTGATAGGATACATAATTTTGATACTTCATGGAGTGAAAATTTCTATTAAATATTTAGGGATGTTTCTTTATAAATAGTAAATCGCAATAGTGAAATCATTTTGCAAATAATTTTGAAACATGGTCTCCTTTATTTCTTTATGGTATGGATGTTATATCTACTTTAAGTGCTTCCTGTGCTATTTCCTCATGATTTGTTTTCAAAACGTGACAAAATCATCTTGAAATTTGTTTGCAATAAAAAGTAACCAAGACTATTTTATAACATACTCAAACACTACTGGGGGATTGGACATACTGGATTTCAATAAATATCATTGTTTCTTTATAATTGCTGCCCAACTAGCTTTCAACAGAAATAAATCCATCTCCCTTATACCAAGCTACTAATAAATTAACTAGGCCCTCCCCAGTAATGTGATCTAATAAGAATTATTTTCTTAAGTTTGATACAATATTTTGCATGAATGTTAAATGCTGCAAAAAGGTATAATCCTCAATGTAGATAAGGACATAATAGTTCTTTCTGGAACTATGGATTAGTATGGGAATTGTATTTTTGCGTGATATTTGGCAAGGCAATGCTTTCCTTTTAAGAAATATGGCTTAAGTATAATCCACCCTTTTCTGAATTTTACAACATGAAATATTTTTTGATGCTGTTTTAAATGCTTTCTTTAATGCTTTTTCTGACTCAGCTTTGTTTATTAATCTTTCTCAAAAGGCAGCATCAAAATTTCATAGAAAATCTAATACCACTGACTTAAACAAAATACTATCTATTTGTTTCCTACCAAGAATTATGGTTTGTCTTTAAACCTAACTGATAAGATTTGGGTAGATAATATTCCAGGAATACTTCCCGTTGCTCTCTTTCAAACTAATGCTTGAAGCCTATTTAAATGATTTTGGACTCCTGAACAATTGTTTAAGGCCAAACTTTCTGATTTATCCTCATGTTGTACTTGTGAAACTCTCAACTGATCTCTGAGCACATGTTATTTGACTGCCCTTCTGTATACTAATTTTGGGAAAAGATTTGGGAGGTTATTGTTAAAATGTTGCCAATTTCAGAAGACATTTAATTTTAAATATTGATATGTACATCTACTAAACTTGCTTCACCACTTTCTTCAACTCAAGCAAAACTTTTTACTTTTCTTATTTTATCTGCCGTTAAGTCTATCACTTCAAATTGGAAAAATACAAACCTGTTTTCAATACTTACCTGGTGATCATGGATTATATTTTATAGGAAGCAATTCTGTAACCAAGATGTCTAAAGTTTCAGCTTCTCATCAACAATTTTGGAAGTCTTTAGATACTCTTTTTCTATGTAGTAATTGAATATTGTATTTTAATTAGTTTATTCTAAAAATGTTTTTTAATGATAACCATTAGGATATGTTGTAATGTTAATATGACACTGTTCTCTATTATACAAATCTAGCTCACATTTCTTCTTTTCTAACTTAAGTTGTTACCAGTTTTAATGGTATATTTTAATTGATAGGATAATTACCTTAATAACATATTGGGACTGATTCACAAACTGCTCTTTTGAGTAAGTTTACTACTTTTTTTACAAACTACCATTTTGTAGTAACTTACAGTTCTGTAGTAGGACCTGTACTAGACATAGCAAACCACTGGTACTACTACCACAATTTATTCTGTGCAAGGGTTTTGCTGTATCAGTGGTTGACTATGTGCAGTGTTGGACTTACTTCAGAAGTATAAATTAGAGCAAAAGTGCAGTTTGTGAATACTGAAAAGTAGGAAACTTACGCAAAGGTGTAAGTTACCATTGTCAACAAGGCTTTATCCATTGACTATGTCGTATATATTTTCACTGTTTGTTCAGAATGTTTACATTTATATCTTCAATACCTTTAAAAAAAAAAAACTCCTCTGGACTAGACTCTAAGAAGCCTCTGCTTGTACACTCTGAAACTTTTGTACCACTTTCAAATTAAAGTGCCTTCAGGTGCTTTTACTAAGCACTGAAAACAGTGAGAGATTATGTGAACCATACGCTGGTGCAAGAGGCAAAATGATCACTTTAGAGAGAGGACGAGGAACTATTGAGAAAGTCGGAAGTAGAGAGCCTTGCAAAGAGAAGTGTGAATAGGACCATATTCAGCTGCTGCTTAAAGCTTGTGAATGTGTGGTCTGAAAACTTAAAAAAAAAAAGAGAAATCAAACCTAAACATAGATGCAACACAAAATGCATCAATATGGATTGACATAATATTGTTTTTGACATAGCGTACTGTTTCAAATATAGTACTAAGGATCAATAAATTGGTAAATAATAACACATTACATAAAACCCTTAGAAACACCAGACTCACAGTAAGAAGCACAAAAAACATTCTATTACTGACATTAGATTTTTTAATGAAGTTATACAGTATGGTGTACAGTAACATGATACATCATGCTGGTGCTCAAACAATGAACTCCTGGCCATTTATGATTGCAAAGTTGAATGTACTATTATATTGGAACAGAAAATGGAAAGATTTGTAAAGTGACTTATTGATGTTAAACCATCTCTGTGTTCATTACCAGATTTCTTTATAAAGGCAAATGTAAAAATCATCTATTTTAGAAATGAAGATGCTAATTTCACACAGGGCACCCACTATTTGTGTTAAATGCCCGTTTTGTTTTATTAATCTAAAACTTTAATAAAACAGACAGTCTTGAAGTGCTTATTATAGTTCTTCAAATTAAATAAAAACGTCCCCTAGCTCAAGAGATTCTAAGCAACATGAAATAAGGGATGTAAGCATTTCTTCTATAGAGTTAAAAACGTAAAACAATCACAAAATATGACAGATATCAAACTTTATGTTCAACCCCTAGACAACAAAATCACCTTGAACTTTGATATGACAAGCTAAATCCGACAGTGCTCAGTAGTAATTAATACCCAACCTCATTTTCAAGATTTCATTCTGCCATTTTGTGTCTACTAATTTTGTTTAATAAGATAATCTCCAAACCACTGCATAGTTGAACAAATCAAGAGTTGAGGCTGCTATCAGAAACAGTTGCCAATGATGGGCTAAAGACTGCCATACATTTTTTGCTAAGGACACAGTAATAACATGTCCGGTTTGACATTATGCAGCTGTATGGAATTGCCAAGTTTTGCAAAGGAACACATTTGGGATCCAATTAACAATGTAGTACTAAGATACCACAAAATGCAATTCACAAACCTATGGTCGGAGCCCTCTGCTTTTGCTTTGTCTGTCTTTGCTATGTGACAATCTCTGCTACAATGCAAAGGTATACACATTAGCAGTAACTATGGGAGGGACAATGGAGAGTAGTGGGACCATGGGGAATAACTACTATGGAATAGTAGGGATTTAGGAAAAATTATGAAGGGGTGTGGGAGGGACATACTACAACAAAACACAGGCCCACAAAAGAGTAGACCATTATGTGGAAAAAGAATACATTTAGTTATGGATTATTTTGTAAATGTAATAACGAAGTTCATTATTTACTCAACTATTAAACACGTTTGATGAATATTAAATATAAAATGTTAGTGAAGGTGATTAATTTAAAAAAAAATATTGTTTAAACAATATATATACATTAAATCATATACTTAAGTTAATTAATTTTTTTAAAACACAACTTATTTTCTAAGACAACAGTAAACACAGATCATTCACTTGAAATGCTATCCTCTATATTAAATACCGCTTAATATCAACAGTATCCCCTTAGGCAATTCTCAAGCTCCAAATGATCATCAAAAAGTGGAAGCAAATGCCTCTAAAACAACCAGAAGTTAAGCACTGCTTGATACTAATACTAATATTGCTAAATGAAGTATTAGAACTCAAGCTGGCAAGCCAAATTTAGTACAGAGTCATTCTTCAATAGTAACTGATTTGGAAGAAGTCTTCTTGCTAGAAAACTCTTCTCAGAAGATTTAGTAAAGACACAAACACCAGGCATTGTTCAACCTAGTTCATGTGTTCCCTGCTTTTCAATTTTTAATAAAACCAAAAATGAATCGCAACACTTAGAATCTGTGCATGAGTCCTGTGGGGGAGTCAAAGATAATTCTCACGGAAAATGTTTTAGGAATAAAGCAAAATAAAATAAATGTATAGTTGCAAAAAAGTCTGTATTTTATTCGAATAAATATAAATTTGGCGAGAAATGCATCCCCTTCTCCTAATATAGGTAATGAGATTAGCCCTTGCTTAATTGAAGAAATTCTACACACTACACAATCTGATCGTTCTTCTTTTGCACTGGTCCCAGAAGACCTCAGTCAAGGCCGAAATCCTCTTGCACTAAAGTTCATGACATAAAATTCATTCAACCAAATTTTGCCCACCTTACATAATGATAACTGTGTTAATAATTATGGAGCTCCTTCAATTCCTTATTGACAAATAAACACTGCAGTAACATATCAATTATTGAAATCATTGCCACGTTTCAAAACAACTATAGCCCACTAATGCCCTCATTACAACAATGGTGGTAAAAAACGCCTACTGCCACGGCGACGGCCACCAAAATACCATCGCAGCAGCCACCAGCCGTTCACCATATTATGACCACAGCTGGATTTCGGCCACAAGAAGGGTGGAAATCCGTCTGTGGCCATTCTGGCGGATGGCGGTAAGGTGGCGTTGCTAGCACCAGCAGCGCCACACCAGTAGACCCCCGCCAGCCTTATTATGAAAAATAATACGGCCTGGCAGTGTTCTGCCAGTGGGCACTGCTGGCGGTAGCAGCGCCCTGTCCTGTCCCCTGCCGGAAGACCCCCTGGATCCAGGTAAGTCAGGTTTCCAACAGGGGATGGGGTGGAGGGTGTTGTGTGTGTGAGGGTGTGTGCATGAATGTGTGAGTGCATGCATGAATGGGGGGTGTGTTTAGTGTTGTGTGCATGCGTGTCAGTAGGTGTGTGAGTGCATGAATGAAGGTGTGTGAGTGCGTGAATGGAACTTTGTGAGTGCGTGCATGTATGAAAATGTGAATGCGTGTCTGCGTGTATGTTTCGATGTGTGTGCGGATGTGTGCGTGGATGTCTGTATGTGTGTGTGTATGTATGTGTGGATGAGTGTGTGTATGCATGTGTGTGTGTGTAGGGGGGCGTGGCTCTAGGGGGCGTGAGGGGTGTGGGGGGCCTCCTATCAGTGACAGGGAAGGAATTCTCTGTCACTGATAGGGCCTACGGCCATGGTTTTCGTGGTGTTACGAATGCCACAGAAACCATGGCGGTAGGCAGGGTCGTAATACTGCCAGCAGCACAATAGCGGCCACCGGGCTGGAGATGGTTATTGCCAGCCTGGCGGCTGCTACCGCCATGGTGGTCGGAGGGGTACATTAGCGGGTTGGCTTCAGCCAACTCGCCAATGTCATAATGTGGCGGTAAGTACCGCCAGCCTTTTGGCAGTACTACCGGCACATTAACACCGACTGCCGGAGTCATAATGGCCCCCTAAATCTTCAAAAAAATCTTATGCCTACTATGTTCTTACCCGCAGTTGCAATCAATATCCTTGGCAGAAATTAAGTTAGTTTTCTTTTCCTTGAAAGTTGAGCCTTTTATGGCATGAGTCGAATTTTGGTCAATGTTAGTTGAACCAATAATCTTAAATGATACTGATCTTCTATGCAGGATTGAATTTCACATTTCTCCTATTGAGCAATTTCCTGTGGGAATAAAGACAGAATCAAGGGCCAGATGTATCATCATGGCCCTTTGCGATTCGGAAATAGCGATTTTTAAGAAATCGCTATTTCCGACTCGCAAAGTGCCATGTATCACATTTGCGAATCGGTAATAGCGATTTCTAAAAAATCACAAATGCTATTACCGGATCGCAAATTGCGATACCGGCCCCATTCGCAGCTATGGGCCTGTTGGCCCATATCTGCAAATTTTTTGCATTTCCAAAATTGCAATTTCTGAACCAGAAATCGCAATTTTGGAAATGCAAAACCCCAGGGTGCTGGGGGCCTAAGGCCCCCTCTGCTGCACCCCAAAAACATTTTTGGGGACATGTAAGGTGCACACATGCCAAAAGGGCATGTGTGCTTTACATGTACAATTTAAAAATGCATTTTTAAATTTTGCATCAGGTTACTACCTGGTTTCTTTTAATGGTATTTTGCATGTGCAAAATGCCATTCTGCGAAAAATCGCAATTTGCGATTTTTTGCAGCATCTCCTTGTGATATGGATTTTGCGAATCGCAAATTGCGACTCGCAAAACCAGGTCGCAACGCAAGAAATCGCAATTTTTGCGATTTCTTATTTGTGGTCTGCGAATGCCTTTCATGCATCACAGACCACTTTTTTGCACTCGCAAACGGGCGAATTTTGCGATTCGCACCGTTTGCGAGTGCAAAAAAATGTCATACATCTGGCCCCAAATCCTTAGTGATCATATCATTCTTCAAGTATCCACCAGGCTTCTGCTTCAGTACAATTCGGAATGGCCCCTGCAGTTTGGTAATGGCTAGGTTAACTTTGCCCCCAAACAGACCCATAGCCCTGAGTGCGGAGACTCTGTCACAACTACAGAGACTCCACGTTGAGTGCGGAGGCTGCATACTCGTAACTTTACTACACTTAAGTCCCTTTGTGAATCGGGCCCATGGGTTCTTAAGAAAGAAAGAAAAAGGCATTGTATATCTATGTAAAGAAAAATAAAAGGTTATGTCATGTTAAGTTCACTTGGTATAGCCACGAATCAACCCGGATGGTTTATCTCAGCGCTCTGAAGAGTCGTGGCCCGCGTAGTAGCTAGAAAAGGTTAGCCTTGAGCAGTTTCCTAAAATGCTTGTAGTCAGAGCATGTACGGATTTTGTATGACAGTTGATTCCAATATTAAGGGGCCAGATTAGAATAAACTCTACTCCTTGCTTTGGATTTTTTATGCGGGGAATAGTCAGGAGCGATTTTTCACTTGATCGCAATGGCCTCATAGGGCAGTAAGGCAGGAGCTTCTGGGAGAGATATTGTGGCTCAGAACCCCTTAAGGCTTTAGGGGTGAGGCAGCAAATTTTTAAGATGACTCTTTTTATGATCGGTAGCCAATGCAATGATTGTAAAAGGGGAGCCGAAGCCATTCCACATGCCAAGTTACAGCTAAGGCGGCAGCTCTATTTTGAACTACTTGTGGTTTAGCAAGTAAACTCTCATTTACAGAGGCTAACAGGGCATTACAATAGTCGAGCCTGCTAATTATGAACCCCTGTACCAATATTTTCCTGGCTGACATTGCTAAGAAAGGAAGGGCTTTTAATATAATAAGCAAAATGTGAAAACAAGAGCCGGTTGTTGCTATAACCTGATCTTTCATGGTCAACAAGTTATCGAGACAGAAACCAAGATTTTTTACTACTTGTTTAGGGGTGGGCGCAGCACCCAATTTGGCTGGCCACTAGTCATCTGCCCAATTAAGTCAGGCTTTCCCAAACAAATAACAACAAAAGATGAAAATTGATTTAACTTTTATCAAGCTGCAATTAACAGAAACTCTAGGAAATTCTGGTGGTTAGTGGTATTCAATGATGGCACTAAAAGGAATATTCCTGTAATTTCAATCTCACCTCACATATGGCCCGATTATTGTGCCAAGTTATATGTTGTGAATGTAAACGATCATTACTTAACTCACACTCATGAGTCCAATGAGGTTTCTCCCCGTCAGTCAATCAGACTTTTGATTATATTAAAAGTGCTAGATTGTCTGGAGCTATGGGTCCAGATAAAATCGAAGTTCTGGCCCTCAAAGCTAAACCGGAATTATGGGAAAAAGGGTTTAACCCCATTATATGAATATTGTTATAGCGCAGGATACGTTTCTAATTCTTGGAAATAAAGTATTACAATTTTTCTGCTTAAAAAATTAGACAGAATGGACCCTGGCAATTATAGACAAATTGCTCTCCGTGATCCAACTAGTAAGATTTTTCCAAGAAGCATCTTAGACCATTTGCAAGACTGGGCGTATGAAAAATAAACAACCCCTCAAAAACTCTCCGGGTTTAGGCCTAAATGTTCTGTAGTCGATAATATTGCCATTGTTATGATGTTATTTGATAAATATGTAAATTTTTAATCTCAAGTAATCTATACTGCTTTTGTAGGCTTTTCTATGGCCGTTGACAGAGTTGTGGAAGAAACTTGTCAAACTGGGCATCCCACCAAATCAAGAGTGGTAATTCCTCTTCGTACTTAAACATGGCGCAGAGTTTTAATGGGAGGGGAAAAGGGTTAATACCTAAGATAAAAAACAGGGAATTGATTGAACCAGTGATGTATATTGGCACCACTCTTGTTTTCACAGTTTTTGCATGATCTGCCTCCCCGATTTTTGCAGGTTAGAAATTTCCACCCAGACTAGAAACCCAGTCTATGCGTCATCTGATGTATGCTGATGATGTGGTTATATCTGATTTGATTCCGATATGGTTGAGGAGACACTTAAAAGTGCTCTTTACTTACACAGAGAAGCATGTAAACCTTACTGTTTGTTCTTAGCTAGTGAGACATTAGGGCTAGGTAATTCTTATACAGATCTTAACAGAATCTTCTTTCAACATCTTGATAGCAAACCACTTTATTTGGACTGTGAATAATTCACTAGTACACGCAGGAGCAAGAAATACATTTTATAAATCTCTGGGAAGGAGACATTTTTCAAAATCATTAGAAATGTATTAAGTAAAAAGTCCCCCAACCTTAAGCTATGCCAAAAGTATATACCTATAGTAAAATAAAATGGTCATATTTGACAAGGGGAAAATACTTTAGAAATGTCACTAAGTTACTTCTGCCATTCCTGTTTAGGCTTTACATTTAGAATTTGTCCTTACTCGTACATTTGCTATTGCAGTTGTGAAAATAATAAGATGAGTTTATAACTTATTACATGTGACTAATGGTTCTCTGAGACAACTGTTAAAACAAGAGGTTTTTTACAGCCTCACATATGTAAGACTTCTTCGCAGTGAATGTGCAATTTGCACTTAAAAAACTGGATTGTACTTTTGCATACCCTGATTCATGGTTTCCTGAACAGAGGCAACTATACCTAAAAAATGCTATTCAGAGATTAGGCTTTGCATGAGATAGTGAACTCTTTTCTAGTTTAAAAATGTATGAATCCCTTTCTAACAGAGTAACCTGTGGTGAGACTCAAGAATATTTGTCCGTGTCCCTTGACCATAGTGTAAGAAGGTTGATACTACAGTTACGGTTGGATAACCTTCCTTTTAAGTCCCACATTGGTAAATTGTCTGAGCAGAGGTATGCACCCTGTCCAAGTAGGGACCACAATCCTATTCAGTGTAAGTCAGATACACACTTTAAATTAACCTGTGCTCACCCTCTGGCAGCTTGGCACAGAGCAGTCAGGCTTAACTTAAGGGCAATGTGTAAAGAATTCGTTCAACACACACAGTAACACAACGCAAACACCACAAAAAAGACTCCACACCAGTTTAAACATAGAGACTATTTATTTGAGTAAAACAAGACCAAAACAACAAAAATCCAGTCAGTACAAGTCGACATATGAATCTTAAAGATTAAGAGGCTCATTATGAGTTTGGCGGTCCCAATGTGGAACCACCAAACTCGCGGAGAGGAGGCTAGTGCCATGGTGGAGGTATCCCCTCCTCGCCCTATTACAGGGTTTCCACCAGCCTGAACTGGTTGATTGGCAGAAACCTTGAAATAGAGCATTCCCGCCAGTCAGACCAGCGGGAACAGTGCTACGAGATAGCACTCGGCTCCCTCAAAGCTGAGTGTTATTTCGTAGCACAGAGGGGGATGACCAGCACCTTCAGAATGCGCACTGTCTCCAAAGCAGGCAGTGCACATTCCGATGGTGCTGAGCAGGGGGTACTACCATTAAAAGGCTGGCGGAGAACAAAGTTGTAATCAGCAGGGGGGTGCTGAGTTCAGCGCCACCCTAGCTGATTACAGCCAGGACTCCCGTCATCCCTCGGGATCTTTGATCCTGGCTGGGACAGCTCTCTTTAGGTGGGTCCACCCACCAAACTCGTAATGTGGCAGTTGGACTGCCACAGCTGTGGCGTTCTGACCGCCACTGCAAGACTGGTAGTCTTGTGACAGCTAGCCTCGTAATGAGGCCCTAAATCGGAATTAGTGCTTGGAAGTTACTAGCGGTCAAAAGGTTACTTGAGGTCATGAGTGACCAATGCAATTCCAAAGTTCAGACCAGCTGCAATGGCGGGTAGGCTGGCTACAGAACCCATGCAGGGTCCACTGAAACAGTACCTTTGATGGAACAAAGCATAGATGTTGAGAGCACAATGCATTGATATTTTCCATGCAGTCAGGTCACTGCATCGTCATCGGGCTCCACTGAAGTGAATTTGATGCCTTGTTGTTGAGCCGCACAGAGCGTCGTCGTCAGGCCACGCATGCTGTGATTATGCTGTCGTCGAACAGCCTCTGCGTTGGCGTTGAAAGAGCGATGCCTCATAATTTCTCCCACACTCGAAGCAATGTGTCGGGTGTAATCAGCCCTTTGTGTGGGGACAGGCACTACCCTATTGAAGTGTAAATGTCAGCTCCCCTCCACCCTTCCTGCCCAGGAAGGTCTTTCAGAATGCCGATGATTGTAGATGAGCCCTTTGTCACACCCACCCTTCCTGTTTTTGTGGCTGTCTAGAGGGAATGCACAAAGTGTAGCTGTCACCTAGCCCAGATGTATCAGTAAAGAGGATTTATCATTACAACACCAATGACATGAACATGATTCATCTACTCCTTAATGATCAGGAATTACAACTTTAAAACATATTAAGGAATTCTCAATGCTGGCCTGTGAGAGGAGTACACTTCACAGTAATGAAAAACAAGTTTTATTTTTATTTTTATAACCAAGACATTTAAAACTTAAAAATACATGTCCTGCCTTTTACTTACATAGCACCCTGGCTATGGGCTACCTACGGCCTTCCTTACGGATGCCATATGTAATGAAAGGGCAGATGAGGCTTGGTAAGAGGTGTTAAATGACAAGTTGAAGTGGCAGTGAAACTGCATACACAGGTTCTGCGAAGACATGCAAGAGACACGTTTACAGGGTTACTGGAGTGGGTGGCATAATCGATGCTGCAGGCCCAATAGTAGCATTTAATTTACAGGCCCTAGATAAAGAGAATACCAATTTACAAGGGACTTAAAAGTTAATTAAATATGCCAATTGTGGATATACTAATAGGGCCATGTTTAGTGGAGAAGCACTTGCACATTAGCACTGATTAGCAGTGGTAAAATGCTCAAAGTCCTAAGGCCAACAAAAAGATAGAGTGAAAGGCAAAAAGTCTAGGGTAAGACCACCCTAAGGATGCCAGGTCTAACATGTGTTCCGCCCAGCTGAAAGTGAGGAGAGATACCCAACTTCTATGGAGTTCTCATCACTAAGGCGGAAAAAACAAATAGACCATCAGCGATGGCGTGGTCTACCCCAGGTCTGTGTTCCACCTGGAAGTCCACACCCAGTAGGGAAAAGGACCACCTCAACAGATCTGGATTCTCACCCCTTATTTGCATGAGCCACCTGCAGGGCCTGTGGTCAGTCTGAATCAGGAAGTGAGTGACAAACAGGTGTGGCCTCAACTTCTTCAGGGCCCAAACCACAGCAAAAGCTTCTCTCCCTGAAGCTCTCCATCTTTGTAACCGGGAGAGTAAACTCCTAGAAATGAAGGCTACAGGTTGGTCTAGGCCTTCTTCATTGAGCTGTGATAAAACTCCCCTCTACCATGCTGTGAACCATCTATTTGAAAGGTAAACTCATTTGAGAAGTCAGGGACCTTGAGCACAGGGGCTGTGCACATTGCTTGCTTCAGGGAGTCAAATGCTTTTTGGTATGCCTCTTCTAAATCACATTTCTGGGCTGCTTCTTAGGAGTCAGTTCAGTCAAGGGGGCAACAATAGTGCCATATTCCTTGACATGTCTCCAGTAGTACCCAGTGAGGCCCAAGAATGCTCTGACCTCTGTCTCAGTTTTTAGGGGGCTTCTATGCCATGATAGTTTCAATCTTGGCCTATTGGGGCTGCACCTTACCCCTGCCCACCAGGAATCCCAAGTACACCACGACCCCTGCCCCATCTGGTGCTTTCTGACCTTGATAGTCAGGCCTGCCTGTTGCAGTACCTAAAGAACTTCCTAAGGTGAAAGCGGTGGTCTTCCCAGCTGCCACTGAAGACAGCTATGTGATCCAGATAGGCAGCTGAGAAAACCTCCAACCCAGCAAGGATCTGGTTCACCAACCTCTGGAAGATAGCAGGAGCATTCTTTAATCCAAAGGACATCACTCTGAACTGATAGTGGCCCTCTGGAGTGGAGCTGACCTCCCTTGCCTCCTTCTGTTAGGGCGATCTGCCAGTACCCTGATGTATGATCTAAGGTACCTAAGTACTGGGCAGCTCCTAACCTGTCAATTAACTAATTCTCCCGGGGCTTGGGGTGAGCATCAGTCTTTGTCACAGATGTAGCCCTCTATAACCCACACAGGATCTCAGTTCAGGTATGGTGACCAGTGGGACAGCTCTTGGTACCAGAAACATATTGGACCAGGGGCTACTAGAGGGTTCTGGCACCCCCAATTCCAGCATCTTAGAGACTTTGCTCTTGATGCTGGCCCTCACCTTATCCAACTACTTGTAGGGTTTATTCTTGACAGGGAGGTTGTCCCCTGTGTCCACATCGTGGGTACACAGGTGGGTAATCACAGCATTAAGGGAAAAGAGAGAGGAGTACTGCTCCAACACTTGGTGACAGTCCCTCTGCTGTTCAGGAGTAAGAGTGGGGGAAAGGGTTACTCCTTTCACAGACCTATCCTTCTCCTTGGAGGCTAAGAAGCAGGGAAAGTGTGGTCTGAGGCGATTGATTTGAAGCACCCTGTGGGTTTCTGGGGGGTTCTTAAGGTCCACCATGTAAGTAGCCTTACCCTTCTTCTCAATCACCTCATAGGGCCCCAGGTTCCACAAGTTCTATAACCCATACTTTCTGCCTAGGATGGAATTCAACAGTGGTAGAAGCTCAGTTATACCAATCTTTCATCACATCCTTGCTGGCTTCTACAACTTAGCCATTTGGCTGCTGAAGGCCAGTATGCAGCTTACTATATCTACGGGAACTTTCCTAGGAGCTTGCTCCCGCCCCTCCTTCACCAAGCTGAGAGGTCCTCTGACAGGGTGGCAAGATCAAAGGGGCTGACAATTAAAGCAGAAATAGCATTTAAATGTCACTAGCAGACAAAGGGTTACTTGAGGTCACGAGGGACCAGTGCAAATCCAAAATTCAGACCGATCGCTATGGAGGGTAAGCCACTCTTGGCCAGAGTCTGGGTCAGGTGGAACAACTTTACAGCGTGTAATTTCACTCCGCCTTATTCAGTGTGTGTAGTTTGTTCCACACATGGTTTTTCTGGATGTAAGAGAAGCATACCAGATTTATCTGGCCCACAATATCACAGGAGGCATTGCGTACAGCAAAGCCCAAGCCCTATTCCTCTTTTTTGACAGGGGGAGTATACCTCTCCTACTCACTTCACCCCACCCACAGATCTTGCATACATTTAGATAAATGTATGCATTCAAACTCTATGGAATTGGGAATTCTGTGTGGTTTTACAACTGGATAAATTGGTCCCTAATGGAAATTCTTCATTCTATGGTTTTATTTTCATAATTGCACTGTATTAGTACCCCAGTACTATGCAACTTGTGATCAGGCCCTTAAAGAGATGGCTGAGCCAGCCAGTACAGGATCCCCACCCTCACCATGGGAAGAGGCTACAACAATTTCGGATCCTATTTTTCACTCTGACAGAAAGATACCACACTACTTATCATGGACTCTGAAATCAACTAAAAGCCTTTGCCGGAAGATTGCAAAGGTAACATTTTCAAGTAACTTGATCGGTTTGGCTGCACTATATAGGTGATAAGATATATGTCAATATATGCCCAAGTTCTTTTTTTTTTTGCATGCAAGTGCTTCACTACCACAGAATATCATTCTGTTATGACAGTTCTGGTGTACACAATAAGGTTTTCGATATTTGTAGCTGGATTAATGTACTCACATGACTCATATAGGTTGCTCATTGAACTTAGCATGATCAGTCAAAGTACTGTATTGTCACTGACTACAGTCTTGGCTATAAGGCAATGGTTTCTATAAAAGCAAGCATTAGCAAAGTCAGTATGTCTGGCTTAACTGGCCAATGCAAACATGGACATGCACAAGTGCTCCTTGCCTGCATGATTTATTATATTAAAGCCGGTCCTCTTGACTTTACCAACGCATGTTCTTTTTTCATTTACTTCTTTTTCGTTGGGAGACTTCATAAAATATAGAAGAAGCAATGATAAAAATGGGCAAATTAACACCCTCTTAACTTGACATTGTATGCAATTTAGTAGACAAAGACAAATGAACAATTATCACTAAGCAAATATTTGCACAAATCCAATATCCTTGTCGACCTCTGCAAGCTCCCTAATCCTCATCCTCGGGAGTGTGCCAACATTTCCCTTAGCCTGAAGTTCTCCACAGACTGCTAGACTTCTTAAGAGACCCAGATCGAGTGCATATCGGTATTTGGATTCTTTGATTTTCTGCATTTTAAGAAGCCATTGTGCGTATGCAGGAACCAGGTTGGATCGCCAGTTTTGCAAAATTAAAGATCTGGCTACCAAAGCGTGTATAAACAGTCTTTTTTTCACCCTAAAAGAAACATTCATACTTGGAGAATATCCAAGGACGGTAGTGTAGCTATCTTTATCACTGTATAATCCTAAAGCGGGTTATGACCAGATTTTTGACCAGATGAAGGCAATTTGTGGACACCTCAGACAATGTGAGTCCACGTGGCTCCCTTCTCAGACAGACATCTGAAGCAACTATCAAGAATCTGAGGGTTAATTCTATGCAGGAATGCCTGAGTTCTGTAAAGCAACCACTTTGCATAAAACTGCATTCTGCGAAGGTTAGTGTCTTTGAACAAAGAAAAAATAAGCGTGTTTCCCTATTCCACATATCCTTTGAGACTGCATAGCCTTTCTTTGACTGCCATCTATCTCGTACTTTTAAATACAATGTATTAGCCTTCTAACCCCTCAAAATGGCAACCCAGGAGCTAATAGATCTTTACGTAGTGGTCTCTATCCAATCTTTGACTAGTTCTAAGCTATCCCATATTTTACTGATGTCCAACTTACTTAGGAATTGCCTTGTGCAAATAAAAGACCCTTGTATAAATATTCTAAAATGTCTAAATGAATGTCTATTTCCAGCCAGGTTATCCAACCTCGAGTGTTTAAAAATTCTAAAACCTTATGATATCTGTTGGAGTTCCACCTGGTCAAGATGTTCTTATCTAGATGTGGACGTTTTCCAATCCAGATATCGGCCAGGAGGTTTGTACCATTAATGACCGGAATGTTGTAATGCTTGAACATTTGATCTGCACCGCAGTAGTAGTGATTTTTTTTTTAAAAAGATCAAAATAAAGAGGATGTTAATTCTTATAGGCCTGTTAGTTTGTTAAATACAGATTACAAAATTGTAGCGAAAGTGCTGGATAATCGTATGAGTAAAATCCTGGGGTTGATTATACATTTAGACCAGTGAGTATTTATTTCTGGGAGACAACTTTTCTTCAATACAGTTTTTTTACCGAGGCAATGGATTACTTCTCACAGAACCAAATACTGCCCCATATCTTCTTATTAGATGCTGAAAAAGCATTTGATCTAGTGTCCTGGGGCAGTCTCTTTGCCAACCTATGGGAGTTTGGGTTTCTTGAGCAGCTGATTCAGAGCATATTGTGTTTGAACGAAGGCGCTAGATTGTTATTAATTCAGTCAATGTTGGATCCTGAATGATTTTAAGGGGTACACGACAGGGATGCCCTCTGTCGCCGATCCTTTTTGCACTATTCATAGAGCCCTTAGCTATAGCAATAGGTACTAACAAATTAATTAAATCCCCAACAAGTGGAATGACCCCTATTGAATTGTACGCAGATGACATAGAGCTATTTTTAAAGCCAGAAAAGACAAATCTAGACCAGGTTCTTAAAATATTTCAGGACTTCCAAGAGGTGGGTGGTATAAATTAAATAAGTTGAAAACAGAAATTCTGTAATTGTGCACAAGACTCTTTGGTGAATCATCACCCTAAAAGATATTTAGAAATATATGTGTTTGAAAATGTGAGTGATTTATTTGCCTTGAACTATGTACCTCTGATTCACAAGATAAAAATACTGTTTACTCCATGGACAAATTTGCCACTCACAATAGGGGGTCAGGTAACATTGTTTAAAAGGTCAGTCCTTCCATTATGTATTTTTTTAATTTCCGTGGTTCCATGTGCCCTTCAGATTAAGGGGGTCATTCTGACCTCGGCGGTAAAAGGCGCTTACCGCCGGTCAGAAGACCGCCATAACACCGCCGCGGCCGCAGTAAACCGCCACGGTCATTCTGACCCGCAACTTGCAAACCGCCAAAAACCCGACATCCACAAAAGTCCGCCACACCAAAGGTCAGCGAAAAAATGGCGATGACCAAACCTCCACCGTCACGCCAACAGAAATACGCCCATACCATTCCGACCCACAAATCCACGCGGCGCTCTTTCAAACATGGTATTCCATTGGCGCTACACACCGCCGCGGTCAAAATACACACACACATAGAAAACTCAGCCACATTGGTCAGTTTGAAACACACACACCTGATACACATACTAACACCACTCCCACACACCCAACACAATATAAAACATGCACCCACATCACCCACAAACCCCTACGACCCGAAATTATTGACGAAGGCTAGAGAGAGAGCACAGAATAGACAATCCCACAACACAGAGGCACACAACACCATCACCCACACAGAATCCACGCACCAAACACCACACTCCACCACACGCACCACACTCATCACCACAAATGCCACCCCACACCTCATCCACCCCATGGCACCCCAAAGACACCCCAGGTTCACTGACGCAGAACTCAGGGTCATGGTGGAGGAAATAGTCCGTGTAGAGCCCCAGCTCTTCGGGGCACAGGTGCAGCACACCACAATTGCCAGGAAGATGGAGCTATGGCAAAGGATAGTGGACAGGGTCAACGCGGTGGGACAGCATCCACGCAATCGGGATGACATAAGGAAGCGCTGGAACGACCTACGGGGGAAGGTGCGTTCCATGGTATCAAGGCACAACATTGCAGTGCAGAAGACTGGTGGCGGACCCACACCTACTCCCCCAGAATTTACAGCATGGGAGGAGGAAGTCTTGCACATCCTGCATCCTGAGGGCCTCGCAGGAGTAGGCGGAGGAATGGACTCTGGTAAGTCAAATCTTCACTACTGCTTCCCACCCCCACCCCACCTGCATGCCAAATCATACCCCCACCCTCACCCCCATCACACCAACTCCTTGCAAATGGCTCACCATCACAACCCACCCATCCCAACACCAAGCCCTGCATGCGACCACAAAGCATGGACACCCATCACCAAAGCATGCCCACTGCACACACACATCACCCCCACAAGCCACCCTCACAAAAGCCCCCACAAGGGAATGCCTGCACTTGGGTACACGGACACCCACCCATCACACAAAATGCCACACACAGAAGCAATATAACCATACCTTTATACCCCTGCAGGACCCGAACGCCACCACACTGCCACAGAGGGTACAGAGATGTCCATCCCACCCCCAGAAGAGGCCCCCAGCGATGACAGCAGCTCTGTCTCCCTGGACCCAGATGACCAGCCCGGCCCATCGGGGACCTCCGGACAGTCGGTTCCCCACAGACAGCCACAGGCTACACCAGACCCAACCCCCTCTGGGAACACCAGCACAGCTCCCACCCAGCGGGCCCATGCCTCTGTCTCCAGGACACGTCAATCAGCGGTGTGTCCACCACTACAGGGCACCCAGGTAGACCCACCACCCCAACAACAACAGGGACCTGGGGGCAGTGGTAGTGGGCACACCGTCCAGGGGACAGAGGCCCAGGAACACAGGGGAACTGGAGGGCTGCTGTGCGACAGGGGGGGGACAGGCCCAGGGAACCGACTCTCCAAGAGGCCCTCTCCTCCATCATGGGAGCTTACCACCACTCCCAGGAGACGATGGCGACGGTACTGGCCAGGTTCCAGGAGATCCAGGCACTGCAGGAGGAACGGTACATGGGGTTCAGAGAGGAACTGAGGAACATCGGTTCCGCAATGGGGACCATCGTCGTGGCCCTTAACCAGATAGTCACCACATTGCGGGACCATGTGGCACCCCAAAGGGCCCCTGTCACTAGCCTAGGCCAGGAACAGCCTACCACCTCCGCCGGCGCTAGTGGACAGGAGGCCCCCACACAACAACAGGCCACCAGAACCCCACCTCCTGCAGAAGAAGAACCACCCCGCAAGCGGAACCTGAGATCTCACAAGAAGACAGAGTAGGATTGCAAGACCCCCGCCATCCTAAGATACCCCCTGATGTCATCCCACTGTCCCAAATTGTCACCCTGTCCAACCTTTAACTGCCCCTGCTCCATCCTTCCACAGGCATATGGACAATGCACCTGTGCGACTGAGAACTGGACTCTGCCATGGACATTACTCCAACCCCACCCATCACCGTTTTACAATCATGTACCTATATGTAGCACTTAAAATAAATCACTTATTGCACTTAAAATAACAGGAGTCTGCTTGTATTCTTAACAAATGTATTACACATAACGGTGCAATAATGTCCAGTTACTTTGTGATGACAACATACCAATTTCAATAAGCTTTAGTCCATGGGCAAACAAAGCAGAAGTCACGCAGTAGGTCATACAGCTCTGAAAAGGGAAGGGAAAGTCACAAATCCGTTAACAGGAACTGGGGGGAAACACAGACAGTGGAGACGCATGAGGCCTTAAGTAAATGTAAAATGGCGTGGGTGATTCTTACCTGTGTGCTACTGAAAATATTGTTGTATGACTGTATACCTGTTGTCCGTGTCGTCCCCGTCGTCTTCCTCCTCTTCACTCTCCACAGGCTCCACAGCTGCTACAACACCACCATCTGGACCATCCTCCTGCAGAAAAGGCACCTGGCGTCGCAAAGCAAGATTGTGAAGCATACAGCAGGCCACGATGATATGGCACACCTTCTTTGGTGAGTACATTAGGGATCCCCCTGTCATATGCAGGCACCTAAACCTGGCCTTCAGGACCCCAAAGGTCCTTTCTATGATCCTCCTAGTTCGCCCATGGGCCTCATTGTACCGTTCCTCTGCTCTGGTCCGGGGATTCCTCACTGGGGTCAGTAGCCACGACAGGTTGGGGTAACCAGAGTCACCAATTAGCCACACACGGTGTCTCTGTAGCTGTTCCATCACATAAGGGATGCTGCTATTTCGCATGACATACGCGTCATGCACTGACCCAGGGAACTTGGCACTTACATGGGAGATGTACTGGTCAGCCAAACAGACCACCTGGACATTCATTGAATGATAACTTTTTCTGTTTCTGTACACCTGCTCACTTTCTTTGGTGGGAACCAAAGCCACATGGGTCCCATCAATGGCACCAATGATGTTGGGGATATGTCCAAGGGCATAGAAATCACCCTTCACTGTAGCCAAATCGCCCACCTCAGGGAAAATAATGTAGCTCCGCATGTATTTCATCAGGGCAGACAACACTCTGGACAAAACCTTAGAAAACATAGGCTGAGACATCACAGATGATATGGCCACTGTTGTCTGAAAAGACCCACTTGCCAAAAAATGGAGTACTGACAGAACCTGCACCAGAGGGGGAATCCCTGTGGGTTGGCGGATGGGGGACATCAGGCCTGGCTCCAGCTGGGCACATAGTTCATGTATAGTTGCTCTGTCAAGCCTGTATGTAAGTATGATATGTCGTTCTTCCATTGTCGACAGGTCCACCAGCGGTCGGTACACGGGAGGATTCATCCTTCTCCTCGCAAGTCCCAGCGGACGGTGCCTAGGAAGGACAACATGGAGCACAGAGTCAAGCAACCCACAGGTTCGTTCACACAGCTTGCACAGTACACGAATCGCTATGCATTGAAAGGCTTGTATGAGTGGCAATGCAAGGCCTAGGCCTGTGTGACGCAGTAGAAATTCAGCCATGTGGGCCCTTGAAATGGCAGCTGCCTGACCTGTGAAGTGTGACAGTGGGATGCGAGGTCAATGTGCTGGCGTGGCACACCGTGGCGGTAGGCGGTCGAAGACCGCGGTGCTAAGCCGCATTGGTTAACATTGCACCCTATGGGTTTCAGTAGCCAATGAGGATGGGAGCCTGCGGTCGCGGTACGCACCGCCGCGGGCGTGATTGCCATTTTCTATCTGATTAATCACTCGAGACCTGATCATCCACAGGAGAGGACCGATACTGCAAGTGCTGCTGTGACCTCGGTCTGGGAGATACAATGGCTGCTGCGACTGGGGAAAGGGCCCCTGCCTTCACTTCTGAAGAACTGGAGAAACTTGTTGATGGGGTCCTCCCCCAGTATGCGCTACTCTACGGTCCTCCAGACCAACAGGTTAGTACACAGGGTGCACGTTGAATGGGCTATGCCTGTGTTGAGTGGGGTGTATGTAAGATGGTGGGGAGGGGAGCGAATGAGGAGTGCAACGCACGAAAGATGAGAGCATGTGCCACATGGCAAGGTTGGGGAGGGGGGGGCCACTCACATTGACCAGGCAGAAAAGTGATGAGATTTCCTTTACCACCCTGTACATGTCACATAGTTCAGCGCCCATCAGAAGATCGACATTTGGCGTGCCATCGCCAAGGACGTCCGGGCCCTGGGGGTCCACAACAGACGGGGCACCCACTGCCGAAAGAGGTGGAAGGACATCCGTTGCGGGACCAGAAAGACATCCGAGGCTCTGCTGGGGATGGCCTCCCAACGTAGGAGGGGTGCCAGCCGCCAATTGACCCCCTTGATGTCCCGGATCCTGGCGGTGGCCTACCCCGATTTGGATGGGCGCGTGAGGACATCACAGCAGACACAAGGGGGTGAGTATCAGCACATTCTGCTATCTTTGCGCGCAGTGAAGGTGTCTGGGTGGGGGAGGAGGGCTGTGGCTATCTCTAGGCCAGGGCGCATTCTGTAGGCTAGGCCCCTCCGTTAGGCATGGCCCTGTGCCCCCGCCCCCCACCTCTGTAGGGTGCCAAGTACAGCTATCCATGGTCCGGCCTCACCCATGTGTGCATTTGTCGTCCATAGACCTGTAGGCCTAGTCACAATAACTGAGTAGTGTACCCCGATTGCGCGGCCTAGTGCAGGGGGCTTCTGTGTCTGTCCTCTCCGACAACGGTGTTGCCAATGCATGCACTCAACCTGTCTTCATTTCTCCCCCCCCCCCCCATTTTCTTTGTCTTCCTGTTCATGTGTGCATTAGCATCATCAGGCGGAGGAGAAGTGGCATTGGCGCACGAGGGAGCTGCATCTCACATGGCCCCGGAGGGCCATGCAACAGACTCCGAGTACATCAGTGAGACAGAGGGCGAGTGGAGCTCCACAACGGGGACCCGTGGAGACGTCAGCGACACCGACACGTACTCGGAAGGGAGCTCCCTTGCAGTGGCGGCAACATCCGTGCCCACCGCCACAACAGGTACAGCCGCCACCCAGCGCAGCAGCCCCGCCTCCCAGCAGCCCCTCAGCCTTCGCTCCGTGGCCGCTCGCCCAGGAAGGCGGGCATCTCCTTCGCCCCAGGCACCTCAGGCCCTGCCCCAGTTACCGCTGCTGCCCTCAGTGAGGAGGTCTTTGACCTCCTCAGGACCATCATTGTTGGGCAGTCTATCCTTTTGAATGCCATCCAGGGTGTAGAAAGGGAGGTGCATCGGAGCAATGCATACCTGGAGGGCATTCATTCGGGTCAGGCTGCCCATCAGCGATCGTTCAACGCTCTGGCCTCAGCACTGACGGCAGCCATTGTCCCTGTCTCCAGCCTCCCTCTTCTGACTCCCTCCACCCAGTCCCAGTCTCCTGTTCCTCTGCCTATCCCATCCACACCATCAGACCAGCCTGCACACACCTCTACACCCAAGGGCAGCTCATCCAGACATAAGCACCACAGATCCCACAAGCATTCACCCAAGCAACATCCAGATGCAGAAATGCCAACAGTCACTACCACCTCTGTGTCCCCCACCTCCTCATCTCCCTCCTCCCTCCCTGTGACGTCTCCACTCACACCTGCATGCACACCACCATCAGCCAGTACTTCCATCACCAGCACACCCTCCATTACAGTCCGCACACGTGCAGTCACCACCCCCACTGCCATTTACACGTCCCCTGTGTCCTCTCCCAGTGTGTCTGTCACCCCCTCTTCCAAACCACACAAACGCAGGCAGCCACCCACCCAACAGACATCCACCTCACAACAGCCTCCGTCACAAGCACCTGCACCCAAAGACAGCACACTTGACTCTCCTACAACCACATCCTCTTCCTCCACTCCCATACCCACTGCACCTACCCGTCCCTGTCCTTCCAAAGTGCTTTTCCTTTCCAACCTTGAGCTCGTTCCAATCACTGACCCACCCCCTCCATCTGGTAAGAGTCAAAAAAGCACCTCAGCCACCACCAGCCCTGCATCTACTATGACCATAGTGCAGGGCTATTGGAGTCCACCAGCTCCTAGGGCAGGAACATCGGCCAGCAGCAAGGGGACAGCCAGCCCACCCCCTGGGAAGAGGACAAAAAAAACTAAGGGCCGGCGCGACAAGCCTGAGACGGCTGCCACCAAGGACAGTAGCCTTGCCCCGTCACCTGCCACATCATCAAAGGGAGGCAAGGGCCACAGAGCTTCAGCGAAGGAGGGCAAGGGCAGCAGGGCGGAGAAGTCAGGCAGCAGGCGAGCTGCCCAGGAGGGCCCCACCAGCCCCATTCCGGTTCTGACGGACGACACCCATGGGCCCAGGACTCCATCACAGGAGGGCCCCGTGACCGCAAGGTCGGATGGCGACTGAGCGGGAAGTCTTGGCCAGGTCTGGCTCCCTAGAAACACAGGACAAGCACCGCTGAACAGGGCCCCGCCGTGACAAGAACCTCTGAACAGGGCCCCGCCGTGAGAAGCACCGCTGAACAGGGCCCGCCGTGAGAAGCACCGCTGAACAGGGCCCCGCCGTGACAAGAACCGCTGAACATGGCCCCGCCGTGAGAAGCACCGCTGAACAGGGCCCCGCCGTGAGAAGCACCGCTGAACAGGGCCCCGCCGTGACAAGAACCGCTGAACAGGGCCCCGCCGTGAGAAGCACCGCTGAACAGGGCCCCGCCGTGACAAGAACCGCTGAACATGGCCCGCCGTGAGAAGCACCGCTGAACAGGGCCCCACCGTGAGAAGCACGCTGAACAGGGCCCCGCCGTGAGAAGCACCGCTGAACAGGGCCCCGCCGTGACAAGAACCGCTGAACAGGGCCCCGCCGTGAGAAGCACCGCTGAACAGGGCCCCGCCGTAACAAGCACCGCTGAACAGGGCCCCGCCGTGAGAAGCACTGCTGAACAGGGCCCCGCCGTGACAAGAACAGCTGAACAGGGCCCCGCCGTGAACAGGGCCCCGCTGTGAGAAGCACCGCTGAACAGGGCCCCGCCGTGACAAGAACCGCTGAACAGGGCCCCGCCGTGAGAAGCACCGCTGAACAGGGCCCCGCCGTGACAAGCACCGCTGAACAGGGCCCCGCCGTGAGAAGCACCGCTGGACAGGGCCCCGCCGTGACAAGAACCGCTGAACAGGGCCCCGCCGTGAGAAGCACCGCTGAACAGGGCCCCGCCGGGACAAGAACCGCTCCGCTGTGCCCTTCCTGTCAAGCACCGCTCCGCTGGGCCCTTCCTGTCAAGCACCGCTCCGCTGGGCCCTTCATCTCAAGCACCGCTCTGCTGGGCCCTTCCTGTCAAGCACCGCTCCGCTGGGCCCTTCATCTCAAGCACCGCTCCGCTGGGCCCTTCATCTCAAGCACCGCTCCGCTGGGCCCTTCCTGTCAAGCACCGCTCCGCTGGGCCCTTCATCTCAAGCACTGCTCCGCTGGGCCCTTCATCTCAAGCACCGCTCCGCTGGGCCCTTCCTGTCAAGCACCGCTCCGCTGGGCCCTTCATCTCAAGCACCGCTCCGCTGGGCCCTTCCTGTCAAGCACCGCTCCGCTGGGCCCTTCCTGTCAAGCACTGCTCCGCTGGGCCCTTCATCTCAAGCACCGCTCCGCTGGGCCCTTCCTGTCAAGCACCGCTCCGCTGGGCCCTTCATCTCAAGCACCGCTCCGCTGGGCCCTTCATCTCAAGCACCGCTCCGCTGGGCACCGCCGTCTCAAGCACCGCTCCGCTGGGCCCTTCATCTCAAGCACCGCTCCGCTGGGCACCGCCGTCTCAAGCACCGCTGGGCCCTTCATCTCAAGCACCGCTCCGCTGGGCCCTTCCTGTCAAGCACCGCTCTGCTGGGCCCTTCATCTCAAGCACCGCTCCGCTGGGCCCTTCCTGTCAAGCACCGCTCAGCTGGGCCCTTCATCTCAAGCACCGCTCCGCTGGGCCCTTCATCTCAAGCACCGCTCCGCTGGGCCCTTCATCTCAAGCACCGCTCCGCTGGGCCCTTCATCTCAAGCACCGCTCCGCTGGGCCCTTCATCTCAAGTACTGCTCCGCTGGGCACCGCCGTCTCAAGCACTGCTCCGCTGGCCACCGCCGTCTCAAGCACCGCTCCGCTGGGCCCTTCCTGTCAAGCACCGCTCCGCTGGGCAACACCGTCTCAAGCACCGCTGGCCCATTGACAGTGCCGGTTCTGTGTCGAGCAGGGCTTCACAAAGCACTCTGGGCACCATGCCTCCTCCATTAACAGTGGAGTCGGTAATCCATCTGATGGACTGTGGCTTGGCACTTCCCAGGATGGGACAGTGGGCAAGCCACACACTGTAGAGACTTGAGAGACTGTCGCTTTGCACTCCCCAGGATGGCACAGTGGGCAAGCCACCCACTGTAGAGACTTGTGAGACTGTGGCTTTGCACTCCCCAGGATGGGACAGTGGGCATGGAGGCCCCTCGTGGATCTGGCGTCGTGGACTCATGTGGCTGAGGTGCCCCCCCTTCCCTTCCCCCTGAGGTGCCTGTAGTTTTATCATCTGATGCCCCAGCAGTGTTCTCTCCAATGGTATCTGGTCTCCTGTGTGGGCTTTGCCCATGTGTTTGTGCACATTGGCCCACGGACTATGGAACTTTGACAGAATGGGCAGGACTTATTGCCTATGTATATATTTTTAACTATGTTCATTCCTTATTTTGTATCTTTCATATTGCATATTTCCCATAACTTCAATGGAGCTATTTATACATATATTTTATAGATCATTTTAATTGGGTCTTTGCATTATTCCGGTGGGTTTGGGGGGTGTCACTCTGACTTGTTGCTCTGCACTGGGGTGTAGGTATTTGAGGTGGGGGGGTGGGTGTATGGCGTATGTGTGTGCCCGTAAGCTTTCCTCCTCCCCCCTCCCCTGTGTCGTAGGTGCAGTACTCACCGTTGTCGTCTGCGCCGGCGTTCGTACTCCTGGTAGATGAGCAGGTAGACAATAGCTGGTAGGATGTTTAATTCGGGTTCCATGCTGTCCTCCTTCCTCGTGGAGTGTGTAGAGGTGAGCGTTTTCCCGTTCGTAGTCTGTTTCCGCCGTGTTTTTATCGGCGGGGCTCCCGCCCCGGAAAAGGTGGCGGATTGGTGAGTTGTGATAGGGTGGGCGGTACACTGTCTGCCGCCTGCCTGTTGGCGGTGACCGCCGCGCTGTTTGTCTGTCCCGCCGTGGCGGTCGGAGTGTTAAAGTGGCGGCCTGTGTTGGCGGTTCCCGCCAGGGTTAGAATTCCATTTTTTTGACCGCCTGCCTGTTGGCGGGTTGGCCGCCGCTATATCACCGACCGCCAGGGTTGGAATGACCCCCTAAGTTTTTTAAGGAATTAGAAGGTTTATTTTGGACTTTTATATGGGCAAATAAAACAACCAGGCTTGCTATTGAGGTGCTCTACAGAGCTCCAAAAGAAGGGGATCTGGCAATGCCAGACTTTAAATTATATTACTTTGCCAACTTTACACATTGTTCTAGCAGGGTTTTTGAGAAAACAACTTGTGGTAAGATAAGTGCAGACAACTTTTTTTATTAATCAGATCTTTTCAGAGTACAAGATTGTCGATTTTCTGCGCATCACAAAATCTTCCAAGAAATGCATGTTCTTGCAATTGATGAGACCCAACATCACCACCACAACAATTTGGGGAGCCGTCCAAAGATGAGGCTCTAAGTCTCTATGAAATAATTGAAATAGATTGTTGATAAAGATCTAAAAATAGTGCTGGCAAACATGATTCTTTAACAAGCACAAAGTCTGAATTTTTGCTTTTTGTATAGTGAAAAGGCTTATCTCAGGCTTCAATATTAAACACAGAAAAGAAATGGCATGAAGAGCAGCAGTGCATACTTCACACATACATACAGACCAGTGCTTAATTTGTAAATAAAAATGTGCCGGGGCCCAAAGGTCTACTCTGAAATACGTGGCTGCTGCAGTTAAATGTGCGAGAATGGAATACTGAGGCCGCTTGGTCCTGAAGCCATCTCGGGATTCTTTAATCCATTTACAGACACTCGCTGCCCCTTCAGCCTCACTCATGCAGCTTTCTGCTTTCTCCCTTTGTGGTGCTTTTTCGTTTTTCTCTTCCTCCGTCTTTCCCATATGTGTATTTAGCTTGCAGTAAATGTTTGAAGCAGAACAATAAGTGCTGGCCCTCAAAAATAAAACCACTGGCTTAAATTAAGCACTGATGCAGACACACTGTATGCAAGCTTCATAAAGTAAACAGGGCAATAATAACCTGGAAGTAAGAAGCACAAGGCTCCTTAAAAAGAATGGATACAGTATTTTCTGCACAAATACAAGGTTGTCTTCTCACATTGAGCAGGTACAATCACAGGTTTGCACCTTTGAAGGACACACTACTCAAGGCACGTGAGTGTAATTCAGGAAACTACATCTCATATGACGCCACAGAGATATCATGCCATTTGCAAATGGCAGTAGACATTTTAAGTTTCCAGAGTGTCCTTTCTAGACAATTGAGACACATTGTTCTTGTAGCCAGAACCTTGTTACCTGACCTTGTGCAAACCTTGGAGGTTATTTTCAGTGTGGGCGTGTGTTTGGAATCCAAACTGAATACGGAGAAGTCTTCTCAGAAATGCAATTGTATTTTGGCAACAAAACTTCAATTACTAAAAGCACTGTTTTAGAGATAATCTTAAACTCATAATTCGTTTTGCACATTTAGATGCAAAGCTATGTGAGGAACAGGAAGACGCTCATTTCCATAAAAGGCTTCATATTTTAATGCCATATATACTGTATTTAAGGTAGTGGTATGTGATTTATGTGATACCAATGCAAATCATTTAATTCTGGTGAATTATCCTTCAAAGTAAATCATGTAATTCCAGTCCAATGGCCCTGCCCTTGCTCAAACCCACTAAGCAATGTAATCTTTTGGCTTACATTATACAAAGCACCAAAGAGGAGAAGCCTTTTTTAAAGCACATTACATCATAATATCACAACTTTTATATGAAATTTTATTTTTATTCTCCTTAGTATACAATCTAAAAACAACTCTTAAAAAATAAATCTTTCTAACTCTTGTGGATATTCATTACTCAAACCTCAAATATTTCAGGGTAGGGAAACACCTTTGAGGACCTTTTTGAAAGTACAATATATCTTAAGTCACACAATAAAATGTACAAAGTGCAAAGATTTAAATTCTGCCAGTACCCAAAGTTCATCTTTACACTGTAAAATAGACTCCAAAAAGTTTCCCAAATCGAAAATAACACATCTAAATTCATTTCATTATTAATTTAGATACTTTGCGAGGTCCATCAGCACAGATATGCATTTTCATAATCTTATCAAGTAATCGGTGACATAATATTGTACTTTGTCATCTGAAGTACCTTTAGTGTAATGGCCTGCGTGGAGAGGCTTCAGGCGTCTCGGGTCGTGGACGTCAGGTGCGGTGGTCACTTCTGGTGTTGGGTTTCCGGGGTCCAGCAGATGCAGAGTCTTTTCTTTGGAGTTTCTTGTTGCACGGCAAGTCTGGTGCCCAGGGGAGACTTGAGTCTTTATTGAAGGCTGGATGAGTTGGCTTCTTGTGAAGGATCCTTTGAGGTCAGCAGGCAGGCCGGAGGGGCTGGGCCCAGGCCAGCTGCTTCTTCTTTTCTTCTTCTGCGGGTGCAACACTTCTTTGTCCAAGCCGGGTTTTCTTAAGTTGTTGAAATCTGAGTTCTAGTGTTCAGGGATGCCACCTAAATACTCAATTTAGGGGTGTTAAAGGCAGTGCCAAACAGTAGCCAATGGGCTGACCATCTGGGAGGTACGACACCTTTCTTATGACCACATCCGCTGAGAAGTGGGCATATCCCTAACACTAGTGGCCTAATTCCTTCTAAACAAGATGGAGAAATTTAAAAAGTGGTGTCCACTTCAGCTCATCCACCTTAGGGGTGGGACTGGCATGAAGTGGGCACTCCTAATTTAATTAATTTTGCCACCTGTGCTGCTAAAACAAAATTGGGGTCAGGACGGGGGGTTGGTCCAGCCCTGGTATGTCCATCCTACCTGGGATAGGAGGTCACACCTCTGCCCAGAGCAGGTCTTTCTCGAGGCTCTCGAGAGCACTGGCTCTCACCTGGGGAGGGGGGGCAGAAATGCATCTGTGGTGGCTGAACTAGTCAGGGCCATTCAGTCAACACACTAGTAGTTGGTAGGTTTTTAGAGGGCACCTCTAAGCTGTAACTGGGGAACTCATAATGACCAGTGTCTACCACATGAGTTTAAAATGGCTTCCCTGTACACTTACTATGTCTCAGCATTGACAGAGCCATATCAGGGGCATATTTGCTCATGCATATATGCCCTCACATGTACCTTGAGGCACCCTGCCTTAGGGGTGGCTTTCACTTGGCACATGCAATGATAGGGCACTTGGCACATAGGGGTGTGTGACAGGTCTTGTTTTCAATTTAGCCTGCACCCACATACGCACTCTGCAATGGCATTACTGTGTGGGTCATGTGATGGGTCCCTGAGGGTGGCACAATTGGCGTTGCAGTCCTAAGAGACCTTCCTTAGTACCTCAGGGCCTAGGTACCAGGAGTGCCATTTACTAGAGACTTGGGGCCAGATGTAGGTAGAGTTTTGCATGGCGCAAACTGCGAAAATCGCAGTTTGTGCCATGCAAAACGTGCATCACTATGCTCATTCACATTTTGCGAGTCGGTACCGACTCATAAAATGTGAATGTGACTCGCAAATAGGAAGGGGTGTCCCCTTCCTATTTGCGACTCGCACCGCAATGCTAAATTGCTTTGTGACCGCGAACGCGGTTGCAAAGCAATTCGCAGTTACCACTGGTGGTAACCCATTCGCAAAAGGGAAGGGGTCCCCATGAACGTGAATGTGAATGTTGCCATACATTTTTTTTCAGAGCAGGCAGTGGTCCAATGGACCACTGCCTACTCTGAAAAAACGAAACCAAATGGTTTCGTTATTTTTTTTGTATTGCAACTCGTTTTCCTTTAAGGAAAACGGCCTGCAATACAAAAAAAAAAACAGCTTTATTTAAAAAGCAGTCACAGACATTGAGGTCTGCTGGCTCCAGCAGGCCACCATCCCTGTGAGTGCAGGGAATCGCTGTGGGGTTGCAAAATGCGACCCACCTCATTAATATTAATGAAGTGGGTCTTTGCGACCCCATAGCAATTTGCAGACGGTGTCTGAGACACCGTTCTGCATCCGATTTTGCGACTCGGAAATTGCAAGTCGCACCGACTCGCAATTTACGATTCGCAAAATCGGAAATTGCTACATCTGGCCCTTACTGTGGTATCTAAAGAGTTTGCCAATTGTGCAAATCAACTGTGCAGTTTTGGGGAAAGAGATCTGGCGCTGGGGAGCTGTTTACCAGGAACCAGTGCACTAAAAGTCAAAGCCACATCAGAAACCAGGCAAAAAGTTGGGCTAACCATGTCAAAAGGGTGCTTTCCTACAATGGTGAAAACAAGTCCGATTACGATTCTGCCACTTGTGTTTTTTTATTAACACTTAACAGTCACCCCTGCAGATAATAATGGGGCTCAAGTCCCTAAACAAGTTCTCACTAGGCGGCTACTGAATTACCACTCCCCTCCAAAACAGATATTTAGCCCTTATGGGCCTGGAAGATATTAATTGACAATCCAGAATGGCATGTGATTCTGGCGGCAGTATTGTTACTATGAGGATTAAACCTAGTATGAGTGCTCACACTCTGGGTTGTGTAACCACTTTTCTCCTGTCAATAACCCATAGCCCCTCACAAAATTTTGACTCAAATATCCCTTTGATGGATTGTGATGGAATAGATGGGGGTGTGATTAGGGATCCCATGGGCAGGGATGGCACAACAATAAAGTTCTTTAGTTGAAACACTGCCAGTTTGGTTTTAAAACTGCAAATTAAGTGCTGGCTGATGTTTATAAATAATTATGATGTTGTGCTCATGCAAGAAACCTGGGCAGTATCTGAAATTGCTTACGTTAGGTTTATGTATTTTAATCTTCCCGCTAATCCCTCCCCCATGAGTCATGCTAAAGGGGGTCTGTCAGCCTGGTTTAAGGTCAATATTGGATGAAAATTGTTCCTATTGTGACAGAAATGGATAGGGTTCAGGCCTTTGACCTATACTGGAGAGCTCTATTTAGAGTTCTAGTGTTGAATTTTTATAACAATTATTTTGCAGCCATGGGCAATTCGAACTTTATGGGATTATTTACTTTAATCAACTCTTTAGTCGAGAAGGAGGCACATGCAGGGAGATCACTTAGGCCTTCATTATGACCCTGGCGGTCCATTGACTGCCAGGGTTAATGTGGCGGTATCACTGCCAACAGGCTGGCGGTGTATACCACCACATTACGAGTGTGGTAGGTTGGTTGCTGCCAACCTGCCACATCGTCACTCATATTGCCATGGCGGTATGAACCGCTAGGCCAGAGATGTTCATCTCCGACCCGGCGGTCCGCAGAAAACTGCTGGTGGCATTATGAGCAGGCCTACCACCATGGTTTTGGCAGTGGTAGCACCGCCTCGAAAACCATTGCGGTAGGGCCACCAGTGACAGGGAACTCCTTCCTCATCACCGGTAGACGGCTCCCCCACCACCCCACTAATCACCTGACCCACCCTACAGTCACAGCACCCCCCAGTCACCTTCTGGCATCCTATGATTTAGAAAGTGTGGTTCCTCACACATTAGCAATTCCTACATTCAGTGGGAGAGGTAACAGCACAACAATTGACATCTTCTTCTCTCAAAATCTGCAACCATTGATCATGGGGAGAGAGGTCACTCCCTCAATCTACAGTGACCATAATTCTAATTCCCTAACTTTTCAAATTACAATCCCTTTGAAGCATCAGCAAAGTACTATTGGGTCCTGCCAGGCATTAACTGCCAAGGACAATGGGAGGAGGCTGGTTTGACGCTCTGCCAATATAAAAGTATTTATGAATCAGGTCTATAGCAATTGTATTGATCTAGTAACGCCCTGTCTAATAGAAGGAGGTGATCCTAATGTTCCCTTACACAGCTTTATGGAACACATAAGGGATATGGATATGGAACACATAAGGGATATGCTGACCAGAACTGCTGGAAAAGCCTCTTTCTTTGGCAAGTCATGGTTTGACAAAGACGCTAGAGTGGGGAAAATGTTCCTGTGACAAGCCCTAAAGCAAATTCCTAGGAATCAGGGTGTAATTTTGGCCTGTAGGAAGGCTAATGCCTTAGCCTTGAAAAAAAAAAAAAGAAAGTCTGCTTTAAAAGATGAGCAGTGGGAGGCCAAAGCAGTTACATGCCAAAATAAATCCTCAGGCATTCTGGCAAGTGGTCTCAGCTGGTTTAGCCAATGGGCGACCTCCAGATAAAGTCACTATTCATATCACCCCTGATGCTTGGTAAGAGCATTTTTCTGGCATCTATGATTCCAACACTGTGAGCCAAGAAGAATAGGTGCAGGTTGAATTACCATTAAATGAGAGCATTTTGTTTCTGAAGCAGCAGTGCTGAAAGCCATTTATAACGGCCCATCTCAAAAGGCCCAAGTCATAGATGGGATCCCCCTAGACTGATTTAAAGAGGACACCAGGTTCTGGTCTCCATTCTTACCAGTGTTTTTATTTCTGTCTGCCAGATGGGGCCATTGACGTCTTGGCATATGTCTAAAGTTGTACCAGTCTTTAAAAAACAGAAATGTTCATGAACCAAGGTGTTACTGTCCAATATCTTTACTCTCTTCCACTAAGAAAATAATTGGTAAAGTAATTTTGGAGTGATTGATTTCTTGATTGCAGGATAATAACACTCTCTCCCATGTGCAATATGGCTTTGGGAAGGGCCTAGGAACAATTGAATAGTGCCTCAATTTACACCTGCTTGTTGCTAAAAACAAATATGTGAAGGGCACTTCTATCCATCTTGCATTTATGGATTCATCAAGTGTGTATGATTGTAGATCAAAGCTTTGGGACACCCTTCTGACAATGGGACTTGAGGCGGGTTTGGTTTTCCTTCTTACAACTTCTCCACCAGGATCTTACGGCCACAGTCAGATATGGGGTTAATGGTGAGTGCACTTCTCCCTTTAAGGTCAACTGCAGAGTGCGTCAAGGGTGCGTTCTCACCCCTATTTTATTTTTACTCCATATCAATGACCTGGAAAGAACCTTGGTGTCTGCTGGAGCAGATGCATTAATAAAAACACGGACACCGTTCTACTTTATGCGAATGATGCTGTACTGCTGGCTAGAATGGCAAATGGGTTGCAGAAGTTGGTTTCTAGTTTTGTAGATTTTATGAAGGAGCTGGAGAGACACTTCTCAAAGACATTTATGATGATGGTGTGTGGTCCTAAAAACACCAGAGCATGAACTGTATACGAGGGCAAAAATTGGGCAGGGTGGGTTCTTTTCCATATCTTGGTCTGGACTTTGGCGATGGTTGTACCTGGTCCCCTTGTCTCAACGGCAGGTTGTCCCATTTCTTGTGTGTGATGGGAGTAAAGTTTTCCCTTGCTGCCAGTATTGGGGAAAAAAACCTATAGCACCAATTCTCAAAATATTTAAAAGGAAATGACTACCGATTGTTTTTAATGATATGGGGGTGTGCGGCTGCAGAGGTGTGGCTTCTATCCAGGTGGAAGAGAATAGATTTTGCCGTCAGCTGTTGGGGATTCCTTCTTCGACACCCTATGTTTCCTCACATCTGGAATTAGTCTTAAATTATGTCCAAGATATTATAAATGCAGCCCAATTGGTACCTTGTTGTTCGATCTGGGTGAATAAAGAAGCAGAGCTGAACTGACCAATCCTTAGAGATTGCCTTTCCTGTGATCTTGGGCTAAATATCCCATGGATAAACCATATTAGGGATGCTACCGTAGCCCTGGGCTGTGCTTATTTGTTTGACAAGCCAGTATCTATTACAAAAAAAGACGAAGCTTGGGTTCAGGACTGTTTTATTAAACACAGGCAGGCTGCTAGAGAGGCTGCAGAGGCAATGCAGCCTATTGTAATAGAGTATTGTTTGTTACAGATGTCCATTGGGATGCTCCATATTTGTTGTTCGTGCAGAATGTTTATGAACAAACAAATGCTATTGACTTGGTTTAGATTAGGGTCTATCCGCTGGATGTTGTGTTTCCCACAAGAGCAATTTCCAACTGTTGACATACGTCTTTGCCCGTGCGATGAACAATCACCTCAGTCTCTATTGCATTTTATCTTCTTTTGCAAAAATATTCCTTATACAAGGCGATTTTTATTACCATTACTGTGAAATTGCAAGTTCACCAAGTGCTGGGGCGTTCTGCTCTTCTTTCAACAACTAAAAGATTATGAAACCTGCATTGCTGTTGGATGCTTTTTAAAAAGTATTTTAGGGCTGAGAGGGACTATGTTGCTTTAACCAATTCTCTATCACATGATACTGTTTTTTATGACACATTATTAGATACGAATCATCGTTTATTTATTGATGCGTTTTGCCTAAATGGCCAACTTATTGTGGCTTTTTATTGATTTTAATTATTTATTTATATTTCTGTTATAATTTATTTTTAATAACACAGTTTCTTGTTTGTGTTTATCTTTTATGATCTAACTTTTTGATTGAATAAAGATTAACTAAATGAATGAATAAATGAATGTAATTTAATATTAAGGGTTTAAATGTAAGTCTCTACCTCCACTATTTACTATGGAGGAGTGTTACAGTACCAGTGGTTTGTCATTTGTGGGGCTACTTACTCCTGTCTTTTTTTCAATAGTAACATTCTCTCGTAATTTTGGCTCCAAGCCACTTTTTCAGTTGGTGGAGATGTGTAAGTGTACACTTTTGAGTAACTGTACACTTGGATTCTGTGAATAGCTCAAAGTATTAAAGTTACACAAAAGTGTAAAAGTAAATTACAATTGTAAGTTACTCACAAGTGTAAGTTACCTTTGTAAATAGTCCCCTTTTAGTTTGTCATACTACTTTCAAATGGTTCACATTATATTGTGATGGCAATACCCTACTTGCTGCTCCTATTTGTCCTCCCTCTTTTTCCTTTTGTTACCATACTATGAATCCATAAAGGACCCTGATGTCTAACTTTCCATTTTACTTACTGAGTTCATTTAGTATGTGTAACTACTTTTCTTTTATAGTTAGAGTTTACTAAATTTAAATAATTTGTAATAGTTATTTTATTGAAAATATATGATAATATTATAGTGTGTGATTCATGATTATAAAAATACTTGTAAAATATTGAAATAGTAATTGATTTTATTTTGCTAACATTCTAACTGGATATATTGTGTTTGTTTAAATCAAATAAATAATTCTAATATTTCTAATTAATAAATTAATATTTGTAATTTTCAGAAAGTGTCAACAGGTGAAAAGTAGTGACATTTTATCAGTTTTCCATGAGCAGAGACTTAGAGCTTCATTAAGATTGCCGGGACGCCAACACAGCAGGGGTGAGGCTTCTGTCAAGCCGGCGGCCTCAGCTCTGTCATATTACAATGTTTCGACCGGGCCGACAGGTGGAAATGTCGGATTACGACATTTTGGCCTGGCAGCCTGGTGGAAACCGTGCAACGGCATTGGCCTCGGCTCCCTTAGGTAGCTGAGGCCAGTGCTGTTGCACACAAGCACCCTCGGAATGCGCACTGTCTGCAATAGCAGACAGTGCACATTTCATGAGTGCTGGCAGTGGGGCCACTGCACCCACAACATGGTTGTGGTCAGTGCAGGGGGGCCCCCTGTGGCCCCCAGCACTAACTTTCCACCAGCCTTTACATGGCCGAGACCCTGCCATGAAAAGACTGGCCGAAAAGGAAGCTGTGATCAGGACTGCGGTGCTGAACTCAGCACTGCCGTGGCTGACCAAAACTTCAACCGCTGTCAACCCGTCAGAATTCATGATCCTTGAGGTCTCCTGACAGTCTGACCACCAGGATCATAATCTGATGGTTGAACAGACAGGAGTGCGGTGGTCCGACCACCACCAAAAGTTTGGCAGTTCGTTGACTGGCAAACTCGTAATGAGGCCCTTGTTAATACTGATTGCACCTGAGCCCTTGTCAGTGTACCATAACATTGAAAGTCTTTGACAGCTGCATTAGCACTTTTGACCATTTAAACAAGACACTTTACTTGATACTTTCCTGTGCAAACTAAATGAGCCATATTTGCCTTCCATCACCTCATTCTTAGCAATGTCACTCACGCTTAATGTGATCCATCCAACTGCGGTACATCATGGTTCCATGACTCTCAGTATTTTATATCTCACACCTAACTCACTATTCTTACTTTTCCTGCCACCATTTGATGTAGTGCATGTTGTATGCCTTGTAGGCCAATTTCTAAAGCCTTTAATGGCCCTTCAGGATTTAAATTACTTCTAACCCTTGTTAGAACCACATTTCCTCACTATAGGTGAATACTTCATGCTAAGTTGTCTTGTTAGCAGATTATACATTTTATAGCAAGAAGCCACCCTTTGTGTTATTATGTGGCACATTGATGATTAATGTTGGATCTGAAATGATCCTGTTGTCTTCTTAGGGCCTCATTACGAGTTTGACGGTTGTACCGCCAGACCGCCATAATTCACTCTTAGGGGTTACACAGGCAGGACAGCTGACCAGTAAACAAAAATGGCAGACCGCCAGCAGCGTGGTGGTCTGGAATGAGGTGGTCTGACCTCCAGCGTGTCATCCACCATGTCAGCACTGCAACCAATCACCAAGCATATTTCAAGCACACAGTTGCTGCGGTGTTCCTTTCATGGCAGTCAGCCAATGGTGGTCCGAACCATGGAGGTTCGAGGTCAGCAAAGTAACAGACTAGTGCACACTGGATGAATTTGAAAACAACAAGGCTGACACACATTGGCCAAGTGGACACACCTGCAAAGAACACTATAAAACACACCCCTTCACAGACCAGAATCCTTTACTTTTCCAATGCAAAACACAGACGCCTGAGCACCTTATTTTCCATCCACTTCATAGATTAAGCACCCCTTTTTTTCCACCATTCCATAGAACACCTTGCACACACTTTTGTCCATTCACACTCTTTTACACCTCCCCTGTTCAGTAAGTCACTGTCACCTGTTTATATTTTTCCACCATGTCACGTTCTAAAAATCCCTGTTATTTTCTGAATATGAGTTAAGAGTAATGGTAAATGAAATCATAAGAGTAAAACAACAAGTGTTTGGAGCACAAGTCCAGCATACTCCTTTCTGTAGGAAAACTTAAATGTGGAACAGGATAGTCGACAGAGTGAATGCTGTAGGCACCACCTTGCGGACAATGGAGGATATCAAAAAGGGGTGGAACGGCCTGAGGGGCAAGGTCAATTCCCTGGTCTCCAGGCACTAGTTGCAGGCCAAGAAGACTGACGGTGGCCCTCCCAGTGCCCCATTACATCTCTTTTCCTAGGAGGAGAAGGTGTTGGCCACCCTGGATCCTGAGGGCTTGAAAGACATACCTGGGGGACTGGAGTTTGGTAATTCACAACACAAAAGATGTCACAAAAATGTTATGTCATGCATGCTCATAGCTCATTTTTGCCACTGTCTTCTTCATGTACCCCACCAACATTCAATACCCAGAGGATCTGGGTGTTGACACTGTCAATCTGTATCGTTGGACCCAATAGCACATCTACTAAGGTCCATCACATGCCATATGTCCAAATGGGGCCTGTAAGTCTTTCAATATACAGTAATAATCTCAGGATTATGGTATGTCTCAACACATAAATGTATGCCCAAACCTAAATGCATTCTACATACAGATATAGTGTGTGTAGTACAGCGAGCTACCTGACTGCAACTCTCAGGAGGCACTGTTTCTCTAACTCCAAACACCAGACCAGTGTTCTATTGCACAAATACACCTGTTCCTTAACTCTCAGTTGAAGTGTAATCACCTGGGATGATAACATCTGTATAGTGTGTTTAGTTGAGGCAGTGCCCTGACTGCAGCTCCTAGTAGGCCCTGTTTCTGTAACTCCAACCACCAGCCCAGTGTTCACTTGCCCAATTGCCCCTGTGTCTTAACTCTCAAGTGAAGTGTACTCCCCTTGGGGGATAACATTTGTATAGTGTGTGTAGTAGAGGAATTGACATGACTGCTATAGCCAGCGGTCTCTATTACTGCTGCTTCAACCCCCAGCCCAGTTGTACAAATATCCTTTTGGTAACTCCCAAATAAAGTGTACTCACTGCGGGATAACATTTTTATAATTTGTGTAGTAGAGGCAGTGACATGACTGCTAAGGCCAGGAGGCTCTGTTACTGTTATTCCAACCACCAGTCCAGTGTTCTCTTGTCCAAAGACCCGTTTGTCAAGTCACAAATTAAGTGTACTCACCTGGGGGGTAACATTTGTATAGTGCAACTCCCAGGAGGTATTGTGTCTGTAACTCCAAACACCAGACCAGTGTTCACTTGTCCAAAGACCCCTGTTCCTTAACTCTCAATTGAAGTGTACTCACCTTGGAGGATACCATTCGGTAAGTGATGGGAAGTAGAGGGAGTGACCTGACTGCAAAGCCCAATGGGCCCTGTTACTCTAACTCCAACCACCAGCACAGAGGCCACTTGTCCAAATACCCTTGTTTGTCAACTCTCAAATGAAGTATACTCACCTGGGAGTGGTCACGCACAGATCATGCCCAAATCAGAGATGTATCGGTCAGCATAGCCCCATCTTAACATGTTAATCCAAGATTAAATATTTGAGGAGAGGAATGACACCTTTCCCGGTGTGTATAACAAGTATTCAAAAGGCTTCAAATTGCATCACCAGATTGGTGTTGACAGCAGACACATTCACACTGAACTGTGCACATGATGACTCCAGTCCTGGATTGCCTGCATCACAGTCAACTAGGTCAAATCCATATCTTGACTAGCCACTCTTTTGCCTGCACTGGTGGCAAGATGTAATTTTCAGGCCATCCTTCAAACTGCAAATGATCTGCACATTTCAGCAGCTGCTTGAGTCAAAATGAATTGGCATGCTTCACACATGTCATGTTAATACACCCAATTCCATGGTAACTTTCCACAATAGGATTGAACTACAACTTAACTTTGTACAAGATCTCTGCTTAGAGGTAGAGGTTTATCAACACCAGGCACATCAAAATTTTTGCCAACCACTGGAAGGGATGCCCTGCCAGAGGAAGAACCAGTTCCAGACACCCCTGTCTCTGTGGCAGCAGAACCCCCCCCCCCCACCAACTCCCCCCTTAGGGGGGGGGAACGTCCAGCAAAGATCCTGGAGGTGTGGACGGCAAGACACCCACCACTGCCAGCAAGTGACCTCTTCCTAAAGGACCTCCTTTGTGTGCCACACCTTCACTCTGTTGACTGATCTTGAACCACCTATCAGTTCCAATGGGAGGAGTACTCTGGACTTTGGACTACCAATGTTGTGGCATCTACTCCTGTGATTTTATTCACCATGACTGACTCCTTCACTTTACATTTTTGTTTCTTTCTGTCTCATATTTATTTTCTGTATTAGCATTGCAATACATTTACCAATCACAAACTCATTGTATGGTTGCTTAAATTTCACATTTAGCCATGAGGAGATGTAAGAGCATATGAACCGTGCTAGGAAGATAAAAGTTACTTGTACAAGCAGGGATATGTTACAAGTCACAGTGTCCAGCTCAGGATTACAACCATTACACACCAACACATACATACAAGTGCCTGGTCAAACCAAACACTTTATCACAGTGTTCAGGACACAGGCTGCCAATATGTCTGGGCTATTGGAAATCAAGAATGAGTGACTCATACTGAGTAAATTAACATATTTACATGTCCAGACCCCCAGCCCACGTAAGGAAGGGATTTGTCAGACATTGTCCTGTAGAATAGGCATATATTAAAGTGAGTGATGTCAGCACCTTGAGCATTATAACACACCACACCGAAGTAATTCAACATCACATAATCCAAGATACAAACAGATGGCAGTACAACAGTCCCTGATTACAGGGGCATCATAATCCAATTCCCATGCATCTGGTGGTATGACACAAACATATTTTAGTATTGTGGCACAGGCACCACGGCCTGCAATGATGAAACACAGCTACAGATATATACAGGTCATACAAAAAGAGTGTTTTTAGCCAATGTGAAAGATAAATGACTTGCTCGGAAGCTAGGGCTAAATATGTTCTGACACATGATGCATCATGCCCACCACAAGACACACAACAAGTGCAATGGGCACTTTAACTCCACCCAAACACTGTACAAACTGTCTTGGTTCAGGTCTCAGACATCCAAACTCTACATTACCTGGAACAATCCATGTCCACTTTGTATGTCAGAACAGCCTCAGATACCTGACACAACTCTGAAATGCCCACATAAAGATGTCATGGTGAAGGTACCTGTACAAAGAACAAAACAAGGAGTATAGACTTGAAAGCATAACGATGACACAAGTCACTTATCAAGCAACTGGAAAATAAAGTACTTTGCAAGGAAAGTGACAAACAAAGCAACATCATCAAGTTGGGGATGTGTCAAAATCTATCTTATCAAGCAGCCTTTGACTGAATATTGCAGAGTATCAGCTCCCTAGCTGTTTCCAAAACACTCAACTCCACACATTCTCACAACTGCAGTTCATTGTACAGTCACAGTCATTACATCACATGACATACTTATAGCTGTTGATAAGATCTTCTCGCAAGTCAGATTCTTCCTCTTCACCACTGTCATCTTCACTTGGCACTTCATGAGTCTAATCAGTGGCACTGCAGTCTCCCCCTCCTCTGGATTTACGAGATATTCTTCCACAGGGCAATGTTGTGCAGCATGCAGCATGTCACAGTGATCTAACACACTTTCCCAGGTGAGTAGAGGAGGGCTTCAGCAGTCCTGTCCAGACACCAAAATCTGGCCTTCAGGAGCCCAAAAGCCCGGTCGACTGGCCACTGTGTTCTTCCATGAGCCTCATTGAAGCAAATATCCCCTGGCGTAGTAGTTGAATAACTCAGTGGTGTCAAGAACCAAGGACGATTTGGATATGCTGAGTCTCCTGTTAAGGAATGGGACAAAAAGTGCAACAATGAGTCACTCACTTCATGATAGTAACACCTGACATGGCACACACACAATCAGGACAGACGTGACTTACCGCCCAGCCAGGCCCTTTCCTTCTGTAGATGTGACATCAGATGGGGTATGGTACAGTTATGCATTATGAAGGAATCATGGGCTGATCCTGGATAATGGGAACACACATGTTAGATGTAGAGATCTGCCAATCTGACAACTTGCATGTTGATTGAATGGAAGTTCTTTCTGTTGCAATAGACTTGTTCAGTGGCCTGCGTTAGCACCAAGCCAACATGTGTGCCATCAATGGCCCCCACTATTTGTGGGAGGTGGGCAAAACCATAAAAGTCAACCTTCACATTGGCTAAATCCTCATGTCGGGGGAACCTGATTTAGCTGTCAATGTGTTTCAACATTTTGCTGAGAGGAAATCCTTCAACACCAGATTGAACATAGGTTGGGACATACAGCAGATAGGGCCACTGTATGTCGGAAGGACCCTGTGGAGAGGAAGTGCAATACTGACATGACTTGTACAATGGGTGGTATGCAGGTCGGATAACTAATAGCTGGCATTAGATCTGGCTCCAACTGACGGCATAAGTCCACTATTGTTTGCCCATCCAGGCAGTATAACATAATTATATGCCGTTGCTCCATGGTCTGAAGGTCTGGCAGTGGGTGGTAGACAGAAGGTTGTTGCATCCTCCCTCTCCCAGGGTACCTATGTGTGAAAAGACATGAATTGTAACATTAGTCAGTGTGTCCACAACAACATAGATGATGCATGGCAATAATATCATGTGACAAAGCATTTCTGACTGAATAGACATGACACCCAGTACACATCACAGCTGGCAACTACACAAGGGTCACATGTGTCCCCCATGGTAGTCAACACATGTGTCCACAACATGGATTTGGACACAACTCAAATATGTGCTACACAATTGCCTTTCGAAATGGGACTGTTTTTTCTGACCGCCAAAAAGACTGTCAGTGATGGTGGACCATGCACCGCCATCAAATGCCATCTGTGCCCTGCAACACACTACACTGGTGGTTGTGTAGAAGGACCTACATGACAAGACAGGATGAGGATGTTTGTGATGATATAACATGTATATTGTAGGTGTGATGCAGTTTAGTAAGCCAAAAACTGTATTACAGGCCACCAAAATGGCGAATGCCTGACCTACTCCAATGGACATTAGGAACCTCCCGCGACCACCAGCGGAAGTCGCCTGGGTGGTAGGTGGTTCTGGCCGTGGCAGACACAGTCATAGGCTAGCATTGTTGCCTGTGGCTGTCACAGCCCAATGGCTGTGTCCACTGGCAATGATGACCGCATACGTGGCGGATGTGACTGCCATGTTGTGCACATCCACTTACTTGACTTCTGACACTGCTGCCAGCAACACCTCCACTACCTGAGCTGCTGTATGCCGCCTCTGGGAGCAATTATGCCAGCAGGTGATAGGACCCCTGCCTTCTCACCAGAGGAGCTGGAAAGGCTGGTGACTAAGGTCCTACCCCTGTATGAGCAGCTCTACGGCTCACTAGAGGAGCAGGTAAGTACCTCAGTAGCACAATTTACTCTCTTTGACACCATCCTTTCCCTCCTTACAGGCTACAGTTTGGCCCTGTGTGCCAGTTAGACATCTTGTGTGCCTATTGTTGCTGTTTGTGTGGCATCAATGGGATGTACATTGTGCAGGTATTAGTGACCAGTACTACATGTTAAATTCAGTCACATTGTGTTGTGTGAGGTTTTTGGGGTCCCAGATTCTCCTTGTGTTGGATATACATAACTAAGTAAGGGTACTTTACTGCCATCCAATGTCATCTCTTTCTTCATGTTTGTTGTAAATGTTGAACAACATGTATGTACATGACCGCATGAGCTGTGTATGCATCTTGTATGAGTCTTGTGAGGATCTGGTGAGCAATGTGTATAGCACCACAGATCTTTCACCCCAAATCTGGCCTTGTAAAACTTGTTTGGAATCCATTTCCTCAATCTTTCAAACCACATTTGGCTTTGCAAAACTGTTGTCTGGAATTCATTTCCTCACTCACTCTGCCCTTCAAGTCGCCACACAAACCATGTGCCAAATTGCTGATGGCCACATTATGTACTGTCATGCATGGAAGTGATGGAAATGTGAGTGACATGTAGGTTCTGTCTGCTAAGACTGCAGAGACCAGGCCTGTCAGCTATATCTCCTAATATGGGACCTAGTCCAGGCTGTGGCAGAGTAACTGTGGCTATGCTCACTCCCCTATACACCAGAAGATCCTGGCATGTGGACAATATGATGCTCTAGTGGCAAACCGTGCCCTAAATGTCTCAGTCTTTTGACTAGATCAGGAATGGGTACTGAGGTACATCCCAGAAGTACTCCATATGTACATTTTGCATCATTGACAATGTGTGTTTTTCTCGTGAGAAGTCCCTTACTCCCACATCTCTGTTGTCACCTTCACATAAGTCATATTTGGCCTGTACAGGCTTATGCACTAATGACAGTCCCACAGTCCAGACAGCGTGTTGATTCCTGGGAGTCCATGATATGATAGTCATTGTACAATGCATACCTTTGTATGTTGGTTGACATCTATGTAGGATAGACACATATGTTCAAAGGAGTGTTCTGTGTGTGGTACAGCTACACACCACAGAACCCACCCCTTGAAGTGGCATGGTTCTGCATTTGGCTACATGCACACACATTCACAAGGGCAACACTTTCTGTACCCACCATGCAACCCCCTTCATTGTCACTCAAGTGTAATGGTGAAGTCTGCACTATGGAAATGTACATAGGGACTCTATAAAGTGAGTCCATCTCACAGAGTGTGAATGTGTTGGTCCATTCAGACCAAAGGAGTTTACACTTCAGGAGCCACAATGGTGTGTATTGTTTAATTGTGGTCCCATCACAGTACATGTTGCTGGAACATGGGCTTTCTGATGTGAGTAGGCTTGCTTAGTCATTGTAGGCACTTAGCCTACAGTGGGTTAGTCTGCAGATGGATACAAATGTCTGTAGTCATGTCCCTATACTTATTGGCCGGTGTGCTTTACACTTGAGGTGTGTTGATAAATTTAACATTCCTAGCTTGGTGTTTGTGACATGTGTGGCACTCAACCATTTGTGCCAACATTTGTAATTGAAATCTCTCGATTTGTCTCTTGCATCCAAGCACGTAAATGCCCATCAGAAGAAGGAGATATGGAAAGCCATAACCCGGAAGGCGGTGAGCCCGGGGGTCCACAGCCAGCAGAGCACCCACTGTTGCAAGAGGTGGGAGGACCAGAGATGCTGGGCCCGGAAGGTCGCGGAGGTCCAGCTGGGGCTGTCGTCCCAACGTGAGCAGCATGCATGTCGGACCATGACCCCCTAATGTCCCGCATCCTGGTGGTGTCATACCCAGACCTTGATAGGCGTTTGAGGGGAGCACAGCACCCACAAGGGGGTGAGTACAGTGCATATTCCACATTGCCAAGTTAATATGCTAGGTTCTGACATCTCCCCCTGGCAATGAGGTGTGTGACATAGGAGATGAGTGAATGTGTGGATATGTCATGTAGTGCATACTGATGTGCCATGCCTATTGGCCCAAGGACCTAGGCACAATTGTGTATAATCCACAAACAATTTGCTTTTCAGGGACAACTCATGACTGTGTATATTGATCAATCAAGTAATGTTTGTTGTAGTGGTTGACATGATTTGTATGCCATCACTGTTGCCAACATTCGTTGGGCCCACATGTTATCATGTGTCCCTTTCTCTTTTGACAAAATGTGTACACTGCTGTTTCATGCATAGTCTACCTGTGTTAATGGGCTGTTTTCTTTTTCTTTATTCCCTCACATTTATGTGCATGCCAACCTGTGTGTGGAATAGGACATTTGCAATGGGAGTACATTTCATGTGGTGCCACAGACAGGAGTGTGTCACCATTGATTATTCGCCTACACATACCATCAGCCATTATTGCATGTCATTTTGCATGTACAACTGCAGTAGCAATTAGGGCAGTGTTTCCCAAAGTGTGCGCCGTGGCTCCCTGGTGCGCCATCAGAACTCACCAGGGGCGCCGCACACTTCTAGGGAACACTGAAATGCTTTCATTTTCAGACTACCGTAGGGCCTCATTCTAAAAATACATCACATTTAGAATGGAGCTTTACAGGAGAATGAAAACGAAAGAATCACAGTGGAAATAAATCGAACTTGTTAGGGTTTTGCATTGTTATGTTGTAAGTTGTAAAACCCATCAAGTTTGACTTGTTTCCACTGAGAGTCTCTCGGTACAACTAACAAAGCTGCATGGTAGTATGGCAGAGAAAGACCTGCAGTGGAAACAAACCAAAGTTGATGGATTTTACAATAGACATGGTGACATTGCAAAAACCTAACAAGTTTGATTTATCTGCACTGCAATTCTTTCTGTTTCATACTACTGTACGGCTCCATTCTAAAGACAAGTTATGTTTAGAATGGAGCCCAACAGTAGTATGAAAAAGAAAGAATCACAGTGGGAATAAATCAAACTTGCTAGGGTTTTGCAGTGTTGCATAGTAAATTGTAAAACCCATCAAGTTTGATTTGTTTCCACTCAGTGTTTAATTATTTATAAATAAAAACATGCCAGAAAGCTATCCTCTGAAACACGTGGCTGCTGTAGTTAAATATGCATGCACAGAACATTGAGGCAGCAGTAATCCTAAAGCCATTTTAGGCCTCTTCAATCCATTTACAGCCTCTCCCTGCCCCTTCAGTTCACTCTTGCATCTTTCTCCTAATGTGGAGCTTTTCCGTCCTTCTGTTCCTTCATCTTTCCCATATGTGCCTTTGCTCACAGTAAATGTCTGATGCAAAAAACTAAGGCCCATATTTATGAAACGTTTGTGCCACATTTGCATCATTTTTTTATGCAAAAGCAGCGCAAACTCACAAAATATAATAATATTTTGTAAGTTTGCGCTGCTTTTGCGTCACAAAATAATGCAAACGTGGCACAAACTTTTCATAAATACGGGCTTAAGTGCCAGTCCTTAAAAATAAGTGCCGTGCCCCACACTGGAAACAGAGTGCTTAATTTGTAGATAAAAATGTGATGGAGCTCAAAGCTCTCTTTTGAAACAAGCGGCTGCTGCATTTAAATGTGCGAGCCTTCTCGGGCCTCTTTAATCCATTTACAGCCACTCCCTACTCCTTCAGCTCACTCATGCAGCTTTCTACTTTCTCCCTTTGTGATGCTTTTTAGTTTTTCTCTTCCGCCACGTTTCCCATATGTATCTTTTGCTCTTACTAAATGTCTGATGCAGAAAACCGGAAACCACCTGCTCAAATTAAGCCCTGCGGAAAGCGCTGGCTCAAATTAAGCACTGTTAGCACTGCGATTCTTTCTCTTTCATACTACCATATGGCTCCATTCTAAAGATGTTATGTTTGGAATAGAGCCGTATGGTAGTATGAAAAAGAAAGAATCACAGTGCAAAATTCAAATTTATTAGGGTTTTGTAATGCGCATTTGCAGCCCTGAGTAACCCATGTGGGAATGCCATGTGGGGATGTTATGGAAGCCACAGCTGTCAGCGTCTGGAGTGGTTTGGACCAGCACATGACGTCTTGCCTAATAAATAAAGAGCATGTCCATTTAGGCAGGGTCAGGCCCAATCAGGACAATGATAGAGTGTTACTTCTGTCCGTGTTCTGCAGCTACTCAAGAAAAGAGGGTAATCATGAAATTACTAAAATGTCAACATTTAAGAGGAAAGCGGGAGATTAAAAAAAAAAAGAATCTGGAGAATGTATTTCTCCCCTTGAGGCCTGAATCAGGTCTATTGTCATATATGGGACTTCCAAGTGTGGTGCTGGAGGATCTGAGATCAAAAACGCTAATGTTCCTTTTTTTTTTTTTTTTAACTTGCAAGGAACAAGGAGAAAGCGTTATGGCAGGCAGAAAGAGCGTGACAAAAATTTTGTGCACTGGCCTGCAGCAGCAGATTACTGGCAGTGCATACTCCAAGTCACTAAAGACAAGTCCCTATCGCAGGAGCCCTTTATCAGCTTCAGCCCAATTATTTTTTAGGAAAAAAAATGGAAGTGCGCCCGAATCCTGGCTTACATCCCCCCTCCCGTCAAAAGTGACATGACAGGGAGCCACAGCCAATGGCCAATCGGTCAAGGGAGCCACGGGTCGAAAAAGTTTGGGAACCACTGAATTAGGGACAAGATGTGCATGTTATGAATTTTTTCCACAATGTGCATTTGCAGGCTATTGATATGCCAGCATGTAGCAAAGTGCATTGCACATGTGTAATGGTGAAGGTTTGTAACCTGACTGTTGGCATGCATAATGGAGTGACTTGCAGTTATGTTGGAATCAGATGTGGTTGGGTACAACCATTCAGCCACAGACATCTGGGTTTGCAGGACCAAAATGGAGACAGTGATGTAGCTTCCGATTGGGCACCAGGTTGAGGGCCTTCTACAAGTGTTTTCAAATCTCTGGGCATCTCCAGCATACAAAGGACTAATGGTGTATACTGATACAATCAGAATAGGTCATAGTAAGGGGTGCCAAACATTAGTGGTGATTTCCCTGGGGCTTGCTGATTCATTGTGTTGAGGATTTTAGGAACATATCTCCCTGTCAATTTGCACATTATGTCAACAGTGTATATTTCCATGAAAAATGTGTAGTATATCTGAGCAACATTCGTAGTACCTCCATGACTCCAATGGGTCAAACTTAACTGGGTGAAGTGTGCATTATTTAAATGTTTCCAGTGTGACATGAGTAATTCTATGTGTTGGACCTGGCCATTTTTGCAGGGTCATCCCCAAACATTTTGCCTCCTTCCTCCTACTTTTTCTGACCTGTTCTTGCTGGCTTTAGGACTTTGGGCACTTTACCACTGCTAACCAGTGATAAAATACATATACGCTCTGTGCAAATTGTATTGGTGATTGTTTTATCCATGATTGGCATATCTGATTTACTACCAAATCCCTAGTAAAGTGCACTAAAGGTGTTCAGGGCCTGTACATCAAATGCTACTAGTGGGCCTGCAGCACTGATGGTGCCACCCACCTGAGTAGCCTTGTAAACACGGATCAGACCTGCCCCTGCAGTGTCTATGTGTACAGTTTTAAGCTGCCAATTCAGACCTGGCAAGTGCACCCACTTGCCAGGCCCAAACCTTCCCTTTTTTACATGTAAGGCACCCATAATGTAGGCCCTAGTTAGCCCCATGGGCAGGGTGTAGTGTATTTAAAAGGTAGGACATGTACTGGTGTGTTTTACATGTCCTGATAGTGAAATACTGCCAGATTCAAGTTTCACAATTGCAAGTCCTATCTCTCACGTAGGTTAATATAGGGATTGCCTTTAAATATTTTTTAAATGCAGTTTCCCATTGGGAGCAGATAGAGATGTGGAGTTTGGGGGTCTCTGAACTCACAATTTAAAAATACATCTTTTGGTAAAGTTGTTTTTTAGATAGTCTGTTTGAAAATGGCACTTTTAGAAAGTGGGCATTTTCTTGCTTGAGCATTCTGTGCCTCTGCCTGCTTGTGTAATCCACGTCTGGGTCAGACTGACAGTTGGTCTGTTTGTGAAATCCCACTAGACAGTGACACAAAGGGAGCTGGGTAGTGTCCTGCATTTCCTGGTGGGTCTCCTGGGCTGGAGTGGGAAGGGGGGAGTTGACACCTGTACCTGAGAGGGCTGTGCCTGTCCTCTTACAATGCAGTCTCCAACCCCCTGGCGTTTGATTGTGGCCAGGCCTGTGCAAGGCAGGATCTTGTAAACAACTTTGAAGTTTGCCTACTTCAATGGCAGAAATGGGTATAAGTAGTGGACCAAAAACCTCAGACTTCTAAATTACTTCTGGATCAAGAGGAACCTCTGCTGAGGAGAAGAGCTTGATGGTTGAGGAGGACCTGCCACTCTGCCTGTTGCTTTGCTGTGCTGGCCTGCTGGCCTGCTGCTGCTTCTGCCTGAAGAGGGAAAGAACTGGACTTTGCTTTCTGAAATCCTGCTTGTGAAGTTTCTTCAAGTGCTTGGACTGTGGTTGCCCTTGTTCTGAAGTCTCAGGGACATCAATGACTTCATCTGCCAGTGCCTGGACTCTTCTGCTGGGAGTCCTGTCTTGCTCAGTGGTGCCAAATCCAGTCCTGGGCCCTTGGAAGTAGAAGCTGGTAACCTGCAGGGGAAAATCCACGCACAGCTGTGTGCATGTCAGAAAAATTGACGCACGCCCCATCCTGTGGCTGAAAATTTGATGCAGTGCCTGCCTCGTGGCTGGAGAAACAACGCAGTGCCTGTTCTCACCATGGACTCTTCGCACAGCGCGACAGAAATTTCCACCATGGATCCTGGGCATCAAAGTCTTCAACATCCCCGCACGGACCCGAGGCTGCACACCTGGAATCGATGCATGGCCTCTCTTGCAAGAAAAGAATCGACGCACGGCCTCCAGTGCGAGTAAAGAATCAACACACGGCCTCACCTGCGAATAAGGAATCGACGCATCGCTTGCTTTTCTGATGCAGCATCACCACTGCAGCTTTATTTTTAACGCATACCAGGTACTTTGGGCTAAAACTATGCATCCATTGATTTCTATTGATTAAGACTCTTTAATTCATACCTTTGGTTTTGTATGTTGGATTTTTGTCATTTAGGTCTTGTTTGATTTAGATAAATATTGGCTATTTTTCTAAGCTGGTGTGGGTTCCTTTTGTGGTGTTTTCACTGTGTTACTGTGCGTGTTTGTACAAATACTTTACACATTGCCTCAGAGATAAGCCTGTCTGCTTGTGCCAAGCCACCAAGGGGGTGAGCAGGGGTTATCTGAGCTGTGTATCTCCCTTACCCTGATTCTAGTGAGGGTCCCTACTTGGACAGAGTATAAAATGACTGCCGAATAGATACCCCATTTCTAATACCATGTCAACATCTCCAGGCTACTGTACTGATGTCAGCAACATGGCATGTTCTGGGAGTATCATTTCTTATTTTTGTGTTATTGTGTATGTGACAAACAAATGTCTGCATCACCTTAAGTGGGATCTGTGGGAATGAATTTGGCATTGGCCTACTATTGTATGACAACAGGTAACTGAGGTATGCTCCATGAGGCAAAGCATTGAAGCTGATTTGGTCTCCTATTTGTTCAATGGTTACTGTGATTGCACAACTTCTTAGTTGTCTGAGATCCTGATTTCCTTGTGAGCAACTGTTTACCGTTCAGATGGCATGCATGCATATGGTATGGTACATATAGGTGCCACTTTAGTGGAGTTTGTTGCTGGGGCCTACTTGACATCATGGTAATATTTCCTAATCAGAGCTGTTGTTCAAGTGTGATCAGGAACATGTGGTGACTTATTTCCTCTTTGTATTTGCAGCATCAGCCCAGGCAAGCGAAGGAGACAGGGCACAACCAAGTGGGGAAGCATCTGGCCATGGTAGCTCTGGTCAAGACACCGCTGATACAGAGGGACCCAATGGCCTGGAAGGTGAGGGGAGTGCCACGGAGGAGACCGGATCTACATGCTCATCATCGGATTCAACCTCCAGTGACCACTTCCTAGCTGTGGCGGACCCATCAGGACCTACTCCTGTACCATCTTTGTCCGCCACCCCCAGTTCTATTGCCACCCTCCCTGTTGCTCTCCACCTGGTTGGCCGTGCCTGTTCAGCAAAAAGGGTGGGTTTCTCCTTTTCTGTGGGCACTTCCAACCCTATTGCTCCTGCTGCCCTGAGTGAGGAGGCTATTGACTTCCTGAGGAGTATCTATGTGGGTCAGACAGCCATTGTGAATGCCAGCCAGGGATTGGCCAGCCAACTTCAGCAGACCAATGCTTTACTGGAGGGCATTCATCGTGCTATGTCTGGCCTCCAGACATCTTTTCAGGCTCTGGCCTTCCCAATGATGGTAGCCAGTCACCCTTCTTCCCATTCTACCCCCTCCACCTCCCTCGTCCCAATCCAAGTCCCCCATTCCTTTCCCTATCCCAAGCACACAGATACATCTGCACGCACCCACCTCAACACACGCAAGCAGCACACATAAACACAAACACCATAAGACACACCGGCATGCAGGCACTCAACATACATTCACAACATGATATCAGTCACCACTTCACCAGACACCCCCACCATCCCCACCGACCCACACACCACATCCAGCATACCCACAGGCACTACCACAACAGACAGTGATACATCCACCACACCCACCACACCAGCAGACACCACCCCAACAGACACACAGACATCCACCACATCCATCATCCCCTTTGTTCTTATGCATTTTCCATTTCAATTGATTAAACCCCAGTAGTTATTTTGTTGGGTACACATTTGTCCTGCAATTTTGTTTCTACCTTTTTGCTGTCCCTGAGTAGTTTGTGTTGTCTGCCTACAGTTGTGTGTGTTGCAGCCTGCTTGCTGACCCATTTGCTGTTATTTGCAGCATATGACTTTGTGTCAGTGCTGGTGTCACCCAGGACAAGGATCGATGTTGACTGTATAGACATGTGTTTGTTAATGCAATTGTAGTGTCACTGCATTTTGTCATTTTTAGTATGGTAAGTATTCCATCCTGTGTGAGCCAATGTCTGGATATATAGTGTTAGACCTGACCCCCTGATATGGATTGTAGATTTGTCTTGTATGGCAGCTTGTGTTTTCTATGTGCAGACATAGAGGGTGTACAATTGTGCTAGCTTCCTTTGCATTTGACTGTACATGTGCCCATTTTGCTGTGTGTACCTTGCAACTACTTCATCTAGGTGTATGTCCCATGCTGTTGCAGTTGTATTTCCTTTCTTGACTTGCACTTCCCTTATTCTGCAGATAGGCATGTAACTTGGCTCTAATATTGTTTGTCCCTAAGATACCTGAAGGGCCAGTTGCTGTGCAAATGTTATTTTAGGGGCATATGCAAAGCATAATGTGTCCCAGAGCAGCTTCCTTCCCTGAGTGCTCTTGAAGCCCCCATCCCTATTGTGCAGGTATTGCTTGCACAGTGAGCTACAGAGTGAGGTATTTGTCTCTCTGACTATTGTGCATCCCATTGTGCTTCTATTGTGTTACAATGTGGGTGATGTGTGAATCCAATACAGGGATGTTTAATAGGAGGGGTGTTTGTGTTCCATGACACAACCATGCATATGTGTGCTGAGTCTGACAGCAGTCCATGGCACGTGTGCAATGTGAGGGCGTCAGTTGTATTGGTAGATGTTATGTTGCTGTGGTGTTGCTTTTGTGTGACACAAAGTTGTGTACACTTCACTGTCCCTAAGATGTGCAGACGTGTGGTTTTGTGGAGTGTGGCAGTGTGTGTGACCTGCCCAAGGGAGCGTTTAATAGCTGTACTGTGTCCTTCTTTGTGAATGACTAAGACTGCGTACACAATGACAAATGTACTTGGTTCCCGTACCGTGACCCCCATCTCATGTGTATACCAGCGCGACAGTCTGTTGTTGAGCTTAATGACACAGGTAGGTGTGTGTACTTACTGTTGCTTGCATGTACGGCGGTGTGAATTTTATGCTCCATTGATGATCAGCAGCAGCAGGACATGTGTGTTGGGCTCCATGGCAGCACAGGACGTGTAACACTTTCTGCAGGTGAGTTGCTCCCTTTATACTCTCCTTTTCTGCCTGCTGGGATGTGGTGGTTGGACCGCCACGGTCACATTGGCGTTGTGCAACATCATAATGTGTCTGGCAGAAACACTGGCTCTGCCGGCCTGTTTATCCTGCCTCATCACCACGGCGGTCTGGGCTGCTTGGGGAGGCCGGCAGAACCGTGACGGTCTTTGCTTCATAGACCCACAAGGCTGGTAATACAATGCTCTGACTGCCAAGCCAATGGTGGTTGGACCGCCACCACCGCCATGGCGGTGCATGGACAACCAAACTTGTAATGAGGCCCTTAGACTCGTTTTGATGAGTCCAGGAGTCAATTGTTAAGAAGTAGAAAGGAAACTCACTGTGTCCATCTTGGTGGTTGTATTTCTGATGTCCTTACTGAAAGTGAAAGGTTCAAGCAGGTCACAATGTCTAAACTGAGTGTGACACTTAGTCCCTCATTACGAACATGGCGGGTTGGCCTGCCATGCCGGCATTAGTGGCTGAAACTGCCAGCCGGCATGGCGGGCCAACCTGCCATATTCTGAACAGGGTGAGGGCCATCGGTGGCCCTCACTCACCGCCAGGCTTCCACCGTCAGGCAGCCTGGCGGTGAGTGGAAACACTATCTGCCAGGGTAGCTGCGCTACCCTGCGGATAATGTTCCCATTTCCACCAGCCTTTTTCTGGAAGGTTCACCCACCAGGGAAAGGCTGGTGGAGTGGGTGCCCCGGGGCACCCATGGGGGCCCCTGCACTGCCCATGTAGTTTGCATGGGCAGTGCGGGGGCCCCGGTGCTGTACCCCGTCGCGATTTTTGGGCAGTGATCTGCCCGACGGGTGCAACTGCACCTGCAGCACAGAGGCATTGACGGCGGATAATGTCCCGGCCGGGCCTTTCTGTGAGCCGGCGGGCGGAAAATGTTTGCCGCCCGCCGGCCCACAGAAATGTTGATAATTTGGCCAGCGGGGTTCCGGGGTCGCTGGCGGCCAGTGTTGTGACCGCCAGCATGAACGCGGCAGTTGTTACCGCCGTGTTCATAATGACCACCTTAGTCCATGGAAAACATAAGCATGCAGAACTAAGGGCCAGATGTAGCAAAGGTTTTTCCCCATTCTGTGTCTATGGGAAAAAGTGTTCGTAAATATGGCCCTAACTCCTTCAAAACAAATACTGGGATTTCATGTTCCTTTTGAAAAATCTACAAATATTTCAGCTGTTACATAATTTTAAAATGTTCCTTTTCAACCTCTGTGGCACTATTTCTTTGTCAAAATAATAATAATATCTGAAAAATATAAAAAGAGGATCTGAAAACAAAACAACTGCAACAACGACATGCCAAAACACACAATTTGTCTCTCTTTATAGAAAAGTTGGAGAGCAAGTTCTATTTATCTGAAGATAGAGGTCAAAGAACGTACATTTGCATGACATTTGCATGTACTTAGGTTTAAGGATCCACACAAGGCAAAGTTTGGAATCTTGCTGAAAGACACATCAAATGTGGAAGGTATTCCTTGGAAACCTCCAGAAACAAACATAATATATTGCCAGAATAAAGAACACAGTTTCAGCTATTAGTATCACAGAATTCACAGACTTTGATCGAATCTTCCGATGTTGTCTCTTTCTAATGTTGTAAGCTGGTGTGACTCACTCCAGGGCCACCACAGACAGCTGGATGGTGAGAGAAAGGGTTAAGAATGTAGGTTGGCTAAACCAGTTCTTCTTCCTTAAACCAGTTCTTCTTCTGTGAGTAAGCAAACAAGCACTGGGTTTAGAATTCGCAAGTAAAAAATGCATGAACACATTTACCATGTGCACACTCCTGAATGGGTACACCTTCTCTGTCATAGATGCATCTGCAAAATCTTCCTTCACCGCAACTGAAGTATGATCGCATATTGTGTCAGTCCAGAAGTGAGATGTTTAGGCGGGCAAGAAAAAATATATAATTAAATATATTGCTGGAAAGATAATCCACATAGTTAGGATGTTGCAAAGGGATACAAAGACTTTTATCCTAAGTTTTTGCTTAATTTTGCAGAAGACCAAGGCGTAGAGATTGGGCGATATTTGTTTTAGTTCATTAGCCTCTGGCAGTGGTGTTATACATTATGATGGGGCCCTCCCAGCAACATGTGTTGAAGGGCCGCTAAGTCTCCCATATCTCATAGATAGTCATTGGTATTGGGTTGAATGGGGTCGCCATGAAGGAATGGGGGTCCCCCTGCGCCGCAGGGACTGAAGGACCTACGTTATGCCCCTGCACTCTGACCCTTAAGCAGAGAATATTGCTCTCATCATCCTATTGATTATATTTATTGCCCTTAGTGTAAGAATAAGAAATAAATAATATTCCTGTTTTACAAATAAATGTTTAATTAAATATTTGTATGGACAATTGCATATTTAAAGTCATGGTATTAAATGGAACCTGCAGGAAACAAAAGGAAGCTCTCATTTATTTTCTGCTACTAAATGCCGTCTTCAGGATCACATTTTTATTTCCTTTTATTCTATATTAGCTAAGTGGTACGCAGCCTCATTCACAAATGTTTTTGTTATCATAAACTTAGGTTCTCAAATCCCAAATCCAGTCCCACAGATCGAGATTATGGCACTGATGGAGTACCCTCTCTGCCAAAGTCAAATTACGGATGCCTCATTTAGAGACAGGCGGAACTTCACTATAGATGGCTGCCACCTACATACATCTCCGATGGCCAAAAGGAGAAAAGTGCCGTTGGAGGTCTGGGCTCATGTTTGCCTACTCTGGAGTGGGAAAATATATGGTCAGTTTTCACTGTCCCTATAAAACCTGGCAATAAGGGGCAGTTGAAACTGCAAAATGACCCCAAGCATTGGGAGAAAACTCCCATGGGGAACATTGTTTGTTTTATTTTCCAAAACAAAGTTCGTCCTTGAGATTTTATTTTTGAAAATACAAAAAGTTGAAAGTTTGACGTACAGCTCCATCATGTTGATGGAGCCTTCCATCAAACTTTGAATGCATTTACAGGAACACTGTGATGGCAGTTCCTGCAAATGCAAGAGATGCCCGCTGGGCATCGGACATCTCTAAATTTGGTAGGTAGAGTACACTCACCATGACAGGAGTAACGTACATTCCCATGGCAATGGTGTTTAATCTGTCTGCTAAAATCACAAACAGGCCCTAAATCGTATTTGCAGACACAGAAATTTGGATTGGAGGGGTATGGGTGTTCCAAGAGAAGAGGCAGAATAGTCGTCATGAGAAAAAGGCCCTCATTACGACCCAGGCCCAGACCCAGACCCAGACCCAGGTAATTACTGCCAAAATATGCCCATGGCGGTGTTATCTCCGATAGACAGCCAATGAAGCACACTGACCGCCAGGGCGGAAACAACAGCCAGCACGGCGGTAGCCGCCTACAGCCAGGCGGAAGTCAATGTTCCGCCCACCAACCATATTATGACCTAGGAAACCGCCACCTTTTCCGGGGTGGTACCAACGACATCAAAAGCCTGGCGGAAACTGAGCTCAGAAGGGAAATACTCACCATTGGAGACACAGGGAACAACCACGCCGCCATGGTGCCCGAGCTGCATGTCTTCCCCATTGTCTTCTACGTGCAGCTCCACCACGAACACCAACAACGGCGAAAACAACAACGGTGAGTGCAGCCGCCTGGCACACAAAGGAGGGGGGGAAGAAAATGAGAGTGACACACACACGCACAACACCCCCCCCCCAACACCATACACACAATCAGCTGCATTACTAAAACATTTTTACCTCATACCTCGGATGAATAATGCAAGGACAAAACGTTTTAGAAAAAGTGAATGTAATGAGAGCAACACATCAAGATAATTAACTTAGACGAGATAATAGATATATACATATTACATAAAAAGGGACACAGCCCAGTCCACAATGTACATTGTCCACATGACCACAGGCCAAATTCCAAGGCCACACATGGCACCTGCCTCAACACGGAGAGAACACTGCAGGGGCATCAGTTTGGAAATAGGCAGGCACCTCAGGGGGACGGGAGACGAGAGGGCACCTCAGCCGGCAGATGGAACAAGACCACTAGCTCTGTAGGGGGCAACATGCCCTGTGCTTGGTGCTGGGGAGTGCAAGGTCCCAGTCTCTCAAGTGTGTGACTTGCCCACTGACTCTGGAGGGGGCATCGTGCCCTGTTCCCTTGATCCTGGGAGGCTGGGTAGGTGGGTGTCTTACCCACTGGTTCTGGAGGGGGCATTGTGCCCTATGCTCTTGATCCTGGGGAGGCTGGGGTAGGTGGGTGTCTTACCCACTGGTTCTTAAGGGGGCATTGTGCCCTGTGCTCTTGATCCTGGTGAGTGCAAGGTCACAGACTCTCAGGTGGGTGTCATAGCTACTGGATTTGCAGGGGGCAGGCCGCACAGCAGCCCATGGAGGCAGGATTAATTACCATCCACCAGTGGTGACGACTGCTCAGTGGTGGTGGTGGTGCTGCTGCTGCGGCTGGAGGGGGAGGCTCCTGCCCATCCCCTGCAGCCCCAGACAGCTGCTCAATTATGGTGGTGGTGCTGCTGCTGGTGGGGGGAGGCTCCTGTCCATCTCCTGCAGCCTCGGATGGCTGCTCATTGGTGATGGCGGTGGTGCTGCTGCTTGTGGGGGGAGGCTCCTGCCCGTCCCCTGCAGCCTCGGAAAGCTGCTCAGTGGTGGTGGTGGTGCTGCTGCTGGTGGGGGGAGGCTCCTGCCCATCCCCTGCAGCCTCGGACGGCTGCTCAATGGTAGTTGATGGTTGGGGCTCCATCACAGTTCCAGCCCCAGGCTCCTTGCTCTTCCTGGCAGCAGGTGGGGCAGGCTCCTTAGTCTTCCTGGCAACAGCTGGGGCAGGCTCCTTAGTCTTCCTGCAGCAGCTGGGGCAGGCTCCTTTAACTTCTTACCAGCAGCTGGGGCAGGCTCCTAAGTCTTCCTGGCAGTAGCTGCGGCAGGCTCCTTGCTCCTTTCGGGAGCTGTGGCAGGCTCCTTTCCCTTGAGGCTGCCTGGTGCAGGCTCCTTCACCCTCAGGACATGTTCCCTGGATCCTTTCCCACCACAAGTAGGTATGGTGACGAATGGGCTCATGGACTGGGTGGCTGAGGTGCTTGACTGGGTTTTTGCCACCCTGGCCAGACGTGCAGGACGGGGGAGAGGGGTAGGGAAGAGGCCAATGGTGGCCAGGAAATGTTTTTAGGGACACTGGGGCGGGAAGAGGGAGAAGGTTTGGGAGTGGAGGAAGAGGGAGTGGTTGTAGGAGGTGTCTGCTGATTTTGGGTGCAGGTGCATGGGCTGGATGGCTGTTGGGTGTCTGAGTGCTTGCATTTTTGTACCTTGGAAGGGGGGCAGACACAGTGGGAGAGGACACAGGGGATGTGTGCATGGCTGTTGTGGAGGTGTCTGCCAGTGAGGTGTGTGTTCTGCTAGGTGTGGTGGTGATGCTGGTAGTGGATGATGGTGTAGTGCATGCAGGTGTGAGTGTAGACGGAACTGGGAGGGAGGCGGAGGAGGAGGAGGAGGAGGGGGACACAGTGCAAGTTGTGGATGTTGGTATGTCTGCATCTGGATGGTGTTTGTGTGAGTGCCTGTGGGATGAAGTGTGGTGCTTACTTTTGCCTGAACCACTCTTGCGTGTTGTCTTGTGTGCATGCTCGCCTGCCTGTGTGCTTGGGTAAGGTTGGGGTTGAGGAGAATGGGATTGGGAAGAGGAAGTTGGAGGGGGGAGGGTGGAAACAGGGACAATGGCTGCCATCAGAGAGGAGGCCAGAGCCTGGATTGATCTATGTTGGGCTGCCAAGCCAGTGTGAATGCCCTCCAGGAATGCATTAGTCTGTTGCATCTGGGCTGCCAGCCCCTGGATGGCCTTTCACAGTGGTTGACTGCCCTGCAGAGATGGATCTCAGGAGGTCAATAGCCTCCTCACTCAGGGCAGCAGGGCTCACTGGGGCAGGGCCTGAGGAGCCTGGGGCGAAGGAGATGCCCAGCCTCCTGGGTGAGCGGGCTCCGGGAACTCTATGAGGGGCTGCTGGGAGGGCGGTGCTGGTACGGGGGTGGCGGCTGTACCTGTAGCTTGGATAGTCACAGAGGTGTCTGCCACCACCAGGGAGCTTCCATTGGAGGAGGTATCTGTGTCAGAACTGTCCCCTCGAGTCTCTGCCATGGTGCTCCCCTCGCCCTCCGTCCCACTGGTGCCCTCAATGTAGGTGGACTCTGCCTCCTGGGTCCTGTGGGATGCAGCTCCCTCTGTCGCCGGTGCCTCTGCTCCTCCGCCAGATGATGCTAATGCACATAAGGACAGGGTGACAAAACAAGAAGGGGGGAAGAGGCAAATGATACACTTCGTCAATGGCTGCACCAACACCACCGTTGGCGTACACCGCATCCTCACACACAGGGAACAGGCCTACGAAATTTGCATTGCACTACCAGTGATATTGCTAGCCACCAAGGCATGGGGAAGGGAACACACCAGAAAATTCAGTAAACCTGGGGTCCCACACAGCCCTGACCAGTAGTGGATGCCCACGAGCTAGGTAGCAGGACTATCTCTTCAAAACCCTAGCCACCAGGGGACCTACGCTGCAATGTCAGGCCTGGCCTAGGGGCACCGCCTGACACATATCCACCACCCCGATACCACCCCACCAGGCGTTAATAGTAATGATGGGCACTGCACTCACCCCCTTGTGGCTGCTGTGATGCCCTCAAGCGACCATCCAGCTCTGGGTAGGCCACCGCCAGTATGCGGGCCATCAGGGGGGTCAGGGTTCGATGGGCACCCCTTCCTCGTTTCGAGGCCATCCCCAGCTGGGCCTCCGCCGTCTTCCGTGCCCAGCGTCCTAGATCCTCTCCGCCGTCTTCCGTGCCCAGCGTCTTAGGTCCTTCCACCATTTCCAACAGTGGGTGCTCCGCCTGCCGTAGACCCCCGGGTTCCGCACGTCCTCTGCGAAGGCACGCCATATACCCTTCTTTTGATGGGCGGTGACCTGCAGAGGAAACACACAAAGGAAAATAGTATTATTCAGACAGTCCTGCCTGTTACATTTATGGCCCACCATACCACTTCACATCACTATTTGCACGCAGATAGAAAAGGGGAAAACTACAAACGGACATTGCAACATTGGAACTAGAAATTAAAAACCTCAATCTGCCTGAAGCAACAGATAACAACTATACAATCCTTAGAGAAGTACTGCATAGACACCAACTCTACATTAAGGACAAAAAACAGAAAAAACGAATCAGGGATGAGAACAATTACTTAAATGGAAGCATCTACACGTTTGCTTGTAAATTTGACCAGGTTAAAATTGACAGTAACTCAAGAGCCCCAGATACTCACCCTACTAACATCTCAGCCCCAAATAGTTTGACAGACGTTTCCAGTATTTCTAGTAGCGATCTAGAACCGTCTGAGGGCACCTCGGAAAACGCACAGAAACGCAGGGCGCCCACACATCCCCTTTTTTAGAGGAGCTGGTACGATACAGGAGGGGTACACGACAAAATATCAACAGGACAAATCCCAACATAAACCAACTAGGAGGGGGGGGGGAGAAACACAGACAGGGACAAAAGGGAGGGCATGACTACACGCACAAGTGCCAAGAATCAAAGAACATGACTATAAATTCCTTACCACGAGACAACAGTACAAGCGATGACAGTATACAGGTTATCAATCTATCCACCCATGTCCTCTCTAGTGAAGAAACGAACGTATTGAGCAAAGGTTTGGGGTTTTGTCTGGTTTCCAAACCCGACTATATCAACATCCACATTGACTTATTCAAATACATCCGTCGCCTCAAACTAAAAAAAATTTTCATAGACAAACCTTCAGTCAGGGAGAACGTTGCTACACCTGTCCCAGGCTGCAACAAAACTATTAGGGACATCCAAGACATACACACGGTTATGTACCTTGATACCCCTACTTTCTCTACCCCTAGTTTAGAACAATTCCTAGAGCACCTCAATATACACTCCAATTTGGACCTGGATAGTGGACTTAAACCCACCTCCACCTTTATGCCCAACCTGCCACCAGACAATAATATTGACACCTTTTACAAAGCGGTCAGCACGGATATAATGAACACAGAGGACAAACACAAAACCAAAGGCTTTAACTACAGAGACAATCTGGGCCCTACAGAACGGCGGGCTCTTAACCAACTCGCCACCAATACTGATCTTGTAATAAGGGAAGCTGATAAGGGGGGTAACGTGGTGGTTATGAACAAGAGTGACTACTTTGCAGAAACTGACAGACAGTTGGGTGACACACGGACCTCGAATATAGGTATATTTACAATAAAACACCCGGGCCCCTTGCATCTACATATTACCTAAGTCCACAAACCAGGTAATTTTCCTCCAGGCAGGCCCATTATCTCTGGGATAGATTTACCCACAGAACATATTCCGGAGTACATTGTCCATTTTTTACAACCTCTGGTACACAACCTGCCTTCTTTCATTCAAGACACCAGGGATTTGTTGTGTCAATTAGAAGACATAGATTGGACAAATGACTGTTGTTTTGTCACCTTGGATGTCAACTCTCTCTACACATCGATCCCACTAGAACGAGGATTCGAATCTCTATCCATGGCACTCTCTAATAGGGATGCCACTTATTATGAACATACTAGAATGTTACTAGACCTTCCAAGACTAATACTTGAGAACAATGGGAGTCATTACAACATTGGCGGTAACAGCCGCTTACCGCAGTGCAGAAGAACGCCAACACACCGCTGCGGCTGTGGAATTCCGCCACGGTCATTATGACCCACAGCTCGGAATCCGCCAAAATCCAGACACCCACACAAGTCTGCCACACCAAAGGTCAGTGATAAACTGGCAATAACAAAACCTCAACCGTCACGCCAACAGGAATACACCCACACTATCACGAATCCATGCGGCGGTCTTTCAACCGCGGTATTCCGTTGGCGGTACACACCGCTGCGCTCAAAATACACACACACTTACAAAACACAGCCACATTGGACAAATAGAAATACACACACCTGATACACATACACACACCACTCCCACACACCCAATACAATATAAAACACACACCCACATCACCCACAAACCCTTATGTCAACAATTGCGACAGAAGGCCAGAGAAAGACACCACCTGAAAGAACAATAGCATCCACAGGCACCCTACACTATCACTCACACAACATCCAAGCACCTCACACAACACACCTCTAAATATCACCCCACACATCACAACACACACCACCCCACACATCACCCACACCACCCCATGGCCCCACATAGACACCCCAGATTCTCTGAGGAGGAGCTCAGGGTCATGGTGGAGGATATCATCTGGGTAGAGCCACAGCTATTCGGATCACAGGTGCAGCACACCACCATAGCTAGGTAGATGGAGCTATGGTGGAGAATCGTGGACAGGGTCAACGCAGTGAGACAGCACCCAAGAACACAGGATGACATCAGGAAGTGGTGGAACGACCTACGGGGGAATGTGCGTTCCGTGGTCTCAAGACACCACATCGCGGTACAGAGGACTGGTGGCGGACTCCCACCTCCTCCCCCAGAACTAACAACATAGGAGGAGCAGGTCTTGGCAATACTGCATCCTGAGGGCCTCGCAGGAGTAGCTGGAGGAATGGACTCTGGTAAGTCAAACCTTTCATTACTTCATCCCCCACCCACCTGCATGCTATCACATACCCCCACCGTCGCCCTCACCCCATCACTCCAACTCCTCACGTATGTCCCAATATCACAAACCACACATCCCAAACCTTAGCCCTGCCTGTAACACCAAAGCATGGACGCCCATCACCAAAGCATGGCCACTGCACATACCCATACACCCCCCTAAACCACTATCACAGAAGGTCCTACACAGGAATGCAAGCACTGGGGTACAGGGTCAGCCACCCATTGCACCATGGCACACACAGATGCAATAATCAGGCCTTTACACCCCTGCAGGACCCCTACCCAACGTCACCGGACAGGAGGGTCCTGACATGTCCACTCCACCCACAGAAGAGGCCCACAGTGATGACAGCAGCTCTGTCCAACTGGATCTAGATGACCAGCCGGCTCATCTGGGACCTCGGGACAGTCGGTTCCCCTCACATTGGCACAGGCCACCACAGAGCCTCCCCCCTCTGGAAACACCAGCACAGCACCCACCCAGCGGGCCCATACCTCTGTCCCAAGGACACGTCAAGCAGCAGTGTGTCCACCACTAAAGGGAACCCAGGCTAACTCACCACCTCAACAACACCAGGAATCTGGGGGCAGTGGCAGTGGGCACACGGTAAAGGGGACAGAGGCCCAGGGAAACAGGGGAACTGGGAGGGCTGCTGTGCGACAGGGGGAGGACAGGCCCAGGGAACCCACTCTCCACGAGGCCCTCTCCAACATCATGGGAGCCTACCACCATTCCCAGGAGACAATGGCAACGGTACTGGCCAAGTTTCAGGAGACCCAGCGGCTGCAGGAGGAACAGTATTTGGGGTTCAGGGAGGAACTCAAATCCATCAATTCCACCCTGGGCACCATTGTAGGGGTGCTGAAGGAACTCGTCAACACCAGGAGGGACACTGTGGCACAACAAGGGGCCCCTGACACTAGCCTGGACGATGAACTGCCCACCACCTCCGCCGGCGCTAGTGGACAAGAGGCACCGCCACAGGACCACGACACAAGCACCCCACCCCCTGCAGATGGAGAACCACCCCGCAAGCGGTCCCTGAGATCCAGGAAAAAGACAGAGAACAATGCCAAGACCCCCGCCAAGAAATGAGACCACCCTGATTGTCATCCTTCTGTCCCACTGTGTCACCCTGTCCATCCTTAAACTGCCCCGGCTCCACTTCCTATGCCCATTTGGACAATGCACCTGTGAGACTAATAGACTAGACTCTGCCATGGACATTCCTCCACCATCACCCCTGAACATTTTACAACCCCCTCCACTATTTAGCACTTAAATAAACACCCTTAAATCACAAAACTATCTGGAGTCAGTCTGTGCTTTCAAAAATGTGTATTTGCAATAACTGTGGAAAAATGCTATATCCATTGTATTGTCAACATACCTATGTCACACAGTTCTAGTTCATGAGGAAACAAAGCAGATGTCACACAGTGGGACCCACATCTGTGAAATCGAAAGGGAAAGTGACAACTCAGGGTCCATACACTGTGTGAAAATGACAGACAGATGAGAGGTAGAAGAATTAAACAGATGTAGCAGGCAGTGTTGTCTTCTTACCTGTGTCTCACTGGAAGTATTGTTGGATCAACGTGTTCCTGTTGGCTATGTCCTCTTCTTCTGCTTCCTTGTCTTCACTGTCCACAGGCTCCACAGCTGCCACAACACCTCCATCTGGACCACCCTCCTGCAGAAAAGGCACCTGTCGTCGCAAAGCCAAGTTGTGAAGCATACAGCAGGCCACGATGATCTGGCACACCTTCTTTGATGAGTAGAATAGGGAACCACCTGTCATATGAAGGCAACTGAACCTGGCCTTCAGGAGGCCGAAGGTCGTCTCTATAATCCTCCTAGTTCGCCCATGTGCCTCATTGTAGCGTTCCTCTGCCCTTGTCCTGGGATTCCTCATTGGGGTCAGTAGCCATGACAGGTTGGGGTAACCAGAGTCACCTGCAAATATCGAGGGACAACTGTTAGGCACACACTAACTCTTAGGGACATCCCCAGACCCAGACACCTAGTCACACTGTATTGGGTCCATGTCCTCACCTAATAGCCACACACGGTGCCTCTCGAGTTGCCCCATCACATAAGGGATGTTGCTATTCTTCAGAATATAAGCATCATGCACTGAGCCAGGAAATTTGGCATTCACATGGGAGATGTACTGGTTGGCCAAACACACTATCTGCACATTCATAGAATGGTAACTCTTCCGGTTTCTGTACACCTGTTCACTCCTGCATGGGGGTACCAAGGCCACATATGTCCCATCAATGGCACCTATGATGTTGGGGATATGTCCCAGGGCATAGAAGTCACCTTTCACTGTAGGCAAATCCTCCACCTGAGGGAAAACGATGTAGCTGCTCATGTGTTTCAGCAGGGCAGACAACACTCTGGACAACACGTTGGAAAACGTAGGGTGGGACATCCCTGAAGCTATGGCCACTGTTGTTTGAAAAGACCCACTTGCTAGAAAATGGAGGACTGACAGCACCTGCACCAGAGGGGGGATTCCTGTGGGATGGCAGATAGCTGAGATCAGGTCTGGCTCCAACTGGGCACACAGTTCCTGGATTGTGGCATGATCAAGTCTGTAGGTGATGATCACATGTCGCTCCTCCATTGTCGACAGGTCCACCAGCGGTCTGTACACTGGAGGATGCCACCATCTCCTCACCTGCCCCAGCGGACTTGCTCTATGGAGGAGAACAGCGAGCAGAGAGTCAACCAACACTGAGGTACGTAAACACAACTTTATAGGAAAAAAAAATGAAATCGACATATGGCTGTCTTAGTGTATAATCAAGGCCTAGATATGTGTGACGCATTTAAAATTAATGCCATGTGGCCCCCTGAAATGGCGGCTGCCTGACCTGTAAGGTGGGACAAGGGGATTTTAGGTAATTGCGCTGGCGTTATTCACCGTTGTGGTAGGCGGTCGAAGACCGCAGCGCAAACCTGCATTGGTTAACATTGGGCCCTATGGGTCCCAGGAGCCAATGGCGATGTACGCCGGTTGTGACGGTACGCACCGCCGCGGACGTGACCGCCATTTTCTCTCTGTTCAATCACTTGATACCTGATCTTCGACAGGAGAGGAGCTACACTGCAAGTGCTGCTGTGACCTCAGTCTGGAAGAGACAATGGCTCGTGTGTCTGGGGAAAGGGCCCCTGCCTTCAGCACGGAGGAGTTGGAGAAACTAGTGGATGGGGTCCTCCCTCAGTACACGCTACTCTACGGTCCTCCAGACAAACAGGTGAGTACACTGTGAGCATGCTGTATGAGCAATGGCTGTTTGGAGTGGTGTGGATTAAAGATGGGAGGGGAGAATGAGGCGTGCTTGAAATGACGGTGAGTGCAACATGGCATGGGTATGGATGCGGGCCAATGACTGTGCGGACGTTTATATCTTCTCCTTTTCCCCTGTACGATTCCTGTAGGTCAGCGCCCACCAGATGAAGGATATTTGGCGTGCCATCGCCAAGGAAGTCCGGACCCTGGGGGTCTACCACAGATGGAGCACTCACTGCCGTAAAAGATGGGAGGACATTCGCCGCTGGAGCAAGAAGATGGCAGAGGCCCAGCTGGGGATGGCCTCCCAACGTGGGAGGGGTGCCCGTTGCACCATGACCCCCCTGATGTTCCGGATCCTGGCGGTGACGTACCCGGGGTTGGATGGGCGCTTGAGGGCATCACAGCAGCCACAAGGGGGTGAGTACACTCTCATTCAGCTCATTCAGCGCGCAGTGGAGGTGTCTGGGTGGGGGAGGTGGGCTTTGGGTTCCCCTAGGCCAGGGCGACTTTAGAAGGCCTGGTCCCTTCTTAAGGCAGGTCCTGTGGCACCCCACCCCACCTCTGTGCAGAGCCAAAAAAACCTAGTCAGGCTCCTGTGACATCCATGTGTGCAGCAATCGGACATAGCCTTGTCACCCATGTCCCTGAGATTGATTAGGGAACTCCAAGTGCACGGCGTAGTGCAGGTGGCTTCTCTGTCTATAGTGTCCGCCAATGGTAGCAGTATTGCATGCACTCAACATGCCTTTCTTCTATTCCCCCCCCTTTTTGTGGTCTCCCTGTGCTTGTGTGCATTAGCATCATCAGGCGGAGGAGCAGTGGCACCGGAGCAGGAGGGAGCTGCATCCCACATGGCCCTGGAGGGCGAGACAATGGAGTCAGAAGCCACCAGTGGGACGGAGGGCGAGGGGAGCTCCGTGGCGGGGACAGGAGCTGAGACCAGCGACACAGACTCCTCCTCTGATGGGAGCTCCCTTGCGGTGGCGGGTCCCTCTGTGTCCCCCGCATCTACAGGTACAGCCGCCACCCACCCTACCAGCGCTGCCCTCCCAGTAGCCCCTCAGCGTTTGCCCGGGTGCCCGCTCACCCAGGAGGGTGGGCATCTCCTTCGCCCCAGGCACCTCAGCCCCTGTCACCCCTGCTGCCCTCAGTGAGGAGGCCATTGACCTCTTAAGGTCCCTCACTGTTGGGCAGTCTACCATTTTGAATGCCATCCAGGGAGTAGAGAGGCAGTTTCAACAGACCAATGCATACCTGGAGGGGATTCATTCTGGTCAGGCAGCCCATCAGCGAGCTTTTCAGACTCTGGCCTCAGCACTGATGTCAGCAATTGTCCCTGTCTCTAGCCTCCCCCCTCCAACTTCCTCCGCCCAGACCCAAACCCATGTACCTCAGCCCATCCCAAGCACACCATCAGACCAGCATGCACACACGCCAACACACAAGGGAAGCTCAGGCAAACATAAGCACTGCACATCCCACATGCACTCACGCAAGCATCATACCCTTGCAGACATACCAACAGCCACTGTCTCCACTGTGTCCCCCTCCTCCTCGTCTCCCTCCTCCCTCCCTGTCTCGTCTCCACTCACACCTGCATGCACTACATCCTCAGCCACTACCTCCATCACCAGCACACCCACCACCACACCCGCTCACGTGCAGTCACCACCCCCACTACCATTCACACATCCCCTGTGTCCTCTCCCAGTGTGTCTGTGAGCCCACCTCCCAAGGTACACAAACGCTGCCACTCACCCACCAAACAGCCATCTACCTCACGACAGCCTCCGCCCATGCACCTTCACCCAAAGTCAGCAAGCGTACACCTCCTACAACTACTTCCTCTTCCTCCACTCCCAAACCCCCTCCATCTACCCGTCCCAGTGTGTCCAAAAAACGTTTCCTGTCCAAACTTGACCTCTTCCCCTCACCTCTCCCACCCCTTCAGTCTCCTAGGGCCCGCCTCTCCAGGTCCCAACCCAGCGCCTCAGCCACCACATCTGCGGGAACAGTGGTGCCAGTAGTAACCGGCTTCTGGAGTGTGCCAGGCAGCAGGGCAGCCAGTGTGGCAAGGAGCCAGAGCACAAAAAGTTGGCCACTGCCCAGCGGGAGAGAGGAAAAAAGTCTTCAACCAAAGCTGCTCCCAGGGGTACAGGTGGGAGTGTGGATCCAGCTGCGCCACCATCCAAGGTGGGGAAGGGGCACAGTAAAACTGGCAAGTCCGGGAAAACCTGCATGGCGGACAAGACCGCCACCAGCACTGCTTCCAAGGACACCTCCGCCACCAGCACCGCTTCACAGGCCACCGCGCCACCAGCACCGCTGCCAAGGACACCGCCGCCACCAGCACCGCAGAACAGGACACCGCCGCCACCAGCAGCGCTGCCAAGGACACCGCCACCACCAGCACCGCTGCCAAGGACACCGCCGCCACCAGTAGCGCAGAACAGGACACCGCCGCAACCAGCACCGCAGGCCAGTGAGCACCAAAGAATTCAACGCTAATGAGGCCGCCACGAGCAGGATGAAGCACTCTGGGCACAAAGCCCCCTTGAGAACCAGTGGAGTATCCCATCCACTACCTCAGTCCTTGGCAGGATGAAGCACTCTGAGCACAAAGCCCCCTCCAGAACCAGTGGAGTATCACATCCACTACCTCAGTCCTTGGCAGGATGAAGCACTCTGGGCACAAAGCCCCCTCCAGAACCAGTGAAGTATCACATCCACTACCTCAGTCCTTGGCAGGATGACGCACTCTGGGCACAAAACCCCTTCTAGAACCAGTGGAGTATCACATCCACTACCTCAGTCCTTGGCAGGATGAAGCACTTTGGGCACAAAGCCCCCTCCAGAACCAGTGGAGAGATACATCCACTACCTCAGTCCTTGGCAGGATGAAGCACTCTGGGCACAAAGCCCCCTCCAGAACCAGTGGAGACTGTTATCCACTTGAGAGACTGTGGCTTTGCACTCCCCAGGATACAGCAGTGGGCAAACCACCCACTGGAGAGACTTGAGAGACTGTGGCTTTGCACTCACAGCAGTGGGCAAACCATCCACTGTAGAGACTTGAGAGACTGTGGCTTTGCATTCCCCAGGATACAGCAGTGGGCAAACCACTTACTGAAGAGACTTGAGAGACTGTGGCTTTGCACTCCCCAGGATGCAGGAGTGGGCAAACCACCCACTGTAGAGACTTGAGAGACTGTGGCTTTGCACTCCCCAGGATGCAGCAGTGGGCAAACCACCCACTGTAGAGACTTGAGAGACTGTGGCTTTGCATTCCCCAGGATACAGCAGTGGGCAAACCATCCACTGTAGAGGCTTGAGAAACTGTGGCTTTGCACTCCCCAGGATACAGCAGTGGGCATGGAGCCCCCTCGTGGATCTGGCGTCGTGCACTCATCCGGCTGAGGTGCCCCCCCTTCTCTTCCCCCTGAGGTGCCTGTTTTATTTTTATCTGATGCCCCAGCAGTGTTATCTCAGTCTTGTTCGGGTATTGAGTGTGGGCCTCACCCATGCATTTTGGGCCCAGTGGTCCACAGACTATGATGGTGGAATACCTTGGACTTCTATTCTTGGTGTATATATTTGTTTATAGTGTAAATATCTTTATATATGTATATATTTTTGATTACTGTCTTTGAATATATTACAATCGAACGACTCATTTCCTTTTGTCCTTGCATTCTTCCAGGGGGGATTGGGGGCTGTACATGTAATGTATCAACATGTACTTGTGTGTGTGTTGTAGTGGGTGAGGGTGGGGGTGGGAGTGTTGCGTGTGTGTGTGTCACTGTTTTTTCCCTCCCCCCTCCCCTGTGTCATAGGTGCAGTACTCACCATGGTCTTCGCCGCCATCTTTGTTGTTCCTGGTAGAGGAGCAGGAAGATGAAGGCTGGTAGAATCTGGAGTTGGCTTCCATGGCGTCCTGGTTCCTCGTGGGTTGTGTAGAGGTGAGCTTTTTCCCTTCCAATTCCTGTTTTCGCTGTGTTTTTGTTCGCGGTGAATCCGCCCTGGAAAAGTTGGCAGATTGGACTGTTGTAATAATGTGGGCGGTACATTGTCTACCGCCTGTCTGTTGGCGGTTACCGCCGCGGTGTTTGTTTGTACAGCCATGGCGGTCGGAGTGTTAAAGTGGCTGTCTATGTTGGCAGTTTCCTCCACGGTCGTGATTCCATTTTTGTTTCCGCCGGCCTGTTGGCAGTCTTACCGCCGCTTTATCACCGACCGCCAGGGTTGTAATGAGGGCCAATGTGTTTTTGCACAATGGCAATTGGTACAAACAATCCCATGGGGTGGCAATGGGATCTAAGTTTTCTCCACCCTACGCTAATTTGTACATGGGCCAATTTGAGAAACAGCACCTTTGGTCTAACTGCCCTGATAACATTACCCAACACATCCTATTTTGGGGTAGATACATAGATGACATTCTTGCCATTTGGACGGGTAACAGGCAGGACCTGACTAAACTCATAACACATATCAACACCAATGATTACACTCTATCCTTTACACACAAAATCAGCAGTAACCATATCGAGTTTCTGTATCTTCTCCTATACGTCTCACACAATAAAATCTTGTCTAGAAGTTACAGGAAACCGAATGCTTGCAACTCCATCTTACATACCTGCAGCGCACATCCTAAGGCACAGATAGATGCCATTCCCTATGGCGAAATGATAAGGACTAAATGCAACTGCAGTGACAACAATATCTTTACACAAGAAATTAGGTTATTGATAAAGCGTTTTCTAAACATAGGCTACTCTGAAAAAACCATTGACACAGCTAGCAAACGTATACACTCTAAACAACGGGACTCACTTCTCATCAGGGGTCACCAAAAAAAACATAATAATAAAAAACAACGAAGGTTGAATATCTCCTTTATTACAAAATACAGCCCAGTGAGTGGGGTTCTATTTAAAATACTCAAAAGACACTGGCATTTATTATGCCTTGACCCCAAATTGAGAGAGATTATCGGACCGAAACCATCCATTACCCACAGCAGGGGTCGTACCCTGAGAAATTTTCTCTGTCCCAGCTTTATAGCACCCCTCTCTCCCTTGGATCCCCCAATGTGGCTACCCAACAAACCGTTGGGTTTCTATAAATGTGGCTGTTGCATCTCATGCTAATTTGCACTCAATAAAACGTTGATATTTACTTACAATACCCCAACCACTTTTCATGTAAAACAATTAATCAATTGTAACACTAAATACACAGTTTATGTTATCATCTGTGTTTGTGGACTAATTTATGTGGGCAGCACTATACGTCCTCTAAAGGAACATATACAGGAACACTTTATGGCAATCAGAAACTACAATCTCAGCTACCCCATGGCCATACATTTCAACTCCTTACATGATGAAGGTGACATTCCCAACATCAGATTCTTTGGCATTACACATATTCGTCCGTACCCTAGAGGGGGTGACAGGACAAAGAAATTACGCAAATGTGAAGCCAAATGGATACTGCAACTACGATCCGTGGAAAAGGGTCTTAATACTGATAAAGAGTTACACGTGTTCCTTACACAGACCTTCACTCTCCCTCTTGCGTTCGTGTACACATTGCCTTTCTCATAACACTGTTTAAGTTTAAGCGTGTTTGAGTTGACATTCTTAATTACAAGTCCATTTGTGTTAACCAGAAGTTTGTCGTTCTGTTTAAAGTCTGTACCACATTTTGCCAATGTAAGTAGATCCACAACATGTATCTTTCCGATCAACGTTTTTCCAAATGCTCACTAACTACTACTATATGTTGTTCGGACTAATATATGATATGCTTTTTGAGATGTTTTACTCCTGTTAACTGTCCATTTACATTGGTGGCGTGTATATATATATACTAATTGTATTTTGCAATGACATAAGGTGACCTTATCTTTTCACTGTCATAACCCATTGTTCCTTTCAGTTTCTTATTATATATAACATTCCTGAACGACGCGTTACTCATTAACTAGTACTAATTTTCAGTCTCGAATTACGCAACTTTGGTGAAATTTTCAATACTATGTACTGTTTGATAACACATTGAGATATGCTGACTTTTCTGTGATGTTACGGACTCTTTTTCACTGTTCCTGGGAATGGCAAATTGAATAGGATCGATTATTATGCATGCATGACATTTTTGTCCTTTGATTCCAAAGTTTGGGGACTTTTTCTCATGACAGATTAAAAGATACGAGCTAACAATAAAAAAAATACCATTTAGGATCTCTCCACTAGACTGGGAGCCCATGATACCTTTACACGGGCACCGGGTGATCACTTAACTCACCCCTGGTTTCACTTCAACTTAGAAGCTTTCTCGTTCTCCGCTGTTCTCCCAAGATCGCTGCCATTATGGCCATACTTCTAACACCTTTGACAGTGGGACAGCTGCCGTCTCTCCCACGTTTAACAGAGGGCGCCATTTGTTTCTACATTTGTTCTATTTAACCCACCGGTTCACTCCTACACACCAGCTTTGACATTACACAGCACGTGAGCTCATCATAATCTGCAGGCGGTAAATCGCAGTCCGTGCGTTCAACTTCCCTGCCTTTTTCTATAATTTTGTCTACGCTTAGGGCCCGTATACGCTTTTCCCTTCGCATGCGTTTTTCTACACCTTTTTACAGTCCGTGTCAGGATTATCTCCGTATTTACATTTTACTTCCCCTGTTTAAAACCGCGTCGTCCTCAGTATATCTGAAGACACCACTATACCGTGGGGACAGATTCACACAATAATATTTGTATGCAGTAACTTTACTGCTTTGTCTCTCGCCTGTCGTCCTCAATATTTCTGAAGACACGATCATGCCACGGGGTCAGTTCTTACAGAGAGATACAGTTTTTTGCGATAATATTACTGTCTAGTCCTGCGCCCCTTTTCTTACCGTCTTTATTCAACGTTTTTGCTTTATTTTAATATCTCTACGTTTCTCTCCAGGGGTATTTTCGTACACGAAAATACGAAGCCCCATGTTTCACATTACTGAGGTTAATAATAATTTTAGAGTTCTTAATTTTCGATCTTACTTACCATGAATTTACAGTTTTAATGAATGTGCTCTCATCTCATACATTGTACTCACGTACTTTCTCTATTTTTTTCATGCCTTTATCCTTTCTATCTCAGGACTTACCAAGGTCCTTAAAACTGTACACGCAGAAGTCATTCTTTGGACGGGACCTCTTCCCTCAAAACCCTTTATTACTATTTGTGCTTGACACATTTGATTGGTTCTTCAAGTTTCATTATACCAACACAGGTATTTTTTCCCTCCATTTATCTGTGCCTTTTTTAATTTTTTCTTTCCCTACATTTACCATTAATGGTTTTTGACTTTCGTATGTTTCTTTTGTCTTGCTTCTCACATTTTTACTTCGATCTCACCTCGATTCTTTAGGTACCATCGATATCTGCTTTTCATGGATACTCATCTCTTATACTAGCTATATAGGTAGGCGTTTTGACCTCACAATGCCTCGCTTCTCGCCTCACTTTTTTACGTTCCTACGGCCCTTACAGACACTACCCAGCCACTACAACACATTACCACACACTAGTAGAAGCTATTCCCGTTTGTCCAATTATTAGATGTTAGTCAACACTCAGTCACTCCGTTTATCGGCCATTTCGCGTTTCACTTTTTCACAACATAGGAGAAACCTCATCTCCATACAACATAAGCTATTACTGCACGTTTCTACACGGGTTCGATTTGCCACGTCTGGGCACACATCACAGGTTTTCTTGGATTGTATGTCTTGCATTTATATTATGTATGTATAAACTTATGATTCAGCACTGTATGTTTTTTATAGCCTTGAGAAAGTCACGGATGTGACGAAACACGTGTTGGCTGTGCCTGCTTGACTGTACTTCTGCTTTTACGAAAATCAATTCCAATAAATGACTTTCTGGAACATCAAGAAGAATACCGAACACTTATTTCCACAGCTTCTACATTCAAACTTTTACCTGTACTTTCATCAATTTACACAGTATATGTGAGTGTGTGGTCACTACTGTTCTTCATTTACACACACATGGTCCAGCACACAACCAATACGCCACCCAAAGGACATCCACCCACCCCCCTTACACAAGGCCTTCACACACACACCACTCCATGCATTGATACCACATGCATTGTGCCCACAGTGTACTCACCTGTTGGTCTGGAGGCCCATACAGCAGTCCGTAGAGGGGTAGCACTCCATCCACCAGTCTCTCCAACTCCGCCGAAGTAAAGGCAGGGGCCCTTTCCCCAGTCACACTGGCCATGGTAGGTTCCAGACACGGGCCACAGTAGCACATGCAGTGTAGGTCCTCTCCTGTTCAAGATCAGGTAGCAAGTGAGGGATGAGATAGAAAATGGCGGTCACATCCGTGGCGGGTGCATACCGTCACTGCCAGCGTAGATCACCATTGGCCACTGTAACCCAAAGGGCCCAATGTTAACCAATGAGGAGTTGCACGGCGGTTCCCGACCGTCTGCCGCAACGGTGCACAACGTCAGCGTAATTATCTCACTTCCACCTGTCCCTCAACACAGGACAGGTGGACGCCATTTCAGGGGGTTGGGGGAAGGCCCAGGAAACTTGCTGCGTCACTGGTGAAATTAGGACATACTGGACAATTCACACTGACCCATTACAAATTAATAGCATGCAATGTTCTGTTGTAGCCTGATTGTTCAGGTTGTGACCAGCTCCTCACTGTTTTGCCCCATAGATTGCTACTGCTGTGGATGAATAGGAGATGGAGACATACCCCCGTGTACAGACCCCTGGTGGACTTGGCAACAATGGAGGACAGGCACATCATCCTCACCTATAGACTTGACAGGGCCACAATCACAGAGCTGTGTGCCCAATTGGAGCCTGACCTGATATCTGCTATCCGTCACCCGACTGGGATACCCCCTCGTGTGCAAGTTCTATCTGTGCTCCATTTCCTGGCAACTGGTTCTTTCCAAGTGACAGTGGACTTGGAAGCAGGAATGTCAAAGCCAATGTTCTCAATAGTGCTGACAAGAGAGTTGTCTGCCCTGATTAAACACATGTGCAGCTACATTGTATTTCCCCAGGAGGAAGATTTGGCCACAGTGAAGGCCAAGTTCTATGCAATGGGACATATCCTCAACATAATAGGGGCAGTTGATGGAACACATATTGCATTTGTCCCCCCGTCAAAATGAACAGGTGTCCAGAAATCGTAAGAGTTTCCACTCTATGAATGTACAGATGGTGTGCTTGGCAAACCAGTACATCTCCCACGTAAATGCTAAGTATCCTGGGTCGGTGCATGATGCCTTTGCCCTGAGGAATAGCAGCATTCCAAATGTGATGGGCCAACTACAGAGGCACAGGGTGTGGCTAATAGGTGAGCCCTGGTCCCCACCCAGTATATGTTGATGTATGGGTATGGTGTGGGCCATATGGGATAGTGTGTGGCTAAATATTGTCACTCAATAATTGCAAGTGGCTCTGGTTACCCAAACCTATCTTGGCTGCTGACCCCTGTGAGGAATGTCAGGACAAGGGCAGAAGAACGTTACAATGAGGAACATGGGCGACCCAGAAGGATTATAGAACGGACCTTTGGCCTCCTGAAGGCTAGGATCCGGTGCCTCCATCTAACAGGTGGATCCCTGTGCTACTCACCCAAGAAGGTCTGCCAGATAATAGTGGCATGCTGCATGTTGCACATCCTTGTCCTGAGATGCCATGTGCCTTTTCTGCAGGAGGAGGAGGCTGGAGTTGCCCATGTGGCAGCAGTGGACCCTGTGGAAAGTGAGGATGAGGAGGCAGAGGATGAGGATGAGGACAACAGAACAGCAGTCATCAGACAGTACTTCCAATGACACACAGGTAAGACAGTGTTACTTCACATTTCAACATTTCATTGTAATTATTTTTAATTACTGTGGCACTGGCATGTGTTATTTCCCACTTCTATGCCCACTTACTCTACCCTTTGGCAATCCTTTTTACAGATGATGGTGCCTCACAATAGTTCCTGGTGTGATCACTGCAGCCAGCTACAGGTCATTGACATGTGATCATTTACTGTACAGTGAATTGCATTGTTTGAACCTGGTTAAATGAATACATATTTGAAAAATTTGACATACTCCATATGTCTATTTTTTCCAAGGGTGCTTATTGAAGTTCTAAGAAAACGAGGGGCAAGTGCAATGGGATGGGGTGATGATGGAGGAACGTCCAGGGTATTGTTCCAGTCTATTTGTAGCACAGATGCATTGTTCAAGGGGACATAGGGAGGAGAGCAATGGCAGTTCAAGATGGACATGGTGACTGAGTGGGACACAAGGGTGACAATCAGGGGAGTCTCATTTCCTGGCAGGGGTCTTGGCAAGTGTTTCTGGCTTCAGTCTGGATCGCAGGGAATGTTTGCGGGGTGGTTCTCCTTCTGCAGGGGGAGGGGTGCTGGTGGCCTGTTGGCCCTGTGGCGGGCCTCCTGTTCACTAGCGGCAGCAGAGGTGGAAGGCAGTTCAGATGTCTTTCTAGTGGCAGGGGCCCGCTGTTGTGAGACCGTCTCCCTCATAATTTTGGCCATGTCTGCCAGCACCCCTGTTATGGAGACCAGGGTGGTGTTGATGGCCTGCAAGTCCTCCCTGATCCCCTGATACTGTCCCTCCTGCTGCCGCCTGTTCTCCTGCACATTGTCCAGAATCAGGCCCATCATTTCCTGGGAATGTTGATATGCTCCCATGAACTCTGCAAGTGCCTCCTGGAGAGTTGGTTCACTGGGCCTGTCCTCCCCCTGGCGCACAGCAGTCCTCCCAGTTTCCCTGTTGTCCTGTGCCTCTGTCACCTGAACCGTGTGCCCACTGCCACTGACCCCAGGTCCCTGATTGTCTTGGGTATGAGGTGTGGCCTGGGGTCCCTGTAGAGGTGGACACACTGCTGATTAACGTGTCCTGGGGACAGAGGTATGGGTACGCTGGGTGGGTGGTGTGGTGGTGTTTCCTGATGGGGGAGGCTCTGTGGTGGTGTGTGACTGGGCCTGGGTGACCGGCTGTCCAGAGGTCCTGATGGGCCAGGTTGGTCATCCAGATCCAGAAGTCCAGAGTTGCTGTCATCACTGTGGGCCTCTTCTGTAGGGGGACTGGATATTGCTGGCACTTCCTCTCCGCTGACATTGGCTGGGGTACCTGTGGGGATGTAAATGCTGTGTTATTGTTTTTGTGTCTGACATATTGTGCATCCGTGGCTTGCCCTCTTTTGTTGTATTTGCCCTGGCAGTTTTTACTTGTGTACGTTGGTATGTGGTGAGATAGCTGATTCTCTCTAGTGTGCATGCTTTAGTGATAGGTGTCCATGCAGAGCTGTGAGTGGTGCCCATACGTTGGTATGGCATCCAGGGCTTGGCACTGGGTTGAGTGAGGTGTGATGGTGAGAGGGTGTGGGACGTGGTGATGTGATGGGAGTGAGGGTGAGGGTGGGGTATGTGATGGCTTGCAGGTAGGGGGGTAGTAGTAGTATAGAGTTGACTTACCAGAGTCCAGTCCTCCTCCTATTCTGGCCAGGCCCTCAGGATGCATGATTGCCAAGACTTGCTCCTCCCATGTTGTTAGTTGTGGGGGAGGAGGTGGGGGTCCACCGCCAGTCCTCTGTATAGTGAGTTGGTGTCTTGCTGCAATGGAACGTACCTTCCCCTGTAGGTCGTTCCACCTCTTCCTGATGTCACCCTGGTTCTTGGGTGCTGTCCCACGGCATTGAACCTGTCCACGATTCTCCGCCATAGCTCCATCTTCCTAGCTATAGATATCTGCTGCATCTATGCTCCAAATAGCTGTGTCTCTACCCTGATGATTTCCTCCACCATGACCCTTAGCTCCTCCTCTGAGAATCGGGGGTGTCTTTATGGTGCCATTAGTGTTGTGTGAGTTGTGTAGGTGAGGGTCTGTAGGGTGATGTGTTTGTGTGTGTGATGTGGGGTGCGTGGGTGGTGTATAGGTGTAGGTAGTGTGTGGCTCTGGTTATGTCTGTTGTTGTGGTGTCTGTCTCGTGCCAATGGTTTATAATGGTAAAGGGTTGTGGGTAATGTTGGTGTGTGTTTTATAGTGGTGTGGGTGTGGTGTGTTTATGGGTGTCAGGTGTGTGTTGTTTGAATTGTCCAATGTGGTTTTGTTTTGTTTGAGTATGTGTATTTTGATCGTGGTGGTATGTACCGCCAATGGTTTACTGCCATTGAATGTCCGCCACCATGGTGATTCGTGGGTCATAATGTGATGGGCGTCGCTCTGTTGGCGTAACGGTGTGGGTTTTGATACCGCCACTTTATCACTGACCTTTGGACTGGTGGAATTGTGTCTGTGGCTGAATAGTGACGGATTGGTGTGTGTGTGTCATAATATGGTGGACGGATATCCGCTGCGGTGGTGGTAAGTTGGGGCAGTCAGCGTGGCGGTAAGTGGGATTTACCGCCAGTGTCATAATGAGGGCCAAAGTCTGTAACAGTAGAAGTACTTACAGAAACCAAACAGTTCTCACAGATGTAAAAGTTGTAAAAGAAAACCTGTGGGGATGTAGGTGAATTTCCAAAAAGTCAGAAATTTATTCAAACCATAGGAGGAGTCAGGTGGCTTTTGAAAAGTTATCTGTGAATCAGCCCCACAGTTATTGTTATTATCTTAGGTTATGCAGGTCTTAATTGGTAATATGAAATATACTTCAGTGAGTCATTATAGGAGACACCCAGATGTTTTCTGAGTGTGTGTGCCTAGATTTCACCTCAGTAAACTGCTCAGGTGCATGTGTGGTTTGAGGAGGACAGCCCTAGAAATATGTGGGGCCAATATTTCTTAAAGGGAAATAGAGGGACTGTAAAAACAGCCCTACCTAAAAACCAAGACGTTCAACCTGTCCATATGTCGATTTACACCTGCACAGGCAGCTTAACTACTCGTCACACAATCAAAATTAGTTTCTTGTATTAATCAGTGACAGCTAAAGAACAGTATGAAATTTGATACACAACACAAACAATTAACAATTAAACCTATAACTCTGTGGTGCTTGGTGGTGTCTTAATTTTCTATAGGTACAAATCTAAAGAAAGCTTGAGTACTCATCTCAGGTAATGATGTAAGAGAAGGCTGGCACTCCTTTTAGAATGCGCAAATGATACCATGGTTTGTTTTAACAAAGCTCTGTTATTGGGACCGCCACAAAGAAGGAATAGGAATTAGTGTGGATTTTGTGATTGGAATTGCATTCCCTAGACATATTAAATATTGTGGCCAACTCAGGGGCTTGGAAGGGGACTGAGGAATGGTGTTCAGCTCCTCCAATGTTGGCATCCTAGCAGTCTTGGACAGTTCACTGTAAGATACTTAAGAAGATGGACCCCCTGTTTGGGAGTTCTCTTTTAAGGCATCAAATTAGTGACAATGAAGGGCCGCTGGGGAAGTGAAAGTCGCAGACTAGTCTTCCCCTGGGGTAATTTGTGCGAGAACGGGCCAAAACATAGGATAGGTAGATTTAGGGGGAAGGGGCAGGTATTAGGAGACATATAAAGCAGTCAGGAGAGGTGGGTCCAGCTTCTTCCAGTCTCCTGAGTGCCACTGGGGTGGGGATGGTTGGAGATGAATAGAAAAAGTAGCATAGAATAATGTAGCCTATTGGATTATGTTGGTGGAAGAGAATGCAGCAGTAAGGGCCGCCCTGCACACACTAGATGCGGCTGGGAGGGAGGATCTACTCAGACCTGGTGTCCTTGACCATGCCTATTTGGGAATTCGGTGCCTGACAGGCTCTGCAACGGGCGGTGTGGCTGCCGTGGTTGCGGCCTGTTCTTTCCTGCAGGGGAATTCTCTGCCGAAAGACAAGAAGTGGGGCGTAGGAGAGGAGTGCCATGTGGAGGAGCAAAAAGCAGTCTCTTGGGAGGCGATGCAGCCTCCCTGTTAAATTCAGGAACGTCGAGGTGGCAGGCCAGGAGTTGTTGGAAGGGACGGGGCCCAGCAAGAGCTCCCGTGTGCACACGTGCAAGGAGCCTGAAAGGGCCAAAAGTATGCAGGAGTCCCATGGGAACTTAAGTCTCACGGATTTGTAGGGCAGGCTTTCCCCCAATGGACTGGGGTTGGCTACGGGGTTGGACTCAGGCCCAGCCTTTAAGAAGAGCAAATGGCTGGAAAACAGAGATGAGGTGGCCAGTGGGAGTGGGAGTGGGGTGGGGAGGCTGGGTCTGGGGCTCAGCCAGCCACTTTGGAGTGTGATTTGGCGGGGCAGAGGCTGTGAGGCTTGGGCCCAATTCAAGTGTCAAGGTGGCAGTGCGTCGATAGATGACCAGATTCATGAACAGCCCCCACTTTGGTGCAGCCTGACGGGGGATGGACCCACAAAGCCAGTAGGTGAGGCTGGCAGAAAGGTGGGGATACCAGAGGGGTGCATGCTGGCTCCTGGATACTGGCCTGAAGAGGTGGGGGGGGTCTGTGGGCACGGTGATGTGGTATAAGACAGGAGCATTGCCCTATGTTGGAGAGAGACATGCCTGAAGGAAAAGTGGCATAGTAGTGTGTTGAGCAGTGTGTAAGGAGGGTGCAGGAGAGGATGAGTTGATTTTAAACTATGATGAAGGCAGTGATGAATGGGAAGGAGGTGAGCTGTGTGATGATAATGATGTAGGGGTGATGGAGATGCAAGCAAAAGGGAGAAGTGAGGCAAGTGAAATGTAGTTGGTGTCTTTCAGCGGTCAAGTGCAGGCAAAGGAAGCACTGCTGGAACATCGACTCGGGAAAGCAGCAACATCGCAAGGAGATATGGGATGCTGTCAAAGTGCCTTTGGTTAAAGGAGATTGGTGGTCAGTATGGGACAGTAAGGAGTCCTGGACTGGGGCAAAGGGACATAAGTCAATAGGTGTCGGGGATGGGGGTCATCGAAGGAGTGGAGGTGAAGGCGCAAAAAGCCTCAAAGGGACAGACATTGACTAAGGCGGCAGGGAGTGAAAAGGTCAAAGAAAGGAACGGGGTTCAGATGGAGGGCCCTAAAAGGATTGAGGACACGGGCAACGAGGTTAAGGAAGAGGAGACACATAAGCAAAAGGCTGCCCTACATGGGACTGGTGATGCCCCTGGGGTCACACATTTTGGACAAGACTAAGAACAGAATTTGGAAACAAGAGTATGTGGAGGTTTTCAAATTATTACACAGGGATATTCAGGCTAAACAAGAGTCCAAAGAGGAGGAGTGGGAACTGACAAGGAGACCTAGGGTGCCCATTCATATGGTGCATTGGACGTTGGCATTGTTTGTCTATGCCAGCATTTATTGTGAAAAACACATAGACAGGGCCATTGCATTGTTCAAACACATGGATATCATTAGGAAGGCACAGACGCACTTTGGGGGTGAGCCTTAACCCCGGTAAGCCATGGGGGCAGGTAGATTCTGAATTGTGGATGCAATGGTCCTCTACACAGTCCACAGCCTATACGCATACCGTGAGCGGCCTTCTGATTATATAAAAGTTCTTTCATCCCCATTCCACTCTACCGGGAGCGGGATATGTGCCGAAGTCAAGAGGACCCAATGTTGGGGCTTGCTGGAACTTCAACAAGGTTTTTGTTCCAGACCCACTCATGCAAGTTTAAACATGAATGTTCCAAATGTTGGGGGAGACACCCCATCAGACAGTGTTTGACACAAGCCAGTCCCGCAGAACAATGGAGGGCAACCACAGGGAGGGGACAGCAGGGCCTGGCTGGGTCAAAGGGCGCATACGCACGTTAAGGTTGAGGTTTTGATCCCATGGCTTGTGGTCGAACAAGAAGGCGGTGTTAAAGTTGGAGTAGGGTTTCAAGGAGGGGTTTTGCGTTGATTACCAAGGCCCTAGTTGACATAGGTGGGCAGAAAATTTAAGGTCAGCAAAGAAAGTCTCTGAGATGGTGGCAGTGAGACTGGAGAAAGATGGCAGAGGGGAGAGAGGAAGGCCCATTTTGTGAGTGGCCACAGCCAGACTTGATTATATTCCCACTGGGGTTGTGCCTAAGAAGGGAATAGGGTGGTTCAGAATGATACAACATTTGTCATGGCAAGGGGGAATTTCAGTCAATGATTTCATTGCAGTGGAAAACACTAAGGGGGTTATTCTGACCTTGGCGGTCCATGACCGCCATGGCGGAGTGCGGCGGAAGCACCGCCAACAGGCTGGCGGTGCTTCCTGGGCGATTCTGACCGCGGCGGTAAAGCCGCGGTCAGAAAAGGGGAGCCGACGGTTTCCCGCCGGTTTTCCGCTGGCCCAGGGAATCCGCCATGGCGGCGCTGCTTGCAGCACCGCCATGGGGATTCCGAGCGCCATCCCGCCAGCCTGTTTCTGGCGGTGTCCACCGCCAGAACCAGGATGGCGGGAACGGGTGCCGTGGGGCCCCTGCACTGCCCATGCCACTGGCATGGGCAGTGCAGGAGCCCCCTAACAGGGCCCCACAAAGATTTTCACTGTCTGCTGTGCAGTCAGTGAAAATCGCGACGGGTGCCACTGCACCCGTCGCACCCCTTCAACTCCGCCGGCTCCATTCCGAGCCGGCTTCATTGTTGAAGGGGCTGTCCCGCTGGGCCGGCCGGCGGTCTTCTGGCGGTCGCCCGCCGGCCCAGTGGGAAAGCCGGAATGGCCGCCGCGGTCTTTCGGCGGGAACCGCTTGGCGGGCGGCGACCGCCGACCGCCGCGGTCAGAATGACCGCCTAAGTGGTGTATGCATTGGTGGATGATGCTATTCGTTTGCTGAGGCAGTGTGGCCAGGGGCGGAGCTAGCAAAATGTGACATTGAGGGGGTCATTACGACCCTGGCGGTCGGTGGTATATTGGTGAAAGGTACTGCCAACAGGCTGGCGGTACCTTTCACCAAATTATGACATTGGCGGTTTGGCCTAAGCCAAACCGCCAAAGTACCATTCCGACCGCCAGGGTGGTAACAGCCTGCGGGCTGGAGACTTGGGGCACCAGCCCGGCGGCCGTCACAATCTCACCCTCGGGATTAGGACCCCGCCTACCGCCATGGTCTTCGTGGCAATCCTACCGCCACGAAAACCATGGCGGTAGGCATTATCAGTGCCAGGGAATTCCTTCCCTGGCACTGATAGGGGTCTCCACCGCCCCTCTCCCCCTCCCAAGAGTCCTCGCCAACTTCTCCTCCCCCTCCTCCCCCCCACACATTTACACACCCACACGTGCCCACTTCCATACTCATACACACATGCATACCCACATCCACCCAGGCATGCACACATACAGTCCCACACACCGCAACACACACTAACATACATTGCATCACACACGCATTCACAACACACAACATACACATACAGCAACATTCATTCATTCACACATGCATTCCACGTGACTCACATCCCTGTGTGCACGCAATCAAAAACAGACATACACAACCCCACACACAACCAGAACCTGACTTACCTGATTGCAGGGGGTCGTCCGGCAGGAGACGGGACGCGGCGCTGCTGCCAGCAGCAGTGTCCGCCAGCAAGACACTGCCAGGCCGTATCATGGAACATGATACGGTAGACGGTGTTTTGCTGGTGTGGCGCTGATATTATTGCAACAATTCTGGGATGTTTGCGTTTGAATATTGTTTTTAGGGATAAAAATGTGCGGGGTGTCAACAATGATATAGCAGACTCATTATTTAATTTGCATGGGATCGTTTTTGCAGCCTGGCACCAGGAGCGGAGGACAAGAAGTCACCATTGCCTGCAGACATTTGGGCTTGGGGGGAGTGAGGGGACTGGTGTGGTCAGGAGGTCTTTGGTGGAGTCCCCCAGAAGGAGCCCCTGTCTGGCATGGAACGAGTTTGGGGAGTATCAGGGATGCCCTTAAAATGTAATGATACAGGATCACAGTAAAACTGAAGGTAGAGTGTTACGTTTTGTCGTTCATTGAAAAAGGTTTATGGTCCACAAATATTTTTTATGGGAAATTGTATTGAGGTTTAGACCTGTCCAGTGATGAGATTATGGACAGGATTTTGAAGGGGTGGGGTAGGGAACAGGATGTGGGGGAGGTCGTGTTACTGGAAGCAATTACATTCGACCTGTTTCATGGTGTTGTTCTTATGGTGTTGCCAGATTGTTGTCATGATTGTTTTGAAGTGGCTGTGTTTAGGTTATACACGATTTGGCTGTTTTTTGGTGCCTTTAGAGTTTCTGAATTGTTGGCGAAGGAGTCAGGTGTGCTACATGCAGAGATACATCTAGAACAGGGATGCATGGGAATTTGACTGAGATGTTCCAAGACGGACCCGTCAGGTACAGGGAAGTGGGTTTAGTTGCAAGAAGGTAGCAGTCTCGAGACATGCCCAGTACAAGAGTGGCACGGGTTTCAGGCTTGCCCCGCGTGCAGTCTGCTGGCTATATTTTGCCATGAAAGAGAAGATATGGTTACTGCCTTACAGTAGTTGGCAGTGTTGTGCATGGCGTTGTGAAGACTAGGTAAGAATCTGACCAGTTTTGGAAAGCACTCATTCAGGATTAGGGCAGTGACTGCAGCAGCACATTTGGGGTAGAATTGGTGACAGATATGCCAGACAAGCAGGAGGAGGTCAAGATGCTGTGAGCGCTATGTGCGAAAATGAAGGGCTGCTGTGTGATCATTGGAGTTGGAGGAGTGTGGTCAATGCTAACTCCTTTTTTTGTACCACAGGATACGTGAGGGGTCCTGGGAACAAGCTAGTGATATAGATAGTTGGACATTCGTGTACTGGGCAGTGAAGTATGCAGACCAGCAAATTTATGGATGACGCCTGGGACTGCACAGCAGCAGGCATGAGGTGTTATGGTGGGTAAAAGGCGGGATGAGCTTCGGCAATTTATTATCGTGGTTGGCGAAGGTGGTCCTGCAGAGGGGTTGACTGGATATGCTCCTTGTGCATTTGGGGTAGAATGACTTGGTCCAGCTGTCTGGGACTCTGTTGCGCACATGCAGGAGGACTGAGAGGTGATCAAGAAGAACTTTTAGGGGACATGTATGGTTTGGACAGAGTTTGAGTCATGTAGACACTGGGGGGGGGTGTTAAAACATGCAGCAATTGACAAGGCTCAGAGGAAGTTCAACAGGACGATGAGGGTGTTTTTTCAGGGCAAGGGACATTAAAGTGATAGCCCACGGGGGCATAGGGGAAGAGGAGCAGTGTCTCTGTAGGGATGATGGAGTACACCTTTTTCAGCTGGGGTATGTGTACCACATGATGGAGATAAAGGATGTGGTGAGTAAGCCCTGGAATGAGAAAATCTGGTGCAGGAGGCTGTCCTTGGGTGGAGACTCATTCGATTCTTTCTAAAAAAAAAAGAAGCGGGCAGAGAGGTTTCTTTGGGTTTTATTATTTTCGCAATTGTTTGCTCTTTAATTGTCTTATTAGATTTTTCACTTGTCTTTCTGTTATCAGCCCTACTATCAGTCCTATTAATTTTTTCTTGTTCTTCTTTCACCATGATTCAGGATGTGATTGTCTTCACTTTGTTTTCATTTCAGGTGCATGAGTGGCTTGCCCTATCGGTGTTCCTGTGGATGTAGTCCCTCAGAAGGACAATAGAGCCAAGGTCGGGTAAATGATTTTCACTCTCAGGGATCTTAAATATGGGAGGGTTTGTGAGGATTCATGAGGAAGAAGGAAGTAGGAAGAGCTCGGCTGGAGGTCACAACACGCAAGTGTTCAAGAAGAACAACATTTACAATATTCACTCCTTTCTGTTCCCCTGTCAAAAAGGTAAGTGTTGATATGCTACGAGCATGAACCTTACCTCAACTACCGTCCCCTCCCCCTTTTGAGACCCTGCCCCTGAATACTAACTGAACCTTGGCTAGCCACATCTCTCCAGGGATGTGGCGGGAAGAAGCTCCTTCTTGTCATCCTGGGTGTGCTCGTAGCATCTCCAGGCGGTCCGAGGTCTCTCCGCTGCTTCTCGATTACACTTTCCTCTTGGGGGAGCTTCTCAGTGTTTTTCTGTCTTCCGCCCGCTCTGCGATGTTCTCTGGGTCTGCCGTGCTCTCATCGCATTGGTTTCCTGTGGTGTCTGTCTCTCCTGTGGCATTTGGCTCCCTCGTCGATGCACTCCTCCCCTCCGTTTGTTGGCCCGCCCCGTCTTCTCTTGTCCTTCTGTGGCTTCCACGTGCACCTCTTGTTGGAACCCGGATGTTTGCTCATACAGGCTTTTACGTGCTTTGTGCAGGGATTGTAATAGTGACCCTGTCACAAGGTCATATTGATGAATTCCTTGGAACCTGGCTAAAGGTGGGGCAGTAAAACACCCTATGGGGTTTTCAGGTTGATGGTATTTTGAGGGGTGGAGAGTCACATGCCAGCTTATCCACCTCTTGGGGGGTTGGTGGGATGAAGGGAGCACAGGCGAAGGAAAACAGTGTGCAGGATTCTTCGATCAGGTCAAAAGGATTTTTCACTTGGAGGATGTTTGATAGGGGAAGTGAAGGAGAGATTGGTGAATAGAAGGAGGTCAGTGAGTAAAAGAGCAAAGAATGAAGCAAGGTATGAGGCATTAGGGTGATCGTGAGGTGTGAGGTATGAGGTGAGAATTGGTCGTTGAGGAAAGGAATGATGTTTAAAGATGTTTTGACATTATGATAAATGTTGTATTAAAGTTGATTAACTGTTTTGCAACGCTGTTCTAAAACACTAAATGGTGGTATGGCGTGTGATTATTGCACAATAAGTTGCTGTGCAAGCGTGATAAGGTTGGCCTGCTATCACAGCTTATTTTGCTCCTAAATAGCTCACAACGTCAAGGGAGAAATATGTGCTTGGAGGCTAGAAACCTGTAACCCTTTCAATGCAAAGTCAATTCCATGGATTTAATGCATTTTATGATGTATTTATACATCTGAGGGCAGTGTCAGGGCTATATTAGGATATATTAGGGTGTAGGGCCATGGCTGGTGTGGTGGAGTTGCTGCTTGTTTCACACCGGCTGTACATTAGATGCCCCAACTTAACTTAAAATTACCCCTCAAGTTTGAAAATGTAGAGGGAACACTTGATGCAACAAGAATAACTTGTGAAGCCCGAAGTACCTTTGTTAGACAACTTCTACAGCCACCTCTCTAAAGACTCTTGGGACACATAAAGAGTTAACTTGAGAGCGAATTTTGGGTGGATCAGAGGAACAATGCCCTACTTTGGCTCTTCAGATGGAGGTGTCCACCAAAGACTGCAATGTGTTTTCAAATTACAACGGTCTTCTAACTAGAGGGTGAGTTTGGAGAGTACTACATAGCCACATGGCTCTGCTCTGTTGTACCCAGGGATTCATAGGGCAAAAGGTAATTATCACAGTACAAAATTACTTTTCTGTTTTCATAGAACCTATCAGATCTGAGCCCACAGTCACAGATTCAGGTCTACACCTGCAGATTTGCTCTGCTGTTAGAAGCATCAACCGGGACACCAGGGATTCTTCAAACATTAGACTGTACAGGACCATTTAGATCTGAGCAAGTAACTCCAAATAGAGGTTTCTCCAGGAGGTTCCTAGTTTTTTGGACAATCCATGTCAGGCCCCAGTGTCTGTGGAAAGTTATTCTGGAGGTTCATTTGCACAACCTTTAGTCAGTTCTTACAGATAAAGGGAAGCTAAGAAATCAATCAATCAATCAGTCGACTTGTTGAGTGTGGCTTGTCACCCATGAGGGTATCCAGGCACTGGCAGGGTCCAGGGTCTCAGTCAAAGGGCCAGGTTTTCAGCCTCCTATGGAACGTCTGTCGAGTAAGGGAGGCCCTGAGGTGCAGGGAGAGGCCATTCCAGGGTTTGGCAGCAAGGAAGGAGCATCCTCCTGATCTGCTGCATTGTATGCTGGGCCAGCGTGGGGGAGGCGGAGTGAAAGTGTCTGGAGGGTTTGTGGAATAGCAGGCGGTGGGTGATGTAGGTGGGTCTGGATTCATGTAGGGCCTTGAACGCATGAGTGAGGAGCTTGAACTGGCATCACTTCTGAACCAGGTGCCAGTGGAGTTTTTTTAAGGTTGGGGGTTGATGTGGGTGCGACAAGGGAGATAGAGGATGCCTTGCTGAGGTTTTCTGGATGGGCTGTAGTCTTTGAACTACGTGGGCCTTGATTTCCACTTAGAGGGTATTTCCATGGTCCAGTTGACTGGTGAAGAGGGCTTGGGTAATGGTGCATCTCGCGTTTTGGGGAAACCACTTGAGAATCTTAGGTGACATGCGCAGGATGAAGAAGCAGGAGAATGACACTGCGTTGACTTGGGACCTCATTGTGAGTTTGCTGTCCGGGATGATACTGAGATTCCTGGTGTGCTCAGCTGGGGTTGGAATGGGCCCCAGTTGTGTGGGCCACCAGGAAGCATCCCAGGGGGAGTGGTCACTGCCAAAGGTCAAGACTTCCAGCATCTCTGTGTTGAACTTGAGCCAATTGTGCTGGTCATGCAGTGGTGGAAGCTGGTTCTGACGGTGGAGTTTTTGGAGAGGGAGAGAATGAGTTGTGTGTCATCAGCATAGGATATAATGTTGAGTCCGTGGGATCTGACTATGTTGGCGAGGGGGGGATATGTAGATGTTGAAGATGGTGGGGCTGAGTGATGAGCCTTGAGGGACTCTGCAGATGATTGGTTTGAGTTCAGAGGTGAAAAATGGAAGGTGGACTCTCTGTGTCAGATATGCCAGACAAGCAGGTGAGGAAGGAGGTGATCAAACTGAGGGCAGCTCCTTGGATGCCTGTGTCGTGAAGTCTGGCAATGAGAATGTGTTGAGTGACAGTGTTGAGGGCTGCTGAGAGATCAAGGAGGATAATGGTGGCTGTCTCTCCTTTGTCGAGGAGGACCCAGATGTCATCTTTGGACATGATCAGGGCTGTCTCAATGCTGTGGTTGCTAAGGAGTCCAGATTGGGAGTCATCCAAGAGGTGACTATGTTCCAGGTTAATGGAGACTTGATGGTTGATGGCCTTTTCGATTACCGTGGCCGGGAAAGGGAGATGGGACTGTAGTTTTTAAGTTTGTTGTGATCCGCTGAAGGTTTCTTCAGCAGAGGTTTAATTCCCGCATGCTTGCAGTCTTCTGGGAAGGTCCCAGAATCCAGTAAGTTGTTGAGTGGGGTGGAAAGTTTGAGGTCGAGCCTTGATGTTCCTAAGTTGAAGATGTGGTAGGGGCATGGGTCAGATTGGGCCAGAGTGGATGGATTTCTTGATGGAGATGGTGTACTGAGTGGTGACGTGTATCTCGGTTGTTAGCCAGAGGATGGTTGTGTGTGTGGAGGTTAGGCCATTGAAAAAGTCTTCTGATTTTCCTAAACCAGATAGAAGAGAAGTCTTCACAGCAACAGCACATCTAAATTTCTTCTCCGACTTCTAGGTAGGTTCAGAAATGCCAATGTGCAAAGCAGGGTCTTTTACATATGCCTCACACAATCTAACTTTCCCTCCAAATTGATGTAGTTATTGCACATGGTAGCACCAATTTTTTCCCAAAATGCTCTTTGTGCTAAATTCCAGAATGACACAAGACAACTATGGAACTAAAGCTCCATCTCCCAACCGCATGAACCACTGACCTATTCAGTCTAGCCTGCTTCAAAGGGACTCTAGCACCGTCTATCAAGACTATAAAAGAGGTCACGCAATGCAGCAGAAACTCTGGATTTACCAGGTAGGTCTCACTGAAAAGAATAAGTCTGATCGTATTTATTCAATTAAAATTTACTAGTAGAGCACTCAGATCAACTCACTCACTTATGTTGTCCAATGTATTGGTTCCATTTGACTTACTTGTAAATGTATTTTGGGAAGATTGTCAACGGGAATGAGATATATAAGAGACAGAGATATGAAAATGCCTCCTCTCAAGTATGCATTTCATTGTCCCAAAATAGTTGGATTAGGCACAAAACGTATAATGTCTCAAAAGTCATAATAATAAAATAGGTACCTCAGATTGCTATCCCTATTTTGCAAGTCTGTAACAGGATACTGACTCACAAAATAGGGATGGTGCATTGTACAAGGCCACTTTGCAGTCACAAAAAGGGAAACTCACCTTTTGAGACTGCAAAATTGCTTTGTACCTCGGGCCCTAAATCTATTATTTGTTAGGCATTGTGGTTATGTGTTTCTTGGCTGCCTCACCATCTCTCATGGGTGTTAGCCTGTGCTCAACGAAGCTCTAAGAGAATACTTTAGTCAATGGATGGCTTAAAAGTCTTTGGTACCCATGTGTGTGAGTAGATTAATTTGGGTGTCGTGGAAGCTTAGAACACATCAAGTGCCTCATCTAGAGCTTTGAGGTATTTGAACATAAAATAGAATGAAGAGAAGCTCCAGCTATCACAATTGTGTGGTGACTATCACAGCATTTAGAGGTCTGCCAAGGTAGAGTAAATAAATGCATTTATTTTGTTTGTGCAAAACCGCATTTTTACATTTTGCATGTGCAAAACATTGCATTCGGCTATCCAACACGTGCAGAAAACAAAGGGTTGGCTAGGGCACAAGTCGTTTTCATGCACATAGATGTGCTTCATAACTACTGGAAGCATATTTAAAGAAATATATGCATTTCGATCAGTGCAACTTCCCACTCAACTCAAAAACACTCCTCTTGCTCTACCTTGAAAAGATTTCTAACAGATCTACTTATTATAAAGCACCTTACGTCTTGAACATAAATCTATTTTTCTCTAGCTAGCACATATTCAAATGTATTCCCTAACAAGGTCCATAATGTAATGTGTCTGTTACCTTATTGGGTTATTCTTTCTCCTGTCATCCCAGTTGCCTTCCTCTTCCCCCTCAATGGGACATTCATACTAAATCCCAGCACTTCTGTCTCCCCTCACTAACTACTTAGTTCTCCTTGTGCTAATAAAATGCTTCCCCTATACAATATTCATATTATATAATGCTTACACATCTGTGAACTCAGTTACGGCTCGCTGCTATTTAAAGGGATGGGGTGAGTGCGACACGCAGGGGTGGGGGTGTGGAGGGAAGCAGGGGATGACATTTAAATTTTAAAAAACGAAAAAAAAAAACTTACTTTCTCCATAGCCGACGCTCCTCTGTCCCTCGTCTCTCCAGCTGCAGGCTCCCAGCCTGCGATGCGGCTAATTCTGATGCTGCTGATAGCAGCGTTAGGATTGGCTGGGAGCGTCCAGCCTGGCAGACTGGGAGTCTGTACAGGCTCTCTTCAGCCCAGTAACAGTTACCGGGCTGGAAAGAGTCTACTGCGCATGTGTGCCCGAGACGGCCAGCCAAACACACATGCACTCTGTGCACTCCCCTCCGTGGCTGTCATCCCCAATGCCCCGTCCCTTTCACCATGAAGGAATAATAAACTTAGTTTATTATCCCTTCGTGGTAAAAGGATTGCAGCTTCTGCTGCTGGTGGGGGGAGGGGGTGACGCTCCTCCACCCTAATGGAGGAGCTGCCCCTGTGGGAGCTCATCAAATCCTACAGTGCTGTTGCTTTGCACATCCCTATTTTCTTACAAGCATTGTTAAATGTATTAGAGACACATGATGCAATATATTTAGTTCTAATTATTTGCCAGTTTGTTACAGTTACTATGAATCATTAAGAGTTGCTAATTGCTCAATGACTGTACAATATTTGGGTTTATTGTATAGGTAAAGATAAACCTGCATTTATCTATTTTGCACTGCATAAAACAATGCATATAAATAAATGATGTTAATACTATCACATCATGTTCTACACATACAGTAGTGTTGATGGGAGCATGCCATGATATCTGCACCCATTTTCGCATTCATGATGTGCCTTGTACTAGGATTTGGATGGTAGCTATTTGATGGGTAATTAATATATAATATTTCTGAGGTTGGTGACTAATTTTAAATTAGACAACATTTTCACCATGCTCCTGGTGCAGTAATTACGCATAAGCTATCACTGAATTGCTGATAGCATGTGTAGATTTAGTCCAGACCTCAGAAGGAGCGGATAGAGACATTTGAATTGTTAATTGAGTTGTATTTTAAAAGTCTTTCTGAATCGCACCTCCATTTTCACAACTCTGTAAGTGTCTAATTTCTCGTACATCTTTATCTTTTCAGTCAATTTCTTACACTACGGGTTGCTGGCCGGGGAGATGGCAAGTTTGTACATCTAATGCGTTACGAGCATCACACCGTCCACTCATAGCCACGCCCCCTCCAAAGTGACCGTACTTAGGCACACAAAAGTATTCAATGCTGGCGTCCCATGGTATTTCTCTTAAAAAATCAACTGGGGTGTGTGGAAAGATTGAATCCCGAACCGAGATGGGTAATCATGCTGCTGACTGCCGATGAGGAGCACAAGACTCTCGAACAAAGGACCATAAACTGCAGAGGCTGCCAGGCTTTGCTTTGGCAGAGGCTTTGAAAGTGGGTTGGGGAAGAGCATCTAGAGAGCCATGTGGAGGTTGCTAATGTGTGTTCCAGTGACGTGAGGCCAACAGGCAAAACAGGAAAGGTCGGGGAAATGTATGTCAATTCTAAACACTGGTAGCAGTATCCTTGAGGAAATGATCTGTCTGATTGACGTCCAGCGCTGATTCTGGTGCTGGATGTCACCATAAACAGGTAATAGACCTTAGAGCACAGAGTAAGGAGGTGAATCACGAGGAGTTTTGAGAACACTAACCTTCACGGGGCCTGGACTGGCTCACTGTTTTCATGTGATCCTGATTTCTGGCAGTAAATCTCCTCCAGCATTGTAAATATCACCTCTCAAGCTACATCAGACACTAGTGCACAGACCACCAGAAATCATCAGAAAAGCCTCAATGAGGCTGTATAAAGTCCGTTCACTTTGCTCGCCGACCCCTCTGTGTAATTATTACTGGGGCCATTGAACTTATACCCACTCAAGGGCATACATTTCTCTCCTATCATTAAAAGACATTTTCAACCAAATGACAAAAGTGGATGTAAGCCAGAACTAAATGGCAAAGCTGAACACAAGGAAATACGCTCCAAGACAGTTGAGAAAAATGATAGACAACAGAAATCTATCTCATCCAACTGCTTATTACCAGGAGCTGACACAGGAAAATCTGCCATTACCTTTCTGAAGCAGTGAGTAGAGGGACAAATGACTCTCAGTACCAGCCTGCGGGAGGACTAGAGAACAGGGTGTTCACTGAAGGAGGAAGAGGGAAGTATATCTACCACACACCTCAGCCAACATCCTAAAAAGTTCACCAGTTGACTCTTCAAAAGCCAGGTCAAACAAGCAGGATTTTTTCAAATGATATCAGAGCCCTTGGAGTCAAAATCAAAAAGTATCACGCTCAAAGAAAAAGGCAACAATTTAATCAAAACCAGCCCAATCCAAATAGATCCATGGATCTGTAATTGAGGAATCTTGGGAATGGATTGTACAGTTACCAAAGGAGAGGAAATGTACACAAGAACAAAGGTAAAGTATATCATTCCCAGAAGAAGGCTTTTCTTAATCGACCTAATCTCAAGAGAATGAGGGACATAATAGAAAGGATGCTGATCTAGGCCAAGCCCAGTTAGTAAGCAACAATGCATTGGAATACAAGAGAATGAATCTAGTGGGGAAGAATAATCAGGAGATATACAAGGCTCAATACTAGATTTTCAGAGCCACATTGTCGGAGATGAAGTAAACTAAAAATACTCAAACTGAAACTGTGAATTCTTTGAGACCGCAGACGCAAGCCGTAGACTCAGATATGGAAAATTTGGCAATCAGGTTCAAGAATTAGAGCGACTCTCTGAGATAGAAGATTAACAATTGGGAGGACAAAAATAGATAGAGGCTTTATCAAAAGACATACAATATCAGAAGTAGAAGAAAAAAGATTATGAAAACAGATCTGGATGATGAAAAATGTGGTTTGAAGGCTTCCTAGAACAGAAAGAGTAGGGTCTTCCCCTTTGCTAGGATTTAAGGAAGATCTGTCCATTTGCCGGGTATCATTCACAATAGTAACAAGCATATGCAATGCAATGGGTCTCGCATTTGCTCGAGTTAGAGCTATTAGCGTTGTAAACTCTTAACCAGACCCTTCTTGCCACATAAATTGAAAATGAAAAGTAAAACAGTTTCACATAAGCAAGCCGATTCAAAGTGCCACAGCATCAGCGTGAAGGAGCACACAAAAGTAAAAGGAAGTTTGCTCGCAGTCAAACGTATCAGCAAATGTGTAATTAGCCATGTAACAGGGCAATGTACAAGGCGGGAAATAAACCGCCTCAAGGAGGGACAAATGTAAAGCATTTACCAACAAAAATAAAGGGTTTATGAAGGGCAAGCCCACGAACGAGTGATAGTGATTGGTGTGCGATGTGCGTGGTTAAAAGCGTAGATACATACCAACACGTCGGAAAAGTAGTGCTTGTGCGTTGCTATGCTCAACCTAACAATTGGCACACATCCAAAGACGATTCTAGTGAACTTTGAAGATTGCAGGAGAAAAGAAAAAAAAATCTAATGAAAGTCATCTTACGGAAAACAATCAAGATAGAAAATAAATTTGATCTTACATTTTTTCTGATATGTTTTTGTGTGTTCAAAGAGATGCTAGAAGTTGACACAGCTAATTCCTCACTTTCCATCGGCATACACACAGGCTGTCAAGTCCAATGATTCTTGAAAGAAGTGCTAAAGAATCTTGTTGTATTTTGAATCTATGAGTCTAGGGCTTCAAAATAGATAATAGAGAGCAATTGTGGTGGGGGAAGAAGGAGTTGTGAGCTATAATCAAGAAGGTGCAACTCCAGAGCTCCCCGTTTTTGGGATAGATGTTTCTCTAGAAGCAAAGGCGGGTTAGGCCTTGGGAGGTGGCAAGAGACAGGAGGGAGTGGAAACAATGGTGGAGGGTTACAGTTATGGGAGAAAAATCTGAAACTTCAATTTCTATGAATGTTAGATATGCCAATATAGAAAAGTGTAGTAGTCTTCGGAATAGAATGGTTAAAAATTCAAAAGATCGGTAGTCAGTTGAATTAAGCTAGTAAAAGGAATAATGGGGTCATGATTGAACTAAATATTTTTTTCTAAAAGTAAATGGATTATGCAATACTAAGAAGGTGATTCTCTCTTGGGTTAGCGGTTTAAAGGCTTCAGTTTTTCTTCATGAATCTCATGTTAGCAAGAAAAATTTGTGAAAACAAATGCGAACAGTGTTTAGGCCGGTCCATTATTCTTCGACAACTTCTGCACAAAGAAGAGTAGTTTTTTCACCAGGAATGTTTCAGGGTAGATCAAGAATGTCATGCATGATGACCAAAGGCAGTGGGTGGGCATACCTTTCGAATTAAGGAATCAGTCCTATTTCATTGTTTCCATAACTACCCAAAAGAAGGTGATCCTCATGTCCTCCATTATTTGCTCTTGGCTACTGCATCTTTCATTGGAATTTTAATTATTGGGGGCGATTTCAGTTTTGTACAATTAATGGAATTAGACAACTAAGAAATCAATTAGCAAAGTAAAATAGAAATGGCAAAATTTATGGAGGTATTAAAAAAAAGAGATAGGTATAATTCATATTTGGAGATTTCAGAATCCCGCTGTGAGACAATACACATTCTTCTCTAAACAAATCAAGATAGAAACCAGACTAAATTACTTCTTGGCTTTCATACTGTAAAGCTAGGGAAGGTGAATTATATCCCGCATTGCTTTTCAGACTACGGAGCTAAAGGATGTACCATAACAACTTCCGATATTAGTTAGGTTCTATACAGATGGAAATTGGACAAAGCATGGATAAGCGATTAGGAACATTTCACTAAATTTTAAAATCTGATATTTTTAAAGAAAATAAAGGCTCCACATTCTCCTGTCAATAAGCTATTAAAGCAAACATTACAAGGGAAATTATTTCATATCACAGTCACAAGCATAAATTTGCTCACAGCAAGACTAGACAGAAGCAACTTAGGGTTTCCATAAGAGGAAAAAGCGAACGATAATCTCAGAGTTATGTTACTGAAGGGGAGATGTTGAGTTCCCAGATGATAGGCCAATAGGTGTATGGGGAGGGAAATGTAGACAGAAAATATTGGCATGGAATACTAAGGCCATTCGAAATCTGACAAAACGTAAACAGATCTAAAACCCAGAAGAGATCAGCCAGATTTCCTATGATGTTTGCTGGATAATTTATTTGACCAATTATAACATGTCTAGCAGGCCATAAAGGAGCAAATCAAATCAAAACAAATCAGCTTTTTCGGTTTTGTGTGACAAACGTAAAAGCAACACAATATATGAAACGTTCAATAGACAATAAAACATCAATATATACACAATAAAACCAGCATAAAAACCTAACAAAACAGCTCAAAATACTGAATCAATTATACAGTGCATCAGAAACGTTCTAAGGTGATTCAAGGTCAAGATCCCTACAGTTCCTTAACCTCACAGCAACTTTAAAAAGCTAAGAACACTCAGAGTAATATCCTCCAGCAGCATGTGTAAAATTTGCCCTTCTCAAAACAGGACCAAGATAAGCTTTCCACAGCTGCATATAAAACTGTCAAAACATGCTAAAATGCAAAGTATCCTGTGGGGACCTATTGTCGCAACCGCAGGATTAAAATCTGTACCCTCTTTTCATTTCCAGTGGACAAACCAGCAAAGATGGTAGTAAATCAAAACAGAATCTTTTTACAGAAATCAATCATATCTATTCTTGACTCAGAGAAGGTAAGGTTCAGTGGAAGGTACTGTCTTCAACATAATATAATATTTAGCACAAGGCTTAGCCAGGGCCAGCTCCTTCCTCTTCAAGGCCCTTTATTCAGAAAAGCTCTCTTTGACCCGCATAAGGTCAGCCTTCCCAATTCCCTCTGGTGAACTAAAAAGAACGCCCCTTACCGGCTTCTGGAAAGCATCCCTGACATACTTCACCCAAGGAATATGGGGGACACGGCCAAGGGACAAACAATCTTTCAAAATTGCCTGGCTTAATTTAATATCCGGCCTTGTCCATATGTTCATCCACAGCGCAAGGGGACGGAAAGCTACTAGATTGAAAATATAGCCTACACTTAACTTCTCATGCACTGCCAAAGCGGGGGTACATTGTGGCAGGCATAAAAACCTCCGTAAGAATTTGTTTTCCACCATCTGCAACTCAGTTTGATTGACATATGCCCATATCTCACACCCATAGGTAAATTTTGCTAGGCATTTCGAGCTATAAATCTGCATAAGTGGTCTAATGGGTCTGTTGTCGAGCCTAACTATAAAATCCAGCATTTGCAAGCAAAAAACCCCCCTTTTTCTTAATTATAAGGGGTAGCCAACTTAAAGCAGAGTAAAAAGGTAGACCCAGTTAAGAAAATTTGCTACTTTTGGGGAGGGCACAAGAACCCAGGATGAACCTTGAGGACTTTATAGTACAGGGGCCAACAATCATCACAAAGGACTTCTTGTTAATCGTTAAATCCAAATCCTCCACGAACTTAGCAAAGGCGTTCAACAGGATCTGCAGGATTCTGGCAGTTTTGGACATTAATACCACATTGTCTGCATATAGTAGAACCAGTAAGCTACAAGGGCCTTCCTACGAGCAATCCACTTTCACAGCCAGCATGGCCTGCTCTAAATGATTAATATACAAACTAAACAAAGAAGAAGCCAAAATACAGCCATGATGCATGCTGCTGTTAATACGAAAACTACGAGAATACTGTAGGTCTTTGGAAAAGCGAACAGAAGCCATAGTGTCCCAATGAAGATCTCTTAAAAATATGACAATGTCCCTTTCTATACCCATGGTCAACATAATCTGCCACAACTTAGATTGTTTTACCCAATAAAATGCAGAAGTGAGATCCATAAAACCTAGACGGATAGAACCAGGACGTGCAACAGTATATTTGTCAAGTATCAGGGACAAATTCAAGCACTGGTCCATAGTCGATCTGCCCCCGCAAAACCCATACTGGACAGCTGAGAGCACTTTTCTATTCTTGGCCCATACTGACAACCTTTCCAGAAGAATACGGCCAATAACCTTGGCTAAAGGGTCAAGAAGGTAAATGGGCCTACAACATGTGGGCTATCTCTGTCCCCCCTTTTAAAAATTGGCACAATGATTGATATAGCCCAGGACTGTGGAGGATCTGCCTGGACCACTACATTAATAACCCCAGTCAAAATGGGTGCCTAGATAACCACATCATTAACATTTGTATCTAGCGGGATGCCGTTGGGACTAGGTGCCTTGTTAGTTGATAGTCCCGTTATTCACTTTGTTACTTCCTCAACCAAGACGTTTAGCTTAACCACTGCAGGTAACCCATGTTCCCTATGTATATGGCTTCAAAATGAGCCCTCAGTAATGTGTGCCTCGGAGAGTCAGCCAACTCTGGTGCAAATAAGGGACCATTAATAATCCCCTAGAATTTAGAACTATGATGCACAGTGCTAGCATCAATTAAATTTATCCAGGTCTCTTCCCTTAGCTGATATTTGCCCCTGGCCTGTTCCCTTTTGCAAACACCATGGCATCTCTGAACTATAACAGGATCTCTGGGCTAATGACGCAAAGCACACTTAAGCTCCTCCACAGCCTTTGTACAACTAGAATAAAACCAACTGGGCAGCCTATTAAAAGATCATGCCACAGATGCAGCTTTGGAAATTTCCAAAAAAGCCTTCAAGATATCACATGGGCAGCTTGCACTGGAACCACAAATATCAAGCTCTGAAGCGCACCTGAAATACAAGGATTTTATTACAAGACCGGAGGCTCATATTATGCATTCTTTTCTTGCTTTAATTTAACAGCAACCAAGAAACAACAATACCCAGAAACCCTGGGAAAGAAAACTACAGTGTTACATCATAATAGGAACACCAATCACACATTGACTATGAATATATCTATCTTGACTGAAAGCAACAAGCCCTCTTTTCTTGCTGCTCGCAGTCAAGATAAGTATACTGCTTGTTTGAATTCATTCATTTATTGTGATTCAATGTTATATTTTGAAAACTGTTTTTATTACATTATTATCGCGCTAATGCTGCACGTGCTATTGCTGCCTGTTTTTTCCTCCCCGCGAGCGTGTTTCGCCCGTTTAGCACGTTTGTCTCCATTCCCTTCAAGGTGGCTGATACCCCGCTAATTGACCCTAATATGCTTCTATTCATTACTAAATATGGGAAAGACCCCAAAAAAGAGGTTGACTGAGCCTGGTCTAACTGCCAGGACAGATTACCAGATCTAGTTGGTCCTCTAACAAGGATTTTGGATTTAGCCGAAGAAGCCAAAATGGAAGGAGAATATGTGGACCCGGGCACTCTTTCCAATTGACACAACGTGCAATCGGTATGTTGGGTAATGCCAATTTTTATATATCACAAGAACTACACAAGAGCCTTCTCTTCAGGATCGACCCAAAAATAAGCAGTCTGGCGATAAAAGACGAGGGTCCCAAAGCTCAAGGACTGCTTTTCGGAGACTCTTTCATAAAGGAGATGGGCAAGTATGTGTCTACTTTTGCTGCGATAGATAAGACACAAACGTCCATAAAGAAAATTTTCTTCAATCGGGTTTTTGGCAGGGCCAGCAAAGGAAGGAGCCATTTTTCCAGTCGTTACGCTCCAAGAGGTCAATAACTCAACAGAGGCTCGTATAACCAAAGCTTACAACAGTATTCCTGTCAGGGGTATAAACCCCAGTTCTACCCCTGTCGCTCACAAGGTTTCTGCAGCAGGGGCTTCTGAGCTAGAGGAGAATAACTCTCAGGTAAGAGTTTCTAGTTCTGGCCTTCCTCCTGCTGGGGACAGGTTGGGAAATTTTCTAGACTCTTGGTTATCTCTGACTTCAGATCCTTTGGTAATTCAAACTGTTCAAGGTTATTGCATAGATCTCTTCCAGACAACATATTCTAGTTGAAGAACAAATTGAATCTTTACTCACAAAACAAGCTATAGAACCTACACCCTTCAATCCCACAGGTTTCCTCAGTACTATATTCTTGGTTCTAAAAAAGAACAAGAAACATCGACCTGTCATTAATCTCAAATCCTTCAATAATTTTGTGGTTTATCGTCACTTCAAAATGGAAAACCATTCTCCATCTCAGAGACATCCTATTCAGAACGACTGGTTAGTCTGCCTGGATCTTCAAGACGCCTACCTGATGATTCCCATTCAATCTTACAGGAAGTTCCTTCAAATCCAATGGGAAAATTCTTTCTATCAATTCAAACACCTTCCTTTCAGGTTGTCCTCAGCCCCTTGGTGTTTCACCAAAAATTCAGAAACCAGTGGTTGCCCTCCTCAGAAGCCAAGGGGTGAGATTCATCATCTATCTAGACAACTTTCTGATTATGGCCCAAGACAAGAATCGTCTTTTGCTTCATCTCTGCCAAGACCTTCTAACAAGTCTAGGTTTTCTAATAAACTTTGAAAAATCTTCCCTCATTCCTTCAACGAGGCTAGAATTTGGGGGTTTCATGATAGATACCACCAGAGCCATCCTTCAATTACCCCAATCGAAGGTGGACCTAATAAGAAAAGAAATTCGCCATGCCCTATTTCTTCTTCTATGTTCTCTCAGATCAATAGCTCATCTTGTAGGTCTTGTCTTCCTCGATTGAAACTATTTTCCCAGAACCTCTTTACTACAGAACAATTCAGGGGTTACAAACCTACCATCTACACAGAGGTCTAGCTTATTTGGACCCGGTGTCTATAGACTCAGACTCCACAGAAGAGCTCACCTGGTGGCTGATTCATTTAGACACCTTGAACGGGAGAAAAATTTTCTCTTTCACCCCAGATCTTGTCTTAGAATCAGATGCAAGTCGGACAGGATGGGGCGCAAGATGTAGTCATCTCTCGACTGGAGGTACATGGTCTGTATAGGGGTCATTACTAAACATCAATTGTTTGGAGATGGTTCCTTTGCCATCCAATCCTTTATCAAAGACAGAGTAAAATGCGCAGTTCTTCTTCGCATGGACAACCTTTCAGCAGTAAAGTACGTAAATCATCTGGGAGGTACGAGATCGAAGCCTCTGGCAACATTAGCCAAGAGTCTTTGGGAATTTTGCCTTCCGAGAAACATTTCAGTAAGAGCAGAATATCTCCCTGGTGAATTGAACACGGTAGTGGGCTGGTTCTCCAGACACTTACACGACTCAAGCAATTGGAAGCTTCATCCTTCAGTCTTCAATCTTCTTTCTTCGATCTTTGGCATCATGTCAATAGACCTGTTTGCTTCACGTACCAATATCCAACTTCCCTCCTTTTTCAGTTGGAGACCAGATCCTTTGCCTATTGGCCATGGATGCGTTGCTCCAAACATAGGCCCTCATTCTGACCCTGGCGGACAGTGTTAAAGCGGCGGCCAACCCGCCAACAGGCTGGCGGCCGAAAAATATGAATTCTGACCCTGGCGGGAACCACCAACACAGGCCGCCGCTTTAACACTCCGACCGCCACGGCGGTACAAACAAACAGCGCGGCGGTCACCGCCAACAGGCAGGCGGCAGACAATGTACCGCCCACCCTATCACGACCCACCAATCCGCCACCTTTTCCGGGGCGGGAGCCCCGCCGATAAAAACACGGCGGAAACAGACATCTCCAATGGAAAACGCTTACCTCGAAACACTCCGTGCGGAATCGGAACAGCATGGAACCCGAACTCCACATCCTCCCAGCCATTGCCTTCCTGCTGTTCTTCCAGGATCACGAACCACGCCGCAGACGACAACGGTGAGTACTGCACCTACGACACAGGGGAGGAGGGAGGAGGAAAGGTTACAGGCACACACATACGCAACACACCCACCCCCACCCTCACCCCCACCGAAATACCTACACACCTATGCAGATAAAAAAGTCAGAGTGACCCCCCCAAACCCCCCCAAACAAAGACAAAAGCCAATGCATGTAAAACTAGACCCATATTATTGCAACAATAAAGTATAGCGACCTTAGCAATATATGAAGAATGAATACACATCTAGAACTCCATCCATACAAGCAGCAATAGTCCGGCCCAGTCAATCAAAGTCCCAAGGTCCGTGGGCCAATGTGCAGCAACACATGGGCAAAGCCCACACACGAGATCCAGTCCATTGGAGAGAACACTGCTGGGGCATCACTAAAATAAAAAGACCGGCACCTCAGGGGGAAGGGAAGGGGGGGCACCTCAGCCACATGAGTCCACGACGCCAGATCAATGAAGGGCCTCCTTGCCCACTGTGCCATCCTGGGGAGTGCAAAGCCACAGTCTCACAAGTCTCTACAGTGGGTGGCTTGCCCACTGTGCCATCCTGGGGAGTGCAAAGCCACAGTCTCACAAGTCTCTACAGTGGGTGGCTTGCCCACTGTGCCATCCTGGGGAGTGCAAAGCCACAGTCCATCAGGTGGATTACAGAGACCACTGGTCATGGAGGAGGCATGGTGGGCAGAGTGCGTCGTGAAGGCCTGCCCGACACAGAACCGGGACTGCCAATGGGCCAGCGGTGCTTGACAGGAAGGGCCCAGCGGAGCGGTGCTTGAGATGAAGGGCCCAGCGGAGCGGTGCTTGAGATGAAGGGCCCAGCGGAGCGGTGCTTGAGATGAAGGGCCCAGCGGAGCGGTGCTTGACAGGAAGGGCCCAGCGGAGCGGTGCTTGAGATGAAGGGCCCAGCGGAGCGGTGCTTGAGATGAAGGGCCCAGCGGAGCGGTGCTTGAGATGAAGGGCCCAGCGGAGCGGTGCTTGACAGGAAGGGCCCAGCGGAGCGGTGCTTGAGATGAAGGGCCCAGCGGAGCGGTGCTTGAGATGAAGGGCCCAGCGGAGCGGTGCTTGAGATGAAGGGCCCAGCGGAGCGGTGCTTGACAGGAAGGGCCCAGCAGAGCGGTGCTTGAGATGAAGGGCCCAGCGGAGCGGTGCTTGAGATGAAGGGCCCAGCGGAGCGGTGCTTGAGATGAAGGGCCCAGCGGAGCGGTGCTTGACAGGAAGGGCCCAGCGGAGCGGTGCTTGACAGGAAAGGCCAAGCGGAGCGGTGCTTGACAGGAAGGGCCCAGCGGAGCGGTGCTTGACAGGAAGGGCCCAGCGGAGCGGTGCTTGACAGGAAGGGCCCAGCGGAGCAGTGCTTGACATGAAGGGCCCAGCGGAGCGGTGCTTGACAGGAAGGGCCCAGCGGAGCGGTGCTTGAGATGAAGGGCCCAGCGGAGCGGTGCTTGACAGGAAGGGCCCTGTTCAGCGGTGCTTCTCACGGCGGGGCCCTGTTCAGCGGTGCTTCTCACGGCGGGGCCCTGTTCAGCGGTTCTGCTCACGGCGGGGCCCTGTTCAGCGGTGCTTCTCACGGCGGGACCCTGTTCAGCGGTTCTGCTCACGGCGAGGCCCTGTTCAGCGGTGCTTCTCACGGCGGGGCCCTGTTCATCGGTTCTGCTCACGGCGGGGCCCTGTTCAGCGGTTCTGCTCACGGCGGGGCCCTGTTCAGCGGTTCTGCTCACGGCGGGGCCCTGTTCAGCGTTGCTTCTCACTGCAGGGCCCTGTTCAGCGGTTCTGCTCACGGCGGGGCCCTGTTCAGCGGTTCTGCTCACGGCGGGGCCCTGTTCAGCGGTTCCGCTCACGGCTGGGCCCTGTTCAGCGGTTCTGCTCACGGCGGGGCCCTGTTCAGCGGTGCTCCTCACGGCGGGGCCCTGTTCAGCGGTGCTTCTCACGGCGGGGCCCTGTTCAGCGGTGCTTCTCACGGCGGGGCCCTGTTCAGCGGTGCCTGTCTTCTGTTTCCAGTGAACCACACCTGGCCAATATTTGCCGCTCACTCTGCATCTGACCTTTCTGTTGCGGGGCCCTCCTGTGATGGAGTCCTGGGGCCCTGGCTCTCCTTCGATACCCCCGGAATGGGGCTGGTGGGGCCCTCATGGCGAGGTTGGCTGCTCCCTGCCCTTTGCTCCTTGCTGCCCTTGCCCTCCTTGGCAGACTGTCCGTGGCCCTTGGCTCCCTTCCCCGATGTGGCAGGTGACGGTGCAAGGCTACCCTCCTTGGGGGCAGGCGTATCAGGCCTGTCGCGCCTGCCCTTCAGTTTCTTGGTCCTCTTCCCAGGGGGGAGGGGCTGGCTGTGCCTTTGCTGCTGGACGATGTCCCAGCCCAAGGAAAGGGCGGACTCCAAAAACCAGGCACGACGTTCTTTGGAGTTGCTGGGCTGGTGGTGGCTGAGGTGTTTGTGGAACTCTTACGGGATGGAGGGGGTGGGTCAGGTGAGGAAAAGAGGTCCACTTTGGAAAGGAAAATTTTCTTGGGAGCCATGGGAAGGGTGGCTGGAGTGGGTATGGGAGTGGAGGAAGAGGATGTGGTTGTAGGAGAGTCAAGTGTGCTGTCTTTGGGTGCAGGTGCTTGGGCAGGAGGCTGACGTGAGGTGGATGGCTGTTGTTTGGGTGCCTGCCTGCGTTTGTGTGGTTGGGAAGCGGGGGTGACAGACACACTGGGAGAGGACACAGGGACGTGTACATGGCAGTGGGGGTGGTGACTGCACGTGTGCGGACTGGTGTGGAGGGTGTGCTGGGGATGGGTGCAATGGCTGATGGTGGTGTGCTTGCAGGTGTGTGTGGAGACGTCACAGGGAGGGAGGAGGGAGACGAGGAGGTGGGGGACACAGAGGAGGTAGTGGCTGTTGGCATGTCTGCATCTGGATGTTGCTTGGGTGAATGCTTGTGTCTCCTGTGGTGCTTATGTCTGGATGAGCTGCCCTTGGGTGTTGAGGTGTGTGCAGGCTGGTCTGTAGGTGTGGATGGGATAGGCAGAGGAACAGGGGAGTGGGACTGGGTGGAGGGAGTCAGAAGAGGGAGGCTGGAGACAGGGACAATGGCTGCCGTCAGTGCTGAGGCCAGAGCGTTGAACGATCATTGATGGGCAGCCTGACCCGAATGAAGGCCTTCCAGGTATGCATTGCTTTGATGCACCTCCCTCACCACACCCTGGATGGCATTCAAAAGGGTAGACTTCCCAACAATGATGGTCCTCAGGAGGTCAATGACCTCCTCACTGAGGGCAGCTGGGGTGACTGGGGCAGGGCCTGAGGTGCCTGGGGCGAAGGAGATGGCCGGCTTCCTGGCCTTGCGGGCACGGGCAGAGGGCCGAGGGGCTGCTGGGAGGGCGGAGCTGGTGCGCTGGGTGGCGGCTGTACCTGTTTCTGCGGTGGGCACGGATGTTGCCGCCACCGCAAGGGAGCTCCCTTCCGAGGACGTGTCGGTGTCGCTGCCGTCTCCACGGGTCCCCGTGGTGGAGCCCCCCTCGCCCTCCGTCTCACTGGTCATGTCGGAGTCCGTTGCATGGGCCTCCGGGGCCATGTGAGATGCAGCTCCCTCTTGCGCCGATGCCACTTCTCCTCCGCCTGATGATGCTAATGCACACATTCACAGATAAACAAAGAAAATGGGGGGGGGGGTGGAAAACATAAAGACAAGCTGAGTGCATGCATTGGGGACACCGTTGGCGGAGAGGACAGACACAGAAGCCCCCTGCACTACGCTGCACACTTGGGGTACACTATTCATTCACTGGGACATGCCCTACAAGCCTATGGGCGACAACTGCCCACACAGTATACACTGGTCCATGAATCGCGTCACTAGGCACCCTACAGAGGTGGGTGGCGGGGGCACAGGACCATACTTCACGGACGGGCCTATCCTACAGAAATCGCCTTGCCCTAGGGATACCCACAGCCCTCCTCCCCCACCCAGGCACCTCCACTGCGCGCCAAATAGCTGAATGTGCTGGTACTCACCCCCTTGTGTCTGCTGTGATGTCCTCAAGCGCCCATCTAAATCGGGGTAGGCCACCGCCAGGATCCGGGACATCAGGGGGGTCAAGGTACGACTGGCACCCCTCCTAGGTTGGGAGGCCATCCCCAGCAGAGCCTCCGCGGTCTTCCTGCTACCGCGGCGGATGTCCTCCCACCTCTTGTGGCAGTGGGTGCCCCTTCTGGTGTGGACCCCCAGGGCCCGGACGTCCTTGGCGATGGCACGCCAAATGTCAATCTTCTGATGGGCGCTGACCTATGTGACATGTACAGGGGGGGAAGAGAAACATCATCACTTTTCTGCATGCTCGATGTGAGTGGCCCCCCCTCCCCAACCTTGCCATGTGGCACATGCTCTCATCTGTCGTGCCATGCATTCGTCATTCGCTGCCCTCCCCTCCATCGTACATCCTCCCCACTCAGGCCAGGCATTGGCCCCCGTGTACTCACCTGTTGGTCTGGAGGCCCGTAGAGTAGCGCATACTGGGGGAGGACCCCGTCCACGAGCTTCTCCAACTCCTCGGAACTGAAGGCGGGGGCCCTTTCCCCAGTCGCAGCAGCCATTGTCACTTCCAGACCGAGGTCACAGCAACACTTGCAGTATAGGTCCTCTCCTGTGGATGCTCAGGTCTCGTGTGGTCAAGCAGAGAGAAAATGGCGGTTACGGCCGCGGCGGTGCGTGCCGCGGCGGTGCGTGCCGCGGCGGTGCGTACCGCGGCGGCCGGCACTCACCGCCATTGGCTCCTGAAACCCATGGGGTTCAAGGTTGTCCAATGCGGCTTAGTGCCGCGGACTGCGACCGCCTACCGCCACGGTGTGCCACGCTTGCGCAATTACCTCACTTCACATTGTCACACTTCACAGATCAGGCAGCCGCCATTTCAAGGGCCCACATGGCTTCATTCCTACTGCGTCACACATGGCTAGGCCTTGCACCGACAATCATACTAGCCATTCAATCCCGAGAGATACGTGTACTGGGCATGCTGTGGCCACTTACCTGTGGGTTGCTTGACTCTGTGCTCCATGTTGTCCTTCCTAGGCATCGTCCGCTGGGACTTGCGAGGAGACGGAGGAATCTTCCCGTGTACAGACCGCTGGTGGACCTGTCGACAATGGAAGAAAGACACGTCATACTCACCTACAGACTCAACCGTGCCACTATACAGGAACTGTGTGCACAGCTGGAGCCAGACCTGATGTCACCCATCCGCCAACCCACAGGGATTCCGCCTCTAGTGCAGGTGCTGTCAGTACTGCATTTTTTGGCAAGTGGATCATTTCAAACTACCGTGGCCATTTCATCTGGGATGTCTCAGCCTATGTTTTCGAAGGTGTTGTCCAGAGTGTTGTCTGCCCTGATGAAATACATGCGGAGCTACATCATTTTTCCTGAGGTGGGTGACTTGCCTACAGTGAAGGGTGATTTCTATGCCCTTGGACACATTCCCAATATCATTGGAGCCATTGATGGTACCCATGTGGCTTTGGTTCCCCCAAAAGACGATGAGCAGGTGTACAGGAACCGTAAAAACTATCATTCGATGAATGTCCAGGTGGTCTGTTTGGCTGACCAGTACATCTCCCATTTAAATGCCAAATTCCCAGGGTCAGTGCATGACGCGTACATCATGCGAAATAGCAGCATCCCTTATGTGATGGAACAGCTACAGTGACACCGTGTGTGGCTAATTGGTGACTCTGGTTACCCCAACCTGCCTTGGCTATTGACCCCAGTGAGGAATCCCAGGACCAGGGCAGAGGAATGGTACAATGAGGCCCATGGGCGGACTAGGAGGGTGATTGAGCGGAGCTTCGGCCTCCTGAAGGCCAGGTTTAGGTGCCTGCATATGACTGGTGGATCCCTAATGTACTCACCAAGGAAGGTGTGTCATATCATCGTGGCCTGCTGCATGCTTCACAACCTGGCTTTGCGACGCCAGGTGCCTTTCCTGCAGGAGGATGGTCCAGATGGTGGTGTTGTGGCCGCTGTGGAGCCTGCGGAGAGTGAAGAGGAGGAAGATGAAGAGGACGACACAGACAACAGGGACAGAGTGATACTGCAGTATTTCCAGTGACACACAGGTAATAATCTACTCCAGCATTGTATTATATCTGTAACTGTAGTGGCTCTCTACTGTCTGACCTTTCACCCCAATGTATGGTAACTTAGTTGTGTATATCACTTACTATTTCAGTGATCTGATCCCCACGGAGTGCCCTCCTGTTTTTTTCCCCATGGACTACCGCTGTGTGACACTGGTATGTTGTCATCACAATGTAACTAGAACTGTTTTGTTGGTTATATCGAATACATTTGGTTTAAATAAATAGATAGCAGAATCCAGTTGGTTAATGTGCAATAATTGTGTTTATTGAATTTTAAAAATAGGTGTATGGTTCAAACAGGGTGATGGTGGAGGCATGTCCATGGCAGTGTCCAGACTGTTGTTCCTACAGGTCCATTGTCCATATGCCTGTGGAAGGTGCAGCAGGGGCAGTTCAAGGTTGGACAGGGTCAACAAGTGGGACAGTGGGATGACATCCTGGGGTTTCCGTGCATGGCGGGGGTCTTGACATCCTACCCTGTCTTCTTCCTCGCTCTCAGGCCTTTCTTGCGGGGTGGTTCTTGTTCTGCAGGGGGTGGGGTCCGGGAGGGCCGTTGCTGTTGTGTCAGGGCCTCCTGACCACTAGCGCCGGCGGAGGTGGTGGGCTGTTCTTCCTCCATGCTAGTGGCAGGGGCCCTTTGGGGGGCCACATGGTCCCGCAATGTGGTGACAATCTGGTTGAGTGCCACCACGATTGTACCCATTGCGGAACTGATGGTGCGCAGTTCTTCCCGGAACCCCATGTACTGGCCCTCCTGCATGGCCTGGATCTCCTGGAACCTGGCCAGGACCGTCGCCATCGTCTCTTGGGAGTGGTGGTACGCTCCCATGATGGTGGTGAGGGCCTCTTGGACAGTGGGTTCCCTAGGCCTGTCCTCCCTCTGTCGCACAGCAGCCCTCCCAGTTCCTCTTTGTTCCTGGGCCTCTGTCCCCTGGACGGTGTGCCCACTACCAGTGCCCCCAGGTCCCTGTTGTTGTTGGGATTGTGGGTAACCCTGGGTGCCCTGTACTGGTAGACACACCGCTGCTTGACCTGTCCTGGAGACAGAAGCATGGGCCTGCTGGGTGGGTGCTGTGCTGGTGTTTCCTGAGGGGGGTAGGTCTGCTGTGGCCTGGGGCTGACTGAGGGTAACCGACTGTCCAGAGGTCCCCGATGGTCCGGGCTGGTCATCAGGTTCTAGGTCGACAGAGCTGCTGTCATCACTGGGGGCCTGTTCTGGGGGTGGGATGGACAAATCTGGACCCTCCTGGCCGGTGTGTTGGTGTTCGGGCCCTGCAGGGGTAAAAGAATATGGTTATTGATTTTGTGTGTGCCGTGGCGTGCGATTTGTGGGTGCCCTTGTCCCCCAGTGCTGGCAGTCCCATGTGGGAGGAGTTGTGAGGGTGGTTTGTGGGGGGCGATGGGTATGTGCAGTGGTCATGCTTAGGTGATGGGTGTCTATGGTTTGTGTTGGCATTCAGGGGTTTGGGTTGGGTTGGGTGGGTTGTGCTGGTGGGACATTAGCAGGGAGGATATGTGCTGGGGGGTTGGGGGTGAGGGTGGGGGTGTGGGTTGGCATGCTGGTGGTTGGGGGGGGTGAAGTAGTTGAGATTCGACTTACCAGAGTCCATTCCTCCGCCTACTCCAGCGAGGCCCTCAGGATGCAGGATGTTCAAGACCTCTTGCTCCCATGCTGTGAATTTGGGTGGGGTGGGTGGGGGTCCGCCGCCAGTCTTCTGAACAGCGATGTTGTATCTTGACACCATCGACCGCACCTTCCCCCGTAGGTCGTTCCAGCGCTTTCGGATGTCTTCCCGATTTCTGGGATGCTGTCCCACAGCGTTGACGCTATCGACGATCCTTTGCCATAGCTCCGCCTTCCTGGCAATTGTGGTGTGCTGCACCTGTGTGCCGAAGAGCTGGGGTTCTACCCTGATTATTTCCTCCAACATGACCCTGAGTTCTTGGTCCGAGAACCTGGGGTGTCTTTGGGGTGCCATGGGGTGGTGTGGATGAGGTGTGGGGTGGTGTTTGTGGTGATGAGTGTAGTGGTGTGTGGTGTTTTGTGCGTAGATGTGGTGTGGGTGATGATGTTGGGTTCCTGTGTGTGTTGTGGTTTGCGTTCCCTGTGCTCTCTCTCTGTGTATTGTGCCGTGTCTCTGAATTTCGCTTTGTGGGGGTTTGTGGGTGATGTGGGTGTGTGTTTTATATGGTGATGGGTGTGTGGGAGTGGTGTTTGTATGTGTACCAGGTGTGTGTGTTTGGAATTGTCCAATGTGGCTGTGTTTTGTAAAGGTGTGGGTATTTTTAGCGCGGCGGTGTGTACCGCCAATGGAATACCGCGGTTGAAAGACCGCCGCGTGGATTCGTGGGTCGTAATGGCATGGGCGTGTTTGTGTTGGCGTGACGGTGGAGGTTTGGTCATCTCCAGGTTATCGCTGACCGCTGATGAGGCGGCCTTCAGTGGATGTTGGGTTTTTGGCGGGTTGGCAGTTGTGGGTCAGAATGACCGTGGCGGTTTACCGCGGCCGCGGCGGGATGATGGCGGTCTTCTGACCGGCGGTAAGTGCCTTTTACCGCCAGAGTCAGAATGACCCCCATAGTCTCAAACCCTCTTGTATGTTTTCCCTCCCTTCCTCTTCATTGCCCGAGTTCTAGCTCAAGTTCGCAGACAACAATCCTCCCTAGTACTTGTTACTCCTTTCTGGCAATCTCAGCCTTGGTTCCTGACTCTATTTAAGCTAACCTTGGACTTTTCGATACTCATCCCTCCTTTTCCCGATCTACTCTATCCGCAGCGACTCAGACAAAATCTTATTCTGGACGGTTCCTTGCATCTGGTAACTTGGAGGATTTCGGGGCTTCCTGGAGAACCCCATGAATTTCAGAAGATGCTATTCAGTTCATCCAACAATCCTGGGCTCCCGGGACCACAAAGGTTTACAAATCACCCTGGCTGGCATGATGTAGCTGGTGTTTGGGCAGGGATTCTGATCCCATTTTGGCAAATGTCACATTTTTGGTAAACTTTCTAGCTTCCCTTGCTGCTTAAGGCAAAGTTTATAGAATGGTTAATACTTATAGATCTGCAATTTCATCAGAACATGCCCGAGTGGATGGAAAACCCATTGGAGAACATCCTTTGGTATGTCATCTGTTGAAGGGAGTACTTTTTGCCAAACCTCCTAGTCCTAAATACAGTTTTATGTGGGATGTTAATCTAGTTTTACGCCTTTTCTCTCATGGCCAGATAATGATGAATGATCTCTTAAACACCTATCTTCAAAATTAACCATGTTGTTATGTTTGGTTTCTATCAAACGTGTATGCGATGTTAAAGCTCTTGACTTATCCTCTTTCCACTACTCCTCTTTAGTTGTCTATTTTCAAGTTCACAGACAGACGTACTAAAACTAACCTGTCAACTGTCCATTATCCTTTTTTCCTTTCTTAACCAAAATTGTGCATTGGTAATTGCTTAAAGTGTTACGTTTCACAAAGTGCAGAGCTTCAAAGTCAATCCTCTTCCCACATCCAGATATCCTTTCAGAAACCACACAAACCAGTTTCTTCTCCTACTTCAGCTAGATGGATGAAATGGGTTACGTCTCTTGAGGGAATTTTGAATCCGTCCTATGGGGCCCATTCAGTTCTGGGAGCCATGGCTTCCAGAGCCTTTTGGGCTGGTGCCAATTTAGAGGATAGTCTAAGATCTGCAGAATGGTTAAATGAAAATACTTTTAAAAACCTTTTATTGTAAACTAGTTAATCATCCATCTCAAACGGTTATCTGTGCTTTGAGCAAGCATAATATGAACCTCCAGTCTTGTAATAAAATTTAAATTTTCCTAGCCTTGGTGTCTGAAAGGCTAGATTTTATTAAAGACAGGGAGGCGAGTATTATCCCACCACAGTTCTCTAACTCACCTTTTTTCTTATCACTGCAGTTCCAATACCTTCAACCAGCTCAACTGTTGCCATCTATCACAAGAAGCTCATCTCACCTTCCAGATCTTCCTAGTTGGATGTCCTCTCTGGATCTACCGGGACTGGCTTCCCCCTCTGTTATTTTTATGGACACCCTCAAAGACTTGTTGTATTCCTTACTGAGTCTTGGGTTTTTCTTTATTTTATTTACTTTTTCTCATATTGACTGACTCCCACAAGAAAAGAGGGCTTGTTGCTTCCAGTCATTATAGATATATTATTATTTGACGTGTGATTGGTGTTCCTATTATGATGTAATACTGTAGTTTTCTTTCTCAGGGTTTCTGGGTATTGTTGTTTCTTAGCTGCTGTTAAATTAAAACAAGAAAAGAAAGCATAATACTCACCTCCAAGTCTTTATTAAAATCTAGCCTTTCAGACACCAAGGCTAGGAAAATCTCAATTCATAAAAAACCTCAGGTGAAATCTGAATCCATTTAAGTCTCCTTCCCTGACCTGTGGGCTTCCTAACCCCTATGGACCCTGCCTTTCAGGGCAGTAGTTAGCGGGGACTAACAAAAAGAAATACATACCAGATAATGATAGCTGTATCCAAGATTTAGAGATATAAGACAACAAAGGGCCTGACACCAAAATAAAATCAATGATGGATTCACATTCCCTATCTGTAAAGGTAGCATTTTAGTTCCCCCTCATCGCGGACATCATTTGTGTTGTGAAAACTAGATTTAGCTGACTCATCAGCATATTCAAACTATCTCCCTGCTTGTTATGCTCAAAATGAGCTCCAGTCACAGGTGGGCAACCCTGGTAAATACCCTATGTCCCGCAGGGTCCCACACAACTGAGTGTTGAAATCTCCTGCCACTAGAATACATTCAGAAGCTAACTTATTTCCTGAAATATTATTTACCTTTGAGCACAAAACCTGAACATCACAGGCATCCTGCAGTGGCAGTTTAGCATTGTAAAAATTTACCAATAACAACTTATTGATGCTGAAATAGAAAAGAAGGGCCTGCATGCTGGCACCACCAGTGGAAATGACTTCACACCTATCCTTAATTGCCAAGGAGACAAAAATACCCAGCCCCCCCTTTGAACGTCCTGCCTTAGATTCTAACACAGGTAGATAAAAGGTGTTATATCCTATAGGAAGAAGGAATTCTGTACTGCCCAAGTTTCTTGAAGACAGATTATATTAAATCATCTGACAAACCTCAGCCAAATTGGATCACCAAACTTCCCTGCGATGCCTGCCACATTCCAACTGGCACATTTACATGCATGCCCAGGGGAACGATCGATCCTACCCACTTCCTGCACAAATTGGGAAACCCTCGAGGACTCAGACACCTTGCCACCCTGCGAGGTTGTTTGATCTTCCACCATCAATTTTCAGTCACACGCATCTAAGTTGGTGACAGGGAAAAATCGATTAGAAACAACTAGCTGAATTGAGGTCACAGGCCGGCTTACACTCCTCAAGGGTTGCCGCCTAGAAAGCTGCCCAGGATAGAATATGGGTGCACACACAAGGGTTTTATAGAAAAAGAGGGAGAGCCCTAATAGGTGCAGCAGGGCTGTTAAAGGAATCACTCCTAAAGGAATCTAAAACCATCCCTGCCACAAGTGGTCTGTTGAAATTAATAACCACGCAATCCCCATCCAATGCTTTTACTCCTTTATCCAACCAGCTATCCAGACAAACCATGTTAATGCAGGCCCTGGCTTAATCCACCACCACAGTTTGCAGACTCAACAAGTGTGTCACTTTATTCTTTAGTTGATAATAATCCTTCTGGGCATCAGCCCTAATTGAAGGAACATTGCTCAATACATCTATATACGGTGTTGCCTCTGGAGGGAGGTCAAGAGTCACTAGATTGGACATTAAGGGTCTCCGAAGCTGCCCATTAGGATGGGACCCATTATCCCTTGTAGTGGCATTAACCCCTAAAATGCATGACTATATTGAGGTCCCCCATCACCAGACCACCCCCTATTTATGTGGAGGGTGAGATATTATTCCCTTCTGTAAATAGATGCTCCTCTGCCTTAGCCGATGCAACAATCGTTAAGTCGACTGGACCACCTGTGGTGGGCTGACAGGGGCACAGCAGAGAGGCAATATTGAGTATCTGTCACAACTGCAAATGTACAGCCTATTGCATGAGGACATATAGGAAATAAACCAACCTTTCTAAGTGAAGAACTCTGAAAGCATTTTAGATAGGCTAGTCAGTTGTATAGCTTCCAGTGAAGATAGTTTTTCATTAGAATGGAGTATAATACTCTCAATAGAACTGAAAGCCAATTTAAGCAGTCTATTTATTTTCAGTTTCATTTTAGAATGTTGCATCTCGTCTGATCATCTTAGGTAACTCAGATTATAGAACACTATCCAAGGTCCTGGCCAGTCATTTAATCTTCAGAACCATAGAACAAATACCCCCAGACCAAAACAGATTTATTCTCTCAGGACTGCTTTTCACAAATACACATTTTGTTACAGAAGCAATCAATTTTGTCACTCTCCACAATCTGACTGTTGCTGTCAATTTTTTAGATGCCAAAACAGCTGCTGACTTTGTAAACTGTGATTTCCTGATGATAATCTTAAAAAGAATGCATTTCTTATCTCCACTCACAAGGTTGACTGGAGCTTTTTATATAAACTCAATTGCATCATTACTAATCAATAAGAATTCAATTAAAGCTCTTGTAATCACTCAGAGTACCAAAAAGTGTGTCCCACCTTCCCAATTTTCTTTGTTTTATTTTTAGTACTGTTAACAATACCATTAGGCTCAGATGCTCAAGTTAAAACAGTACTGATAGACTCCTGGAAGCTCAACGTGCACACCAATTATCTAGTTCTGATCCTTCTTGCATACAAGTCCAATATAAAGCATGCATTCACTGCCATTGAGGCATTTACAGCATTGGGTTGATATAATTGAATGCAGACCAAGATGTCTGACCACAACTGTTGCACCAGAGATACATATCAAGAACCAAAATATATCTAGGGATTAGGATACTAGAAAACTATTATGATCTTTATTTGAACTAAATTCCCTTAATAAAGAAGGTAGAAGATTTTGTGGAGTTGAAGTCTTTATCATGCTGCAAAATTGTTAGAATCGTAATAAAATTTACTTCCCATATTCTTATTCTGTTTTTCAACCTTCGTTGTATTTTATATAAATAACATTTCAAGAAGATCGAGACACTGTTTATTAGGTTCCTTTGGGGCAATTGGCAACCTAGAATTAGTTTGAAAAATATGTTTCATGAGAAGGTGGCTGTTTATCTGACTTTTACAGGTTTAGGGCCTGATTATGAGTGTGGCGGTCCTCAGACTGCCACACTTGTGGCAGCTGTCAATCCGCAGCGGTTGTGGCGGTCCGGCTGCCACATTACGAGGTTGGCTGGCAGCCCTGTCAACCTACCGCCGTTGATCCCGATGGGCTGATGGTAGCAGAGGTCGTAATCAGCCAGGATGGCGCTGACTGCGGTGCCGCCCTGGCTGATTTAGACCTCCGCCTGATTTCTGACCTCCGATCTAATTACAACCAGGTTCTCCCCCAGCCGTTTCATGGCAGTTTCACTGCCATGGACAGGCTGGTGGAGAACAAGTGCCAGGGGCCACAGGGAGCAAGGGGCCACAGGGAGGCCCCTGCACTGCCCATGCACCAGGCATGGGCAGTGCAGGGGTCCTCCTGCCCAGCACCCTCTCAATGCTCACTTTCTGCTGTGCAGACAGTGAGTATTGCGGGGTGCTGGTGTACCCTGCAGGCAGCAGCATTGCCGCTGGCTCGATTACGAGCTGGTGACAATGCTGCTGTCACTTTCCCGCTGGGCTGACAGGTGGAAACTTTGGTTTCTGCCCATCAGTCCAGTGGGAAAGTGTAATGTGCCCGGCAGGGAGGTAGCCAGTATGGCGGAGCCTCCCTGTTTGAAGTTCGGTGGACTGGTCATCCCGTCCGCCGAACTCGGAATCAGGCCCTTAGTATACCATTAGACAGCAATACAAGCTTCATCATAAATTAAATAGAACAGTGTATCAACACAATAGTGCTTTGACAATTTTTAACCTTATGCACAAACAATCTAGTGTCAACTACCGTATGAAACCCAAGGAAGTCACAATTCCAATCTGATTCACTATCAGTTCAGTTCAAAATTCTTTAGTCAGCAAATTTTACCATAAAAGCTGATCATTCAAACAGTTGCAATAATTCGCAAATAAGAACATCACAGTAATTATCATTAAAACTTACTTTGATTAAAAAATTCTATGTAATAAAATCAAACACAGAGATCATAAAATTCGTAAAAAGTTGAATATGAGCAAATTCTCTAAAAAGCTTAGCTCAGTGAAATCTCTTCATAACGGTTCCTTATTTTCTTTTTGATAAACAGATCTTATTAGGCTTTGCAGATTTAGCACACAGTAAACCACAATACATAGGCCACACAGTCTTTGTAGTGGAGAAGACTAGATAGTATTCAGGTACAGCATTGACAACTAAAACGGTGGATTTCCACAATAATATTTCTCAGCACTTTTGTTGTTCCCATACTTGTTTTCTTATGACAACTGTCCAGACAAGTTTCTCCATATCTTACCATGTTTGCGGGGGCAGCCCCGGGCCTCGCAAATTGGTTTCTTCTGTTGTGCACACCTGTCCACTCCTTGGCACCAAGGAGTAATGGTGAGGGGTTGGATTTTCTCCAGTGGGCCGCAATGTCACGTTTGATGACCAATTGAGCTGTGCCTAGGAAAATCTTTTCAGCCTTCGTACCCTTGAATTTATGGAGGACCCCCAACAGAAACCCTTGAGGGGAAATAGGAACCTCCTATCCCAGGACTTCTGTCAATTCACCTGATATTGCAGACCAGTACATCTGAATTTTGGGACAAAGCTAAACCACATGATAAAAGTCGGCTAGTGTACCCACACAGCATGGGCAGAGAGACTCAGGAAGGAGGCCCGCTCTGTATATATACGACCCGGGGAGAGGTATACGGTGTATAAATAATATGTTTGTACCAAATGTAGCTTTGAGATTACAGTGATGGTTCTAGATGCCATGAGTGCATTTCTCCAGTCATTGTCTTCAAGGGGGACTAGCTAGGCCTCCCATCTGATGAGGAGGGTTTCTAGATTGCTTGGGATGTTGATAATCAGGGTACAGTATATCTTGGAGACCCTCCACATTGCCCAAACCCCAAGGAAGAGTTTGGCTTCTCACTGGCTGAATTCAGGGAGGGGTTTGATGTGGATAGCATGGGAATGAAGGGCGTGTCTTAGCTAGATATATTTGTAGAATTATGTCTCGGAGAGAGCGAAGGTGGTCTGGAGCTCTTGAAAGGCCCTTATGTGCATGTCTGCTGAAACATCACCCAACTATGAGATACCGATAAGGTCCCACTTCTCAAACCCCCGCAGTGATGCCATTTCCAGCAACAAGATGCCATGCCAAAGGGATGTTTTTTGTGTGAGAGTCAAGTTCCTTTGCATGTGGCATAGGGCTGCTCTCCAAGCCAAGAGAGCTATTTTGTCACTGGGGGAATATTCTGGGGAATCAGGGATCCGTACAGCATACCCTTTATTTGAGAGTATCCCATTTGGGAAACATTTAGTTGATATGCAGGGTCCGACCACCCCCTGTTAAATTAGTCATGGCTTACTAATAGGTATGAAGCCAAATGATAAAGGGATAAATTGACCATGCGAGGCCCCAGTCATAGGGGGCATGTTGACAATGTGTAAGGGTGAGTGCGGTTCTCGAGCCGTGCCATAGGAAGGAAGTTGCAGTTCTACCTATGGCTTGAAACCAGGACCTGGGTATGAGGAGAGGTAAGTTTTGGAAGACGTACAGGAATCTTGGAAGGATCATCATTTTATAGGGAAACATCACTTACAACGCAGCAAATACAACTCAATGCATTTACCACAATCCACAATGCCTTTACCATGTATGCCTTTACCACGAATATACCTTTACCACGCATCCATTTAGAACATTTTTTGTTGTAAAGGCATGCGTGGTAAAGGTTTTAAAGGTAAGTATAGGTAAGTATTATGTGGTTTGAGTGTATATATATATATATATATATATATATATATATATATATATATATATATGTGGGTAATGGTTAATGGGTGGGGTAAGGACACTTTTAGGCTTTATGGGGGGTTAGATTTTGGGGTGGTAAGGGCATTTTTAGGTTTTAGGGCGAATATGGGTTTTGGGGTGGTAAGGACATTTTTAGGTTTTAGGGTGGTTATGGGCTTTGGGGTGGTAAAGGCTTTTTTTAGGTTTTAGGGTGAATATGGGTTTTGGGGTGGTACAGGCATTTTTAGGGATTAGGGTGGGTATGGGTTTTGGGGGTGGTAAAGGCATTTTTAGGTTTCAGAGTGGGTATGGGATTTGGGGAGGTAAGGGCATTTTTAGGTTTTAGGGTGGGTATGGGTTTTTGGGTGGTAAGGGCGTTTTTAGATTTTAGGGTGGATATGGGTTTTGGGGTGGTAAGGGCATTTTTAGGTTTTAAGGTGGGTATGGGTTTTTGGGTGGTAAGGAGTGTTTAGGGTGGGTATGGGATTTTGGGTGGCAAGGGTATTTTTCGGTTTTAGGCTGGGTATGGGTTTTGGAGTGGTGAGAACATTTTCAGGGTGGGTATTGGTTTTGGGGTGGTATGGGAATTTTTAGGTTTTAGGGTGGGTATGGTTTTTGGGGTGGTAAGGGCATGTTTAGATTTTAGGGTGGTCATGGGTTTTTGGGTGGTAAGGAGTGTTTAGGGTGGTTATGGGATTTTGGGTGTTAAGGGCATTTTTAGGTTTTAGGGTGGGTATGGGTTTTGGGGTGCTAAGGGGTATATTTATACGGATTATACTTACCTTTTTCCTTTATTTTACCACGCATATACCTTTACCACAACAAAATGTTCGTGGTAAAGGCTTGCTCGGTAAAGGCATATGCGTGGTAAAAAAAAATTATTTAAGTGCTTGTTGTAAAGGCATATGTAGTAAGTGCATGCATTGTTCCATCATACAACCCATTTTATGTAGGGCTATTTGTCCCACTACATTTAAGTGAAGTGATTACCATTTTATGAGGTCTGCTTCGGCCTTCCACATTAAAGGAGTGAGATTTAAGAACCAGGTCTGCTCCAGGTGGTGTCACCCAAATTCCTAAATATTTGAAGCTGAGTTGGGGGATGGGAATTGTCTCCTTCCAGTCAAGGCAGTTGCAGGATGGGCCCAAAGGTACCAGCACTAATTTGGAGGCCGCACGGCTGCCCAAATCACTGAAGGATAGAAAGACATCGAGGGCCACTCAGCGCTGTTTCAGCAAGGTATAAGAAAACGTTGTTCGCACACAAAGCTCTGCGGTTTTCGTGACCCCTCCCATCCCCAGCCACATATGCGGGCATCACATCGAATGAGGCACACCAGCTAGTGGAAACATAAGTGGGGAAAATGGGCCTCCGCCTAGTCCCTCAGTTGATAGGGAAGGAGTGAGAGAGGATGCCATTGATTTGGACCAATGTTGTGGAGTTGGAGTAAAGGGCTCAGACCATTCTCTGAAAGCAGGATCCTATCCCGGTGTGATGCATCACTGAGCAAAGGTACTCCCAGTCCACTGTAACAAATGCTTTTTCAAAGTCTATAAAAAGCACAGTTAAGTCAGTAGGCAAAAGATGGTGGTGGGCTAGGGCTGCATGGAGGCAGCAAAGACAGTGGGGGTCATTACGACCCTGGCGGAAGGCGGAGAAGAGGCGGTAAGACCGCCAACAGGCTGGCGGTCTTTTTTTTTGTATTATGACCATGGCAGTTACCGCTGTGGTCATCCGCTGGTTCTCCGTTCCGCCAGCCGGGCTGGAGACCAGGGTCTCCAGCCCGGCGGCCGTCACTATACCGCCGCCGGTATTTTGACCCGGCTTACCGCCACGAATTTCATGCGCTTTGAAACCGCCATGAAATCCATGGCGGTAATCACTATCAGTGCCAGGGAATTCCTTCCCTGGCACTGATAGGGGTCTCCGCCACCCGCACCCCCACCCAGACTCCCTCCCCTACCCCCCCACCACCCCTGCCACCCCCCAAAGGTGGCAGGACCCCCCTCCCCACCCCAAACCCCAACATAACAACACTCATACACACACGACAAGCACGCAGGCACCACCAACACACATACATGCACACACACCGACATACATGCAAACATCCACACACACAGTCAGACACGCACATCCACATTCAAACATACACGCACACATCCATACAGACATACCCACAGACATACACGCACTCATTCCCATACACACAACACCCCCGCAAGCATACACACACTCACACACCCTCTCTACATACACACACGCACACCCCCACGCACGCACACAACACTCCCCCACCCCCCTCCCCTCACGGACGATTGACTTACCTGGTCCGACGATCCTCCGGGAGGGGACGGGAGCCATGAGGGCTGCTCCACTGACACCACACCGCCAACAGAACACCGCCACGCCGAATCACAGGTCGTGATTCGCTGGGCGGGGTTCTGTTGGCGTAGTGGTGGAGGTGGAACAACATCCACTTCCCCGCCGCCCGCCAGTATGGCTGTTGGCGGCTCTCCGTCCGTAAAAGGACGGAGAGCTGCCAACGGTCATAATAGGCCGTAGGTCTTCCGCGCGGCGGTCCCTCGGCGGTCTTGGTAAAAGACCACCGAGGTCAAAATGACCCCCAGTGTCTGGTGCTAGGAGATGGCATGAAGCTGCATTAAACAGGACGTACCGATACGTGAAGGACCTGCTTGAGGTGGGTGACCATTATTGTTGTGAAGATCTTAATTTCCCCAATAATGAGAGATATGGGACAATAGTCGGCACAGGTTGTGGAAGGGGGTTGTGTCTTGGGGATCATCATGATGTGGCAGTGTCCAGGTCTGGGGAAAATGTCCTCTTTTGTACTGCCTCCTGATGGGGAATCAAGAGATCTCAGAATGTAGTATAGTATTCTGCTGAGAAATCATCGGGTCCAGGAGTTCTCCCAGAGGCTATTGTGGACAGCGCTGTATTTACCTCTTTGGTCGTGAATGACATGCAGGTTTTGGCATGGGATAGCTGGGGTAAGGGTATTGCATAAAGGAACTGAGAGGGAGAGATTGTACCCATTTTGGGCTGTGCTGTGTATAGGTTGTGATAGTAGCAGGCAAATGCGTGTGTTATTTCAGAGAGGGTGGTGAAAGTGTTACCATGTGCGTCAGTAATTTCAGGCACAATTCTGGTTGCCTGGTGGCAGGAAGCTAGCAAATACAATAGTTTCTTGTTCTTTTCTCTGCCATTCATAAATTCTGGCCATTGTAGCGCACCATAGTTGTTTAGCAGCTTCCAGCGATTGGAGACGTATGTCTGCATAAAGGAGACTCAGTTAGCCTGATATGACGCTGTGTGGATTTACCACTGGACTATTTTCCAACTGGAGGGCACGTGCCTCAAGTTGGGTGATGTGAAGAGAGTGGGCACGTTCTTGTGCCTGGATCTCTCCCCGACAAATCCCCTCATGGTTGCTTTCCTGGCAGCCCATAGGGTGCCAGCTGAAGTGACGGAACCCTCGTTATTGCAGACATAAATCTAGAGTTCGGTGTCAAGTTTGTGAACAAAGGGGCATATTTACAAGCCCCTAGCGCCACCTTTTGCCGCCATAGCATAATTTTGTTTATGGTAAGGCAGCGTTGAGGTGGCTTTTTCCCTGCGCCGTATTTACAAATTGGCGCAATGCTTTCATTGCACCACTTTGCAACCCCTTGCGCCACATTATGCCTGCATCAGGTATAATGTATGCAAGGGGGGGGCGTTCTGACCCAAGGAGGCCCAAAAAAATGGCACAATTAAATTTACAACATTTCACTGTGCCATTTTTCTGTCATTTTTAACGCCTGCTCGGAGCAGGCGTTAAAATGACGTGCCTATTGTAATCAATGGGCCTCCCTGTGCTTTGCTGCACTTGCGTCACATTTATTTTTGTCCTATTGTCCTAGTGACCACCATAGTACACCATGTTGTGCTGTGTTGTAAATAGTTAGTTGGGGCAGGTGTGATGCAAGAAAAGTGGTGCATTTGGACCAATGCGCCACTTTCTTGTAAATATGCCCCATAGCTCTTATCTTGAAGGTACCAGGCATTAAGGCGCCACATTGGACAGAAGCCGGTCTGCAAGGAGCCAAGGTGAAGGAGGAAGGGGGCATGATCTGATATCCCACAGGGGAGAATTTGGGCTTGGGAAAGGGCCTGACAGTAAGAGTGGGCATACAAACGTCATCTATACATGAATGTGTGTGATGGCCTGCTGAAGTGTGCGTGAACTGACGTCTCAGAGGATTCCAATATCCTCCATACATCACAGACACCTAGGGTGACAGCCCAGTTGGTGTGGGGATGGGCCCCTGATCGTCTAACTTAGGTGGGGGGCCCGGTGGAGTCAGCCTCCGGATCGGGAACCGCATTAAAGTCACCACCTATGGTGGTGAGGCCTTGTGAGAGGTCCAGGAGGACCTTGGAGAGTGTAGGAAGTTGGCTCTGTATGTGCTATTTCAAAGTAAGGAATAGCATGCACAGAGTCCAAGGGTTCCCCTTAGAGGTAAAATAGTGGTAAAAATAGATAATACTAATGCTCTATTTTGTGGTAGTGTGGTCGAGCAGTAGGCTTATCCAAGGAGTAGTGTTAAGCATTTGTTGTACATACACATAGACAATAAATGAGGTACACACACTCAGAGACAAATCCAGCCAATAGGTTTTGTTATAGAAAAATATATTTTCTTAGTTTATTTTAAGAACCACAGGTTCAAATTTAACATGTAATATCTTGTTTGAAAGGTATTGCAGGTAAGTACATTAGGAACTTTGAATCATTTCAATTGCATGTATACTTTTCAAGTTATTCACAAATAGCTATTTCAAAAGTGGACACAGTGCAATTTTCACAGTTCCTGGGGGAGGTAAGTTTTTGTTAGTTTTACCAGGTAAGTAAGACACTTACAGGGTTCAGTTCTTGGTCCAAGGTAGCCCACCGTTGGGGGTTCAGAGCAACCCCAAAGTCACCACACCAGCAGCTCAGGGCCGGTCAGGTGCAGAGTTCAAAGTGGTGCCCAAAACGCATAGGCTAGAATGGAGAGAAGGGGGTGCCCCGGTTCCGGTCTGCTTGCAGGTAAGTACCCGCGTCTTCGGAGGGCAGACCAGGGGGGTTTTGTAGGGCACCGGGGGGGACACAAGCCCACACAGAAATTTCACCCTTAGCAGCGCGGGGGCGGCCGGGTGCAGTGTAGAAACAAGCGTCGGGTTTTCAATGTTAGTCTATGAGAGATCAAGGGATCTCTTCAGCGCTGCAGGCAGGCAAGGGGGGGCTTCCTCGGGGAAACCTCCACTTGGGCAAGGGAGAGGGACTCCTGGGGGTCACTTCTCCAGTGAAAGTCCGGTCCTTCAGGTCCTGGGGGCTGCGGGTGCAGTGTCTTTTCCAGGCGTCGGGACTTAGGTTTCAGAGAGTCGCGGTCAGGGGAAGCCTCGGGATTCCCTCTGCAGGCGGCGCTGTGGGGGCTCAGGGGGGACAGGCTTTGGTACTCACAGTCGTAGAGTAGTCCGGGGGTCCTCCCTGAGGTGTTGGTTCTCCACCAGCCGAGTCGGGGTCGCCGGGTGCAGTGTTGCAAGTCTCACGCTTCTTGCGGGGAGTTGCAGGGTTCTTTAAAGCTGCTTCTTGAAACAAAGTTGCAGTCTTTTTGGAGCAGGTCCGCTGTCCTCGGGAGTTTCTTGTCGTCGAAGCAGGGCAGTCCTCAGAGGATTCAGAGGTCGCTGGTCCCTTTGGAAGGCGTCGCTGGAGCAGAGTTCTTTGGAAGGCAGGAGACAGGCCGGTGAGTTTCTGGAGCCAAGGCAGTTGTTGTCTTCTGGTCTTCCTCTGCAGGGGTTTTCAGCTGGGCAGTCCTTCTTCTTGTTGTTGCAGGAATCTAATTTTCTAGGGTTCAGGGTAGCCCTTAAATACTAAATTTAAGGGCGTGTTTAGGTCTGGGGGGTTAGTAGCCAATGGCTACTAGCCCTGAGGGTGGGTACACCCTGTTTGTGCCTCCTCCCAAGGGGAGGGGGTCACAATCCTAACCCTATTGGGGGAATCCTCCATCTGCAAGATGGAGGATTTCTAAAAGTTAGAGTCACTTCAGCTCAGGACACCTTAGGGGCTGTCCTGACTGGCCAGTGACTCCTCCTTGTTGCTTTCTTTGTTCCCTCCAGCCTTGCCGCCAAAAGTGGGGGCCGTGGCCGGAGGGGGCGGGCAACTCCACTAAGCTGGAGTGCCCTGCTGGGCTGTGACAAAGGGGTGAGCCTTTGAGGCTCACCGCCAGGTGTTACAGCTCCTGCCTGGGGGAGGTGTTAGCATCTCCACCCAGTGCAGGCTTTGTTACTGGCCTCAGAGTGACAAAGGCACTCTCCCCATGGGGCCAGCAACATGTCTCTAGTGTGGCAGGCTGCTGGAACTAGTCAGCCTACACAGACAGTCGGTTAAGTTTCAGGGGGCACCTCTAAGGTGCCCTCTGGGGTGTATTTTGCAATAAAATGTACACTGGCATCAGTGTGCATTTATTGTGCTGAGAAGTTTGATACCAAACTTCCCAGTTTTCAGTGTAGCCATTATGGTGCTGTGGAGTTCGTGTTTGACAAACTCCCAGACCATATACTCTTATGGCTACCCTGCACTTACAATGTCTAAGGTTTTGTTTAGACACTGTAGGGGTACCATGCTCATGCACTGGTACCCTCACCTATGGTATAGTGCACCCTGCCTTAGGGCTGTAAGGCCTGCTAGAGGGGTGACTGACCTATACTTGCATAGGCAGTGAGAGGCTGGCATGGCACCCTGAGGGGAGTGCCATGTCGACTTACTCCTTTTGTTCTCACTAGCACACACAAGCTGGCAAGCAGTGTGTCTGTGCTGAGTGAGAGGTCTCCAGGGTGGCATAAGACATGCTGCAGCCCTTAGAGACCTTCCTTGGCATCAGGGCCCTTGGTACTAGAAGTACCAGTTACAAGGGACTTATCTGGATGCCAGGGTCTGCCAATTGTGGATACAAAAGTACAGGTTAGGGAAAGAACACTGGTGCTGGGGCCTGGTTAGCAGGCCTCAGCACACTTTCAATTGTAAACATAGCATCAGCAAAGGCAAAAAGTCAGGGGGCAACCATGCCAAGGAGGCATTTCCTTACACAACCCCCACCCCCAAACGAAAGAGGATGAGACTAACCTTTCCCAAGAGAGTCTTCATTTTCTAAGTGGAAGAACCTGGAAAGGCCATCTGCATTGGCATGGGCAGTCCCAGGTCTGTGTTCCACTATAAAGTCCATTCCCTGTAGGGAGATGGACCACCTCAACAGTTTAGGATTTTCACCTTTCATTTGCATCAGCCATTTGAGAGGTCTGTGGTCAGTTTGAACTAGGAAGTGAGTTCCAAAGAGGTATGGTCTCAGCTTCTTCAGGGACCAAACCACAGCAAAGGCCTCCCTCTCAATGGCACTCCAACGCTGCTCCCTGGGGAGTAACCTCCTGCTAATGAAAGCAACAGGCTGGTCAAGGCCATCATCATTTGTTTGGGACAAAACTGCCCCTATCCCATGTTCAGAGGCATCTGTCTGCACAATGAACTGCTTAGAATAATCTGGAGCTTTTAGAACTGGTGCTGAGCACATTGCTTGTTTCAGGGTGTCAAAGGCCTGTTGGCATTCCACAGTCCAGTTCACTTTCTTGGGCATTTTCTTGGAGGTGAGTTCAGTGAGGGCTGTCACAATGGATCCATATCCCTTCACAAACCTCCGGTAATACCCAGTCAAGCCAAGGAATGCCCTGACTTGAGTCTGGGTTTTTGGAGCTACCCAGTCCAGAATAGTCTGGATCTTGGGTTGGAGTGGCTGAACTTGGCCTCCACCTACAAGGTGGCTCAAGTAAACCACAGTTCCCTGCCCTATCTGGCATTTGGATGCCTTGATAGAGAGGCCTGCAGATTGCAGAGCCTTCAAAACCTTCTTCAGGTGGACCAGGTGATCCTGCCAGGTGGAGCTAAAGACAGCAATATCATCAAGATAAGCTGTGCTAAAGGACTCCAAGCCAGCAAGGACTTGATTCACCAACCTTTGGAAGGTGGCAGGGGCATTCTTTAAACCAAAGGGCATAACAGTAAACTGATAATGCCCATCAGGTGTGGAGAATGCTGTTTTCTCTTTTGCTCCAGGTGCCATTTTTATTTGCCAGTACCCTGCTGTCAAGTCAAAGGTACTTAAGAATTTGGCAGCACCTAATTTATCTATGAGCTCATCAGCTCTAGGAATTGGATGAGCATCTGTCTTGGTGACAGAATTGAGCCCTCTGTAGTCCACACAAAACCTCATCTCTTTCTTTCCATCTTTGGTGTGAGGTTTGGGGACTAAGACCACTGGGCTAGCCCAGGGGCTGTCAGAGCGCTCAATTACTCCCAATTCCAGCATCTTGTGGACTTCCACCTTAATGCTTTCCTTAACATGGTCAGACTGTCTAAAGATTTTGTTTTTGACAGGCATGCTGTCTCCTGTGTCCACATCATGGGTACACAGGTGTGTCTGACCAGGGGTTAGGGAGAAGAGTTCAGGAAACTGTTGTAGGACTCTCCTACAATCAGCTTGCTGTTGGCCAGAGAGGGTGTCTGAGTAGATCACTCCATCTACTGAGCCATCTTTTGGGTCTGATGACAGAAGATCAGGGAGAGGTTCACTCTCTGCCTCCTGATCCTCATCTGTTACCATCAACAGATTCACATCAGCCCTGTCATGGAAGAGCTTAAGGCGGTTCACATGGATCACCCTCTTGGGGCTCCTGCTTGTGCCCAGGTCCACCAGGTAGGTGACCTGACTCTTCCTTTCTAGCACTGGGTAAGGGCCACTCCATTTGTCCTGGAGTGCCCTGGGAGCCACAGGCTCCAGAACCCAGACTTTCTGCCCTGGTTGGAACTCAACCAGTGCAGCCTTTTGGTCATACCAAAACTTCTGGAGCTGTTGGCTGGCCTCAAGGTTTTTGGTTGCCTTTTCCATGTACTCTGCCATTCTAGAGCGAAGGCCAAGTACATAGTCCACTATGTCTTGTTTAGGCTCATGAAGAGGTCTCTCCCAGCCTTCTTTAACAAGAGCAAGTGGTCCCCTTACAGGGTGACCAAACAGAAGTTCAAAGGGTGAGAATCCTACTCCCTTCTGTGGCACCTCTCTGTAAGCAAAAAGCAGACATGGCAAGAGGACATCCCATCTCCTTTTGAGTTTTTCTGGGAGCCCCATGATCATGCCTTTTAATGTCTTGTTGAATCTCTCAACTAAGCCATTAGTTTGTGGATGGTATGGTGTAGTGAATTTGTAAGTCACTCCACACTCATTCCACATGTGTTTTAGGTTTGCTGACATGAAGTTGGTACCTCTGTCAGACACCACCTCCTTAGGGAAACCCACTCTGGTAAAGATACCAATGAGGGCCTTGGCTACTGCAGGGGCAGTAGTCGACCTAAGGGGAATAGCTTCAGGATATCTAGTAGCATGATCCACTACTACTAGGATGTACATATTTCCTGAGGCTGTGGGAGGTTCCAGTGGACCAACTATGTCCACACCCACTCTTTCAAAGGGGACCCCCACCACTGGAAGTGGAATGAGGGGGGCCTTTGGGTGCCCACCTGTCTTACCACTGGATTGACAGGTGGGGCAGGAGAGGCAAAACTCCTTAACCTTCTGGGACATATTGGGCCAGTAGAAGTGGTTGACTAACCTCTCCCACGTCTTGGTTTGTCCCAAATGCCCAGCAAGGGGAATATCATGGGCTAAGGTCAGAATAAACTCTCTGAACGACTGAGGCACTACCACTCTCCTAGTGGCACCAGGTTTGGGGTCTCTGGCCTCAGTGTACAGGAGTCCATCTTCCCAATAGACCCTATGTGTTCCATTTTTCTTGCCCTTGGACTCTTCAGCAGCTTTCTGCCTAAGGCCTTCAAGAGAGGGACAGGTTTCTTGTCCCTTACACAGCTCCTCCCTTGAGGGTCCCCCTGGGCCTAAGAGCTCAACCTGATAAGGCTCAAGCTCCAAAGGCTCAGTTCCCTCAGAGGGCAGAACTTCTTCCTGAGAAGAGAGGTTCTCTTTTTCTGACTGTGTTGCAGTTGGTTTCCCAACTGACTTTCCTTTTCTCTTGGTAGGCTGGGCCATTTTTCCAGACTCCAGCTCTACTTTTTCACCCTGTGCCTTGCATTGTGCTCTTGTTTTTACACACACCAGTTCAGGGATACCCAGCATGGCTGCATGGGTTTTTAGTTCTACCTCAGCCCATGCTGAGGACTCCAGGTCATTTCCAAGTAGACAGTCTACTGGGATGTTTGAGGAGACCACCACCTGTTTCAGGCCATTGACCCCTCCCCATTCTAAAGTTACCATTGCCATGGGATGTGCTTTAGTCTGATTGTCAGCGTTGGTGACTGTATAAGTTTTTCCAGTCAGGTATTGGCCAGGGGAAACCAGTTTCTCTGTCACCATGGTGACACTGGCACCTGTATCCCTCAGGCCCTCTACACTTGTCCCATTAATAAAGAGCTGCTGCCTGTATTTTTGCATGTTAGGCGGCCAGGCAGCTAGTGTGGCTAAATCCACCCCACCCTCAGAGACTAGAGTAGCTTCAGTGTGGACCCTGATTTGCTCTGGGCACACTGTTGATCCCACTTGGAGACTAGCCATTCCAGTGTTACCTGGATTGGAGTTTGGAGTGGAACCTTTCTTGGGACAGGCCTTGTCTCCAGTTTGGTGTCCAGGCTGATTACAGCTACGACACCAGGCCTTTTTGGGATCAAAGTTTTTACCCTTGTACCCAGGATTGTTTTGTGAAGAGGCTCTGGGCCCTCCCTCCTGTGCAGGTTTTTGGGGGCCTGTAGAAGACTCTTTACTATTTTTATTTTTGGCTGTCTCACCACCTTTCCCCTGGGGAGGTTTTGTGACCCCTTTCTTTTGGTCACCCCCTGTGGAAGTTTTGGACACCCTTGTCTTGACCCAATGGTCCGCCTTCTTTTCCAATTCTTGGGGAGAAATTGGTCCTAGGTCTACCAGATGCTGATGCAGTTTATCATTGAAACAATTACTTAACAGGTGTTCTTTCACAAATAAATTGTACAGCCCATCATAATTACTTACACCACTGCCTTGAATCCAACCATCTAGTGTTTTTACTGAGTAGTCTACAAAGTCAACCCAGGTCTGGCTCGAGGATTTTTGAGCCCCCCTGAATCTAATCCTATACTCCTCAGTGGAGAATCCAAAGCCCTCAATCAGGGTACCCTTCATGAGGTCATAAGATTCTGCATCTTTTCCAGAGAGTGTGAGGAGTCTATCCCTACACTTTCCTGTGAACATTTCCCAAAGGAGAGCACCCCAGTGAGATCTGTTCACTTTTCTGGTTACACAAGCCCTCTCAAAAGCTGTGAACCATTTGGTGATGTCATCACCATCTTCATATTTAGTTACAATCCCTTTAGGGATTTTCAACATGTCAGGAGAATCTCTGACCCTATTTATGTTGCTGCCACCATTGATGGGTCCTAGGCCCATCTCTTGTCTTTCCCTTTCTATGGCTAGGATTTGTCTTTCCAAAGCCAATCTTTTGGCCATCCTGGCTAACTGGATGTCCTCTTCACTGGGGTAATCCTCAGTGATTTCAGAGTTGTTGGTCCCTCCTGTGAGGGAACCAGCATCTCTGACTATTATTTGTGGAGTCAGGGCTTGAGTAGCCCTGCTCTCCCGAAGTAGGACTGGAGGGGGGGGAATTTCCCTCCAAGTCACTATCTTCATCCTCTGAGTTGCCACCCTCAGAGGGGTTGGCCTTTTCAAACTCTGCCAAAAGCTCCTGGAGCTGTATTTTGGTAGGTTTGGGGCCCATTGCTATTTTCTTTAGTTTACAGAGTGACCTTAGCTCTCTCATCTGTAGATGGAGGTAAGGTGTGGTGTCGAGTTCCACCACAGTCACATCTGTGCTAGACATTTTGCTTCTAAAAGTTGGAATACTTTTTAAGAATCTACAACTAGTTCTAGGTTCTAATTCAAACTTTTACAAACTTTTAAACTCTAAAAGAAATGCTAAACAGGATCTAACACAAGGCCCTAGCAGGTCTTTTAAGAATTTAGAAAACTTTTCAAATTGCAAAAATCAATTTCTAATGACAATTTTGGAATTTGTCGTGTGATCAGGTATTGGCTGAGTAGTCCAGCAAATGCAAAGTCTTGTACCCCACCGCTGATCCACCAATGTAGGAAGTTGGCTCTGTATGTGCTATTTCAAAGTAAGGAATAGCATGCACAGAGTCCAAGGGTTCCCCTTAGAGGTAAAATAGTGGTAAAAATAGATAATACTAATGCTCTATTTTGTGGTTGGAAGCAGTGACGGGATTTTCAATGTTAGTCTATGAGAGATCAAGGGATCTCTTCAGCGCTGCAGGCAGGCAAGGGGGGGCTTCCTCGGGGAAACCTCCACTTGGGCAAGGGAGAGGGACTCCTGGGGGTCACTTCTCCAGTGAAAGTCCGGTCCTTCAGGTCCTGGGGGCTGCGGGTGCAGGGTCTTTTCCAGGCGTCGGGACTTAGGTTTCAGAGAGTCGCGGTCAGGGGAAGCCTCGGGATTCCCTCTGCAGGCGGCGCTGTGGGGGCTCAGGGGGGACAGGCTTTGGTACTCACAGTCGTAGAGTAGTCCGGGGGTCCTCCCTGAGGTGTTGGTTCTCCACCAGCCGAGTCGGGGTCGCCGGGTGCAGTGTTGCAAGTCTCACGCTTCTTGCGGGGAGTTGCAGGGTTCTTTAAAGCTGCTTCTTGAAACAAAGTTGCAGTCTTTTTGGAGCAGGTCCGCTGTCCTCGGGAGTTTCTTGTCGTCGAAGCAGGGCAGTCCTCAGAGGATTCAGAGGTCGCTGGTCCCTTTGGAAGGCGTCGCTGGAGCAGAGTTCTTTGGAAGGCAGGAGACAGGCCGGTGAGTTTCTGGAGCCAAGGCAGTTGTTGTCTTCTGGTCTTCCTCTGCAGGGGTTTTCAGCTGGGCAGTCCTTCTTCTTGTTGTTGCAGGAATCTAATTTTCTAGGGTTCAGGGTAGCCCTTAAATACTAAATTTAAGGGCGTGTTTAGGTCTGGGGGGTTAGTAGCCAATGGCTACTAGCCCTGAGGGTGGGTACACCCTGTTTGTGCCTCCTCCCAAGGGGAGGGGGTCACAATCCTAACCCTATTGGGGGAATCCTCCATCTGCAAGATGGAGGATTTCTAAAAGTTAGAGTCACTTCAGCTCAGGACACCTTAGGGGCTGTCCTGACTGGCCAGTGACTCCTCCTTGTTGCTTTCTTTGTTCCCTCCAGCCTTGCCGCCAAAAGTGGGGGCCGTGGCCGGAGGGGGCGGGCAACTCCACTAAGCTGGAGTGCCCTGCTGGGCTGTGACAAAGGGGTGAGCCTTTGAGGCTCACCGCCAGGTGTTACAGCTCCTGCCTGGGGGAGGTGTTAGCATCTCCACCCAGTGCAGGCTTTGTTACTGGCCTCAGAGTGACAAAGGCACTCTCCCCATGGGGCCAGCAACATGTCTCTAGTGTGGCAGGCTGCTGGAACTAGTCAGCCTACACAGACAGTCGGTTAAGTTTCAGGGGGCACCTCTAAGGTGCCCTCTGGGGTGTATTTTGCAATAAAATGTACACTGGCATCAGTGTGCATTTATTGTGCTGAGAAGTTTAATACCAAACTTCCCAGTTTTCAGTGTAGCCATTATGGTGCTGTGGAGTTCGTGTTTGACAAACTCCCAGACCATATACTCTTATGGCTACCCTGCACTTACAATGTCTAAGGTTTTGTTTAGACACTGTAGGGGTACCATGCTCATGCACTGGTACCCTCACCTATGGTATAGTGCACCCTGCCTTAGGGCTGTAAGGCCTGCTAGAGGGGTGACTGACCTATACTTGCATAGGCAGTGAGAGGCTGGCATGGCACCCTGAGGGGAGTGCCATGTCGACTTACTCCTTTTGTTCTCACTAGCACACACAAGCTGGCAAGCAGTGTGTCTGTGCTGAGTGAGAGGTCTCCAGGGTGGCATAAGACATGCTGCAGCCCTTAGAGACCTTCCTTGGCATCAGGGCCCTTGGTACTAGAAGTACCAGTTACAAGGGACTTATCTGGATGCCAGGGTCTGCCAATTGTGGATACAAAAGTACAGGTTAGGGAAAGAACACTGGTGCTGGGGCCTGGTTAGCAGGCCTCAGCACACTTTCAATTGTAAACATAGCATCAGCAAAGGCAAAAAGTCAGGGGGCAACCATGCCAAGGAGGCATTTCCTTACAGAGAGGTCATGCAGGAATGTGTCAAGAGCTGCTGGGAGAGCGTCTACCCTCAATAAAGTAATAGTTTGGCCTTCCAGCACTCTGGTTAGTGCAAGGAAGCGACCCTGTGGGTCCCGCACCTCACGAATTATAGTTAGTGGGAAAGAGCTTCTCAATTAATTGGCCACTCCCTGGGATCCACGGGAGTAGTCAGCATGTAAGAACCTGTTGTAACTTTTGCGCGCCAAGAATGGACAGTGGTGGCCCAGGAGATGGGTCTCTTGGAGCAATAGGACCTTGGGAAGATATTGTCGAACGAAGTTAAGGACTGCGGCTCATTTCACATGGTCAAGGAGACATTAACATTCTAGGAAATAATTCGAAAGGGAGCCATCACGGAGGCGATGGACCATGATGGGATCAGGAAGGGGCATGGGATCCTCCCCAGTGTCCAGGGCTCGACTTGTGTGCCTGCTGTGCTGGGTATAGACAGTGACTCAGTAAAAAGCATGTAAAACATGTTGAGGGTGTGTGTCCATGTGCAATAAATCAAAAACAGCCAAGTCTTGAAATAAAACTGAACAAATAGTAAAGGTAACAAGAACATTGCAATGATTCCCCAAACACCCACTCCCACCCCACCCCATACTTCCAACCCAGAAGCATCTGTCGATCTAAAGAAGAAAACCAAGATGCAATTGATGGTAAGGAAGGAAATTGGAGTGGTGGACCTCTCCATAAGCTTTGATAAAGGTTAGGATTTTTTTTACTTTGGTTGTATCTATTTTGTTTTAGTTTGGATTGTTTAAAAAAAAACTTTCAACTAAAGTTGTTGCCTCGTTTTACCTTTTTCATCTCCGACATTTATGCCTCTGTTATAGTCTGAAGATCTGAGTTGCTGTCCAACCCTAGCCATGTGTGCGTTGCTTAAAATTATGTTTCCTTTCTGTAATAGTGCTGCACTCGCACAAGGAGGCTGGCCTGACATTATTTCAGGCCACAAGGCTACATTGGGAGGTGCTAATGTTTAATAACCAGAATTCTACACGAGGCACCCCAGTATCCATCGGCACCCGGGGTAACCAGTGCAATACAGGCAACGGTGGTTCTTGAGGGATCTTGTAAATTTGATTTTAATGAATGCTAAAGAACCATTACTGTTTATATTGTACAGTTTAATAACCAGGACATTACAAGTTAGCTGTAGTAAGTACAGACTGCACTGCCTAGCTAGATATGTACTACTTTCACTACTTTATCTGGTTATGAAATCTGATACTTCCCCTACATCCAAAGTAACTGACTCCACCACAGCTCCACGGGTCTCTCAGAGGACGCCTGCCCTGTTATGAATATTATTGTTCACTACTTCCCTCTAGTGGACATTTTTGATACAGGACCTTTTTGTTTTGATTTTCTTAACACTTAACTGCTCAGTAAATAATAAAATAAATTCTCAGTCCGAAAATATTTTGTATGGCTGCTTTTAGGTGATATTGATTGCTTGTATAATTAACCAATTTGTAGCTAGAAGGGTTAAGAGATAGCATGACTCCAACAGTCTATTTGTCACCATTTTCCATTCTATTATTTATGGTATTTGGGCCTTACTTAGAGATTGGATTGGAGGACACTCTGTCACAAATATGGCGGATGTCCTGTGCGCAGTATTATAAATACATAATAGCTTACAGCACTTGCAATATTGCAAACGGAATAACCTCCATGTTTTGATGGAGTATCCTGTTTGCCAAACTCTAAAGAGGGCCCTTAAAAGTTTTACCTTCTTTTTCTAGCTTGCTTGGAATTTTCAAGTTCTTTACTTCTTTAACTGTGTTGATGTTTGGTGGGTTTATGACACATCCTACCACACACACATTTCTAAGATGTTTGCTTTACTGCTCAGGCTTAGCTACCCTAAGTGAGCCAATGATGTTCCTATGAAACAATTCATGTAGGCCTGGGGAAAGGAAGGTTGTAATCCTGCTGAGACAGTGTGGAAGATCAGTCACAGTTCCATTCAAGACTGTGGCCTCCCTTCTAATAGTGTGCCACTCGCATTACAAGCACGGTGTACGTTGCACTTTGAAGATCAATAAATAAATTAATATTATTATTTTTTTAACTAAAGATGGGGTGTTTTAATCGAAAATTGTGCCCTGCAGAGTGCAAATGACTGATTGCAGGCATGTAATTTAGGCTTTGGGGTTCATTTGCTGTTTAACCTCAATGCAGTTTCAATTGTTTTTCTTTCCTAACCAGTTAAATTCACACTGCTGCCAATACCAGCTGTTTGCATTCACAGAGGACGTCTAATGCAGTGAGCTATCTAAATTAAAATGGAAAAAGAATGTATTATTATTCTCTCTTTGCTGGTTTTAGTTTATTTTTTCATCCTGGTGTCTATTCATGCCAACCTGTGAAAACCTTTATGGGAACTGCCTGCTTAAAATAATGGATGTTTGCGAGGAAAATCTGACTTCACATCCTTTCTAAAACAGGGCGAGTCTTGAGCTTTCACAATGTCCTGAAAGTGTACTCAAAGTAAAACATCTGTCCATTTCAAGCTGCTGTGTTCACTCAGCAAGGAAAGGTTTCTACCATTTTGTTTAATTTTATTGGAACTATACTCCATCCCTCTGAAAATGGAGAGGGAGCGAAATAAAAGCTAAAATTGTCATAGAAACCAGCTGTCTTTGATAGTAGCATTTACCTCTTTATATAACCAAAAGAAAATATTTGTAGAAGCATTTTCTTTTCAAAAACCTTAACGTGATAAATCAAATAACTTTCTTTAAATGTATCATCCAAAAGAGAGAGAAAAATACAGATTAAGTTAAATCTCTGGATCCCGATTTTTATTATATGGTCATTTGGAAATATTTAAACGAGCGTGAGTTTGGCTTAATTCATGTCACTGCACTGGTAAATGTCATTCATGTTTTTGTGAGATGTGGCTGGCATCCACAACAACAGACCTCTGAGGTTTTACAAATATGACGGAGTAGCTCATCCAGTTCTAATTTCATAATTTGGAAGATCAGGACTACACATCCCAGAATGCACAGCAAAACATGAGCTAATCACGCATGGACCTGGGAAACCTGCGACCGTGGACCTATGCTTGTACACCCTGATCTATCTGTATGTTATTGGAACACATGGATTCCTCATTGAAGTGTCTACCTGCTGTGCTAACTGGGGTAGTGAATTGAGGTGGTGGGTGAAGCTGAATGGTTCTAAAACATAATTTTTACTGCTGGAACCTAAACTTTTCTTAAGTTCTGTGTTAAGTCTCCTTGTTCCAAACAGGCCGCACCATATCCTAGTTAGGGTCAAAGACAAAATGATTAGCCTTACATACACGCCTAAAAGTCAGCGGCTGCTGGTGAAATTTAGAAGTGGTGGGGCATAATCACTGGCGCCAAAGTAAAAAGAGCAAATGGGCGATGTTTTCCAAGAAAGACTTATAGGGTAGGGGGTTCTCTCCCACAAACATTTTGAAGAAGATAGAGCAAAATTGAGCAAATTCACAGCAAAAACGGAAACCTATAAGTTTAAATAGCTGCCTGCTCATTGCATCGGCATTTCTGCCCCTCCATTACATATGAAAATGGCATAAATTGGCCTTGCGAAATCTTGTAAGGCAGTGGACAAATGTGAGAATGAGGTCTGAAACTTTGCTGCAAGAGCATTCTAACCTCAGCTCCCCCGCTTAACAAAGGGAGTGATCCCGAGGAAATCAGTTCATCACCCTGTGCATTTGCTTCATTTTCAGACATTCACATACAATCGAAATCATGTGCATTAAGTGCTTTGGAAAAACAGAATAAGCATGTGTGAATTATTTTCAGGTGATGAGTTACACTCCTTGTTTACTTTAAACCACACAAGGCACTGATTCAGCTTCTTTAAAAACTGCCTTGTGAAAGTATGGCATTTCCCTGTGACACCCAAACTGCGTACAGGCGTAGCAGCTTGCCGGCCATGGCCTTCTCCTCTCTGAACTGAAAGTGAAAGTGTTGCTTTTCTCTACCTAGGTCAGGCTGTTCTCGGGGTTCTCGGGGTACTGCCATTGTTGCGAAGGTTTGGGGGATAGTTTCAACTAGATCTGAGTGGTTTGTCATTAGAGCACACTCGTCCTCCCACTAGTACCCTGATGTAGTACTTCACTTGCAGACACAGTGCATGGAAATCAAATGCGAGTAAAAAAAATTCTAGCTATTGTGTCAAGAATTTTCAATTCTATTAAGGACACAGAGGCGAGGATTATGCTTTCTCTTTCTTTACTGACTTAAACAGCAGCCAATCAAATACAAGTAACAGAAAAAACTACACATCCCAAGATGCCTAACATCCTATCACATGGTCCAATAACTAGCCATGTCCTCTGCAATAAGTCCTTTGACTCTTGATGTCACTTCCTCTTTCTTTGGTCAGAACAGATAAGATCAACTTGAAAACGAAACTTCTTACGCCATCTCGAAATTCAAAGTCAGGAACATCTTCTTCTTACTGGAAATCCGTCTCTTGGATAGCTCAACACCGGAGAATCAACCGGGCAAAACGTTAAAACCAAACTTTTCCCTGAAGATGAGAAATTCTGGAATTCTTCTGATCAGAACCTGTAACAACAAACAGGCAGGTAATACCTCAACGAAATCGAAAATGTCTCAATAAACTGATGTTTCTACAATGGACAGTAAAATGGGACGGATAAATAACAATAAATCATAAATATTCTCAATAATTAATATTAAATATTCATTGTATAGAAGGGAGGGATAATCCTCGCCTCCGTGTTCTTAATAGAATTGAAAATTCTTGACGCGATAGCTAGATTTGTTTTTATTCTATGTCAGGACCGGAGGCTCCGATTATGCTAGTTTAAAGCTGTTCCATTACTACAGTAGCTACGTCCAATACTGGTTTGTGATAAAACTTACAAAAAGTATTTTCTGAAGACCAATCTGCTGCCTTCATAATGTCTTCTAACCGGGATCCCAAGGCAAAAGATTTAGAAGCCATAGCCCCTCTAGCAGAATGAGCTCCAAATATAGAGGTATCAATACCTGCTTCATTAATCAACCATCTCATCCATCTGGCCAAAGTGGCTGAGGTAACTGGTTCGAAAGGTTTTTACAAAGAAATTAATAATTGACCTTTAACATCCTGTCGAAATTCTTCTGTGACAGTTTCATAATCCTTTAAACATTGGACTACACATAATTTCTAATTTTCAGTATACACTGAATAGGATACTGACCTGTAATTTGTTTTAGTCCTTCCTGTCACTGAAAAAGTGAATCCATCTGGAGAAAAGGTTCTACCAGCTAAATCCAAAGCTCTGACGTCTGAAACCCTTTTGCAAGAGATAAGACAGAAGAGCATGGTCAGCTTAGCAGAAAGCTGCTTGCAAGACAAATACCTGTTGGTAGGCCAAGAATCAACATTTTTTAAAATAATGCTAACATCCCATAATACAGAATATTTAGATTGAGGAGGTTTAGAAAGACGTATACCCCTCAAAAGTTTGCAAATTAAAGGATGATCTCCAATGGGTTTACCTTCTAGATGAGAATGTCCTGCTGAAATAGCTGATCTAAAGTTATTAATCGTCCGATAAGCCAGACCAGAACCAGCTATCTCTACTAAAAAGTTAACAATCAGACCAAGATGTGCCTCCACTGGATTGGCACCCCTTCCATCACACCAACTAGACCATCTGCGCCAGGCTGAGTCATATCTTTTATGGGTGCTACCGGCCCAGGCCTGCTTAATGTACTCCGCAGCTTGCTTCGAAATGTCTGGGGTACTCCATCTAGACCTGAAATTAACCAGGCTAGTAGAGTCAACTTCCCTGACAAGACCAGTGGATGTTGAAGGCCCTCCGGACTCAACAGAAGATTCTGACGAGGCGGAATTAGAAGAGGAGAGGCACAAGCTAAATGAAGAGCTATGGGGAACCAAGGCTGTGCTCTCCAAAAGGGTGTCACCAGAACAATCTCTGTCTTCTGTCTCCGCACCTGAGACAAAACCCTGGCAATCATCAGAAAAGGATGAAAAGCATAACCTCGAAACTGGGACCAATCCTGAAGAAAGGCATCTGTCTTTATCGCACAAGGGTCTGGACGGCAACTGTAAAAATTTGGAATTTGGCAATTGACTCGTGAGGCAAACAGATCCACTTCGCAACTGCCCCATTCCCTGACTATCTGAGAAAATATCAGAGGGTCCAATTTCCAGTCGCTGGAATCCGAGAGGTATCTGGAGTTCCAGTCCGCTATGATGTTCTGGTCCCCAGGAAGGTATTCTGCTATGACTACAAGACGTTGAGTTAGGCAATAATGCCAGAAATCCTTGGCAATCTCTGCCAGAATCTGGGACTTCATACCCCCTAATTTGTTGACATACCTCACTGCTGATACATTGTCCATCCGTAAGAGTATGCAACAATCTGTTTTCAGCAGGGAGAGACGCTTTATGGCAAAAGATCCTGCCAGAAGTTCCAGGCAATTGATATGAAGAGTTTGCTCCCATTCCGACCATCTGCCCCCGTCACTAGGGAGTTGCAACGTGCTCTCCCGCCCCATCTGCTGGAATCGGATTCTATTACCACTTCTGGGTGAGATCCGAAAATCGCTCTGCCATTCCAAGCTTCCATATGATGGAGCCACCATTGAATCTCTGATCTCACTTCGGCAGTCAATGGGATCTGTTCCGAATAACTCAGACCCTGTTGTAGATGTCTGATCTTGAGTCTCTGGAGTGCTCGATAGTGTAGGGGTGCAGGGAAGATCACCTGAAAAGACAAAGCTAACAAGCCCACTATTCTGCCTATATTCCTCAAAGAGACGGTCTGACTGGAAAGTATCGATCTCAATTCCCTCTTGATGTTGGGAATCTTTTGAGAGGGAAGAAGAAGTTGACATAGAATAGAATTTATCTGGAACCCCAGGAACTCTATCACCTGAGAGGGTTTCAACAGTGGCTTCTGCACATTGATAAGGAAAGCTAAATCTTGCAGAAGACTGATGGTCCAATTCAAGTGATCTAGAAGAACTTGAGGGGATTGGGCCATCAGCAGAATGTTGTCCAGATATATAATTAATCTGACTCCCCTGGCCCTGAGCCATTCCATCACAGGTCTCAGGAGCTTCGTGAAGCACCAAGGGACTGACGACAGACCGAATGGAAGGGCACGAAACTCTAAGCATTGTCCTTTCCATTGGAATTGTAGGAATCTCCTGTGAGGAGGAAAAATTGGAATCGACAGATAGGCATCCTTTAGGTCCAGACGTACCATCCAATCTCCTTCCAGGAGGATATCTCTTAACATGTGGATGCCCTCCATCTTGAAATGTCTGTAGAGGATCCACTGATTGAATTCCTTTAGATTCAAGACTAAACGGTGACCTCCTCCTTTCTTGTCTACAACGAAAATAGGACTGAGGAAACCGTAAGGATGATGAGAAGTAAACTGGACGGCTCCCTTGTCTAAAAGAGCTTGCACTTTTTTGTCTATAAAATTTTGATTTGTTAGGGAAAAACACATCTGTAACGGAGGGGAGAGCTGCGTGGGGGTACTGATAAACTCCAGTCGAAACCCTTTGACCATTTGGAGAACCCATGGATCTCCGGAGATCCGTTTCCAATGTTCCAAGCAAAATGCTACTCTCCCCCCAAGCTTTACCTGAGAGTAATGGATAATGCTCACCTGTGAAACTTGAGTCCTGCATGGCTCTTTGCTGCCCTCTGTGATGGCCCCTGCGGAAGCGAGGACATCCTCCTCTGGGACGGGTGGGGTAGAAGGTAGAGTCTTTTTCCCCATACCAACCACTTCTGCCTCTCGGATAATAGTTTTGGGGACTACTGTATGTTCCGCGGCTGGGCATACTTCCCCCATAACGACCGGCCCTGACAAAAAGGCCTCATTTAAAAACCTTCTTGAGAGATATTTGGGCTTTGTCTAGTGAAGAAAAGGTAGAGCAAAACTTAGCCAAGTCTTTAATAAAGGATGATCCGAAAAGAAGTCCTTCCGCCGAAGGTCCCGCTTCCGAGGTTGCAAGATCCGATAATTTTGGGTCAATGCGCATTAGTACTGACTTTCTGCGTTCCGCAGAAATAGCACAATTGGAATTTTCTAATAGACAAATGGATCTTTGTGCCCAACCGATAAGGACATCCGTGTCCACAGGACAGCCTGATTCTTTGGCCACATAGGCCATCTCCAGGATCTTGGTCAGAGGACCTGACAGATCCAACAGTTTGTCTTGGCAATTACGCCAGGATCGATCCAAGCCTTTTTTGGGATCTTTCGCAAATTTCCTCATAAATGTGACCATGGTAGGGTCTATCTCTGGTGTGTCAGATACCTTGCCTTCAAGGTCAGGTCTGGGGCATTCAGCTTTTAATCGAGATTTGACTTCTTTATTGAAGCTCTTTCTTAGATTAGCTTGGACATATTGAGCCACTTCGGGTTGCAGGACCCAATTGGAAGCTCTGGGCGTATGATTTCTGTGGGGTCGAAGTCTAAGACCTGGCAAGGGGGGGGGTCACTTTTTTTACCTTTTTACTAGGTATCGGGGGATCCGAGTCATCAGAAGAGGAATTCTTATCAGAGGAGGAGGGAGAGAAGAAAGCATCCTTCTTAGAGCTATAATTATGCTCCCTACTACGTTTCTTGCGTAGTTTATCAAATGCGTCCGCATGAATATCACTAACCCCGGCTCCGGGTTCAACATTTTTTGATTTGCCCTCAACTTTTTTAGGTTCAGTTAGTGGTTGTTGTTGTCCTTGCATCCAGCCCTGAGAACGGGCGTAGTCAAATAGTTGCCTCGAAAAGGGGCTCAATGCTCTCACCAGGGCATCATTTACCGATTGTTGGACCTGGTGTCAAGGGCTTCCACTAGATTTACCTCTAGTTGATTGCCCAACTCCTCCATATAAAATTCTGTCTCCTGGTCATCCCACTGAGCCATGATCAGAGTCTTAAGGTACAGTACCTTTAATATATTAATATATAGCGTATAGACAAAGTTGTTATAAATGGGGGAGTGCAAAAACCCAGTCAGCTTAGAAGCTGCTGGGCCTCAGGGAGCAATTTGCGGTGATTTGGGGGTCCCTGCACACATGCGCTGCAAATCTACGAGCCGTTCGAATCCAAAAGGGAAAGTGGATCGGATCGTAGAGACGCGCGCGCGCGAGTGAGAAATAGAAAGGAGACTGCAGAAGCAGCTCCGCTCCCGTTCCCGCTCCACTACTTATAAACGGGCTTCCAAAGCTGGCAAAACGCCAGAATCCAAAAGCGCATGAGCGATTGAATACATAAATATAAGCGCGCTGAATCGTGACGCTTGAAAAGCGAAACAATCACATTAAATAAACATGAAATATCGGAGAGAAATAAATCGTGGACTTATCTGCTGCGGAACAGCAAAGAAAGAGTAAGTGACATCAAGGGTCAAAGGACTTATTGCAGAGGACACGGCTGGTGATTGGACCATGTGATAGGATGTTAGGCATCTTGGGATGTGTAGTTTTTTCTGTTACTTGTATTTGATTGGCTGCTGTTTAAGTCAGTAAAGAAAGAGAAAGCATAATCGTAGCCTCCGGTCCTGACATAGAATTGTACTGTTCACCATTTTTTGTACCCGAGTTTCTCATTTTTGGTAATACAGAGCGCATGTCTCATGCCTCCAAGTATCTATAAAAGTGAAAAGCAACACATTGGTGCTGCTGCACTTTCTGCTTCATGGTGAATCCGAATCACCTGAGAATCACACGCACCCGGCCCCCACACTACCTCTGCATTTAAATAATCGCTTCAAACAGTCAAAGAGAATGCACACTGAACCGTTTCATCTTTCAGATTAAAGCCAAGGTAATGCGGCGATAGTCACCAGCTGCGTGGTGCAGCGTCGCCGTGGCACTCTAGGCTCAGGAGGCAGCAACATGTATTGGGCCTCTGCTTTCCAGGGCCATGAAGCTGGTGCATCATTAGCGCCAAGGCCAGCCAGGCGCCTCAGGCTTGAGAAATGAGATAGGACCTACTTGTAATCAAAAACAAACGTGTCTGCTTGCTTTAGTTCCAGCTGTTTTGAAAGCTCCCATTTATGACTGAAAAACAGTTTGCAACTACGCTTTCGGTTGCATAACCACCTTATGTGATTAGGGAAACAGCGGCACACTGTTTTTCAGTCATTAAAAGACACTTCACCCACTGCAGAGGTTGATCTAATAAAAAGAAAAATAGAAGAGGTTGCACTTGTTCTGCACTTGTAGTCCGTGACTGCAACAACATTTAAACAGCAATTAACATGCTGGGATTGCTGCTGCAATCGCAGACGGTTTACATTCTTTAAACGAACCGAACACACTGAAGGCATGTGTGCAGTTAGCCAAGTCTGAGTTTAATTTAATAAGATAAATCTTGTTACAAAAGCACTTGCTGGGGAGTCAGCCCAGCAAGGGGACGACGAGGAGCAGCTCTGCCATAGCAACAGAACATGGGCACTGCAGCCCTTCTTGTCTTTAGGATTGAAAGCTGCTGGACTCCACCCCTCAGGACTCATCGACCAATAAAAGCCACACAAGCAATGGAGGGGGCGGCGTCTACTGTCCATGGTAGAGACACACTCTGAGGTCCTCCCTCTGAGTCTGTCCCACCCTTTCCCATTCGATGAATGGAGCTGTTCTGACTCTGCCTTGGGCCAGAGCAGTATACGTCCCAAATCAAGCCTATGCCTCACAGATAAAACTGATCACACCTTCCACATTGATGTCACTGCCCAGGTTTGTGCTTTTAGGGAAAGAATCAAAAACCTTGGTAAAAGAGCAACTATTAGCTTTTTGGATTAGAGCTGCTTGTAGATTTTTCTCCCCTCTCCCCGTGATGGTAGGGTGACGCCCCTTTTGCCCTTTAACACCAGTCGCCCTGCTAAAAGTACATTTTCCCACTATATCCAGCGCTCCTCACACAGACTGTTGGCCCTCTGACCAAGCAACAACTGAAGGCATGCTTCTTAGTAGAGGCCTTCTTATTCCGCTCCACTCTCCATAACAAACACATGGCCTAGGGGTGTATTTTAGAATGGGGGGCAGAATCTCACATTTTCTAACTAGAAAACAATGGGAAGCATGGTGAGTAGGTGAGAAGAGCGAGGCTGAGGAAGGCCTATTCCCATGAGAAGCAGGTTCAGTGCTGATTTGCAGTAAGTGTGCCTCTGTGGCTGATTTAGAGTTTGGCGGACAGAGTACTCCATTGGAATGGCAGCGGAGTACCCTGTCTGCAAACTCAAGATCTGTCCGCTACGCATGATGTTGAGCCAAGTGAACTGTATGTTTTAAGCTGATGGAAGAAACTTTACTCCATCGATGTAAAACTTCTTCTGAGGGACCGGCGGAGTAGGGTCCGTCAGAGGTAACCATCCAACCATCCGCCCTACAAATTCCCACTTTTTTAAAGATAATAAAGTTTGCAAAAATTTGGCCGTCTTGTTTGACGGAGCCATCTGTCAAACTTTTCCTATGCTGACAGGAATCGCCAAGACAGTGGTTTCTGCCAATGTATAGAGATGTCCGCAGACTAGCAGACCTCTAATTTTGGCAGACGAAGTAAAGTCAGGGTGGGTGAAAAATTATGGGTTGGAATGCTACCCTGGTCAATTGCCTTTGGTTAGACTATTTCTAAGCATTCATCCCACCACTTTTTGGATGTTTAATTTGCCAGTAATTCTCTGGGAAACCTGAGACTCGCTCAGCCTGTTGAGCATACTACTGCCAATGTTTGAGAAATTCAAAAACTAGTAAATTTGCATCCATCCAAAGAGTACATATATGGGCACAGATTTACGACTTTTTTGCTAAATGTGTCACTAGATATATTCGAGTTGTTTATAAAAAAATGAATAGGTTTAAACCTTTTAGTGAAAACAGGACAAAGAGAAAAACCAACACAAACATAGCAGACCCACACCAGATCAAACTACTAGACCAAGAATGCATTCATTTGGGGGATGTCATGCCCTAAACATCATTTTAAAGCTATACCCCTAACATCACCCCTCTGAGTGTCATCAAACCCTCCTTGATTGACAGATTGAAATTCAACAGTTCCTTGTCCGTGAACATTTTTGTCAAGATGGAGCAACAGTCAAAGCTGTTGGCATATAGCTCATATGACGTTATGAAGGCCATATGATGATATGGTGAGGAAATTCCAGGATACAAAATCATACGTGGTCTTATAAGGCTTCCTCTATGAAAAGTTCCAAACATTGGAGTACGAATTCTCGAGAATACATTAGGAAGGACTCCAAATACTATTCCTCAAGAAGAAGAAAGTTCCAGCCTAAGAAGTTGAGTAAGTCACAGGATTTGTCCAGGAAGGCAGGTTTGTCCAATCAGTGCTCCTGACTATGCATCGACTCTGTCCTTAAATCATGCCAGAGGAAGAATAATGGACTTTTACAACTCATGGATCAGCTCAGTCACAGATAGGTGGGTGCTAAATATAATTAGAAGTTACTAAATTGAATTTGACTCAGTTCTTCCCGACTCGGGGTGCTTCTCAACTCCTGACCCCAGAGATTGTTTATAGAAGGATTGTTTCTGAGCAGGTATTTTGCCTTTCGTAACAAAGAAAGCAGTCATTCTAATGACTAAACAGCAAAGGGTCAAGGAGGAGAGGGGTCAAGGAGTATACTGCATCCTATTCCTTGTTCAAAAAGATTCAGGAGACTTTCAACGAGTGTTAGATCTATAAAAAGGTCAACTACTGGGCAAGGACTAGTCATTTTGCACGGTCACGCCGCAACAGGTCAGCCCTCTGGTTACAAACAAGGTGTACAGGTTGAATAGGGAGATTCCTTCCTCCCTCAAGTCCTGTCTTTCTTCTCATGTGTTCTTTCAAATTTGTCAGGTGGGGCTGCTCAACTCTAGATCTTTTTGTGACTCTGTACAAGTCCCAGCGTCCTTGGTTTTGCTCATAGACAATGGAAGCCATCTCTTCCACAGAGCATAGGTGCTCTCTATTGTCCATGGCCAAGGGATCTTCTGTATGCTTTTCCTCCTTTTCTTTTGATCCAGCTCTTCCTGATCAGGGTGAGGAAAGAAAGAGCTCAGGAGATCCTGATTGCTCCAGTTTGACCCAACTTGTCCTGGTTCCATCTTTTGAAAGTAAAGAAGACAGATGTGAGAAATTGAGTTGTTGGTTTGGGGGGATGGTAACCCTTCACAAGCAACAGCCGCAATCCCTGTCAGGGTGAACCACAAAATTTACTAAATTAACCTGTGCTTTTCCATAAAATCCAATCAGTAAAAGTGTAGATATGCAGTTTCAAAGATTTAAGGTAAGTTGCGCCCCCTGAAAGCACGTAGAGCCTCTCAAAGTTATCTGGTTGTTGAGACTGGATGAATGTCTCAAGTTGAGGCCTACCTTGATGGAGCGTGAGGTTAGTGCCACTCGAAAAGTTACCTTCTAAAGTCCAGCGTGCTGAATTCCAGTCATGGTGGACAAGGCTGGGAGAAGCAGGGAGAGGGTCATGTATGGTTGAAACAGTGTAGCACGAAGGGTAGGCTAAGCGCTGAGGATGGTCATTGCTGTAGTGTGAAGCTCCTGTAGGGCGTTCAGACAGTCATTGCTGGAGATTCACTTTGGTGTTCATTGCGGGCTGTCGATGTTGTAGCACAAATTGCAGATCTTGCATTGTCGATCATTGCTGGTAGTTGCTGTAGTGCAATGAAGCGGGATCCCCAGAGCTTCGCATTGGTAGTCGGTGGGGGAAGCAAGATCTTGGAGCACACTGGCCCTTTCGCTGTCACAAAGAGTCCAAAACTTCAGGATTTCTCCTTTTTGAGTCAGGGTAGTGTACTCTGATGCTAGCCAAGGGTCCAGGGGAGGTACCTCTTGGGAATCAGGGACTCACTCTTGAGGAGGCCAACAGGGTTCAGACATTCCAGTTGCAGGTCCAGGCAGCAGGTCAGCTTGACAGATGCAGAGAGGCCTCTGAAGCTTGGTATGTTCATGTAGCTCATAACAGGAGGTCAGTCAACTGATCCTTAGAGTCAATCAGCCTGGGACGAAGGGAGAAGGTCCAGTCTTCCTTCTCAGCAAGGAGGGCAGACCTGAAGCAGCAGGGCAGCAGGGCCTCCTTTTTCTGTAGTATCCACAGGTCCAGGAGTGTACTGAAGGGTGGGTGTGAAAGTCTTCTTTTTATACAGAGAGCCTACTCTGAAGTGGGAGAAACTTCTGGAGTTTCCCCTACAGAGGTGTATGGAATTTCCTGCTCTTCTGCTCTGGTCTCAGTCCATCTGGGGGCACAATAGGCTAGTGTGAAGTCCTTTGTGGGTGATCTGAGCCAGTGCCTTTATAGTGCAATTGTGGTCGGTGACAGCTCCACCCCCCCCATTAAACCAGGATGGCCCATCCTGCCAAAACCCAGACCATCTATTGTAATGTTGCCTAGAAGGAGTACACTAAGCCTAGCACCTAGTTATGTGACCCAGGAACAGGCTGCAGGCACCAAAGGGTTAGAACAAGAAAATGTCAACTTTCTAAAAGTGGTATTTTCAGAATTGTAATTTAAAATCCATAGAAGAGGTTTTCAAATTACAATACGTCAGACACCAAACATGACTTTCCTCCTTGTTTCCAATCAAACGTTATTAAGTGTAATAAGGTAATCCAATGTTATCCTATGGGAGAGGTAGGCCTTGCAATTGTGAAAATCAGATTAGGGAGTCTTTCCAATACCAGGACATTTAAAACTTAAACATACATGTTCAACTTTTTAAATACAATGCACCCTGTCCTAAGGACTGTTTAGGGCCTACCCTTGGGGTGACATATATGTATTAAAAATAAAGGATTAGGCCTGGTAAAACGCTTATTTTGCCAGGTTGAAATGGCAGTTTAAAACTGTACACACAGGCTGCAATGGCAGGCTTGGCGCATGTTTAAAAAGGGTACTTAAGGTGGTATCACAATTAGTGCTGCATATTCACTAGTACTATTTAATTTATATATCCTGGGTATATATAGTATCACTTTGCTAGGGACTTACAAGTAAATTAAATATGCTCATTGTGTGCAATTTTACTATGCTTAAAGGAGTGAGCACAATAATATTAGCACATGTAAGCAGTGGTAGAATGGGCTGAGTCATAAAGCCAGCCAAAATTGGTTGAGAAAACAGAAGGGGTGAAGGCATAACATTTGGTGTGACCCTGCAGAGAGGGTGAAGTCCTATTTCTTTCTAACTTTATTTTGCTCATCACCAGTGCTTTCAGCAAAAAAGGAAAATGTGCAGGGTAGTCACAGCTGGAAAAGAAAAATCACTGAAGTTGTTCTGGGATCTTTTCTGAAAAGTACAGAGGAACAGAGAGTCGTCATAGCAGAATCCAAGATGATGTAGTCTCTAGCACCGATTGAGGAGCCCTAAACCCCAAATGAGGTAGAAAAAAGTGTACAACACAGGAGTGCTTCCTGATTGTGCTAGTACATATTCATTGGAGAATGGGCTTGCACATTACCAAAGGAGAAGAGCATCTGGTGAATTTGGTCTCATCTAAGTGGAAGATGCTGGGGGCCCCTATATTCTAATCAGATGTCAAGCAATGCTTAGTGGTATGCTGAAAGTCAGGTAATCTCCAGTCGCACCCCAGTTAGCACTGTGCATCTGGTACACTGTGATCCAGGAAGTCAGAATCACAACCCAGAAGAAGAGGCCTAATGCAGAGCACTGCACATAGCCCTTCATCTGTGGCTGCTCTGTAAATGCAGGCTTCAGGAAAGCATCCTTGAAAAACCAGAACACGATCACCAGCTAGAGCAATGGCATCAGTGCTAAGCCTCCTAAATAGTACTTCCCGCACAAGTTCAGCTTCTCCTCATTGGGCACTTTTTTTGAAGATTCATTTTTCACAATGGAACGCTTTGTTGGTTTACGCCCAAGGGAATCATTAGAGGATCTCTTCCTGCCTCCTCTGGCCTCTTCTTACTGCGCATGCACACATCACAAAAAGTCACTTCCAGGTCCAACATGACTCCCCTCCAGCCAAAAGCCAGGGTAGGCTAATCAGTATCTTGATGGGCTTCCATTCATAGATGGTAGAATGTGGATGAAGGTCCTTTTATGCAGTGCCACCTGTCAGTTTTATGCCCCTCTAAACTCACTTGGATCCCTCTGTCTACGTCCTCTTTGCCATTGGTCTGACCCACTGGGAACCATTCTCCTCATCTGTGCACCTCATCTGTGCAGCTTCTAACTGTCATGCAGTTCCTATTATGATAAGACTGAAGCATTTAGGGTGGCAGGGTGCCCCGCCCCGTGATGACGTAGGCAATGACATAGACACTGACGTGGCTGCCCCTTCTCGTGCTGGCATAGGCACTGACGTAGGTGTAGGTGTGTCACATGGATTGTGACATCATGGGGTCACGGGTTAGTCATGTGCCAGGGTCTAGGTCTATGTCTATGGTCTATGTCCATGGGCTATGTAAAATGAGGGCCCTTCTGGTGTACAACCTGTTTCTGAGCCTAACAGTGCAAGTCTGGACATGTCAGACATTCAGGACCAAGTGGCAGCTTGTGGGCCTCATCACAGGGCTGAGCTTTGGCAAGGCCAAATCTCCACACTGCTGGCTAATTCAAAAAGAGGGACTGGGCGAATACTGCTTGTGTTAGAGCCAGCCAATCAATTTAGAAATGTAAACCTGAAACAGATGCTTGCTCAAAAGATTCCCAGGAATAGCATATGTCAAAGTATAAAGTGGCCAGTCAATTAAAAAGAGTTTTGAAATAGACAGAAGACAAGCAATGCAAGCCTAAAACAGATATAGCCCTAAGAGTTCCCAGACCTGGGTTCAAAGGTGTCCAGCATACGTCAAAGTATAAAGTGACTAGTCAATTTAAAAACGTTTTGAAATAGACAGAATACAAGTAATGCAAGCCTAAAACAGATGTAGCCCTAAGAGTTCCAAGACCTGGGTTTAAAGGTGTTTAGCATATGTCAAAGTATAAAGTGACCAATCAACACAGAAGACAAGCAATGCAAGCTTAAAACAGATGTAGCCGTAAGAGTTCCCAGACCTGAGTTCAAAGGTTTTCAGCATATGTCAAAGTATAAAGTGACCAGTCAATTAAAAAAAGTTTTGAAATAGACAGAAGACAAGCAATGCCCTAAGCCCAACCCTCCACAAAACCTATGCATAGTTAGCACAATGAGGGCCATATAAAAACACACGCACATTCACAGCGCTCTTTTTCTGAACTACATATTTGAAGTTTGCGGAGAGCCTGGGCTTTCAGAACTCCTCAAGGAGGAAAATATGAAGGGCACGGCGCAGACTGGTTATGTTACACCTCTTCTTCTTACGGTCTGTAACTATGTGTTGCCTGTATATGTTCTATTGTCATTTAACATAGCCGTTATCCCCAGCCTTTTTAGCTATACATAGCAGAGCAAAATGCAGGTGTTTTTGTACAGGTTATTGTGAGACATACATTTATATTGTTTTGAAACCGTTGTTTAATTTGTAGAGGGGTACAGTATTTTTTAAAGGCGTAAAAACAGGGGTTGTGGTAAAAATAGAAGGGGCATATTTATACTCTGTTTGCACCAAATTAGCGTAATTTTTTTTAACTCTAATTCGGTGCAAAACTAACTCCATATTTATACTTTGGTCCTAGACCCGTCTAGCACCAAATGTATGGAGTTAAAGTCATTTTTTGGAAGTGGAGACCTACCTTGCCTTAATGAGATGCAAGGTAGGCGTTCCGTGCAAAAAATTACTCTATGGCCTTAACGCCATATTTAGGGGCATATTTATACTCTGGGGCATATTTATACTCTGTTTGCACCGAATTAGCGCAATTTGTTTTTACTCTAATTCGATGCAAAACTAACTCCATATTTATACTTTGGTGCTAGACCCGTCTAGCACCAAGGGGCATATTTATACTCCGTCTGTGCCGATTGTTCGTCAAAAATTTTGACGCACAATCAGCGCAAACGTTGCCCCGTATTTAAACTTTGACGCCCGAGCCCGCGGACGACAAGATTCCGCCGTGTGCGGCATTTTTTGGATGCGGCAACCCGCCTTGCGTTAATTATATGCAAGGTAGGCATTCCCGTCCAAAAAATGGCTTAAAGGGCCGTGCGTCGTATTTATGCTTTCGGGCAAAAATGACACACGGCCGGGAGGCGGAGCCATAAAATGACGCACAGCCCGATTTGCGTCAAAAATTAACGCCTGGGTCAGGGCAGGCGTTAAAATGGGGCAAACACACCTGTATTTAATCAGAACACACAGAACAAACAGCAGAGCAGCAGAGCAGCAACAGGGAGCCATGGAGGTGATTCTAATCCAGCGTGCACGCAGATGCAGAGCCCAGCAGCAACAACAGCAGCTACAACAACATCAGCAGGGACCCCAAAGGCAGCGCAGAAGGCAGGAGAGGATATTCCATCCAAGAACCACCCTGCAGGGCCTCAGGGAACACAACATCATACAGAGGTACCGGTTGAACTGGCAGGCCATTCAGCAGCTGCTGCGCAACATTGAACAGCAGTTGGCCCCCACTTTGGTGACACCCCGCACCATCCCAACAGAAACAAAGCTGCTTGCCGTACTTCATATGCTTTCCAAACAACTGGTGCCCTGGTTGGCGGAATATCACAACCATCATTCTCCGCCTTTTTGCCCAAAGTACTGGATGCCATCATTCGACTGACATCCCGCCACATCTGCTTCCCTAACACACTGCAGAAGCAGCAGGAAACAAAACAGGGGTTCTACCTCATCAGTGGCTTCCCACACGTCCTTGGTGCAATCGACTGCACACATGTACGCCTTGTGCCACCTGCTGCAACTGAACACCTCTACCGCAACAGGAAGCACACACATTCCATCAACGTGCAAGCCATAGTCGATCACCAGGGATTGATCACCAACATCGTGGCTAAATAGCCTGGGAGTGTCCATGACTCCTACATCTTCCGTCACTGCACCATCAATGAACACTTCCAGGATGGACGGTATGGGAATGGACTACTTGTTGGTAAGTACAAAAACCTACTTATATACAAACTGCACAGCAACCCTCTAGGACACACAACACATACACCACAACAGCAACATGTCAACAGGAACATACTGAGGTCATGACATCGCTAGCCATGTTTCTGAAGTCACCATTGAACCTGTCACACATCGGAAATTACTGTACAGCCTAATGTTAAGACGTTAATGAGTGTGGTTGCCTAAATGTCACCTTGCAAATTGTAAGTGTCCCAATGACCTTTACATTAATACATTGCATAAGTTTCAAGGTATGGGATGTCCAGGGTACTTTGATATGAACGTGTTAACAACACTTTCAATTTTAACTGTGCATGGAACTATCATCTCACCCCCAGTGAAGACACACGGACACCTGTATCACAAGTCACAATGCTAGGGAGGGCACACTGTAAATCCCAAAACATACTGCTGACAAACGGTCAGCAGGCAAACACTCGTTCAGCCAAGGAAACAACACAATGCAGATGGTACAGCCATACAAGCATAGGATGCCACATTAGTACACAAAAGAGTCACAGACAACACAAGACAACTACTGCCATGAAAGGTCTTTTCAATAGTGCCAGCTACATCAACATGATCCCATTCATTTTCTCTTGCGGCTGATCAGGGGTATGGCATCCAGCCATGGATTATGACACCTTTTGGCAACCTAAGTACTGCTGCAGAGCGTGCATACAATGACGCCCATAGGAGGACACGCAGCATTGTCGAGCGGACCTTCGGCATCCTCAAGTCAAGGTTCCGCTGCCTCGACATCACTTGTGGTAGGCTCCTATATTCCCCCGAGATGGTCTGTAGGCTCATCCTCACATGTGCAATATTGCACAACATTTGTATCAAAAGAAACATTCCCCTCCTGGAACCAGAGCCACACATGCCTGAAGAGGAGGAAGAGGAGGATGCTGGCCTGCAACAGGAGGGGGAACTACAGAACACAGCTGCTGGTATACGCAGGCGGCAACAGATTGTAAATAATTTCTTCTGAATATGATCACCTTCACCACTTTAGTTAACTAATTTAAATAAACACCTATTCTAATCACCATAACATGGTCTGGCTATTCCTTTTTGCACACCTTCATCTCTACTTATCAAAACAAGAGTGTTGCCTCATGGAGCATTGCTGAGATACTGAGTAGGACACGGAACATCCCAGAGCTAATGTGATGCCTAACATACAATGGTCACATACACTAACACTCTTTTTTAAAATATTTTTTATTGGTTTTATGTTCAAGTTATGTAATACAAGTTGTACAATTTTCAACCACAGGATAACCCAGTGCAATATCTGGTATCTAAACCATTTAACAATCACAAACCCCCCCAATAAGCACGAGACAGAACACTTCCAGTTTTACAGCATCATTTCTAACTGCACCCGCCGTGAGTTTACCCTTTGCTATTTATCTTATAAAGGTATTCGCTCGTGACCAGTATGGGCCCTATTTTGCGTGCGTGAGTTCCCTGGCTGACTGACTAACGGGGGCTCCATTCAGAATAATAAGTGCAGGCAGCTGCCCAAGTTTTCTACTCCTCGTGTGTCGCTGGTACTTCAGTGACGGAGATTTGACGGATTATTGCTACAAGAGAGGGGGAAAGGGGGTGATGCGCATGTGCTGTGGTGCCTGGGCGCCCTATGGGTTTTATTTCTGTAGTGGGAAATGCAGGGTGATTAGTGTCGTAATTATTACGAGTGTGTGTTCCCACGTTCAAGGGGGCATCTCATCGTTTTTGGCCTCCAATTTTGTTACCAGATCTTCCCAGGTGGTGCACCCTGTGTGTTGACGCCCCTCGCGTACCATTCTTTTTAGTACCCGGTGTTCAGTGCGAGCCCAACGTAATATTAGAGATTGCCAGGATTTCAGGTCGGGAGCCTTTGGGGCTTTCCAGTGTATCGCTATTAGTCTTTTGTACATTAAAAAGGCTAGGTCTATAAACTTGTGTAGGTGTCTTTGTTTTTTTGGTCTCTTTCTCAGACCCAGTAGGCAGGACCTGGGTTCTGCTATCAATGCAAGCCCCGTTAACTCGGATACCTCCCCTACCACCTCCACCCAGACCGTTTGTATATTAGGGCAATCCCATACCATATGATAGAAGGGTGCTGACGGTGTTTTGCATCTTGGGTATACTGTCTCAGAGTCGGGAAACATACGCTTCAATCTGGCTGGGGAGAGATATGTTTGATGCATGTAATTGAATTGAGTGTACCTAAATCTGGGATTCCTTGACACGCCGCGGGTGTGGGACAAGGCTTTTGGCCAATCTGCCTGTGGGATCGGGGTGGGGAGTACTGCATTCCATCTCCCCCAGGCTTTCCCCGCCTGTGGTTCGGGAGTCTTGTTGAGGGTTTTGTATAGGTTAGATATTATTTTTATTTGGTCATTATATTGTAAAAGCTGGTGGATTACTGGGGAAATCGCTGGTTCCAAAATACCTGCCCCCCATATTTTCCTTATTTCGTGGCATACGGTGTGGTATGTCAGGAACTGACCCGGGTTTATCTCCGTGAGGGCCTGGAGAGCCTCAAACGACATTATTTTGCCATCCTCAAAACAATCTCCTACTGTCTGTATTCCTGCTTCACTCCACACCCTCGCAGCTTGCATTGCGGCTGCTGTCCCCACCAATAAATAATTGAGTGGTATATGTGGGGAGTAAGGGAACTTATCCGCTCCTTTTTGCACATATTTAGCCCAACACACGTGCACAACTGCAAGCAATGGGTTGACCTGTTCCGTTTTGGGGGGCTTAGACGACAGCCAATTTATGAGGGGGGTCCCGTTCCGCCGAGGCTCTAGGCTCATGGGTTCTGCCTGCTCTGGTCTGTGGATCCAATATTGGACCCACTGAAGTTGTGCGGCTGCATAGTATCTTTCAAAATTAGGAGTTCCCAGGCCGCCGTTATCTGGCGGGCGTTGCAGCGTGGTTAATGCCACCCGTGCTCTGCCGCCACCCCAGATAAGCTGCAGTAGAGCTGTGTTTAAATTGCCGAAAAAGCTTTTGGGAATAGTTATCGGCAGGGCCGCAAAATAATATAGCAGTCTAGGTAGGATCAACATGTTGGCAATCGCCACCTTGCCGGGTGGCGAGAGCGGGAGCTTATTCCAGAATTGCAGGGAGCCTTTTATGGAGGTTAGCGCCCTCCCCAAATTCCCGTCTCTTAAATCTTCTGTGTCATGGTATATGTTTATCCCAAGATATTTAAATGTTGTCGGGCACCACTTTAAGTGCCCTAGCTTAGGGGCATCCTGATTGTTGGGAGCCCTCTTCGCCAGGGGAAACGCGCAAGACTTCTCCCAATTTACCACAAGGCCTGACAGGCTTCCAAATTCAGCCAATAAGGATATTACAGAGGGAATAACTGCACAGCCATTCCTGATATATATTAAAGCATCATCTGCGTATAATGAGACCGTGTGGTATAACCCGTTTCTGATTATTCCCCATTCGTGTTCCATGAGGCGTATTCTTGCCGCTAGTGGTTCCATTGCCATGGCAAACAATAGCGGGGATAGGGGGCAGCCCTGCCATGTCCCCCGGGAAATCAGGAAACTATCAGAAATCACCCCGCCCGTCTTCACCCTCGCGCTTGGGTCGGAATACAATGTCCGGACCCAACGGATGAAATTAGGACCTATTCCCATGCGAGCCATCGTAACCAACAAGAAATCCCACTCCAGCGTATCAAAGGCCTTTTCTATGTCTAGTGAGAGCACCATTTCCTCTTGTGCTTCACGGGGGGTGTCCCCCATTATGCTCAGCAGTCTGCGAATATTTAGGAAGGTGTTACGCTTTCGGATGAAGCCGTTTTGATCTGTGTGTATCAATGAGTGCATGTGGGGGGCTAATCTATTGGCTAATATTTTGCCTAATATTTTGCAGTCTGTATTTAGAAGCGATAGTGGTCTATAGGATTTGACATCCGTATGGTCTCGGCCCTGTTTAGGGAGTACCACTATCATAGCTTCCCTTTGCGATATAGGTAGGCTTTCTTTGGTCCACGCCTCTGTGAACACTCCTAGCAGATGGAGTTTCAGGCTGGGTAGATAAGCTTTATAATATTCTGAGGGGAGGCCATCTGCCCCAGGCGCTTTGTTCCTAGGCAGCTGTGCAAGGGCTAGTTCTATTTCCTCTATTGTTATGGGGGATTCGATTATATCTCTATCTGTTTGTGATAATTGGGGCAGGAGGGAGTCCGCAAGAAAAGCCTCAAGTTGTGTAGCTGTGCATGAGGTGCGTTTAGTGTATAAGTTTGAGTAGTAATTCCTAAACGTCTCGTTTATTTCTACTTGTGTAGTAGCCATCTCTTGCGTACGCACACGGATGGCACCTATCGGAGCCTGCTGTCACTCTTCGCGGAGTAGCCATGCTAGCATTCTGCTTGATCTATCTCCTTCCGTTTGCAACCTAGTTAAGTAGTAGTTATAGTCGTGACAGCGGAGTCTGCTATCTGCATCATTATATTTTGAGCGCTTTTCTTTGAGGACGGTGTTGGAGATTTCCCCTAGCGCTACTGCTTTTTCCGCTATTCTTAGCTTCTTCTCTAGTTTGCTAATCTCTGCCTGTAAGGAGCGTCTCACTCCCCATGTAGTGGATATACATACTCCGCGTGCTACTACTTTATGGGCGTCCCACTCTGTCGCCCGAGTTGTTGCAGACATAGCGTTTATTTCCCAGTATTGGCTTATAGAGTTCCCTAATATTTTGGTGAATGCTTGGTCTTGTAAAGCCTCCGCCTGGAATCTCCAAGTGGGGACTGCCTGACGTGTCCTACCCCAATTCAGTGTTACTCTCAGTGGCGCATGATCCGAGAGCGTCTTTGCTAAGTATTCAGATTCAGTGACCAGTGCCCCTATTTCGCGAGTGCCCCATATTATGTCTATTCTAGTATGAGTGTTGTGTGGTACTGAGTAAAATGAATATTCTTTTTGTTCTGGGTGACCTAGTCGCCATATGTCATGGAGTCCCATAACGTTTGCCCATTCCTGCAGGGGACCTATGGGTTTCCTATTGGTTAGTGAGCTCGAATAGGCACTGGTTCTATCCAATACTGCAGATGGGGTACTATTGAAATCACCACCCCAGATGGCTAAGGCCACGGGGTGGGACAACAATGTTGGAGTGAGAGAGGTAAGAAAACCCAAGATGCCGCTGTTTGGAGCATATACCCCGACCACCGCCATTTGTCTGCCATCTAGTCTGCCTTCCACAACAACGTATCTCCCACCCTGATCTATCTTGTGTGATGTCAGAAGGAATGGAACTCCTGCCGCTATCCAGATCAGCACCCCCCTTGCGAAGGCCGAGTATGTCGTGCCTATCAACTGACCACCCCATTTCGTGCGCAGGTCGCGTAGGTCCCCCTCTAACGTGTGTGTCTCTTGCAAAATAGCAATATGTACTCCTAGTCGTTTGAGTCGGCCGTGCACTCTGGCCCGTTTACTCAGCGCCCCAAGACCCCTGATATTCCATGTTGCTATGATATACTGGTTTTTAGTATTATTGCGGGAAGACATCATATGGAATTCTGAGGGTGCATTGCTGTGTTAAGGATCTGGGCTCTAGAATTAGCCCATCTGGTCACTGCCTTTCTGTAGCTGGTATTTAAATATAGCGGGCGCAGGTGATCATTTTGTGCATTAAGTGATTCCGAAGCTTGCGTTCCTACTAAACTATTAACCCCAACTCCCCTTATTGAACCCCCTATACTACTTTCAACTACTGTGAAACTACAAAACTTAAAAATACGTGAAATAACCCATATCCAGTTGGATTTACATAGTGGGATTCTCATATCGTACAGATGTGGCTCTTGTAAGGGGCTCACATCTTTCCGCGGACTTAGTCCGCTGATATCGTCAGGCGCCCCACCTAGGCATGAGTTTATTCCCTCTGGCCCCGCTCACCAATCGTATTCCACCCCCGTGTGCCCCCAAGCCCTTAGCTTAGCGTTTATGTCAAAGATACATATTGTTGGAGGCACATTGTCCCCACGCCTCGGCGGTGCCACAAAGTCTCTGCAGATTTCCAGATTTCAAGCATCGACGCTGGCGGTCTCACTGGGCGTGTGTGTATAGTTTTAAAGTTCGTCAGCGGTTCTGGGGGTGACCTTTGGCCCACCTAGTTCTCCTGTTAACATGGATGTGGAGCTGGCCGTGTCTGAGTCCGATCCCGGCTCTGGGGGGTTTCCTAGCTATTGCACTGTGACTTTGCATGTGTAGCGGCGTCTCTTTTAGCACTTTTGCTCTTTCTTCTGCTGCTTGCCAGTCATTGGGCTGGCCTCTGGTGCGTCTTTTGGATCGCTTCCTAGCAGCAGGAGTTTGCCATTTCTCGTCCCCTTCCTTGTCTTCCCGGGGGTGTGCTAGGCCCTTAGCGTGCAGCCATGTCCAGGCATCTTCGGGGTTTGTGAATATATGGGTGCGGTCCTCCATTACTACCCTTAGTTTGGCAGGGAAGAGCAAGGCATATTTTATGTTGTGTTCCCGTAGGCGTTGCTTAATTTTGATGAAAGAATTGCGTTGGTTCTTCACCTTTTGTGTAAAGTCTGGGTACGCATTAATGTTCGAGTCCTCGTATTTGAATGGTCCTTTACTGCGGAATTGTTGCAATATTGCATCTCGATCTCTGTAATTCAAGAATCTAGCAATCAATGGCCTGGGGGACTGGCCGGGGGCCGGGGGTCTACCCGGAATTCTGTAAGCCCTTTCAACTGAAAAAAACTTAGATGGAGCCCCATTCAACACCTCCTTGATTAGCCACTGCTCTAGGGAAATTTCTGATTCCGGTTGTCGCATACTTTCTGGAAAGCCCAGAAACCTCACGTTATTGCGGCGCGCCCTGCTCTCCATTTCCTCCGATCTCCTCCAGAGTACCTTCAATTCCTCATCCATGCGCTGGATCTGCTTTTGGTTTCCTTGCGCTATTGGAGTTAAGTCGGCTATTTCAGCCTCTGTTGTTTTCACATTTTCGGCTAGGCTTCGGTGGTCCACTCGCAAAAGGTTCAAGTCTTGCGCAACTGCATCAATTCTGTTTTCCAGAGATGACTTAGGGGGTTATTACAACTTTGGAGGAGGTGTTAATCCGTCCCAAAAGTGACGGATATACCACCAGCCATATTACGAGTTCCATAGGATATAATGGACTCGTAATACAGCTGGTGGTATATCCGTCACTTTACCGTCACTTTTGGGACGGATTAACACCTCCTCCAAAGTTGTAATAACCCCCTGAGTGTCCAATATGACCTGCAATACTTTCTCGAACTGAGCAGAATGCGCAAGAAGTGTACTTTCTAGTGACTGCAGGGATGGGTTACATTGTTGGTCGGCCGGCGTTAGTCCTTGAGTGGTTCAGTCTGAGTTCTTAGCTGCTTTGGCTCTACCGGTCATTTTGGCTGTTTCGAGATCTCCTCCCAAACTACAGTGATTTTGCATGTTTAGTCCACTTAGTTCGTTGATTTAAACTTTTACTGAGCAACCTGAGCCTGGTATACACATTCGTTGTTAAGAGCGCGAGATTGGCCAGCGATGCCAAGGGGTGTTGTAGTCTTATTCAGGCGTGTTGGTAGCCTGGGGCCTTGTGTTCATTGATAAACGCTGCAGCCATTGATTGATTTGGTGATCCGGTGTTGAGTTCACGTGGGACTGTCCGCAGGACCCACCGGGGCGCACGGGGAGCGTAGGAGTTGGAGGGGAGCACTCTCTCCCTCATGTGTAATGGCAGGGTTGATGCCAGAGGTTTCCCCAAATAGAGGGGGAGCGTATTTGAGGGCCGGGGGAGGCGGCGTCGCATGGGAGAGACCACAACGCAGGGCGGATGACAGGCGCCGCGGATGGGCTCCGTTTAGCGGAGGACAGTCGTGACAGACGCTCACTGCAGGGGGGTCCAGCACAGGTCAGGCGCTCGCAGCGCGCACCAGCCATCTGTACTGTGGTCCGCGCTCACGGGGGCACGCGGCCCACATCAGTCTTGCTCCCCTGTATTAATGATGAGGTGGGGTGGGGGGGTGTCCAAAAGTCCAGGAGTTTCCCCACAGCGTTGGTTTTAATTTTTACACCCCCCCTCCAGGTGCCCTCCTCACCTCATTCCTCTTGCTCATTCTTGGAGTCCCCTGGGTCCTTCTAAACTGCCACAACAATGAATCTTCAGTCCTGGGCAGGGGTGCCCCTTCTCTGTGCTTCTCTGGCATGTGCACGTGGCTCCTGCCGACGTCCAAAATGCCGCTCCGACCCCTCGGGCCGGCACCAGCCTCACGCGCCTCAGGGCGCCTTGAAAAATACTTCGTGTCGCCCGCCTGGCCGCGGCGCTTCAGCCCCCCCGGGCACCAGCAATCACAGGGGCGAAAGGCGGCCAAGCCAAACGAGAGCGCGGCCGGGGCCGCAGGAGCAACCCCCCACGCTCCTCGCCGCGCACGGCGCAAGCCCACGGGACCCGGCCCCGGTCCACCCTATCGCCGAGGGGCGCGCGCCGCACACAGCGGACGCTCCGGTCCTCCCCGGACAGGCCGCCGTCCCAGCCGCTACAGCAAGGCTGCGGGGGGCGCCTTACAGGATGTTTTCTTCGAGCCGGGGACGGAGCGCTCAAATCAAGCGACCGTCCCGGCCGCCATTTTGGCTCCTCCCCCCCATACACTAACACTCTTAATGACATATATCATGTACATATCTCCTTTGAAGGCCAATAGCAGAGGACCACAACTATTTCACACATACATGTTGAAAGCAAGGTCCAACGCAGCATATGGCACACAACTATGACACTATCACTCAATAAGGGGAAAACAAGCCTCATACATGAGGCTGTCAATGTCCTTTGGCATCAGTAACAGGAATGCCTGACCAGACCCTTGACAGCAGTTAGTCCAACTGCATCCAATATTTGCAAGGACTATCTGTGACTAGAGTTCCATAGAAGCAGAACATAGACAGCACAAGTGCCACACATATGACATGCATTGCGCACATGACATTCCATGTACATGTCAGGCCATTTCCTAACTCATTACACACCCATGCACCTGGTCACAACCCACCTGTCGGAAGACGTCCCTGGAATACTAAGATGTGTACCCTGATAATACCTCCTCTACACACACAGACCAACATTAGCCAACCAGTGTGCTACACCCTTTCCTATGGTATGCCATTGTCATAGAACATCTGACTGCAAGGACGTCAGGTCAATTTATACACTGTCTTCTACTTTCAAAGCCCTGTTAGCACATGTAGATTGCTTCCCCTTGTGAAAATGTCTGTTGGCCCTTAGAATGCAAGTCTCACCTACAGGACTGGTGAGAAACAGAAGCAGCCCACACCTGTGATCACCTCCATGCACATCACACATTTCAAAAAGCACTGCCCCTGATGATGCCTGGAACAGCATAGGAGTTGCCATTATGTCAAATACACCGTCAACCATTGATACTAATTAAGCCGTGTAACACAGCCACTGGGTTCATTTGTCACCTTCAAAAACACAGGACGTACACAGTTTGACATGTCAACTGTATACTTTGTCCTCAAAACAGTCTCAGTCAGACCACTGATTACGTAACTTGTCAAGTAACTGGATCCTGAATCACCTTGCATTTTGTCAGCCTGACTGGCAACTGTCTGTGCGTCACACTAAAGTATCCCTGTGTCTACATATGTACCACACTTGCATTAGCAAACCTGCCATTCATCAGGGGACATTGGGCATGGGCTTCTTCCATGCATACCCAAATACCTTGTATAGCATCATCTGCCTTTTAACTCTACCATTTGAGTTACATCCTCTTGGAAAAGCAAAATTCATGGCCCATCCCTTGTCTGGGTTGCATTTATGCATGAATGACAAAGTGTGACAGTGTCCCAGGGCTGTAGGCAGGGATTGGGTACGGGGCTTTCAGCACAACCAGCAACCTCTTATAATGTCCATGAATAATACACAAATGTCAGGACCATGACAGTTCACACACAGCATCACAGTGCGCACAACATAGTGATGGGCCGTGTGTGGTGAATAACTGCGAGAATAATCAGCACAGAGGCTATGATGTTCCCAGATGCAGTGGGAAGTGCAGAGGCCAACCTGTGTACAAATGTTGTAATGACACCTGCCGGAACATGACACCTGAGACATTATCTCACTCAGCACACCAAGGTTGCCCTGTTGACTGTCTCATTACACGTCTTTAGTGATGACACAGGGTGGGACCATCCACATGTTGGTTCACATGTCCACATCTACTTTACTCACATTGATCAACCAAGGATACTCAGTAGTTACAGGAATAGCTGCCACTGACTCATGATGAGTCCTGGACCGAACTGTGACAAATTACACCCCAAACAATCTACAGGATCATCATTGGACCACACACATGAACAAGACACCTATGTGCAATTGATCACTGGAAATATGTGGACATGTGCTGTCTTGTATGCTGGTCCACCACAGCCACTTGAGAGTTGGGTCTCACTTCTATGGCCTCAACTGTGGTGTCATCATACATATGAGATTCACCCTTGTCTGTCTGTGCAAACAACAAGGTACCCACTTCCTCAATGCATGTGTATGACTCACTGTGGGATTCACCAACTATTGCCTAAGAAGCTCTTACCAATACTCTAGGACATAGGATGTAGAAAATGTGGACCATTGACATGAACAAGCATCTGCCATCCATCTGGTGCATGCTATGTCACATGTGGTGTCTACGTGACCCTAAAACTTGGAAGTACACTTTACGGGTGTTGTTACATGTATGACTAACACATGCCCTTGCTCATTTTCAATTTGACTTGCATCTAAGGATTGGACACATGGACGTCACATTCATACAACCATATGTACAATTATGCTTCATGTGATACACACACATTTGGTCAACCAACACATTAGTTGTCAAAGCACACACTTTGAGCCAAAGGCATTTAGGTATTGTACATATGTGCGTCACATTGCTATCCTCTCGTTATGCCAAGCATGCACAATTTGTGCAACACATATATGTAGGCCACACTTATGACCATCTATTGGTTCAGCCAACTGTAAAAATACTATGAAGGGTGTAGTGGATGATGTTCCGCTGCAGTATGATGTCACACATGTGAACATACACCATCAACACCATACTGTCTTCAATTAGCCAATCTCAGATGTGTTCCAAATGTAAAATAACCAAAAAACAAGTAAAAATGTCCCAAACCAGTTAATGCACTGTAATTTTGACGTCCCTAGCGGTGTGCGTCATTTTTTGTTTACCAAAACTGTATTTGTGTCATTTTTTTTGACGCACAGGAGTGAAATTTAGCCTGCATCCAGATATTTGTACAGTCCATGTATCGTTATGTGGATGTTCACGTCTGTGCGTCAAAAAAAATGACGCAAATACAGTTTTGGTAAATGAAAAATGACGCATTACGCGAAAAAGGCGGGACTTTTCATACAGGAAGTGATGTAATAGGATATCCTGTTTACAGATCATGTACAGTGGGTGTACTTTCACTTTCACTTTGCAGTCTATGATCCTTCTAGACTGTGTGTCTGTGTAGAGAGTGTTGTCCTGAGATTTTGTGCTGTTTTTGTCCTGTGTGCTATCTGTAAAGTCCTTTTGTGAAATAAATATTGTTTGTGTATACTGTAGTACTGTGTTTTGTCTACATTTGTCCATTTATCTTGTGTTTTTCTTGTTTGTGGGAGTCTGTTGTGGGTAGTGATAGTTTGGGGATAGTTGGGCTCTTTTAGTGTTTAGGTTTACTTTTTTTCTGTCTTTGTACCCCTACTTTCACCCTTTTCCCCTTTCTATTTCTTGTACCCCTATTCCTTATCATCAATTATAAGTATGTCTGGTAGGCCACGTCTTGGCAGGATGGGGGAAGAGGAGTTGGGGGGCTTCATCTGGCTGGTGACACATTTCTTGCCGCTCATGATCCAGGCAGGGGGCAGAGTCATACAGGGGTATCCGACAGAGGCGCGCAGAATCCGGTGGGGAAAGGTGCTGCATCACCTGCAGCGTGTGTATGCCAGCCAGAGGAGTGACCACCAGCTGAAGCACCGGTGGGCTGACCTCAACACCAGGGAGCAGGATGTCTTGGACCACCTGGGAATGATGATTGGTGGCACTGTTGGTGAGTACGACTTATGTTAATGTGCATGATTAAATACTCTGTAGTGACATCAGGGGATTAGTGCAATGTCTGCCAACTAACTTGCGGACTGTGTGTAATGCTGGGGAAATATAAGGGGATCATTGATGCACTATGGCAAGGATCACAATTGCTAGCTGTCAGGTAGCACGTGCTCAGCAAACTTACAGGTTACTTTTCTATGAAGGAAATTGGTGCGGCCTTTTTGTCAGAACAGCTAACAAAATAGGAGCCAATCATGTCTATATAGGGTACTATTGACAGAGAAGTACAGATGTACCAACATTTAGGCCAACTATGTTGACGCAATTGCTAGACTGACTTTAGAATCACTACATGATGCAGAAAATGAGTGCTGCCTTCACGTCAATTGATAATAGCAAAGTGGCTCAGACATTTGTCTCATGTGAGTCTGGTGAGTGTGGAAGGAAAGCGTTCACAGAAGTACTATGAATGTGTGGGATTATTGTGTTTCTTGATCTTTTTGGATACATGTCAGTTCTTGATTTGAAAACATCGTGAAAAGGTGTAAGGTGTCCTCAGCTAACATCTTAAGATGTTTGTTGGAATTAGTTGAGCCACAGTCCAAATATGGATGGCAGTCCAAGTGTATGCACATGGCTTCACATCTCCATGGTTGGTGCTAATCACCATACCTTTGCCACATCAATTGACTATACTGTAACAACAGGATGGCTTACAAGAATCCCTGCCCCTCCCTCTGTACATTGGGCCTATGTGCAATAAATGTGTCATGGCCACAAGGCATGTTTGACTGGTAATGCAGTCCTCAAGTAACCAGGCTTTGGATGTCTCTCTTGGATGCACATGATGAGACGATTACACTCCATATTTCTTAGTGCTCACCAATTATGGGCCATGTTTGCAACCACATGATAGTTAGGGCCAATATATGTGTGCAGATATGTGTGTAACTGTCACAGGAGACCCATGCTATGTACAAGTTGGCCGTGATATATCAGATGCAGTACCATCATGTCTGAAAGGCTGCCATTTCCTTATTCAGCCTACACATTGTGTATGTTTATGAAATGGTTGCACTGTGCACAGATTTTTAGCACATTTCTTCCTTCCGTACCTTACAGGTGGACCGGCACCCTACACTGTGGGAGAGGTGGCGACATTTGAGGACCCCGACCACTCCAGTAAGTGTTGATATGTCTGTTATGTGTTGTGTTTGCTGGTTATGGACTCATGTGAGTTGGACGCATAGCAAGGTGTGATGCGTTGGGCAAGCTTTTCACTTGTTCCATGAGTGGGAATGCAGTTCTCACATGTTTTGAGTTTGCCAATTCGTATACAATGGTATCATGTAGGGATTGTAGGACATCCCTGTAGGCCCCACTGTGAGTACAGGGGATAGTCATGTGTATGACACTTGTATCACCAAGAGTCGCAATGGAAGTAAGCCCCAATTTAGTCAGCCTGTCGGACCCACATTCTCTAAGATTGGTAGAGCTAATAGCTTTCCAATAGACATCTGCTTCCCTATTTACCTATGTAAGTTTGAAACAGTAGGTAGAACCTCCTAGCAGCATGTACTTCCACATGTAGTGCATCAAGTCTGTGGAACCTGAGTGCAATGGCCTAGGTGTGCATGCAATTCATGATCATGGGTGTTCTAGCAACTCTGTGTCTGATGTAAGTCAGGCCTCACTGGAAGTATATGTTGTGTACTAAGTTCTGCATTTCCTGACATGTCTGATCCTATGAGTGCTTTAGGGTTTGCTGACTCCTATTTGTAGATAGACCTTACCAGTGGTATGTCTGTAAAGACAAACATGTGTGGAGTTTCCTATACACTCCTTGGTGTACATGTTGTTGCCAAATTATAGTTGTGTATCCACCGCCCCCCTCAAACACAGGCATGGGTTTGTGAATGGGGTACTTAGTACTGATGCTACCAGTATGTTACACATACATGTGAATAAGTGACGGTTGGATTGCATACTAGTATACACACTCAGGTTTGGCACTTGGTACTATACTGGCAAGTCCAGTTACAACTTGCAGACCATGTGGCTTTAGTTTTGCTTTCCGTACACTGACATTTGTAGCCCAGCTCTTGGTGGAGGATATGCAGCATGATTCTTAGATGATAACTGTCAGAACTCAGATTGCAAGTCAAAGCCAGTTGTTACCTATCTTGTAGGTTATGGATGTGCTTTGTGTGATGTGACCTTTGTTGTCTGGCCTGCCATATACTTCCTCAGGGACATTCAATGCTCTGTATCGTGATATGAGCTGTTACAAGTACAGTAGATGTAATGTCTGATTAACTTGCTGCGCCGTTTCACACAAGGCAGTTACTAATGTGGCATATCTGCATTTGTCTTCACAGGAGCTAACATGACTCCAGACCAGGTCCGTGAATTTCAGCGCCGGGCCATGCGATGCCAGCACATCCTGCTGGTGGAGTCGGGGTTCCGGAGGATGGCCCGGCGATATCGCCATGAACGTGCCTCCGGGGCATGGCGAGCCTTCCCACAGGGTGGGCCTACTTTGCCCCCACAGCCACCACAAGCACAACCACCAATCAGAGCCAGGTGGCCCCACCCACAGCTGCCACTGTTGGTCCAACATCTGCAGGACTTCCTGGCCCCAGCATTGCCACCGGTGCAGGACAGCCCAAACAGACCTCCTCCACCAGTACCCAGACTGCCACTGCTCCATCTGTTGACCCTGCAGCCTTCAACAGAATTGAACATAAGTTGGACAAAGTGCTGCGCAAGGTGAGCCACCTGAGCCGGGACGTGCGGCACATTAAACGGCGGGTTAAGGATATTAAGAGGAACCTCCGGAGGGCCAACCTCTAGACACTTTATTTGATGGACATGATACCCTCCCCTCCCTCCTCTTTCCTTGTTCTTATAGTTAGTGGGCTTAGGGGGCTTAGTGTTAGGTTAGTATAGGCTGTTAGTTTAGTTAGTGTTAGTGGGGGGGGGGCCTGCTTGTTTCTTTTTTTACTTATTACATGTGTGGGTGGGTGGGGGGCTATATTGGGGTTCTTGTGTGTAAAAAAAAAAAAAAAAAGAACAAAAAAATGTTAAAATAAAAACACACAAAAATATATATTTGTTTAGGATAGTATAGTATGTGTTTAGGTTAGTATGTGTTGTCCTCCATTTGTCCCGTCTCATAAGGGGGGTGGGGGTAGATGTTTAGAACATTTCGTTACATGTGATAAGTAAGTGTAGCTTAGGTTAGTTAGGGAGAGTTGTGAGTAATGAGTAGTCAGGGTAGATTAGGGTAGGTAAGACTTTTCCCTCAGTTTCCTCTTCTGTGATTAGCATTTGATAAAATATATTGTTAACCCTTAACAGTATGTGTTAACTGCTACTTGATCATGGGCTTGGAATTAGTGTACATGAATGTTGTTCTATTACATTTGTGTCCTATGCTACAAACAAATCCCAACTGAGCTGTAAGATTGGCAGCTACCCCATAGCTACCTTGCAGTTTCCACCATTTGTTGCAACCACCAATCACAGTTAATATGGATCCCAATGTGTTTCTGTCGATAAGTATGTTTTCTAAGTCACAAACAGTGCTTCCAGACTTTGTATTGGGGAACAGTTTTAGATCTGACTGCAGTGTGATGATCAAGGACACCCTTATAAGATGAGTTCTCGTAGGCACTCTTGTATTCTTGTCTTCATGACTCACATACGTCATTTGTGACGCAGTTCAGCATGAGTACCTATTAGTATGTTATGTTATGTTATGTTATGTTATAGAGGTTTATATAGCGCCTAACTGCCAACGGCCTCGTAGCGCTTAAACAGCCATAACGGTGACATACTGTTTAAATTTATTCAAGGGATTTAGGTTTTAAATAGCCAAGTCTTCAGTTCCTTTCTGAACGACATCTCTTGAGGGTTTGCTCTCATCTTGAGAGGAAGATTATTCCAAAGCAAAGCGCCTTGATATGTTACCGATCTTCCTCCCCATCTGGCTTTCCTCGTGGTTGGAATTATGGCCAGGTTAGCTGAAGAGGATCTAAGTGGCCTAGCTGGAATATAAGCCTGGGCCAGGGTTTTCAGCATTTCAGGTCCCTTATCAAATATGGATCTATGAAAGTGGCACAGAGTCTTGAACTGAATCCTTTCAGCTACCGGGAGCCAGTGTAGGGAAACAATTCCCGGCCGTATTGAATATTGTTTAGGAACATTCAATAGCAGACGAGCCACTGCATTTTGTACCCTTTGCAATCTCTGAATTACATATTTCGGGGAACCAATAAACAAAGCGTTACCATAGTCAATCCGAGCACCAATCAGTGCCTGGACAACCACTCTTCTAGCTGGGAAAGGTAAAATAGTTAGAACCTTCCTCAGGGTCCTTAGCAGAGCAAAAGCAGTTCCTGCTATTCTATTTGCATGTTGGGCCATTGAGAGAAGGGGGTCCAGCCATACCCCTAAGCTTTTAATGAGGCCTTTAGGGGGGGGGGAGGGTCGATAGTCCTCTCAATAGGCTAGAGTTTAAAGGAGGAATTTTGTTTCCAAAAAACATAACCTCCGTTTTGTCATTATTAAGCTTTAGTTTACTATCAGCCATCCAGCTTGCAACTGCTTTCATACATGGACCTAGAGCTGAGCCCATATCTGGGTGGGAATTAGAAAAGGAGACTATCAGCTGCGTATCATCTGCATATGAAACTAGGTTCAATCCGAAAGGCTCAACTATGCCTGCTAATGGCCTCATGTAGATGTTGAAAAGTAATGGACTTAAGGCCGAGCCCTGAGGAACACCACAACTACTGAAGGTGCTCCTAGAAATATACTCTCTATCGAGTACCTGAAATGACCTCCCATATAAAAAGGAGCCAATCCAGTCTAACGCGGAACCGGCAATTCCACATCCTTGTACCCTTTCTATGAGGATTTTTAAGTCAACTGTATCAAAGGCCGCACTTAGGTCAAGGAGGATAATCGCGGTTTCCATACCTATATCCATCCGCTTCCTTGCCTCTTCTGTTATGGCGATCAGAGCAGTTTCTGTACCATGTTTAGGTCTAAAACCCATCTGGGTAGGATGTATAAGATTCTTTTCCTCCAGGAATGTGGATAACTGAGTGTGTACATGTTTCTCCGCCAGTTTGGCAATTAGGGGCAGTAATGAGATTGGTCTATAGTTGCTCAGGATCTTGGGATCTAGGCTGTTTTTCTTCAAGAGTGGCTTGACAATGGCTTGTTTCCAATGGTCAGGCACTATGCCGTCCCTCAGAGAGGTATTAATAAGATTCTTTATTATCGGCCCTACTACTGAAATTCCCATGGATAGAATTTGGGGGGGGCAGGGTCTAGTGGGGAGCCCGATTTTGTTGACCTCAATAGATTAGTAACTCTGTCCAAACTGATGGAAGTAAAGTTTGTAAAAAGTGTTGCCTGCCCAACCTCTTGGCTTATTCTCTTCTGCCCGTTATTAGGGGAATTAGGAAAGGCTAGGTAAATATTCTGGATTTTATCCAGAAAAAAACTAGCCAGATCTTCTACATGTTGTTGGGGGGAATCCCTAGTTTCTACTTCCTCTCTTGGATGGATCAGATCTTTTAGGGCATTAAAGATCTCCTTGGGTGAGTTGGCCGCTGCTTCAATTTTTCCTGAGTAATAGGTCGCCTGAGTTTTTCTAATTTCCAGATGATAATCTCGAATTAAATTTTTATAATCCCTTTTCATGGATTCATCTTTGGTGCAGCGCCATCTCCTCTCTAGTTTCCTACACTCTCTTTTCTTCTCTAATAAGTCAGCATTGTACCATGGAGCCGACTTCTTACGCGGGGTGCTTTTGAAGTATGTAAACTCAGACAGCTTCATTCATGCAGTTTTTGTAGTGTTTGCTTAGATTTGTGTGCACTGTTATATGTGTTAGTATTGCATGGTGACAACTTTTTGCTGCCACTATTTGATGACTTAGATATCCCCTAAGGAAGCATTATTCTGTCCAACACAGCATGATGGTGTATGGTTTCTCACTTCATCAGATATGTCCCTCAGGATGGGCAGAGTATGATGCAATCATGGGCACTGTGCAGAATTATCAGACTACATAATATCAGGACAGTTGTATTGACAAGCTATGTAATTTGACAGTAGGCACATTTCAGTTATCTACTGCACAGTTGATATGTCACATTACCCAGAGACAGATTTGTTGTGTAAGTGCTATTTATTGAAAAGTGCTGTAGTGCTATATGTACATTGGAGTGACATCTTGCATTGTGATCCAACACAAGGGGTTACGGAAATGCTTTTGACATGCTGGGGTGATGTTTCAGACAGTGCAGAGGGACAGGATTTGCCAATGAGTAAGAGAGAGACAATCACTGGGCAGGCTGACAAGATATACAGTGGTAAGCAGAACAGTCATTAAGTAGAGTTGTTAGACTGGCATGTTATAAAGCGCAGGACCTTGGTAATAGTTGGCCATGTGGCAGGGACTAGTGCTTCCGGGTACTTATCCGTGTGAAAGTGATCTGTTCCATGTCTTCTTCTTCTGATGTGTGTGTTGCCTCCTCTGTCCTTGTTGGTGGTGGTTGTGAAGGGGCAACACACACCTCAGTGTTAGAAGACGTGGAGTCAGACATCCCGGTCGCTGCTCCCTGTGAAGGTCTTAAGGGCAGTACTGCAGCAAGGAGGGCCTGCTGGTTCTTGAGAATAGCAGCCACATCCTATGCATGGCAATGTTATGATCCGATATGGATGTTGACATTGTTAATGTGTCCTGCTGATGTTGGGGAATGTGTATTTCAATGGATTGCCCTGATAGTCGTATCAGTGTCCTATTTCCTCCTCTGACTGTACAGGTGTATGTCAGTGACCAGTTCCGTGTGTCCCCCCCTCAATGCTGTTGTCTGAGCAGTTTGACATTTGGGATGTTGCCTTGTTACCCAGGCACAGGATGGACCCTGACATATGCAGCATGGGTGTGTCCTTAGTGCTGTGTAGCTCCTATTGTTGTTTACATTGGCTGATGTTTGTGACAACTATGGGCATTGACATTTGAGAGTACTGGGGCCTTTGTCTTATTTCTGGGGATTGTTGCAGTTGTCATCCTCACCCCCTAATTTAGGTGTGTATGATCCATGGGGAGGTTACTGCCATTGGCTACTTGAGCTGCACACAGAGCAGAGGTGGTAGTAGCAACTGTTGTCGCAGTTACATTGCAGTTGTCGGTATGGCTAGAGGATTGCTAATAGGGCCCTAGTTAATGTAGGGGGTATGGTGGCTGACGTGTGCCAGGATATCAGTTTGACGTAGTCGCCTTCCCTCCTGTTGTGGCTTTCCTTTTGCTCCATCATTGGCATGACAGCATGCCCCCATGGAACTGTTGTTGGTGTAGTGTAATGGTGTGCCCCAGCTTCTGTCTGTGCAGGCCATGCCCCCATGCCGTGCCCCTTTACCCATGCCACTCCATGTATATGATGACTTACATGCAATGTGTAGTAGGTATTCCCCCCCCGGTTGCAGTTGACATAAGTGCATTATAATTCCCCATGCGACTTACCCTGCATGTGCGTTGTCTCCTGGTAGTCTGCGCTGTCCTGTCCTTGAATCCCTGTGACGATCTCCTCAGGTATGACGGCTGCGACCATCTCCTCCATGTGGTCCAGGGCCTCCTGGTGTGCTGGACTCCCACCTCCAGTCTGCAGTGCTGCCTTCCTGTTCCTGGCCATCTTTTCCTTTGTCCTGCGCTTGCAGTCATGCCAGCGTTTCTTGCACTCGATGACAGTTCTGCGTACTTCAGCCACACTGTTAATCTTGTCGACAATTTGTTGCCATATGGCCTCTCTCCTACTGATTGGCAACTTTGATGTGACAAACAGTTGGTGCTGGTGTTCCGTCACCTCTTTAACCAGAATTTCCTGTTCCTCTGCACTAAAGCGACACTTTCTTTTCTTCTTAAATGTGTCCTGGTTCTTGTGTGGGTACTCCTGGCTGGTTCCTGGTCTGCTGTCATCTTCCTGGGGTCTGTAGTGGCATCTGGGATCCATTTTGGCTCTCCTCTGGTGAAATGGCTGTGTTCGGTGGTTTTTTTGACGCTATTGCGTCAAAAAAAACAGCGCATATCCGGTTTGCGGTGTCGTAAATCGACCCACAGTCATTTCCGCCGTGTTAATGGCGTTTTCCTTTATGACTTGACGCCGCGGTGTGCGTCAAAAATAATGACTCCCACCTGTTGTTTGCGCTGCCGTGCGTCAAAGTATAAATATGACGCCCGCACGGCGCACCAAAATGGCGTTAGCCGGCGGTAATATTTTTGACGCAAAACTGCACCGGCGCAGTTTTGCGTCAAACAGTATAAATATGGCCCCAAATGTATGGAGTTAAAGTAATTTTTGGGAAGTGGAGACCTACCTTGCCTTAATGAGATGCAAGGTAGGCGTTCCGTGCAAAAAATTACTCTATGGCCTTAATGCCATATTTAGGGGCATATTTATACTCTGGGGCATATTTACACTCTGTTTGCACTGAGTTAGCATAATTTTTTTTACTCTAATTCGGTGCAAAACTAACTCCATATTTATACTTTGGTGCTAGACCCGTCTAGCACCAAGGCTCTGATTTATACTATTTTTGCTCCGCATTAATGTAATTTTTTGACACAAAAGTGGCGCAAACGTACAAAATATTGGCCGTTATTTATACTTTTTGCTGAAAAAACTGCACTCAGTTTTACACCAAAACATTTAGCACCGGCTTGCACCATTTCTGTGCATCAGCCGGGCACCATATTTATGGAATGGTGCAAAGGGTAGGCTAGAGTAAAAAAAATGACGGGAGGTATAGAAGAAGAGGGTTTAGCACCCAAAAATGACTTTAGGAAGGTTAGAGTAGAAAAAAATGACTCTAACCAGATTAACATCATTTTATGGTGCTAAACCTACCATGCCACATGACTCCTGCCTTTGAAAATGCAGGAGTCATGCCCACCACCCCAATGGCCAGCACAGAGGACAAGGGTCCCCTGGACATGGCCATTGCACCCTGTGCCATGTATGAGGGCCCATTTCAGGGCCCCCTATGGCACTTTAAAAAATAAAATAAAATCTTACCTGTACTTACCTGGGATGGGGTCCCCCATCCTCCGCAGTCCCTCTGGTGTGGTTGGGGGTGCCCCTGAGGCCTGGGGAGGGCACCTGTGGGCTTATTCCATGGTGTTCCACCATGGAAATAGGCCCACAGGTCCCCTAACTCCTGCCTTGACCCAGGCTTTAAAAAGTGGGGCAAAGCAAGCTTTGCGCCATTTTTTGACCCCTCCTCCCTACCTTGCACCATTTTTGCATGGGAGTATAAATATGGCGTTAAGGCCATAGAGTAATTTTTTGCACGGAAACGCCTACCTTGCATCTCATTAGGGCAAGGTAGATTTCCACTTCCAAAAAATGACTTTAACTCCATAAATTTGGCGCTAGACGGGTCTAGCACCAAAGTATAAATATGGAGTTTGTTTTGCACCGAATTAGAGTTAAAACAAATGGCGCTAATTCAGTGCAAACAGAGTATAAATATGCCCCTTAGCATCAAAAAATTATGCTAATCTGGTTAGAGTACTTTATTTTGACTCTAACCTGCCTAACATAATTTTTTTTACGCTAGCCTACCCTTTGCACCGGCTTGCACCATTCCATAAATATGGTGCCCAGCTGGTGCTAAAAAATGGTGCAAGCCGGTGCAAAACTTTTTGGTGCAAAACTGCGTTAGTGCAGTTTTGCACCAAAAAGTATAAATAAGGGCCGAAGTGTCTAAATTTATAGTACAATACACATAATAATTAAATGTCTTTTTAATATTGAAAGCCCTAGATATATAGTTAAGCCCGTACAATTGTACTAGTATGCTGTTTTTTTCTCAAATAAAAGGTTAATCAGACCATGTATGCTTTTAAAAGGTTATTAGCAGTGGCTGCTTTAGGGCTGGTGATGATGAGGATTGGGTGGCGCAGGTCTCAGGGGGGTGCGATGTTAAGCAATAACTTATGAAACTAGCAATGCAATAACTTTGAAACTAGCAATGTAAAAACACATACTGAAAATTGTCTTTAGGATGCATTTATAACATCGTGATTCCGCTTGTAATTAATGTTTATGCATGAGTTATGCATACAGGGAGCTTTGATTGGTCATAAAGTGGCACCGGGGGTAACATGTAAGCTGTAAAGAACAGAAGTATATGTTTAGAGAGCTAGCGGCGGGATTAGTAAAGCTAGCCCTAATTGTGCATCCGTGTACTAAGCCATCCTTTACAAAAGTGTTGTTAGGGCAGGGTCCCCAACTCCACGTCCTAACTGTGCATCCGTTGTGGCTGGCTGAGGATCCATGTCGCACAGGGCACGTGTCCTCAGCCACCCTTTACGGAAGTTTTGTTTGTGCAGGGTTCCCAACTCCTGTCCTAACTGTGTATATGTGAAGGCGGCCTGGGGTCCCCTGCTGCCATTACAAAAGTGTTGTTTTGGGTCAGGCCGAGGTCCAGGCTCTAACTATGCATTTGGAACTGCGGCCGGGGACCTGGGGCCCGCATCAGGCCCCGAGTCCCCGGCCGCCATTACAAAAGCATTGTAAGAGCCGGGCCGAGGTCCCAGCCCTAACTATGCTTTTGTAATGGAGGACGGGAACTCGGGCTGAGCAGGGTCCAAGTCCCAAGCCCCCATTACAAATGCGTATTTAGGGCTGGAGACACGGCCCGAGCACGGCCCTAGCAGGCCTCTATGTAAGGGCGGCCGGGGACCCGAACAGCACGCGGTCCCCGGGCCCTCGGCCGCCCTTGCTTAGAGGCCTGTCAAGGCGGGGGTGAGGACTTGGGCAGAGTGCAAAATGAGATAAAGCTAATGCTCTATTTTGTGGTAGTGTGGTCGAGCAGTAGGCTTTATCAGAGGGCAGTGTTAAGCATTTGTTGTACACACCCAGGCAATAAATGAAGAACACACACTCAAAGGCTTAACTCCAGGCCAATAGGCTTTATATAGAAGAATATATTTTCTTAATTTATTTTTAGAACCACAGGATTCAAGATTTTAGGTAAGTACATAAAATGCAAGGTACTTCACACAGGTAAGTATAGACTTAAGACAGTAGTACCCACAGTTTTGGTTAAAATGGCAATAAGCTATTTTAAAAGTGGACACACTGCAAAAATCAGCAGTTCCTGGGGGAGGAAAGTTTAGTTAGGTTTCTCAGGTAAGTAAAGCACTTAGACAGTCAGTCTCCTGGGCATAGGCAGCCCACCGTCGGAGGTTCAAGGCAACCCCAAAGCCACAGCACCAGCAACACAGGGCCGGTCAGGTCCAGAAGTCAAAAGAGGACCCAAAACACAGAGGAGCCTAGGGAGAACAGGGGTGCTCTGGTTCCAGTCTGCTAGCAGGTAAGTACCTGCGTCCTCAGAGAGCAGACCAGGGGGTTTTTGTAGAGCATTGGGGGACACACACACAAGCACACAAAACACCCCCTCAACGGCACAGGGGTGGCTGGGTGAAGTGTGCAAAGTAGGCATCGGGTTTGCTTTGTAAAGCAATGGAGGGACCCGGGGGTCACTCTGGTGATGCAGCCAGAGCATAGTGGGGCTTCTCGGGCCAGCCACCGACTGGGCTCATATGAGGGCTGACTGCTTGTCACTCCTGTACTGGTAGGTGGTTCCTCTCAGTCCTGGGGACTGCGGGTGCAGTGCTTGGTCCAGGCGTCAGGTTCCTTTGTTACCAGGCAGTCGTGGTCAGGGGGAACCTCTGGATCCTCTCTGCAGGCGTTGCTGTTGGGGTGCAGGGGGGTGGACTCAGGGAGTCCACGTCATTGGAGTCACCTGGGAATCCTCTCTGCGGTGTTGGTTGTCCTGAACTCGAGCCGGGGGGTCGGGTGCAAAGTGTGAAGACTCACGCTTCTGGCAGGAAGTGAGAGTCTCTTTAAAGCTGTTTCAAAGTTGCAAGTTTGTTTCTGTTTCTGAACAGTGCCGCCGTTCTTGGGAGGTTCTTGGTCCTTTGGGTGCAGGGCAGTCCTCTGAGTTCTCAGAGGTCGCTGGTCCCGCTGGATGCGTCGCTGTGCAGGTTCTTTGAGTCTGGAGACAGGCCGGTAGGGCTGGGGCCAAGTCAGTTGTCGTCTCTGTCATCTCTGCAGGTCTTTCAGGTCAGCAGTCCTTCTTCTTGTTTTAGGTTGCAGGAATCAGATTTCTTGGGTTCAGGGTCACCCCTAAATACTCAATTTAGGGGTGTGTTTAGGTCTGGAGGGCAGTAGCCTATGGCTACTGTCCTTGAGGGTGGCTACACCCTTCTTGTGCCTCCTCCCTGAGGGGAGGGGGGGCACATCCCCATTCCTATTGGTGTAATCCTCCAAAATCAAGATGGAGGATTTCTAAAAGCAGGGGTCACCTCAGCTCAGGGCACCTTAGGGGCTGTCCTGACTGGTAGGTGACTCCTCCTTGTTTTCTTCATTATCTCCTCTGGACTTGCCACCAAAAGTGGGTGCTGTGTCCGGAGGGGCGGGCATCTCCACTAGCTGGGATGCCTGGGGCGCTGTAACAACAGGCATGAGCCTGGTGTTACAGTTCCTGCAGGGGGGGTGAGAAGCACCTCTACCCAGTGCAGGCTTTGTTCCTGGCCACAGAGTGACAAAGGCACTCACCCCATGTGGCCAGAAACGCGTCTGGTTGTGGCAGGCTAGCAGGAAATGGTCAGCCTAACACTAGGAGTCAGGCTTTCATGCAGGGGGCATCTCTAAGATGCCCTGTGTGTGCATTTTACAATAAATACCACACTGGCATCAGTGTGCATTTATTGTGCTGAGAAGTTTGATACCAAACTTCCCAGATTTCAGTGTAGCCAATATGGAACTGTGGAGTTCCTATTTGACAGACTCCCAGACCATTTTCTCTCTATGGCTACCCTGCACTTACAATGTCTAAGGGTTGGCTTAGACTCTGTAGGGGCATAGAGCTCATGCAACTATGCCCTCACCTGTGGTATAGTACCTTAGAGCTGTAAGGCCTGCTGGAGGGGTCACCTACCTATGCCACAGGCAGTGGGTTAAGGGCATGGCACTCTGAAGGGAGTGCCATGTCGATTTAATCCTTTTCTCCCCACCAGCACACACAAGCTGTGAGGCAGTGTGCATGTGCTGAGTGAGGGGTCTCCAGGGTGGCACAATATTGCTGCAGCCCTTAGAGACCTTCCCTGGCCACAGGGCCCTTGGTACCAGGGGTACCAGTTTCAAGGGACTTATCTGTGTGCCAGGGCTGTGCCAATTGTGGGAACAAAGGTACAGTTTAGGGAAAGAACACTGGTGCTGTGGCCTGGTTAGCAGGGTCCCAGAACACTTTCAATCATAACTCGCATCAACAAAAGGCAAAAGGTTAGGGGGTAACCCTGCCAAGGGAGGCATTTCCCTACACAACCACGTTGGTAGCCAGCACCTGTGTAAAGCGTATTTCAGCTTTTAGATTTCTGTTTTTGATCAAGTTGTAGTGGTCACCGTTTTCCATGTCAGAAGTCAGGTCGAACGCAAACAGCAGGTAGCAGGCCCCATACCCCTTTCTTGAAACACCAAATTCTGAGTCATGCAGATGTTTCCCCATTATCGAGACCAGACCGAGATATTCCCTGACAAAATTGGATGTTCCAAAACTCGGGGTGAATAGTTTTGCGGGGATAACAGCTCCCTTGTGGACCAAAGCGGCGTAGTTGATGCCGTCGTTCTTGAAGTTGAAAGGCTTAGAGGTATAGAACCTGCTAAAAGCTGTATTGTCCACAAACCCTATGATGATGAGTTTCGGGAGTTGCCCCTTAAATAGATTTTGCTGCTGCGTTAATCTAGTACAGGGGGGGATGCTGAATATCTTCAAAACCACTCTTTCAATTGTATACTTGGCATTCGATAGTTGTAAAGCTTCGGCGTGGGCCAGTCTGATGCTCTGTGACATTTTCACTCTCTTTACAAACAGGCTCGCGGACAATATAACCAGTTTATACTGCTCCCCATTGCCGCTGATGAGACAGAAAGCGTCCTTGTTGCAGTTGAGTTTGATCTTAAGATCTATACCGTTGACGAGAAGCTTATCTTGGAAGAAAAGGTCTGAATGTATGCACCCCAAGAAGTCTAACGGTCTACTGCCAGCAGCGAAGCTAGCTATTTTTTAAAAACCATTGTTGCCCCCTTCCAACACCGTGTCCTCAAAATTGAGCTTGAGTATCTTTGTAAAAGAGCCCCGCTGAAAGCTGTGTATCCAGGGTTTTGCGACTGTAATTTAGAATACTCTCTATGTAGGCCCTGTAGGCGTACATGTTATCCGTTTGTGTGACGAGTCGATTCCCCAGGTTAATGTCCACTTGATTAAACATGGTTGCGATGGGGTAGGTGATCGGCGCCACTTTAGCATCAGCCTCAATGTTGGTGCTGTTCGCTTTTGTTATTTTCGAGACGAGGTGTAGCAGAGTGTTGTTGAGATCCAAATACACATCCGTGGACCCTGACACATAAAACTTTATCGGCGACAGAGGTGTCAGAGCGGCTAGAGGCGATACTTCCATGAAAAAACTGTTCTCTATGCTGGTCTGTATTGGTTTAAGAGAAAACAAATTTAGCTCAGACTTGGCGCATTCACCCGAGGCACAGTTTAAGAAGGCCACGGTAGCTGATTTAAAAAATATTCGCACTAGAGCGTGTTCTCTTCTTCTTGGAAGATATCTTCCATCTTACGACTCTTCTTTTGTGTGGGCCTTTTGAAGAAGTCCTCCTTTTTTAATAGGGCATTGGCGGACCCCAGCGCCTCAAAGCCCTTTGTTTTCTTTTAACACCCACATGCGCCTTGTACAACAACCCAGCTCCTTCTTGGGGCTGTTTCTTCATGCGCTCGGAGATAGCCGAGGTTACAGAGTCCACGACATCATGGGCTATGTTCGTAGCAGCCGCTTTAACGTGAGATTTTTCAATTTCGGACCCTCTTCTCAAAAAAGGCATGGCTATTCTAAACAAACTCCTAAAGAAGCCCCCCAATCCGGCCCAAACATAACAGAGGTCCCTTGAAAGTAGGGCTGCGGTCCTCCATAGCTGGCCTGAACTCTATAATAGTCCCTGTACATACAGGGCTCCCCGTATGTTTTCACGATGACCATCGCAACTGCCTAATAGTCACCGTCACAGCGCGGCCTTAAATGAAGCTTAACAATAACTTTCCCATATTTAAAGGCCACCGGTTCTGACTGATCATCGTAGACCATGATGGTTATAGTGTCAAAATGGTTTTTCGAAATTGCCACGCAATCCAGTTTGTGATGTTGTATATTAACCATTGTGTTATTTTCTCCCTTCACCGGGACCCATCTCAACAACGGCGGATAACTATCCCCTATCCTCTGAGGTTCTACAATGTTGCTAAACACGTGGAGTGTATAAAATCCGCCGTTAATATCGGGACACGTAGGGTCTGGATCCACTTGTCTTTTCACATGTTGTACGGTCCCTAAAACCCTTCATAATTTACCGGTACAGGTTAACCTGGTATAGAGCTCTGGGGCTTTAAGAAACACTTTTCTTCTAACGTTATCAGACACCGGATGTATATTTGCATACTCTTCAATGCTGGCTATGGCTCTGTTGATGGCGTCGACCACTGCTGCGATGGTGGTGTAATGCCCGTGTGGGGAACTCACGGGGAAGCTCAAGAAGTCCTGAGAGCGCTGTATGATAAATTTAGCCTTGTGCTTTGTAAGTGTATTCCACGTTCTAAGGTACTCCAGTTCAGCCAGTTTCATCGTATAATTAGAAATCTGACTTTCAGGGAACATGTCCTTTGAGGTGTTGGACGGTAGCGTAATATAAAAAGGTGAGGTCTCCATCTCTGCGCTTACAGCGCAAACTCACACCCCGTGAGCTGTCCAAAAAAACAAATGTTACATTTCTCGTGCCATTGCCACCATTTGACCAGCGCCTGTCTCTTAGCTCCGCTGCCTTTTCTTTTCAGAACCTTTTCAACCATAGGGCACCTTTTGTAACTCTTTGTTGTAAAAGACACCGGTTACCTTTTCCCCATCGTAGTCCTTCTTTAAACTCCGCACTCTCCACTATAAATATCTTGTCGCTAAATGTCTGTTGGTAGCCTTTGGTGAAGACACCCTTCAACTTTGGAACCCTGACATGATCCCCTTCTTTTAAAACAGGTTTCTTGACCTTCGCCGCGAGACGACTCCCGTACACAGTTCTCCACACCATTAACGAATTATCAGCCGTTACCTCCACAGGAGACATTTTGATGGTCCTATGGTGACTGGCGTTATAAACATCTATAAAAGCCTATAAAACATCCACATATCTGTAGGTATTGTTGGCTTTGAAATATCCCCACATCTTTGATTTTAAAGTTCTGTTAAAATGCTCTACCACCGCCGCTTTTACCTTGGTGTGCGTTACAAAATGCTGAACAGCGTGCTGCTTAAATAATTTCTGAAAAGGTTTGTTTAAAAATTATTTTCCAGTGTCTGTTTGTAGTTTTTGAGGTACTCGACCTCTCGTGAAGATGACTTTAAAGGCGGCGGTGACACTGGTACCACTTTTATCGTTTAACGCTTCTGCATAGGCGTACTTGGTCAATACGTCTATGACTGTTAATACATACATTGCGCCGTTGTTATGCTTTGCTAGATCTTGAAGACTGATTATGTCAGCCTGCCACTGAGAATCTAGCTGTGCGCTAACAACTGTGGCCCTCCTCTTAAGACATCTCCTGGCTGGTTTGTGGAGTGAATACGTCTCTTTCCCTGATAACCAAGACTTCACCCCTGATCGGTTTACAGATTCATTTTCAACTCAAGCCCTTCTAAACAGAGCTTTGGCACTTCTGAAGCTTCCAACCTCTTGTGTATCGTAAGAAAGCTTCCTTAAACCAGCCCCCGTCATGCTGTCACACACCTCAACCATGAAATAAAAGACATTTGTTTTGTGTAAGGTCGTTTTATTAAACATAAAAAATATCCTGATACAGATGTATCCTGGGTGTAACTCATAGACATCTTGCACCGCGACACTCTGATTCTCGTCCTAAAAGTGAATAAGTATGTAGCGTTAAATAACACAGTTATGATCTGCTATCCCTAACCTCTGTATTTGTTTTTTTTTTTAAAACAACTATTGTGGGGCTAAAGACCTCATTCTTCTATTTTATATAATAAATATCACACATTCATCTTTGTATGACCCTTTCTATGAAGCTTTTGTCAAAATAGGTACACAGCCCTTGCATACGTTCGAGGTTTGAGCAGGGCTCAACAGCGTATCGGATCTCATTGACCGTGGGTGCCAAGACCTTAATCATAGCGTGGACACCTTTCTTCACAGCTGACAACCCGTACACCACCCTTAACAACTGATATACCTTGTGGGGGTCTAACGGGCCACCTATGTGTCGAATTGTTCTTGCAGTGAATGACTCATATAGACAGTCGTGAGCCTCCTGCTGTGGCTTGTTAATTTTATGCCCGTAACACAGGTTACAATAGTCACGTTTAACACATGTTCACAACAGTCGCCGCAAAACCTTTAACAAGCCATATGGCATCATAAGGTACGCCCGGAGTTTCCTTTTCAAAATCGATGCTATTGTAGATGCAAACACATTTCTGACACGGCTGTTTGTTCTGACTTGTAATACTTTCAGACTGTCTGGAACAGCATAAGCAGTAAAAATTTACGTCGTTAATCTTTGGAGTAGACCCCTCTAGAGCATCTCTTTTTGCAGTTGTTTTCTACAGTTCAAACAGAAAGCAAAAGACAAACTATTAGTTGAAAGTATATCAGCCTATACACGATAATTGTATGCAGAGTTTTTTTTACTAATCTCAGCATTTTCTCAACACTCAGCAGCTGCTCTCAAATCTTGTGAGTCGCATAGGTCCATTGGTGGATAAGCGGCTTCAGAGAGTTTACACTTGCCGCCTGTTCGACGACTGCGTCTAGATCAGGGTCCTCCTGAAAGCCCATGTCTTCATAGACTGGTGAATTTGGTGATGCTATACCTTCTTCATCTTCTTCAGTGTCGATGAAGTTGATTGCATCACCTAATTTGTCTTTGGAGGCTTCGCTGCCACTGCTGTCACCCTTAATAGGGGATATCAGTTGTGGCAAATCCTTGAGGCTGAGCTTTTTAAGCAGCTGGCAAAGTTCCTCTTGAAAACCGGTAACGTCGGAACCCCCATCTTTAGGGGCAGACTGCTGTGCATTCTCATCCAACACCAGAGGTGTTAGGGTCCGATAATATCTACTGATAGTGTTCTGGGCCACTGAGGAGAAGGCTTTTCTGGTGAGCGGATTGTATCTGTTCATATTGCCTTGACAACCTATTTCAGCAATGATTCACGGTTTGGCATGCTGCTCTACCCGGCTCTTTATATGCATTCAAGGGTTCAAAAAAGGGCGTACCCCCCTACAACACATAGCGGCCACATACTCATCTTGATGGCTCTGATACGTTGAGGGGTTACACGTAACGCTAACCAAATGTCACGACCTCTGCAGCATTTGCCCATCCCCTCTTTTTGGATTAGCCAGCAGTGTGGAAGTTTGGCCTTACATTCCTAATGCTCCACCCTGTGAGGAGGCCCCCAAGCAGCCACTTGGTCCTGAATGTCTAATATGTCCAGACTTGCACTCTTAGGCTCAGAAACAGGTTGCACACCAGCAGGGCCCTCATTTTACATACCCCATAGACCTAGACACAGGGGCTGGGACCCTGGCACATGACCCCATGATGTCACAACCCACGTGACACACCTACACCTACGTCAGTGCCTACGTCAGGATGGGGCGGGGCAGCCACGTCAGTGCCTATGTCATTGCCTACATCATCACGCGGCATGGGCACCGGTCAAAAGTTTGATCTAAGGTATCCCCTTATACTACTTTTAGATGTCTTAATTTCATAACCACAAGACTAACATGCCTTAGAAAACATAAGATATGCCTGTTCAACAACTTCTGTCTTTCCTGTGCCCCTTATAACTAACCTGTGAATAACTTCTGTTGTCCTGCATCTGCAAAACCGTTTGAGTCCAACGGTTTTACTATTATTTTTCATTGTGGGTTTGGTTGACTGACTTGCTTCTGTTAAAAAAAAATGTAGAATTAATCCGCTTCTTAAATAAAAGATACGTGAAGCACGAGCTGTTTTGTTCTGTGATACTGCGTAAAAAGGCGTGCAAACTGCAGGGTGCTCTACGGAAAGTTAAAATCTAAATGCATCCACATCGTTTTTACTTAAAATGATTCTCCGATGCCTATGTATAGATGCTTATCGTGTGTTTTAGAAAAACAGCGTTGCAGCAGGGTGGCATACATAAAGACAAAATGGAAAATGCCCATGTTTTGTTTACCATCTTCTTATCTTCTTATCCTTGTACCCAGCAGGCATGTGATGGGTATTTTGCTCCTGAGCGCCTTGGATTCCACATTGGGGGCGTGGGACAGATCCTGCAAGCCTGGAATATACTGCATGTGTTTGCGTTTTATCGGTTCTTCCCAGCAGCAGGAGAGCTGTGTTTCTGTGACTTCTATGACGGTGCTGACCCCTCCCCCTAACCAGCCTGGTGAGGCATCTCCACTCCCACGCACACAGGACCCCAGACAAAACCCTGCTTGCTGTTTTACACTGTGGAGGAGTATGGATTCTATTAAGCGTGAATGATTCAACACCGCAATATATGAGATACGGTATGGGGCTCTGTCAGTGTGCCTCTCTCTGCCTCCACACTCAAGGGATTCATAAGGCGGCTAATTCTTTTCAAATATTTTCTTCCTTTTTTTAAAGGGATGATGAGTAATGTCCCTTATTTTAGCCTTGGCAGCACCTTGGGAGAGAAGGACTAGGTACATAGACTTCTATTCCATAAAGTTCCAGAAGTAGCGGAAGAGACATCATGAATCTTTTGATGACCCCTGACCTGTGCCATCACACAGTTGATCCCTTTCCACCCCAACCCCTCTGAGTCCCTCAAGAGCATCCTCTTTGCTGCTAAGAAGGTTGGGATGGGTGGGGATTTGAAACCTCAGAAAGTAAAGAAACATCTGAGGGCCTTTTTACATAACTATGTGCGCATTTAAGTCAATCTTACATGCACCTGTAGCTTCATTTGCGAGAGTAAAACAACTATTGTCATTCAGGACAGGGGCATTGCTTCAGAGAGTGGTCTATGGGGTGGAACACCCTCCCCATAATATTTCCCTACTCGGGCCATAGTCTGGCAGTGTCAGTGGGTTCCTGATGCTGGTCATAACCAGTGCAGAAGGTCCCTTCCCGTCTTTCACTACACTCCTGTGTGCTGCCTGTGATGATAACATATCCATGCACAGTGTGGGAGCTTCTTGTCCCTGTCAGGCGTTGGGTGTGGTGTTCAGGCACTGGGTACAATACCCCCGTAGTTAAAGTTGGGTCTTTAATTCTGTGCACTAAGCGGTCCTAGGCTGAGAATGTACTCACAATTTCTTAGAACACGGATGACTCTTATAGCACTTCCTAGTATGTCATGCCTAAGCATTGTAAATATGTAAATATAGTGTTCTGATAACTGGTCACTTGGTTAACACACTTGTTGGAGTCACTTTTTTGTGTACACTATCTTAGATTTAGAATGTGCATGTGAACAAAGGCGGCTCCTTCGCTATGGCAAAGGAGCGTCATTCCACTGGCTGTGCCAGAAGCAGAAAAATAAAACAATAGTTTTCTTTCGTTTTATTTTCTGCTTCTGGCGTAGCATTGCAGGGAGGGGCGGGGCTGGGCTGTGGGAGGAGAGGTGGGAATAGGGGAGAGTGCACTAAGTGCACATGTGTGTTTGGCCAGCCGTCTGAGGCCAGCCAAACACACATGCGCACTTAGGTTTCTCCAACCCGGCTGCATACACAGCCGGGCTGGAAAAAATGCGCAGACCCCAGGCTTGTGTCTGGGTGACAGTGACTGCCGCTCAGACCAATCCTGACGCTGCTTACATGCTATTCATAGCATGTAAGCAGCACCAGGATTGCTGGGGAGCCTGTGATGGTGTCCCAGCAGTAAATGCTGGGACACCTGAAGAGAATTGAGGAGGCAGGTGGCGGCAGCGGCGATCGAAAGAGGTAAGTGATTTTTTGGGAGGTTTTTTATTGATTATTGATTTTTATGATTTGCGGCAGCGGCGGCTACATGTGAAACCCCTTCTTTCAGTACCAGCACATGTTATACCTCAATCCAAGATGCCTCACTTCTTGGAATGCGCACATCAAACTCTCTTTTTTCCCCGTGGCACTGCACGTTATCAATCAAATCAATCAATCAGTAATTTCTAAAGTGCGGCTAATCACCCTTATGGTCTCAAGGCACTGTTTGTGGGCGTGCTGCTCATTCGAAAAGACAGGTCTTGAGGTCCTTCCTGAAATGAACTGCTTCAGTGATGCGGTCTGTCTGAATTTGAGAGGCCGCGTGCTCCATGTCCGGGCTGTGAGGTAGGAGAAGGATCTTCCTCCTGCTGTGCCTTTTTGGATCTTGGGAACAGCTGGGAGGGCAAGCTGGGAAGAACGGAGTTGTTTGTTGGGTATGTAGAAGGCAAGGCGGTGGTTGAGGTATACCGGTCCTGTGTTGTGTAGCATCTTGTAGGTGTGGATCAAGAGTTTGTATGTGCTGTGCTTGTTGACTGGGAGCCAGTGTAGGTCTCTGAGGTGGAAGGAAATGTGGCTGTGTCGGGGGATGTCCAGGATGAGTCTCGCTGCTGCATTCTGGATTCTTTGTAGTCTTGATTGCAGTTTCTTGGTGATGCCGGCATAGAGTGCCTTGCCGCAGTCCATATTATTCCTTATTCTGAGATGGCTCACTTCCTGGAATGCGCATGTCAACTCCTTATTTTAAGTGCCAATGCATGTTATATACCTCGTTTTGAGATGGCTCATGTTTCGGAATGTGAATGTTACGTCGAAATTTAGTTCTACCGCATATTATACCTCATTCTGCGATGGTTCACTTATTGTAATGTGCATATCACCCCTTTATTTTCAGTGCCATTACAAGGTATACCTCATTCCGAGATGGCTCACTTCTTGGACTGTGCATGTTACCCCTTTATTTTCAGTGCCCGTATGTTATATCTCATTCTGAGATGGCTCACATCGTGGAATATGAATGCTACCTCAATATTTCCATTCTACTGCATGATGCACCTCATTCTGAGATGGGTCCCTTTTTGGAATGTGCATGTCATCCCTTTATTTTCAGTGCCACCACATGTTATTCCTCATTCCGAGAGGGCTCACTTGTGGGAATGTACATGCCAACCCTTTTACCTTAAGTGCCACAATATGTTATAACTCATTACCAGATGGGTCTCTTCTTGGAATGTGCAAGTCAACCTTTTATTTTCAGTGCCACCTCATTCGGAGATGACTCACTTGATGGGATGCGCATGTCAACCTTTTATTTTCAGTGCTACTGCATGTTATACCTCATCTCATTCTGACTCTGAGAAGGCTCACTTCTTGGAATATTTATATCTCCGCTTTATTTTCAGTCCCTGCATGTTATACCTCATTCTCAAGTGGCCCACTTCTATTCTTTAAGTTATGAGCTTTTTTGTAATGTCTTACAGCCAGCAATGTCAGATCACAGCTTCATTTAAAAGACATCATGTTTGTCACATTCCTAATATTTTAACCCTCGTATGATATATAAGTGCACAGATGCCAGGACCATAGTCATTTTGTATTATCAGGATTCACAATGGTAATATATGGAGTTGCTGTCCCATCACAGTGATTCATGGTGCTTTGTTTTCCTGCAAGCAGTTGTCATTACCCTGCAAGTTCACAGGCTGTTTTTAAAGCTCACCACATACTAAGGAGAGCAGCACCAAGAGCAGCACCGTCAAGGTATGTGTATCCATCTGCATGTACGCACGCCCACATGATCTATCCACAGACACAACTACCCACACCCAGACACACAGTGATTCTTAATCTACCCATAAACACACAAACTAACTATCATGCACCTTTGCACAAATACCTATCAATCCACAGGCATCATCTTTTACCATACATTCTTCATCCACACGCACCTGTCATCCATCTATCTATTCACACAAATTCAACACTCATCTAAACATAAATCACGAGGCTTCACTCCTGATTCTAACAGCTAACTCCACAATTCTACCACCCTCTTCTCTGATCCCTCATATGGTGATATTGCCAATCGCCCACCTCCTACTCATCCACACAGCCATACTGAAGCATACACATCAAATCGGTAAGGGTATTTGCACTGTTGACAGAGACTGTGCTGTACGTGCAATAAGCTTGTTTTGATGATGGGGTGTTAGAACCTTCCTGTCAAGTAGAAAAGCTTGTACTGTTGTTATCATGCTGTACTTGATCGGAAGAGAGAGAAACCTGCACTCCAGTCAGTGCAACAATAGAGAAAGTGTTGGACTCAGGAGGAGTAAAATTTCCTATTCCTACTCCACACAGTACAACAGTAGGGAAAGCATTGGAGTCAGCTGGGGTAAAATTTAATATACCTACTCCGCTCTGTGGAACAGTAGGGAAAGCACTGGACTCAAGAGGGGTAACATTTACTACTCCCTCCCCAGTCAGTGCAACAGTAGGGAAAGTGTTGGACTCAGGAGGAGAAAACTTTACTATTTCCACTCCAGTCAACACAACAGTAGGGAAAGCAAAGGACTCAGGTGGGTTAACATTTACTATACCCACTCCAGTGTGTGCAACAGCAGCGAAAAAACACTGGACTCAGGAGGGGTAAAATGTACTACTCCCACTCCAGTCACTGCAACAGAAGGGAAATTGTTGGACTCAGGAAGAGTAAAATTTACTATTCCCACTCCAGTATATGCAACAGTAGGTAAAGCGTTGGATTTAGGCGGGGAAAATGTTCTATTCCCACTCCAGTCAAAGCCACAATAGGGAAAGTGTTGGACTCAAGAGGAGTAACATATACTATTACCACTCCAATCACTGCAACAGTAGGGAAAGCGTTAGACTCAGGAGGGGTAACATTTACTATCCCTACTCCAGTTAATACAACACTAGGGAAAGTGTGGGACTCTGGAGGGGTAAAATTTACTGTTTCCACTCCAGCCAGTGCAACAGTAGGGAAAGCGATGGACTCATGAGGGGTACAATTAACTATTCCCTCTCCAGTCTGTGGAACAGTAGGGAAAGTACTTCACTTCAAACACATACCTTATTTTGATGCAAGTATTGATTTCATAAAATTATTAAACTATTAAAATTAAAAAATGCATTAAAAAATGTAAAATTAAAATAATTATACATTTTTTAAAATAATTAATATAAGAAAAAAGTATTTAATCATTTTTTCATGAAATTCCCACACTATAGTCACACATTAAGCATATAGCTAAATTAAAAACACAATTTACATAACAAACTATTAATTAATCATAAATTGATAATATATAATTAATTAACTTCCCATGCTATACCCCTACAAACCCGAAAATGCACACCTAAAATATAGCATAAAAATATTATTTACACAAGTTAGATAGTTAATACTCAAATAAATAATTTATAATAGTTTAAAAATATATATAAATTAATTATACTTTATTAACACCCATCATGTACCCCTACAAACCCCACAACCAGCTACAAAACTATAAATTACTATTTTACAATTACATTAAAAATATACATTGCTTAAAATTACAAACTGTGTTTAAAAACATTAACAACAATTACACAAACAATATAAAACATAGACAAATAAAATATAATTTAAACACACAAAGAAACTGAAAAAACAATATTTCCTACCTTGTAGCATCAATATTTCTGTCTACAATATATTTGTACACAATATTTCTATGTCAAGATATTAAAACTCAATATTTCTGTAACTTGATACTTTTGAATCAATATTTTTCGATGACGATCAACTTTGTTTAGTATCTATTTGCCTCAGCTGGTGCCAGGGCTGGGGGTGTACGAACATGCACAGTCTGCTCTGCAGACAGTGCTCCTTCCTAGGGTGCTGAGGTGCTATGGTATTGACCTCAGCTCCCTTAAGGCAGGCAGTCCTCCTAGGTTTCTGGAGGTTCAGCTGCGGGCATCTTTAGGTGCAGAGTCCGTCAAGGAGTGCAAACAGGCCTGTGGGGTTGGTACCAGCTCACCTGCTTCGTCTTCTCCTCTTCTGCGGGTGGAACTCTTCTTTGTCATTTTCTTCGTAGGTTGTCAGAATCTGAATTCTAGGGTTCAGAGGTGCCATCTAAATACTCAATTTAGGAGTCGTACAGGGAATGCCAGTGGTAGCCAAGGAGCTGACCACCTTTAGGGTGAATACAACCTTTCTATAACTACTTCCACTAGTAAGTGGGCATAACCCTAACCCTAGTTTCATAATTCCTTCCACACGAAGAAGGAGGAATTTAAAGAGTGGTGTCCACTTCAATTCGTCCACCTTAAGAAGGGATTGGCATGAGCTGGTCGCATCTCCTAATCGGCCTAATTTTCTCACCTGTTCTGCCATGTACCGATCACAGAAGTCCTACCTTTGCTGTTGCTACTGGACCATGATGAAAATCAACCCCATTGTCACTGGAACCGAAGGTCCAGATAGGCCACTTCAAGTATGTGGACCATTAGGGGGTCAGGGTACAGAGCATGCACCTCCCACGTTGGGAGGACTGGCCCAGCTGGACTTCAGATGACTCTCAGATACAACCTATTAGGTCCTCCCAGCTCTTACGGCAGTGAATTCTTCACCGCTTGAAGACCCATGATGTGCACTTTCTTGGCGATGACCTGCCATATCGCCTTTTTCTGATGTGCGTTGACATGTATGAAAGAAAAAATATTTTATGAGGTTTTGTTTATTTGTATTGCTGTAACACAGTTTTGTAAAATCTATCACAAGCTTTTCTAAAACATTAGACCAAATTATTTGCACATTTACTGTTTCCCAGAAAATACTGATTTGTTGTGACCTGTTGAGTACCCTCATCACTTTTCATGTCCTTATTTTGCAAACCCAGACAACAAACATCATGTAGGTGTAGGGTCTAAAACATTTCCTGTAGTGAGAGCTACTTCTGATCAGTACAAACCATTGAAAGCTTCTGAAGGCTAAACAACTTGTACATTGTTAGCACATACCCTAATGCCCAGCGTCACTGGCTTAGCACCCAATGTTTTTAAAGCTAGACACTATGGTTAGAACCACATACTATGAGTAAGCTTTATAGAAGGCCTGCCATGTGTCAGTGAAAGCACAGTTTTTGGTGATGTATAAGCATGTGTGCGTATGAATAGGATATATTTGTATGGGTGACTGAGAGCCTGTGCTATATGTACTTGCAGCACAGGATATGATTTCCCCCATATGTGGCACCATTACATGTATAATACATGCAGATACTTATTATTCTGAAAATGGGATATATGTGCAAAAACAATATTCAGAGAAGTAAATAGCTTGAAAATATGTTCCTGCACTCTAAATTTCTATCATTTGGACATATGGCTGTATTTTTCAATTATACTTATGGCACAGTGTATCCTGGCGACTGGAAGTAAGGGGCATGCAGTTTGTAAAGGGAACATTTTGAATAGTGAGTAAATTGAAATGCAAAGTCACCGTATTTATGCAGATAACTTTTCAATTTACAGAGATTTAGAAACATTGTTAAACATCATTATGTTCACAGCTAAATTATTGAGGTGACTACACTCCAATCACAACACTTCACTCAGGAACTGAAAGGGACAATTTAGCCTGTGTTTTTTTTTTTTTTTAAAAGCAAGTTAGTTAGAGATACATTTTCCATTCAGACATGTACCTGTTCCCTTGGGTTCCAATACAGCTGGCTGTAAAGTGGCAGGATCTCTGTGGTCAGTAGTTCCAACTCCTCTGCCGAAAAGTTAGGGACCTGTCACTTGCTTTGCGGGCATAATGGCTCCCAGAGGTCCGTAACAACAGCAAAAGTGAAGGCGGTGTTGTTGGCTGCAGTGTTAGGGGGCAAGAGAGCTTTTTTCATAATGCCGTGTTTATGTACATAACCTATACGGTCATCATCGGAGATGGACACTTCCATTGGCTTTCATAGCTTGCTATCACACACATATGGCTGTGTTCGTTGTGGAGTGTTATACCTCCTATACAGTGAACTTCCGCCGACGGCTGTCAGATTCCAAATGTCCTGATGGCAAGGTCAGGTGGCTGCCGTTTTAGAATGTGAACCAGTGTATTTTTAAATGTTATGTGCATCACCACTACTCAAAATGGTGGCTAGTTTGTTTACATATGCAAAATGCATACATTACTGTTTTTTGAAAAATTCTAAACAGAATAATGTATTGCGTTATTGTGTTTAAATGCGATAGTGACGTGATTTATTTTATACTTCTGTTGATGGAATTTGATGAAAAAATATGTGCAAATAAAACATTTAAAATGTATTATTTGCACATTATTGTTTAAAAAATATCAGACGTAAAAAATTGTTATTCTAAGTTACAACATCACTAAAAAATGATGAGTACATATATGTCGCAAAACATATGGAATTGTACAAAGACATGCGATGTGTGTTGATTTTTAAAGTATTGTTTGCCAATTTAAATTGTTATTTCTCTTTTTCTTAAATGCAGACGTATGAACCCAGGGAGAGGTAGAAGACAACAGCCTCAAGTGTTTAGACCATTCCAGACCTTGCAACCATGGAAGAAAGGGATATTATTAAAATCTTCAGATTGACTAGGCAGACCATTCTTGATTTATGTCGTCAGCTCGAGCTAAATCTTCTGCTTCATGACATCAGCCCCACATCAATAACACCAATAGTGAAAATCATGGCAGTACTCCATTTTGTGGCCACAGGATCCTTCCAATACACTGTGGAAGAATCTAGAGGCATAGCACAACCAACTTACAGTGGTGTGCAACAAGAAGTCCTTTTGTTCAATGAATGATGGGACACATCAACAGCTTCATCCAGTTTCATGAAGATTTTACAAATAAGAAGGGAGAATTTGTATGCTTTGGGTGGCATACCACGTGTGGTTGGAGCAATTGATGGCACACATATTACCTTAGTGCCACCACACACCAGGGAACAGGTCTGCTGCAAAGGGAAGAACTTCCATTCCATCAACGTGCAAGCATTCTGCTTATCCGATTTGTACATCTCAACCATGTGTGCCCTTTTCCCAAGGTCAACACATGATTCCTTTGTACTATAGAAGAACAGAATGCTTCTGCAAATGTCATAACTTATACCTGAGAGGGTCTGGCTTGTTGGTAAATACAATCTGTCAATATGATTATTTGGTTAATTTCAAGTTTGAGAATGTACAAGGGGATCATATATTTTTGCTCAATATATTTTTTATATTTCATATAGGAGAATCAGCATATCCTAGCCGACCATGGTTGTTAGCACTGCTGAATAATCCAACAATGCCTGCTTCAATGAAGCCAATGGAAAAACAGAGAGGCTAGGGGAGTGGGCTTTTGGGGTCATAAAGGCCAGATTTTGCTGTCTGGATAAAACTGGTTGAGCCCTCCTCTACTCACCCGATAAGCTGCGCAAAATCACCATGGCCTGCTGTATGTTGCACAACATAGGCCTGCAGTGGAACATCCCATACATTGCAGAAGATGAAGACCACAATAACCGACTGGATGAGGATGTTGAAATGCCAAATTAAGATGATAGTGGTGTCCTGGCAGCAATTAACGTAAGTCCAGATGTTATTGACAACTACTTCACGAGTGTAAGTTTATCTTTACCTAACGTCACATTCATTGTCCAAAGAACTTGCACTCTAAAGAGCATGTCAGTCTGTGCAGGACATTTTTGAGTAAAAGGTAGTATAGGAAATTTCAGGGCAAAAATGTTTGTTGGTGAAATTTCTGACATATTGACCACTGTGTTCATTGACATTGTTGATCTTTGATTGTTCTAAGTAAATGTTTCCTAATTCTAAGTAAATGTTTACTCATTAGTTGTCATTTGTAATGTGTTTATTTTGTCATGTAAATTAATCAGTTTTTTCTTGTTATTCTGTTTTAGGATCTTTCACCATGACATCTTCATTTAATTTCAAGCTGTGACATGTGCGGTTATTTGCTGTGTGAGGCTTCTTCTTCTATAAGAGGAAAGAGACCCCTCCCCCTGGCTAAATACCCTGTATCTATACCTCAACTGGAAACAAAATTGGGCTTCTCAGCTGTAGCAGTCACATTTGGTTGTGTTTTTTCCGATTCTCTAAGGGGATATGTGACTGTTTGTTTCCCCTTCCTCTCTAACTATATGTAATTGACGATCCAGAGCATACTCATCTTCCTTCACATTTGCAAAATCCTTCTTTTGAGTTAAGTGTATGAAGATGTTGATGTGTCTCAGCATTGTAGAAAGAACTTTATGTAGCACAACACCTAAAGTTGGTTGTGGCATGCCACCAGATACTGCCACAGTGTATTGTTATGATCCTGTGGCCACAAAATTGTGTACTGCCATGATTGTGACTATTGGTGTTATTGATGTGGGATTCCTATTGTGAGGCAGGAGCTCTAGCTCCAGCTGATGATATGAATCAATAATAGTTTGCCTATTGAATCTGCTTTACATGATTACATCCCATTCTTTCACGGTATCAAGGTCTGGAACTGTAAAAAGCAATGACACAGACTATTTTGTTTATGCAAGTGTTCTAATCTTTTTTCATTTGACAAACTACGCTTACTAAAGTATGAAATTAGTACATTAAGCTTTGTGGTGTTATATTTTACTTTTTTGAACATGGGAGACATGTTACCTAAATATAACATTGTTTTTGGTTAGAATTTTTTTTAATTATTTGCATTTTTAAAATAATGATGGAAGGATGAAAAAAAGTAAATGCCACAAGAAATACAACACCAGTCATTGACTTTCTCTTTTAGAATTTATTTTACAAACACAAATAAACTGATACAGGATAAAAATCAAACAACACAGTTGTCTGGAACCACACCAACGACGAGGACACCACCAAGACCATAAGCACCATCCACTCCGGATTACCCGCCAACCCTTGCCCTCACCATATCTTCAATAAAGCCAGCCAAATCATTGTCCCCCAACTCCATACCATCATCAACAGCTTCTACACTCTCTGCATGCTTCACAAGACCTTCAGATGGATCCACATTGAAACCAGAAGAACGGTCACCCACGCCCTTATTAGCAGTAGACTGGACTATGGCAATGCACTCTACGCGGGAACAGCAGCCAAGCTCCAGAGGAAACTTCAGTGCATTCAGAACACCTCTGCACGCCTCATCCTTAACCTCCCTCGCCACTAACACATCTCAGCCCACCTCAGAGGCCTTCACTGGCTTCTTGTCAACAAGAGGATCACCTTCAAACTCCTGATCCACGCTCACATGGCTCTCTACGACGCAGGCCCTGCCTACCTCAACGAGCGTCTCAGCTTCCACATTCCTACCCCCCAGCTCCGCTCCGCCAACCTCGCCCTCGCCACCGTCCCCTGCATCCATCGTACCACAACCGGCGGCAGATCCTTCTCCCACCTCGCTGCCAAAACCTGGAACTCCCTCCCTGTCAACCTACGTCTGATCCAGGACCTCCTGACCTTCAGGAAATGTCTCTAGACCTGGCTATTCGAGCAGTAGCCCCCCCCCCCCCAGCGCCTTGAGACCCTATCGGGTGAGTAGCGCTTGATTGATTGATTGAAAACCAAAAAAAGAGTCAATCATGGTGAATGAAACAATTATTTTCTAGTAAAATACAATTGGCATCTAAAAGGTAAATGTGTCCAGAATCTAGTCCAGAGAGTGAATTGTAGTCACTCTCTGGAGGAAATTAGGTTCTTTGACTCTCGCTGACGGTGGTGGAGATTTTGCCATCCTCTCCTGGTTGTCCGGATGAACATCCCCTCCTGAAGGGGAATTGGGGGTGGGGGGGGCTCCACAGTTGCAGCGATTGAGATGGTTGCAGGTGTTTCTGCTTGTGGCAGGGCCTCAATTTCTGTGGCTAAGGCAGGTGTAGTGGACCCAGATGTTTGGCCACAGAAAGAGGTAGATGCTGCGGGCAAAGCTGTGCACATATGGTGGTAGATGTCAAACAGCACTCCAGTCAGAGTCTGCATCTCTACATTGTGCTCCCTCTGCAACTGCATAATGTCCCACAGCTCTGTAAGGACCTGGTCCATCATGTCTTGGGACTGATGTAGGGATCCCAAGATTTGATCAATAATGGTCTGGGTGACAGTGAAACCAGTGGTCTCACTTTGGTGACCCACATATTCCCTCCCACATACCCTACCTCCACTACCCTGTGCCCTTGAGCCAGTGTGCCTCATCCCACTGTATCTGGGCTGAACTGGAGCTGGTGGTGGTGGTGGTGTTGGCACAACAGCAGCCAGGACGGGGGCACAAGATTGGGGTGATGTTCCTTTGGACACAGGAGTGGAGGTGTCCATTGGCTGAGGTGTTGTAACAGCTGTGGTGGAAGTTGTAGGTATAGGCTGAGTGAGACTCACCAGATCTGTCTGCCCAGACAGACCAGATAACCCAGGCTGTTCCACATCATCCATACTTGCAGCAGTGGAGTTCTCTCTGAAGGCTTGATCCTGGTACAGAGGGGAGGTATCCTCAGTGGCAGATGGTTTTCTATGTACTCTGGGTGTAGGGCCTGATATGAATTACAAGTAAAAGTATGGATTATGCACAAAATGTGTTTTGGGCTCTATATGAAGCAAACAAAAATTAATAAATTGGTATTTATAGTATGTTTAGACCTTTCAGTTTGTTTTTTGGTAATTATGCAAACATTATAAATTGCACACAAGAAAATTTCAAATAAGGCATGTGAAGAGATGCCCTGAAAAGAAAAGGATTAGTTAGGAATTATACATAAATGATACTACACATTCAACCTAACTCGGAGGAGAAATGAGAAGTTAACCATTTCTAAAATTCTGACTATTATACATCTTAGTAGGATTAATGGTATTGGTCATCATATAAACTTTGCTAAGTAAAGTCAATATCATCACTACTTATATTCTGTATACAACATAACATGATTTCAAATTGTTGTCAGCATACTTTGAGTTGTGAAACAAATTACATCACTTCAATGAAATAACACAAAAGTGACAACATACAAAATTATATGAAATAATCCACTTTCTGTCCATTGCAGTAAATGTGGTTTGAGAAATGCCTGACATTTTGACATATGTGCATATATGTAAGTAAAGAGAAAATGGCCAACATCACATTGCAAACATATTTTACATATACAAAAACAAGGCATCATGATAGTTGTAGTCCTTTCAATTTGACATTGCCAACACTTGGAAAATTGCAAGCTGAACATTTCCCAGTAACATATATGCAGTGAATATGTACACATACTAACTAAATTATGACATATGTGAAATTTGTTAAAAGGTGAAAAAAGACTTGCAAGCACCATACCTTCATTGTATGATGGATGGAATTTTGAACCTGTTATCTTAACTACAACTAAATACATTCAAACAAACAATCAAAGATAAGAAATTATCAATGATGAGTAACATACATATTGATCACACATGTTGCCCAGTAGTGAAATGAGTGATGGCACCATAATGTTAATACTTTAATGATGACGATAGATTTGTGATTTTTAAAATTGTACTCATATGTTTTACAAAGGTGGAAAATACATTATGTACAACTAACTTAAGAGCCAAAACTACATTTATGTTCTGTGAGACAAACATAAGTCTAACCTACCAGGCTCCAACCTTCAGGATGTAAGATCTGCAAGACCTTCTCCTCCCAGTGAAAATGTTGTAATGGGGGGCTTGGAGAACCACCACCAGTCCTCTGAGCCTCCAGGTGATATTTGGAGGCCAAGCATTGGACTTTCCCCCACAGGTCATTCCACCTCTTCCTGATTTCCTCCTGTATGAGCAGTTTGTTTGCTACAACACTCACTCTGTCAACTATTCCGGCCCACATTTGCACTTTTCTGAGATATGCTTGTATTTTGTACCTAGGCTCTAAAACATTTGTGGCTCTGCTCTAATATTTTCATCCACCATGACTGACAATTCTCCTTCTGTAAAACATGGATTTCTCCCCCCTGCCATTATGAGTCACTAAAAATAAATAAAATAGTAGCCCACAAGTTACTGAAAATATTTAAAAATGAGACAAATGAAAATTGAAAAGAGGGAGTAAAAAAACGAAATAACATGACTACTGAGGGGCAAATTCAGCAGCAAAATGGTAATGTGCAGTGGAATGGCAAAGGGTCATAGGCTGAAATGGAGTGTGTTTTATAGTCTGGTATGCAGGTGTCAAAATTGGCCAATATAAATCAGGTGTGTACAGCTGGCATCCATACAATATCCACAGACATTGTACGATGTGAGCCAGTCCAGCAACAGACTCCCCCGTCAGGAATCCACCACCAGAACAACGTCAGCACGACTCTGAAATCTAAATATGCTTAGCCAGAATTGCAGTCTGCCGTGTCTGCAGTGGTAAACCGCTTACGCTGCAGACTCCACTCTGTCGACGCTGATGGACGTTCTGCCGCCAAACATCAAAATACGGCGGTTGGAATTCTGTCAGGGTGAAGAAGTACTTGGAATCGCCGTTATGGTGGGATGACTGAACTGCAGTCAAGATCTAAATCAGGTCCTTAGTTGTGGTGTGTCATTGGCGGCAGAACTTTTCTAAGACATGATACAATGCATCAAACAACCTATTGTGAATGCACTTAACTATAGCAATGGCATATTGGTTTTTGGAGCTACTCAGAAGAAGCACAATAGAGCTCTCACACAAGTATGTCAATTAATGATGCACGTTGAACTTTAAACGCAGACAAGTGTGAGTTCAACAAAACAAAGCTGAAGTTCTTTGGCCATATTGTTTCAGATGGGGACATGACACCTGATCCTGCAAAAGTACAAGCTTTAGCACACGTTGAACCCCCACAAAATGTTTCCATGCTGTGCTCTTTTCTTGGAATGGCCAGCTACTGTTCAAGATACATAAAATACTTTGCCACTGTTAGTGCTCCATTACAAGAGTTAATAGAGTTGACAGAGTTTCTTTTAAATGGTCACGAGAATGTGAAAAGAGTTCCATTAGAACTAAACAGGCGATTGAAAATGATGCAGAGATGGTGTACTTCAATCCAAAGCTTCATACAGAGATTGTGGTTGACACCAGCTCTGTTGGGTTAGGTGCTATACGTGCATAGCATAATGGACGTCCAGATGCAAGATGACATATTGTGGCCTATGCTTGTAGAAGTTTGTCTCAAATAGAACATGCTTACCTACAGCCTGAGAAATAAAACTTGGCTGTATTATTGGCTTGTGAGTATTTCCATGTATTCCTGTATGGAAAGCTCTTTACGCTGATGACTGATCATCAAGCTTTGTTGACCATCTTCGGCAATCCAAAAGCCAAGATGCCTCCTGGAATTGGTCGATGGACACTACGATTACAAAAATACAACTTTACAATTGTGCATCGACCAGGAAAGGATGAAAATCCTGCTGACTACTTTTCAAGAGTGCCTATCCAAGGTCACGGTACTCCGTCCAAGACAGCTGAGGCTTACATCAGTTTCATTGTCAAGTAAAATACACCAGCTGCTATGTTGTTAGCCCAGACTGCTACGAGACATAGATAGTGACCTGCTAAAGTTAAAAGACATATACACATCAGTTGTGTAACAAACACATTCAACCTCTCAGTAATGATGGAGAATATCACAACTACAAATATGTCAAAGATGAATTATCCATAACTCAGGAGGGGCTTATTTTGTGAGGATTGAAAATCCTGATTTCTGAGAGTCTACGTCAAAAGGTGATAGAAGTGGATCACAAAGGGCATTGTGGTATTGTTGCTATAAAGAGAGCTCTCTAAGACTGAGTTTGGTTTTCATACCTAGAAGAAAGAGTTGAAAACGAACTTGAAGCCTGTCACATGGAATTGCCTGTCAACTAAAAACCCTCAACATACTCCAAACATTTCAGAACTCCCTAAACATATCTGGGAGATAATAGACTTTGATTTCTTTGGTCCACTTGACAATGGACATCATTTAATGGTGATTGTAGATGCATATTCAAATTTTCCTTTGGTCAAAGATCTCTCATCCACAACACAAGAGTGAGTAATCAGAAAACGTGAAGGCATCTTTGCAATATGGGGCTTAGCAGCGATTGGGAAGTTTGACAATGGTCCACTCTTCAACAATAAAGAATTTAAAGAATTTCTGGAGCACCTGAACATAAAACATTAGAAGATCACACCTTTATGGCCACAAGCCAATGGACATGTTGAGCATTTTATGAGTATGTTGAAGAAAGCAGTGCAGTGTGCAACTCTTGAGAAGCTCAGTTTAAAAACAGTACTGAACTCTACTTTAGAAGCGTATCGTTCAACAACCCTTTCTCAACCACAGGTGTAAGCCCTGTGACTTTGGGGTTTGGGAGAGCAATGGCAGCCAAGTTACCTCACTGGACCACTGAAAGAGACAGAAGTGAAAACATGATTTACACAAGTGACTTTGGCCTGTTTTAGTCCTTGGTGGAGGGGAATACTCTTTCACAAACATGACAGATATTCCGTCCTCCATATATTGATCCCATTATATTCTATGGAGATAGTAATACGTGGACGGAATATCCTTCACATTTGTGATGGATTATTCGATGGGTCGAGAATTTAATCAGGCCCTTGGTTCATAAACAGAAAGTAAAAGTCTATGCAGAGAAGAGGCGACATGCAAATTACCTCTTTTTAAATGATGAGATTTGATGATCGCTCAACAGATACGCAAACAGAAAATCTGATGCGCTTTACAACACTGAACCTTTCCAAGTGGTGTCTACCAAAGGATACAAGGTGACTGCCCAAGAACCCTGAAAGTCCATTGCCAGAGATTCCTTTCACTTAAGGCCTGTCTTTCATCGGTCTTCAAATCAAGATGGTGAAAGAATGACTGATTCTGAAATCCAATGGCTGCAGCTGATTCCTTGCCGTCATTGGCAATCTCGGACATTGAAGACAACTGTTCACATCTTCCAGTAACCAGATCAGGATGACAGATCAAAGCGCCTGGAACATTAATTGAAGAGATATAATTGTACATGTTTCTATGTGCATATATATATATTTTTGTGTACGTCCATTTTTTCTCTAAACAATTTGTAATGTTTCATTTAACAGAGGGGGAGATGTAGGGGGTTATTCTAACTTTGGAGGAGTGTTAATCCGTCCCAAAAGTGACGGTAAAGTGACGGATATACCACCAGCCGTATTACGAGTTCCATAGGATATAATGGACTCGTAAAATGGCTGGTGGTAAATCCGTCACTTTTCAGTCACTTTTGGGACGGATTAACACCTCCTCCAAAGTTAGAATAACCCCCGTAGTGTCTTGCTTGTTTTAGAACAGAACTTTTTTGACTTCCCGAGGACTTTGTATTAGTGTGACAGTTGTGCTAGAATAGTATGTAATGAAAGCTTGGTTTAGAATGTGGGAGTTCACAAATACAGGCCGGGGAATAAAGGCATGTCATTTATAGCTCTGTGTGTGTCCTAGTCATTCAGGGAGTACTGGGCTGAGGAAGATGCTACAAGGCGTACTGACCATAGGAAGATGCTACAAGGCGTACTGACCATAGGAAGATGCTACAAGGCGTACTGACCATAGGAAGATGCTACAAGGCGTACTGACCATAGGAAGATGCTACAAGGCGTACTGACCATGGGCTCCCGTGACTCCTAGTAACATCCATGAATGTGCCTCTCATCTTTCGCACATCCTGCGGTGGGGGCTGAGGGAGCCTTTGTGCAGCGCTCCTGCTTTACTGTACTAAGCGCAGGTGGCAGTGTATAAAAATAGGCTGCATAATTTAGCTCTTTCATGCGTGAAGGTGGAATTTATGGATGATCAATGCTCTCATTAAAAATTTAGAAGGTAAGTTATGTAACTAGATAAAGAATATATTTCGAAAGGATCCGTTGCTCGGAGCGTTTTGTCCAAATTCTACAAGCCTATCATTTAACCAACATCTTGAAATTCGTATGCACGCTATAAATAGTGTAAGAGAGGTGGATGCGTTAGAAGATGGGGCAGCAAAATTACTCTACATATCATCCTTATCAAACAGACATAAGAGGAACATTTGTACAGCGCACAGTCACCCCAAAGGGTTTCTTGGCGCTATTGACAGACAACAGATGCTTAATGGTACTCATTTTATCAGCTTCTATATGATGAGTGTTTGAGTGCACCGCAGGGATTTGTATGAAGAAACAAGAAGAAATACCTGAATTATGCAACTTGGGAAACTTTATATTAAAACACATATAATTCATGTCTAATTTGAGGCAGTGATTGCAGATGGGGGCCACCAGCACGCGTTTGTGGGGACCGGAACATATGTTTCCTCATCACACTTTGACTCAGAGTAAGAGTCAGAAAAACACAAAAGGGGAAAGAGTGAGAAAGGGAAAGACGGAAAAACACTGACAATAAAGAAAGCAAGAATGAAGAACCTGAAGAGTGAGCTAAAGGGACAGGTAGTGTTTGGTGGTGGATTAAAGAGGCTTAGGGTGAAATGAATAATATGCAGCCTTGGTATTGGGCACGTCGACAGAAAATAGCACTGGCATTTATGCCTTTGCAAATTAACTATTGCCTATGATAGTAACATATTTTAAATTCGTGGTTGCGATGTTAACAAAGAAATCTTAGTTCTTGAAAAACCCTTATTTTAAGGAATTGAGCATATTGATTCTGCACTGCTTTTCCTTCATTAGTAATAAGACATGGTACAAACAGATTTGACCTCAGATATACTCCTGTCAGCTATTAGGTGTTTGAAAAGTGGACAAGATGGATTGTATCTGCAAGTTATCATCTAAACTCAACAATGTGAAATCAGTTTGTAACCTGTTCACGCTTATTTAAATACCGTTTGATCTTTTCTTTATTACGCAAATCGTGGAACCCATGACTAATTCCCACGTTTCAAGTTCGGAGAAATTCTTGATTCATCTGTTAACTTATTTCTGAGTGAGTCAGGAATTACAACTCCTGCAGGGACAACACATTTCTGATTTCGCCTTGAAAACATCGCCAGCTAAAAGTTTGTGAAATTCCCCAGGTGGTAATGGGACAAATGATACATGAATTACCTTTGGAATCGGATGCAGTAATTCCAATTTGCATGGCCCCATTTATTATGGCACCCTAAAGGTGCAATTTGAAATACCATCTTAGTTTTGCATTTCGAAGTTACTAAGTCAAGTTTAGGGGGGATTCTCAGAAGCAGAAATACTGCATCTTATTTTCACTGACTTTGGAATATGGGCTTAAGTGTCTATCCATTGATTTATGCCAACATTATTACTGCTCTATCTCAAGGTCGCCAGGGCCAGACAGACTACATTCTTACAAAAAGTCACAGCCAGACAGACAAATTGACACTTATGGCGCATTGTCATCAATCAGGAAACCCTCTTTTAAAAAATAAGCTTAGAAGTTGTGATCAGGCAACGTTAGTCTGCCTGTTGCGATGCCTACAGGTTATCAACTCCAATAAGCTTTTTACCTGATTTTATACCCCCCATATTTACCTTAGGTTTTCCAAATTCATTTACCTCATGTATTTCCTATACGCGTGGAGGGTCTGTATTAAGGCATTGAGGACAGCTGCCTTACAGCACCAACACAATTGATTATAAAATGGTGTCAAACATTTGTGACAAGTGAAGATCTGAGCACCAAATATCCTTCCACATCAATGGAGCAGCTGATAGAGAGTGCCCTTGTACAGGATGCATTCCAAGGATTGGTACAGATAGGCACATCAGTTGTGCATCGTCAACCAGCCAAATTCACTGGTATGGACTTGTCTGTCTCCTTAAGGATGTGATGTATTCCCTGACAGGTGTTCTAGCGATCGGGGGCGATTTTAATTGTCATGGTTACAAATATAGATGTTAGTGGATGGTCGACAGCACGCAGGTCCCTGAACTTATTCCAGTGGTCAAGCTCATTTGCTCTGCAAGAGAAATGGCTCACAACTCACCCTGTGCACACCAAATATACACACTACTCACATGTGCACAACACATCTCCAAAAGTAGATTACATTTTCATTCCATCAACCAGTATGGGGCACCTGCTGGATGCTCGGATACTCCCCGTTCCCCCATGGATCATGCTCCCATGCTGCTCACATCGATGCATCCATGGACTCAGAGGGAGGGAACTTAGAGACAGTGCATGGTGGTTTCGGGATTATATCATAGACCACATTACAGAATACTTCACACTCAACACAGGTACGGTCTCATTCACTCACACATTATGGGAGGCATTTAAGACAATCATTGAAGGGTGCGTACTTTCATACCAAACAGTGAAAAAACAGGAAAATTAAAGAGGCATCCGAACTAGAAACTCAGATTCTGGACATGGAAGGCCGACTTGCAGACACACAGGGCGATCAACTACAATACTCCCTAGACATAACATAGCTCTCACTCAGACAAAAACACATGGGCACTGCTGCCTCTTTCGCAGTCTCCTCCCAAATTTGTATATATGAGGTTGGCGATAAGGCTGGCAAGACCTTCACTGGTTAGCTCATAAAGACCTGGGTCTACAGTTCATTCCAGGTTTGAAAACTGTTGAATAGGGTGTTACAGACGGCGCAGGTATCACCAAGGACTTTGTGGGATACTTTGAGAAACAGAACCCACCCGCCGCAGAAAGCAGAAATCCAATCATGGAAGACCTACTCAATCATACTTTACCTCTTGCAGAGAGCTGACGATTAAATGAGTTGCCACTCAAGTAGAAATACAGGAGGCCATTGTGGGCTTACCACATGGGAAGACTTCTGGACCCAATGGGTTCCCCTCAAAGCTGTTTTGATGGTACACCTTCTTCTTCACCCCACATCTTTTGAGTATGTATAAAGAGGCACACAAAACGGGGAGCCTCTCACTGGACCTCTAGGTCACCACTATCTGTTATATCAAAAGTGGGCAAACCCACCAAGGAATGCGGTTCTTACTGCTCTATATCAAGATACCAAGATATAAGCTAAAATGTTGGCTAACAGACTACTGAAAGTGATCAAAGATTTGCTGTGGTATGGTCAAAATGGGGTTTGACAGGACCGGAGTGCTAGATACTGTCTCAGATGACTGAATACAATTTTAGCCAGGAAAACAGACTGCCAAGTGATGTGGCCCTTAGTTTCCATTGATTTTGAAAAAAGCACACTAGCCTTTCATGTTTCACGTCCTGAAGAAGATGAATTTTGGTCCTATCTTTTGCAGCTACATAACACTACTATACACGGAGTTCTGGCTGTGTATTAAAGCAAATGCAGTACTATATGCACCCTATCCTATCAGATGGGGTACCAAACAAGGATGCCCCCTTTACCACCTCCTGTTCTCTCTGGCGATTGAGCCCTTGTTGGAATGGATCTGATGAGATGTGCAACTTAGCAGCTTTTCTTGGCCCTCTGCAAGAGAAGATAGTCTTTCTTTACATGCGGATGACCTCTTGACATACATTAGTGACCTTCCACATTCCTTACCCAAGCTGATGGGTATATTACAAATCTATGGGGAGACCTCTGGCCTCTTGGAGAACTGGCTGAAGACTACCTACTTCTTGGTATCCAGAGATCACTCCACCATTCAGCACGCTGTGGCCCTGACATACAGATAACCCTTGATGCAAAGCAGGTGTGGGACCTGAACATTACATCCTTACTTGCCTGACTAAAGATGAACACACACGGCCAGATTCACAAAGGTAAACTTAGACTTTTGGTCTAAGTTTTGACTAAAAGTCTAAGGTGGCAACTTTTTGGTATTCACAAAGGTATGAAACGAGTAATATCTTTGTGTCTGCACTCGGGGCAGATCATCCGCACACTTGGCAGATAATCCAACTTCGGTTTGGAATCATTGTAATTACACACACTTGCACACTATTAATACCACCTGCAACCCTGCACCAAAAAACAGATAAACGCAGCACACATCCAAGGCTCTGGTTTTTCCACACCAACACTGCTCCATCCTGCTCTAAAGACATGCTACCCCTCAGGAGGAAGACAAAATACACAGAGTAGGAGACCACCTTGATCCTCAAATTCATAGTGAGGCACTACAAAAAACTGCATGGTTCCCCACTCCCTCTCCACAGCAGCAGTGCCTCACAGAAAGTGGCCATGGCTGTCACTGCATTGGGGGAGGATATACGTACAGTGACAGATATTAAGAATTAAAAAGTGGCAAAAAATGAGGCTGGAGGAGAAATACAGGAGGACAGAGGTGACCATGGCTCTTCCAAGTTTACAAACAAGACCCTACCTCCAACTCACCCCACTTAGGATGGATGTCCTCTTCAGCACACACCCCCACCTGCTCATGGGCTGCCTGTGAGTGATGACCTCAATGTGGTGCAAGGTAATATGTGATGATCCTAACAATGACATTAAGTCATCAATGTCTGTGATACACTACAAGTGTGACCATAAATTTTGTCCCAAGTATGTGCAATTTGCTTGGTTGGTTAGACTCCTGTGTCTCATTTAGTCCATTGTATTTCAAGTCCCAAATTCCTTTGTGATGGGAATGGCAACTTCCAATTCATTGGTCCTAAACAATGGCCCATTACTGCTGCCTCGTCCACATAACACTGGGAAATGGCAATAGAAAATGTCCCTCATTCACTTACCATGACTGTTGGCATGTAGATGCATTTGTGTGCATATGTGACAGGTTGCACATACTCAAATAACTTGGTTGAGTCTGATGACCCTTCCCTTGTGTTGCCACATAGAGCCAGAGTACAGTCACACACTGGAACAGAGGTCCCTGCACCATTAGATAGGCAACATCATGCAGCACATGAACCCATACCATCATCCCAAACGGGAACGTTAATATGGCCAGGAGAGGGTCCTAACTCCTACAATGTGATCAGTCAACTCATAGATACATTACATGGAATCCATAAACACTGCCAAACCTGTGAAATGAACTAGGAAATGTGGTGCATCACGTGCCAACTAGAATGTAAACTGGAAACACACATTTTATTGTAGAACCTGTGATGTTGTCCAGAAATACATAGCCTGCAATGATGTTGGACCCTGGTAAGTACACCTAAAAATGACTTTACAAAATGCCAATGCTCCTAAACTGTGGATTACATGTCAGCTGTATGTAGTGTGTGTCTAATTTCACTGCAGGAACTCATCTCCATATGCTCACATATGGCTCATAAAGGTATACCACATCATAACATGTTGGCTAATGAAAGGTTGACTCAAAATGTATGTGTACAGTACATAACTAAGTGCTCATATTGGCCATCATATAGGCAAATTTGACATAGGTCAGTGCAGCCAGTCTATTCGTCATCAGTCATTACACTTCACCTCAGGAGGTGTAAGGTTTTTGTGCATCCTCAGGTTTACATGATTCTACCACTCTGGGGCAGTGTCAAAATTCATGGGTATTGTGTTGGAACACCTGCCGCAAAGCTCAAGGAACGCCACCGAATTGAAGAGTAAGGTAACACAGTGATTTGCGCAACCTTCCCTCACTCTATAGGTAGGAGGCCATCCACAGCCATGCAAAGTGGCTTTGCATCATAGATATGATTTATTATTGTGTGCAGCCGGAGCTGCACAAAAAGTAATGCTCAGGTGGCTCAAGGGGCTTAAAAATATTCCCCCAAGTCTCTTATGGAGAGGAGTAGTCAAAACTGGTTTGTAAGTCCTTGACATGGATAAATCTAATGCTTGAACTGCACAACGTGAAACCAATAAAGTTGTGGTTCAGCCCAGCTTCTCCAATTGACCAAATTGTGTGATCCTAGACAAGTGTTTTTTTTTTCACTTTTCCTCCTCCTCCTCCCCCATAATCACATATGAGCAAACCTTGGAATACATGACTTCAAGATATGTGCTGCACATAACCGTTTCCAGTGTCAGGTAAAATAGACCATGACGTTCATGTACATTGAGTCCACAGTCCAGAAAGAGTGCACAGCAGAAATGGTTGACCTGCCAGTCCACAATCAGCAATGTTGTCCCAGGGTGTGGGTAGCGGAATGAATGTTACCCAAAATTTGGTTCATAATTGTGCATATCAAACTTGTACTCTGCAATATACTGACATGATCTGATTTGCAAAGGTGAACTAGCTCTGCATGCTTTGAAAAGCTCCTTTAGAAATCTTAAGAGACCACATCATACTTATGATGCATGATGCCCTAAAAATGAAGGTGTGTTCAAAGAAAGGCTGTGCAGAACACCTTGGTTATTTATGTCCTGTAGCTTTCAGTAGCCTCCAAATACATGTTTGCCTCTAAGTGTAATACCTGATTGATATGAGGGCTGTGTTGAATTAACAGCTGACCAGTGAGGATGTTGACCAGGTAGGCACATGTAAAGGTCAGGAGGCACACATGTGGTCTCCCCACATGTAACTTGTGGATCACTGGTTTATGCCTGTGACATGTACATGGAGATTCATCACCATTATCCTTTGCACTTAGATATGGACATGTATGTTACATTACAGCTGCTTGCATGTCTACCTCAGTGATACAGATGACACCATCCAGGGGGTTGGGAGACATCCTGGCTGCATAAGTCAAACTCACTGCCATCCGCCTCATGGACAATAACCAAATCCTTGTGGAAGGGCATTAGCAGATATAGCAACTTTTCCATTGCACCTGAAGTTGGTGTGTTAAAAGTCCCCAACATAATCAGTGATGTGTGTCAAGTGTGCATGTCCACATATAAATCATGCAGAACATTAACTATGGTGTCACTTCCTTCACAAGCTTCAGGATCAAGGGCAATAGCTTCTGCTACACACTGGAGGAGCCGGGTCCAACAGCTGACATCAAGGGGGATCTCAATAACAAACAGAGAGGTGGTTGGAACTGGTGAGTTTGCTTTTGCATTTTACATCTGCATTGAACACCTCAATACTACAGTGTGAGCTGTCACGTGTAGGTGTACACAAACCAGGTCACATCTGTAATATCCGTTGATGCTAAGATAATTTGACTCGATCCTTGTGCTGCACCCCCTGATATTCTAAGGCAAATAATTAGACTGTTGCAACCTCTGTCCTACAGGTGCTGAGGACGATGAGTTGCTTCAGGAAGAAGGACCATCCACCAGTGGCAGGCGACGGGCAATCCAAGGGGAGAATCCATTACTCTTCTAAACTGCCTTGTCAGCTGCCAGAAATGAGCAAGAGGAGGAGGAGGAAGTAGAGGAGGATGAAGATTAGGTACTGTTTGCAATGGTGGAAGAGGCCGATCTCCTGCCCACTATTGTTGGCCCATGTGGCTTAACATCTAAGTCTACACCTGCACTGGTTAGTATAGTGCCTTCAATTCTACCCCCAAGGATTGCCCATTCCTCACATATCCCAACACAACTATCACATCCTCTCAGCCCTCACATTCAGGTGAGACGTGTTGGTTCCTCTACAACCTCCTACCCTGACAGTGCTTCCCAGCCCTTTTTTCCAACATCTGAGGGACATGCCAGCCCTGGTAAGGCGCAGGTAGCCCCTAGGCACAATTTTCCTCCCCACAACCTCTCACCTGCCACCCCCACCCTCGCTGGTGGACCTATCAGTCACATCCCAGGCCGTTCCAGCCAGAGAGGGCTGGTAGATGTTTAGGTGGAGAGTGGGAGGAGGATTTCTTCCAACAGCAGTCTGATGTGAGGCAGGACATTTGTGCCATAGGGACTACTCTGACTGACATGTCAGACTTACTATAGGACATGCGCCAACTCCCACAGTTGGTCCACAGAATGACCCAGGTATTGGAGAGGATGGATACATCTTGGCAAGACATGGGAAAGAGGCTAAATTATTTCATGGCCATACGGAGTGAAGAGAGTGCAAGGCACCATGCATTGGCTATGAAGATGATGGAGGGCACACTGAAACTGATACCAAATCAGCCTTCACAGTCAATACATGGAGGGGAACCAACAGATCTCCCTACAACATGTTACACCCAGCCCCTGGCAAGAAAACCTATACAGGCCCCCTAGCAATCTTTAAAAGCAGCACTCCCCTTGCACATGCCCTCCACCGTCAGGTCCTTACTGTCCAAGCACCCCCCCCACATGCACAGGAACCACCACTCCCTGTCTAGGTACCCCCACACCTGGACAGGCACCACCTCCTCCTGTCCAGGCACCTCTCCCACCTGTAGAGGTACCACCACCCCTGTTCAGATACCTTTCCCACGTGTACAGGCACCACCACCCCCTGTCCAGGCACCTCCCCCACCTGTACAGGCACAGGCACCACACCCATCTGCACCTCAGAACCAATGGAATCCTCACCACCAAAATTGAGAAGTTGCAAGAGAGACCCCCCATGATCACTGTAATATATGTTTACTCAAAGTTGTGTAAATAAAATACATATTCCACAATTAAATCGAGTTGAGTTATAGTTGCTGATGGTCTATTGCTTAATGTGTTTGTAGGCCAAATATGTGTTGATGAACATGGGTAAGACATGTTTATTAGTAGAAACAACTGTGTATTAAGGCATCATGTTGAAAGCATAGCTAAACCACTTCAGATGTATACTGTTCCAGAAAATTCAATGAACTACACAAGACAGTGAGTTTTAATTAAAGACATTATTTGTATATAAAACAGAGAAGAAGAATGCCATAAAATAACCATTCATTGGGAAGGGAGAAAGAATATCAAATGATGTTCTTCATGCAGAATGGGCAAAGGGACTTGGAGGGGGTTTGACAAAATAAATTAAAATACATTGCGAAATGTCAGGGAAATCAGTCCATATAGAAGGGGTAAAACACTTGTCATTCTGGTCATCCTCCTTGGGTCACACATGAGCGGTGTGGGATGTCAGGAACAGGGATGCTCCTCAGGTCAACTCAGCAGGCAGTTGGAAGGGGACTAGTGGCAGGGGGTGCAGCTGTGAGCCCCAATGGACTGGGGGCTTCAAGAGGTAGGGAAGGGTCAGTGGCAGGCTCAGGTGTTGATTCAGCCTGCTCTAGGGACACACCAGCTCTGTCTTGTTCTTGTGTGACAGGGGGCAAGTCAAATTTCTCCCCCCTGGCCAGAGGTGTCCAGCTCAGTGCACCCCTACAGTGTTGTCAGCCTCCACCCAGTCTGTAGCAGATGTTGTAGCGTCTGTCCGGGTAGACGAACTACCCCTGCCATGATGATGTACTGGTCTTCCTCCTCCTCCTCCATTTCAGTGGATGAAAGATGCCATGCCCGCTGATCTCCTGAGGATGCTGTGCTCTGTCCCTGGCCCTATCCCTAGTGTTCTTAAACAGCCGGATCCACTGAAATAGAAGTACATTATATATTTGGTGTACAATTCAGTACATGAAGTGCTGACTTTGTTCTCCTTTGGTCTCACCAACCAATTAGTTGTGACTTCGAGCCAAAATGTATGTCTACTATCACTGATCACTGTGATGTCCTTACATAACTCACCCATTGACGCCTGTCACAGTTGTGGGAAGTGTACATTTCTGCAGTGACCAACCTTCATCTTCAGCATTATTGCAATCATTGGGCCTGATTCACAAAGGTAAATGTAGACGTTTGTTCTAAAATTACAGCAGATGTCTAAGTGTCTGTACCCAGTGTTTCCTGTTCTTGCTACATAGTCATCTTCCAATGGCAGTCTACAAGTGGGTATGAGACACAGTCTGGATGGATATGTCCACTCATAAGCATGTATCTATCATCATCCTGTAATGTGCAGTCTTGATAGTCTTATACTTACTATTGAATGGCATGTGATGTGTAGCATGGTCTAACACCACACAAATGCTGGATTGGGTATACACATACAAACCAGGCCTTGGATATGGCCTTTGCTAAGATGTGAATCTATGTATTGGAATATCCCTGACAACACCAGACAATCTACATGGCAAGTGCCACATTTGGCATGTCAAGACTGATTGTTGGTGCAGTACACTAGTAAGTACATGTGCATAGTTATTAAGCTATCTAGACATTACATATGACATACGAGCCACTTTTGGGAAAATGTGCACATTTAGTCCCCCTTGGAAATGTTGGCACCATTTTGTGTAAGACAAGTATCCCAAAGTCAGTCTTTACTCAAAGGCACATGAAATAATAGTTTACACTGAGAAAAACACACAAAAACAGGCATGATACAGCATCTAAACGCCCAAAGCCTTCTTGTCCCTCCAGTGAGCATTGTCTGGCACATTTTTTTGTCATTGCACACAGCAGTTTTAAGGCCCTTGTTTCACCGGTCATGGTGTTATCATTGCATTTATTCATTCAAATGCAAGTGTGAGGCTCATTCTCCCAGTAGTGTTCAGAACACTACAAGTTCCAGGATGCACTCTGGTTAGGGCATACAATGTGCTCCATTGAGGCATTAGTTTTATGAATACTGTAGTAATTGCTCAGATTATGTGAACGGTGACATGAGACACATGATGGTACAGCTCTGTCACCACTCACATCATACTACCAGGCAGATACTGCAGGCCATGTACCCTCTCTGCTGCTCAAAGTTTTCCAGCTGGGTATAGAGGGTTAGCCAGGCTGCCCTCAGGACCCTCTTGTACAGTGATGTAAAGCGGGGCGTGTGCACGTGGGGCTGGGAGGACTGTCCCAGTAATTTCTGGGCCTTAAGACGGGAGCAGCGTTTCAGGTCCACCCATCACCTGCACCATGTCCTTGCCCGCTGGTGGTGCACGCTCACTGCACTGCAGCGCTGCACAATGTTGGTCCAGAGTCAGGTGCATGCTACATTTCTCAGCTTGCCCCCATGCAGCACCCCAGGTAAAATGTCCATTTCAGCTGAAGGGGGGTGCCCTGTCATCAGGTCCCTCAGCCGTGTTGGGGACAGTTTGGAGAAACAGAGCAGCATGATAGCAGAGGATCTTATGTGGAGGTGGGGATGACTCAAAATGACAATAAAATGGCTGCCTGCAACTTTCTGCCATGAACTTCCTGCCTTGTATTTCCTCTGTGTCATTTCCCGAATAAAAACATTGGGTTCCAGCCCATTTTCTGGAACTCCGCCTCGAGTGGCAGGGTGGATATTACATATTCCTGACAGAAAACAAGGTCTAAGAAGTGTCAAATATGAAAAAATGTAAACGAATGGCAGTAAGTCCAATTCAGGAAGGGAAGAGTGTGTAGGGACACACTGCATTACATCTCAGCACAGTTCGCCAATGCATTATGGTACATGCGGTCAACATTTGGCACATACATCAAAGACTGTAATGTTTTACCAAAGATGGGGCAAGTATTGATGCTTATCCTTGGACAGATAGGGTCTGAATCACAAACTGGCAGGGCCGGGAACCCAAAGCAACACTGGCAATTTTGTCAGAACAACCCCCATACAAAAGCAGGAAATAAGAGTGTGTGGATTATACTAGATGTGCTACTTTTGTTACTGGGGGGCCAATACTGCGCACCATTACAGAATCGGCCCGATAACAAAACCGGCACCCACTCCTCCAGCCTCCCAGGGAAACACCCAATACCTGCTATGGCTAGTCTGGCCCTGCAAACGGCCTCCTCACTTGTGGAGGAGACCCCTCACTCATTGCACTTGGGGCAGATCCTCCACAATAAAAATTCCAAGTGTGGAGGCCCATTGTGAATCAGGCTTGTATAGGTGTTTCAGGATCTCGTCCTTCATCAGTAGGGAGCACCACTCCAACTCTCTTTCAGTACATGGAGGGGCAGACATCAAATTTATGATCATTCTGAGTCAACCTCACCTTCAAGCAGGATCCTCTGCCATCCTGCTGGACTGTTGAAGCCACCTTACCCAACATGGCTGAGGGACCTGAAGCAGTGCTTAATTTGTAAATAAAAACGAGCTGGTGCCCAAATCTCACCTCTGAAACTCGCGGCTGCTGCATTTAATGTGCGAGCGCGGAATACTGAGGCCGCGTAATCCTAAAGCCATCTCGGTCCTCTTCAATCCATTTAAAGCCACTCTTTTCCCCTTCAGCTCACTCTGGCAGCTTTCTGCTTTCTACCTTTGTGTCGCTGTTTCATTTTTTTCTTCCTCCGTCTTTCCCAAATGTGTCTTTTGCTCCCAGCAAATGCTTGAGGCAGAAGAATAAGTGCCCATGCTGAGCACTGGAAACAACAAGCACAAATTAAGCACTAGCCTGAAGACAAGGCACACACATATTCAACAAAACTGATATGAACGTACTCACTGAGGGGGTGCTTGATAGGTAGGCTCAGAATTATGTGGACCCAGAGGAACAGTTGCACACAGTGATATCTGGGGCCTTATTACACACAGGACACACTTTCTCTGCTTGCACCACGGCAGAGCTTAAAAAAGGTGCACCATAAACAGACAGAGAAAGTGCGTCCCATTACACTCTATGCACTGCCCCCAGGACAGCCGCAAACTCGTGCTGCCCTGGGGGCAGTGCAGTCAAGTGAAAAACAGAGCAATCTTAAAGCAGCGGCTCCGTGCAGCACTGTGCAGACATCAACCCACATGCACATTTAAGGGGGTTTAGAGATGCCTTTTTATGGAGGTGCTGTGATGACTACACCCACCTGCAAAGGTATGTCTGTGGGATCCGTAGGATTACCTTTCTCCCATATACAGGGCTGCCATCAGGGGATACACTGACAGTGCCCCACCTTTTATGTGGCTCACTGTCAGTTCACCTCCTGACAGCTTGTTTGCCTCTGCGCCCACATCTAATAAGTGGCGTGGGCACAGCGGCTAAGGGATTGCACCATCTGCATGGGACTATGCCCCCATGGTAATGAGCGGGCACCCAATGGTGATAGTGCAGGCACTATGGGGGTCATTACACCATTGGCGGTATAAGGCGCTTACCGCCGTGCAGAAGACCGCCAATACACCGCCCTGGCGGCGGTAGACCGCCACAGCTATTATGACACACATCACGGAATCCGCAGAAATACAGACACCCACACAATACCGCCACACCAAAGGTCAGCGATAAACATGCGGAAACAAATCCTCCACGCCAACAGAAACACGCCCATGCCATTACGACCCACGAATCCACGCGGCGGTCTTACAACCGCGGTATTCCATTGGCGGTACACACCGCTGCGCTCAAAATACACACACTGCTCCAAAACACCACCACATTGGACAATTACAAATACACACACCTGATACACATACACACACCACTCCCACACATCCAATACAATATAAAACACACACCCACATCACCCACAAACCCCTACAACCAAAAATTCTGAGAGAAGGCGAGAGAGAGAGCACAGAATAGAGAACCCCATCACACAGAGGCAAACAACACCATCACCCAACCCACATCCACGCACATACACCACCCCACACATCACACACACCACCCCATGTCACGCCAAAGACACCCCCGCTTCTCCGAGGAGGAGCTCAGGGTCATGGTGGAGGAAATCCTCAGGGTAGAGCCACAGCTATTTGGCTCACATGTACAGCACACATCCATAGCCAGGAAGATGGAGCTATGGCAAAGAATAGTGGACAGGGTCAACGCTGTGGGACAGCATCCAAGAAACAGGGAGGACATCAGGAAGAGGTGGAACGACCTACGGGTCAAGGTGTGTTCCATGGTATCCAGGCACAACATTGCGGTACAGCGGACTGGCGGCGGACCCCCACCTCCTCCCCCTCAACTAACAAAATGGGAGGAGCAAGTCTTGTCCATCTTGCATCCTGAGGGCCTCGGAGGAGTCGTTGGAGGAACGGACACTGGTAAATCAAATCTTCACTATAATATCCCCCACCCTACCTGCATGCTATCACACACCCCCACCCTCACACCCTCCCCTATCACCCTAACTCCTCACTAATGTACCCATAACACCAACTACACATCCCAACCCCAAGACCTGCATGACACAACTAAGCATGGACACCCATCACTAAAGCATGCCCACTGCACATACCCAGAACACCCCCCAACCATCAGCACACAAGCCCCCACACAGGAATGCCTGCACTGGGGTTCACGCACACCCAACCATTGCACACCATGAAACACACACACATGCAATAATCATGTACTTATACCACCGCAGGAACCCGAAGGAACGTCACCACACCAGAGGGTCCAGACAACACCACTCCACCCCCAGAAGAGGCCCACAGTGATGAGAGCAGCTCTGCCCTACTGGATCTTGATGACCAGCCCGGACCATCGTGGGCCTCAGGACAGTCGGTTCCCCTTGCCCAGCCACAGCCCAACACCGAACTTCCACCCTCTAGTAACACCAGCACAGCACCCACCCAGCGGGCCCAAACCTCCCTACCCAGGACAGGTCAATCAGCGGTGTGTCCACCACTACAGGGCACCCAGGCTAACCCACCACCCCAACAACAGGGACCTGGGGGCAGTGGTAGTGGGCACACTGTCCTGGGGACGGAGGCACAGGAGCATAGGGGAACTGGGAGAGCTGCTGTGCGACAGAGGGAGGACAGGCCAAGGGAAAATACTCTCCACGAGGCCCTCTCCTCCATCATGGGAGCATACCACCACTCCCAGGAGACGATGGCGATGGTCCTGGACAAGTTGCAGGAGACCCTGCGTCTGCAGGAGGAGCAGTATTTGGGGTTCAGGGAGGAGCTCAGGACCATCGGCTCCGCCCTGGGCACCATCGTAGGGGTGCTGACGGACATTCAGAAGACCTTGAGGGACACCGTGGCGCTCCAAGGGGCCCCTGACACTAGCCAGGACGACGAACTGCCCACTACCTCCGCCGGTGCTAGTGGACAGGACGCCCCGCCACAGGACCACCACACCAGCACCCCATCCCTTCAGACGGACAACCACCACGAAAGCGGGCCCTGAGATCCAGGAACAGAACAGAGCAAGATGGCAAGACCCCCGCCAGGAAATAAGACCACCCTGATTGTCCCCCCACTGTCCCACTGTCCCACTTTGTTACCCTGTCCAAATCAGAACTGCCCCAGCTCCACTTCCAATGGCCGGATGTGCAATGTACCTGTGAGACTAATAGACTGGACTCTGCCATGGACATTCCTCCACCATCACCCATCCCCATTTCACAACCCCCCTTCATTTTTTAGCACTTAAATAAACACCCTTGAAACACTAAAAAACTGGAGTCAGTCTATGATTTTGAACTTTGTATTATCAATTACAGTGTCAAAATGGGTTCCCCATTGGAAGGCTAACATACCAATGTCACACATCACAAGCCCTTGAAGGATGCAAGCAGTTGACACATAGGTTACCACATTTGTGAAACTGAAATGGAAGGGGACAACTCAGTTAACAAATAGTGAGTGAAACGTCGGTACAGGATAGAGGTAGATGTGTGAAAGTTAATATAATGTGAAACCTGAAAATGTACTCACCTCTGTTTCACTGGAAATATTGCTGTATGACTGACTCCCTGTTGTCGTTTTCTTCTTCCTCAGCTTCATCCTCATCACTGTCCACAGGCTCCACAGCTGCTACAACACCGTCATCTGGATCATCCTCCTGCAGAAAAGGCACCTGGCGTCGCAATGCCAAATTATGGAGCATGGGGCAGGCGATGATGATGTCGCACACCTTCTTCGGTGAGTAGAATAGGGACCCACCTGTCATATGGAGGCACCTGAACCTGGCCTTCAGGAGGCCGAAGGTGCGTTCGATAACCCTCCTAGTACGCCCATGTGCCTTATTGTAGCGTTCCTCTGCCCTGGTCCTGGGATTCCTCACTGGGGTCAGTAGCCAGGAAAGGTTGGGGTAACCAGAGTCCCCCAATAGCCATACACGGTGCCTCTGGAGCTGAACCATCATATCAGGGATGCTGCTATTGCGCAGGATGTAGGCGTCATGCACAGAGCCAGGGAACATTGCATTTACCTGCGAGATGTACTGGTCTGCCAAACAGACCATCTGGACATTCATCGAATGATAACTCTTCCTGTTCCTGTACACCTGTTCACACCTGCGGGGGGGACCAGAGCTACATGGGTCCCATCAATGGCACCTATGACGTTGGGGATATGTCCAAGGGCATAGAAGTCACCTTTCACTGTAGGCAAATCCTCCACCTCAGGGAAAATGATGTATCTCCTTACGTGTTTCAGCAGGGCAGACAACACTCTGCACAACACGTTGGAAAACATAGGCTGGGACATCCCTGATGCTATGGCCACTGTTGTCTGAAATGACCCACTTGCAAGGAAATGGAGCACTGACAGCACCTGCACGGGATTCCAGTCGGATGGCGGACTGGTGACATCAGGTCTGGCTCCAACTGGGTACATACTTGCTGGATTGTGGCACGGTCAAACTGGTAGGTGACGATTAAATGTCTCTCTTCCATTATCAACAGGTCCACCAGCGGTCGGTACACCGGCAGATTCCGCCATCTTCTCATATGTCCCAGCTGACGGTGCCTAAGAAGGACAACAGTGAAGAAACAGTCAATATTCCTCCAGGTATGTACCCACAGTCACACACAAGACTACACCAGACAATAAACCCTTCCTGGATGTGTGTTGAGTGTAGGCCTCGGTATGTGTGACGCAGTAGTAAATGAAGCCATGTGGGCCCCTGAAATGGCGGCTGCCTGACCTCTAAACTGGTACAATGGGATTGTGGGGTAACAGCGCTGGCGTTGCACACCGTTGCGGCAGGCGTCATAGACCGCGGCGCAATGCTGCATTGGTTAACATTGGACCCTATGGGTCCCAGGAGCCAATGAACAGGTGCGCCGGCGGTGATGATGCGCACCGCCGCGGACGTCACCACCATTTTATATCTGTTCAATCACTAGATACCTGACCTTCGACAGGAGAGGACCTACACTGCTAGTGCTGCTGTGACCTCGGTCTGGAAGCGACGATGGCTGCTGCGTCTGGGGAAAGGGCCCCTGCCTTCACTGCACAGGAGTTGGAGAAACTTGTGATGGGGTCCTCCCCCAGTACACGCTACTCTACGGTCCTCCAGACCAACAGGTTAGTACACAGGGAGCACGTTGAATGGGCTAGGCCTGGGTGGACAGGGCTGGGTGGAAGAGGGAAGGGGCCAGAGTTCATAGAACATTAATGCATGGGAATGAATGGGCCACATGGCCAGAGTAGGGAGGGGGCCACTCACACTGACGGTGCAGTTGGTAATGACTGTTCCTCTTTCCTTGTGCATGTCATGTAGGTCAGCGCCCACCAGAAGAGGGACGTTTGGCGTGCCATCGCCAAGGAAGTCCGGACCCTGGGGGCCCACCAGAGACGGGCACCCACTGCCGTAAGAGATGGGAGGACATTCGCCGCTGCAGCAAGAAGACGGCAGAGGCTCAGCTGGGGACGGCCTCCCAACGTGGGAGGGGTGCCCGTTGCACCATGACCCCCCTGATGTTCCGGATCCTGGCGGTGGCCTACCCGGAGTTGGATGGGCGCTTGAGGACATCACAGCAGACACAAGGGGGTGAGTACAACCTCATTCTGCGGGCTTTGCGTGCAGTGGAGGGGTCTGGGTGGGGGAGGTGGGCTGTGTGTGTCCCTAGGCCAGGGCGAGTTAGGTAGGCAAGGCCACTCCGTAATGTAGGCCATGTGGCACTCTACCCCAGCTCTGAAGAGTGGCAAGTTGAGGTATAGTTGCCCCTGTGGCATCCATTTGCGCAGATTTCTACCATTGCCATGTAGGCCATATCCCAGAAATTGCATGTGCAGAGGCCAGGAGCACGGCGTTATGCATGGGGCTGCTGCGTCTGTCCTGTCCGCCAACGGTTGCGGTATGCCATGCACTAAAACTCTCTTTGTTCTGTCTCCCCCCCCTTTTCCTGCTCTCCCTGTCCTTTTGTACATCAGCATCATCAGGCGGAGGTACAGTGGCACCGGAGCACGACGGAGCTGCATCCCACATGGCTATGGAGGGCCACACCACAGACTCTGAATGCACCAGTGGGACGGAGGGCGAGGGGAGCTTCACGTCGGCCACCGGATCACCAACCAGCGACATGGACTCGTCCGCCGATGGAAGCTCCCCTGTGGTGGCGGCACCATCTGTGCACCCCACTTCACCAGGTACAGCCGCCACCTCCCCTACCAGCACCGCCCTCCCAGCAGCCCCTCAGCGTTCGCCCCGTGCCCGCTCACCCAGGAGGGTGGGCATCACCTTCGACCCAGGCACCTCAGGCCCTGCCCCAGTCACCCCTGCTGCCCTCAGTGAGGAGGCCATTGACCTCCTCAGGTCACTCACTGTTGGGCAGTCTACCATTGTGAATGCCATCCAGGGTGTAGAACGAGAGTTGCAACACGGTAATGCATTCCTGGAGGGCATTCATTCTGGTCAGGCTGCCCTTCAGCGAACCCTGCAATCTCTGGCCTCAGCACTGATGGCAGCCATTGTCCCTGTGTCCAGCCTCCCCCCTCCAACTTCCTCCACCCAGACCCAATCCCCTGTACCCCAGCCCATCCCAAGCACACCTACAGACCAGCATGCACACAAGTCAACACCCAAAAGTAGCTCAAGCAAACATAGGCACCACACACACCACAGGCACTCACTCAAGCATCACACCCACAAAGACACAGCAACATCCACTGCCTCCACTGTGTCCCCCTCCTCCTCCCTCCCAGTCTCGTCTACACACACACCTGCATGCACCACATCTACAGGCACTAGGACTCGCACCAGGACACCCAGCACCACAAGCCGCTCACCTGCACTCACCACCTCCACTGCCATTTACACGTCCCCTGTGTCCTCTCCCAGTGTGTCTGTGACGCCCCCTCCCAAAGTACACAAACGCCGGCAATCACTCACACAACATCCATCCACCTCACGACAGCCTCCAGTACCTGCACCTGCACCCAAAACACCTAAAGTGACACCTCCTACAACCACCTCCTCTTCCTCCACTCCCAGACCCCCTCCAGCTACCCATCCCAGTGTCCGTTAGAAACTGTCCCTATGTCAAATTGACCTTTTGCCACCAACCCCCCCTCCAATTCATCAGTCCCGTCGTAGCGCCTCAGCCAAAAAGCCTCCAGTACCAGTGGTGCGTGTTCCAGGTTTTTGGAGTGCATCGTCCACCAGGGCAGGCAGTAAGACCCGGAGCCAAGGCACTGGCAGCCCACCCCCTGTAAAGGCTCTGAAATTGGGGAGTGGACAACAGGACTGTGTCAAGACTCCTGGTGGGACAACATGTGAAATGGGATCCAAGGCGATTGGTGAGTCAGCTGTAACTCCAAAGAAGGTGGGGAAGGTCCAGAGGAAGTCTCCCCAGCCTGTTGTGAGTGTCACGGCGGAGAAGTGCGCCATCATTTCCGGCGGTCCAGACACAACCGCCAGCACCGTCGTCACTGGTCCAGAGACCACCGCCGGAGTCACAGCCCAGGAGGGCCCAAGTATCGTTACTGGTCAGGAGACCACCGCCGGAGTCACAGCCCAGGAGGGCCCAAGTATTGTTACTGGTCAGGAGACCACCGCCGGAGTCACAGCCCAGGAGGGCCCAAGTATTGTTACTGGTCAGGAGACCACCGCCGGAGTCAGTGCCCAGGAGGGCCCAAGTATCGTCACTGGTCCAGAGACCACCGCCAGAGTCACAGCCCAGGAGGGGCCGGGATGCCACAGCCCCGCTGGCCAATGATGGAACGTCATGCCACACACCAATGTCCTGTGTGGAGATCGTCATGCCACACACCAATGTCCAGTGTGGAGATCGTCATGGCACACACCAATGTCCAGTGTGGAGATCATCATGCCACACACCAATGTCCAGTGTGGAGATCGTCATGCCACACACCAATGTCAGTATCAGAACCGCCATGGCAAAGCACCGCTGAACAGGTCAAAGACCGCCATGGCAAAGCACTGCTGAACAGGGCAAAGACCACAATGGCAAAGCACCGCTGAACAGTCCTGAACCGCCATGGCAAAGCACCGCTGAACAGGGCAGAGACCGCCATGGCAAAGCACCGCTGAACAGGGCAGAGACCGCCATGGCAAAGCACCGCTGAACAGTCCTGAACCGCCATGTCAAAGCACCGCTGAACAGGGCAGAGACTGCCATGGCAAAGCACCGCTGAACAGTCCTGAACCGCCATGTCAAAGCACCACTGAACAGGGCAAAGACCGCCATGGCAAAGCACCGCTGAACAGTCCTGAACCGCCATGGCAAAGCACCGCTGAACAGGGCAAAGACCGCCATGGCAATGCACCGCTGGACAGTCCTGAACCGTCATGGCAAAGCACCGCTGAACAGTCCTGAACCGCCATGTCAAAGCACCGCTGAACAGGGCAGAGACCGCCATGGCAAAGCACCACTGAACAGTCCTGAACCGCCATGTCAAAGCACTGCTGAACAGGGCACAGACCGCCATGGCAAAGCACCGCTGAACAGTCCTGAACCGCCATGGCAAAGCACCGCTGAACAGGGCAAAGACCGCCATGGCAAAGCACCGCTGAACAGGGCATGCATCGTGTAGGAATGAATGTACCGCCACATCAGGCATCCTTATCCCATGTGCAGCTGGGACAGTGACAGGACAGGAACTTTCACGGGGAGACTCATCCAGTCTGGGCACCAGTCCCCCTCCAGAACCAGTGGAGACCTGCATCTACTTGAGAGACTGTGGCTTTGCACTCCCCAGGATGGCACAGTGGGCAACCCACCCACTGTAGAGACTTGAGAGACTGTGGCTTTGCACTCCCCAGGATGGCACAGTGGGCAACCCACCCACTGTAGAGACTTGAGAGACTGTGGCTTTGCACTCCCCAGGATGGCACAGTGGGCAAACCACCCACTGTAGAGACCTGAGAGACTGTGGCTTTGCACTCCCCAGGAAGGCACAGTGGGCAAACCACCCACTGTAGAGACTTAAGAGACGGTGGCTTTGCACTCCCCAGGATGGCACAGTGGGCAAACCATCCACTGTAGAGACTTGTAAGACTGTGGCTTTGCACTCCCCAGGAAGGTACAGTGGGCAAACCACCCACTGTAGAGACTTGAGAGACTGTGGCTTTGCACTCCCCAGGATGGCACAGTGGGCAAACCACCCCCTGTAGAGACTTGTAAGACTGTGGCTTTGTACTCCCCAGGATACATCAATGGACATGGAGCCCCGTCGTGGATCTGGCTTCGCATTCATCTGGCTGAGGTGCCCCCCCTTCCCTTCCCCCTGAGGTGCCTGTAGTGTTTCTATCTGATGCCCTGGCAGTGTTCTCTCGGATTTTGGTCAGGTATCTATTGTGGGCCTCGCCCATGCATTTTTGGACTGTTGGTGCACGGACATTGTTGTGTACATATCTGCACTACTTCTTGTATTGTATATATAATTATGAGTGATTTAGAGATATATCTCAGTATATTTTTGTATGACATGTATATTGGCACATTACAATGTTTGCCCGAAATTCGCTTTGTCTTTGCATTCTTCCGGGGGGATTGTGGGTTGTTAATGTGCTATTTTTGACTGCATTGGTGTGTATGTTGTCTAATGCGAGGGTGGGGGTGTTTGGTGGGTGTCCCCCTGATTTTTGCCTCCCCTCTCCCCCGTGTCGTAGATGCTGTACTCACCGGTATCTTCTGTGCCTATGTCGCTGTTGGTCGTCAACGAGCAGAAAGACAAGGGCAGGTAGTATTTGGAGTTCCGGATCCATGGAGTCGTCGTTCCTCGTGGGATGTGTTCAGGTGAGCGTTTTCCCATAGCAAAAGCTGTTTCCACCGTGTTTTTATCCACGGTGAATCCGCCCCGGAAAACGTGGCGGATTGGCGGGTTGTAATGGTGTGGGCGGTACATTGTCTTCCGCCTGTCTGTTGGCGGTAACCGCCGCGCTGCTTGTCTGTACCGCCGTGGCGGGCGGTGTGTTAAAGTGGCTGTCTTTGTTGGCGGTTTCCGCCAGGGTCATAATTCCCTTTTTTTGTCCGCCGGGCTGTTTGAGGTATTACCCCACCTTCTCCACCATCCGCCAGGGTTGTAATGACCACCTATATGTACACCAGCACTATCTATGTTATAGAAAGGTCAGCACAAGTGTCTGCTGCCCTTTCTGTACTACAGAAGTGCCATGGAGGTGCGCAGAGTGGGTGCAAATCATGTTGCACACCTGAGGCACTTTGTAGAATATGGCCAATGGAGTTTGTTCACTGCGTGATGCAGGTTAGTGTGTCTTTTTTACCTGCAATAGGCCTAGATGTACTGCTAGAGCAGGGTGTGTCTGCTTGTACATTACCAGCTCAGACAGGGGCAGCCACTCCATCTCATGTATCTCACAAGCTACCTGTTGAATTAACAAGAGACAAGGACATATCATCATAGTGGTACATTAGAGCTGCATAATTGATGCATTCTCCATTATGCACAATACAAAATGGCTAGCCATTTTGAATGTGACCAGTAGGTGTTAGTCTGATTCATGAGGAAGACCATTTCTAATCACACAGGCCTGCACAGTTTCCCAGGTCCATTCATGATGTGCTGATAAAGGCCAGATGATCAGAATTAATTCTGGAACTTGTAGTCTTTGTCTTTCCATTATAAAACAGGAACACAAGTCCCAGTTTCCACCACATTTATCCACAGGCCTGGAGCGGCACATCACATGAACAGCTGCCAAACATGGCAGTTATGAGCATGGACTATCCATGCCTTTAAACTGGTCCACTTGTACCATGGCGTACATATAATAGACATATGGCTACCCTGTCACATGATTTGCAGCACACACACATACAAGAAGCCGGGCTCAGATAGGGCCTCCAAGGCAGAGCCCCACACGCTGTGGGAGAGTCTTGGCACCTTAGGCAGGATCTCTCATTGTGAAATCTAATTTCAGTAATTCCTCCTTGTGTACAGGAACTCACCTTTTGGGCAGAGGTCCTTTGTGAATCAGAGCTCTCTTGTGAAATTGTCAAGGGAGGTGTCACACATGCAGACATTTATTCCTCTGAGTCAATGGAGCCCAAGAGACGTTGTCCACACTGATCCCTGACATGTGCACATAGCGTATTGTGTGGCCAATCTTTTACCTCTTGTCAACGGCTGTTGTTTACAGACATCATGTATGGCTTACAAAGTAGTCTAATGATGCAATTGGTGGAAAGAGTGTTAAAAGTCCAACTATCAACATTGACAACAGACTGACAAACTACATGAAGGCCATGACACAACAGATTGCTCAGTGTCAACCAGCTGGCCATGCACCTGCATTCCCTGGCCTCTGTTTTGTACAATAGCCCCGTTGCCCAGACTCAGACCTAGAAGAGGGTTTTGAGGTATGTGTAAGCTTTTATTTAATGCTATGTTGTTCAAAACACAACAGGCTACTATAATCGTGCACACATCCTGAGCAGAATATAATAGCACCCCAAACACCCACCCGTATGGTCAAGACATCTGAATCTTGACTTCAGGAGACCAAAACTGAGCTAAAAACCCAGCACGTGTTGTGTTGCATTACATTAATTCAGATATGTGTCATATATATCTATAAGGGTTCATTGTAGCATTTATGAGCCGTGGATTACTTTGGCAAAAACACACATTACCTCCATTTTTACCATAGTGTTTTTATTTGAGAGCCATGTGTCAAACCAAAGAACCGGATAACTGGCACCACAACATCATATTAAGTAGTACAGAGCAAATAGCACAATACATATGTCAAAAGGAAACATCAACTAGATATAATCCATGATACTATAGTGTACTATAGTGTAACCACATATCACATATTTTCCTGTGTTTTTGGGGGCAACCTCTATTTATAAACACATTCCTACAGTTTTGCACACCAATTCATCCCGTGTATCTATTTTCTCAGGCAAGGTGCCCTGGTGGAGCACCAGTGTCAAGCTATGTCTCACTTAGCCATTAACATTCCAATCACCACCAGGGTCCTGATGACCCATGGGTCCCCTCATTCATCCATCAGCCCTAGTAGTGCCATTTTGGGGTCAGGATTCATAGTTTTGCCTCTCACCTCGGAGAGGGTTGTATATATAGAAGACCAATAGCACATGAAGGGGCATACCCACACTGTGTTGTAGAAGGTCCTAAATCCAGTTTTGCATCTAAGACCTAGACCCTGCTTCATTTTGCTAAGTCTTGATGCACTATAGTAGATCTTATGCAAGTACTTCTGTTGAATGAGGCAAAGTCTTGTAGAGAGCAGAGTGTTCTTGGTGCCATCCTGGCTTCTGTCCAGTCAACCTCGTCTAGTGGACCAACATCCTGCACCAACCTATCCTGTAATGCCACCATTAGATCAGAAGTATTGGCTGCCAACAATCGTTATAGTCTTGAAATGCCCTTATTCTCCATAACTGATAATGTGACCTGCGCTGAGAAGGGATTGTGAGCTGGCAATTTAAGAACAACACCTTTGTGTACTTGTAGCATGTGCCGCAACTGTAGATAGCGGTATAATTGTTTGTGGTGAATGCTGTAGGTTTCCACCAGAAAAAAGATGGGGTGAATGTGATTTGCATCCCAGATATCTTTCAGCCTGGATACACTGATTAGGTCCCAATATTTAAACCCATGGAGCTTAATCGTTTGTTCTAACCAGGAGCCCTCCCAAAGTGGTGTTTCCTCTGTTGAGACCCTATCCATTGAATCCAACAAAGGGCTTCGAGCCAACACTCCTAGTTTGTTGGAGTGGCTAGGGGAAGATTAAAGCTCGTATGTGGCCCATACGGAATATACACTATTGGATTAGCGCAGTCTGAGAAGAGCCTTTCATTTATGGAAAGAATGTGCCCAGTAATGTAACTGAATGTCTGTTTACCTGCCAACAAGAACCGGTGCAGTAGTGTTCTGGAACAAGGAATGAGATGGGGGAAATTCTGAAGTTTGTAAAGTAAATGAGGAAGAGAGACCTTCTTAAACAGGGCCCCTCTGCCCGCTACAATAATGGATGGTAAGTTCCATGTCTTGGGGCCCGATTCAAAAAGGTAAACTTAGACTTTTGTCTACTTCGGCACTCGGGACAGATCATCCGCACTTGGGGCGGATCATCCACACCAGGGTCAGATCATCTCCACTTGGGCTAGAGGAGGTAATCTTTCACACTAATATACCTGTGTCAGTGCCAACCATCCCCTCAACCAGCTCCAGCTGAAACACCTTAGCCCAACAGCCAATCCCAGCCTTGCTGCACACATAAAAGCAGAGCAGCCACAAGCAAACCCTTTCAGACCTTTCAACATGTTGCTAAATGTGTTTGCTGGTTTGCTCCTTGGTATGCGACAGGACGATTTCAGAAGAAGGAGGAGGAGGAGAGTAGAGAGGATTTTCAGACAAAGGAGAAACCTCTATGGGATGTCCAGCCAAGATCTCAGGGCTAGATACAGTTTTGCCCCGTATGTCATCTTGGAGATTGTTTGTGAGTAGGAGCAGGATCATGACTCTATGACCTGCTGCTTTCACGCCATCCAAGCCTATGTCACAATCCTAGCAGCCTTCCATGTTTTTTGCTACAGGGTCATTCCAGAGGGTCCCTGGTGACATTGTGGGCATCTCCTAGGCAACCTAGTCCCGACGCCTGCATCAGGTACTGAGCTGCATCAATAGGAGAGTTCATTTCCACATAAGAATGCCCCACACACTGGTTGAAATGCAAAGGGTTACTAGGAATTTCCACCTCTTGTCCCGCTTCCCGTGTATGCTGGGTGCAATTGATTGCACTCCTGTGGCTCTTCAGCCACCTCAACACAATGCACACATCTTCTGCAACCGACACTGCTGGCACACCATCAATGTGCAGGGTGTCTGTGATGCCAGTGGTAGCTTTATTGATGTGCATGCAGTGTTCCCAGGCAGTACCTATGACAGCTATGTATTCCACAGGTCACCTCTTTCCCGGGAGATGACAGCAGGAGAATTTGGCAACATGTGGCTCCTGGGTAGGTACCAAGCACCACACTAGTATGATATGTATAATTGTTTTTCAATGTACACAACCATCATACAGCACTAATCCTCATGCCATCTACATGCCCACAACAGACACAGCATGTACCATTTCATACATCACGTACTGTACAGATGCAAGAGAGACATGTACAAACATTACTCCATTTCCCTCCTCAGTTTATGCTGCATATGCACTCTCCCCTCATCTCCTCACACATACAGATGTGCAACCACTGTACCTCAGCAGAGGGACAATAGGGCACATGGACATACACAAGCCATCATTTAGTGCAGTTTTGGTCTCCTGAAGTCAAGATTCAGATGTCTTGACCGTACTCAAGATGTGTATACACTCTTCCCTTCCTGAATTGGACTTCCTGCCCTTGTTTTACATGTTTTTATATTTGACACTTCTTAGGCCTTGTTTTCTGTGGAATATCCACCCAGAGTGCGGAGTCTACACCAAGGGTGTGGAGGATATGCCCTGAGTGTTGATACTCCACACTCGGGCGCAGATTCCGGAAACGGCCTAGAACCCAATGTGTTTATTCAGGAAATGACAATGAGGAAATACAAGGCAGGAGGTTCACAACAGAAAGTTGCAGGCAACCATTTTATTGTCATTCTAAGTTATCCTCACCTCCACATAAGATCCTCTGCCATCCTGCTGCTCTATTTCTCCAAACTGCCCCAACATGACTAAGGGACCTAATGAGAGGGCACCCCTCCTTCAGTGAAGCTGAATTGGACATATTAGTTTGGGTGCAGGGTGCTTGAAAATTACTGTCAGCTTTATGGGGGTCTAGAGGACTAGCTGGACAATGAAGCGCACACCTGACTCTGGACCAACATTGTGCAGCGCTGCAGTGCATCTAGCATTAAAATATTGGTGTTAACGTCATTTTTCGGATGCGTGAAACCTCCTTGTGCAAAGGAGACGTAAGGTAGGCGTTCCCATCCAAAGAATTACTCAAATACTCTAGCGCTGTATTTATCCACCTGGCCAAAATTGACACACGGGTGGGAGACGAACCCAAAAAATGATGTTAACACTGATTTACGTCAAAATTTAAAGCCTGGGTCAGGGCAGGCGTTCAAATGAGGCAAACACACCACTACTTAAGGAGAACACACAGAAGCAACATTACAACCACAGGAAAAGATGTTAGTGATCATGATCCAGCTTGCTGGATGGTGCAGAGGACAGCAACAGCTCCTGCACTCACCACCACAACAACGCGGCCCACATAGGCAACGCAGAAGGCAGGAGAGGGTCTTCAGAACCAGGACAACCCTCCTTGGCCTCAGGGACCTGGACATTATTAGGACCTACAGACTGAACCGGCAAAACAATACCACACCTGCTGCACCACATTGAGCCACAAATTGCAGCCAGCCTGCGGACCCCAGACAACACACCATCTATGATAAAGCTGCTCGCTGTCCTGCATATACTGGCAAGTGGTTCCTTCCAAACAACAGGTGCACTGGTTGCTGGTGTCTCACAGCTGTCGTTCTCTGTATTCCTGCCAAAGGTGTTAGACGCTATCATCTCCCTGACACCCCGTCACCTCAGCTTCCCCAACACCCATCAAAAGCAGAAGGAGAACAACGGGTTCTATCAAATCCATGGCTTTCCGCATGTGCTTGATGCAATTGACTGCACCCATGTCCGGCTCGTACCACCTGCAACAACAGAGGACTTATACCGGAATCGCATGCACACGCATTCTATTAATGTGCAGGGCATAAGTGGACCACCAGGGACTATCCATAAACATTTTGGCCAAGTATCCTGGGAGTGTCCATAATGCCTACATATTCCGCCACAGCAGGATCAATGAAAAATTCCAGCATGAACAATTTGGAATAGGCCTACTTGTGGGTAAGTCTACAAATCTAGCAATGTTCACACAACACACCAACCCTGTCGGACACACAAGACATACACCACTACAGTAACATGTGGCAAAGGTGATAACACATATGGACCATGCTGCAGTACAGCACAATCAGAGCACACCACTAATACATACACCCACATGTACGTAACACACCCACAACCTGACAGGCACACAACGGGAGGGACAGGTGCAGACATGTACCCTTTCCGAACAGCAGAAATACACAGACCACTACAAGTGCCCTCAGATTGCCTACTAGGTACACATCACACACACTACACCAAACAAAGAATAGCACAGACATGTCAATGGCATACACCATTCCCATGTCATGTAACTTCCAACTAGGCACAGATGCCTCAAGTCATGCCGTGCAAATCACTGCCAGAACAAATATCAAACATCACACAACTTGTGCCTATATCAACTGCATCTCATCAAAACATATTTAACTTACCTGTTGGCTCACACACATAGGTACACATGGGTATACAAAATCAATGCCCATCACATACCATGTGTCAGATGTGTGAGTAGTGGTACCACACCTAGTGTAGTGCAACCTCACATGCAACACTCACTGACAACACCATCATGTCTGTACCAGATACAATAAATGGCCTTTTGCAGCGGATCAGGGTTATGGCATACAGCCATGCATAATGATCCCATTTCCCAACGCAAGCAGAGCAGCAGAGCTTGCATATAATGAGGGATAGCGTAGGACATGGACTATTGTGGAGAGGACATTTGGTATCCTGAAGTCCAGATTCAGGTGCCTGGACATCACAGGAAGCAGCCTCCTATATGCCCCACACATCCTCTGAAAGATAATCTTGACATGTACCATCCTGCACAACATATGTGTGCGGATCAAGGTCCCCTTATATGATCAGGTTGATTACCTCCCTGAGGAAGAGGAGAAGGATGGTGGAGAAGTAAATGAGGGGGAACAGCACAACACAGCTGCTGGGATGCGCCGCAGACTGCACATTGTTGAAAACTTCTTCTCTCAATAATCACTTAACTCACCTTGTAAATTTTGTCAATAAACACCTCACTTATTCACACAATTCAGCTTTGGTGTCTTCAATCTCTAAAACAAATACCTCAGGATTGTGAGTCTAACCTCACGGAGCATGTCACAAACACTATTCTGAAGCGTACTGTAGTGACATCACATGTGAAGCGTAAGAGTGAACTGCTACCATCACACATATCACAATTAGCCTCATCACTTGAATGTGACAACTAAAGGACACAGTCTATGGATCACAACATATTAATTACATCCACATTGCCAACTTGTACAACAATAGCTCATCACACACAACTACAGCATGTCCAAATAGGAGGTAAACAAGGGGCCCACAAATGAGTCAGTGGGTGTCAAAATATGGTGAGACTATAATGTTTGAACAAACCACTAACACAACTCAGTGTGAGAGTTGCAATGGCTGCAAGGAGCATGTGTGACAAGGGGGGATATAATTGTGGACAATGGTCAACATGATTAGCCCAGGTATGACAAGCAATGGGAGAAATGGAGCCTGCGCAGTACATCAATGGAAATCACTCCTGCTACTGCCATGGGGCCCAATCCTGTCACAGGGTACACATGACCTCACACTTTGGACGGACACGTCTGTGGAATGCACATCAGAATGGATGAGAACATATGCAGCTAGGGCTGCAGGTCCACCACAAAAATATTATAATTACTATGCAAAATGTAATGATTTTCAACTGTCTATTGTGTTCAATACATGATATGGTTGGAATGCAGGCAGAGTGTGTCAATCACAGTATGTACCAAATGTGTACACTGTCAGACATATGTGTATTCCACACACAAGTCATCCATATACTCAAGATCAACATATGGAGAGAGTTGTCAGTAACATTTGCCAGATTGCATTCATTAGCCATCATCAACAATGCCTGAGCTGTGTATGTCGTCTGAAATGTGATGCTCTCTAAGATAACTGCACACAGCACACAAGTGAACACAATTCACAATCACATACCATGACTCTTGCATAGTACTGACTGCCATACATATGTGGCTACACTGTTGTCACACTTACATACATATGCATGACGTGTATACATTTGCATGCTGTTGGTTCTGTAACACACACATTGGTTTAACCAATCAATCAATCAATCACAGACATTTATAGAGTGCACTACTTACCCGTTAGGGTTCCAAGGCGCTGGGGGCGGGTGGAGACTGCTACTGCTCGAAGAGCCAGGTCTTGAGGAGTCTTCTGAAGGCGAGTAGGTCTTGAGTCTGTCGGAGGTAGGTAGTGAGCGTGTTCCAGGTCTTGGCGGCGAGGTAGGAGAAGGATCTGCCGCCGGAGGTGGTTCGTTGGATGTGGGGGACGGTGGTGAGGGCGAGGCTCGCGGATCGCAGTTGTCGGGTCGGCGTGTAGAAATTGAGTCTCTCGTTGAGGTAGGTGGGGCCGGCGTTGTGGAGTGCTTTGTGTGTGTGGGTGAGGAGCTTGAAGGTGACCCTTTTGTCGACGGGAAGCCAGTGGAGCTCTTTGAGGTGAGGGGTGATGTGGCTGTGGAGGGGTGCGTTGGTGATGAGTCGGGCTGAGGCGTTTTGGATGCGTTGGAGCCGTTGGAGGTTTTTTGCTGGGATTCCTGCATAGAGTGCGTTGCCGTAGTCCAATCTTCTGCTGACGAGGGCGTGGGTCACCGTCTTCCTGGTGTCGGTCGGGATCCACTTGTAGATCCTGTGGAGGGTGCGGAGGGTGTTGTAGCAGGAGGAGGTGACGGCGCTGACTTGTCTGTCCATGGAGAGTGCGGAGTCGAGGATGAATCCCAAGTTGCGGGTGGGGTCGGTGGGCGTCGGAGCCATTCCAAGGGTGGTGGGCCACCATGAGTCGTTCCAGGCGGAGGGGGATGTCTCGAGGATGAGGATTTCTGTCTTGTCGGTGTTGAGTTTCAAGCGGCTATTTCTCATCCAGTTGGCGACTGCTTTCATTCCTTCGTGGAGGTTGGCTTTGGTGGTGGCGGGGTCGTTGGTGAGGGAGAGGATGAGCTGGGTGTCGCCGGTGTAGGTGATGATGTTGAGGTCGTGACGGCGGGCCACTTGTGCGAGGGGGGCCATGTAAATGTTGAACAGCATTGGGCTCCGGGAGGAGCCCTGGGGGACGCCGCAGATGATGTTGTTGGCTTCTGAGCGGTAGGGTGGGAGGCGGATGGTCTGTGCTCTGCCGGAAAGGAAGGATGAGGTCCAAGCTAGGGCTTTTTCCTGGATGCCGGCTTCTTGGAGGCGTGATAGTAGGGTGCGGTGGCAGACCGTGTCGAAGGCTGCTGAGAGGTCTAGGAGGATGAGGGCGGAGGTCTCGCCGTGGTCGAGTTGGCGTCTGATGTCATCTGTGGCAGCGATGAGGGCGGTCTCGGTGCTGTGGTTGCGTCTAAATCCGGTTTGTGAGGGTTCGAGGACATTGTTGTCTTCGATGTGGCGTGTCAGTTGAAGGTTGACGATCTTTTCTGCGACTTTTGCTGGGTAGGGGAGGAGGGAGATGGGGCGGAAGTTCTTGAGGTCCTTGGGGTCGGCTTTGGGTTTCTTGAGGAGGGCGTTGATGTCTGTGTGCTTCCAGCTTTCCGGGAAGGTGCCTGTTTCGAAGGAGGCGTTGATGATCTTGTGGAGTTGGGGCGCCATGATGGAGTCGGCTTTGTTGAAGATGTGGTGGGGGCAGGGGTCAGTCGGTGATCCGGAGTGGATGGAGTTCATGATTTTGTGTGTTGCGTCGTCGTCGACGTTGGACCAGGCGGTGATGGGGTTGGCGATGCTTGGGTTCGAGGTGGTGACGGAGGTGGGCGTGGTCGGGGTGTTGAAGCTGCTGTGGATGTCGGCGATCTTGCTGTGGAAAAAAGCGGCGAGGGAGTTGCAAAGTTCCTGAGAGGGTGGGATGTCGTTGACGTTGGCGCTGGGGGTGGACAGTTCCTTTACGATGCAGAAGAGATCTTTGCTGTCGTGAGCGTTGTTGTCTAGGCGGTCTTTGAAGGAGGACCTCTTGGTGGTCCTGATGAGGTGGTGGTGTCGGCGGGTGGCGTCTTTGAGGGTTACATAGTTGTCCGTGTGCGTTCTTGGAGCCATTTCTTTCCCAGTTTCCTGCAGGCGCTTTTTTTTTAGGCCAGGAGTTCGTCGGTGAACCAGGAGGCTTTCTTGCTGGCGAGGTTGCTAGGGGGTTTCTTCAGTGGGGCGAGGACATTGGCGCAGTTGTTGATCCATTGTCTGAAGTTGCAGGCCGCGGTGTCTGGGTCGGTGGGCTCATTTGGTGGGTTCTGGGCGAGGGTGCTGAGAAGTTGTTCTTTGGTGATTTTGCCCCATTTGCGGTGGGGGAGTTGGCGGCTGTGGTGGTGTGTGGTGTTTTTGTTGTAGGTGAAGTGGATGCAGCGGTGGTCGGTCCAGTAGGGTTCGGTGGTGCCTTTGAAGGTAACGTGGTCGCTGGTGGAGAAGATGGCGTCCAGTGTGTGTCCGGCGGCATGGGTTGGTGACGTGATGAGTTGCTGAGTCCGAGGTTCTTGAGGTTGCTGATCAGCGTGGTGGAGTTGCAGTCGTTGTTGTTTTCGAGGTGAAAATTGAGATCCCCGAGGAGGATGTAGTCCGTGGATGCGAGTGCGTGGGTGCTTGCGAGGTCGGCGATGGTGTCGCAGAACTGGGCCCGTGGACCGGGGGGTCTGTAGGCGAGCGTACCTCTAAGGGTGGTGTTGGGGTTGGTGTGGATCCGGAAGTGTAGAAGCTCTGCGGTGTTGAAATGTTCATCGGTGTGGGTGGTGATCTTGAGGGAGGATTTGTGGACGATGGCGAGTCCTCCTCCGTAGCCGTTGGTGCGGTCCCTGCGGGAGATCTTGTATCCGTCTGGGATGGCGATGGCGATGTCTGGCACGGATGAGTCGTTCCACCATGTCTCGGTCAGGAAGGCTACGTCAGGGGCAGTGCTGTCGAGTAGGTCCCAGAGTTCTACGGCGTGTTTGCGTGCGGAGCGGGTGTTGAGGAGAATGCAGTGGAGGTGGTTCGGTCTGGTGGTCGTTGGTTGGAGGTTCGGTCGCAGGAGAAGTGGCAGTTGCGGCAGGCGAAAGGTCCGTGGGTGTGCTTCGGGGCGGCTTGGTAGCAGTGTTGATCTCGGCCGTTGTTGAGTGCATGGAGGGAGGCGGTGTCGTAGCTGAGCCTGGGCATTGTGCGGTGCGGGGTGCGAGGTCCAGGGGTCCTGGCACTGGGCGTGGGCCAGGCGCGGAGGGCGCAGACTGGCTTGCCTCTGGCGCGCAGCGACCTGCATTAGGAGGGGTAGGAGGGAGGGAGGAGGAGCTGGGGGGCGGGAGGGGGGCGGGGCTGAAGCGGCAGGAAAACGGGCGAGGGAGCGGCGAGTAGGGGGGGTGAAAAAAAACGCTAGGTAGCTAGAGGGGAGGGGGAGGTGGGAGGGCAGGGGGTGTAGGCTGGGAGAAAAGAGTCAGGGAAGCGGGCGGATGGCGCTGGATTGAGGGCGGGGGGTCAGTGGAGGAGGGAGACACGCAAGGGGAGAGAGCAAAAAGTGGTACAACACACAAATAACAAGACTACTAGGTAACAGATACAGATACTAGGACACAGGGCACAGATGGAATAACAGTGAATACCAGTGACAACGTGATTACAATACAATACAGAGAATACACAACAGGGAGAGACGGTGAGGAGACAGAGACAGACACGACAGAGCAAACCTTACTGGGCCACCAGGGATGAGGTGCAGGCGGGGCCTGCGGGCACCAGGGATGAGGTGCAGGCGGGGCCTGCGGGTGGAGGAGGGCCTCGAACCCGGGCAGCAGCGGCAGTCAGGGACAGAGCACCTGCAGGGTGCGCTGCGCGGCGGGGGGAGCGTCCTGTCCTGACAACAAGGTCAGAGAACAGACCAATCACACCCAAATCACATTGTTCCATGGACTACCACATGTGACCATACACAAAATGCCATACTGCAGCCCAGCCCATTCAATTTGTGTGCAAACAGGGTGCATCCATCAACAATGGACGAAATAGCGCAATCAGGAATATAGTAAAAAAGAATGACGCAAATGCATCGAAAACATTAGCAAACGCAACGTGACCCATGGACCCTTAGCATGATTTACACCTTTGCACTCATCTCAATGCTGATTTACTGTTAAATCTATGCATAAAGGCAATGCATCAATGTAAAAAGACGCACGTAAGTTATGCAACAGAAATACTCATGCAAATATCAGATACGTCAAAAAAATAAACGCATTACAGAAAACGTGACATAAGGGGACAGGAAGTGATGTAATAGGATATCCTGTTTACAGGCATGGTACAGTGGATGTACTTTCACTTTCTCTTTACAGTCTGTGCCTCTTTTGACTGTGTGGTTGTGTCTTGGAGTTGGTGGTGTCTTATTGCTCCGTTATGTATCTTGTGGTGCCCCTCTTGTTGTGTTTTCTGTTGTATTGTTATTTGTCTGAGTGTCTATGAATTTGTGTGTTTTTTGTATTTGTCATTGTACCTGTGCTGTGGGGTGTCTGTCTGGGTTAGTTGTATAGGTAGATTAGTTAGGATTGTTATTTTTTGGGTGTTAAGTTTCCTTTACTTACTTCTGCTTATCACTACTTTATTTCTCATTTTCAATCTGTACCCCAATGCAATGTCTGGTAGGGGGAAGCAGACCAGAATGGGGAGGAGGAGTTGGGAGGCTTTGTGTGGCTGGTAGCCCACTACTTCCCATTAATGTTGGAGATGGGTAGCCATGTGATACAGGGCTACCGGATGGAGGCGAGGCGCCTGCAGTGGGGCAAGGTGCTCCACCACCTGAAGAGGGTGTACCACAGCAGCCGCAACGACCACCAGCTCAAGCATCTCTGGGCTGATCTGGTGGCCTGGGAGCAGGATCTTCAGGACCATCTTGGTGTGGTGATCAGTGGCCCGGTTGGTGAGTCTCCCATTGGCAAACTATTTACTGTTCACCGCACTTGAATGACAGTAGCAAACGTGTTGGCGTGCTGCATGCAATGCTTGTAAACAGGTTGCATGCAACCAGAATGAAGCGTCACTGTGCCAGTATAGACATGGGGTTCACATATCCTACAACTTTACCAATGCAAGTCAGAGGTTAGATGAGTCATGCACAACCATCACTAAGTCACACATTTCAGGGTCCAATGCAAAATCTGTGCCCCAACATTGCGTCATTTATGATAGGCCAAGACACTGCAGGCATACCATGTGTAACGGGATTGTGAATACAAAGTAGGCCAATCCATGTATGGCGCAACATTGTCAGAATTTGACATAGATCATCCCTGCCATTATGTTTACAAAGAGGACATACCGCCTTAGGGGGCACTGGCAATGGGGCATTTGATACCATCAGCCAACTGTGACACATCAGTCATGTATTACTCAGTGCATGAAAATTGCAGACTAAAAATTGAGCTCACTGTCCTCCACAAAGTGCCTCTGTGTGCCTTGCAGGACAGCCCAGAATACCTGAGTCAGCTGTCTTTCAGTGCACCAGGGTAGTATCATGTATCTGTCACCCAACTCGTCCTCATTCAATGGAGTTCCATCTTCTACAGATTGGCCATATATGGTTGTTGCAGGGTGTAGCACCACATGAGTCTCAGGCCCAGTATAAGAGTGCAGATGTGTGGCTCTCACTCACCTGGATGTCAGTCTCATTGTGAGATTGCAGTGGTGTGTTTGTTGCACTGTCCACAACCTGGATAATTAGCTAACTCCTCTGAAATAGTACACACTGTAATATGTTGTCCACTAGTAGTGACAGTGATATGATACTATCCGTGGTTTTCCATCCATATATTTCAGGTGGACCTGCCCCCTATGCCATAGGCGAAGTAGCAACATTTGAGGACCCAGATGTGTCCAGTAAGTGTGATTTTGTCTGTCCTGTGTAGTAATTATGGGCCAGATATAGCAAGATACGAATCGGAAATTGCGAGTCGGTGTGACTCGCAATTTCCGATTTGCAAAATCATATGCAGAATGGTGTCTCAGACACCTTCTGCGAATCGCAAGGGGGTCGCAAAGACCCACCTTATTAATATTAATGAGGTGGGTCGCAATTTGCGACCCCCTTGCGATTCCCTGCATTCACAGGGATGGTGGCCTGCTGGAGACGTGAATAGTAGACCGTCGAAAATATAGGCAATATTTGGCAATATTTGGAAATATTTGGAAATATTTTGAAAATGGTTGGCAATAGTGGAAATCTGTCTTTGATAAACTTGAAAATGTTTGATAACAAATATTAATTGCACCTGAATACAAGTGTTAGAAAGTATGAAAAGGCAGATTATATGAGATAATTGTAGTTCTGGAAAATACAAAACATATGGATTATAGAAATGATTGTTTAATGGTAGGAAAAAACATTTTTAAGATGGCCGCCGTATTAGAAAAAAAAAAAAGGTTGTAGACCGTTGTTTGTGTTTTTGAAATGGTGTAAGGAACATATAGCAATGGAAGTATGGTCTAAGGTTGCTCGTGATTAAGTGAGCTTCGACTCCCGAAACGCGTTGGGTTATTTTTTGTATTTGCCGGAATAAACTAATTCTGTAAGGAGACATCAAGTGACAGAGACGCTTTTTCCAAAAGGAGGAAACAGAAGGATTAATATTTAAGGTATTCGCGACCCCGTCTTTGTCTGCCGTGAGGGCACAGACTTACGCGTAAGTGTGAGGAAAATATATATGTATATATATATAAATACATTTAAAAAAAATCAAAAATACCCCAAAAATATATCTTTGTTTAGTAATAGTTAGTAAATGTGTAGTTTAGTTTATGTTGTCCTGCATGTATCTTGTGATATAAGTGGAGTGGGGGGCGCATGCTTAGAGTGTGTTGTTAAATGTGTTAGGTAAGTGTAGCATAGAATAGTTAGGGTCTGATGTGGGTTATGTATAGTTAGGATAGGTTAGGTTAGGATAGGTGTTAATAATTATTATTAGTTTAGTTAAAATCAGCATACAAAATTTGCAGTACTTCCTTACTTCATGTGTCAGAGGCTTGGGTCTCAGGGTCTTCCCATGGGTGTACAGTGAAAATTGTGTGATGTATTAGGGACTCTGTCCTGCATCCAGATCCCTCTCTTGACATGTTCATCACCTTCTTATGACTGAGCAGACACATTGGCAGTTACAACACATCTACTTATCTGTGCACCTGCCACCCAGTGTAAGATTAGTGCATATATGCACCAGTGCTAACACTGGCATGATGTCAAGCACAGGGCAAAGGAAAACACTGCCAATGTGGCATGGGCTGGTGCTACTGGGAACTCCTACGGGTGAAGATGATCTGTTCCACATCTTCATCCTCCAATGTGTGTGGTGCCTCCTCTTTTCTTGATGGTGGTAGTGGGGAGGCAGAGGGGGCCACACACACTTCAGTGGTTGGAGATGTGGACTCCTAATTCCGGGCTGCTGCCATCTGTGGCACTACATATAGCATCACTGCAGCAAGGAGGAGCTGCTGATTTTTAAGTATAGCTGCAACATCCCTGTGGTAGGCAGCCATGTCTGCACCAAGGGAGACCTTTTCCCAGTGCATGGAGTCTATTTTGTCCTCAAGCATGCTGATGCCAGTTTGGGAGGGCAGTTGTTATGGACTCTCCCTCATGGCAGCAGCTATGTTCCTCAGACACTCCTTGACTCCACGCACTGGGGAGTGTGTGCGTCGGTTGGCTGCAGTTTGTTCTGTTGCCGTACCCATTCACATCGGTATCCCCTCAAGGCTAGCTGCCATAGTTTGCATCCCCACCCGCACCTCCTTGGCCAGCTTTCGCTGAATTCCTACCACTGTCCTCTCAAAGCTGGTGCAATTTGAGTCTCATTGTCATATTAGGGCCATATTTATGTAAAAGTGGTGCAGTGCGGTGCTGTGCAAAAATTGTCAGCGCCGCGCTCTGTCACTTTGGTAACACAAGGATGCGCCGTATGAAAGGGAATACATGGCACCCCTGCGTTGTCCCCCGCGCTGGTGCAAAATTCAGCTGCCAGCGTCAACGCAGGCATCCTTGCACTATTGTGCAAGGATGTATTCATTGAGGGGTGTGATTGTTTATGTGCGTGAAGGTGTCCCTTCCTGTACATTAACAATCACTAATGGCACTTTGGCACTTCTGTGTGAGCTGTAGAATGCAGCAAACACAGAAGAGCCAAAGCGTAATTTACATATGATTGTTTATATGCAGGAAAGAACATCTTCACGCACATAAACTATAATTTCTGGCATTTTGCTCTTCCTATGCATGCTACAGAATGTAGCACACATTGGAAAAGCAGAAAAGTAGGAGGTATAAATGTATTTCTCTTGGTTGCACCCTGCTAATGCCATCCATGGGGCTGGCATTAGAGTTTTGGCCCTGCCTCAAGTTGACAAAATTCCATTTATCTGAGGCAGCATCACAATTTAATGGGTGTTGCTGTGGCATGCCGACAGCAACACCCATTGCACCACATTCCACACACAGTGATGATCAGAAAGGGTCCATATTTATAAGGTGACATTAAGCCACAAAAAGTGGCTTAACACCAGCTTGTCAATACGGCACAGTGCTTAGCGTCAGGGGCCTATGATGAGCCCCTTAGCTCCAAAGGATTGTTCCAGTACACCATAGCTGCAGTCTACAGCCCTATACCCCACCTGCATGTCACATAAATGGAAGCCCAGTTGGCCCAATTGGCTGTGTTGTCTATCCTTTTTGTGGCTTGATGTCGTCTTTTAATGTTCTACCCTCCCTTCGCATCCATTTGCATGGTGAGGCCTTGCAATGGGTGTTGCTGTGCTCATACCACAGCACCAAACATGGCAATTTTCACCTGTCACAGTCTTACATGTTTCACATATACCCATGCTGTGCTGAGACCTTGCACCACCCCAGGGATGGCATTGCAGGGACACTATGCTCTTGTTGCCATTGATGGCTCCTCATGTTGTCGTTTGTGTTTGTGTGCTATATTGCCTGGCACTCATGGACCTGGCAAAGTTCAGTTTCAACTCCTGTCTGTGTAGGTTGTTTGTCTTACTAAACACCTATGTCTTCCCCCACAATGCAGCCCTCCTTGCACTATGATACATGAGTGCAGCATGGTGACAGTACAGCTCATTTGACACAAGCACAGGGTTGAACCCAGAGACGGGAAGTATGGGTATGACATTTCTGCTGTGTACATCATTCTGTATGTGACAATGCCTGATGGTAAATGAGTCTATGGACATATCCATTTAACAGGAGTTGCACTTCGGTCAGGGCCTGAAGCAAGTTCTCCTTTCATGTGCATCAGTCCAAGGGGCACCTAACTACCATTGTGTATTTGACCGCCACCAACAGCACAGGTGGTAATGGCAACTGTTGTCATGGTGGAATGCCCCATGGGCCAATGATTGGACATGGCAGGTTACCAGCAGCTTACAGACTGGCTATGGCATCTGTCCTGTGACACCAGACCAGTGATACGTTCAACACTACCCTCCAGGTCTGTTTCCGCATTTCCACCAGCCTTTGTATGGCAGTGTAACCCCCATGAAATGGTTTTTGGTGATGTGGTGTGGCCCAGAGTGCCTCTGAACAGCCCAGGCACTTAGCATGGGCAGTGCAGGGTGTCCCATACCCTGGCCCTTTCCACTGCCTGATTTGCAGGGCTGAGTGCAGCGTGTCCTGTTACTCCCAATGCAGGCCAAAAGTGGCACTGACTATTTGATCCATCAGGAATATTTACTAAGTGTCCCACAGAGCTACATGAGCAGACAGATTTCCAGCCACCATCCGAATGTATGACTCATACTGCCAAGTGCAAAGGGTACACTGCACTGGCAGTCTTACCAACACCGGGCTTGCCCATGCACCATCCCCCTCCCGTTGATGTGGAATTATCCGTCATTATGTTCACAGTCATACCCCTTGTGTTGTATGTGTGTGTTGATTTCCCCATTCCCATGTGTCTGACATGTTTGTGTCACAGTAGTTGTGGGCTCAGCCTGTGACTGTTGTGACCTACTGTTTGATATACTGTATGTGGTACATATTTTCTGTAGTAGCAACTTTCAGTTCAGCATCAAAATGTGTGGTTCAACACAACTTCAGTTTAGTTGGTCTGGGTAGTGGCATGTTACCAATGATACAGGTCCAGCCTGCTATTCCCCCAGCGCCTGTTGAGTTTATTGTTCCATGCACCCAGGGGACACCCTGACTGCATGATGTAGGGATTGCTACCTCATGCGAATGTGTTGTCTATGGGGGTCATTACAACCCTGGCAGACGGTGTTAAAGCGGCGGTAAGACCGCCAACAGGCTGGCGGTCTTTTTTTCAGTATTATGACCATGGCGGTTACCGCCATGGTCATCCGCCGCTTCTCCGTTCCGCCCGCTGGGCTGGAGACGTGGGTCTCCAGCCCGGCGGCCGTCACAATACTGCCTCTGGTATTTTGACCCGGCTTACCGCCATGGATTTCTAGCGGTAGGAACCGCCATGAAATCCATGGCGGTAAGCACTATCAGTGCCAGGGAATTCCTTCCCTGACACTGATAGGGGTCTCCCCCACCCCCCACCACCCCGACTCCCTCCCCTACACCCCCCACCACCCCTGCCACCCCCCAAAGGTTGAAATTACCCCCTATGTGCGGTGTGGTGGTGCTACCGGCACATGCCTGGGTACTGTTGGGACAGCTGCAATGACTTGTGTGCTGTGAGATGCAGATCACATGCATTTGGGCAATGAGGCAAGGCAGTTGCAAGGTGATACTGCAAGGGACACCACTATGAAGTAACCCAGGATTGGCCTTGACTGACTACCTGGTCTCTGAGGTCTTGGTCGTGTTGGTGGTGTTGATATGCCTACATGCAAGGGATATTGTGATGTCACAACCAGTGGCATAGTGATTATGCATGCCATCCAGTCCATGTGCTGCATTTGTACATGTAGGTATTTAGGCATGGTGTTCTAAATATGTCCAGGTTGTGTATGTGTCAATGGTGCATGGCGCTACCAAGGCGTAGGTACATGGGTAGCTTACGTTAGCATGGTGCAACTTGCTTAGTGTGCATTGTGTCCCTCTTCACTCCTTTGACATGCATTGTTTGACTCCTATGTGCCCCCCCTTCTTGCACTTGACATTTTAAGCATACATTTCCCCTATGCAACCCTGTATTTGTGGTGTTTCCTGGTATTCTGCGCTGTCCTGTCCTTGTATTCCTGTGACGATTTCCTCCGGGGTGACCGCTGCAACCATCTCCTCCATCTCGTCAAAGTCCTCTTGTGGTGCTGGACTCCCACCTACAGTTTGCAGGGCTGCTTTCTTGTTCCGTGCCTTTTTTTCCTTTGTCCTTCTCTTCCAGTCATGCCAGCGTTTCTTACACTCAGCCACAGTTCTCCTGACCTCTACCACACTGTTGATCTTATCCACAATCTGCTTCTAGATTGCCTCTCTCCTTCCAATTGCCAATTTTGAGGTGACGAAGAGTTGATTTTGATGCTCCGTCACCTATCTCACCAATATTTCATGCTCCTCTGTGCTGAAACACTTCCTCTTTTTCTTCTCCCTCCCCTGGGTCTTGTTTGTGTCGTCCTGTCTGGTTCCTAGTTGAATGGGGTCTCTGTGGGGTCTCTCCTGGCTTCCGGGATCCATTTTGGGGCTCCTTTGCACTGTTTTCTCCATTGGCGGTTTATTTTTACACTATTGCAGGCAACAATGGTGCATTTCCGTTTTGCAACGTGTTTACATGTCGTAAACTAGATTAGAGTCATTTTTGCTCTGTTAATGTCATTTTGACTTACAACAAGGCGCAATGGTTGACGTTGGAAAAAATGACTCTAACCAATTTTTTTCGCCACCCAGAATCATAGTATAAATATGACGCCAGAGTGGCACTAAAAGATGGTGCTAGTCAGCGCTAACCTTTTTGACTTAAAACTGCTGCAGTTTTGCGTCAATCAGTATAAATCTGGGCCTTAGACTTTTTGGTCTAAAGTGAGACCAAAAGTCTAAGTTTACCTTTGTGAATTGGGCCCTGTATATTCAGAGGTCACTTTACTTCTTAGGTCTCTTACCTAAATAGATCAAGCAATGGCTACTACCTCTCTCAATTGTCTAAAGCCTTATTGCAGGGTTTCCCAAAGTGCCTTCTTAATGGTGGTAGTAGTAGCAGGCTTGCATGCTGACAGGAAAGACATCACAGGCGAGGTTCCACTCCCACCTAGGTGGCTCTTCAACTGTAGGATCATTCAGAAGGATTATCCATCACCATCACAGGCAACTAGAGTGAAAGAAAACACAGAGTTAGTGGGTTATTTATATCATAACATCAAAAACTGAGACCATACTACCAGCTTGACACAAAGACCTACAATTATAACAAAAGCTAGCAGTAGTATCTTCTTCTGAGCAATAGTGAACTAGTATTTAATTAATTTATGAAAATAATCAAAAGTTAACTTTCAAAATCCTCAAGTTAGGAGAAGTGAACTCAGGAGAAGGTTTAGTGTTTAAGCAACAAAAGGCCTGACAACTGATTTTATATCTGTAAATTATGTATCCCTTTTATGCATGGGTGGGTAGGTAGGGCTGGCCTGGGCTATTGCTCAGGTAAGAGAAGATTCCACATTGAGTTGGTGTCACTTTCACCATAACCAACCAAGTGACTGATCCATTTATTTGTAAATTCATCAGTCACACCTCAATGTATCACACAGTCTAGGGGAATAGAGTTAGGGGCTTGAAGAATGGATGGAAACGGGTAGTTGGGGAAAGGTGTGACATAGACAAACGCTACACAACAATATTCATCAGGTTGATGAGCAGCACATCATCATACTCAAATATGCTGTGGAAGGAAATGAAGGAATGACAGTTCAATTAAATGCATTGCAAACACTCCCTCAGCCCCAGCGAAAGCGACCCGAGATGTTATATATTAAATGTTCTGTCATTTAAGGTAGAAAAATACAAATGTATGGAGGAGTCAACCAACACAGTTCTAAAAATTATGATTGTTAAAAGAAAAAGTGTATTGTATATAAATGCCAAATTGGGCAGTGCATTTGCATTCTTCTCTGAATGTCCATCTTGGGTGCCTTACTGAACCGGTCCGGTAAGGTAAGCAGTAGTGTAATGGAGCTTTCACCTTTCATGCAGGAGAAGAGCCTGTGGATTGCAAATCAGTAGCAGTATTGTATAGTCAGGGAGAAGGACAGAGAAGTTAAGCTTCATGAGGAGTGGACCAAGAGGCAAAGCAAGAGCTTAGACTGATGCAATCATTCATGATGACTCATGTGTGATTAACTGATAAGTGAAAACAAATTTGCAACCAGTCCAGGACAAGTAGCTGCATGTATCTGGCTGACCAATATCATAGCTGTCATAACATTTAGCCAAATGCGTTGATCATGTGATGATGCAATATCATGCCTGTCTCCAGTTACAGCCCCCCTGACCACATAATAGAGAAGTTTGACCTTTGAACCAGCACACTACTCAGCATTTTCCAAATCAATGCACCCCTTTCAAGTCCACAGGCCTCTTAAAGTCATCATCATGTTGGCTTCCCTTTGAAGTAGATAACGTCCTTCTTCTTGCTGCTGAGGTAGTCCCGCCCTGAGTCCTGACTCCGAGTAATTAATCAATCCAGCTCCCGACTCAAGTAAGATTAAGAGAGATAGACCTGTAGTGCACTGTTGATGAACAAGAAGAGCAAAAGAATTTAAGTATTTTGTGTAGATTCATGTTTGTTAACTAAACTGACTGGACTGATCTCTGAAGAACCAGAAAAATGTACAGCAAGGAGTGGGCCATTCAAGTAAATCTAGCCAAGTGTGAAAGGGGCAATCCCTTTCAGGCAAAATCAGTCATCAGCCCCCAAATATAGAAGAGGATCTACTGTGCGGTACAGGGTTACTAGGAATTACCCGGTGCTTGTTATAAAAAAGGTGCTAATTAGTTACCCAGTCCACCTATGGGGTTTCATCCATGCATAGATTGTAATGTTTGTGAATATGGTACACATAAGATCAAGAGTTTTAGCTACAACACAAGCAAGACTTACCATATACAGCAATCTACTAATTGCAATAGTGCACATGCAGTATATGCCATCATTTGTGACTGTTCAAAGGTATATGTAGGCAACACAAAGAGAACTTTGAAGTTTAGGATACAGGAACACTGAAGGGCTACCAGAAATCAGTATTTACAGGCTTCTTTGGCTCAACATATTAAAAAATATAATCCAGAGAGGATTGAGTTGAAGTTTTATGGTGTGTAAAGGATTGAGAAAGATGGAAGAGGGGGAGATACGGAACTGAAGCTTCACCAGATGGAGGTGAAGTAGATCAATAGATTGATGACTGTAGAGCAGGACTGAATATGGAGAATGAAATGCATTATTTCTTATGATCTAATTAATGTGATTGGGCATAATTTGTACGTGTGTGGATTGAGTTTGTAAAAGGGTAAAGAAATTATTTTTATGTTGGATGATTATTTTGTGTATTTGAGTGAGTGTGAATGATATTTTGTTTATTTGACAAATCGTATGTTATGTTTTTAAGTGTATATTTTTGGTATCATCTATTGATACATAATTGTATCAATTGGAGAGATTTCTCAGTAACATAGAGACATATATGTAGAATGAGGCATTGATTTTCTAATAGAATGATTTGAATTATATTTGCTCAGATGTGGTTGATTGGTTTGTAGATGGCAGGGCTGCTTAATGAAGTGGCTGTGCGAATATGGAACATGGAATAGTAATGTATGTAGAATATACTATGAAATAGTGTGGATTGTTTAGCAATGGAGAAGTGTGAGTGCAGGTATAAATTATTCAATGGATTGTTTTGTTTCATATTTGAATCAATGTATTTCATTGGTTGGTGTATAATGAGGCTGTTTGATAATGCAGCATTGTATATTTGGAGCGGGAAGTGGAGTTGTTGTTGGTATTGTGTGGCTGAGTTGACACTCATGGAGTACAACAGAACGAGTTGTTTCTGCATGGACGTTGGTGATTTGCTTAAGTGAGAAGCAGTACAGACTCGCCAACACTGAGTATGGCAGAGAACTATTTGCATCATGTTGAATGTTGATTGGTTGAAATTCGTCCACTATAACAACTCGACACATGGATGCATGGGTGCTTGTGCTAAGCTAATGTTTTGGCTACCTTGGGTAGGGAAGTGGTTTTGATTAGTGCAGAGAGTAAATCCAGCTCAGGGCACCTTAGGGGCTGTCCTGACTGGTGGGTGGCTCTTCCTTGTTTTCCTCATTATCTCCTCCAGCCTTGTCGCCAAAAGTGGAGGCCATGGCTGGCAGGGAGGGCATCTCCACTAGCTGGGATGCCCTGGGGTGCTGTAACAAAAGGCATGAGCCTTTGAGGCTCACCGCCAGGTGTTACAGTTCCTGCAGGGGGAGGTGAGAAGCACCTCCACCCAGTACAGGCTTTGTTCCTGGCTACCGAGTGACAAAGGTACTCACCCCATGTGGCCAGAAACTCGTCTGGTTGTGGCAGGCTGGCAGAAACTGGTCAGCTTAGCACTAGTAGTGGGACTGGTATTCAGGGGGCATCTCTAAGATGCCCTCTGGGTGTATTTTACATAAATCCCGCACTGGCATCAGTGTGCATTTATTGTGCTGAGAAATTTGATGCCAAACTTCCCAGATTTCACTGTAGCCATGTGGAGTTTGTGTTTGACCAACTCCCAGACCATATTCTCTTTATGGCTACCCTGCACTTACAATGTCTAAAGTTTTGCTTAGACACTGTAGGGGCATAGTGCTCATGTACTTGTGCCCTCACCTGTGGTATAGTGCACCCTGCCTTAGGGCAGTAAGGCCTGCTATAGGGGTGACTTACCTATGCCCCAGGCAGTGAGAGGTGGGCATGGCACTCTGAGGGGAGTGCCATGTCAACTTAGTCATTTTCTCTCCACCAGCACACACAAGCTGTGAGGCAGTGTGTGTGTGCTGTGTGAGGGGTCCCCAGGGTGGCATAAGACATGCTGCAGCCCTTAGAGACCTTCCCTGGCAACAGGGCCCTTGGTAACAGGGGTACCATTTACAAGGGACTTATTTGTGTGCCAGGGCTGTGCCAATTGTGGGAACAAAGGTACAGTTTAGGGAAAGAACACTGGTGGTGGGGCCTGGTTAGCAGGGTCCCAGCACACTTTCAGTCATAACTGGCATCAACAAATCAGGGGGTAACCATGCCAAGGAAGGCATTTCCTTACAGGCACCCACTAACTCACATCCACCACCCGGATCCCATGCCACCTGCCAATTATTGTAATAATGCCTACTGTACTCACCCCCTTGTGGCTGCTGTGATGTCCTCAAGCACCCATCCAGCTCTGGATAGGCCACTGCCAGTATGCGGGCCATAAGGGGGATCACGTTCCGACAGGCACCCTTCCTTGTTGAGAGGCCATCCCCAGCTGGGCCTTCGCGGTCTTCTGTGCCCAGCGTCTCAGGTCCTCCCACCATTTGTGACAGTTGGTGCTCTGCCTGCCATAGACCCTCAGGGTCCGCACGTCCTTGGTGATGGCACGCCATAATCCCTTCTTTTGATGGGCACTAACCTGCAGAGGTAATACAGACAGGAGGACACCATTACACATACAATCCAGCCTGTCACACATATATCCCACCAATCCCCTTTCCGTCACCTTTGGCACACACATCGGATGGCGCACACCATGTACACCACCACAAGACATTATACCCCCTGATGACACGTTGCTTGCACACACATCTCCATCCATCCGTCAAACATGCATCATGCCCAAGGTGTACTCACCTGTTGGTCTGGAAGCCCATACAGCAGTCCATACTAGGGTAGGACCCCATCCACCAATCGCTCCAACTCCTCCGAAGTGAAGGCAGGGGCCCATACCCCGGTACACAGGCCATGGTAGGTTTCAGACACAGGTCACAGCAGCACACGCAGTGTATGTGTTCTCCTGTTGAAGGTCAGGAAACAAGTGAGGAATCAGATAGAAAATGGTGGTAACGTCTGCGGCGGTGTACACCGTCACCGCCAGCGCAGATCCCCATTGGCCACTGTACTCCATAGAGCCCAAAATTATCAAATGAGGAATTGCACGGCGGTGCAAGACCGCCTTCCCCCACGATGCCCAACATCGGCGGAGTTACCTCACTTACACCTGTCCCTACATACAGGACAGGTGATCGCCATTTCATGGTTGTGGACAACGGTCATATCAACCTTAACTGCGTCACAGCCTAGATTAGCACATACCTCACCAGGCCCACTATGTACACTGAGGTTGTGGTTCCATTGTTCAAATTGTGACAGCCTACTCACTCTTGTGTCTCTTAGATACCTACCGCTGCAGATAAATAGGAGGAGGAGACATACCCCCATGTACAGACCCCTTGTGCACTTGGCTACACTGGAGGACAGGCACATTATACTCACCTTTAGACTGGACAGGACCACAATAACTGAGCTGTGTGCCCAATTGGAGCCAGACCTGATATCTGCTATCCGTCATCTACTGGGATCCCCTCTCTTGTGCAATTGCTATCGTTGCTCCACTTCCTGGCAACTGGTTCTTTCTAAGTTACAGTGGGCTTGGCAGCAGAAATGTCACAGCCAATGTTCTCAATTGTGCTGGCAAGAGTTTTGTCTGCCCTGGTGAAACACATGTGCAGCTACATAGCTTTCCTCCAGGTGGAAGATTTGGCCACAGTGAAGGCCGGATTCTATACAATGGGACATATACCCAATATTATTGGGGCTATTGACTGAACATATATTGCGTTTGTCCCCCCCCCCCTGCCAGAATGAACAGGTGTTCATGAATCAGAAGAGTTTCCACTCATTGAATGTGCTAAATGGTGTGCCTGGTGGACCACTACATCTCCCACGTCAATGCTAAGTATCCTGGGTCGGTGCAATAATGCCTTTGTTCTGAGGAATAGCAGCATCCCAAATGTGATGGACCAATTACAGAGACACAGGGCGTGGCTGATAGTTGAGCCATGGTCCCCACACTGTATATTAGTGTATGCCTTCAGGTGTCATCACCAAATCACTGTGTGAGGCTAAATGCTGTCCCTCAATACTTGCAGGTGACTCTGGCTACCCAAACCTAGCGTGGCTTCTGACCCCTGTGAGGAATGCCAGGACAGGGGCAGAGGATGTTATAATGAGGCACATGGGTGAACCAGAAGGATCATTGAGAGGACCTTCAGGCTCCTGAAGGCCAGGTTCAGGTGCCTCCATCTGACAGGTGGATCCCTTTGCTGCTCACCCGAGAAGGTCTGCCAGATAGTAGTGGCATGCTGCATGTTGCACAGCCTGGCCCTCTGACGGCATGTACCCTTTCTGCAGGAGGAGGAGACTGGAAATGCCCCTGTGGCAGCAGTGGACCCTGAAGACAGTGAGGATGAGGAGGCTGAGGATGAGTATGAGGACAATAGAACATCAGTTATCTGTCAATACTTCCAATGACACACAGGTGAGACAGTGCAACTGAACATTCCTCTGACTATTGATGTATTCTGTGTGGCTGTAGCATGATGGCATTAACTTCCTTTGCATCTCAAATTACTGTCACCTGTGGCTTTGCATTTTACAGATGTTGGTGATATAACAACTGTGTACTGATGTGATGACTACAGACAGCTACAGGTCGTTATCTCTATGCTCTCACAGTGTTTAGATCATTTGCACTAGATGTGACTGTTTCCATAAATGCACATTTTCAATACATAAAATACTAGTAGTCAAGTTGTGTTCAAGGATGTTTATTGTAGTGCTATGAAATTGAGGGAAAATTGCAATGGAATGGGGTGATGATGGAGGAAAGTCCAGAGTATTGTTCCAAGCTGTTTGTAGCACAGGTCCAGTGTTTAAGGGGCCATAGGAAGGGGGAGCAAAGGCAGTTCAAAGTGGACAAGATGACTGTGTGGGACACAAGGGGGACAATCAGGAGAGTCTCATTTCCTGACAGTGGTCTTGGCAAGTGTCTCTGGCTTCTGTCTCGGTCACAGATAACGTTTGCGGGGTGGTTCACCTTCTGCAGGGGGAGGATTGCTGGTGGCCTGTAGGTCCGGTGGCGGGGCCTCCTGCCCACTAGCTGCAGCAGAGGTGGAGGGCTGGTCAGTGGACTGGCTAGTGATAGGGGCCCGCTGCTGTGCTGTTGCCTCCCTCATGATGTTGGCCATGTCTGCCAGCACCCTTGCTATGGAGATCAAGGTGGTGTCAATGGCCTGCAATTCCTCCCTGATCCCCTGATACTGTCCCAACTGCGTCCACCTGTTCTCCTGCACATTGCCACGGATCTGGCCCATCATGTCCTGGGAATGTTGGTAGGCTCCCAGGATCTCGGTGAATGCTTCCTGGAGAGTCGGTTCCCTGGGCCTGTCCTCCCCCTGGCACACAGCGGTCCTCCCAGTATCCCTGTTCCCCTGTGTCTCTGTCCCCTGAACGATGTGCCCACTGCCACTGACCCCAGGTCCCTGATTGTCTTGGGTGTGAGGTGTGGACTGGGGTCCCTGTACAGGTGGGCACACTGCTGATTGACGTGTCCTGGGGACAGAGGTGTGGGGGCACTGGGTGGGTGCTGTGGTGTTGGATACTGATGGGTGAGGCTCTGTGGTGGACTGTGAGTGGGCTTGTGTGACCGACTGTCCAGTGGTCTCTGATGGGCCAGGTTGTTGGGCCAGATCCTGAAGTCCAGAGTTACTGCCATCACTGTAATCTTCTGTTGGAGGACTGGATAGTCTTGGCAGCTCCTCTCTGCTGACATTGGCAGGGACACCTGTGGGGATTTAAGTGATGTATTATGCTTCATGCCTGTGACATATTGTACATCCCTGGCTTCCCCTCTATCGTTGCTGTTGCCTTGCCACCTTTGTTTGTGTATGGTGATGTATTGTGTGATTATTAGTTTCCCTATGCTGTGCATGCTTTGGTGATAGGTGTCTATGCAGGGCTGGGAGGGGTGTCCATGCATTGGTATGGCATGCATGATTTGTCATTGTGGTTAGTCATATGTGTAAATGAGTGTGTGGGATGCAGGGGAGTGATGGGAGTCAGGGTGAGGGTGTGTGATGGCATGAAGTTATGGGGGATGATAATTGGAAAATGTTGACTTACCAGTGTACAGTCCTCTGGCTACTCCAGTGAGTCGCTCAGGATGCAGTAGTGCTGACACTTGCTCCTCCCATGCTGTGAGCTGTGGGGGTCCCCCGCCAGTGCTCAGTGTGGTGAGCTGGTGCCTTGCTGCCACGGAACGTACCTTCTCCCGTAGGTCGTTCCAACTCTTCCTGATGTCGTCCCTTGTTCTTGGGTGCTGTCCCACGGCTTTCACCCTGTCCACGATTCTCCACCATAGCTCCATCTTCCTGGCAATGGATATCTGCTGTACCTGTGCTCCAAACAGCTGTGGCTCTACCCTGGCAATTTCCTCCACCATGACCCTTAACTCCTCATCAGTGAAACAGGAGTGCCATTGTGGGGACATGGGTGTTGTGTGGTGTGTGTTGGTGAGAGTTTGTTGAGTAATGTGGTGGGGCGTGTGATGTGGGGTGCATGAGGGATGTGTGGGTGCATGTGGTGTGTGTGTCTAGTTGTCTCTGTGCTGTTCGTGTCAATCTCCTGGCAGTAATTGTTGTTTGTAAAAGTTGTGGATAATGTGGGTGAGCGTTTTATAGTGCTGTGAGTGTGTGAATGTGGTTTCTGTATGAGAGTCAGGTGTGTATTTTGAATATTGGCCAATGTGGCATTGTTTTGTATGTGGGTGTCCATTCTGAGCATGGCAGTATGTACCACCAATGGTTTACCGCCATTGAATGTCTGCTGTGGTGATTTGTGGGTCATAATGCGGTGGGAGTTGTTCTGTTGGCGTAATGGTATGGGTGTTGGTACCGCCACTTTAGCACTGACCTTTGGGCTGGCGGTTTTGTGCATTTGGCAGTATTCTGTCGGTTTAGTGTTTGTGTGTCATAATATGGTGAACGGATATTCGCCACCACTGTGGTATGTTGCTGGCTGTCACCGCAGCGGTAAGCGGGATTTACCACCAATGTCATAATGAGGGCCTATGTGTCTTTCTCAGAATAGTGTTGTGAGGATGCCTTGTGTTACCTCATCACAATCCTATACTAATAGAGCATCAATTCAGACAAAATTAGGGGGTGAACTCTTAGAAAGGTTACATAAACACACTCTTTTTCAAAATGTGTAGGCTATGAATTTGGCAGTGACTCAGGTCAAGACTCTACATGTGGATAAAGCTAAACACACCTTAGAGTGAAATAAAAGTAGCTTAATGGCAGTAAAAATTCAGATTGACTGTTAGCAGGGAAGCTGAGGGGTAAAATCAGAAGAAGTTGTGTGAAGGTCATGAGGGACTCAACAGGAAAACTAATGTGCGATGACAGAGAAAGCCTTTGACTCCTTTTATCATGATTGTTGTAATGCAGAGCCAGTAGATGAGAATCTCCAAACCAACAGGGTCTCTCCAAGGTAAAACAAGAGCAGTTCATTCAAATTGGGAGGCGGTTGGAAGAACAGCAAGAATGAAAATTGGGAAGGCACTAGGTTTTGATGGCTACTGATCACCCTTTATAAGACCTTCAGTGATATCTTGGCCACAGTGCTGACCAGACTCTTAAACGTTTCATTGCAACAGAGGCTCCATCACAGCCTCAATGAAGAAGGTGGTATCTGTTATCCAGGTAAGAGCAAGCCCCTTTTGTGTATCACACAGTCTGGCATCCTTGCTCAAACTCATTATATGCTTTATGGCAACATAACTTTGTCCTGCTATGCTATAGCTGAGTGACTCTAATCAAAATGGATATATTAGTGGCAGGCATTATTGTGACAACATCAAAAAGACATTGCACTAATTTAGGACATACTCCATGCATGTAAGATTGCCATATGTCTCTTGTGTGCTGAGAAAGTATTCATCTGAAACAAATGTTGTTTTCTGAAATGCGAACTTCAGAGGAAGGTTTGGGTCCAAGGTCCAGCAGATGGGTCATGGCCCATATAATGCATCAAAGTTGAGCATTCAAGTCAACAGCTGATCTGAACTGTCATTTTTTATTCATAGGGATATTATCCCAGGCTGCCCTTTGTCTCTTGTTATTTTTGGACTGACCTTGGAATCACTGGTCAAGAATATATTGCTTAATTTGACTATTAAATATTAATCAACGTGATTTCAATTGGTCAAAAAGGTGTACCTCACTTTCGTGTCTCTATCTGATCCAATAAATCCTGGCCATCCCTTGACTGAACTACTGCCCCTATTATCATTTGATTACAGGATTTAAAATTATGTTAAAAAGTATGAGGCCCTTAATATCATGGTACCCCTGAACCAGGATTGTTGGCTTGGTGAATTACTCCCTCTTTAATGGACCTATGAATGTATCAGATATGTATGTATTTCAATAGTACTCACTATTGCCCAAATAGTCCCACAAACTACCTTCCAGTCCCCTGAGATACACCAAACAAGCTCCAAACTTGACACAAATGCAATCACGTTGACTAGAGGACTGCAGTAGTTAAAATGAGACTATTACCTTTTGAAGACAATACCATCACTAGTGTCCCCTGTACTGGTTAAACAAAAAGTCATACTACTTTGGTGTCAGGTGGGAAAAACCCAGGAAAGTGCCCAAATTCCTTTATATACCCCTGGCAAAGGAAGATATCGATCTTCTCAATATTCTTTATTGTTTTTAGGCTAAGCATCTATGTTTTGTTCCCAAGTGTGGTAAGACCAACTCCAGTGAATAGAGGTGCTTTATTGATCTTTTCATTGAAGCAATTCCCTCTGGATAGTTCTGTCCGTTGAGAAGAGGCATAGTAGGCAGGAACTGTACTCTTCACCAATTTCAAGGATCTCCTTGTGTGCATAAAAAAGGAACTTACGACCTATCAATGATCAATTACTTACATTGGCTGCTACCAAGATTTCACCTGAGCTCTGGAGATGGGATGGTTCCACGGCTAAAATCAGAATAGATGTTTTAGAAAAGAACATATGGATAAGACTAAAATGGTTAGAATCTCTGAGGAACTTATGGTTAAGTTAGGTCTATCAGAATTCGAGTATTCTACTATTACCAGTTATGGCATTGGAAGTTAGTGTGTGACAAAAATAAACACATTGGGCCTGATTTAGAGTTAGGTGGATGGGGCTACTACATCACAAACATGATGGATATCCCGTCCCCGTATTTAGATTCCATTATTTTCAATGTAACCCGTCTGCCAAACTCTAAATCAGGCTGATAGTCTCTAACCTCTACACGTTACTTCTGCTAAATATAAGATTAGGAAAATCATTTAGACAAAAGAGATGTGAGCAAGATCTTGGGAAGATGCTCACAGAAGTTGAGTGAGACACGGTCTCTAAATGTGGCCATAAGTCTACTACGAGTGCAAGAGATAGAGAACCTTTATGTAAGGTAGCTATCTATTGGTATCACATACCTAAGACAATCAGATAGACATTGACAGCACTTTGGGAAAGGTGACAATAAAAAGGCAGAAAGAGTGGATCTTGCTAGCAATTAAATAACTCATTCTTTCAATAAAACCTAAACCTAACACATTTTATTCAGACTACTCACCTTGTTAGTACTGTTTATGAACAGACTTTGGAGAACTTCCATGCCATAGTTATTTGAGAGTCATTGGGCTGACACCTTCAGATGTTATACAGATATTACAAAGCATGCCATATACCAAGCCCTCAAATGGCAAGGAAGAAAGAGATGCCTGGACTGAACTGATTGTTTACTATGTAATTCACATGCCGGCTGGCACTATTTTTGTCATCAAAAGCATTGGTTTGTCCCTGGAGAGAGATGGGATTTGGAAGTTAGGGCAGAGGGGAAGTTCTCAAATAGCATTTGTATTGGTAGGTTTGCTTTGTCATGTACATGTTCTGGGCACTTTTGGAATTCTCAACGGCTAGTTTGGATGTAGGTGAGGGTATATGTTTCAACACAAAAATCAATAAAAATAGTTAATCAACAGTTCTTTATCCTGCCCGTCATCTTAAAGTCCTCTTAAATCTGAGCTTTCTATTGCAGTCAGTTCCTATAGCTCTCACACTGAGCAGCACCCACTATGTCTTCCTCATCCAATTCTTTTTTACATCATATTATTCGAATTCTGTTTTTCATATTAATAAAAGAGTACCACAAGAGTTTGGTAGAGCAAATGTATCTACTACAATATTTTGGTTTCAAAACCTAAGGCCAACATAGAACCTTATCCATTAGCACGCTGCCACAACTGTATGTCTCTAAGGTGACTGCTCCGCTCTTGGGCCCCAAAATGACCTGCTTTGTCCATGCCCTGCTTTCCTGTGAGTGTTTTCAATCCGGTAACAATCACCGATGGGACTCACAGTTGCCTTTGAGCAGATGCCACCCCGATTGCATCTGCATGCAGTGTCCCCCACACTTGCATGCACAGCAGGTCTCATGCCAGCTGGTACTTCTATTTTCTGTTTCCTGGACCAGAGGGCAAGGGCACTCATTACCTCAGACTTTGCCTAACACAGTCCTGCACTATTCAACGTTCACGTTGTGGGTCAGGAGGGATGCACCTCTTTTGTGCTCCAGGCCCTGCTTCCTGTACTTGCGCTCCTCCCTGGTTGGGTCTGACTTAGTCCAAGCATACAGGAGGGGCTGTTAAGGCAGGGAAATCATGAGAGTTTACCGAGATCTTGATATAAAAAGCAACTGTACGCCAGGTGCTCCTAAGATTATTGTGTGACAATTGAGCTGCTTCTGAATTAGTTCCAGTACAATACTGTTAGCGCGTCTGACCTTAATAAGTAAACTTACAAGGGGACGCAAATAGGTCGATGAACCTTTTGACTCTCAATTAAGATGTTCTTACCATGGCTCCAGTACATACATATCAATAATCAATAACCAATACACAATATCTCTATTCAACATCAATCAATAACATTAATAATCAATAGAGTTAGTAATTGTCACGCACCATGACCTTTCAGTCATGAATAACCACACCTTTTAGTAAAAGTTAGAATATTTATTTCCCTATACAATGCTAAGGTCATGTAGATTAATCTTGAAATGTAACGAAATACATACAGAAACACGGCGGAAGAAACGTAATCTAATCAAAGCTTGAACTACAACACATTCTAAGGTTACAGTGCAAATTAATAGCAAAGTCAACTGCGTCAAAGTGATTATATACATTCAAATTCAGCAGAGAAATTAATTATGCATTATTCTCTACTAGCATAATTTCATTCATGAAGATCCTTAACTAACATCAGATTAACATCAGCATGTTGGGCTTCATACAAAATAATTTAGTAACATCAATTTTGGAAAAAAGTTTAACGATGGCCCTATCAAAACAGTGCAGTTGGTACCTAAAAAGGAAAAGCAAATATGCATGATAGTCAACAGTCTAATTCATAATACCTATCCTCAATGTGGATCTGCAAGAAAAGTCAGTCTTCGTCCTCAGGACACCAGTCGAACAGTGAGGCACCAGGATTTAGCGTCAAAGTTCAGAAAACACAAAGCCTTTAAGGATTAAAGTTAAGCATGTCTCTTGTCAAGACTCATAAGGAAATATTTACCTTTTGGCCAGCAAGAAAATGAGCAATGACGGTGGCTTCTCTCAGTGCAGTGTTGTTATTTTAAAACTACTAAAACCACTTCCCAAATCCCAAGTGGTCAGTTTATTGCATGTTCACACTTTGTCCAATAAAACTAAAACTCCTAATCTATGAATTATACTATTACTCCGTTCACATGTCGTTGATTGGTTTGTCCTGCAATGTCCTCATCATCCGTCTTGTCAGGTAACAATAGTGTTGCAGTTTTTACTCCAGTCAGTATCTCCATTGTTCTCCCCTTGAGAAAGTCAGTCTCACACGCATCACACACAAAATCTTCTAGCAATCTGTTCTCATGGGAAAGGACTTCAGCCAAGAGCACATTTAAACAACGTAAAAAGAAAATCACTGGTTAACTCTCTAGGACAGCCATTTATTAAACGCTAAGAAATACAGCTTTGACATTGGGGCCTGACAAGTAGGGCAAGACAATCGCTAAGTTAAGGCCTACAAATTAATAAAGCTAGACGATAATGCATAACCTTTAATATGACATATTACTACATTAGTCAAACATATCTTCAACATTCCACTCTATTAGTTCAATGTACACCTCGTGAACATTGGCAGCCACTCTTCGTAATCAAATTTTAAAATATGTGCATTATTTTTCTACATTATAATATTTTATACACAAACCCCTTATTCAGAATACATGAACACTTATTAATATTTTTTGTCAATACATCTGCATAGGCAATACTCAACCCTCCCCTAATATTCAGGTCTGAATCATTCCACAAACGAGTTAACAAAGGATCCTGTCTGCAACCTGAGTTTCATGTTTTCCCTACTTGGTCACCTTTAAGTTCCATAGCTACAATTTGTGTTCTCAAAAATGTGCCAAATTTACCAGACAACCCCTGACGTTTACTACTGTCAATTTCCTCCAAGTTTGCTATACATTTCCTTTTTTTGCAATAGCATTTAATTCCATGGCGTACTCAGAAAACTTTCATGAATTTCCCTTTTATGGCAATGCAAAGACGTTCTGAGTATTTAATGTTCGTTTTGTGCTGTTACTCGTGGTAAAATGTTTCACAGTAATGCCACTGCAATTTGATTTGTTCTGTTTTGTCTGGCTAAAAAGTATGTTTTTCCGATGGAGCAACATATGTTTACCCTTCAGAGACACCCTCCACCCACAAATACTGAAATATTTTTTTCCCATTACTTTCCTGCTCACCTAGGCAGGTATAAATAATGATTTTTTTCAGAGTGGGAATGGTCCTTGAAAAAGCCTGTGTACACCCACACAAATTTACATTTATGGGTCTCACCTTATTTCCTATGTCTTTTGTGCCCTAGAACATCCACTACCTATTCCTGAGAGAAAATGTACTCACATGAAAAAGTATGGATGAGCTAGTAATATGCTTAAGTGTGCAAAAGCACTTTTTGTGAGTCCCAAACGTGTCTTAACAGCTGAAAAAAGGTTATATAAGCCAAATGTGCTTCTTCCCTAAAATGGTATTAAACTGAATACCTTTGGGAAACCACTCTCTATTTCTCTAAGGTAAATGTGCAGAATTGTGAGACAAGGAAAGTCCTCGCTGCAAGAATACTCTACATTTGATCTTTTTCAAAGCAAAACAGAAAGAAAACTCTGGCTACTCCACGTTTTATGCGTAGGGCGAAGTACATTGCTCCAAGTGAAGTACATCACACTAAATATGGCTACCCGAAACGTATCTCAACGTGCTCAAGAACATCATTAGCCTTTCACGTGGAGCCAGAACCGGAAAATGGAATGTACCATTCCATTTAAAGTATGACATATTTTACACTAGTATACACACATAGCCACTAGGAATGAAGTAAAAGCAGCTCCCGACACGTGTTTCGGTTGCATTTGAGGGGTATGGCTTTGTCCAGACATGAACAGGGGACCCAAATCAAGATAAAACATATTGCAGAGAAGCTTATAGTGACACATAAATAAGGAAAAACACAATTAGAAACTCCTAGATAATGAGAAACAGTACAACTTGTTGCATTGCATAGCTACCAATCTACATCCAGGTCAGTGGCAGTTATAAAAATAGGCAATCATGGAGTGTTTTTACAGATCAGAAATGAATCTGTTTTATAGAAGTGGTTTGAAGGAAAGCTATGCTAATGTTTGTTTTTGTAAAAAAGAACTTGAACTCAAGAGTTCACGACAAGCTGCACATTAACTTTTTTTTGCGAAAAGTTTGAAATTAAACAAGAGCCCTATTTTGGTGGATGGAAAGTGTACCTAAGAAGAGCATGATCCCAATGTGCCGGATAGGATGTGTGGTGAGCAATGGAAAAGACATATACGTAAGTACAAACAGGGGAATTCCATTCTACATATATCTGTCTCGCACCACATGCTGTGCTAAGCCATGCTTAATTGGTGGTTCTAGCAAGATGATATTGTTTTCTTGGCAGGGACATAGAGATGGAAGCACTTGGTATTTTCTTTACGGGGGGCGTGAGGGGAGGATCGGTAGTAAATTCTGAATTGCTAATCTGAGTCTTGACTGAAAACAAACACTTTTACGAATTTCTTAAATTAAATGGAACATGTCATTTATTTTAGATGGGGGGGCGCTTATAGCAAGCACCACTTACCTACTGCCCGTTATATCGACTGACATGTAGGGCTGCAATGAAGGACCTCCACTTCTATCTGTCTTGGGCAGGTTTCTGTGTGGTTCTTACTATCTCCCACCTTGCCGGTAAAATAATCATAGAAGCTCTTGATGAGAATAACTAACTGCTGTGTTATGCACTTAGTAACTCAGGTTCTCAGTATATGCCAGAAGCTGTCATGGTGAATACTGCCAAAGGATTTCTCAAAATCAAAGAAGTTAATATATAGTTGTCTTTGCCACTCCATGCCCTGATCTGAGTGACCACGATTTCCCTGAGGAATCAATTGTGTTATGCGCTCGGCTGCCCAATCATCCCTGCTCTTGGGTGGAGATTGGGCACTGCTAGTTAGCCGGAGTAAAATCTGCATTGGGGCAACAGGTGTCACCTGTAGTGGGTTAGACTCAGTCCCCTACACCACAGGTGATTCTGCCGCTCAAATCCAGTAGTCTCATTAGAATAATGAGAACCTACGCAACACTATGATATTGCATAGAAAAAAGGATCTCATCAACACACCTTCTGCCCTTGCAGAACCTAGCCTGTTCTTTTCTTAACTGCTTGTCCACAGCATCAGAAATGCATTTTATTATGCTTTTTTCTAGGGTTTTACTCAGAACTAACTGAAGGGTGATTCCATGCCAACTGTTAATGTTGGTTAATGCACCCATCTTTGGAATCTTGACTGCAATGCCTTTGTTCCAGTCATCCAATACTTCCCTTCCCTCCCAAATCGATGTAACAAGTGGTTGGAGGAACTTGGCTGATGTTTAAGGGTCTGCCTTGAATGTTTTTGCATTCATGTTGTCTTGGTCAGGAGCTTTTCCGTTCTTGAGAGGTCGGATGGCAGTGATGATTTCTTCTCCTTTCTGTGGAAAGCGGTGTTCACATCCAAAAGGGGCAATATTTCATCAGATGGGTTAAGATTTCATAAGATCAGGTTGCCATCTTGCTGCCTTTCTTTCCACCAAGGTTTTCTTGCAATATTGTTTATTCATTGTGTGCTGTTGAAGAGTCATCATTGAACACCTTGAGGAACACATGCACTACTGTTTTGTTCATTATAAATGGTGCTAACATGTATCAATATGGGGTTACTATAGTGGTGGGCAAAGAAAAACCTTTGTTTGTGCTGTTGGGCACTGCACATTTGTAGAGGAGGGCAGTGTTTTAAAAAATATATTTTTATTCAGTTTCTTATAAAGAAAGATAACACAACAAACCTCCCCAAAATTAGAGGCATGTGGTCAAATATTAATTTTCCCCTCAGTAATCCCAGGTTGGGCTTCCATCTGAGGCGATCTAGAACAGAATGTTCCCTCATCCTACACGACCTCCCACCTCATCTAGGGCCTCCCCTGCTCCTATATCATACTACATGCATCCTCTCCTGAATCTTCATACTGTCAAATCTCTTGCTTCTATCCACGGACCCCATATTTTATCAAATTTGTGCAGACAACCTCTTGCTTGATATACCACTCTTTCTGCCCTCATACCCCAATCCATGCCTTCCTCCCAATTCTGCATGGTCAGTAGTGACCTTGGCCCCCAGCGTTAAGTGAGATCTCTCCATGCCACCATCAGGCCCACATTACTGAAGAGCGAGGGATAGCGATCTAGGGTTTGTTTCCCCCATATCCCTAGGGAGATCAGTTGAGGGGTGAGCAGCGGTTTCCAATCCAAAACGCCTGATATTCTATTACCTATTCTTGCCCAATACACTCTGACCTCCAGGCACTCTCATATCCTATGGATCAGGGTACCTCTCATCTGGTAGCTCCGCAGGCAGCGATCATCGGCTGCCACTACTCATTCGGAAAAGCTTGTTCCTCATATAATACGCCCTGTGGAAGAGTTTCAATTGGATTAACCAAAATCCTGCCCTGATCGTCACTTCTCTAGAGTATTTGCATGCCATTCCCCGGTCATCATCTTAAAGCCTACCCAGATACCCTTTGTATTGTTCACGTAATATGAGGAAGACAGTGTTTCCTGCCTTTCTCACAAGTGTACTTTACCCTGTCGCAAAGCCCAGCTGGGCTGTGTTACAGGGCACATGATGTTACGGTGCATAAAGCTCAGGACATGCTGTAGGCTGGAAAACATCAATAGTGACAGAGGAAGATATGGTGGGGAGCAGGAGAGGGAGTAAAATTTGCATTTAGAGAACTTTGGGCCTCATTTACAAGAAACTGAAGCATCAGCATTGATGGATCAAATTCCGTGCATCTGCTGCAAATCCACCAACAAGGTCATGGATGCTCTGTATTTACAGTACAGAGTTCCATGGTGCACGTTTTCATTGATACATCAGAAATTCTGAAACATCTGTTGGTGCTATAATGATGCATTGCTGGAGTTGTGTCATAAAACTGACGCAACTCTAGCAGTGCATCAGAACACAGAGGAGAGACCCATTGTAAAAATCCCTGTGTCAATTTTAAAACTGACCTGAGAATGTATGAAAATTTTGACACAGTAAAGTCATAGAATGACGCAGTGAAAAGTTGTACATTTCACTACTTCAGTTCTACGTGACTTTTTACATGGGAACATCTACCCTGCATGCATTATACCTGGCGCAGGTAAAATGTGATGCAGGGCTTTACAAACTGAGGCATTGGGCCCAATGCATTCGTTTCTAAATATGTAGGAAGGTAGAGCACTGATTGCGCCACTGCTGTGCAAAAAAAAGAGGCAGAGGCGGTACCAGGGGCTTGTAAATGATGTGCTTTATAAATTCAAACAACTACAGTTTTAGAGAACGCTGTATGATTTATTGATATCTGAAACTCACACACGTTCTGCACCTGAGAATGCCAAATCCACTTTCCATCATTCTATGTTCATTATATGAAAAATAAATCAGGCGGGTACTACTTACATATATACTGCCCAGACATATCTAAATAAGGAACAGTTGAGCCCAACTTCTTGGTCGAAGAGAGCTGCAGATAAGTCACCTAAATTATCCCATTTTTCCAGTAAAGATGCTGCTGACGAGCTAAAGAGCAGGTTGGCTTTGTGTTCAAATTACGTGAGAAATATGGAACTGTCCAAGCCAAGTTTATGTGGGCTATTTTTCAGCTTTAAAACACCCAACCTATACATAAGCTACGCTTTTTTTTGCAACGCTCCTAGTTTAAAACATTTTATATAAAGACACAAAACAATCTGGATTCATTTGTAAAAATAGAAAGATACAAAAGTTAGTCTTCATTTGAGTGCTGCTTCTCCATGCTGTCCATCATGACTCCAAGGTTAATAGCTGTGCATGATGACAACATAGAGAGCTAAAAAAGGATTACATTTCCTACAAAACCTTAAAAATATGCAAATGTGTACACCGCGCAAGGCTAATGTTTTAAGGGGAGATTTATTGCAGGTAGCTAGTAGCACATTAAACTCCAACAGACACCAAGAGCCAACTGTACATGTGTCAAGTAAGATACATGTGGAAATGAAGTTGTTGCACGTTACTTTTTCATTTACAGGCAATACATATGGATAAATATCAATAGGATTGAGGCAAAATAAATACAGACTAAAACATCACACCAAAAAAAAAACTAGTGACCTTAATTATACGTCATTCTGTTTCATAAAAATGTCACGATAAACGATGTGATATTCTAAAGCATTGTTTTTAATACTTTTTAAAGGATAGCAAATACTTAACTTGTGACCATTCCAACTGCAGCTATTTACGATTAGGATCAAATAATGAACGAAAGTCAAAGAAAAATGTTCCATTTCCTTTTAAAATAGTAAAGCAATCTACGATATCACGTATGTAACTCAATTAAAACTCCTGTAGTCTCTTAGATGGCAAATCATTTGATATAATTTTCATTATTTTTTTCACTTCCATCTGACAGCTTAAAATAACATACTACTGAATATCCTGTTTGAAGAGTTTTTTTCCCAACAAAGAATCCAAGTCTCCATATGTTTTATTTCAAAGGAAATGATCTTTACTACAGAGTAAAAAAGATGCCCAATAGAGGCAATGTAAAAGCTCTGGCATTCAAAAATCAAAGTAAGACTTCAACTAGCTATTATTGGTATTTCTAAGGGTCAGATGTTCTAAAGAGCTGGTTGCAAAACATGCACTGACTTTTTGAGACCGGTAACTTATATTGGGAACTGGCCTATGTACTAATAGATTGATTCTCAAAATAAGAAATCAGAGTGGGTTGTAAAATGACCTGCATAGTGAATATGAATTAGGCAGGTGGCAAATTGCATTGCACTCTGATTGTGTACTGAGACTGTGATTGTGCTTTGCAAGGATCAGCAGACCATCATGCCTGCCTTTCCATTTGAAATTTGTAAACATTTTTCTATGCAAAATACTTCAGTAAGTGGAGTGGTGCCCATGATTAGTGCCTACTTCCCCTAAAGCTGCCAAACCAATTCACTAAGATGAAGGGGTCCTTTGGACCCCTTCCCTTTTGCAAATGAGTAACAACTCCACCTTGAGAGTCAGCAATGTTTCGTTGACTTACAACCTGAATTACATTAGTGAACCACTGATACATTAAGGTAGGAATCATATTTCGGAAGAGATGCCCAGAACATACCCCTTCAAAGTGCAATTCATAATCCATTTCTAAACCCATTTTCCGATTCCCCCCAAAATTCTGATTTGTTAAATAGTTTTAGTACATTTCAAAGTGCGTTTTAGTGGTCACAAACCCATTTATTTAGAGAATTGGAGAGTTTGCGAGCGTTAAAAAGGTTTAGTACATCTTCTGATGAAGACCTAAATGTAGCAGACTTTTCTTTGCTCATCTTAAATGTAGGAACGTAGCCTCTTTTTGGCATGGTTCCCCCCACTTTTTGCTTGATATCAGTGTGTTTTCTCCCCCTAAATTTGGTTGCTTGGGACTTCACAATCCCACATTTGGCATACTGGTTCCCCCTTATAAGTCCCTAGTATATGGTACCCAGGTACCCAGGGCAGTGGGGGACCAGGGGTTACCCATGAGCTGCAGCATGTATTATGCCACCCATGGGAGACCATGTAAAATGTGTCTGCAGGCCTGCCATTGCAGCCTTGATGAAAAGGTGCATGCGCCCTTTCACTTCAGATCACTTCACCAGGTCACTGTAAGTCACCTCTATGGTAGGCCCTCCTAGCCCAGAGGGCAGGATGCAGGTACCTGTGTGTGAGGGCACCCCTGCATGAGCAGAGGTGCCCCTACGAACTCTAGCTCCATTTTCCTGGACTTCATAAGTGGGGGACACACCATTTTACGTGTGTTCTGGACATAGGTGACTACCTATGTCCAGCTACATAATGGTAATAATGGCAACTCTGATCCTTGACATGTTTGCTATCAAACATGTCGGAATCATACCCCAATATTGTTGCCAGTATTGGTTGTATGATTCCATACACTCCGGGGGCTCCTTGGAGGACCCCCAGCATTGCTCCTACCAGTTTGCAGGGTTTTCCAGGCAGCCTGCGCTGCTTCCATCCTACAGACAGGTTTCTCAAGCCCAGGAAGGCAGAACAAAGGGTTTTGTTGGGGAGAGGGAGGCAACACCCTCTCCCTTTGGAAATAGGTGTTACAGGGCTTGGGAGGGGTAGTCTCCCCAAGCCACTGGTATGCTTTGAAGGGCACATTTGGTGCCCTCCTTGCATAAACTGGTTTGCACCAGTCCAGGGACCTCCAGCCCCTGCTCTGGCGTGAAACTGAACAATGGAAAGGGGAATGGCCACTCCCCTGTCCATCACCACCCCAGGGGTGGTGCCCAAAGCTCCTCTGATTCTGCCACTTGATTCTGCCATCTTGAAACCAAGGTGGGCAGACTTCTCTGGGAGCATCTGAGTGGCCAGGACAGTCAGGTAACATCACAGCCCCCTCCTGATAGGTGGTCACTGTGCTAGGTGACCAAACCCCCTTTCTGGGCTATTTAGGGTCTCCCTCTTGGGTGGGTCCTCAGATTCAACATGCAAGATTCTATCAGGATTCCTCTGCATAGTTTACTTCACCTTCTGGTCACAGGAACTGGAACCTCAAGGAACCGACAATCTGCATCCACAGTGAAGACTCTGCTTGCAACAATATTTCCACTGATCCTTCCAGCAACTGCAACGTTTCCCCGGCTGTGCATCCTCTGTGGGTGCCAAGTCTTCAGTCTGCACAAGAAGTATGAAGGAATCTCCTTTGGAGTAAAGGAGTCACTTCCCTGCATCTGCAGGCACCATCTGCAACGACGACCAGCTGCGTGGATCTCCTCTCATCCTGAGGTGCGTGGATCCTGCATCCCGGGTGGTTGTCTGGCATGGTGCCCTTGTCCCCTCTGCCAGTTGTCCAGCTTTGGAGACGGTAGGTCCACGCAGGACTGTGCCCCCTGGCACCACATCTCTTGCAGCTACCAAGATTTGCTGGCATCTCCTCCAAGGGATCTTCAGGCTCCCTGTAGCCCCAGTCCCCAGCACTCTTCCCTGTGACACACAGCCCTCTGCATGCTTCTTCAGTGACGTGGGAATCACTTCCAAGTGTGCTGCATGGGCCTCACTGCAAGTCCTGTGCTTGCTGCTTGTGGGTCGTCTGTGGGGGCTGCCTCCTCTTCTTCTGACTCTCCTCACTGCTGAGGGTCACCTGGGACTCCCCTCTGTGGGTTGAGTCCCCCGGACCTTGCTGGTCCCCTGCAGCTCCACTTTTCTTCATTTGTGACATTTGTATTTGCCAAGGCTTGTTGATGGTTTTTCCACATCACAGACTGACTGCAATTCCTGATCCGGCGTCGGACATCGACTGCATCACGCAGGATCTCTTCAGAGGCTCCGGTGCTGCACTGCGGACTGTGCTCGTTCACCGTCGACTTGGTCCTGTGTCCACAGACGGATGGGTAGTGGCTCCTGTCACGACCGGACACTCCAACGTGAACTGGACTTGGTCCCCTTCTTTTTCAGGTCTCCTTCTTCCAGGATCCACCTTTGGTTTCTTGCAGTCTTGTCTGGGTCTTGCAATATCCTTCTCTGAAGTCCTTTTGGTGGTTTGGATAAAAACCAGTTACTAACCTATTTTCTCCTGGTCGCTGTGGGACACTTTAGTACTTACCTTTGGGGTTTCCTAGTTCCTCCAGCTCCCCTCTACCGATTCCACTTCCTTGAGTGGGAACCCCGCCTTCACATTCCACTTACTAAGAATATGGTCTGGTTCCCCCTGGACCTTTATTATTGATTTTCACTGTTTTCTATTGCTTTTTCTTTGCCCACTTCTGATTGCTAAGGTACATATAACAGTGTGTCTACTTACCTCCTATTGGAGTACTGCCATCTAGTATTTTAGCGTTGTGTTATTATAATAAATTACCTTTATTTTTGTAACAATGTGTGGTTCTTTCGTGTGTGTAAGTGATGTGTGACTAGAGTGATATTGCATAAGCTTTGCATGTCTCCTAGATAAGTCTTGTCTGCTCATCCTCAGCTACCTCTAGAGAGCCCTGAGATACATAGACCTGGTATAAGGTGATAATACCATATCTACTCACCACACACAAGGCCAACGTCCTACATTAAAGAAACAAAATATGGTCAAGAGGAGCATGTTACCTTATTTAAGTTTAAGACAACCTCTCTTTTGATTACCCCTGGGGTGTGTTTCTTTGCATTACTCGTAGCCTCCTGCAGTCTAGAGCAGTGGTTCCCAACCTGTGGTCCGGGGACCCCTGGGGGTCCGCAAAGCCTCCTAAGGGGGTCCATGACTGCTTGGAAAATTAAATAATATTAACAGATAAGGTACCTAGCTTTTAGTAATGAGTCAGTGGGGGTCCCCGAATTTCAGTAATGATAAAGTGGGGGTCCACAGAAGTCAAAAGGTTGGGAACCACTGGTCTAGAGAATCAATTGAAAATCTGTTTGGTATAGGCCAGATGAACCCCACACTTTGATACTGCCATAGCTGTATCATGATAAGCAGTGGTTAAAGACTTTTATGGATTCTCAAATTAAAAATAATTAAAACGATGTAAGGCATTAGTCGCAGTGGCCAATGTAGGAGGCTGGCCTGGCTTGTAGTGGGTACCAGAGGTACTTACACCTTGTGCCAGGTCCCGTTATCCCTTATTAGTGTAGAAGAGGTGTTTCTAGCAGCTTAGGCTGATAGAAGGTAGCTATGGCAAAGCAGCTTAGGCTGAACTAGGAGACATGTAAAGCTCCTACTATACCACTGGTGTCATATGCACAATATCATAAGAAAACACAATACACAGAATTACTAAAAATAAAGGTACTTTATTTTTATGACAATATGCCAAAAGTATATCGGTGAGTACCCTCAGTATGAAGATAAGTTATATACACAAGATATATGTACACAAACCAAAATTAGGTAAGTAATAGCAACAAAAGTAATGCAAACAGTGTAGAATTATAATAGATTGCAATAGGAGCACATAGGTATAGGGGCAACACAAACCATATACTCCAAAAGTGGAATGCGAACCATGAATGGACCCCAAACCTATGTGAGCTTTTAGAGGGTCGCTGGGACTGTAAGAAAACAGTGAGGGTTAGAAAAATAGCCCACCCCAAGACCCTGAAAGGTAGGTGTAAAATGCACCTACTACCCCCAGAGAGCACAGAAGTCGTGATAGGGGGATTCTGCAGGAAGAACAAACACAAGTAATGCAACAACAGTGGATTTCCGGACCTGAGTGCCTGTAAGACAAGGGAACCAAGTCCAATAGTCGCGACAGTGTCGAGAGTGGGCAGCAGCCCAGGAAATGCCAGCTGAGGGTGCAAGGAAGCTGCCACCGGATGAAAGAAGCTTGGAGTTCTGCAAGAAAGAAGAGAGCTAAGGACTTCTCCTTTGGAAGACGGATGTCCCACGTCGCGATGAAGCTTGCAGAGGTATTCCCACACAGAAAGACCACAAATAAGCCTTGCTAGCTGCAAGGGTTGTGGTAGAGGTTTTTGGGTGCTGCTGTGGCCCAGGAGGGACCAGGATGTCGCAACTTGGAGGAGGAGACAGAGGAGGTGCCCAGCAACTCTGGGAGCCCTCACAGAAGCAGGCAGCACATGCAAAAGTACCTGAACAGGCACTTGGAAGGAAAGTGAACCAGAGCCCACATGAAGTCACAAAAGGGAGTCCCCGGAGGACAACTCAGAAGGTTGTGCACTGCAGGATAGAGTGTCGGGGACCCAGGCTTGGCTGTGCACAAAGGAAATCCTGGAAGAGTGCACAGGAGCTGGAGCAGCTGCAAATCACGTAGTACCCAGCAATGCAGTCTAGCGTGGGGAGGCAAGGACTTACCTCCACCAAACTTGGACTGAAGAGTCACTGGACTGTGGGAGTCACTTGGACAGAGTTGCTGAGTTCCATGGACCACGCTCATCAGGCTGAGAGGGGACCCAGAGGACCAGTGATGCAGTCTTTTGGTGCCTGCGTTAGCAGGGGGAAGATTCCGTCGACCCATGGGAGATTTCTTCAGAGCTCCTGGTGCAGGGAGGAGGCAGGCTACCCCCAGAGCATGCACCACCTGGAAACAGTCGAGAAAGCCGGCAGGATGAGGCGATACAAGTTTGCTAGTAGTCGTCTTGCTACTGTGTTGCGGTTTTGCAGGCGTCCTGAGCAGTCAGCGGTCAATCCTTTGGCAGAAGGTGAAGAGGGAGATTCAGAGGAACTCTGGTGAGCTCTTGCATTCGTTATCTGAAGAATTCCCCAAAGCAGAGACCCTAAATAGCCAGAAAAGGAGGTTTGGCTACCTAGGAAGGAGGATTGGCTACCAAGAGAGGTAAGAGCCTATAAGAAGGAGTCTCTGACGTCACCTGCTAGCACTGGCCACTCAGAGCAGTCCAGTATGTCCCCAGCACCTCTAAATCCAAGATGGCAGAGGTCTGGGACACACTGGAGGCACTCTGGGCACCTCCCCTGGGAGATACAGGTCAGGGGAGTGGTCACTCCCCTTTCCTTTGTCCAGTTTTGCGCCAGAGCAGGGCTGGGGGATCCCTGAACAGGTGTAGACTGGCTTATGCAGAGATGGGCACCATCTGTGCCCATCAAAGCATTTCCAGAGGCTGGGGGAGGCTACTCCTCCCCAGCCCTCACACCTATTTCAAAAGGGAAAGGGTGTTACACCCTCTCTCAGAGGAAGTCCTTTGTTCTGCCTTCCTGGGCCAGGGCTGCCTGGACCCCAGGAGGGCAGAAACCTGTCTGAGGGGTTGGCAGCAGCAGCAGCTGCAGTGGATACCCCAGAAAGGCAGTTTGGCAGTACCCGGGCACCATGCTAGAGACCCGGGGGATCATGGAATTGTCCCCCCAATGCTGGAATGGCATTGGGGTGACAATTCCATGATCTTAGACATGTTACATGGCCATGTTCGGAGTTACCATTGTGACGCTATACACAGGTAGTGACCTATGTATAGTGCACGCGTGTAATGGTGTCCCCGTACTCACAAAGTCCGGGGAATTTGCCCTGAACAATGTGGGGGCACCTTGGCTAGTGCCAGGGTGCCCACACACTAAGTAACTTTGCACCCAACCTTCACCAGGTGAAGGTTAGACATATAGGTGACTTGTAAGTTACTTAAGTGCAGTGGTAAATGGCTGTGAAATAACGTGGACGTTATTTCACTCAGGCTGCACTGGCAGGCCTGTGTAAGAATTGTCAGATCTCCCTATGGGTGGCACAAGAAATGCTGCAGCCCATAGGGATCTCCTGGAACCCCAGTACCCTGGGTACCTCAGTACCATATACTAGGGAATTATAAGGGTGTTCCAGTATGCCAATGGAAATTGGTGAAATTGGTCACTAGCCTGTTAGTGACAATTTGGAAAGAAAATGAGAGAGCATAACCACTGAGGTTCTGGATAGCAGAGCCTCAGTGAGACAGTTAGTCATAACACAGGTAACACATACAGTGCACACTTATGAGCACTGGGGCCCTGGCTGGCAGGGTCCCAGTGACACATACAACTAAAACAACATATATACAGTGAAATATGGGGGTAACATGCCAGGCAAGATGGTACTTTCCTACAGCCACATATTGCTTTTTGACTCTAAGAGAGGTGTAATATACCAAGCTAGTTGTATGTCTTCCTCTTAAGCAGAAGGATCTCACCCACAAATCAAAGAGCAAAGCCCTTCAAGCTTAAAACAAGCATTGGCGAAGCCAATAGGTCTCGCCTATACAAGAGCTATTGGCTTTGGGAATGTGTTTTCCATGTTGTACACCAGTGTAGCTGCTGTCCAGCATGGCTAAACGTTAGTGGCATGGAGTTTCAGAGTGGGGTGTTGGATTGTTGAAGAGTGGAGAAGTAGGGGGAATAGAGTGTTGTAGAGTGGAGTAGAGTTTAGTGGTTCAGTGGCAAAGAGTTTTATAGAGTGGAGTGGGGTGGAGTGGGTTGGAGTGGATTGAAATAGTGGGGTGGATGGACTTGGAGTAGAGTGGGGTGCATTAGACTGGGGTAGAGTGGGGTGGATTGAGTGGAGTGGGGTGGATTGCTGTGTGGTTGATTGGTGCGTGGTGGAATGGATTGGAATAGAATGGATTGAAATGTGGTGAGGTGGATTGAATTGGGGTAGATTGGAGTGGGGTGGGTTAGATTGGATTGGGGAGGGTGGTTTGGATTGGAGTGATAGGGGTGAGGTGGATTGGATTGGCGTGGTGTGGAATGGAATGGATTGGAACGTGGTGGAGTGGGGTGGATTAGGTTGGACTAGAGTGGGTGGACTGGATTGGAGTGGGGTGCATACGATTCAATGGATTGGAGTGGGGGTGGATTGGACTAGAGTGGGGTGTATTGATTGGAGCGGGGTGGGTTTAATGCATTGGGTTGGAGTGAGGTGGACTGAACTGGGATGGGGTGGATTGGAATGGGATAGAGTGGGGTGAATTGGAGTAGAGTGTGGTGGATTAGAGTGAGTGAGGTGAACTGGAGTGGGGTAGGGTGGAGTGGATTAGACTGGAGTGGGGTGGATTGGAATGGGTGGGGTGGATTGGATTGAGGTGTGGTTAGCTGCATTGGGATGGATTGGATTGTAGTGGGGTGCACTGGATTTTAGTGGAGTGTGTTGGATTAGATTGGGGTGGATTGGAGCGGGGTGGATTGGAGTGGGGTGGATTGCATTGAGGTGGGGTGGATGGCATTGAGGTGGGGTGGATTGGGATGGGTTAGGTGGGTGGAATGGAGTGGGGTGGACTGAACTGGGATGGGGTGGACTGGATTGTAGTTGGGTGGATTGGATTGGGGTGGATTGGATTGGCACAGGATGGATTGGATTGGAGTGTGGTCGACTGGAGTGGCATAGACTGGATGATTGGACTGGAACGGTGTGGACTGAACTGGGATGGGGTGGATTGGACTTGAGTAGAGTGGGGTGGATTGAGTGGAGTGGAATGGATTGGAATAGGATGGATTGAAATGGGGTGAGGTGGATTGAATTGGGGTGGAGTGGGTTAGATTGGATTGGGGAGGGTGGTTTGGATTGGAGTGATAGGGGTGAGGTGGATTGGATTGGAGTGGTGTGGAATGGAATGGATTGGAACGTGGTGGAGTGGGGTGGATTAGGTTGGACTAGAGTGGGTGGACTGGATTAGAGTGGGGTGGATTGGATACAATGGACTGGAGTGGGGGTGGATTGCACTAGAGTGGGGTGTATTGACTGGAGCAGGGTGGGTTTGATGCATTGGATTGGAGTGGGGTGGACTGAACTGGGATGGGGTGGATTGGAATGGGATAGAGTGGCGTGAATTGGAGCAGAGTGTGGTGGATTAGAGTGAGTGAGATGAACTGGAGTGGGGTAGGGTGGAGTGGATTAGATTGGAGTTGGGTGGATTGGAATAGGTGGGGCGTATTGGATTGGGGTGTGGTGGGCTGCATTGGGATGGACTAGATTGCAGTGGGGTGGGGTGCATTGGATTTTATTGGGGGGTGTTGGATTGGATTGGGGTGGATTGGAGCAGGGTGGATTGGAGTGGAGTGGATTGGACTGGGGAGGATTGCATTGAGGTGGGGTGGATGGCATTGAGGTGGGGTGGATTGGGATGGGTTAGGTAGGTGGATTGGAGAGGGGTGGACTGAACTGGAATGGGGTGGTCTGGATTGTAGTTGGGTGGATTGGATTGGGGTGGATTGGATTGGATTGGATTGGCGCGGGATGGATTGGATTGGAGTGTGGTCGGGTGGAGTGGCATAGGCTGGATGGATTGGACTGGACTGGTGTGGACTGAACTGGGATGGGGTGGATTGGACTGGGGTAGAGTGGGGTGAATTGGGGAGGGGTGAGATGGACTGGAGGGGGTGGATTGGATTGGAGGGGGTAGATTAGATTAGGGTGGCGTGGACTTAATTGGATTAGAGTGGGTCGGACTGGAGTAGGATGGATCAGATTGGGGTTGATCAGGGTTGGAGTGAGGTGGATTGGATTGAATAGGGCGGATTGGGGTGTAGTGGATTGGGGTGAAATGGATTAGAGTGGATTGGGGTGGATTGGATTGGAGTGGGTTTGCTTGGATTGGAGTGGGGTGGATTGGAATGGTGGGGTTGGATTAATTGGAGGGGGTGGACTGAATTGGAGTGGGGTAGAATAAGGTGGTTTGAAGTGGGGTGGTTTGGACTCAAGTAGGGTAGATTAATGTGGACTGGATTGGAATGGAGTGGGGAGGATTATAGAGGATTCTACTGGAGTGGGGTAGATTGAGGTGCTGTGGGTGGTCTGGATTGGAGTGAGGTGGATTGGGTAGCAGTGGACTTGACTGGAATGGGTGGATTGGTTGGATTGGATTGGAGTGGTGTGGGATGTATTGAGTAGGGTGGGCTGGATTGGAGTTGGGTGAGATGGATTGGAGTGAGGTGGGTTGGATTGAGGTGTGTTGTAATGGAGTGGGTGGTTCAAACTAGAGTGGGGTGGATTGGACTGAAGTGAACTGGTGTGGGCTAGATTGGATTGGGGTGAGGTGTATTGGATTGGAGTGGGGTTGATTGGACTAGGCTGCATTGGGGTGGATTGGATTGGTGTGGGGTGGATTTGTGTGGGCTGGACTGGTTTGTAATTGGGTGGATTGTGGTGGGGTGAATTGGGATGGAGTGGGGTGGATTGGATTGGAGTGGAGCAGACTGTTTTGGATTGAAGGGAGTTGTTTAGAATTAGAGTGAGGCAGGGTTGCGTGGGACAGGTTGGAGTAGGACAGATAGTTTTGGACTAGAGTGGCGCAGATTGGAGTGGGACAGATTGAAATGGATTGGAGCTGGCAGATTGGAGTGGGGCAGTTTGGAGTGGGGCAGATTGTTTTGAATTGGAGTGGGGCAGATTATTTTGGATTGCAGTGTGGCAGATTGGCGTGGGGCAGATTGTTTTGGATTGAAGTGCAGCAGACTGCAGTGGGGCAGATTGTTTTGGATTGAGCAGATTGGGGATGGGGCAGATTGGATTGGGGCAGACTGGAGTGGGGTAGATGGGAGTGAGGCATATCGAACTGGATTGGGGCAGATTGGAGTGCGGCAGATTGTTTTGGATTGGAGTGGGGCAGATTGTTTTGGGGTGGTGTAGGTTGTTTTGGACTGGAGTGGGACAAGCTGGAGTAGGGCAGATTAGATTGGGGTGGGTTTGGAGGATTGGAATGGGGTGGGGTGGAGTGGATTGGATTGAGGTGGGGTAGATTGGTGTGGGGTGAGGTGGGGTGGATTGGAGTAGGGTAGATTGGGGTGGACTGCATGATTACGTGTTAAAGCATAATTTCAGAAATTACATATAGTAAAGAAACAATGTTGCTTTTCAATATTTAGAACAAGATAATCATCATCTTTTGAGAACACATGAGTGCAAAGTGAGAAAAAGGACTTGGCAAAATAAAATAAAGTTATCTATTAAAAATAAAACTTTGCAATTTTGTTTGTCCCGCTGGATATGTTTTTGACAGTCACATGACTTCCGTTTGCAGAGCACTAGAAGTTGAAAAGAACAAAATAGTACCTCAATCATGTCGGAAGTAGCAGACGGGCACTGATTAGGTTGAATCAATCAGTGCTTGGTCCCTGCTCCACACAGAGAAACGGATAAGATGCCAGGCCTGCAGTGACGAATTATGAGGCTGTTAAGCAGAGTGCAACACAAGCCAACAAATGGTAAGCAACAGGTGTGCTGACCTTTACTGTAACAGAGTCTTGAAAGCGAGACACATGTTCTAGCGCATGCACTCACAGGCTCGCTCCTAAAAAAGAAAGGGTCAGTAGCAAATCATTTTCACTGCTGTAGCAGGGTGACCCCTCCTATGAGCGCCTCGCCACCAACAAAGTTGCCCAGATGTCCTGGCCTTGGCCCAAGCCTGTCCTAACACCACTGTTTCTTTTTCCTCTTACACTTACTGTTCCAAGATACATGGAAATGGTCACGGGTGCCTTTTTTGTGTACTATGCATTACAAAGTCAAGTAGAATATGGGAATTTCCTGATTATGCATAACTACACAGGCGTAAAAAAAGAATTCTACCACTTCCACTGATGTTTCAAGACACATTGCCAAATTATGGTTAATGCTGACAATGGTGGTCATCCATGCTGTGTTTATTTATTTATGCTAATTACTTATTCATATTGCACAGAGCCAGGATAGCATGCATATGTACAACAACAACAAATTAATAATGTCTCCATTGCTGCACCACTCTTCTAAAAGACAGCAATTAAAGAGACTGAAAAATATAAACCCGGAGTGACTCCATTACCTAGGACCTCAGCACATCAAATCTTCCCTCACAGATGTTCTACATTTAGTCTAAGGAATCTTTAGTAAAAGCTTGACCTCTGTGTGAAAGCTGTGCTTCTTTTTTTGCAACATGTATTAATTGTTTATTATTCTCCAAAAGGGCCTTAAGCATAAGAAGTAAATACATGACACATAAAGGGGTCCATAGGTTGCCACATAGAAGGACCAAAACAGGAAATACATTCAATGAGCAACCACTCCAAGAAATCCAGCATCCTAGCTTTCGCAAGGAGGAATCAACAGGTCAGTAAAACTAGTTGGGTCTACATCCCCTTAGGCACACATAGAGAGTATAATCAGGAGCACTGTGTGAATACAGATAAAGCACCAAGTGATAGGGGGACAACTTGAGGACAACAAGTAGGAGTAAGAGGGCAATATAGAATTGGAGTGGGGTACACTACAGTATAGCTTGGGGAAAAGAGTGGAGGGGGATTTGCCAGCAGGCAGAGAAACAGAAAGGTAGGTGATGCAGGAGTAATTTGTGTCACTGCAGACTTGGGCCAGTTAGCAGCCATCCCGTTCCCCTGCACCACAATTGGTATGGTGGGACACTATTCCCAGGGCTGGTGGTAGGCATAGGCAGTGTGGGCAGCTGCCCAGGGCCCCACTCCTGCTCACAGCCATGGGGCCTTGAAACTTTAAAGACTCCAGAGTTTTGAGGCCCATGGTGCCCCCTCACAGTTTATATTGCCTACGCCTAGAGAGCCCTTCACAACAGACCCAACTACCTCAACAACCGCATCAACTTGTACGCCCCTTCCAGGCCGCTCCGCTTGTCCCAACAGTCAGTCGCCAATGTGCTCCGAATAAAGAAGTCTTCAGCGGGTGGGAAATCGTTTTCACACCTGGAAATAAAAGGATGGAACACCTTACCACCGCACCTCAGACAGTCACCATCGCTGCCTCAGTTCTGGAAGGATCTCAAGACCTGGCTCTTCGACTGATCCATGAGGTTAACCCTCAGTGCCTTGAGATCCTATGGGTGAGTAGTGCACTTTACAAGCTCATGATTGATTGATGATTGATTGATATTTTTTTCTTTCTTTATCAAGAACCACTACTAGCCCCTCTCTCTGGGCCTAATTGCTGCATCTGCATGATGATGACAGCAATTAAACAGGTACTTAAAGTGCCATTATGTGTGAAGTGCGCCCTCCCCCTGTATGTATAAAACCCAGATCTGTGACTGGGGGTGAATGTTTGATTTGGTCTACATTCTGTCCATCAACTTTTCTTTTTGCATTTATCGCCCCAAGTGGGAAGGGTATGCCCAGACGTGGGTCCCGTGCTCACTATGCCACCAGATTCAAGCTAACCTGGCTGAAGAGGGGTGATACCCCGAAACCGGTCCCAGGATGCTTGTTTCTGGTCCAGGGAGTACCTAGCCTGGCAGTTCGGACTGGACTGTTCCCATGGGGAACAGGGTCAAGACCGATTTGCATATAGCTGGATCCAAACTGGAATGGCATGGCGAGCAAAAAAACTGATGGATTAAACCCAGATCTGTGACTGGGGGTGAATGTTAGATCTGGTCTACATTCCGTCCATCAACTGTTCTTTTTGCATTTGTCGCCCCAAGTGGGAAGGGTATGCCCAGACGTGGGTCCCGTGCTCACTATACCACCTAATTCAAGCTAGCCTGTCTGAAAAGGGGTGATACCCCGAAACCGGTCCCAGGATGCCTGTTTCTGGTCCATGGAGGACCTGGCCTGGCAGTTCGGGCTGGACTGTTCCCACGGGGAACAGGGTCAAGACTGATTTGCATATGACTGGGTCCAAACTGGAATGGCATGGTGAGCAAAACAACTGATGGATTAAACCCAGATCTGTGACTGGGGGTGAATGTTTGATTTGGTCTACATTCCGTCCATCAACTGTTCTTTTTGCACTTGTCGCCCCAAATGGGAAGGGTATGCCCAGACGTGGGTCCCGTGCTCACTATGGCGCTAGATTCAAGCTAGCCTGGCTGAAGAGGGTGAAACCCTGAAACCGGTCCCAGGATGCTTGTTTCTGGTTCAGGGAGGACCTGGCCTGGCAGTTCGGGCTGGACTGTTCCCATGGGGAACAAGGTCAAGACTGATTAGCATATGGCTGGGTCCAAACTAGAATGGCATGGTGAGCAAAACAACTGATTAATTAAGCCCAGTTCTGTGACTGGGGGTGAATGTTTGATTTGGTCTACATTCCGTCCATCAACTGTTCTTTTTGCCTGTATGAATGAAAAGCATGATATCCTGCAGGGCGCGCAGCAAAAGCTAGAATGACATCACAATGGAAATTGCTCACCTAGGATGAGGGGAAAGGAAGAGGTGAATAGAAGGGGTAAAACAAATGGAATAAAGAGAGGGGGGCAGATAGTTGAGAGCACAGCAGTGAGACAAGAGGTGCAGGCAGTGAAGCAGAATAAGCATGTAAAAGTGGCTGGACTGGGGCTTTAAGTGGACTGGGTCTCTTGAGTTTTAGGCTCAGTAGTAATTTAAAACGGACATTACTGTAAAAAGGGCTCCTATTGGAACTTAATTCCATGTCCTTAACTTTACCTACAAAAATACTGATACATTGTCTGAACAATGAATGTATAACACATTAGCAGGGTCTGTCTGGCCTGTAGGGCAATAAGGCAGCACCCGACGGGCCAATCTGTCAGGTCAGTATGTAGGCTGTTTTTTGGCTATTTGTTAGCCTGCTTTGTGGTCAGGTGAGCCGGTTTTTACTGTTGATTTACATGATATCAAAACAAATATTTCCAGCAGCAAACTCCTATCTATGCAGACTTCCATGCCTTGCAAAAAACGTATACAGTATGTTTTTGTACGTTTTAAATTGAACTAGCCTGCAAACATGGGGCACATTTCCAGCGACCTAATTCACTAATGGGGGCCACTTTTATTTTGGTGCTGGGGCCTATTTTTTGTCCCAGTCCAACACTGCATGTTAGGTTAATCCATGGCAGCGATTTAGTTCCTGTTTGTATTTCACATGCTTTACTTAACCTTGCATCCCTTAAGAAAGTTAGCTATTTCCAGGATGTGTGTTTCGGTATTTTGTTTCACAGCATATTACTCTGGAATGGTGCACACTTTGTACTGAGTCGCCTCCAGGTGTTTCTAACAGGCTATGTTTGAGCACTTTGGAGTTGAGGCTAAAGGCAGTAGACTTTCGCACTGTGCCTGTTTGTGAATCAAAAAGGTATTCAGAATACATGATCATTAAATTCATGGCCTCTCTGCAGGGCATACGGTCAGGTATTATAGTTGCAGTTGTGATTTTGTGCAAATGTGTGTGAAGGAGGTACTCAGTGGTCAAAATACTAAAAAGGTGAAAGCAAAATAATGTATTGTTACTCATTTATCCTTAAAAGCTAACAATCATTGACAAAGCATACTTCCTGGCTGTCTGGCTGGCTTTAGGACTATGTCAGTTGTTTTGTATTTTGGGGTTTAATCACAGAAAGCATAGAGAGGAACAAACGTACCAGTCAGATGGAACATTATGGGAATCACAGAAATGTTGATTATGTGTTTAAGCTTCAACCTTAATTACATAGACTGTAGCACATTTAGAGATCCACCAATGTTTCTCAACCTATTTAAAGCTCTGGGCGGGCGGAAAGGGAGACGGGCGAAGAGGAGAGATGGATGTAATGGGCAATATCAATGAGGATAGGCTAGTAGAGAGATGAGGAGATGAGGTGAAGGGCATTACATTCAAAAGACAGCAATGTAAGAGGGGCAGAATCCACGCAAAGGCAGGGAGACTGGTGAACTTCAAAATACAGAGGTTCCTAATGAAACATATGACAATTTGTGGTGTGCCAGGGGAGCTTCACCCGTCCCAGTGTTTTTGAGGTTTCCCCTTTCCTGAAACTACTTTGAAAAAAACGGACGGGAGGTGGTATTTTTGGCCCATTTTCCATGAAAAGTGGTCAAGAAGCCACGTGTGATCCATTCTAACTAGTCACTACTTTGCTGTGTCTCGTTTTCATGTAGCAACTGCACTCCGGTGTTTTCCCTTCTGTAATCCCCACTTTCCCAAGTGCTCCATTTTACCCTTTCAATCACCTCACTTTCCTGTCTGCAACATTGTCCCACAGTAATCACCTCTCTCTAGTGTGTACTGCTCTCTAGTGTGCAACATTCTGCTCTCCAAGCTCCCTTTTCTTAGGTGCATCATTATAACACCATGTGTTCCCTACCCGTGTTGTCTCCTCTCCACCTAGTGGGCAAAACAGGAGTAAGCGCCATTTGAATGTGAGTCCTAATGTAAACATTACTGCTAAATCGTGTGAATATGTTTTTTGCAACTATTTCTGTCAAATTTGGGTCTAAATTACCCTGAACAAAAAGTATGCTAACAGATATCTCTTTCTGAACGCAAAGAATATTGTCTATATTAGACAGGGGACTCCTCTATGAATTCAACATTTCAACCCACATCAGAATGCAGGTTTGTGTTGGAAATAAAACATTTTTAAATTGAAGCAATGGTCAGCAGGTTACAAGTTTTAATTGGCTATTAACAAAACATTTTTACAGGGCTTAGTACTGGCAAATGTGTGATATTAAGTGCTATTTAAAAAAGGTATTGTTCCATTAACTTTTTCTTGCAAACGAAGCATTCCTATGTCTTGCAATGTATTCCTCCTCAAGGATAGACATTGCCAATCTAAAGTAGTTCAGTCAAATTAAGATATATCTAATTTGCACCAAAGGCTCTCACTGGTTTACACAAAATATAAGTTTATGTTCAAACTCGGAAACAGGAAATACTGCAGCATAGGAGGTACATGGGAGAAAAGTTCCAACTTACCATACTGATCCATAGTCCTATCTTTTAAAACGAACTCAATGTACAATCATGGTTACTACTTAGAGAACAAATCATTACTTACACATGTAATAACGCTATGCTATTGGATACTCAAGAAGCCAACATTCTGTGAGACTCTTCGTTGGAATGTGACAACGTATGTTCCCAGGTGATTCTCGGCTCAAAAACCATTCACCCAGTGGGATCGTAGGCTAAGAAAGCTGACACACTGTGTGACCACCCGCACTGCATGCCAAGGTCTTAATTAGGAGAAAAAAACTGTCCAGTGGTGAGCAAAACGGACAGGAGAAACCACTTGCAGTTGGAACATTCTGAATTACCAACTGGTACCGAGACAGGTTTCTATGTACTCGCTCTTTTCTTCTGGAGCCCTCAGTCCTTGTGTCTGTGTCTTTGCACGAGTTAGCTGACAGCTCTATCTAAAGACAGGAGAGCAACAGGGGCTGATCCTTCTACAGCTCCACTCTATCATGGCTTCTGATAGGGCTTGGAGTGACTCCACTACAAATGCATGCACCCATGCATGCTCGTATGTTTCACAGGCGTGTGTTTCATGGGGCATGCACAGCTTCTCTGCGGCTTGTGAATTTGTGAAGGCTGTGGGAAGGAGCATAGCACTGATGAAAGTAAACACCCAACTGACTGTTAGTTTGGGTGTTTATACTTTTTGACTTTCAAAGTTTTTCAAAGTAGCTTTCCTTTGTTCCGGCTAAAACTGGGCAGCAGTGCTCTAGCGCCCTCAGACAACAGCCATCACTGGTAAAGGGAATGAGGAGGGTGGGACGATGGAAGGGTGGAGGTGGATGTAAAGGAGGAGAACAAGCAAAACAAGAAAAAGACTAGGGAGAAGAGTGGAGAAGATCAGCACATGGTGAAGAGAAGAAATGTTATCAGGTCTGAACCAGCAAGAGGGAAAAGGATGGGGAGAGATAAAACATACAGAGTATAACATGGGGGAAGAGGTGGATGTAAAGGCTGCAGAACCAGCAAAAAAGTTGAGGCTGGAAGGACAGATAAAATGTTCAATGTAGTGCATGAATGGGAGCAGTAGATATAAAAGAAGTAGGATCATCACGAGAACTTAAGTGGCAGGAAGAGGGAAGGATGAGAGGTGGGTGAAAGAGGAGAGAATTACCAAGCCCAGGTAAGAGCCTGGATATGGAGGCAGGGGAGAAGTAACTGTCAGAGGCAGAACCAGTGAGAACAGATTAGGGTCTAGGGAGAGAAGAGAGATGAAGTGTGGAGCAGGGGGGAGAGAGGGGGTGAAAGAGGAGCAGAATCAGTGAGAAAATAAGAGGCAGGGGAAGGGATGACATTAAGTGTAGCACATGGAAGAGGAAGATGAATGTAAGATTTAGAAACTGCGAAACAAGGTAAGAGGCTGGAGGTGAAAGGAGAGAGGTGGATTTAAAGTCGACAGATCATCAAAAAAGGTACAAGGCTGGAGTGAGATGTGATAGGTAACGGGTAGCACATGGATGGGAGTTGGTAAGAGAGACAGAACCAGCAGAGAACTTAAGTGGAGGGCGGGAGAGAGAGGGACTAGTGAGGGGTAGATGTAGAGGGACAGAATTAATGGGTAATCTAAGATAGATAAATGAAGTGTAAAGAAATGAGGAGAGAGGTGGACAGAAGAGACAGGACCAATAAGAAACAGGATGAACCTGGGGCATTGGAGAGATGGATGTAAGAGAGACAGAATACACAAGGTAAGGTAAGAGTATAAGGGGAAAGATGAGAAAAAAGCATAGAGCATGGGGGAGGTGGAGTTAAGAGGGTCAGCAGCAACAAGAAATGAATTGATGCTTTGGGAGGATGGAAGGGGCAAGGTGGCTGTACATGAAGCAGAACAAGTAAATAAATTATGAGGCTGGGGGAGAGGTGAGAGCTGAAGAGGAGCACATGGAAAAGATGTGTGGATAAAAGAGAGACAGAACCAGCAAGGGAACATAAGCAGAGTGGAGAGAGACGTAATGATGAGAGGTGGATGGAAAAAAGCAGAATCACTGAAAGATGGTAAGAGGTTGTGCAGAAGGAGATAGGAGAGAGAAAAGGTTGAAGTTAGATGGGCTGAACCAGCAAGAGAAAGTTGAAAGAAAAAAGTCCGAGTCTGGAGGGGAGGTAAAAATGCTCTAAAAATCTTCAGCAGGCTTAAAATTTATCAGCATCTTCGGACATCTCTTCACTGCCCCTTTCTTGAAAATCCTAAAAAAAAAAGTCAATTTCCAAATCTCAGTCATAAAAAGTAATTTGATCATTTCCATTGTGCATGTTGACTTCTGACAAATCTAGGAGTTTGGAGTAGCATTCCCTGCTGAATCAGAGGATTTGTGGCTGACTCTTAATCAAGGCCTTAAAGCAGCCTTAATATTACTAAACCTTAGTGCCACATTTGACACTGTTTTCTAGACAATGCTTATACATCAACTAGTACAACCTGGAATTTAAGGAATTCCCAAGAGTGACTTATCTCAATTCTATTTGGGGAATCTGAAACAATCCACTCACTGCCTACTTCTGTTACGTACTAAACCTCTGACTTGTAGAATTTATCTGGTCTGTGCTATTTAATCTTTATCATTCCCAGTTAGCCTTACTCATACAGTCCTTTGGTTTCTTACTGATTACGCACATTGATACCCAAATCATCATTTTCATCAGTGACATTCTGGTCTCAGCTCAAGAATATCTTTGGACGTGCATGCTAGCAGATGATTTCTGAATAAAGACAAAGTCATTAAAACCTTCACAGTGACAATTAAATGGTCCACATTTTAAAAGGATATCATACCATATGTTCTTAATGGTGGTTGGTGGTGCTGGGTCAATCACCCACATTGGCGGGGTCAGCAAAACAAACTTGGATTTATTTTCCATCAGCCTCTCTTTTTTTTGGAACACATTACCCCTTTCATCCACTTGCTTTTACTATATCCATAGGCAACACGAAAGCATCCGTTTTCTTTCCTCTCACTACTGAGGGTATGGTAAGTCAATTACCTTCTCACTAGATTGTGCAGATGCTCTCTATCTTGGGCTTCCCGCCTTTTTGCATTCAGTATCCTTCAAATCATCTAGAACAGTACTAGGCTCCTCATCTGAGACTCCTTCATCGCTTTGCCATTTTTTCTCACCTTTCTGCTGTCTGCTGGGTTTTTAGTTCGAAAACCTCTATCTGCAAGGCACTATCTATTTGCCATTTAGTACTGCATTAAAAAGGTTCTCTCTTTCTACAGCACTCTTTACTTTCATTCTAGAACCCTACAGTCTGTGCCAACCAAACTCCTGTGCCATTCTAAAATGTATATGGCCCTGACTGGAGGGAGACCCTTGTCCTTTCTAGTTGTGGGGGGTTGGAACTCTCCCCCGCTTGAGCTATGGTGTAACTCTAATCTTCTGAAAAAACACTTAAAACTATCCTTTCTCCACACTAGTAAACTCTGCATCTCTCCTTTGGACATTCCTTAGTGCCAAGATGCCTGGTTAGTGCATCATTTTCATTTATCCCATTCAATAGAACAATAGCTAAGTTTAATTCATTTAATGTATTTTCACTTAATAGAGATTTAAAATGTGGGCATGTACCATATTTTCCGGCGTATAAGACGACTGGGCGTATAAGACGACACCCTACTTTTCCTGTTAAAATATAGGGTTTGGGCTATACTCGCCGTATAAGACTAACCCTCTTCCAACGCACACCAAATAAAAATTAAAAAACATCAGATTTGATTTTAATATGGTAATTTTAATTCAAATGCTTATGAAATGCAGGTAATTAGTAGGAAAACTGTCACTTATAAACATAAGGCTGTTTGTCATCAAACATGTAAACATAAAACAGTGCAAGTGGAATAGCCTGGGGCACGCGCAGGAACACGCGCCTGTCCAGACAACTGGCAGCGAGGATTGTGGCACACGGTAAGAACAGCTCAACTCACGCGCGACCGATCAGCTCCGTGTCCACAAGTAACTGAATCTTGTGGGATGCGGAACCCATTGTACGCGTAGAATCGATTTCCAAATGCAGCGCACGGTGGCTCAGCTACAGGGCGCCTGTCCCTGAAGTTTCAGCACGTCGTATACCGGCGTATAAGACGACCCCCGACTTTTGAGGAGATTTTCAGGGGTTAAAAAGTCATCTTATACGCCAGAAAATACGGTATATTATTAGGATTATTAATTATATTTGGAACCATTTTACTGTTATTCAAACTAGGTAAATAGCTTCTTGCAAAGCTGCTTCAACAATGCCAGATAGTTAATGGTCAATTTATATGACTTCCCGTGATGTATCTTCCTGTGAGGTTTAATCTTACACAGATTATAGGGATCTAATGTGTTCCTATAATGCCCAGGGCCCCACAAATCCTAGCACCAGCCCTGACTATTCCTGATGGTGCATTCAAACTAGGAGTGCTGGCGAGCTCGCAAGGAAGTGAATTCAAACTGCCTCAAAAATATGTGTCTGGTCATTGAATTTATATGCGAATACTTTGTGGCAGGCCACTCATGCAGTTCCAAGAACCATTCAATAAGAGAGAGCATAGTGGGTTGCCGCCAGTGACAGAGGATACACAACTTGGCCGAGGCTAGTGAAGTAGCCAGCCAGCAATGTTCATGGGATGTCAGAGATATCCTGTAGGAGGACGAACGAAGGGGAAGGTGTTTGCTGGACTGGACTACATTGCTGAATCTCACCCCACATGTGCATCCAATAAACTGTGAGAGGGCAGGACAGGACCATAGAATATGGTACAGATCACACTGAGTAGAGTGCACCTTCATCATAGGCTATGAGGCAGTAGTTTTTCCATATGGAGCTTCTAGGGGGAACCAATATCAGTCATGCAAGAGCTTGAAATATAGGAATTTCAGTTGAGATTCCCTGAGATCTCTGTCGTGATCGAGGAACAGCGGCGCCTCTGCCTCCAGAGTATAAACTTTCCTGAGGAGTGGTTGCCAGCAGAGCCTAGGGGCTGGAGTCACAGGAGAGAGGATTGCATCTAGGTAAGGATGGAATAGAGGCCAGACACAACTCCCCTAAAGTGCCCCAGGGTCTGTTAGTACTGGATGAGAGGTGAGACGGGAAGCTCGCCAGGAGGCGGGCTGCAAGTGCTGCTTAGACACTGGACCCCCTGATGTTAACACCACTACTTTGTAGCCAGCAGCCGGAAGTCCACCCTTAGAGAGGCAAATGATTTAATGGTCTCGCTTTCACAGACATGTTTAAGCCATCGTAGACCACGCTCATTCCAGGTCACCCAGAAGAAGGTCTGTCCACCTATGAAGAGGGCAGCATTGCAGCATAGAGGGGCCTTGTGATGCAGAAAGGAGGAGATATCCAAAAAGTATATGGCCTATATAAGCTAGGCTATCGCAATTGCCACTCAAATCAGATTAAAAGCAACCCATGGGTCAGCTGCTGAGAGATATGGGGACAGTGCCGACTCCAGAGGGGGGAGCATATTGCGTTCCAGATGTACCGACAGTGGGATCCTGAGTCTCAGCTGCATGTAGTCTGGGAGATGAGAAACGTTGAAGGCCGGACTGTAGGAGGTCAAATGGGGAAGCTGTAGGCCTCCAGCCGGCTTCTCGCCCATAGTCGAGGCACTCAAATCCTGGGTTTGAGTCCATTCCTAATATAGGAGTGTATGTCTGCCTCGATGCACGCTACAAGAGTCCTAGCTATCCTAAGGTGTAACATCCTGAAAAAATACTGGAAGCGGGGCACCGTAATCTTCTTAACCGTTTGCACATTCCCCTGCAATGATAATTTGAAGCACGACAATTTTAAGAAATCTTGTTTGGAACATTCAATTAGGGGGAGAAGGTTGTCCTCCATTATATGAGAGAGTCCCCTGTTGATATGGATGCCCAGGTATCAAAGCCCCTCTGGGACCCATGTTATGATATAGCTATTGATACACACACAGGGTGTTTCTGGTCATTGACAGTGCTTCACTCTTTGACCAGTTGGCTTTGTAGCCTGAGAGTGGAAAAATCTGATGGACATAAAAACGGATCAAAGAACGAAGGTGGGATACAAGGAGCAAAATATCATCTGTGTAGATCATAACCTTAATCTCTGACTTCTTTGGGGACCCCTTCAACCGCCAGAGTCTTACAGATGGCTGCTGACAGGGGTTCGAGCGCAAGGAGAAAAAGCAACAGGGAAAGGGGATTTCCATGGCAGGTGCTGCGACCAATCAGGTAGGAGTCTGTTGGGGTATCGTATAGAAGGTGTACTTTTGCAACAAGATCATCTTCAAGTCCCATTCGGGACATAACCTGAAATAAATACGGCCACTCTTCGGCATCGAGGGACAGTGCCTGCATTAGCGATGGGCCATCCCTCGTAAGCCAAAGGTTAGCAGGGGTCCTGAGGTGATAATGGGAGGCACATCCAGAATAAAGCTCAGCTATGACTTGTGAATGAGTTGGGGAATCACCTTCAACAGGAGGGTTGCCAGTAATTTGGCCATGATTTTGAGATCAACGCTGAGGAGGGAGATCGAGCAGTAACTGGCAGTGTCCAACGGGTTGTTATTCATAGGAAGGAGAATGATGATGGCCTTATTAGATATACCTAGGGAGCTATTGTCCACTGCATTGTTGAAATCAGAAGGTGGCTGCCAGGAGCACAGCTTCAGTTTTTGCTCGCTGTATTAAACTTTACCTAGCATTCCAAAGTAACAAACCTCCAAGATGCCAAGGCGCAACGTGTACTGCTATCACAAAGTTAGATAATGAAGAGAGGGGAGAGAAGTCTGAAACCTGTGCCAATGTAAAATAGTCTGATATTGGGCAGAGCTCCCATGGTCACTTAATCCATGGCTAATAGATCATCCTGTTTATTTCTTTGTATTCTAGTACCTAAAACTAGCACGTAAAGTCCTGATCATCACATTACAGCTTTAGGACTACAAATGCCAAAATGCAAAGAAAAAATACAGGACAGAAAGAGATTCTGATCCATGGAATTGGGAAACTTAAGGGCCATTTAACAATTGGATGTAATAACACTAGCTGTTACCTCGAATTAAAGAAGGCAATAAACCAACTCAGATTCTCCCACAACTGCCACTAGAATCTCAATAAATGAGACCATGGTGTCAAATGCTGATGAAAACCGCAACATGATATTTAGAGTCAGTTGATTATTATCAGCTTTATCAAAATTTGGAATACTTGCGTTTCTACTGGTAATTCCTTGTACACTTACATTGCTACTGTTAATTCCCTGTTGCTAGATGGCCTGTTATTTCATGACTCATCTAGAGATATATTATCACCAGTATTGACAGAATTCTATACCTTTATCTAGCCACTCCTGCTGTCTGAGACTTAGGCCTTAACTCTGCCAAAAGGGTTTGCTGTTTCAACCTGTATGGCCTCTAATCTGAGTAGTACCTTTGCTGTGTGAGCCTGTAAATATGTGAGAAAGCTCTAGAGTGAGCAATATGTCTGCTGCTTACCTCTTGAAACTGTGAGATCTGGGTGACTTTTAGCATTCCCATCAAGCACCTTCCAAGTGGATTCACAGGCTTGTTATATGATAAATGTGGAACTAACTGGATTTGAAAATTAAAGAAAGTGTGAAGGTAGAAATAATAGAAGATGCTACATCCACTTGGTAAAATGATAGGCCATATCAAATGGCGTACCTAGATCATTTACACTGCCTCTAAAATATTTTAAGAACAAATGCACTGATTGCCAGTGGCGGCTGCCACTGAACAGGGGTGGCGGGCGGGACAGGGTGCAAAGGGATGGGGGGGGGGGTTAAAAAAAAACAGAAAAGAAAACCAAACACTTCCCTTCATCTCCTCTCCGTCCTCTTCCCAGCTGCACAGGCTCCCAGCCAATCACGACGCTGCTGACAACAGCATTATCATTGGTCTGAGTGGCCTGCTTCACTGCTCAGACAGACAGTGGGAGTCTGTGCATGTTCTGTGCATGTGCAGAGAACATGCGAAGTGTGCATGTCGTTTTGGCCGGCCGAATACGGACGGCCGAAAAGACATGTGCACTTTGTGTGCACATAGCCCTCCTTTGGCCACCTCCGTCCAGCCCAGCCCCACCCAGCCATGCATTGAAAAATAAAATGATAATAACGTAATATGCGTTATTATCATTTTCTTTTTCCTTTTTGGAAAAAACAGTGGGGTGACGCTCCTCAACCTTGGCGGAGGAGCCACCCCTGCTGATTGCCCCATTATGTAGGAGTGTTGTTAGTTGGTAAATGACCCAAAGTTTCATGGGAGGATTAGACATCTTTGACACAACATGTAAGTATATATTTCATGAGTGCCCTTCAGAACTGCCTGTAAAACCTGTGGCCTTTTAGTCTATTTACTTGATAACTGTTCCATAAAATCCATCATTATGCCTATTTTGTTATAAGATTTTTGGGTATGGCATGTTTCCACTAACCTGCAGGGTCTGGGCTTACTTACTATGCATGCTTGCTCATTACTGCCTGAGCAGCAATGTGCACTTTGAAAATGTATTAGCTATGGGCGAGTACAGCTACTGCCAAACCAACCAAAACTATGAAACATAGTTAGATCATACGTACTTTCTTAAAATTCTCCCTGTTCTCAAAGCAGAGATCCTAGAGAAATATATTCAGGACCACTGGAATTATGTGGCAGAGGAAGGAAAATTATGCAGCAGGGCTATGCTTTACTAGTTTGTCATATAACCACACATTAATATTGTATTGACAACGGTTTCATCTCATTATTAAAAGTTCATCACCTGACTACATCATTTAGCAACCAAAAAATGACCAGTTAACTTTTACAAATGGTGTGCCGCCTCTTCGGACACGTCATCCTCCATAATGGAACATCTGTCGTTCAAGCTCTACCTCACAGCCAACTTCACCATAAGCGGCATTCTCATCTACAGATCATCGGGGTAGCACACACCACCGGGGCAGCACACCAACTTCACCGTCTCCATCAAAGACTTTGTCACACCACTCAGCCTCAAGATTTAGACCCCAGGTCAGTTGGACATGGAGGAACTCAAACTTCAGACAACTGGAGTGCAAATAGAGAATGAGCCAGGACAATACAGACAGGAGCATGTTCAAATCCTCCCTGAGATGCCACCACTAATTGATTCGGACCACAAATGAGCTGCTTTGGTGTACTGCATCAATGCCAGTACCAACAGAAGCAACAAAATCTTCTCCATTGTGAGGGATTTCACTTCATCTGTGGCTGTCTCCAACCTGATCACCCCCTTGCAGGACATTTTCAACAGTCTCTCAATTCATCACCAACAAAATCACTACAATTTACAGAAATTTCAACCCGTAACTGGACCCGACAGACTGCATAACCCCAGAGGAAACATCCACCACAATGAAGTCCATCCCTTAAGGGGCCCTATCGGACCCATTCTTCCACTATGTCTACTTCAGAGTACTGCAACCCATCAGTGCCACGCTCACACGCATTCTGAATTGCTCCACCTCTTCTGCAACCTTCTCAGATGCTTGGAAACACACAGCTGTCCTCCCATTGGTGAAGAAACCCTTTGTGGACCCTTCAATGCTCATCAACTACAGGCTGATCTCCCTGCTACCATTCCTAGCCAGGGTCTTGGAGAAAGTTATCTACAGATGCCTCACTGAATACCTCAATGACCACCAACTCCTCAACACCAGTCATTCTGGTTTCAGACCCAACAACAGCATGGAAACTGACCTCATTGCCACCAAGGATGACATCCTGATGACTCAGGATGGAGGACATCCATCCTCTTGGACCTCTCTACAGCATTTGACATGGTCTCCCACCCCATTCTCATTCAACACCTACATGACATCGGAATCCAAGGACATACACTTCAATGGATCTACTCCTTCCTGACTTGAAGGACTCAGTCAGTCAGCCTGGCTTTGTTCGTACAACTCAGAACACTATGGGGGTCATTCCTAGAATGGCGGGCGGTGACCGAACCGCCAGAAGACCGTACCACGGTCAAAAGACCGCGGCGGTCATTCTGAGTTTCCCACTGGGCTGGCGGGTGACCGCCAGAAGGCCGCCCGCCCGCCCGGCGGGAAACCCCCTTTCACGAGGATGCCGGCTCCGAATGGAGCCGGTGGAGTGGAAGGGGTGCGATGGGTGCAGAGGCACCCGTCGTGATTTTCAGTGTCTGCATAGCAGACACTGAAAATCTTAATGGGGCCCTGTTAGGGGGCCCCACGACACCCGTTCCCGCCATCCTGTTGGAACAGGATGGCGGTAAGGGGGTCGGAATCCCCATGGCGGTGCTGCAAGCAGCGCCGCCGTGGAGGATTCCCTGGGGCAGCGGGAAACCGGCGGGACACTGCCGGTTTCCCGTTTCTGACTGCGGCTTTACCGCCGCAGTCAGAATGCCCCCGGAAGCACCGCCAGCCTGTTGGTGGTGCTTCCTCCGTCACCTACCCTGGCGGTCATAGACCGCCAGGGTAGGAATGACCCCCTATGACCTCTTCCACAGAGTTCCATAAGTCTGCCATGAGCCTGACCCTCTTTAACCCACACATGATCCCTTTTGCCAGCATCGTCTTCTCTAATAATATCAACTAATTCTTCTATGCTGACAACACACAACGCATTCTCTCCCTCATGGACAAGATGCCTAGTACCCTGATCAAGTTCAATTCCTGCATGTCTGAAACTGTCCACTGGCTGAAGGCCAATTGCCTAAGGCTGAACACTGAAATGACCTTAATTGTAATCTTTGGGAAGAGCATTTCACTGTGGTACTTCACCTGGTGGCCAACAGAGGTAGGGCTGACACCCACCCCCACCACCCTCCCCTAGAATCTCTTTATCATCCTTGACAGAAAATTGGATAGGACCACACAAGTCAATGCCATAACCACCTCGTTCTTCCATACCCCGATAATGCAGAGGAAGATTCTCAAATGGCTCCCATTCAGCACGACCTGGTCACAAACAAGGTGGACTACGGGAACATTCTATATGCCGGGTGTAGGAAAGTAGCCTCTTTCTAGCATGGTTACCCCCACTTTTGGCCTGTTTGTGAGTGTGTCAGTGTGTCAGGTCTCTTATTCATTTCCTGGGAAAATTATACATATGTGAAACATTTGTGCCCTGAGGAAGGTGGGTGACCATTCTTCAGGTCACGGTTTACCGAAACACACGTCGGCACGCTTTGACCCGGACAAAATCATCACTGATTTGGACAAGTTTGATACATTGGGTGTTATTCTTTTTCTGCCATCTTCCCGTTGGCAATGAGGATCAGACTGTAATAATTCTTCCAGACAAGAAATTTGTTTTACTTCCGCAATATAGACACTATCTAGCAAAGCAGGACTGTACAGATATCATCAAAATATACTGTATGGATATCATTATTCTGTCATGGCGGATTTTCATTGCGACTGTGATATTTGACAATTTGTTTCATTGGGGAGTATCCTGTAATCAAGGGTTATATACTTGGATGGTGTTCCTTGTCCTGGTTTTGTACTGTTTGTCTGGGTTATTCGTTTTAATTGGTATGATTGATTGTTGTGAGTGCAGATTTTTTTTTTTTTAGTGTTCTGTTTCCCAGGATACATATATAAATATCTTCTTTATACTATTTCTATAGATTACATTTTGATACACATGATTGTACTTTGAAATAAATATTTAATTGTTTAGATCCTCAGTACTACTTTCTGGTAGAGTGCATGCCTTCATCACTCCTAACATGTGGAAATATCTGCCACTACACATAAGAGCCTCCTCCTCACTTATTGAATTTCACAAGAAGCTGAAGACCTGGCTTTTCCAGTAGTCCCACTAGGCCCTACGTTTGGTTAGGCTCACACTTGCTCAGTGCCATGATACCCTCCTAGGTGATAGTGCGCTCTACAAATCTGTATAACAGATGCAATTGCATAACAGAATGTGTGGCACTTTTATTTAACTTTTGATCCATTTGAGCTTGAAACTAATTTTTTGTTTGTTAACATTTGCAAGTTATGCAGCAGACAGTGGATTATAAAGGAAGTGTGGCAGATCAATAATTGCACAGAAACTGCTATTTATGCAAAATGGCATAATTCCAGTAGTCTTGAATATAATCGGGATCGAACATATGAACTTGCATGAGAAAAGTTAGCTCCTCTACTGCCTTATAAGGAAACGAAGCCCTTGGTAGATGTGTTATGTTTCTATCTCAGGTATTTTCAGAGGCTGACCCTGCACAAATAGGAACTCAATTTAGATACAGCAGGGCTTTAAGTGGACCGGGTCCCTCCAAGTATCAGACCCAGAAATTCGTGAAAACAGACATTGAAACAGGTCCCTGTCTGACCCTATATTCATGTCCTCAAATTCACTGGCAAAACCAGAATTGAACAATGAATTCGAAAAACATTAAGGCGAAGCATGTCAGTGATTTAGTTCCTGTTATATATTAATATGTTTGACTTAATCATTCTCTCCCTAAGAGCATTTGCTTTTCCAGGACTTTGTATCTCTGTATTTTTATTTCTTTGTGTGGCATATTACTGTTGTATAGTGTTTACTCTGAACTCAGTTCCCTCCAGGTATTTATTATGGGTCTCGATTGAAAACTCTGGAACTAAGACAGTGAGAGTTTCTCACAGTGCTTGTCAGTGGGTAAAAATATGTGTTCAGAATTCATGGGCATTCAATCCTTGGATTTTCTGCAGAGTCTACAGAGCTACTGCAGTTGCAATTGTGATTCTGCGCAAATGTGTGTGAAGGAGGTACACATTTGTCAAAATATTAACACAGCCAAAGCAAAAGAAAAAGAATTCCTTACAGGTGATTGGGTGCATTGTGTTTGGAGGGTGGTGAACTGAAGGAGGTACAAGGAAATACATTCAGCAAAGAGTGAAAATAGGGTGCTGAAGAGGAAAGAGATGAAGTATAAGATCTGCAGATTGGGGTCTTGAGGGTGTTAGGCTTAGGCCAACAACCCAGGGGGTTTTGGGCGTGTAGTGCGAACCTTTGCTTCCCAAGAGAGAGAACTGGAGGGTTTAGCAAGGGGGTGGAGATTTAGGTCAGAGCAGGTGGTATGTAGTTAGGGTGGGGCACTTTTGGCAAAACATCGGCAGGAGCAGGGAACGTTTTTTCCTGCCCTCTTACCCCAGATCACATAGGGTGGTTTGGATGAATTGATGTTGGGACATGTGTGAGTATTATTGTTTGTTGGGTGGGGTTTTCATTTAGAGGCATGTTGCTATTTAGTCATTTAGGGAATATCTGTATAACCATGTTGTCGCTGATGAGCAGGTGCGTCCTGGCAAGGCGAGTAGTTGGCACAGTGTGAAATGTTTATGGGTTGAAATGTTTATGGTACAAAAACTGGACAAGTTAGTTCATTACAGAGATCAATGGGGGAGGAGAGGTAGGGTCAACTTCAAGAATATAGCATGCCAAGCGTTGATTTACATGGTATAGCTTCATTGGTGAAGTTTTGGTGTGAACACTGAATGGTGAAGGATGAGTGACAAGGAAAAGTTATGATGATTTATTAGGGTAGGTGAATGTGGATGGACAGGCTATACATTGTATTGGTGAGGCCAGCTTTGTATAGCATGTATGGGTAGTTGCCAGGTTTGTTACAGTATACTTGCACCTGCCTCATTAATGCAGCCATTTCTACAGCAAGCATGTCTCAAGAGTTTTACTGAGTGCTGTCCTGCCCGAGGACGAGACGTGGAGAGAAAAAGACCGCACATGTCTAACATACGTAGAATATAACAGGAGTGATTGAGAAACTCTGAATACCACTGTTCCTTACACAGGACTCAATAATATTTAATTCACAATCTGACAGTTTCAGAAATGAAACATTTTCGATGTTAATTATTTACAAAAAATCATTGTTATTACTCATTTGTTTACTACTGCTTACAACCATTGATGAAGCCAATAGTTCTGGCTAGTTCTAGGTGTATGACAGCTGTTGTTTTATATCTCTGCATGCACAAATAGAATGCTCATGGAGGAACCCAAATACCGGTCGGGTCGCACACTTAGGGAATCACTGAAGTTTAGTTTACACGCCCTTTTTTAATCCCACTGCAAGCCCTGAGAAACATCAATATTTTGGATAATACTTCCAGGTGACTACTCTCAGATACCTTTCTTTGTAAAATCTTAAGCAGTTGTGGAACAGTATTTGAAAAAATGAAATCTTCTCCATAGACCGATGTAGGAAAGCCACTATTGGCATGGTTACTCCCCCACTTTTTGTCTGATATTGATGCCAACTTTCATTGAAAGTGTGCTGGGATCCTGCTAACCAGGCCCCAGCACCAGTGTTCTTTCCCCAAATCTGTACCTTTTTTCCACAATTGGCACACACATGGCACACAGTTAAGTCCCTTTTAAAAGGTACCCATGGTACCAAGCACAAGTACACTGCCTTTGCAGCTTGTGTGTGCTGGTGGGGAGAAAAAGGTAAAGATGACATGGCACCCCTTTGAGGGTGCCATGCCCACAACCCACTGCCTTTGGCATAGGTAAGGGCATAGCTGCATGAGCATTTTGCCTCATCAGTGTCTAAGTCCATTCTTAGGCATTGCAAGTGCAGTGTAGCCATATTAAATATATGGTCTGGGAGTTTGTCATTACGGACTCTACAGCTCCATAATGGCTTCATGGAATACTGGGAAGTTTGGTATCAAACTTCTCAGCTCAATAAACCCACACTGATGCCAGTGTTGGATTTATTGTAAAATGCACACAGAAGGCATTTTTGAGATATCCCCTTAGCCAAACGGCTAGTGTAGGATTTTACCAGTCTGTGCCAGCCTGCCACTTTCAGAGAAGTTTCTGACCACATGGGGTGGGAGCCTTTGTGCTTTCTGTGGCCAGAAACAAAGCCTGTCCTAGGTTGAGGTGCTTCACAGCTCCCCCCGTAGGAACTGTAACACCTGGGGGTGAGCCTCAAAGGTTCAAGACTCTGGTTTCAGGGCACTCCAGCTAGTGGAGTTGCCTGGCACCCTTTCCTACCCCACCCACAGGCAAAGCCCCACTTTTGGCGGCAAGTCTGGTGGGAAACTTAGGGAAAACAGGGAGGAGTAACCACACCAGCTAGGACCACCCCTAAGGTGTCTAGAGCTGAGTTGGCCCCCTCCCTGCAGAATCTTCCATCTTGGTTTGGAGGACAGGGACCAATAGGGTTAGGTTTGTGTCCCCAACCCCAAAGGAAGTGGACACAAGAAGGGTGTATCCACCCTCAGGGACAGTAGCCATTGGCTAATGCCCTCTGACCCCTGTAACACCCCTAAATTCAGTATTTAAGGGCCTCCAAGAACCCAGCTCACCAGATTCCTGGCGACCTGACAAGAAAGCAGAAGGACTGCTTAGCTGAACTCCCAGCACAGAAGAAGGAAGACGACAACTGACTTGGCCCCAGCCCTGTCGGCATGTCTCCTGCTTCAAAGAACCTGCCCAAGTACAGGGATGCATCCAGCGGGACCAATGTTCTCTGCCAAGCTCCAGAGGACTGTCCTGCACCCAAAAGAACCAAAAACTCCTATGGATAGTGGCCCTGTCCAAGAAGAAACAACACCCAGGGACTCCAGCCCCACTCCGGATGCGTGAGTCCTGACCACTCTGTATCCGATGCCCACGGCTCGTGTCCAGGTGGCCCAACCAACTAGAGAGGATCCCTAGGTGATTCTGAGCAAGATGCCCAGCCTGGGTTGACCTCTCCACCCCTCCACGATGACACCTGATAACCCTCAAACAGCGAAAGGTCCGGACTAAGATATCTGAAGCCTAAAAGACCACTGAACCTGCAGCCCCCAGGCATTGGAGAACCCAACCTCTGGTGCAGATATGTTCAGAAGGCGGCCCTCCTCCCTGTCCAGTCTGTGGTTTGCCGGAGTCGACCCCCTGGACTTCACCTGCAGCATCTGAGTGACCCCCAGGGTCCCCTCATAGAGAATCATTCGAAACATGATGTCTTGTTTGCTCCCTGCACCCGGTTGCTCCAGTGCCGCAGAGTGTGTATGCTTGGTGCCTACCAGTGGCCCCCCAGTGCTCCTCTAAACCCCCCAGGTCTGCCCTTTGAAGTCACAGGTACTTACCTGCAGGCAGGCCTGATTCCGAGTGCCCCCAGTCTCCATAGGAGCCCATGTTAAATTTGTCTCAACTTTGACCTCTGCACCCGACCGGCCCCGTATTGCTGGTGGTGGGTGTTTGGGGTTAACTTGAACCCCAACCTGTGGACCTCTTAACCCCTGGAGACTGGAACTGTAAGTCGAGTACTTACCTGTAAATCATACTAACTTTTCTTCCCCCCCAGGAACTGTTTCCGAAAATAGCAGTGTCAACTTTTAAAACAGATATATGCCATTATTTAAAAAACTGTATTACTTATCGATTTCAAACAAAGTACTATTGACATATGAGTGAAATATGAATCAATTGAAGTACTTACCTGCAACTTGAACCTTGTGGTTCTCGAAATATATTAAGAAAATATATTATGGCTATATAAAAACAATTGGTCTGGAGTTAAGTCATTGAGTGTGTGCTTCTTCTATTGTCTGTGTGTGTACAACAAATGCTTTGCACTACCCTCTGAGAAGCCTAACTGCTCGACCACACCACCACAAAAGAGGGCATTAGTATTATCTACTTTAGCCTGTGTTAATCCTCTGGGGAACCCCTGGACTTTTGTGCACACTATGGCACTCATTATGAAAATGGCGGTAACAGTCAGGCGGTCTGGGCTGCCAAATAATGAACCACCTGAAAAACAGGCAGCCTGAAAACCACTCTCCGCCAGCAGAGGAGTGGCGACAATGACGGCAGAGGCCGCCCACAGGCCGACGGAAAGGCCCTACCTGCCCATCAAATAATGAAGCACTAGACCACCGTTAGTTCCGGGGAAAGAACCACCGCCATGCAAAGCCAGGGAAAAATGAGCCAAATATAAGGAAACACTCACACAACATGCTGAAGCACATATGGAGAGAGAGTTGCAAATAATGCCAGTCCTGCTCCTTGCCATATACCTCCACGACCGAGACCGCCGATGAAGATGACGACGGTAAGTACCACAATCTACTAAACAAGGGACGAAAGGGCACAGTTACATACCCACCCACTACACCCACCCCGCAAAGCCCCCACAACCTCTCACAACAGCACAAGCCATACACCTCAGAGCAAGAGGTACTTACCCGACACAAGGCCAAAACAACCTGCCCAAAGTACACACATGTGCACAACACCCCCCCACAAAGAAACGATGAACCACAAATCCAGAGTGTGCCAGAAAAACCAACACTGGCCACACAAACATTTTATTAAGCTCCAGGAGCAACAGAAGTCCAACAGCCAGTCCATATTTCAAAGTCCGATGGACCCAAATGGCCCCAACTTGACTCCCACAAGTGCAAATGGTACTCCACCTTAAAGGGGCAAAAATAGGGCATCCAGGCACCTCAGGGAACATGGGCACGGGGTGGTGGGGGTGGGGACTTATGACTGGGGGGGGGCTTGGCCTTACATTTGGGAGGTGGAGGGGGCTTGGGTCTGGTCCTTGAAGCTGGTGGAGCAGCCTTGGACTGGGGTGTGGCAGATGTACCTGGGCCAGCACAGGGTCTCTTGTCACAGAGGAGGTAGCACGGGAATGGGAAGGGCGGACAGTGAAGGGCTGCGACGTGGGGGGACTGGACAGGGCAAGAAGGTGGGCACATTTATAGACGGGGTGGGCCAGTGGGTTCGAATAAGTCAACACGGGATAGGAAACGTTTTTTAGGGGCAATCAGGATGGGCCTGGAGGAAGGCGTGGGAGTGGAGGTAGAGGGAGTGGTTGTGACAGGTGTAGGTGTGCGTGACGTGGGTGCAGGTGACTGTACAGTATGCTGAGGTGTGGTGCATGTGTGTTGGGTGGGTGTCTTGGAACGTTTGAGTGTCTTGGGAGGAGGGGGGTGGACACAGTGGGACAAGACAGGCTGCCAGTGTAAATGTTGTTCTCTGTGTGTCTACAAGTTTGGTGAGTGTGCTGCATGTGTCAACCAAAGTTGTTGTGGTGAGTGCAGGTGTGGTGTATGGGGTGCATGAATGGATGTCTGATTTTGTGGTGACTGCCAGACTGGGGTCAGCAACAGTGAATGAGGGTGCAGTGCCTGTGAGTGTGCATGTAAAGGTGACAGGCAGGGAGGCGGAAGAGGTGGACACACTGGGGGAAGTGGATGTTGGTATGTATGCCTTTGTATGTTGGCTGTGTGTATGCCTGTGGTGGGAAGTGTGGTGCTTGTGTTTTTCAGTGTGCTTCTTGTGTGTTGAGGTGTGTGCATGGCTGTCAGAATGTGTGCTTGGATGGGTGATGGGAGTGGGGTGCTGGAGGGGGTAGAGGTGGTTGGGGGGGGGACGGAATGACCAGGGACACTGGCTGCCGTCAAAGAGGAGGCCAGAGCCTGAAAAGATCTCTGTAGGCCAGACACGGCACCATAAATGCCATCCAGGTAGACATTTGTCTGCTGCACCTCTGAGGCTAGGCCCTGCATGGCACTGATGATAGTTGTCTGCCCTACAGAAATGGTCCTCAGGAGGTCAATAGCCTCCTCCGTGAGGACAGCAGGGCTGACTGGGGCAGGGGATGAGGTGCCTGGGGCAAAGGAGACACCCACTCTTCTGGGTGAGTGGGCACAGGCAACTCTGTGGGGAGCAAATGGGAGGGCGGTGATGGTATGGGGGGTGGCGGAAGATGACACAGAATGGGTGGGCCCACTAGGGTCCGCCACCGCCAGGGAGCTCCCATCGGAGGAGGTATCAGAGTCACTACCTCCAGTGGTAGTTGCCTCCCCCGTGGTACTCCCCTCGCCCTCCAACCCACTGGTCCCTTGGCGTTGTTCGACTCTGCCTCCTTGGAACTGTGGGACGCTGCATCCCCACTCACCAGTGGCACAGCTCCCTCGCCAGATGATGCGGATGTACACAGACAACACAAGAGAACGGGGATTGGGAGACAAAACAGGAGAGACACTTGTAAATAGCTGAACGGAGGTACATAACTGGTTCACACATACACCCACCCTGCAAATATTCCACCATGCAGCACCTACCACTATACACATGGCTATGCCTCTGACTAGTGGCCACAACCCTGCTCTACAGCCATTTCCTACAGCACAGAGGGACCTGAAGTACTGCAGACCTGTCCTTACAAACTTACTTCCCATGGGGGCCATTATATAAAATGACATCAGTCAAAGTCCCTGCCAATAGACAGCATACATACTACTGCACACTCACACATCCATCAAAGAGGCATACAATGGTTTCTGTACTCACCCCCTTGTGTCTGCTGTGCAGCCTTCAAGCACCCATCCAGGCCCGGATACGCCAATGCCAGAATGCGGCGCATTAGGGGGTATCAGGGTCCGACGGGCACCCCTTCCTTGTTGGGAGGACTTCCCCAGCTGGGCCTCGCAGGTCTTCCTCGCCCAGCGTCGCAGGTCCTTCCACCGCTTCCTGCAGTGGGGGCTCCGCCGGTTGTAGACCCTCATGGTCCGCACCTCCCTGGCGATGGCATGCCAGAGTCCCCTCTTCTGATGGGCACTGACCTATATGGGACACACAGAAAAAGTAACACAGAGGTCAGACAATACCCATTAGATACAGCTGGCTATATGTCCCCTATGGGATGGACACTCACAATAGCAGAACAGGACCTCACACATGCAGCACGTCATGCATCCCACGACTGTACAGTGTCAAACATGCACACATGTTTACAGTCATCTACCACCATTACACACATCCATGCCCCCCAATCCACCTACTCACATGTACCTCTGGTCGACCATAGAGCTTGGGGCACAGGGGTAGGACCCAGTCCACGGGCTTGTCCAGTTCCTCGCTGGTGAAGGCGGGGCCCTTTCCCCTGCCACTCGTGCCATTTCCAGGACCAGAGTCAGGACACAGCAGCACACTCAGTGGAGTACCTGCATGCAGGCAATCCGGGAGTCAAGTGAAGTTGGGGTGATGAGATGGCGTACACTCTGCGGCGGTGTGCACCGTCACCGCCGGCGGCGATCATGATTCGCTAATATTCCCCATTGACAACCATGTTAACCAATGAATGGTCGCACGGCGGTGAACACCACCTTACGCTATTTCGACAACCGCTAGCGATATGAGGTCACTTCCATTACAACAATTCTGGATTACCGGGGGAAGACATTTTGGCCATTACTACGCAGTTATTAATTTCTCATTTACCCCATGCAGGCCCTATTGTCCCCAACCCCCATAGGCACGAACAAATATACATTCACTTACCACAACAGTCCTGATGTATTATTGAGGACATGTAACTCGAGTTTAACAACCTATTATGCATATGTGTCATCGACTTGTATGCCAACAGTGCTGAATATTTAACATGTTGGGCAGATGTATGTGTGTTCCTCACATGTGTTCTCAACTCCTCCTAGGTACAGACCCATGTGGCGAGGGAGAGCCCCAACGGTGTACAGACCACTTGTTGATTTGGGGACCATGGTCGAGTGCCACATCATTATCAATTACAGACTCAACCGTGCTACCATTCATGAACTTTGTGCATTACTGGATTCAGCACTGAGACCGGCTAATCGGAATCAGCATGCCATCCCTATTGAAGTGCAAGTGCTCTCTGCACTCCATTTCCTGGCCACAGGCTCATTTCAAGTGACAGTGGGCATGGTTGCAGGTTTTTCACAGCCAATGTTTTGCATTGTACTGTCCAGATCCTGAATGCATTTGTACGACACCTGCAGTTCCATGTGAGGTGCTGACCTCCCTACCATCAAGTCAGACTTCTATGCCTTTGGCAACATTCCCCATGTGATAGGTGCCATTGATGGAACCCAGATAGCTCTCATCCCCCCAAGAGTAAGTGAACAGGTGTACAGAAACAGGAAGAACTTTCACTCTATGAACATTCAACTGGTGTGTACTGCTGATCTCCCATGTGAATGCCATGTTCCCTGGATCAGTCCATGATTCCTTTGTGCTGAAGAACAGCAGTGTGCCACACATGATGGAACAACTACAAGGGGACAGAGGATGGATCATAGGTAAGTGTGTCTGACACTTTTTGGCACATTGGCACATTGGCACATAGCAGACAGCCAGGCTGTCTGCAACTGAGGGTTGTCAGTGACTGTCCTGTTTTGCCCCCTTTTGCAGGTGATTCTGGCTACCCCAACATGCGTTGGCTCCTGACAGCAGTGAGGAATCCTAGGACAGATGCAGAGAGGAGTTACAGTGAGTCCCATGAACATACTAGGAGGGTGATAGAGCACACAATAGGTCTCCTGAAGGCTAGATTTTGTTGCCTCTGTATCTCTGGGGGATCCCTGGCCTATGAGCCTGAAAAGGTGTGTAGAATAGTGGTGGCCTGCCGCATGCTGCACAACGTGGCTGTGAGGAAATCTATTCCCCTCTTGGAGGAGGAGGGGGCTGTGTATCCAAACCAGCTTCCTCAGAGAGGGGATGAGAGTGATGGTGATGATGAGGAGGGGGAAGAGGTACACTCCAGGAACCAACTGATCTAACTATACTTCCAGTAACTAAGTGGTACTATTTGATGCTGTTGCTGTTTGTGCAGCATACTGTCGGTTTGCCTTATCCTCAATGGGGGTGTTGGGTCTATAGACATTGTCACTGTGACCAGGTTTGCATGGAACATGTGTCATTATGGACAACTTGTTTGACATTTCTGTTGGCACAACCCCATGTTATGCGTGGGGTGCCATTCCTGCAATTACAAAAAGAATAAATGATTTCAATGACAATTGCATGCACACTTCCATTTGATTCAACAGAATGACAGGGGACATTTACATTGGTGAACAGGTATTTTATTTGGTGTCAGGGATGCCATGTTGCTCTTTCCAGTGATGGGAGTGGGCTACTGGTGAATGTCCATATTGGCTACATGGTCTCAGCGATTGTTGGCAGTGGTAATGTGTCCATCTGTTATTTACAGTTTTTGGGGTTGTTATTGCACGGTGTGGACGGTGTTTCAGTGGCACACTTGGAGGACAGTCCTTGTCAGAGTCACTTCTTAGAGGGGGCCTTGGTCTTGGTAGGTGTTCCAGTGCCATATCTGGGTCTGAGGGAACGTTTGGGTGCCTGGTGTTGGCCTGTACGGGTTTAGGTGCAGGTCTCCTGTGTGTCCTCAGCTGCTGCTGCTGTTGTTGGCTGGGATGTATTTTGGCCTGTAGTAGGGGCTTCCTGGTCTGTGGGGTGTCTCAGGCTGGGTTGGGACAATGTGCAGCAGCACACCTGCTATGGTGGCCATGGTGGTCTTGTGCAGTTTCCACTGTTCCATGGTCTCTTGGTGTTGAGCCCTCTGCAGCCTTTGACTCTGCTCCAGGGTGGCCACAATCTGGGCCAGTCTGTCCTGGGTATGGTGGTATGCTCCCAGGACCTCAGAGATCATGTCCTGGGCTGCAGCATCCATCCTGTGTCCTCCCCCCTGAGCCACTGATGCCCTCCCACTGGGCCTAGCCCCCTCTGCCTGTGTCCCCTGCACAGGTTTGGCAGTACCACTTGTACTGGGGCAATCGTCTTCCTGCCTATTGGTAGGTGGTGACTGTGGCCTCTGTCCTTGTGTTCCACCAGTCTGTGGCCTGGATACACAGGTGTGGGTCCGGTTGCCCTGGCCTGATGTTGGTGTGTGTGGTAGGGGTGTCAGTGGTGTTCTGGGTGGGGCTGCTCGATGGTGACAGTCCAGGACTGTGTGAGGGGCCAGGGTATTCCTCACTGTCCAGGGTTCCCTCTCCAGTGTCCTGGGTGGTGCCTCTGTCTCCATGTGGGGCATTGCCACTCCTTGTCCTGTCCGTCAGGGTGGCAGGGTGGTGGTGCCTGTTGGGGGGAATGGACATGTCTGTTACAATTGCATATTTGGATGGGGTGCACAGGTCTGGGCTGTTTTGGTCAGGTTTTCCACTTTTGGGCCATGCAGGTTGCCTTTGTGAGGTTGCCATTGCATTTTGCTTAGGATGTGGAGGTGCATTGTTGGTGGTGTAGTGCCTTTGTGATTCCTTGCAGGGGTAGGTGGCTGTGCACAGGGGGAGGTATGTGGTCCTGTTGGTGGCATTGTGGGCATGCAGGGTGACTGGATGTTGTGAATGTGGCCTGGTTGGGGTAGTGGTCCTGGTGGATGTTGGAGGGGTGGGGTGGTGCATGCATTACAGGTGTGATGGATATGGGGTAATTGTAGACGACTTACTCCAGCGAGTCTAGTGAGGCCCTCAGGGTACAGGATGGCCAGTATCTTTTCCTCCCAGTCAGTGTAGTCGGGTGGTGTTGGTGGAGGTCCTCCCCCAGTCTTCTGGACTGCAATGTTGTGCTGGGATGCCATCTCTTGCGGATGTCGTCCCTCGTGTGTGGATGGTGTCCCACTGCATTGACCTTGTTGACAATGGTCTGCCATAACTGCATCTTCCTGGCGATGGGTGTGTGCTGGACCTGTGCCCCGAATAATTGTGGCTCGACCTTCGGTATCTCATCCACTAGGGTCCTTAGCTCCCTTTCTGTGAAGAGTGGGTGCTTGGGGGGTGCCATGGTGTGTGTTGTGAGTGGTGTGTTGTGTGGATCTGGGTGAAGGTGCTGTTGTGTGGTTGGGTGTGTGATTCGTGTGTTGTGGTGTTCAGTGCCTGCTTGTGGAGTTCTCAATCTCAGTTGTCCTATTGGTGATGCAAAGGATTGTGGGGTATGTCTGTGAGTGTTTTATAGTGTTGTGAATGTGTGTCAGGTGTGTGGGTTTCAAACTTGCCAATGTGTGCAGTTCTTACTGTTGGGTTCCATTGCTGGCCGTGGCGGTTTGTACCGCCAATGGTCGTTCGACTTCCACTGCCGCCGTGGTAATCGTGCATCATTATTTGGAGGGCGTGGAGTTTGTGTGCTTGGCGGTGGCGGGTGGGATGTCCTGAATTTTCACTGACAAGGTCCTGGCGGTGACTGGTGGCTGGGAAATTTTTGGCAGATTCTGATTTTTGTATCTTTATATGGCGGGTTTCTGTTCACCGCCAATGGCGGGTTTCTGTTCATCGTCGCCACGGCAGGGAACGGTGTTTACGGCCATGTTCATAATGACCCCCCATATCTCATTTTGATATAGGATATACAGAGCCAGCTTCCTACAACCGATTAATAATAAGCATACATGCTAACATTGTGGAACTAATAAGAGGGAGATTTTCAAAGGTAAATCGGGGATTTTACTTGCAAGGGGGAGTTTAAAGGAGGAGAAAGTTAAAAAAAAAAACAAATTTGGCTTAAAAGGCGGACGATTCCCACTTAATTTGAAAGCTTTGGTAGCTATCGGGATAAAATCCATGGTAACATTGCTTTAATGTTGATATTGGAGGAGCCATTCATGCGAAAATAAGTATAACTATTTCTGTATGGTAAACTTTCTCATACTGCCCTGATGTCACAGCAGGACCCATATGCAATCAGAACATCTGAACACAGAGGATTACCAGCAAATGACAACTGCAAAGACAATTTATTTTTACCCTAGATTAGAAAGCCATATGGCTCCTAACACACACCAATGCATCAAATGCCGTACATACTTTATTCTATCGCTGTCACACGTTTGGTTTATTTCTAAATACCCCCAATATAGGTGAAATAATGAGGTCAATGGAGGTAAAGCGATTTGCTCAGGATTATATAGTTTGGTGAAGCAGGGAAATGGGGACTAGAAGGCATGTCTCTTGGGTCCAAGGCGGCAATTCAGTCAAAAGACCAAATCTGCTCCTTTTCCATTCACCTCCAGAAGCTGCTCTGAAATACTTTGGCCAAGATGTGGATTACTTTTGAAACACAAACCCGGATGTTGTGATGGTATTTACTTTCCAGTATAAATCAGGAGATGGTTGGAGAGTTTGTCAAAATAATGCAAAATAGCGATATGTGTTCCTTTTCGTCAAGGGCGGGGCGTTCCATGGGTGGTACATGAGCTATAGGTGCAGGTTTCCATGCAACTATCCACTGGTTTTTACACAAATCCCTAGCTACTAACAATACTATCTACTAACAATTGTAGACAGTGATTTGCACAATAAACCTATACCTTCTTGGCGCAACTGTGGAGCAAGATTTAAAATTTCTCATTTTTCCATCTTTGTATGTGTGCTGCGCTGTACAGAACACAAGCAAAGTGGGAGTATTATTAAAGCATAGTTTTTTAACTGGGAGGTTCCCCTTCTAGCGTAAAACCTATGCTAGATAGAATGCACGTGCGCGTTGCTGTATGGCAGCCTAAAGTGCACCAGCACAGGCAGGGAGGAAATCAGCACCATATCTTAGATAGCGTAGATTTGGCCCTATTCTGCTGTCTCGCTTTCATGCAGCGCAGCAACTATGCGTTGCAAGAAAAGTTAGAAGAGCTGCCCTTACTGTTAACTTTCCACAGTATGGAATGCCCAAGTACTTTCATGTTACCCACAATGTATCTATTGATTTTTAGACATTCTTACATTTGTGTGCTGACTGTTCAGTTGTATGTTAATTCTTGTCACGTTAGGGTTCAAAATAGTGAAACATGAAACATTTATCTATTTACATATTTGCTTACATGCGTTTTTCCTTGGATGTTAGGTCATGTGATAGCATGTGCAAAAATGTTTTATGCAAAACCAACATTTTAACTGTGTAAAGTAAATGATGGGCTTGATTCCTCTTGTCAAGTTGATGAATGGTTGTACTCTAGTTAGAGGATTTAGGGCTGTGCACTTCCTGCAAAGTGCTGTTCACAGTTTCCCATGAGCCTTGGTTTGTCTGTTACAGCCAGCCAATAGAACAGCTTCATTAGGTCACCCCACCCCGTCCTTCCTAGCTGGCACAGTTAATCCTATGGGTAGCCCACATCTGTGACCTGCTCCAGAGAGGTAATGACCTCTTTCACAAACTCTTTCACAAACTTTCATAAAGAGCTTGAGCTTAGAATGGATCCATGGTTTATGCTATTCATTTTTTTTATATGAGCTGTACTATTTTCGGAATCGTATGTTGATTAGGACCCCATTTCACAGGCTATCCTAGTCCTCGACATTCTACTGTGAAACTGATAGTAGTTATTCTCCCATTAAATAATCTCCTTTGGGTTTTGATATAGCATGCATGCAGGAACGAACTTCAATCTCACACATGTATACTGGTGAAATGCTCAACTAAGCAAGTTTCACTCAAATTACAATAGAAAATGTACCCTGCATTGTCATCAATAGAGCCAAAAACACACAACACAAATAATCATTGAGTAGTACAAATAATTGTCCTAAAAATGAAAGGCACACTATCTTTTCAACTATCTCTAATGATTTGCAAAAATTGATTAAGAAAACAGGTGTATCTTAAACAAGGGGGATTTTCAGCTATAGCCTGCCCCCTTTTACTATAGCAGAGGCCATAATATAAAACATTCTCACCCACATTTGCCCTAAAAAAATCATGATCGATGGCCATTTTGCTTTCGGTCACTGTAATGTCTTTTCACTAACAATCACACAAGAGAACTAGACCTTGGTTTGAGGAACAAATGGCAATTAAGAAAGCATACTATTTGCAATAGAATTAATACAAGTAACATGATTAAATACCCCTGTCAACTAAAGTATATGATATGATATTGACAACGTGTAAAGCAAAAATCTGTATGGAAGAGCTCGTTGTCAGCATTCAATAACAAAAATGACAATTGTTTGGTAAAATGGTCATAATGAAAATGTCATTACACATGGAGAGAGGAGGAGGGAGAAGGAGGGACAAAAATGGAGGAACACACCGTACTTAGCTCCCTATAACTCAAAATACACAAGAAAATACGGGGTTCTCTTAACGAGGGCGTCGCGGATATCATCGTAGCCCTGGGTTGTATGTGTTCCTATTTGGAATGGTAATGTCAGTGAAATGTCAGAAGGTAACTGCAGAGTGCATGCGCGGGGAGGAACAGCGGGGGGAGGAAATTCCTTTTACGGACTAGGTGGTCTCACACACTATATAGTGTCATGCTTCATCATTTGACCACCTAGACCCACCCAGGTAGGACAGTGCCACCTGGGCGGACTCAACCTCACTGTTAAAGGAACAGGAGGGAGTGAGTAAATAAACTTGTTTCTGGAAAGATCGGGATCCAGCTAATCTACTGAAAAAATTAAAAACACCTAAGCAGACACCTGTGAGGAGTAGCAAATTTAATGGTGGTATCTGACTGGTGTAGTTAAAACGGGGGTTGGGACACCTCTGTGAGGACAAGGACTCACAGGGTCACCTAACTAATAGCCAACATGTTTCTGCCCTCAGAAGTGAGCCAATGAAGGTCTCGGGGCATTCGTCAGGGCCTAGGATCCCTACGTCTCACGTTGGAGGAAATTACTCTATGTGAAAGTCAAAGAGTGTGAAATAAAAGGTCTACCTTACCCAAGGGATTACCTTGAGGCGGCCCTTTTCATAGAGGCTGCTAGCCTCTGGTATCCAGGAGGGGGAGTGTCCCCTTATAGTCAAACATACATCAAAAGGGACGCTCGCCGTGCGCCTATATCGTCCTCTCCTTGGACCGCTTGTGAAAATGACCTATCCAGGGTCCTTTTAGAAAATGTGCATCATGATCTAAACATCATCCTCTTGGAAAAAGAACAAGATGGATATTCAACTTGAAAACCCATCAATATGACCTGAATAATGACGAATCATGGTCATCACTAGTCAGGAAATTACTTTTTGTGCATATGAAATATGTGAGACACAGAGGTTGGTAATTAGGTTTGCATTCTTGACATCTAAGAACATAAACAAGGCAAACCACCATTTGTGTATGATTGAGCATGTATTGCACATGGGTACAATTTATAAACACCCTTTATAGGAAAAATCCCCTTTTACACAAATAATATAGAACATTTAGTCAAGATTTACTGGTGCCTCATAGGCTAGTAATTTTTTGCCAACACATACAAGGTTCAATATATATATATGTATATATATATATATATATATATATATATATATATATATATATATGTATATATATATATATATATATATATATATGAAATATGTGAGGCATGCAGGTTGCTGAAAATATAAACAATATAGATTATTACTTATGTATAATGAGAGCATCTATTAAAATATTTCTATACAAATCTTGTCCTGATTAAGAGCTCATTTTATTGTATCTGTGTTGGGTTGAAACATCTATGAATTTGTATCTACACTGTTGAAGATTCATATCTTGACATCGCTGACTCCGATTATCTCCCTTTTTGTTAATATTCAAATTACAATGCAGCCAGAATCCCTATGGATATGAGTTGTTGCATGTTTGATGTATTATTTTGATCTTATTACAACTCACCTGCGCTCTGCCGTTTAATTACTTTTCGGAGCACCTTTTCGAATTACATCATGAGATCAATATATTTCTGTTCTAATTTGTATGACTATGATCATTTATTGGGTTTGATCACATGAGAGTACCGTTTGGTCTTTCCTGAATGTTGCCAAAAGCCCTTTATAACAACATCTGTAGGAACCCCTGTTACTATACAGCTATTTATGTATCCGGGTTCTAAGGAATACAGGGTTACGCCACATTTGAAACAGTGCTCAACGCCAAGCACCTCCTTTCTCTGGCTGGTGACTGTGTGAAAAAAAATGTATAGATGACCTGTCTAACATACTTTTCTTTGGCAAGGACCTACATAAAATGACTAACTGAAAGGGTCAGCTGTTACAAAATCCAAAACAGTTGTAGCAAAATGATGGTATACCTCCTGGGAGCACATTCTTGGAATATCACCTGGCCAAGACCCTGTCTTCTTGAGAATATTGATGCCAAAAGGAAATAAAAGCCCCATAAAAAACAAGTTCTGGCATCCAATAAAGTGTCAATCATTCTATATGAGCCACTCAGTGAAAAAAGCATTCTGAACTTATGAACAGACACAGGACAGGATAAGAAATATGTAAAAATGGATGAGAATAATCTTATTTACAGGAAAGAGATGCTTTACCATGAGGAAAGGGAAAGGGCCACTCTTCCCGAGATTGATGGAATGGCAGCTCCCCTTCCCAATTTAGATGGTGGGGGACTGTTGACTGACCAGTGGTGGAGCCTCTGCCAGTTCTGTGGGTGGGTGATCAATGGAAGCAGCTTTTCTGTCACAGGTGCAGCTGCCTTGGATGTATTGGAAGATCCACCCTATTTAAGGCTGTCCTCCTGATGCATATGTTCTACTCAGACCCAGGCAGGAAAAACAAATATTGGCCTGCATATGCAGGATGTGTCAGGGCCATTGTATTTTTCCTTTTTTCAACCAACTACCCGCTTTAGAGGTTTGCTTGTGAAATAAAAAATAAAAATGAAGAGTGGACATCAACAACATAGTGGACCTCTAGATATTTAGTTTAGGTGACATTTCTAAATATGTCAGGCAGTCATTCTTTTCAGCCCCCTTGGTATTTAACTTTGCCTAAAGTAGATCCACTGCTCTACCGGATGCATTTTTGGTGTTAAATAGGACAGGCAATCATCTCTGGGGTTGTGTAGGGTTATATGAGCTGTGAGTTGTAAATGGCACAAACAATGACTGAGCCTAATACACAATTGTGTCTGGACCTTACAGCAGAGTTCCTATTGAACACTAGAAACTTAGGGCCAGATGTAGCAAACGGTTTGCGAGTCACAAACGGCGAAAATCGCCGTTTGCGAGTCGCAAACCTGAGTTTGCTATGCAGAAATGCTTTTTGCGAGTCGGGACCGACTCGCAAAATGCATTTCAGAGTCGCAAATAGGAAGGGGTGTCTCCCTTCCTATTTGTGAGTCGGAGTGGTATGCAACTCCATTTGCGAGCGCAGTTACCATCCACTTGAAGTGGATGGTAACCCACTCGCAAATGGGAAGGGGTCCCCATGGGACCCCTTCCCCTCTGTGACTGGACCCCAAATTATTTTTTCAGGGCAGGTAGTGGTCCAAGGGACCACTACTTGCCCTCAAAAAATTCCAAAACAAAAGGTTTCGTTTTGTTTTTTAAGTGCAGCTCGTTTTCCTTTAAGGAAAACGGGCTACACTTGAAAAAAAAAACTGCTTTATTTAAAAGCAGTCACGGACATGGAGGTCTGCTGACTACAGCAGGCCTCCATATCCGTGAGTGCCCATAGTCGCTATGGGGCCGCAATTTGCGACCCACCTCATTAATATTAATGAGATGGGTCTTTGCGACCCCATAGCGACTCGCAGACGGTGTCTGAGACACCGTTCTGCATTGCAGATTGTGAGTTGCAATTTGCGAGTCGCTCGGACTCGCAAATTGCAAGTCGCAATTTGCAAAGTTGCTACATCTGGCCCTTAATTTATGACGATAAGATGACAGGGAACCTGTATAGCTCAGTCCTCTGTCTGAATTCAATCTAGCTTCAATTATTCAATTTTCCATCGGCATTTTGGGGAAATAAGAAATCTGAAACTAAGCTGAGGAGATGTTAGAAGGAAGCAGGTTTGCCTGAGGCGACTGCCCTCCATTTACCACAGTCAAAATAAAGGTCGTAAAAAATGAGTATTAAAAGAATGTAAGGTAGAAAGCCTCTAATATCAGGGTGAGTGTGAGCTACTAAATACGGTTAACACATGCCAATTGAAATACTATTAAGATATACCACTTTTATAAACTGTTCTTTTAAATGCTAATGTCAAGTGTTTATGTCAAATAAATAATGCACATTTCCTAATGTTATTTAGCCAAAGTGAAATTGAGATAGATTTTAATGCTCATTCATGCTTGGAATTAACTTCATTTTTGGACGGTACAGTAAAAATAATGCCACAATGTCAAAGCTACAGTCTGTTTTCCTTGGGTTACCACATTCCTATAAATGTCTTATTACCTGACTGCGAAATCTAACCAACAGTTTAACCTACATCTTCTTGAGAAACGTCTGCTATGGCTTTTTATTATAATTTAGAAAAACATAGAAATAGTAGACCTCAGAATGTATGAAGTGGAAGTATACAAGTCAAGGATGGTAAAGAAGCTATGCTCCAGGGGAAGGACAAACACAGGAAGAGAAAAAAAAGCTATTGAATAAGAAACAAGCAGATAAGATTGCCAAAAAGCCAGCCAAGGGTAAGCAGTGGGCTGACCTAAATCCCACTATAATTTTTGGTGCTGTCCACAAGAGGTCTTCAACAGCAGGCATCTAAAAGATCGAGCAAAATCAGGAATTGTCAAGAGTAGAAGGGAATACCCCAGAAATAAAGTGATTTGTAAGTAGTATGCAACTGAATTGAGAGTAGGAAGGAGCCTTAGATATGGATAATGGTGAAGTCAGAGCTGGCTCTAGGGTGGTGTGATGACAACTGGTACAGCCACACCTGGTGCTGATGCCCAGTGGGGATGCTGTGTTTGGAATTAACATAATGGTTTATAATCACGTATGTGCTTGCAGTTTTCAGACAAACTTGTCACGATAATGCTATTGATTAATGTTCGTGCTACAGAGAGATGGAGCTTCATCTAGGCGCAGTTCTGACTTGTCATAAAGTAGTGCAGAGGGTTAGTATGTCTGCTGCAAAGAACATGTACCATGCAGATCAAAGAACAGTTTTTTTGTGGATCGCTCAGTAGCTTATTGTTTTTGTCACAGAGATCCTTTTGTTACTTGCAGTTCATATGTTATTGTCCTAATATAGCACAATTACCTTTGAAATGTAACCAAAGAGCTGCATGCAAACTGCAAGACATGGGGTTGGACCTTATGTTTTCCCCCAGTCTGTCATTATCCTAATGTTGTTAAAAAAGGTTAGTTTGGACAGAAATAATTCTCATTAGTGAAGCCAACCTCAAACACTATGGGGGTCATTCTGACCCTGGTGGTCGGTGACCGCCAGGGTCACCGACCACGGGAGCACCGCCAACAGGCTGGCGGTGCTCCTAAGGGCATTCTGACCGCAGCGGTTCTGCCGCGGTCAGATGCGGGAAACCGGCAGTCTCCCGCCGGTTTCCCGCTGCCCTGCAGAATCCTCCATGGCGGCGGAGCGCGCTCCGCCGCCATGGGGATTCTGACACCCCCTACCGCCATCCTGTTCCTGGCGGGTCTCCCGCCAGGAACAGGATGGCGGTAGGGGGTGCCGCGGGGCCCCTGGGGGCCCCTGCAGTGCCCATGCCAATGGCATGGGCACTGCAGGGGCCCCCGTAAGAGGGCCCCACTCAGTATTTCAGTGTCTGCTATGCAGACACTGAAATACGCGACGGGTGCAACAGCACCCGTCGCACCTTCCCACTACGCCGGCTCAATTCTGAGCCGGCGTCCTCGTGGGAAGGTTGATTTGCCCTGGGCTGGCGGGCGGCCTTTTGGCGGCCGCCCGCCAGCCCAGGGCAAATCCCAAAATACCCTCTGCGGTCTTTAGACCGCGGAGCGGTATTTTGGTGGGGGAACTTCGGCGGGTGGCCTCCGCCGCCCGTCGAAGTTAGAATGACCCCCTATGTTATATTTTAAATCCAGAGTTTGTGCTTCTCCAGATCAAACACTCTTAAAATATAATGCCTACTAGTATGGATGACATTCCTACACTTTGTAATCCCGTTGTCTTCTGTTCCATTTCCTATGGGATGATTTACACACAAATGATTCATCAGCTCTGTATAATGTGTGTTCTCTGACACCCTACACTGGTGCTGGAGCATTTTTCCTTCACATGATAATGCTTAAACGTATTCACTGGATCCTTGTCCCCAGCATAAGTGTGTGTAGAAAAAGTCATTAGATTTCACAGCAAATCATGTTCAAATCAACAGTATGACCAATGTGGCCATACAAGGAAAACTCCAGTCTAAAATAAAGTTAAAGGGATTTTGTGACAAGCTCAAACTCATCTAGATAATTCTCAAGACAAAGTTATAAAGATACAAAATCACCAAAGGCTGACCTAGGCGACAAACAAGATTCAAACAAACTAACATTAGCAGAACTAAACATTCAACAAAAACAATGCAGAACATCAGAAGAATCACCTGATGTACAGAAAACAAACGCTGTTCAGTTCCTACAAGCATTAAGGCAATTTGAATGTCATGTAAGTTAAGCAAATTCGGAAAGGGTAAACTCTACGAACCTGCAAATCAGGGTTTAGCATCTGCTGTGTGAAACACATGTGGGAAGAAAAGCAAAAGTACAAAAAGGACAAAGAGAATTTGGAAAAAGGGAATCTGGGGCAACAGGTTACTAACTAAAGTGGGCAAAAGAAGGTTAAAAAAAGAAAGCATCAGCATTTCAGAAGCTCAGGCTTCTTCTATGGGTCAGGCGGAAATCTTTAAATCTTAGCAAAGCATTTCAAAGGGGCAAGGTGTTGAGAGAACAATACCTCTCTGAGTCCAAAGGGGTTCAATAAGCAGAATTGAATGAAGATGTCTCTCATGGATAAAGCGAGGATAAAGTGAGGAGTGCTTAAGGGGAAAATGTTCAAGGAAGAATGCAAGATGAATGCTGCAAAACCATCTGAAGAATGGTATATTAAAGTTCATATTAAATCAAATAAAATAAAATCATTAACATTTATAAAGCGCGCTACTCACCCGTGAGGGTCTCAAGGCGCTAGGGGGGTGGGGGGGTTACTGCTGCTCGAAAAGCCAGGTCTTGAGGAGTCTCCGGAATGCGGAGTGGTCCTGGGTGGTCCTGAGGCTGGTGGGGAGGGTGTTCCAGGTCTTGGCTGCCAGGTAGGAGAAGGACCTCCCACCCGCCGTGGAGCGGCGGATGCGAGGGACGGCAGCGAGCGCGAGGCCAGAGGAACGGAGGAGGCGGGTGGGGGCGTAGAAGCTGAGGCGACGGTTGAGGTATTCCGGTCCCTTGTTGCGGAGGGCTTTGTGTGCGTGGGTGAGAAGTCGGAAGGTGATCCTTTTGCTGACTGGGAGCCAATGCAGGTGTCTCAGGTGTGCGGAGATGTGGCTGTTGCGGGGTACGTCGAGGATGAGGCGGGCCGAGGCGTTTTGAATACGTTGCAGGCGTTTTTGGAGTTTAGCGGTGGTCCCAGCATAGAGGGTGTTGCCGTAGTCCAGGCGGCTCGTGACGAGGGCGTGGGTCACGGTTTTTCTGGTGTCGGCAGGGATCCAGCGGAAGATCTTGCGGAGCATGCAGAGGGTGAGGAAGCACGGAGGACACGGTGTTGACTTGTTTGGTCATGGTGAGAAGAGGGTCCAAGATGAAGCCGAGGTTGCGGGCGTGGTCTGAGGGGGTCGGTGCGGTGCCAAGGGCCGTGGGCCACCAGGAATCGTCCCATGCGGTCGGGGTGTTGCCGAGGATGAGGACTTCCGTTTTGTCCGAGTTCAGCTTTAGGCGGCTGAGCCTCATCCAATCTGCGACGTCCTTCATGCCATCTTGTAGGTTGGTCTTACCGCTGGCGGGGTCCTTGGTGAGGGAGAGTATAAGTTGGGTGTCGTCGGCGTAGGAGGTGATGATGATGTTGTGCTTGCGTACGATGTCGGCGAGGGGGCTCATGTAGACATTGAAGAGTGTCGGGCTGAGCGAGGAGCCTTGAGGTACGCCGCAGATGATCTCGGTGGGGTCTGAGCGAAAAGGTGGGAGGTAAACTCTTTGAGAGCGGTTTGAGAGGAAGGAGGCGATCCAGTCCAGGGCCTGACCTTGGATCCCGGTGGAGCGGAGGCGGGTTATTAGGGTGCGGTGACAGACGGTGTCGAAGGCAGCCGAGAGGTCGAGGAGGATGAGGGCGACTGTTTCACCGTTGTCCATCAGGGTTCTGATGTCATCTGTGACTGAGATGAGGGCGGTTTCAGTGCTGTGGTTGGTTCGGAATCCGGTTTGTGAAGGGTCGAGAAGGTTGTTGTCTTCCAGGAAGTTGGTAAGCTGTTTGTTGACGGTCTTCTCTATTACCTTGGCAGGGAAGGGGAGGAGCGAGATGGGGCGGAAGTTTTTCAGGTCGCTTGGGTCAGCCGTAGGTTTCTTTAGTAGGGCGTTGACTTCGGCGTGTTTCCAGCTTTCGGGGAAGGTAGCAGAAGAAAATGAAGAGTTAATGATGGCCTGCAGGTGCGGGGCGATGATGTTGTCGGCTTTATTGAAGATGAAGTGAGGGCAGGGGTCCGATGGGGCGCCGGAGTGGATAGAGTTCATGGTGGTTTTGGTTTCTTCAGTGTTGATGTGGGTCCAGGCGTTGAGGGTGATGGCCGGGGGTGTGGGTTCGGTGATGCTTGGTTGGGTCTGGTGTCCGAAGCTGTCGTGGAGGTCGGTGATCTTGCGATGGAAGAAGGTGGCGAGGGAGTTGCACAGGTCTTGTGAGGGTGTGACGGCGTTGGCGTTGGCGTTGGGGGTGGAGAACTCTTTAACGATGCTGAAAAGTTCTCTGCTGTTGTGGCTGTTTTTGTCCAGTCTGTCGGTGAAGAAATTCCTTTTGGCTGCGCGGATCAGGTGGTGGTGTTCGCAGGTCGCGTTCTTGATGGCGGTCATGTTGTCAGCGGTGTGGTCCTTGCGCCAGGTTCTCTCGAGGGCGCGACAGGTTTTCTTCAATTCCTTAAGGGTGTCAGAGAACCAGAGAGGTTTTTTGGTGTTGGCCTGTCGATGCGTGCGTCTGAGGGGTGCAAGGTTGTCTGCGCAGTTGGTGATCCAGTTCATGAGGCTGAGGGCTGCGTCGTTGGGGTCGTCGGTGGTGAGGGTGGGTTGGTTGATGGTGAGCGCGGAGAAGAGCTGTTCTTCAGGGATTTTATTCCACTGTCGACGAGGGATGGGTTGAGTGCGGAGGTGGCGGGTCTCGCGTCGGAATGTGAAATAGGGAATAGGGCAAGATAATTCGACAATCCATCACTCCATATTACGTAGAAGATGTAACATCCAATAGAAATCGATCTGGCGACATAGGCCCTCATTACAACCTCGGTGGTCTTTTCAAAAGACCGCTGAGGCTGCGGGAGTCAGAATACCGCCAGTGCTGGCAGTATTTCTGGCTCCCTATTAAGACTTTTCCGCTGGCCCAGCGGAAAAGTCACATCAACATTGCTGTCGGCTCGTAATAGAGCTGCCGGCAATGCTGATGTGCAGCGGGGCTATGCCTGGGGGGCAGTGAAATGCGCAACGGGGCTATGCCTGGGGGCCCTTGCACTGCCCATGCCAAGTGCATGGGCAGTGCAGGGGCCCCCAGGGGCACCCCAAGTCCCCCTTACCGGCAGCCTTTCCATGGCGGTGTTTACTGCTGTGGCCAGGCTGGCGGTCGGGGACTCATAATCCCCAGGGCAGCGGTGCTTCCACCGCTGCCCTGGCGATTATCCGCCTGGCGGTATACTGGAGGGGCCGGCGGTATGGCCGTGGCTATTGCGCCACGGTCATAATAGCTGGCGGAACACTGCCAGCTTACCGCCGGCCGCTGGCCGCCAGGGTCATAATGAGGCCCATAGTCTGCAACATGGCCATAAATTCCCATTACCAACAGGTAGAAAATATTAATTTGTATCTCAGCCATGTGACTTTGATACATTTCTGTATGTTGCCACTCCATAGTTCAGATTGTTCTGGATTCAAGGCCACATTCCCAAACTCTCTATGTGTAACACAAGAAAGCATCTATTTCTAAGCTAGCTTTCTCATTAGAATGACATCTGAAAGAAAGGTTCATGTTAGCAAGAAGGGCTAAACATTTTCTGCACAGTCACAATGCAGGGGCTTGCAGGCTTCACTTAGGCTAATGAAATTATTTAAAACATCATATTCATTTATGCATTTAATACACAATTAACATCATAAACTATAAATCAATATTAATAAACTTCTAAACGTGATCATGTTATAATGCATTTTAAACATAATGGGTTTCTATTAACTTTTAAATAGATATAGCATATTTCTGCATTCTCTACATTTGCACATCATTTAAATAGACTTCTCACGTAAAATCTATTATCGTTTTAGTGCACATCATTAGTTTTCATCATGACTTGTAATGGCAAATTAATTCTTTAATCATGAAATTATAACGTTATACCACACACATCTTATTACTGCCATAGAGTGAATGCACAGCTAAGCTATTAGTATTATGAATAACATAAGGAATAAACTGTCACGCATAGATGATCATTGTAACACGAGGGACAGTACTAACATTTCTGCCACATCACTGGTTTAAGTGGCACTATAAAACAAATGAAATGCATGTGAAAGAGGGGCTATGGAGAAATAAGGGGCACTGTTGGAGGGTGGTAGTGAGGAAATCTGTCAAGAAGTCGGTCCTGGGGGAGGGGTGCCAAAAGTGATTGCTGGAATGGGTGCAACCAACACTGAAGGTTGCCCTGGGTGAAGTGTTCCAGTATTTGAGTCATCACAATGTAAAGCTCAGAGGCTGCATTAAGCTTTTGGAAGAAGCGAGAGATATGGCAGACATGACTTGATTAATGTACGGGGGTGGCATTGACCATAATTTCACTAAATAAAATAACGCAAATTAAAATGAGAGTTGAGAGTGGAAAGGCAGAAAGCATAGAAATCAGAGAGAAGGCAGCAGCAAAAGGAAGTTAAGAGAGAAGTTGATGAAGGAGTTGATGGTAAAAGAGAAAGGGAAATAAGAACACCTGCTGGTGTCAAACAGGATAACAGAACAACACTGCCAGAAGAAAGAACACCTAGGAGGACTGGGACTTTAGGAGAATAAAAGTGGGAGGAGAACAGATGTATGGAGATCTAATAGGCATTTAGATTCCGAGCCCAAAAAGATTTGAGAGGCAAGGGAGAGGCTGGGGGTCAAAGGTAATGCTGGGTTGTATGCGGAGGATGATGGATGCAGTAAGGAAGGTGGGGAGTGAATGGAAGTCAGACTGTTTGGCAAGGAGCAGGGTACCACTGTATTCTTTTTTTGGAAGAAATCAGGCCAAAAGAGTGAACCAGCACTAGACTGCACAGAAATAATTTGATATAGGGATGGGAAGTTTAGCCGAAGGAGGTGAAGGGTTCTGAGTCATCACCATAGAATGACAAGAGATTCCTGGAGTAATGATGCTATCGATGAGAGGGATGGTGATGGTTTAGAGAAGAGGAGGGAACAAAGAGCAGTCAGTTTGAAAGCATCATACCATAGAGGAGGGTGGAAGATAGTCTAGCCCAGGATGTAGAGAAACAGCAGATAGAAAGGTAAAAGGTGAACCAGGAGAGGACAGTACCAAGGTCATCAAAAGAAGATGTTGTGGACTGGAAGATAATTTGATCATCTATTGTGAACGCTGCTGGCAGGTTGAAAGGGATAAAATGTCAGGAAAGGTGTCACCTTACCTGTAATGCAGCACTTTGTGACGTGTTGCTGGATGTTAAGCAGGCACAGTGACATGTTGGGGGCTCAGGAACCTCGAGGGCCGATCAACCAACTAAAAGAAAGAAAATACATTGTGTTGGTATATTTATGAAATGATTTCAATTTACTTTTTTAACAATTGTATTTGTATTGCGAACTTAAGGTATACCTGAAAGTAAAATAAAAAATCTAAAGGCTTCTGTTGCAATTCAAAACAATACTTAGCTCCTTCACAATTATATGTATAGCCCATTGTATTTCACAAGCCCTTGGGCTGCTAAAAGGAAGGAATGATGAACTGCTGGACCGTGTAACTCTCCCCAACCCTCTACGTTTCTGCTCCGTTCACATGGAAATTACACACTGTAACCTTGCGAATTACATCTTATTAGGCTGTCACTTGCTTCTGGTAGGGAAGTGAATAACACAATTGGAGCAACCACAATGCCTCGGTGGGCTAATCTCAGCTTCCAAACTGCAGTATCCAAATCCACCCTTTACAGTGTTTTGTGTCTTGCACGCCACTGCAGTCCATGGTGGTGAGGAAGCTGGCAGGGTGCGTGCGAGTGTCCTATAAAGGGTGCCAAGGACGCCTAACTCATAAGGGCCCCTAGAACTATAGCCTTGTGAACACAGTCATAAATATGGCTCAGTGGCCCCCTTCAGACACCAGACCCCTGGAGCCACTGCGCATGCTGCACTAGCAGTAGCTACACACCTAGGTCGGCCAGAAGTCTGAGGGCCTGATTTAGATCCAACCCCCCCCCCCCCACCGGTCACTTCATCAAAATGGTGACGGCTATCGCGTTGGCCTAAAATATAAATGACATATAATATAATGGGCTTTAGATTTTGGCGGATGGGATATCCATCACCGTTGTGACAGAGTAACCTGTCCACTGAAATATAAATCAGGCCCTGAGTGTCTGTTCCCAGTATTTGCAGCAAACATTGGGTTAAACTGGTAATTCATATTTTTTTGCATGAGGCGCAAGGGAAAGCAGACTTTGCTTTGCAAATATTTGCTCGTCTGGGTGTTGTAAAGCAAAACCTATTCCAAACGAGGTTGTTATTCTTGTAGAGCTCTTTGTGAACTGGCGAGTTTAGAATATTGTGAGTACATCCTGGATTTGTTGTTGAGGTGCGCCAAAGAACGATTGATATTAAATGCCTCTTTGCATGAGGTAAATGCAAAAGAGAACCTTTCCACCACCTTTCACATGTGTGTATCTATTACATGGAGAACTTGGAGTATGAGATGTATAGAAATTTTGAACAATGTCAGAGAGATTTGAGATCATTGTCAGAATGAGATACGAGCCAAACAGACAGCCAGGAGTGTAAGCTGTTTGCCAAGAGGCCATTACGTTGAAAAGAGTTGTTTGTTTTTCTTGACTTCCTTTTTCAGGGTTTGGTTCACCCAACCTGTTCCAGCTTGTGGAATTCATGAATGTATGCAAAGGTCCACTGCATCTAAAACAACAAAAAATGATCTTGAGTTTTGTTAGTAACAGAACATTAAGAAAACAACCCTGCTCAAAGCAGGGGCAGACATATAACACATGGGCGAGAGATTCTTTATGGTAACAGCAAAAGCGACAGGACCTATCCAGGCAGACGAATCTCCACCTCTGACCACTTCCCCCACATCATATAAACCCATTCACAACCTCAAACACTTTAGTTTAAAAGGCTTAGAAATAGGTAGCAATAGGAACTCCTGTGGAAACAGCTTAGTGTAGGGAGATGCTACAAATGGATTATACGTCTTGGCCTGTAACGTGTGCTGGTCGGCTTTTGCAAGGGATTTATGACAATCTCACTCAACAGAGGTTTGAAAGATGCATAGGAAATGTTCAGAGACAATGGTGGCACCATTTGACGTTCCATGAGGCACTCCTTAATGGTAAGTTACCACGTCGTATGGGCTGAGTTAATCAAATCCAGGCCGAGATGACACTTGAAGTTCCCAGGCTTTTTGAAGCTCAAACAAAAACAATTGTAGGTTTGCCCTCTGTGCTTAGATGTGCTACATGCGGATTTGGGCTATCCCAGTAGAATTTGGCAATATTAAAATGTATTTGCATAGTCTTGATTAAATTGAATTCTGCCATCCTCCAAACTTGCCTGGGGATGCTTCAAGACCAAACACGAATGAAGGCCGAAATGTGGCATTTATAACACGCAACAGAGGCAAGAGGGAAGGGCCTGTCAGGGTGTCTACCACCTTATTCAATGCAAAAGCCACCCATTTGGCCTTATTTTGAAGTGACTCCCATCCCTATTGCCTTATTTTGAATAAATTGCATGTGCAGTGTGCTGGCAATTGGACACCAAGGTATTTGTAAGAGCAAACACTGGAAATTATGTGTTGTCCTAATTTCCAGGGCCGCCTCCATAGTACAGACTGGTCCATTTTGTTGCAGGTAATGTGAGTTTGAAGGGCACTGAGAAAGCTCTTATTGTGCTGAATCCTGGGAGGCTAATAAGCCATGATTTGCATCATTCTAGTATAACCTTATTGGTTCCTTCTGTGACAACTGTGAGTAGGTGTAACAAATGCTAGAACTGAGTAATTTACTTAGCACAGAGAGGATTATGAGTTAGTCTGTTTTTGATGCAGCTTAGAGGAGAGTAGAAGATTTAAAGTAGTCTCTTTATGGCAGACCTGTCGTACTTTTACCTTCCCTTTGATGTGACTCCATGGTAGTTAGTTCTTCCTCTTACTTGTACAACATGATTTGATTTCACCTTTATGTTACTTTGATGCAATAATATATTGATTAATAATACGATCTTGTCTTCTTGTCTTCTGTAAACTTTTAACCTAAAATGAACCTTTATAATTTGAAACTTAATCATTTTATGTCTTCCTTGTGAAACCTAATGTGCTTCACATTATTCAAATGTACGGATTTGTTGGAACAGCCTGGGTTTTGAAATTCAGTTAACTGATAACACTTTTATGAGCCCTGAAATTTCCGCAAGGTAAAGCGCTAACCAAATACAGAGGATGGTTTTAAACTGAGGCTTGAAGGATTTAAAATTATCCTCCATGTTAAAAAAATGCCCTGATTCAATCTGCATTCTGACTTTCCTAGTTGCATTTGGATTACTGACCGTGTTCAAGCATTTCTGAAAGTGGTCGCAGCGCAGTGTCTTAGGAGTGTGAGTGTAATTAAGGTTATGTGGTTTTGATTGTGAGTGTTGAGAGTTTGGTGTCAAATTAGGCCCAAGATGACTTTATCTTGAAGTTGAAAATTTGAATTGTCTTTTCATATCACTGCACAGAATTCTCAGTGTTTGTGGATACCTACGAACTACCATTGGTGCTTTTAACTGAAACTTGGGCAGACCCCACATCCGGTCCAGACTTGGTAACAGCCATCCTGGAAAGGTACGCTATCTACAGGCTCGATAGATAACTCAAGTGGGGAGTTGGCCTTGCTATAATCTATAGGGATGATATGGCAGCCATCTTTGATCCAGTGCAGACATTGCTATGCAAAGCTGTTTCCGTCTCCATTGAAGTGACTAAAACCCAGACGTTCACAGGATTACTAATTTACCATCCCCTTAGCCCCAGAATGACCTTTGCCCAGAACATCAGCGTCCTATTAGAGGCTAGCATTCTCTCCAACGACTACACAGTATTAGGGGACTTTAACTTTTACCTAGAGTCACAATCAGATATTGATACAGTGGCTCTATTACAAACCATGTGTGGTGATCTGTATAAGCATGGGACATCTTGACATCATTGCCATGATGTCATGGTGTTCCATGTTCTATGGTGACAGTTGGAGCGACAGAGAGCTTTGTGCCCCTTATGATGGATACACGTCTGTTTCATGCTCTACATCTTCCTGATTAAATTCATTTTAAATCAAATGCTGCTTTGACCGCCTTACTTCAATGGCGACGAGGATCAAAATGGATTGAAAACTCTGGAAACTGTTCGCTTGAAGCTTTCTACTTATATTTCGGTCTCCACCAAAATATCATCGGTGTTTATGTAAGCTATTTTTATTACATTTTCAACTCTCAAGGGGCACAGAGCGTGTGAGCGGTGGGCTATACTGATTGAACAAAAGACTTTAATTTTACTGACACGTTGAGCATATTTGCTCGTGTCATTGTACTAATGTGATCAGTTTCATGCGGTGGTGCAGTGCGGCACGAGTACAACCAGCTTCAGGGCGGCATGTTATACCGATTGAACAAAAGACTTTAACTTTGCTGGGACGTAGAGCATATTTGCTCGTGTCACTGTACTAACGCGACCAGCTTCACACGGTGGCGCAGTGCGGCACGAGTACAATCGGTTTCAAGTGGAGATCGAATGTTTGTACTTGCGAGTCTGCTTGAGCACGTGCAACCTTCATTTTTTATATTGTGTACGCGTCTCGATACGAGCGCGTGTTAGTTAAAAAAAAAAAAATTATAATAGAAGGAAGCAAAAACTCTTACCCGACACCGGCGATTGTTCACTTTGAATAGTCCATTGAATCCTGAGATCGGCGATCGCTCAAACTTCTTTAAAAAAAAAAAGAAGAGTGATAAACATAGAAAAGGGGTTCAGTGTTAACCCTAGCATTGTAATAGATGAAGGACTTTTATAGGTTGTTCATTCATTTTTCAGCCCTCTTTTAGTTGGTAATTTTGCCTGTACATTTAGAAGAAACAAATATAAAAGAAAAAGTAATATAAGAAGCAATACAAATGTATTGAAATAAAGAAAAACATGCAAAACGTTTTACCACCGGCACCTTTTCTACAGGATCCTGGTGATCCACCTCTTGAATGGAAATTGTGGCAACGCTCGTTTAAGGCGTATATTGGTGCCATAGATGGCCATAAATTTAGACCAGAAAGAAAAAAAAGTTTATTATATTATCATTTGGGGGTTGAAGGTCAGAACATTTTTGATCATCTACCGGCTTATGAATTGGCTGAAGAGGAAGAGCTGGATGAGTTTGAAATGGCTATTGCACAGTTAGATAAATATTTTATTAAAACAAAGAACATTGTAGTACATCGTTACAAGTTTTTTACAAGATCACAGAGCTCCAGTGAAAGCATTGACTCTTTCATTACTGCGTTGAAGGTGTTAGCAGCTAAGTGTGAATTCGAGAACTTCACATCACAACTCATCAGAGATCAGTTAATTGCCAGGTGTCATTCGAAAAGGATTCAAGAGAAATTATTAATATGCAAGGATCCTTCATTAGACAAAGCCATTGACATTGCTAAGAGCATTGAGTGTTCGATGGAAGACGCCAAACAATTGGAAGCTTCTATGTCCAATACAACTATTTCTGCAACAACTATTTATGCACAGAACAGCAACAACAAGAAACAAGATCATTTTGTTAAGAAAACAGACAATTCTTCTGTCAAGAATAAGTTTAATCAGAGACCAATTTGTTATAGATGTGGTTCTTCTATGCATGTGTCATCTTTTAAAAATTGCCCAGCAATTCATCAACAATGCAGAAATTGCAACAAAATTGGGCATTTTGCGAGAGTATGCAGGAGTGCTAGAAAGAACAATATTAGCTGTGTGTTGAGTGATGAAGCTGAATGTGTTGTGGAAGAACAAATGAACGAGTATGTGTTAGTTGTCAAAGATGTTAGTGGGGTCAACAAGGTTGTTTTTGATCCGGATGTTGATGTCATTATTGAAGGGACTAAAATTAAATTATTAGTAGATACAGGAGCTCGTTTAACTATAATAGCACAAGACAGGTACAAGGAAAGTTGGGCTTCCAAGATTCTTTATCCTCCAGATGTGGTCACTATTGCATTTGAGGGCAGTAAAATTTACTTATTAGGTTACTTTTGGGCTTCTTTGACTATTTTAAACAAGACTTTGCAAGGTAAGATTTATGTTGCCAAGAAAGGTATCAATGTTTTAGGGCTGCTTCATCAAGCAGAATTCAACCTTACCATCAAGCCGGGTCAAGATAAGCCTGTTGTAATAGAAAAGGGAAATTTGAGTTCTATCAAAGTTGCTTCTGGTCATGTACTTGATTGGCAACAGAAATTTAAAAAACTATTTTGTGAACGGCTAGGTAAAATCAACAATTATACACATAAGATAAAACTCAAGCATGATTCTGTTCCTGTTAAACATAAATTAAGAAATGTCCCTCTAAGCGTCAGATCTGAATTGTCTAATCTATTAAAAGAAATGTGTCAACAAGGGGTGATCGAAAAAGTGGAAGCAACATTATGGTTATCTCCTATAGTTTTAGCCAAGAAAAAGACTGGTGATTTAATAATGTGTGTGGACTTGAGGAGTGTAAATGAGGCAATATGGGTGGACAGTTATCCTTTGCCCAGAATTGATGATTTAATCACTAAGATCGGTTCGGCAAGGTGGTTCACCAAACTGGATTTAAAGTCGGCCTACCATCAAGTAGATTTAGATCCGGATTCTAGACATCTAACAGCATTCATCACTCCTGATGGAACTTTTCAATTCTGCAGATTACCCTTTGGCTTAGCTTCGGCGGCCGCAGTGTTTCAAAGATTAATGTCGGACATGTTTCCTAATAATTCTAATGTTGTAATTTTTCAAGATGACATGTTGGTGTTTTCATGTGATGAATTGACACATGATAAGATTCTAGAAGAAGTTCTATGTACTTTAGAAAATAGAGGCGTGACATTAAGAGGAGACAAATGTGTGTTTAAAGCCAGGGAAATTGAATATCCTGGCCATGTTTTTTCAGAGGGTGGTGTTAAACCTAAACCAAGTTTGGTCAGATGCATTTTAGAAGCACCTGCTCCAAAATCTAGAGACCAACTGTTATCTTTTCTTGGGTTATGTGAATTTTATGCTAAATTTCTTAAAAATTTCGCCAAAAATACAGAATGTTTTAGAGTGGCTTTGAAGAGTTCTGTATTCACGTGGTCTGATGAATGTAACAGAATGTTTGAACAGATCAAACGTGAAATTGTTCATGTTCCTGTTTTACAACCGTTTTCGGAAAAAAGAAGTACTGTTGTAACTGTTGATGCATGTGAATATGGTCTTGGAGCTGTTCTTTCTCAATTATCTGATGATGGGAGAGAAAGTACAGTGGGTTTTGCATCAAGGACACTAAGACAAGTTGAACGCAAGTATTCTGTTATAGAAAAAGAACTTCTAGCTTGTGTGTGGAGCATTGAGAAATTTAAGCAGTATCTGTGGGGTAGACCCTTCACGCTGAAAACGGATCACAGGCCTCTGGTGGAAATACTATCTGGCAGGAAAAGGAAGCGTTCAATGGCGAGAATTGCTAGATTGTCTGCCAAGTTACTGGAGTTTACCTTCAGAGTTGAATATATACCTGGTGGGAAAAATAGGAGGGCAGACTGTTTATCTAGATTACCTGTAGAGGATAGTGAGGAACAGGAATGGGAAACAGAGATAGAGGAATGCTTTGTTGCCTGTGTAACTGAAAGTGATATGCCATTAGACGAAAAGGAATGGACAAAGGCAGTGTTGAATGACAAGATGTTGTGTGAGGTAATGCGCATGGTCAGAGTAGGATGGCCTAAGGAAAAATGTCTACCTTCAGAGCTGCAACCTTTTTGGAAGATCTCTGACGAGTTGTCCATCGAAGGTGACAAATTAGTTAGAGGGAAGAAACTAGTTCCACCTTTATGTTTGAGGAGGAATTTGATTACTGCATCTCATGCTGGTCATCTAGGGGCCACGATTACTAAAAGAAGGTTAAGATCTGATTTTTGGTGGCCAGGGATGGACAGAGAAATTGATGATTTTGTGAGAAACTGTACGAGATGTTACACCAGTGATAAGGTGTTAACTACTGAAGGTGTGACTAGTACATTTGTTCCATCTCCCACAAGAGCTTGGCAAAAGCTTGGTCTAGATTTTCTTGGCCCTTATCACATTCTGCCTCCCGATATGAGATATTTTGTGGTTATTATTGACCATCTATCCAGATGGGTAGAAGTTGAACCAGTTAGGTTTCCTACTACTCAAGTGGTGATTAACTGTCTTAAGAAAATTTTCAGTCGTGAAGGTTTCCCGGAGCAAATTGTAACCGACAATGGAGTTCAATTTGTGTCATCAGAGATGTTCCAATTTTTAAGTAAATGTGGTATTAAGCACATAAGAACTCCACTTTATCATCCACAAAGTAATGGCATGGTGGAGCGATTTAATCGTGTCTTAGTAGACTGTATTCAAGCTTCTTACAGGAATCACTCATCAGTAGGTCAGGCTATAAAGGAGCTAGTTTGGTCTTATCGAACCACACCTCATGTTGCCACAGGGAAATCCCCTTTTGAGCTGATGAGAGGAAGATTAGCTTCTACAGAAATATGTCCTTTTTGGATGATAAAGTTATTCCATGAAGGGAGTAACATGAAAGAGGCCTGGAAAGCTGCAGAACATCATGCCAATTTGAGTAGTTTACAGAGATTAGATGAGAATAACAGATTTAAGATTAAGGAGTTGCAAGTGGGAGATTGGGTGAGAGTAAAGAATCCTGTATTAGTTAAAAAGGGTTTATCCAAATATAAAGACTCACAACAAATCTGTGAAATACGTAAGAATGCGGTAAAGCTATCTGATGGGAATTGGTGGAGTACTTCACGTATCGCATCAGATCCGGTTGTTCGGACACAGGTTGAGAATAAGAAACGGCTTGAGAATACTCATTTTAGAAAAATAAGTAGTCCAAGTGGTGGGTACTATAAAAATAGAATGAGTACCAGAATTTGCCACAAACCTAAGAAATTTCAAGACTTTGTTGTGTATTAGCAATATTAGCATGATATTTATATGCTTGTTTTATGTATTTCAACATATATATATTACAGCAAGTTACAGTAATGTGGAAGTAATGTTTTTTTTTCCTTTGGTTATGATGTAGTTTTATTATAGTCTTCATTATTTCAGTCTTTAAAAAAAAAAAAAAAGGGGAAATAATGTGGTGATCTGTATAAGCATGGGACATCTTGACATCATTGCCATGATGTCATGGTGTTCCATGTTCTATGGTGACAGTTGGAGCGACAGAGAGCTTTGTGCCCCTTATGATGGATACACGTCTGTTTATGCTCTACATCTTCCTGATTAAATTCATTTTAAATCAAATGCTGCTTTGACCGCCTTACTTCACCATGTCTGGCCTAGGCCTCACACAGAGGGTTACGGGTGCACTCATCGAGCCGGGCATAACCTGGATGGAATTTTGACTAAGAACGATTCCTTAGCTAACATAAATATTCTGCCTCTAACATGGTCAGACCACAACGCTATTTTATTTGAGCTGATTAGTAAACAGTTAGGACACATTGTAAAACGTTCCCAGACCACATTGTCCTACATGCTTGGCATAAATTTCAACTTCACCTATTTAATCAAGTATTAGAGGGATCTCAATCAAAGTCATCAGTTGACATTGACAAAGCTATTTTAAACTATTCACACTGGCTGGAGGCAGCAGTCAATAAGCTGGTACCAGTCAGGGTAGCTAAGCCCCGATAAGCAAAACCTCAGTCCCTTGGTTTTCGGAAGAACTTAGGACCCTAAAACAAAGTTGCAGAGGGCAAGAAATAAAACGGAGAAAAGATTATAATGATTTAGAGAAAATAAAATACAAGCAATATCTGGTGAAGTATAAATCGATGACAGTAAAAAGGAAAAGCCCCCTACTTTACTCAAAACATTTAATCTGTGAAAGATTCTACAAAATAACTATTTCAGACAGTAATTAAACTGCCAGCTGTTCTAACTAATAAATTGGTAGGTAAGAGTCAAGTTTTCTGTAACACCATAGCAGACTTGTAGAGGTGTACAACAGGTTCTCCACCAGTGTCACCTTCCCCTCAAAGGGAAAAGCTGCCTCCTCCACCCACCCTATGCTGGAAATCTTTTGAGGGTTTATCCCTCTATCAAAGGAGGAGGTAGTGGTACTTATTAAATCCACTAAGTCTGGGTAGCCATACAATCCGTACCCCCCTATGGTGGGCAATTTAGCACCGGAGATTATTGCATCTAAATTTACTGAAAATGTCAGTGCTTCCCCCAATAAACAAAAACTCAATCTCAATGTTATGGACCCTAATAGTTATCGTCCAATCTCGGGACTACACATACCTGCTAAAATAGTGGAAAAGATAATGAACTAACCAACCATATTGAAAACAATCATCTTCTGGATCCACCACAGTTTGGATTCAAATCTGGTCATAGTCCAGAAACAGGTTTAACTAAAGCCACTGAGGAGATAAGACTGTCACTCGATCAAGGAGGAAGAGCTGCTCTTATCTTACTCGATATGTCGGCATATGCGATACAGTCAACCGGAGGCTGCTGTTGGACCATCTTTTTGAGATTGGTATTAGAGGTACATCATTGGATTTGCTAAGCTCCTTCCTCCATGGCTGAGAACAGTCAGTAGCATTTGGCAAAATTATATCCCAACCCTTTTCCTTACTGTGTGGGGTCCTCGCTCAGTCCAAATTTGTTTAATGTCTATGTCACTACACTAGCTGCTCTAATAAAGTCCTTGGGTTTCTCACATACATCATATGCAGACGACACACAAATTGTTGTCTCCTTGGTGAATAGATGCAATGACACAGGGGCTGGATTTCATGACTGCATGTCTGCAGTTAGAGGATGGATGAATAAAAGCTGACTGAAACTGAACTCCAGGAAGACAGAGGGGGTCATTACAACCCTGGCGGACGGTGTTAAAGGTGCGGTAATACCGCAAACAGGCCGGCGGACAAAACAAGGGAATCATGACCGTGGCGGAAACCGCCAACATAGACTGGCCACTTTAACACTCCGACTGCCACGGCGGTACAGACAAGCAGCGCGGCGGTATCCGCCAACAGACAGACGGGAGACAATGCACCGCCCACAGTATCACAACCCGCCAATCCGCCACCTTTTCCGGGGCGGATTCACCGTGGATAAAAACACGGTGGAAACAGCTTTTGCAATGGGAAAACGCTCACCTTCTACACATCCCACGAGGAAGGAGGACACCATGGAGCCGGAATTACAAATCCTACCTGCCCTTGTCTTCCTGCTCATTTACGAACACCAGCAACGGCGGCTCTGAAGACAACGGTGAGTACTGCACCTACGACATAGGGGAGGGGGGAGGCAAAAGTCACGGACACACACGCAACACCCCCACCCCGACCCTCACCCTCACACATTACAACACACACAGCAATGCATTTCCAAAATCACAGGAACAACCCACAACCCCCCCGGAAGAATGCAAAGACCAAAGGAAATCAGTTCAAAAATTGTAATGTATCAAAATACAGTCACCAAATATGTACAGATATATATACACATTCCAGCTCTTATACATTACGAGAAGCAGTGCAGGTATGCACATATCAATGTCCGTGCACCACTGGGCCAAAAATGCATGGGTGAGGCCCACATTAGATACCTGTCCACAAACGGAGAGAACACTGCTGGGGCATCAGATAGAAATACAACAGGCACCTCAGGGGGAAGGGAAGGGGGGGGCACCTCAGCCGGATGACAGTACCACGCAAGATCCACGACAGGGCACCATGCCCACTGTTCCATCCTGGGGAGTGCAAAGCCACAGTCTCTCAAGTCTCTACAGTGGGTGGGTTGCCCACTGTTCCATCATGGGGAGTGCAAAGCCACAGTCTCTCAAGTCTCTACAGTGGGTGGCGTGCCCACTGTCACATCCTGGGGAGTGCAAAGCCACAGTCTCTCAAGTCTCTACAGTAGGTGGCTTGCCCACTGTTACATCCTGGGGAGTGCAAAGCCACAGTCTCTCAAGTCTCACAAGTGGGTGGTTTGCCCACTGTTCCATCCTGGGGAGTGCAAAGCCACAGTCTCTCAAGTCTCACAAGTGGGTGGTTTGCCCACTGTTCCATCCTGGGGAGTGCAAAGCCACAGTCTCTCAAGTCTCTACAGTGGGTGGGTTGCCCACTGTTCCATCATGGGGAGTGCAAAGCCACAGTCTCTCAAGTCTCTACAGTGGGTGGCGTGCCCACTGTCACATCCTGGGGAGTGCAAAGCCACAGTCTCTCAAGTCTCTACAGTAGGTGGCTTGCCCACTGTTACATCCTGGGGAGTGCAAAGCCACAGTCTCTCAAGTCTCACAAGTGGGTGGTTTGCCCACTGTTCCATCCTGGGGAGTGCAAAGCCACAGTCTCTCAAGTCTCACAAGTGGGTGGTTTGCCCACTGTTCCATCCTGGGGAGTGCAAAGCCACAGTCTCTCAAGTCTCTACAGTGGGTGGCTTGCCCACTGCCATATCCTGGGGAGTGCAAAGCCACAGTCTCTCAAGTGGATAACAGTCTCCACTGGTTCTGGAGGGGGAATGGTGCCCACACTGCATCAGGCTCCCCGTGACGCTTCCTGTTCCGTCACTGTCCCAGCTGTACATGGGATAACGATGCTTGATGTGGCGGTGTTTTCATTCTTCAGCGGTGCTCTGCCCTGTTCAGCGGTCTTCACCATGGCGGTGATTTCCTTGTTCAGCGGTGCTTTGCCATGGCGGTCTCTGACCTGTGCATTGGTGTGTGGCATGACGGTCCCTCATTGCCCAGTGGGACTGTGGCTGCCGGGGCCCTCCTGGGCACTGACTCCGGCGGTGGTCTCCTGACCAGTGACGATACTCCTGCCCTCCTGGGCACTGACTCCGACTGTGGTCTCCTGACCAGTGACGATACTCCTGCCCTCCTGGGCACTGACTCCGGCGGTGGTCTCCTGACAAGTGACGACGGTGCTGGCAGTGGCGTCCCGGCCGCCGGGGAGGATGGCACCCTTCTCCGCCGTGCTGCTCTTACCAGACTGCGCAGACTTCTTCTGGCACATCACCACCTTTGGAGGAGTCACAGCTGACTCTGCAATCCCCCTGGGACCCTTGTGAGCAGTTTTTCCGCCAGGAGTCTTCACCCTGGCCCGTCGGCCACTTTCCAACTTGAGATGCTTTACAGGGGGTGGACTGGCAGTGCTTTGGCTCCGTGTCACACTGCCTGCCCTGGTGGCCGGTGCACTCCACACACCTTGAACACGCACCACTGGTACTAGGAGTCTTTTTGGCTGAGGCACTACTACGTGACTTAAGAATTGGAGGGGTGGGGGTGGGGGCAAAGAGGTCAACATTGCTGAGGGCGAGTTTCTGACGAACACTGGGATGGGTAGCTGGAGGGGGTCTGGGAGTCGAGGAAGAGGAGGTGGTTGTAGGAGGTGTCACTTTAGGTGTTTTGGGTGCAGGTACTGGAGGCTGTCGTGAGGTGGATGGATGTTGGTTGTGTGGGTGCCCACGTTTGTGTGCCTTGGGAGGGGGCGTCACAGACACACTGGGAGAAGACACAGGGGACGTGTAAATGGTAGTGTGGGTGGTGAGTGCAGGTGAGTGGGGTGTGGTGCTGGGTGTTCTGGTGCGAGTCCTAGTGCCTGTAGATGTACTGCATGCAGGTGAGAGTGTAGACGACACTGGGAGGGAGGAGGGAGACGACGAGGAGGGGGACACAGTGGAGGCAGTGGATGTTGTGTCTGTATGTGGGTGATGCTTGTGTGAGGGATGTGTGGTGCCTATGTTTGCCTGAGCTACTTTTGTGTGTTGAGGTGTATGCATGCTTGTCTGATGGTGTGCTTGGGATAGGCTGGGGTACAGGGGATTGGGTCTGGGTGGAGGAAGTTGGAGGGGGGAGGCTAGACACAGGGACAATGGCTGCCATCAGTGCTGAGGCCAGAGATTGCAGGGTTCGATGAAGGGCAGCCTGACCAGAATGAATGCCCTCCAGGCATGCATTACCGTGTTGCAACTCCCTTTCTATACCCTGGATGGCATTCACAATGGTAGACTGCCCAACAGTGAGTGACCTGAGGAGGTCAATTGCCTCCTCACTGAGGGCAGCAGGGGTGACAGGGGCAGGGGCTGAGGTGCCTGGGGTGAAGGTGATACCCACCCTCCTGGGTGAGCGGGCACGGGGCGAACACTGAGGGGCTGCTGGGAGGGCGGTGCTGGTAGGTGAGGTGGCGGCTGTACCTGTAGAAGTGGTGGGCACAGATGGTGCCGCCACCACAAGGAAGCTCCCATCGGCGGACGAGTCTGTGTCGCTGTTTGGTGATCCGGTGACCGACGTGTAGCTCCCCTCGCCCTCCGTCCCACTGGTGCATTCTGAGTCCGTGGTGTGGCCCTCCATGGCCATGTGGGATGCAGCTCCCTCATGCTCCGGTGCCACTGTACCTCCGCCTGATGATGCTGATGCACAAAAGAACAGGGGGAGCACAAAAAGGGGGGGGGGTGCGACAGAAGAAAAAGAGGTTGAGTGCATGGCTTACCGTGACCTTTGGCGGACAATACAGACACAGCAGCCCCTTGCACTACGCCGCGCTCTAGGCCTCTACAGCTGCAATTCCTGGGATCTGGCCTACATCGCTATGTTGGACATCTGCACACATGGATGCCACTGGGGCATGTATACCTGTACTTGGCACTCTACTGAGGTGGGGTGGAGTGGCACATGGCATGCATTACGGAGGGGCCTAGCCTATGGAAGTCGCCCTGGCCTAGGGAAACCCACAGCCCTCCTCCCTCACCCAGACCCCTCAACTGCGCGCAAAGTCCCCAGAATGAGGGTGTACTCACCCCCTTGTGTCTGCTGTGATGCCCTCAAGCGCCCATTCAACTCCGGGTAGGCCACCGCCAGGATCCGGAACATCAGGGGGGTCATGGTGCAACGGGCACCCCTCCCACGTTGGGAGGCCATCCCCAGCTGAGCCTCCGCCGTCTTCTTGCTCCAGCGGCGAATGTCCTCCCATCTTTTACGGCAGTGGTAGCCCCGTCTCTGGTGGACCCCCAGGGTCCGTACCTCCTTGGCGATGGCACGCCAAATGTCCTTCTTCTGGTGGGCGCTGACCTACATTACATGCACAGGGGAAGAAGAGAAGTCATTACCAACTGCGCCGTCAAAGTGAGTGGCCCACATCCCTGCCCTTGCCATGTGGCACATGCATTCAAACTCATTCATGTTCCCTGAACTCTGCCCCCTTCCCTATTACAACCAGCCCTCTCCACACAGGCATAGCCCATACAACGTACTCCCTGTGTACTTACCTGTTGGTCTGGAGGACCGTAGAGTAGCGTGTACTGGGGGAGGACCCCGTCTACCAGTTTCTCCAACTCCTGAGCAGTGAAGGCAGGGGCCCTTTCCCCCGACGCAGCAGCCATTGTCTCTTCCAGACCGAGGTCACAGCAGCACTTGCAGTGTAGGTCCTCTCCTGTCGAAGATCAGGTATCGAGTGATTGAACAGATAGAAAATGGCGGTGACGTCCGCGGCGGTGACGTCCGCGGCGGTGCGTATCACCACCGCCGGCACATTTCATCATTGGCTCCTGGGACCCATAGGGTCCAATGTTAACCAATTCAGCATTGCGTCGCGGTCTACGACCGCCTACCGCGACGGTGTACATCGCCAGCGCAGTTACCTCACACCCCATTGTCCCAGTTTAGAGGTCAGGCAGCCGCCATTTCAGGGGCCCACATGGCTTCATTTACTACTGCGTCACACATACCTAGGCCTACACTCGACACACATACAGGAAGATTTTTGTCTTTGGTGTCGTGTTCTGTGTATCTGTGGGTACATACCTGGAATTTTGTTGAGTCTGTGGTCGCTGTTGTCCTTCCTAGGCACCGTCAGCTGGGACATTTGAGAAGATGGCGGAATCCTCCAGTGTACCAACCGCTGGTGGACCTGTTGACAATGGAGGAACGACATTTGATCATCACCTACAGGTTTGACCGTGCCACTATCCAGGAACTATGTACCCAGTTGGAGCCAGACCTGATGTCACCAATCCGCCGTCCCACAGGAATCCCCCCTGACGTGCAGGTGCTGTCAGTGCTCCATTTCCTTGCAAGTGGGTCTTTTCAGACAACAGTGGCCATGGCATCAGGGATGTCCCAGCCTATGTTTTCCAACGTGTTGTCCAGAGTGTTGTCTGCCCTGCTGAAACACGTAAGGAGCTACATCGTTTTCCCTCAGGTGGAGGATTTGGCTACTGTTAAAGGTGACTTCTATGCCCTTGGACATATCCCCAACATCATAGGTGCTATTGATGGGACCCATGTAGCTCTGGTCCCCCCATACAGGAGTGAACAGGTGTACAGGAACAGGAAGAGTTATCATTCGATGAATGTACAGATGGTATGTTTGGCAGACCAGTACATCTCGCAGATAAATGCCATGTTCCCTGGCTCAGTGCATGACGCCTACATCCTGCGGAATAGCAGCATCCCTTATATGATGGGTCAACTCCAGAGGCACCGTGTGTGGCTATTAGGGGACTCTGGTTACCCCAACCTGTCCTGGCTATTGACCCCAGTGAGGAATCCCAGGACCAGGGCAGAGGAACGCTACAATGAGGACCATGGGCGGACTAGGAGGGTGATCGAACGCACCTTCGGCCTCCTGAAGGCCAGGTTCAGGTGCCTCCATATGACACGTGGTTCCCTATTCTACTCACCGAAGACGGTGTGCCAGATCATCATCGCCTGCTCGATGCTTTACAATCTTGCTTTGCGATGCTGGGTGCCTTTTCTGCAGAAGGCTGGTCCAGATGACGGTGTTGTGGCAGCTGTGGAGCCTGTGGAGCCTGTGGACAGTGATGAGGAGGACGCTGAGGAAGAAGACATAGACAACAGGGAGTCAGTCATACAGCAATATTTCCAGTGACACACAGGTGAGAACAGTTTTCTTTTTACCATAACATTCACTTTCACACTTCTACCTCTATCCTGTCTGTCATTTCGTAGCAGTATTTGGTCACTGAGTTGTACCTTTCCATTACGGTTTCACAGGTGTGGTTAGCAACGTGTGTCATCTGCTTGCATCCTTCAAGGACTTGTGATGTGTGACATAGGTATGTTGGCTTTACAATTGGAAACGCATTTTGACACTGCCATTGATTATACATATTTACCAAATCACAGACTGACTCCAGATTGTTTTGTGGTTCAAGGGTGTTTATTTAAGTGCCCAAATATGGAGGGGGATAGTAATATGGTGATGGGGGACGGTGGAGGAATGTCCATGGCAGGGTCCAGTCTATTAGTCTCACAGGTGCACTGCCCATATGGGCATAGGAAGTGGAGTTGGGGCAGTTTCAGTATGGACAGGGTAACAAAGTGGGACGACAATCAGGGTGGTCTCATTTCCTTGCGGGGGTCTTGCCATCTTGTTCTGTCCTGTTCCTGGATCTCAGGGACCGCTTGCGTGGTGGTTGTCCGTCTGCAGGGGGTGGGGTGCTGGTGTGGTGGTCCTGTGGCGGGGCGTCCTGTCCACTAGCGCCGGCGGAGGTGGTGGGCAGTTCATCGTCCTGGCTAGTGTCAGGGGCCCCTTGGAGTGCCATGGTGTCCCTCATGGTCTTTTGTATGTCCTTCAGCACCCCTACGATGGTGCCCAGGGCAGAGCTGATGGTTCTGAGCTCCTCCCTGAAGCCCAAATACTGCTCCTCCCGCAGGCGCTGGGTCTCCTGAAACTTGTCCAGGACCGTCGCCATCGTCTCCTGGGAGTGGTGGTATGCTCCCATGATGGAGGAGAGGGCCTCGTGGAGAGTGGGTTCCCTTGGCCTGTCCGCCCCCTGTCGCACAGCAGCCCTCCCAGTTCCCCTGTGTTCCTGTGCCTCCGTCCCCTGGACCGTGTGCCCACTACCACTGCCCCCAGGTCCCTGTTGTTGTTGGGGTGGTGGGTTATCCTGGGTTCCCTGTAGTGGTGGACACACCGCTGATTGACATGTCCTGGGTACGGAGGTATGGGCCCGCTGGGTGGGTGCTGTGCTGGTGTTACCAGAGGGTGGAAAGTCAGTGTTGGGCAGTGCCTGTGCAAGGGGAACCGACTGTCCCGAGGCCCACGATGGTCCGGGCTGGTCATCAGGATCCAGTAGGGCAGAGCTGCTGTCGTCACTGTGTGCCTCTTCTGTGGGTGGAGTGGAGTTGTCTGGTCCCTCAGGTGTGGTAACGTTCCTTAGTGGTCCTGCAGGGATATAATAGCATGATTATTGCATGTGTGTGTGTAATGGTGTGCAATGGGTGGGTGTTTGTGTACCCCAGTGCAAGCATACCTGTGTGTGGGTTTGTGTGATGATGGTTAGGGGATTGTTCTGAGTATGTGCAGTGAGCATGCTTTGGTGAGGGGTGACCATGCTTAGTTGTGTCATGCAGGGCTTGGGGTTGGGATGAGTGGATTGTGTTATTAGGACATTAGTGAGGAGTTTTAGTGTTAGGGGAGGGGGTTGAGGTGGGGTGTGTGACAGCATGCAGGTAGGGTGGGGGATATGATAGTTGATATTTGACTTACCAGTGTCCATTCCTCCACCGACTCCTCCGAGGCCCTCTGGATGCATGATGGTCAAGACTTGCTCCTCCCATGTTGTTAGTTGTGGGGGAGGAGGTGGGGGTCTGCCGCCAGTCCGCTGTACCGTGATGTTGTGCCTGGAGACCACTGAACGCACCTTCCCCGTAGGTCGTTCCACCTCTTCCTGATGTCCTCCCGATTTCTTGGATGCTGTCCCACAGCGTTGACCCTGTCCACTATTCTTTGCCATAGCTCCATCTTCCTGGCTATGGATGTGTGCTGCACCTGTGAGCCAAATAGCTGTGGCTCTATACCTGTAGGATTTCCTCCACCATGACCCTGAGCTCCTCCTCGGTAAACCGGGGATGTCTTTGGCGTGACATGGGGTGGTGTGGGTGATGTGTGGGGTGGTGTACGTGTTGATGTGTGTGTTGATGTGTAGTGGTGTGTGGTGTTTTGTGCGTGTAATGTTGTATGGGTGATGGTGTTGTGTGCCTCTGTGTGGTGGGGTTCTCAGTTGCTGTGCTCTCTGTATATCTGGCCTTTGTCCGTGAATTGTGATCGTAGGGGTTTGTGGGTGATGTGGGTGTGTGTTTTATATAGTGTTGGGTGTGTGGGAGTGGTGTTTGTATGTGTATCAGGTGTGTGTATTTCGATTTGTCCAATGTGGCGGTGTTTTGGAGATGTGTGTGTATTTTGAGCGCGTGGATTCGTGGGTCGTGATAGCATGGGCGTATTTCTGTTGGCGTGACGGTGGAGGTTTTGTTTTCGCCAGTTTAACACTGACCTTTGGTGTGGCGGAGTTGTGTGGGTGTCTGAATTTCGGCGGATTCTGAGATGTGGGTCATAATAGCTGTGTGGGTTTATGTCTCAGTTCGTTCTTGGGTTGCATCCAGAAATTAGCTCTTATATACATTTTATGATTCGCTGGCAGTTGAAGTCTCTGAATGAGATTCTCCGTTATGCAAAATACTGTAGTAACACTTTGATGGCGAAGTAGAAGATTATGGAGAAATCATGTCAGTAAAGACTAGTCTTGTGCAAAGAGGATGTTAAACTAGTCCGTCTATGGTGGCTTCAGGTTTTAATCCTGCTCCTGGTGCTGATGCATGAATGCAGGGAGTTGGTTTCCAACGTGGTTGCCAGATGGCACAAGTAGGGAGTTTAAGTCCTCACGGCAGAGGCTTGGCGATTGCTGTTGATCAGAATTCCGTTATAGACATAAACTTGTTGACGAAGACCACTATTTGTAATTTTCCCATTCCATGCATTCACATTTGTATTTCCTATCACACTTTCTGTACCATTTGGATGTAGCCACAAATAAAACCCATGTGTGTGTGAAGGCCTAGCCCACTTTTGTGACAACAGCACATTAGTATCACAGGAATATGCGTCTCATAAACCACTTGTTGAAGGGCATGGTTTAAAGTCTGATTGAGGGGATATTCCATCAATAATATGACAGATATCCCATCTGCACTGTTACAGTGGCATTATTACCCATGTTACTTGTAACACAGCAGATGGGATATGCTTCATGATTGCAATGAAGATTCACATCCTCTCAAATATAATCAACTATTTGTTACATTTTTCAAACATCCTCATTTGGTAGTGTATGCATGCAAATGTTAGCACACATGCCCAAACATGTTAACATACCAACTTGCTGTAAGGAAATTGGTGATTATTGATTATTGAGGCAGAAACCATTTTGAAGACACATAGGGCCTCATTCTGACCTGGAGGCCGGCTGAAGCACCGCCAACAGGCTGGCGGTACTTCATTCTGTATTCTCACCGCGGCTTCCCAGCCGGGTCCGGCGGTTTCCAGAAACAGGATGGCGGGAACGGGTGTCGTGGGGCCCCTGGGTGCCCCTGCACTGCCCATGCCACCGGCATGGGCAGTGCAGGGGCCCCCTAACAGGGCCCCATAAAGATTTTCACTGTCTGCTTAGCAGACAGTGAAAATCGCGACGGGTGCAACTGCACCAGTCGCACCCCTGCAACTCCGCCGGCTCCATTCGGAGCCGGATTCATTGTTGCAGGGCCTTTCCCGCCGGCCCAGCGGGAAAGCCAGAATGGCCTCCGCGGTCTTTTGACCGCGGAGCGGCCAAGTGGCGGTGCCCGCCGCCCGCCGAAGTTAGAATGAGGCCCATAGACCTTAATTTACTGGTGGTGCCTGGGTTACTCAGTGACTAATGTGACGGATATACCATTCACAGGAAAAAAAGTCTACTATAGCTTATGGCACTTGTAGTCGGTATGAGAGTATACCTGTCAAGTACCTGCCATACTGTGTCACCAAGCAAACTGTAAGGAAGGGTTTAGAGCAACATAAATAATGTTTCAGATGACAAAATATACCCCCTTGGTGCTGCTGTATGATATTTAGCCCCCCCATCCAGGTCAGGGTAGGCTACCACCAGAATGTGTCACATCATGGAGTCAGTGACCTCCGCACCCACTTTTTCTGCTGGGAGGACCTTCCCATTGATTTAACAGGATGATGCAGGTTTACTGCTAAAGGTCCTTCCAACATTTGTCGCAGTGGATGCTGCTACACATGAAAGCCCTCGGAGGAGCACTCTTCTTGCAATGGCCTGCCAGACGATCTTCTTTTGGTGGGGGCTGACCAGTGGCGGCCATGCAAATCTCAAGGGGAAGGGCGGGGGTAGGGGACAGAGATGGAGGGGGGAAATAAAAATAAAATAAGCTTACCTTACTGTTGTCTCTGTCTCCTGCCACCTCGTACTCCTCTTCCCTCCATGGGGCGTCCGAGCACTCGCTGGGTCACTTGCACATGCTCCCCAGCCATCTGGGCGCTGCTTTCTTGCCAAACATAGCATGAAACATCGGTCACTGCTATACAGACAGCGCCCTGGGGTCAGTGCAGTTTCTCCAGCTCAGCTGTTAAACACAGCTAGGCTGGAGAAACCGAAGTGCGCATGATACGGTCGGCCAAACACACATGCGCACTTAGGTGCACACTCTCTTCTCCTCCCCTCTCCCACCTCCTCTTGCTCTTGCCCTGCCCTGCCCCTTCCTTACTGCTGGCTGAGCCAGCAGATGAAAAATAAAACAATAGTCCCACTATTGTTTTATTTTTATCTCCTGGCTCTTGGCCAGGGGGGTGACGCTCCTTCGCCATAGCGAGGAGCCACACCTGGGACTAACCTACACAGCGGCAGATATGAAAACAGAAAAAAAGGCTAATAATGAACATGTAATAGCAAACATCAGAATAAACATTATATAGATATTATCTGATTTTGACTTAACATACTTTGTTCTGATATAATATTGACTATACAGGGCAGCAAAATAATCTCTAAAGGCTCTCAACTTGTCAACCTACCAAGAATGTTGCCCTTGCTCCTGACAAATTTGGATTTACCTAGCACCTATTGTTGCATAAGCCTCTTTGTCAACAATGCGCCACTCTTATTGACTTTCTCATACAACCGTTGTTGAAGACATAGAAAGGCTTTTTTTCTGTGGTCAACAGATTAATCTGGCCCTTCAACAAAGTTACCCTTCACAGGGACTTCAGGAAGCCAAGCCTCTAGATCCACCCAAACCCACACACGAACTTCGGCCTTGCACAGCAGGGTTAACCCAGTGCCACACAAAGCCGGGGGTTGGCCGCAGGGCTTGTCTCTCTGGGTGTGAGAGGGTGTCTCTAGGCATGAAAGTGGGTGTGAGAGTGTCTGTCTGGATGTGAGAGTGAGTGTGAGAGGGTCTATGTGGGTGTGAGAATGGGTGTGAGAGTGTCTGGGTGTGAGAGTAGGTGTGAGAGGGTGTCTCTTGGTGTGGGAGTGGGTGTGAGAGTGTCTCTGTGAGTGACTGTGAGTATCTGTGTGGGTCTTTGAGTGGGTGTGTGAGAGTCTGAGTGGGTCTGTCAGTGGTGTGTGACTGAGTGGGTATGTGAGTGTCTGAGGGGGTCTGTGAGTGTGTGAGAGAGTACCTGAATGGGTCTTTGAGTGGGTGCATGAGTGTCTAAGTGGGTCTGTGAGTGGGTGCATGAGTGTCTGAGTGGGTCTTTGAGTGGGTGCCTGACTGAGTGCCTCTGTGAGTTTTTGCATGACTGTTTGAGTGGGTGGGTGAGTGTGCCAATGTGTTTTCTTTTTTTGTGTGTTTTCCAATATTCGCAAACACCGCACTGGGGACCGCACTGGGCATCATGGCAGATTCGCGAATATCCAAGTCATGGGGGGAAAAAAACAATGAGAGGATGCATGAATATTTGAGTGGGACTGTGAGTGGGTGCATGACTGTCCGACTGGGTCTCTGAGTGGGTGCATGAGAGTCTGATTGGGTTGGTGAGTGGTGTGTGAGTGGCTCACTGGGTCTGTGAGTGGGTGTGCAAGTATCAGAGTAAGTGTGTGTGAGAAAGGGCCTCTTTCGACATGGTAGCCCCCCACTTCTTGCCCGGCACATGATGTAGGTTTCAAACTGTAAGTGCCCGGGGCCCCTGCTAAACAGGTTCATAGGGCCAGATCTCTTTCTCCAAAACTGTACTGTGTTTGGCACTTCAGTCACCCTTGTAAGACCCTATTAAATGGTACCTAGGTCATATATGTACTGAAGAGAGCCCTCCAGAGCTGCAGCTACAATTGTGCCACTCTGATAGGTGCCACAGCAGCCTCATGCAGACTGCCTGTGCAAGTGCATGACAAGGTGTATTTAAAACTTGCAAACTCAACATGGCACTCACCAAGAGTGCCATGTCCACTAACACCGCATGCAATATAGGTAAGTCACTCCTCTGGCAGGCCTTACAGCCCTAAGACAGAGCGCACTATAATGCATTTAAGGGTATATGTGTGCATGAACAAATATGCCCCTACTGTGTCTGTGCAAAACCTTAAAACGTAGTGTACTGGGAAGCCATAGCAGATACATGTGCTGGACACTGGTTACTATGAATTCCCCAGCCTCTCTGAATACTGGGCTGTTTGGTATCAAACAACTCAGAATAATTAAGCCACACTGATGCCAGTGTTGGATTTATTATAAAAAGTACCAGATGGATCTTAGAAGTGCCCCCGCAAAATCTAACAGGCAAAATCAACTTGGCCAGCCTGCCACCACCAGACAGAAGTCTGGACTACTAAAGTGAGAGCTTCTGCTCTTTTAGGGGCCAGAACACAAAGATTTTCCTAGGCGAAAGCGTTACACCGCCTCCCTAACCCTGGCACCCTGTAACAGCAGTCAGCTTCAAAGGCTTTACTGCCTTTGACATCTCACCCCGCCTCTGCTGCTAGCAGCAGATGGCCACCAAATGATTTTCCCCCAATTTGATCAGGAAAACCAGCGGGAAAACTTAGCCAGAGTAGGAGGAGTGACCCCCCTCAGCCTGCACCACCCCTCAGGTGTGCAGGCGAGGTGACCACTCGATTTCATTTTCCTCAATCTTGGATGGTAGGAAAATAGCCAATCAGGGTTCGAGATGTGACCCCTTCCCACAGGAAGTGGTCACTTAGTGGATGTAGCCACCCTAAGGTTGGTGGTCTATTGGCCTCTACCAGGCATCCCCCCTAACACTCACTAAATGCAGTATTTACTGGGCATCTCTAGACCTATAGATCAGATTTGATGGACACAAGAAGACCAGAAACAAGAAGACCCGAGGCATGTGAATAGAAGTCCTGCTGCACAAAGAAAAAGGAACAAAACACTGCCTGCTGCACCTAGGACTTGATAATCGTCGCTGAGGTGTCGCCTAGAAATCTGAAAGACTCAAAAACTCCAGATCACCTCCAGCCTTCTGAAAATCACTAAGAACCTGCCTCAGAGTGAAGGTATCACTCTCCTGCAGCCTGCAAGCAAGAAACCAGAAAATCCAGTTCACTGACTGGCCACTGACCAAAGAAACGGACCCAGCAGCCCAACCAAACGTCACCTGCCAGACCCAAAGGACAAAACATACCAGTGTGCCAAGTTTGGTGGCACTGTGACTTTTAGGGCCTGAGATGTACTATTGCCTGCTGTACTGGACCCCCAATGTCAGACACCAAGAAGGAAAGTCCACTCCAGACTCTCAAAAGCCCAGAAACATGCAGGACACCCAAGAATCACCCCCTGCAATCTACCCTACAAGTGACCTTCATCTGGCTCCAAGGACTCCCTGACACACAACTCTTGGCTGACCTATCTACACTGCACCCAGCCTCCATGTCCCCTCCACCAGAAAACTAGCTGTGCTCTAGGGGTCCCTACACCCTTGCGACCTCTACACTCCAAGGGGATCCACTGGACTTACCTTTAAGTACATCTGTGCAGTGTGTTTCCAAGTGGTCCCCTTCTCCGTTGTGCACTGGCTCCAGGACTTTCAGTTGCTGCTTCCGCTTGAACCGGGAACCACCTGACCTTTTCCGGCTGGCCCACAGGACATCTCGATCACCTTTCACTTAAAAATAAGGGTGACACTTGTGAGGGCACTGCCTGAATATATATATGCATTTTTAAAGATTTTCCCATTCATTCCTAAAGTGCCTAATTACTCACAAAAACAGAACATTTTCTAAACTTTGAAAAATCACAACTAAAAACGTACTTACCATATATTGATGCTCTTGGTCTTTAAAATTTTATAAACATCTGATGTATTTTTGTAAATTGGTATCAAGTTATTTTTCCGAGTGTGTGTCCACATTTATTGATACTGTGAGTACAACAAATGCTTAGCCCATGCCCAAGATAAGCCTAACTGCTCACACACACTACCACAAAAACAGAGCTTTAAGTGGTCTGCTTTTTACCTCTGGATACCAAAGAGGGGTTGCTTGGACTCTCTACACAGTGCACGTCTTTTTAGCATACTATACAGAGAGCCCACCCCCTACAGTGAGTGAGTGGGCGCCTGAGTGGCTCAGTGGGTCTGTGAATAGGTGCATGACTGGCTGAGTGGGGCTGTCAGTGGGTGTGTGAGTGTCTAAGTTGTTCTGTGAGCGGGGGTGTGACTGCCTGAGTGGGTCTGTGAGTGGGTGCATAAGGGTCTAAGGAGTCTGTAAGTGACTGCCTGAGGGTCTGAGTGGGTCTGTGAGTGGGTGCATGATTGTCTACATGGGTCTGTAAGTGTGCATGAGTGGCTGAGTGGGTCTGTGAGTGGATGTATGAGTGCCTACGTGGGTCTGTGAGTAGGTGCATGACTGGCTGAGTGGGTCCCTCCATGGGTGTATGAGTGTCTGAGTGGGTCTGTCGGTGGGTGCGTAAGTGTCTGAGTGGGTCTGTGAGTGAGTGCATCAATAGCTGACTGAGTCTGGTAATGGGTGCATCAGTGTCCGAGTGGGTCTGTGAGCAGGTGCATAAGGGTCAGAGTGTGCCTGAGTGGGTATGTGAGTGGGTGCATGAGTGTTTGTGGATCAGTGAGTGTGTGCAGGAGTAGCTGAGTGAATGTGTCAGTGGGTGCATGAGTGTCTGAGTGGGACTGTAAGTGGGTGTATGAGTGTCTATGAGTGTGTGCTCTGAGTGGGTCTGTAAGGGGGTGCATGAGCATCTAAATGGGTGCATGAGTGCCTGATTGCTTCTGTGAGTATACCTCTGTTAGTATGTGCATGACTGTTGAAGTGAATGATGAGTGTACCAATATAGGATTTTTGTGTGTTATTTCCAAAATTCACAAATTTGCCACAAAGCTACACAAGGGGTCCGCGCTGGGCGTCACAGTGAATTTGCGAATATCCATGTAATATCCAGAGTACCTCCACCCTGACCCCTAATTGCACCTTGCCTATATTTTTCCACCTCATTTCATCCTCAGACACCATTCCCGTTTTACAAAATGGCGGTTCCAAATTTCAGATCAGGTTGCGGCCAGTCAATTGAGAGGGAAATCCTGTGTAATGAACTGTTGGACCCTGTCAAAGTGAAACTGTTGAACTCTTGACTGACCTTTTGGTACTGTCACCTATTGAAACTTTGAATACGTGCAGATGAACACACACCTGCTCTGCTTTTCTGTGCCTGCCTCGGGCCTTGTGAGACCGATGGGTTCAGCAGGTGTAGGACTGCTTGGAATGTGGTTTGCATCAGATAAGAGGAATAGCAGGCCACGGAAAAGGCAAAAGCCCATCTCGCCATTACTCTTGTTTCTAAGATATGTTTGATTTATGGTCTAAACTGCCTTCTTGCACATTCCTGCCCATCATATGCAACCTGCAAAAAGAGTATAAATATGTGCTCAGAGAAGCACTCGGTGTGACATGCTCTTAGACCTATGCTATATGAGTGCCACCACATTGTACAATGTAATAAAGTTATGATGCTTTTTAAACAGACACCTTGCCTGTGGTTGATAGGTTAGTACTCAGGTTGAACTGGCAAAACTCTGATTACACTCAGGGTCAGTTCCGCAATACAATGAAAGCATACCTGCGGCTCCAGGGTTCGCAAATACATCGCAAGTATATTCCGAAGTGTTCGTGTCTGCAGATATCTATATTTAGTTTTCTTTTAATATCTAAAGAAATACTGAACTGATTTACACTAAACAACAAAAAGGCTTCTTTCTGGACCAAAAGCTACCTTTCTGCCAAATTTGGCGTAATTCCATCCAACTGTTTGGGTTCTAGACGTGTTCAAAATCCCTATGGGAATTCTAATGGGAAATGCACATGTTTGCCCCTCCTTTTTCTCAGCCCCGCTTGACAAATCACCCCGAAACTTATCAAGTACAAGATTCTCAGGAACACATTTTGGGGAAAAGTTCGTGAAGGTTCGTCAAATGGCACGAAAGATTTAGGCAAGTTAAAAAGCATTTTTTCAATGGAAAAATTGTCCTAACTATGACTACCTGAGACAAAGGGCCTCTTTTGACATGGTATCCCCATAATTTGTGCCTGGAAAATGATGTGGTTTCAAACTGTAAGTGCCCTGGACCTCTGCTAAACAGATTCCCAGGGCTTGATCTCTTTCCCCAAAACTGTACTGTGTTTGGCACTTCAGCCACCTTTGTAAGTCCCTAGTGAATGGTATCCCTGGCACCTAGGGCATGGGTACTGAAGAGGGCCCTCCAGAGCTGCAGCACCAATTGTGGCACTCTGAAAGGCCCCACACCAGACTCATGCAGTCTGCCATTGCAAGTGCAAGACAAGGTGTACCCAAAGTTGTAAACTCGGCATAGTACTTACTAAGAGTTCCATATCCACTAAAACTGCACGCAATACAGGTAGGTCACCCCTCTGGAAGGCCTTACAGCCCTATGGCAGGGTGCACTATTATGCATGTGAGGGCATATGCGTGCATGAGCAAATATGCCCCTTCTCTGTCTTTGCCGATTCTTAGACATAGTAAGTGTACATGGAAGTCATAGCAAATTAATGTGCTGGACATTGATCATTATGAGTTCCCCAGCTACATGATGGCTTCTCTAAACCCTGGGTTGTTTGGTATCAAACAAGTCAGAATAATAAACCTACACTGATGCCAGTGCTGGATTTATTATATTATTTTGCGGTGCCCCCTGCAAAACATAACATCCCTGGCATGGTTGCTGGCTGGTCCTAAGCAGCCTGCCACCACCAGACACTATTTTGGACTCCTGGGGTGAGAGCCTTTTGCTCTCAGGAACCAGAACATAAAGCCTTTTGTGGGTGGAGTTGTTCCACCTCCTCCCCCAGGCAGACACCCTGCACGAGGGGTCAGCTTCAAAGGCTTTACCTCCTTTGAAATCTGACCTCTGCCTCTGATACTAGCAGCAGATGGCCGCCCAATGGTTTTGCCCCCACTTAGGTGGGAAAACGGGTGGAAAACTAGCAAGGATAGGAGAAGTTGCCAACCCCAGCCTGTACTACCACTTCATAGTTCAGACAGACCACAGGCCTCTCAGGAGGCCGCACTTAATGAAAAGTGAAAACTCCAAACTACTTAGGTGGTCCATATCGCTACACGGAATGGACGTTAAAGTGGAACACAGACCTGGGACTGCCCATGCCAGTGTACATGGCCTTTCCAGGTTCTTCCAATTTAGAAGATGAAGACTCCACTGGGGAAGAGTAGTTTCATCCCCTTTCGTTGGGGCGGGTAGTGTGAGAAAGGGCCTCTTTTGACATGGTAGCTCGCTACTTTTTGCCTGGAAAATGATGTGCTTTTAAACTATAAGTGCCCTGGGACCCTGCTAGACAGGTCCCAGGGCCAGATCTCTTTCCCCAAAACTGTACTATGTTTGGCACTCCAGTGACCCTTGTAAGTCCCTAGTAAATTGTACCCCTGGTACCTAGGGCATGGGTACTGAAGAGGGCCCCCCAGAGCTGCAGCACCAATTGGCCCACTCTGAGAGACCCCACACCAGCCTCATGCAGACCTCCTTTGCAAGTGCATGACAAGGTGTTTTAAAAAGTTGCAAACTTGACATGGCAGTCACCAAGAGTGCCATGTCCACTAACACTGCATGCAATATAGGTAAGTCACCCCTATGGCAAACCTTACAGCCCTAAGGCAGGGTGCACTATAATGCATGTAAAGGTATATGTGTGCATGAACAAATATGCCCCTACTGTGTCTGTGCAAGACCTTAAGACATTGTTAGTGTACAGGTAAGCCATAGCAGATAAATGTGCTGGACATTGGTCATTACAAATTCCCCAGCTACATGATGGCCTCTCTGAATACTGCTCTGTTTGGTATCAAACAACTCAGAATAATAAAGCCACACTGATGCCATTGTTGGATTTATTATAAAAAGTACCCGGAGGGCACCTTAGAAGTGGCATGGTTGCTGACTGGTCTTGGCCAGCCTGCCATCACCAGACAGAAGTCTGGGATGAGAGCCTCTGCTCTCAGAAGCCAGAACACAAAGCCTTTTCTGGGTGGAGGTGTTGCACCTCATCACCCAGGCAGGCACCCTGCACTAGTGGTCATCTTCAAAGCTTTACTGCCTATGAAATCTGACCCCCACCTCAGCTTCTAGCAGCAAATGGCTGGCTAATGGTTTTCCCCCCACTTTGAGCAGGAGAACTGACAAGAAAGATTAGCCTGGGTAGGAAGAGTGACATCCTTCAGTCTGCACCACCCTCAGGTGGGGCAGGCGAGGCGACCACTCCATTTAATTTTCCTCCATCTTGCATGGTAGGAAAATCACCAATCAGGGGTAGGGGTGTGACCCCTACCCACAGGAAGGTGGCCCAATGGCTACTACCAGTTACTCCCCCTAACAGCCACTAAATGCAGTATTTAGAGGGCATCCCTAGACCAAGAGATTAGATTCAATGGACACAAAGAAGACCAGTACAAAGAAAACCCAAGGCATGGGAACTGAAGCTCTGCGGCACAAAGAAAAAGGCACCAAACCATGGCTGCTGCTCCAAGGAATTGACGATCATCACTGAGGTGCTGCCTGGAAAACCAAATGACTCTCCAAAACTCCAGAACACCTCCAGCCTTCTAAAAATTGCCAAGTGCCTACCTTTGAGTGACGGAATCATTCCCTGCACCCGGCAGGCAAGGAACCCACAAAGTCCAGTAAAGTAACCAGCTGCTGATCAATGACCCGGACCCAGCAGCCCAACCAGATTCTGTACAACAACCCTTAAATACAAATCCTGCCAATCTGCTAAGTTTGGTGGCACTACAACTCTCCAGGGCTGTGGTTTACTACTACCCAGGTCTTGGAACCCCCAATTAAGACACTTAGAAGCAAAGTCCACTCTGGACTTCCAAAAGCCCAGAAGCAAGCACCAGTTGAGGGACTTCAGGACACCCAAGAACTCCCCCCGAGTGGCCCTGCTGACCAACAATCTACCCTCAAAGTCACCTGCTCCTGACTCCAAGGACTCCAAGATGCACAACTTCTGGCTGACCTATCTGCACTACACCCAGCCTCCCTGGCCCCTGCATTGACCAACCAGCTGTGCTCTAGGGATCCCTAACCCCTTGCGACCTCCACCCTCCAAGGCTCCCACTGGACTTACCATTAAGTCCAACTTTGCAGTGTGTTTCCAAGTGGTCACCTTCTCTTTCCAGTGCCAGCTCGAAGACCTTCAGCCACTGCTCTAGCTTAAACCGACCACAAAAACAGAGCATTAGGTGGTCTGCTTTTTATCTCCGTATACCAAAGTGGGTTGGCTGGACTCTGCACAGTGCACATCATTTTCGTAAACTATATAGAGAGCCAGCCTCCTGCATTTGGTGGCAGCATTGGGATACAAGACTTTGCATTTGCTGATACCGTTATATCACTTAGTGATCACACAAATAACTCTAGAAAATTGTCTTTAGTCTAATTTTATTTTTGAATTGGTCTATTTTTTAAAATTTTAAATCAATAACTAGGGCCCTGGTTAGGTCCCTGAAATAGTGATTAGAATTTAAACGTATTTACTATAGTTAGGCCTTAGAAAAAGGTTTCAAAAGTTAAAAAGATCCCAACTTTAGTAGAATAAAATGTTTGATGCAAAGAACTAGGCTCAGGGGCCCTACCTGGTCCCTCGAATGGGAATGAAGTACACCCAGCTAAGGGCTCTCTGCAAAGGTTCCCAAATTCACACTGGTGCGCATGCTATTGCAGAAAAGCTGAGGAGGCTTGTGGCAGAATATGAAACTGAGCACTTAGTGGATGATAAAATCAAGAAAACTCAAACGAAGCTGAGGAAGAGGAGATAAGATCCTTTGTCTCAGAAATAGGAGCCCCGTCAGAGAAGGGTTTGGCTCTTGAAAGGCTGACCAAAAGGCTGGCTTTAGAAGCACATCCTTTGGAAACAGAGATAAAAAGAAGAGAGTTGGGCTTAGGACCCTTCTCTGTTGGCAGCACAGAAATAAATTGAGAAAAAGAGATGTCTTTTAACCTAAAACTCTCCAAAGGAGTTGTCCCCCTTTCAAAGAAGATGATGATATCATCAAATGGTTTTCTTCCTATGAGAGAGCCTGCATAGCCAGGGAAGTAGTTAGGTAACACTGGGGCTCTCTATTGTGGGAACTGTTCTCAGGTAAATATAGGGATAGACTCCTGACATTGAATGAGGCAGATGCTAAGTCCCATGAACTCATGGAGGCTATCCTGAGTGAGGGCTTACCACTGAAGAATACATAAAAATGCTGGGTGGACGGGTTGAAGGTAAAAAGGTACAAGATTTTGATGGGCTTTATAATTTAATTGTGAAAGAGCATCTTTTAAGTAACTTTTATGATGATAAACTACATAATTTCCTGGTAGACCTAGGTCCATGTTATCCTCTAGAGTTGGGGAAGAAGGCAGACCACTGGGTCAAGATAAGGGTAACCAAAACTACCACTGGTGGGGGAGACCAAAAGAAAGAGGCCAAAAAGCCCTCCCCAAGGGAAAGATGGGAACCAAAACAAGCCCCCAAAAACCTGCTCAGGAGAGTGGGCCCCGAGACTCCTCACAGTCTAAGGGTGCGTACAAGGGTAAACACTTTGATTCCAACAAGGCTTGGTGCCATGATTGCAAAAGCAAAGGACACAGAACTGGAGACCCTGGCTATAAAAACAAAAACAAAATGCCTTTAGTCCACCTGCAGTAAATGCAGTTGCAAATCTCCAGATGGGATCACAGTTGTGGCCTGACCGTGTCAGTGAACCCACAGAGGCAACATTAGTCACAGAGGGAGGGGTAGACATATCCTGTGCTGCCTGGCCTACTAACATGCAAAAATACAGGCAGCATCCTTTGATTAATGGGTCAAAGGATGAAGCCTTGAGGGAAACAGGGCTAGTGTCACCATGGGGACACAGCGCCTGGTCCACTCAGATCAGTACCTAATAGGCAAAACATATCCTGTCACCAATGCTGACAAGGTCACAAAGATCCATCACATGGTTATGGTGTCTTTTGACTTGGGGGGGAGTAGTTGGACAGAAAGAAGTGGCCGTGTCCTCATCCATCTCTGTAGATTGTCTGCTTGGCAATGATTTGGAGAAATCTCCCTGGGATGAAGTAGAGCTGAGGACCTATGCAACCAGGCTTGGGATCCCAGAATGGGATTGTGTCAAAACCAGGGCACAAAGCAAACTCCAGATTGAAAAAGAGGTGTTGGATCCTAAAAGAATGGACCAACCCTCCAAGAGAAAAGGCAAGAAAACTGGGAGACCAGCTTCTACACGGATTCCAAGTCAGAACCCTTCTTCCCAGGAAGAGGACTTTTTAGCCTCGAGGAGACTGAGACTGCAGAGTTTTGGCCTTACCACCCAGAGCTCTTAGGACCAGGGGAACCCTCTAGGAAGGATCTGTGCCAGGGACAAAAATCCTGTCCCACTCTTGAAATCTTGAGGCAGCAAGCTGCACAGGAAGAACAGGGTAATATCAGTGGTACCCACAGGGTTTACATGAAGGATTGGCTTCTCTATAGTGAGGCCAGAGACCTCAAACCTGGTGCAAACAGGATGGTGGTAGTACCTAACAGTACAGAGTTCCTCCTCTCATTGGACCATGACATTCCCCTAGCTGGGCATCTGGGCCAAAACAAAACTGGAGCAGGCTAGTTAATCACTTTTGCTGGCCTGGAATGTCCCAGAAGGTGAAGGACTTCTGTCAGTCCTGTGTCACCTTCCAAGCCAGTGGCAAGGCAGGATGCCACCTGAAGGCCCCCTTGACCATCAAACAGCTTCAGGAAATAGGCACATTTTAGTGGTAGTGGTTCATGTCATTACATACCCTGAAGCCATTCCACTTAGGACCATCACTGGCCCTGCAGTGGCCAAGGCCTTCCTTGGAATTTGTACCAGGGTTGGCTTTCCTAGGGAGGAAGTATCAGACAGGGTTTCAAACTTCATGCCTGCATACTTAAAACACATGTGGCATGAATGTAGTGTGACCTATACATTCACTACCCCATACCATCCACAGACCAATGGACTGGTTGAAAGATTTAACCAGATATTGAAAGATATGATTGGAGGACTCCCTGAAAAACTCAGAAGGAGATGGGATATCTTACTCCCATGTCTGCTTTTTGCCTACAAGGAAGTATCAAAAAAAGAAAGTAGGGTTTTCCCCCTTCAAAATTTTGTTTGGGCATCCTATTAGGACATTGTGAATTATGTGCTTGGCCTTCGTTCCAGGATGGCTGAGTGCAAGGAGAAAGCAAGCAAAAACCTTTAGGCTAGCCAGGAGCTCCACAAGCACTGGTATGACCAGAAAGCTGCTATGGTAGAATTTCAACCAGGGCAGAAGGTACGGGTATTGGATCCTGTGGCACCTAGGGCTCTCCAGGATATGTGGTCTGGGTCCTACCCTAGCCTTGAAAGAAAAGGGGAGGTCACCTACTTAGTTGACCTTGCTAGTTGCAAGAACCCCAAGAGGATCATTCATGTTAACTGCTTGAAGCCCTATTTTGACAGAGCTGAGGTGCCCATACTCATAGTTACAGATGAGGGACAGGAAGAGGGTGGACCTCTCCCTGAAGTCCTCTCCAGCAATCTAAAATATGGTTCTGTTGATGGAGCAACAGCAGGCTGATTGCAGGCAAGTCCTCAACCAGTATGGTGGACTCTTCTCCCTGACCCTTGGTAGGACCAGCTGGTATACCCATCATGTGGACACTGGAGATAGCTTGCCTGTCGAAAGCAAACTTTAGAGACAAAGGCAGACCATGTCAGAGAAAGCATTCAAGCGGAAGTAAGCAAGTTGCTGGAGTTGGGTGTCATTGAATCCTCTGAGAGCCCCTGGGCTAGCCCAGTAGTTCTAGTCCCCAAAGCTCACTCCACAGGTGAGAAAATAGAAATGAGGTTCTGTGGGGACTATTGCGACCTCAGTGTAGTGACAAATACTGATTCACACCCACAGGGCTGGCTTTAGGGTGGTGCGAGTGATGCAGGCACACCGGGTGCTACCCTGGATTGGGGGGCACTGACCTCGGGGGGGGGTGCTGTATTTAGCAATAACTTATGAAACTTGCAATTTTAAAGCACCTGCTAAAAGTTCCTTGTGCCTCCAGCCTTCAGGAAACAATTAAAATTTCAAGATATCTCTCGTGATGAATGTTCCTGCTGGATAGAGAGATGGGAGTTTTGTCTAGCGGCAGCTTTGACTCACCATAAAGTAGCATAGATGGTTAATGTACCTGCTGCAAAGAACAGGACTATATTCAATGTGATTAGCTAAGTGGATTTACAAGCCCTTTAAAACAAATGAATGTATGTGATAGGGGCGCTATGGAAAGATGAGGGACTAATTTGCTGGGTGGTAGTGAGTGAATCCGAGGAGGTGGTCATGGAGTGGGGTGGTGCCAAAAAAGATTGTCGCACAGGGCGCCACTAGCGCTAAAGCCGACCCTGCACACCCAGTTCCTAAGACAGATGAGCTTATTGACAGATCATGGGCAGCTAAGTATCTGAGTACCTTTGATCTCACATCAGGGTACTGGCAATAGGCCTGACCCCTGGAGCAAAAGGAAGATCTGCATTCTCCACTCCAAGTGGGTGCTACCACTCTTTACAGTGATGCCCTTTGGATTAAAGAATGCCCCCGCCACCTTCCAGAGGTTGGTGAACCAAGTCCTGGCTGGGTTTGAATCCTTAATGCAGCTTATCTTGATGATATTGCTGTCTACAGCTCCACCTGGCAGGATCACCTGATCCACCTTGGAAGGGTCCTTGAGGTTCCGCAAAAGGCAGGCTTCACAATCAAGGCAAGCAAGCACCAGATAGGGCAGGGAAATGTGCTATAGTTGGGCCACCTGGATTGGTGAAGGCCAATTTTAACCCCTACTGCACGAGATCCAGAACATTTTGGCTTGGGAAGCTCTAACTACCCAGACTCAAGCCAGTGCATTCCCTGGCTTAACTGGATACTATAAGAGGTTCATGAGTGATTATGGCTATATAGTGGCCCCCCTCACAGAACTCACCTCCAAAAAGATGCCCAAAAACATTACCTGGACAATGAGTTGTCAAAAGATTTTTGACACTCTGAAAGATGCAATGTGCTCTGCCCCAGTCCTGAAAGCTTCAGACTACTCCAGGCAATGTATTGTCCATTCAGATGCTTCAGAGTGGGGTAAGTAGCAGTTTCAAGCCCAGACAAATGATGAGGGACATTACAAGCCTGCTGCTTTTATAAGCAGAAGACAACTCCCCAGAGAACAAAAATAGAGCGCTATAGGGAGGGAAGCCTTTGATGTGGTCTGGGCCCTGAAGAAGCCAAGGCCATACTTGTTTGGCTCTCACTTCATACTTCAGACAGACAACAGTCCTCTCAGATGGCTTCAACAAATGAAAGTTGAAAATACCAAACTGCTTAGGTGGTCCATATCTCTACAGGGAATGGATTTTTCAGCGGAACACACACAAGGTTCTTCCACTGAGAAGATAAAGACTCTTCAGGGAAAGGTAGTTTCATCGCCTTTTGTTTTGGGGGGCAGGGAATAGTATGAGAAAGTGCCTCTTTTGACATGGTTAGCCCCCCACTTTTTGCCTGGAACATGATGTGGTTTCGAACTGTAAGTGCCATGGGCCCATGCTAAGCAGATTTCCAGGGCCAGATCACTTTCCCCAAGAACTGTACTGTGATTGGCACTTCAGCCACCCTTTTAAGTCCCCACTAAATGGCACCCCTGGTACCTATGGTATGGGTACTGAAGAGGACTCCCCAGAGTTGGAGCACCAATTGTGCCACTCTGAGAGGCCTCACACCAGCCTCATGCAAACTGCCATTGCAAGTTGCATGACAAGGTGTCCCCTAAATTGCAAACTCGACATGGCACTCACCCTGGGTGACATGTCCACTAACATTGCATGCAATATAGTTAAGTCATTCCTCTGGTAGGCCTTACAGACCTAAGGCAGGGTGCACTATAATGCATGTGAGGGCATATGTGCATGAGCAGATATTCCCCTACTGTGTTTTTGCTAATTTTTAGATATAGGAAGTGTAAACGTAAGCCATTGTAAATGCATGTGCTGGACACTGGTCACTACGAATTCCCCAGCTACATGATGGCCTCTCTGAACCCTGGGTTGTTTGGTATCAAACAACTCAAACTAATAAATCCACACTGATGCCAGTGTGAGATTTATTACAAAATGTATCCAGAGGGCACTTAACAGCCCTGGCATGGTTGGTGACTGGTCTTAGCCTGTCTGCCACCCCCAGACATGATTCTGGACTCCAGGGGAGAGAGCCTTTTCTCTCAGGAGCCAGAAGACAAAGCCTTTCCTGGGTGGAGGTGTCACACCTCCTCCCCCAGGCAGGCACCCTGCTCCAAAGGTCAGCTTAAAAGGCCTTGTCTGTTTGCTAAGCTAGAAAAGCCGGGAAAGTTGGAGAGAAGTCAGGCAGAAGACATCAGCATGAGAAGCCTCTAACGGAAATTCAAATAAAAATTAAATCAAGTAAGTGTGAAAGGAATCTGTCCTGTAGTCTAACTCTTTCGGGTGACAGCAAGGAAATCACCTCCTCGAAGGAGAGCAGAAATGGCAATCTGAACTACCTAACTCAGCAATGTGTAGTTTACATTATTTTTTCTATGATAGGAGTCAATTCCCTACAATTCTCATGAAGAGAACTAATCAGGGTTGATTATGTTGCAATAATAAAGGTTTCAGTTCTTTTACCCCGACTGACACAAAGTGGAGTCTCTGCTGCATGACCTTCAGCTAGCTATCTGTAGCGAGATGCCACAATTCGGTCAAAATGTTTCTACTTGCGTAAATATTATTTCACTCTCCAATGAAAATACACAGATAAACACTTACACAACTAAACAAGAAATGCAGTTTAAATAACATTGGCTGGTACAGCTTGGCTCCTGCAACCAGAAAAAAAGAAAAATACGAAGCAGGCCGAGAAACTTGACAACTTAAATGTGGGCCATTTTTAATTGCGGGCTACAATACCCATAGTCAATTTAAGGTGAAATTCACGCAGTATATATGTATCACTAGCATCAGATATGAAACACAAACTGATCACTAAGTTAAGCAAGCAAACGGAAATACAGATGACATCTTGCAACGATAGAAGCAAATGATACATGAGGTGGAAGCATAAACGTACATGAAAACCACAGTACCTATAAAAGGTACTTAGGTCACTTTTGCACTGGGAGACATTCTGCAAGGATGACAAGCATATAGGCTAAGATACCAAGCAACACTCAAATATAATACATCAAATCATTACACTAGGAAATAATTAAATAGTGCAAACCCCAACATCTTCAGATAAGCACACACAACACACTACATCATCTCTGTTGAGAAGAAAGATGACCCACCAAATGAAACATCGTAACTCACAAACGTACCACACAAGGCTCAAAGAATCTGACCACGGAATGGCTTGTTTGTAACTTAAGAATGGTAACCATGCCTGGTCCAATGCAGGAAGAATAGCAGATACACCTAACACATTGAGGATGTGGAGCATGCCAGGGGTTGTATAAAGCAACACTTGTCTTGTCTGCAAAATTAAGGCATGGTAAAAAAGTGCTGGCGAAGGATAAAGGCAAACATCCAGGATGGTTTGAACTTTCGTAAAAGATTATGGGGGTCATTACAACCCTGGCGGTCCAAGACCGCCAGAGCTGCTATGACGGAAGCACCGCCAACAGGATGGCGGTGCTTCCCAGGTCATTACGACCGTGCTGCCCAGGGGATTACGAGTCCCCCTACCGCCAGCCTTTTCCTGGCGGTTTGAACTGCCAGGAAAAGGCTGGCTGTACGGGGAGTCGCAGGGGCCCCCTGACAGGGCCCCGTGCAGCTTTTCACTGTCTGCTATGCAGACAGTGAAAAGCGCGACGGGTGCAACTGCACCCGTCGCACGGCCGCAACACCGCCGGCTCCATTTGGAGCCGGCTCCTGTGTTGCAGGCGAGATCCCCGCTGGGCCGGCGAGCGGAAACTAGGTTTCCGCCCGCCGTCCCAGCGGGGATCTCCAAATGGCCGCAGCGGGGGTGCGGCTGCATTGGCGGCCGCCCGGCAGTCCGAGCCGCCCGCCAAGGTCATAATGAGGGCCTATGTGATGAAGTTAGTATCTTAGATAGAAGATGTATTGGAAAGGTCATTTGTACCTGGATGTAAAAGTGATTTTCAACCTGGATCTAAAAGTAATTGTATCTATTTTACTCATGGTAAGGCAAGAAGCAGATCTGAGAGCGATCAGAAAAAAAAATAGTCTTGGAGGTTATAAGAGCCACTGAAATCTGAGACATCAGTGAACATATGTGAAATAGTAATTATTGTTATAAAGCTACCACTGAACTAAAGGTTTTATTTGGAGGTTTTTTAAAGCAGGTTTCTCCCCCAAGCCACCAAGGTTCTGTTGAGATATTTCCAGTAGAAGTCTAAAATACACCAGACACAGTTAAACAAGTGTCCAATGTGGGCCCTTATTGATACTTATGCTATACCACACACACAGTCCAATCCAATATAGCATAGCGTATGGTGTATTCTATCGCTCATCCTGATTGAGGGGATTACCTATGCAAATAGAGCATGGCTAATGTTCATACTGATTAAGCCAAGGTCTCTGGCATAGACGTCTGGTGTAGAAAAACAGGAGAACATTCGTACTTGACGTTGCTGAATAACCAAAGTTACTTCACGTTTGAGAGGTGGAAAATAATTTCAAACCTAGACTTCTTTATACATTTCGTTTTTGGCATTGATGGGACAGAGTACAATCCTACATTACAAGGGAATCAGTCAGGAAAAGTAAATTATAAGTTATTTCTTTATAAGGAGAGCACAAGATTGAGGGTCGGAGAGTGAGAAGGGCTGAAAAAATCAAGGATTGATTATGCCTCCATTTTGCACAGGATCAGAAAAGACCCCAATAAGGGAGAAAGGAGGGAAAAGAAGATCCAGACAAGTAATAACATATGCAGAGCAGAGTAGTGAGAAAAAGGTCAGCACTGGTCCATGTTAAGCCCATGTAAGTGGACGCTTCAAAAACATATATGGTCAGTCTTCCACAGTAGACCTGAATTTGACCCTAAGTATTGGAGATGTGAAGAAGGGTAAATGGGAGCGAGACCTCACCCGTCAATGGCATCACGTAGGGACAATAACTAGTATACCTTGAACACTAGAAGAAGAAGAACGGAAAACAAGGAATGAATGACATAAAGAAAGCTTGTATGTCAGAATAGCAATAGCAAAATATTATTTGACAATATCATGCCCAAATATTGTTTACAATAATACTGCTCTATTGGGTGTAGATTTTCAAATATTAACTCTAATGAGGTGATATTTTTGTGAAGAATATTTAGGACACAATATTTTTGCCAGACAATATTTAGGCAACGATATTCTGGTACCATGCTGTCAAGGTCATCATAACTAAGCAGTAAAATGTGTACATGTCTCGAGGGCCGGCTGTAGGGCAGTGCAACTGGTGCAGACGAACCTGGCGCAAATCTTGTGGCTGGTTAGGGGGCGTCGTCTTCAGAAATAACTTGGGTTTCAAAGCACTCGCTGTAGAGTTCCTTGTGTGTCCAGCAGGATTCAGGCAGCAATGTACTGTCTACTAGCATTGGTAACATGTGGCTCCTACTCCTTTAATCCTCATGGTTTTAAGTAACATTTTCTATAGATATATTTACACATGTATAATTCATTGGCTCTTTATATTGTGTATGTGATGTAAAGTGTTCCCACACCCTACACTAGCATGAGTGTTGCTATTAACCAAATCAAAGACGTGAGATGGGCTATGGAGAGATGAGAGGCACTGGTGGAACGTGGTAGTGGGGAGATTTGTGGTGAACCATGTTTGGTGGGGGAGGGGTGCAAACAAAGATTGTCGCACTGGGTGACTCCAGCACTAAAGCGGGCCTTGCATGCCATGTGGGTGTAGCTATGCCTATGACTTCCTTCTTTGCACTGGAACAATTCTCACTGTAGGTTCTTGTTGTGTTCTACCTTGTAGAATACTGGGCATGCAACGGAGAACCTCCTCGCTGGTGAGGTTCTTTGGCATGGGTTTGAGATCTCTGGGAGCTGGGTTCCGTGGCAGTTGGATTAGAGCTGGAGATGGGTGTGCCTGCCCTGGTGGTAATCGGAATAAACTCGCTTTACTGAACATTACCTGGTGTACCGTATCTTAACAGTTCTCTTGCCAGCTTTTTTTTAAATAATGTGCAAAAGAGCGTACTGAAGCGACTTCCTAAAGAGTGGGTGCATAGCAAAATATGTGCCTGCCTGTCTTCAATAGGGATTTGTACAGGAGGTTATGAGGGCCAGATTCATGCCAGTCATCAAGATCTAAGGCCTAATGGTGTCTCTTTTAATCAGGGGTCGAGTTTAGTGTTCCTAGTGAGATGCGAAATTATTCTAGAGCAACAACAAATTGCATTTATGGTGCTCCAAACCCTACATAATATCTTTGTTGCCGGCACTCCCATGTACAAAGTCTTTATCGTCCTTGGTCTTTCTCAGAGAACCACTGTGTGATTACAACTGGACCTACTTTCCCAGGAGAGCCACAAGGAAAGTGTAAAAAAGTTCTAAAAAGGCACATTTGATAATCTACATACATCTTTCAAATTAACTTTGTTATCTCCCAATAAATAGCGTGCTGTGTCATGCAAGACCCTTGTCATCCACAGCAACATTCAGAAAACAGGTACTTTTATAACAGAGTGACTGCATACACTGCAGCAAGGATGCAAGCAGGTGAGTGTACGAGAGGATGTGTGAGGTGTATCAGACTCCCCAGCCACGTGCTCGCAGCCACTCTTTACCAGAACTGCCTCAAAGCTTCCACATCCGATTGACGGTCGTTTCCTTGAGATCCTGCTAGCCCCAGGCTTGAAATATCCCAAATTACAATTACACAGTGCAGTGTTTTTTTCTCTCTTCAACACAGAGGGCATAGAGTCCTGTTCCCGCATGTTGCCTCTTCTTCCTGGTCTGCATTAGTATTACAACCCTCGGGACCTCATTTCGTTTTCTCCTCACGGGTAAATCCAATTTACTTAAAACAAACACGGGCAAATTAAAGATGCGGAATGTTCCAGTGATTGCATTTTTTGTCATTCTCTAACTTCGCTCCCGCATTTGGCTTATATCGCATGAGTTACATCTGCTACTTTGAAACACTTACTGATAAGAAATATTTCCCAGTGTCGTTTGAGCAGATAGTAAAAGCATGTGTTATCTTATTCGTTTCCACTACTCGTTATCTGCACTCAGAGCCCTGCGAGAAAGCATTGATGCACGAAGCAGGTTGACCAGAATTTCAAAGCCTAAAGTGAAAAAAGACTACAATTTTACTTCAACCGAGCGCACAGAATAACAGCGCTCACCAGCACAGAATTACAGAAGAGGCACTAGGAGCATAAATAAAATGCAATTTTTAAAGTCAGTATCATGCCTGTTAATTAAATTGCTTTCAATAACAACTCACTGTCGCTGCTTTGGGAAACATAAAAAGGCACCTCCCACGGTTTTCAGTCGACCCTCCCTAAAAACAAGAACAAGAGCTAAATTTCCTGAAATCTGACGGGACAGTCGGTGAAAACCATGGACTGCCCCGGCAAATTCCAAACGCCTGGCCACCCTAGCACAGAGGCGAATAGATGTAGTTCACCTGTTGTCTTCCTGCGCTCTCTAATATAAGTATCATTTCTAGTTGTCCAAACCAGCCTTTCTTATTGGTCTTCAGCACAAGCATTCACTAAGAAATTCCTACCTCCATTATTTTCTAGGGGAGGGTGTTGCACTACCAGTAGTTGGCCATATGTTGTGCCTGGATTTACTACAAAATTTTAAATTACTACAAAATTGTAAATTATTACACATGTAGTTTGTGGATACTGAAAAGTAGTAAACTTACTCAAAAGAGTAAATTACTCTTGTGAATCAGGCTCAGTGAGTTTAGGTACGCCCCCTTTGATTACTGGCTTTTTTGACCAGACCTTTTCAGCCAGGGAAAACAAAAAAGGACAATAATGAAGGAGGTCTGACAGATTGCTGGATGTTGCGGACGTTGCAGAGGTCGATACCGGGTGGCTCCCAGCAAGAAGACAAGGCACAAGGGAAGTGCTGCTGCGGGTGGTGCTGCAGTGGGTGGTGCTGCCAAAGCGGCAAAAGCCAAACAAGTCGTGCCACGGTACTAAGGAGGCCGCGGCCTCGGAGCAGGCATTGGGTTGGGCTGTGAGGTTGCTGGTTGTGCTCCTCTGCCCGCCCGCCGCCGCCCTTCAGTGCACCCTTCAGTGCACCCTTCAGTGCACCCTTCAGTCCGTTGGCCCGTCCGTTAGCCTGTGGAGGCTGCTCGGCTTCCTCAGCTTCTACCGGCTCCCTCCTTGGTCCTGAAGTGGTGGTGGCCTGTGTTGCAGCCCTGTGTATGGCTAGCCAGTCAGCTAGCTAGCCAGCCAGGTCCTGACGTCGGCGGTATGGTCTGGTGGGGTGAGGATTGAGGATCCACTCACCTAACTGCTGCACCTGACTGCTGCACCTGACTGCTTTGAGGCCTGGTTCTGCCACTCGCGAGAGGAGTGGTGTCATTGGGGCTGCTGAGGCTCAGAGGTTCTGGAGGACCACCCCGAGAAGGCAGAGAGCAGGAGACAGGAACCAAGCAAGCAAAGTAAAGTAACTGCTATTTAAACAAAGTGGGTCAAAAACTGAAGAATCCAAACCTCAATGTGCCGAAATTAGCTAATGAGAGTATACCCATTTTGCTCTTTGCAAATGAGGCTGTGTTACTGGCACGAACAGAGATATCTATGCATCACCTATTAAAGGGCTCTGAGTCTTTCTGTGCAGCAAGGAATCTAACGATCATTGCAAGTAAAACAAAATGTATGATTCCCAACCAAAAACAGAAGTTTCAAGCTACCTTCAAGGCTAATAAAATGTCTTTGGATCAAGTAGCAACATAAACTACTTGGGATGCAGGGTGGATGATAAATTGGCTTGGAACCCACAGGTATATTAAAGCAACATCTCCTTGGCCCAACAAACCGGTGCTGTACTTAGATTTTCAAAATGCACTGGGAACCATTTTACAAGATCAGCACTGCTTGCATACAAAATGAAAGCGAGGGCTGCTGCATTGTATGGTGCAGAGATATGGGGATTTAAAAAGGTCCCAGCAACACAAATAATTGAAAACAAATTTATATGGCAACTGCTTTGTCTAGGTCAGGGTACACCTGTGGATGCAATAAGAGCAGATTTGCAAATGGGAAAAATCGAAGATTACATAGCATTGGCTCCAAAAAGATATTGGATTCGTATTTGGTCCAAGGAGGAATTGAAATCATACAAAGCTGCAATGATTGACATCATGAACTTACAAAAACATCAAAAGTTGCCTTGGTTCAAACACTTTTCAACTACTCTGGCTGCTATAAGCCTAGAAGAACTTTGGTTCTATCCAGAAAAAATCACGAAACTTAGCCTGGCTGCAGTCATAAAGGCATATTAAGACTATAAGATTTTGAGGATTTGTAATTCAGCCAGTCCCTTGTTAAAGCGCTACTTTACACTCAATCAAGAACTTAAACCAGCTCCCTACTTGGATAGTATCTATCCTGAGGAAAAAAGATCTCTTTATCTTAAATTTCACGTGGGCAGCTTACCAGTGATCTCAGTGACCAAAAAGTGGCATCCAGCTCCATCGGGGAGATTTGACTGCTGCCCCTGTCCTCTTGGCGGTCAAGAAACATTAGTTCATTTTCCCCTTAGTATGTCATTTTGCGATTCAACTCCGAAAACTGTATCTACGACCACTTTTTTAAAAACATGGTATTAGGAATTGTAAGTGGATTCCGACAAGACTGAGGTCCTCATCTTTGGCTCCACCCCCCTCCGCATGGGATGACTCCTGGTGGCCTGCCACACTGGGAACCGCACCGACACCCACTGACCACGCACGGAAACTGGGATTCATCCTGGACTCTTCACTATCTATGACCCAGCAAGTCAACGCCATCTCCTCCTCCTGCTTCAACACCATCCGCATGCTTTGGAAGATCTACAAATGGATCCCCACTGAAACCAGAAGAACAGTCACCCAAGCCTTTGTAAGCAGCAAACTGGACTACGGCAATGCCGTCTACACAGGAACTACAGCCAAACTCAAGAAAAGACTGCAACACATCCAGAACGCCTCTGCACGCCTCATCCTGCACATCCCCTGCCACATCACAGCCCACCTGAGACACTTACACTGGCTCCCCGTCAACAAGAGAATCACGTTCAAACTCCTCACTCACAAGGCACTGCATAACACCGGACCAGAATACCTCAACAGACGGCTCTCCTTCTACACCCCAACCCGACAGCTCCGCTCCGCCGACCTTGCCCTCGCCAACGTCCCACACATTTGCAGAGCAACCACCGATGGCAGATCGTTCTCGTACCTCGCCGCCAAGACGTGGAACACTCTTCCCACCCACCTGCGTTAGACCAAGGACCTCCTTACCTTCAGGAGACATCGCAAGACATGGCTGTGCGAGCAGTAGCAGCACCCCCCCTCAGCACCTTGAGACCCTCACAGGAGAGTAGTGCACTTTACAAATTCCCTGATTGATTGATTAAGGAAGCTGAAGTGCTGTGCATGCGCTCGGATGAAAAAGACAATGGGGGTCATTACAACCATGGCGGACGGTGTTAAAGCTGCGGTAATACCGCAAACAGGCCGGCGGAAAAAAAAAGGGAATTATGACCGTGGCGGAAACCGCCAACATAGACAGCCACTTTAACACTCCGACCGCCACAGCGGTACAGACAAGCAGCGCGGCGGTCACCGCCAACAGACAGGCGGAAGACAAAGTACCGCCCACACTATTACAACCCACCAATCCGCCACCTTTTCCGGGGTGGATTCACCGTGGATAAAAACACGGCAGAAGCAGCTTTTGCAATGGGAAAACGCTCACCTTAACACACTCCACGAGGAACGAGGCCACCATGGAGCCGGAACTCCAAGTATTCCCTGCCCCTGTCTTCCTGCTGCTCTATGAACACCAGCAACAGCGGTGCCGAAGACAACGGTGAGGACTGCACCGACGACATAGGGGAGGGGGGAGGCAAAAGTCAGGGACACACACACGCAACACCCCCACCCTCAACCCGACCCTCGCACACTACAACACACACACCAATGCATTTCCAAACATCACAGTAACAACCCCCAACCCCCCGGAAGAATGCAAAGACAAAACCAAATTACTTGAACCATTGTAATGTATCCAAATACAGTAAGCTCATATATACAGAAATATATACACATTCCAAATATATTCATCACGATTAGTAGTGCAGGTATGCACATTTCAATGTCCGTGGACCACCGGGCCCACAATGCATGGGCGAGGCCCACACTAGATACCTGTCCACAAACGGAGAGAACACTGCAGGGGCATCAGATAGAAATACAACAGGCACCTCAGGGGGAAGGGAAGGGGGTCCACCTCAGCCGGATGACAGCACCACGCCAGATCCACAACGGGCTCCATGCCCATTGATGTATCCTGGGGAGTGCAAAGCCACAGTCTCTCAAATCGATATCAGTGGGTGGCTTGCCCACTGTACCATCCTGGGGAGTGCAAAGCCACAGTCTCTCAAGTCTCTACAGTGGGTGGGTTGCCCACTGTACCATCCTGGGTAGTGCAAAGCCACAGTCTCTCAACTCGATAACAGTGGGTGGCTTGCCCACTGTACCATCCTGGGGAGTGCAAAGCCACAGTCTCTCAAGTGGATAACAGTCTCCACTGGTTCTGGAGGGGGACTGGTGCCCAGAGTGCTTCATCCTGTGAAGGATTCAGGTAGTGGATGCAGTTCTCCACTGGTTCTGGAGGGGGACTGGTGCCCAGAGTGCTTCATCCTGTGAAGGATTCAGGTAGTGGATGCCGTTCTCCACTGGTTCTGGAGGGGGACTGGTGCCCAGAGTGCATCACGCTCCCCGTCCCGTCACTGTCCCAGCTGCACATGGGCTAACAATGCTTGAGTTGGCGGTCTTTGCCCTGTTCAGTGGTGCTTGACTTTGCAGTTTCTGACCTGTTCAGCGGTGCTTGCCATGGCGGTCTTTGCCCTGTTCGGCGGTGCTTTGCCATGGCGGTCTTTGCCCTGTTCAGCGGTGCTTGACTTTGCAGTTTCTGACCTGTATTTGCTTGCCATGGCGGTCTTTGCCCTGTTCAGCGGTGCTTTGTGATGGCGGTCTTTGCCCTGTTCAGCGGTGCTTGACTTTGCAGTTTCTGAGCTGTTCAGCAGTGTGTGGCATGACGGTCCCTCAGTGCCCAGCAGGGCTGTGGCTGCCGGGGCCCTCCTGGGCACTGACTCTGGCGGTAGTCTCCGGACCAGTGACGATAGTGCAGCCCTCCTGGGCACTGACTCTGGCGGTGGTCTCCGGACCAGTGACGATAGTGCAGCCCTCCTGGGCACTGACTCTGGCGATGGTCTCCGGACCAGTGACGATTGGGCTGGCGGTGGCGTCCTGGCCAGCGGGGAGGATGGCGGCCTTCTCTGCCGTGCTGCTCTTACCAGACTTTGGAGACTTCTTCTGCCCCTTCACCACTTTGGGAGGAGTCACAGCTGACTCAGCACTCCCCCCGGGATCCTTGTGAGCGGCTTTGCCGGCAGGAGTCTTCACCCTCTCCCGTCGGGCACTGTCCAACTTCTGGTGCTTTACAGGGGGTGGACTGGCAGTGCTTTGGCTACGTGTCACACTGGCTGCCCTGGTGCCCGGTGCAAACCATATACCTCTAACACGCACCACTGGAACCAGACCTTTTTTGGCTGAGGTGCTAGTACGGGACCTATGAATTGGAGGGGGGGGGGGCGGTGGTGGGAAAGAGGTTAAGGTTGATCAGGAAAAGTTTCTGATGAACACTGGGACGGGTAGCTGGAGGGGGTCTGGGAGTGGAGGAAGAGGACGTGGTTGTAGGAGGTGTAACTTTAGATGATTTGGGTGCAGGTGCATGTTCTGGAGGCTGTCGTGAGGTGGATGGATGTTGGGTGTGTGGGTGCCCGCGTTTGTGGACTTTGGGAGGGGGCGTCACAGACACACTGGGAGAGGACACAGGGGACGTGTAAATGGTAGTGGGGGTGGTGAGTGCAGGTGAGCGGGGTGTGGTGCTGGGTGTTCTGATGCGAGTCCTAGTGGCTGTAGATGTAGTGCATGCAGGTGAGAGTGTAGACGACACTGGGAGGGAGGAGGGAGACGACGAGGAGGGGGGACACAGTGGAGGCAGTGGATGTTGCTGTGTCTGTATGTGGGTGATGCTTGTGTGAGTGCCTGTGGGATGTGTGGTGCCTATGTTTGCCAGAGCCACTTTTGTGTGTTGAGGTGTGTGCATGCTGGTCTGATGGTGTGCTTGGGATAGGCTGGGGTACAGGGGATTGGGTCTGGGTGGAGGAAGTTGGAGGGGGGAGGCTAGACACAGGGACAATGGCTGTCATCAGTGCTGAGGCCAGAGATTGCAGGGTTCGATGAAGGGCAGCCTGACCAGAATGAATGCCCTCCAGGAATGCATTACTGTGTTGAAACTCCCTTTCTACACCCTGGATGGCATTCACAATGGTAGACTGCTAAACTGTGAGTGACCTGAGGAGGTCAATGGCCTCCTCACTGAGGGCAGCAGGGGGGACAGGGGCAGGGGCTGAGGTGCCTGGGGCGAAGGTGATGCCCACCCTCCTGGGTGAGCGGGCACGGAGCGAAGGCTGAGGGGCTGCTGGGAGGGCGGTGATGGTAGGGGGGGTGGTGGCTGTACCTGTAGAAGTGAGGGGCACAGATGGTGCCGCCACCACAAGGTAGCTCCCATCGGAGGACGAGTCCGTGTCGCTGGTTGCTGATCTGGTGACCGACGTGAAGCTCCCCTCGCCCTCCGTCCCACTTGTGTATTCGGAGTCCGTGGTGTGGCCCTCCATGGCCATGTGGGATGCAGCTCCCTCGTGCTCCGGTGCCACTATACCTCCGCCTGATGATGCTGATGCACAAAAGAACAGGGAGAGCACAAAAAGGGGTGGGATAACAGAAGAAAGACAGGTTGAGTGCATGGCTTACCGCTACCGTTGGCGGACAATACAGACACAGCAGCCCCCTGCACTACGCCGTGCTCTTGGACTCTAAAGATGCAGTTCCTGGGATATGGCCTACATGGCTATGAGTGTCATCTGTCCACATAGATGACACAGGGGCATGTATACCTGTACTTGGCATTCTACAGAGGTGGGGTGGAGTGGCACATGGCCTGCATTCTGGAGGGGCCTAGCCTACGGAACTCGCCCTGGCCTAGGGAAACACACAGCCCTCCTCCCCCACCCAGACCCCTCCACTGCGCGCAAAGTCATCAGAATGTTAGTGTACTCACCCCCTTGTGTCTGCTGTGATGCCCTCAAGTGCCCATCCAACTCAGGGTAGGCCACCGCCAGGATCCGGAACATCAGGGGGGTCATGGTGTGACGGGCACCCCTCCCACATTGGGAGGCCATCCCCAGCTGAGTCTCCGCCGTCTTTTTGCTCCAGCGGCGAATGTCCTCCCATCTTTTACGGCAGTGGGTGCTCCGTCTCTGGTGGACACCCAGGGTCCGGACTTCCTTGGCGATGGCACGCCAAATATCCTTCTTCTGGTGGGCGCTGACCTACATGACATGTACAGGGGAAGAAGAGAAGTCATTACCAACTGCACCGTTGAAGTGAGTGGCCCACATCCATGCCCTTGCCATGTGGCGCATGCATTCACACTCCTTCATGCTCGCATAACTCTGCCCCCTTCCTACTTACATCCAGCCCTCTCCACCCAGGCATAAGCCATACAACTTGCACCCTATGTACTCACTTGTTGGTCTGGAGGACCGTAGAGTAGCGTGTACTGGGGGAGGACCCCGTCCACGAGCTTCTCCAACTCCTGTGCAGTGAAGGCAGGGGCCCTTTCCCCAGACACACATGCCATTGTCTCTTCTAGACTGAGGTCACAGCAGCACTTGCAGTGTATGTCCTCTCCTGTCGAAGATCAGGTATCGAGTGATTTAACAGATAGAAAATGGCGGTCACGTCCACGGCGGTCACGTCCGCGGCGGTGCGTATCATCACCGCCGGCGCACTTCGTCCTTGGCTCCTGGGACCCATAGGGTCCAATGTTAACCAATGCAGAATTGCGCCGCGGTCTTCGACCGCCTACCGCGACGGTGTACAACGCCAGCGCAGTTACCTCACATCCAATTGTCCCACTTTAGAGGTCAGGCAGCCGCCATTTCAGGGGCCCACATGGCTTCATTTACAACTGCGTCACACATACCTAGGCCTGGGCTCAACACACTTACAGACAACCTTTTGGATCATATTTTGTGTACTGTGGGTACATACCTCTGAGTTGCTTGACTCTGTGGTCGCTGTTGTCCTTCCTAGGCACCGTCAGCTGGGACATGTGAGGAGATGGCGGAATCCTTCGGTGTACCGACCTCTGGTGGACCTGTTGACAATGGAGGAGCGACATTTAATCATCACCTACAGGTTTGACCGTGCCACAATCCAGGAACTGTGTACCCAGTTGGAGCCTGACCTGATATCACCAATCCGCCATCCCACAGGAATCCCCCCTCAAGTGCAGGTGCTGTCAGTACTCCATTTACTTGCAAGTGGGTAATTTCAAACAACAGTGGTCATGGCATCAGGAATGTCCCAGCCTATGTTTTCCAACGTGTTGTCCAGAGTGTAGTCTGCCCTGCTGAAACACGTGAGGAGCTACATCGTTTTCCCTCAGGTGGAGGATTTGGCTACAGTTAAAGGTGACTTCTATGCCCTGGGACATATCCCTAACATCATAGGTGCCATTGATGGGACCCATGTGGCTTTGGTCCCCCCCTACAGGAGTGAACAGGTGTACCGGAACCGGAAGAATTATCATTCGATGAATGTACAGATGGTATGTTTGGCAGACCAGTACATCTCGCAGGTAAATGCTATGTTCCCTGGCTCTGTGCATGATGCCTACATCCTGCGGAATAGCAGCATCCCTTATGTGATGGGTCAACTCCAGAGGCACCGGATGTGGCTATTAGGGGACCCCAACCTGTCACGGCTATTGACCCCAGTGAGGAATCCCAGGACCAGGGCAGAGGAACGCTACAATGAGGCCCATGGGAAGACTAGGAGGGTGATCGAACGCACCTTCGGCCTCCTGAAGGCCAGGTTCAGGTGCCTCCATATGACAGGTGGTTCCCTATTCTACTCACCAAAGAAGGTGTGCCAGATCATCATCGCTGCTCTATGCTTCACAATCTTGCTTTGCGACGCCAGGTGCCTTTTCGGCAGGAGGATGGTCCAGATGACGGTGTTGTGCCAGCTTTGGAGCCTGTGGACAGTGATGAGGAGGAAGCAGAGGAAGAAGACATTGATAACAGGGACTCTGTCATACAGCAATATTTCCAGTAACACACAGGTGAGAACAAATATTTTTAACTATTACATTTACTTTCACACTTCTACCTCTATCCTGTCTGTCAATTTGAAGCAGTATATGCTAACTGAGTGGTACATTTCCATTACGGTTTCACAGGTGTGGTTACCAATGTGTGTCATCTGCTTGCATTCTTCATGGGCTTGTGATGTGTGACATAGGTATGTTGACATTACATTTTCGAACGGATTTTGTCATTGTCATAGATAATACACATTTTCATAATCACAGACTGACTCCAGATTGTTTTGTGGTTCAAGGGTGTTTATTGAAGTGCTAATTATTGGAGGTGGTGGCAAAATGGTGATGGGTGATGGTGGAGGAATGTCGATGGCAGAGTGCAGTCTATTAGTCTCACAGGTGCACTGCGCATATGGGCATAGGAAGTGGAGCTGGAACAGTTCCAATCTGGACAGGGTAACAAAGTGGGACAGTGGGATGACAATCAGGGTGGTCTCATTTCCTGGCGGGGGTCTTGCCATCTTGCTCTGTCCTGTTCCTGGATCTCAGGGACTGCTTGCGGGTTGGTTCTCCGTCTGCAGGGGGTGGGGTGCTGGTGTGGTGGTCCTGTGGCGGGGCATCCTGTCCACTAGCGCCGGCGGAGGTGGTGGGCAGTTCATCGTCCAGGCTAGTGTCAGGGGCCCCTTGGAGTGCCATGGTGTCCCTCATGGTCTTCTGTATGTCCTTCAGCACCCCTACTATGGTGCCCAGGGCGGAGCTGATGGTTCTGAGCTCCTCCCTGAACCCCAAATACAGTTCATCCTGCATGCGCTGGGTCTCCTGAAACTTGGCCAGGACCATCGCCATCGTCTCCTGGGAGTGGTGGTATGCTCCCATGATGGAGGAGACGGTCTCGTGGAGAGTGGGTTCCCTAGGCCTGTCCGCCCCTTGTCGCACAGCAGCCCTCCCAGTTCCCCTGTGTTCCTGTGTCTCCGTCCCCTGGACCGTGTGCCGACTGCCACTGGCCCCCAGGTCCCTGTTGTGGTTGGGGTGGTGGGTTATCCTGGATTCCCTGTAGTGGTGGACACACAGCTGATTGACGTGTCCTGGGAACGGAGGGATGGGCCCGCTGGGTGGGTGCTGTGCTGGTGTTACCAGAGGGTGGAAGATCAGTGTTGGGCTGTGCCTGTGCGAGGGGAACCGACTGTTCCGAGGCCCACGATGGTCCTGGCTGGTCATCTAGATCCAGGTGGACAGAGCTGCTGTCATCACTGTGGGCCTCTTCTGTGGGTGGAGTGGAGATGTCTGGACCCTCCTGTCTGGTGACGTTAGGTAGTGGTCCTGCAGGGGTATAAAAGCATGATTATTGCATCTGTGTGTGTCATGGTGTGCAATGGGTGGGTGAGCGTGTACCCCAGTGCTAGCATTCCTGTGTGGGGGCTTGTGTGATGATGGTTAGGGGTTGTTATGGGTATGTGCAGTGGGCATGCTTTAGTGATGGGTGTCCATGCTTTGTTGTGTCATGCAGGGCTTGGTGTTGGGATGTGTTGTTTGTGTTATTAGTACATTAGTGAGGAGTTTGAGTGATAAGGGAGGGGGTGAGGGTGGGGGTGTGTGTTAGCATGCAGGTAGGGTGGCGGATATGATAGTTAAGATTTGACTTACCAGTGTCCATTCCTCCACCGATTCCTCCGAGGCCCTCTGGATGCATAATGGTCAAGACCTACTCCTCCCATGTTGCTAGTTGTGGGGGAGGAGGTGGGGGTCCGCCGCCAGTCCGCTGAATCGCGATGTTGTGCCTGGAGACCACGGAACGCACCTTCCCCCGTAGGTCGTTCCACCTCTTCCTGATGTCCTCCCGATTTCTTGGGTGCTGTCCCACTGCGTTGACCCTGTTGATGATTCTTCGCCATAGCTCCATCTTCCTAGCTATAGAGGTGTGCTGCACCTGTGAGCCAAATAGCTGTGGCGCTACCCGTACGATTTCCACCACCATAACCCTGAGCTCCTCCTCGGAAAACCTGGGGTGTCTTTGGCGTGCCATGGGGTGGTGTAGGTGATATGTGGGGTGGTGTATGTGGTGATGAGTGTGGCGATGTGTAGTGGTGTGTGGTGTTTTGTGCATGGATGTTGTGTGGGTGATGGTGTTGTGTGCCTCTGTGTGGTGGGGTTGTCTATTGCTGTGCTCTCTCTGTCGCCTTCGTCTCTATTTTTTGGTCGTAGGGGTTTGTGGGTGATGTGGGTGTGTGTTTTATATTGTGTTGGGTGTGTGGGAGTGGTGTTTGTATGTGTATCAGGTGTGTGTATTTTGAATTGTCCAATGTGGCGGTGTTTTGGAGATGTGTGTGTATTTTGAGCGCAGCGGTGTGTACCGCCAATGGAATACCACGGTGGAAAGACCGCCACGTGGATTCGTGGGTCCCAATAGCATGGGCGTGTTTCTGTTGGCGTGACGGTGGAGGTTTTGTTTTCGCCAGTTTATCACCGACCTTTGGTGTGGCGGAGTTGTGTGGATGTCTGAATTTCGTCGGATTCCGAGATGTGGGTCATAATAGCTGTGGCGGAATTCCGCAGCCGCAGTGGTGTACTGACGGTCTTCTGCACGGCGGTAAGCGGCTTTTACCGCCGATGTTGTAATGACCCCCATTGTGATGACTGTCTCAGCATATATTTTGGAGCCATAGAAATTAAAATCATCCTTTCATTGACAGTTCTCAGCATCCTAATATCTGTAATGTTAACAGTCTGTTGGTATTATTGTGCTAATATGTCTTAAGTTTAGTTGGGTTTTGGGGGCGTAGCCAAGATGGCGGACGGAGTGGACGCTTAAGTCCATCTCCACGCCTGGCCCGAATGTAATCCTGCCGTCATCCGGATGTCCTGTGCGGACTTGACCGGTGCGAGGTGCGGCTCCCGAGGCCATCGACAGCTTCACTGCGACACCTCTGAGTGGGAGCCGCCGCCAAGGTGTACTGGACCCATGCTCGTCCCGGGGCCTGCGAGGCGGTGCCGGAAGAGGAGGTGCAGGCCGCTGAAGTTGCTTCGGGGCGACGACGCGCCCTGGGTAGTGTTGCTGCTTGCCGTGAACGGGGTTGTGGAGACCCGGCGGCCCTATGGCGCATTGGGCTGCAGACTTTCGGCCACAAAGTGGAGGAGACGGCGGACAGAGTGACTTGTCTCCTGTGTGTGCGCCCCTGGGTCGGGCTGACACATCACTCAGCAGCGTGGAGAGGACATCTGACAAGCATGGCGTGGACGGCCTGGCACCACGCGCACAGCAAACACTGAGCAGCTCAGGGGTCCCTCAGGACTTATCTGTGTCAGCCATACTTGCGGCGCATACGCAAAAGTTCGACGACATCCTCCTTGCAGTGCAAAGCATCAAATCTACTCTAGAACCTAAGATCGACACTCTGTGTATTGACATAGGACACCTGCGTGAGGAACACAAAAAGTTGAAGGAGCGCGTCTCATCCATTGGGGGTGAGGTCGCGGAGCTGCGCCCCCCTCTTGTTGCTGCCACCCAGCACATCAGGGACCTGCAGAGGGAGGTCTTGCGCCTCCACCAACGGATTGAGGATCAAGAAGGGAGAGCTCGTCGCAACAATATTAGGGTGGTGGGCCTGCCTGAGCAGGAGGGGACCCCCAATATGCACCTATATATGGAGCAATGGCTGGCCCGAACAGTTCATCAGGCCAAACACTCCTCCATTTTTTTCGGTGGAAAGAGCGTATAGGGTCCCAGATAGACCTCCCCCACCAGGAGCCCCTCCTCGGCCAGTGGTGGTGTGCCTCTTTAACTACAGAGATCACATCCTACAAAGGGCTCGTACTTGCGGCCCATGGAGGATTGCTAACGTGCATGTGAACATTTACCCCGACTACACATTGGAAGTGCAGCGCAGACGCACTTCCTTCCTCACGGTAAAGCGCATATTGAGGTAGCACAGCATCAAGTATGCCCTCCAGTTTTCATCAACCCTTAAGATTATAACCAACACTTACACTACTTTTTGTACTACGCCTGATAAGGTGTGGACATGGCTGGAGGACATGGCATCAGATCTGCCGCACCCACCTTCGCACTCTGCGAATTGCAGCCCGCGAAGGGACCGCAGGGACGGGGCTAGACGCACGCAGGCGGCCCCTACTGCTGAACAGGCCTCCATGGAAAGGGATCGGGCTTGTGCGGAGGTGGAGCGGCAAGTGGGTTCTCCTGCATCTTCAGTGAGAAGCGTGGACCAATAGGATGCGGTGTCACCAGACTTAGAAATGGAACAAATGCGAGCAATTTTGAGCGAGGGCCCGATGGTGATGCTGCAGTCAGCGGTGGTTCTGTTGTGAGGGGTGCCACACCCACAGAGGCAAACCTCCCTGCCTTGGGAGTAACATTACAAACTTGTCAGGCTTGTCAACACAGACATTTCATCGGGCCTGGCTGGGTTTGGCTTGCCTGCTTTTTTCACTTACACATTTCGGGTTAACCTTCTCCAATTGTATTGTCCACGTCCACCCCCATCCCTTTACACCTAGGTGTAAGCATATAAGAACTATAATGTTTCAGTTGGGTATAAGCATTTTAGTGCTATTGGCTGTTCACCACTTCTTGATTCATCCAGGGGTAAATTGTTTGCGGTTATATTTACTTTTTTTCTTTGCAGTGGACATGTTTGTGGATTCATGGGTGGACGTGCCAGGCTACGCGGGGTGATATGTGGGTGGAGGGTTGGGGGCTTGGGTGGGGCACGGTGTGTGGCGAGGGGTGGGCTGCCGTTTGTTTTGTCAGGGCGGGCGCTCCCCCCGCAGGTTCACATTCCATTGTCCACATATCTAGTTCCATGGCGCAATTTACCTTTATGACTTGGAATGTTAGAGGGTTGGTGGGATTTGGCAAGCGGCACAGGATTTACCAGTTTCTCCGTCGCCATAAGGTCCATGTGGCTTTGCTTCATGAGACACACCTCACGACCTCAGACTTGGGGCATATGCGTAGACGCTGGCGTGGGTCCATGATTGGCAAAACATATTCTAAATATGCTAGAGGGACTTTGATATGGGTGGCCCCTGGGGTGCCACTGTTGATACTACATACCAAGATGGACCCAGAGGGACGTTTTGTTATATTGGAGGGAACCCTGAATGGTACGCCATTGTCCATAATTTTGCTATATGCACCTAACACTAATCAGACTGCCTTCTAGCACTCTCTGTCCGTATCTCTTCTCCTTAACCCGGAGGCACCATGTTATTGGGGGTGACTTCAATGGTACTCCTTGTATTGAGTTGGATAGATCCTGACCCCCGCTGCAGGGGGCCCAGTCGGGTGTGCTTGCACACCAACTTAGCCTGTGGTCCGCTAACAACCAACTGCATGACGTGTGGCGAGGCCTTCACCCTGATGAACGCGTGTACTCTTACTACTCTGGGGTATATGTACTGCATACTAGAATTGATCTGGTGTACGCCAACTCAGGTGCACTGCTGAATACCTTGGTCGTACACTATCTGATCACTCTGCCTTGAAGTTGGGGTTATGTGGGAACCGAGCTCCGCCAGCTATACCAACCTGGAGAATGCCTGTGGCGGCACTACAAGATGTTGCATACAGAGAGACCATGAGGGAACATATTGAGTCTTATTTTGCAACTAATGCAGACACGGCATTGGATGTACGGATAGAATGGGATGCCTTCAAGGTGGTGATGAGGGGGTCACGAAATAAAAACAAAGTATGGAACTGGATGCGCTCGAGACCAAGCTGCAACACTATGAACAGCTCTTACCTACTGACGTGGAAGCGGCTGTGCCATTAGCCAATCTTAGGATCAATTATCCACAGACCTCAGACAAATTATCTAGACTCCATTACTCTGACTACCTGGCTCGTAAGCACACTGAGGGGCATAAGGTGGGCAAGTTATTGGCTTGGCTACTCCGTACGGAGCACTCTCATTCACCTATTATTGCAATGCGGGGTGGGAATAACCAAATGTTGAACTCTGAAGAGGAAATTAATACGGCGCTCCTCGAATACTACTCTACACTATACGCCGCCTCTATGTCTGGGGGGGATCGGTGGTGGCGGAGGGGTTCTTGTCCTCTCTTCACCTGCCCACACTGTCTACAGCAGAAAGGGAGTCACTGGATGTCCCTCTACAGCTCACAGAGCTTGAGGGGGCTATAAAAAGTTTGTCATGGGGGAAGACCCCTGGCACGGACAGGTGGCGATTGAATTTTATGCAACTTACCAAGCAATGTTGGCCCCCAGACTGCTGGCCATGTACAATGCAGCGTTTGAGGGGGCAGCCCTATCGCCTTTCCTGAGGGAGGTGACATTGGTGGTCATTCCTAAACCAGGCAAGGACCCTTTACAAATGGGTTTGTACCACCCACTGTCGTTATTAAACACTGATTATAATTTATTAAGCCGCCTGCTGGCGGATAGACTTACGCCCATAATTTATGGGTTGGTCCACTCTGACTAAAATGGATTCATTCCAGGTAGAAGCACTTTTCTTAACCTTCGCAGATTATTCGTTATTATGAACTGGGCGAGCAAGGAGCCAAATGAATCAGCGGTGGCTTCATTAGATATTGAAAAGGCGTTTGACACACTGGGGTGGACCTACCTGTTGCAGGTTCTCCGACAGCTGGGCTTCTGCCCCAACTTCCTGAAATGGATGACCCTATTATACCCCTCCCCCATGGCTCGGGAGAGGATGGGCGCAGTGTTCTCCAAGCCCTTCAATATCGCCTGGGGGACACGCCAGGGGTGCCCCCTGTTGCCGCTCCTCTTTGCACTAGCTATGGAGCCCTTGGGGCAAGCTTTGAGACTGAGAGCACCTGAATGGGGAACTTACATGGGAGGGTTGTGGCATGTCGTATCGCTTTACGCAGACGACGCCCTGATATACCTCTGCAGCCCTGCGGCAGCTTCGCCCCAATTGCTAATATTTTTGCAGGAGTTTGGCGAGGCATCCTTGACTCCAAGTCAATTGGTCGAAGTCCTGTCTGTTTCCTCTCACACCATTGCCCATGGCTCAGTGTGAGCAATTGCCTCATACCTCTCTGTCGTGGGAGTAGAATACCATTAAATACCTCGGAGTCAAGATCTTCCATGAGGTAAAAGACCTAATAGATGCAAACATAGGTGGCGTTCTGGCAGGTGCAAGGTCCTCGTTACCTTTCTTGACCTCTCTCCCCTGGGTAGATTGGCTATTGCTAAGATGTTGGTCCTTCCGAGATTATTGTATCACTTCTCGGCTCTCCTGTTCCTTCTTACAAATAAATAGTTCGCAGAGATGCGCTCTTTCCTCACTGCACTCATATGGGGCAAGAGTAGAGCACATGTGGCCTTAAGCAAACTTTAAGCTCCCCTGTCGGAGGCGGGCCTGGGTGCTCCCAGTTTCGAGTACTACTTTGCGGCAGCTCAGCTTCAGTGGGTAATGCGTTGGTTGGCAGGACACAATCTGAATGAACTAGGCACCACAATTAAACGAGGGGGCACGATTGGGCTACTAAAGCGGCTGTTGTCACCCAGCTCTGATACTCCAGTTGCGGAGGCTAACCTATTTCTAAGAAACACAGAGAAGTGCTGGTTCAGGTTTATCCACAGGTCGGGCTGGGTTACTCCGTATGCACCACAGCTCCCACTATGGGTGCTGACAGGGTTGGTTTCTACCCAACATAGACAGGCGACCGTTGCATGGGAGGAGGCGGGAATAACGGAGTGGGGCGATCTCTTCGAAGATAGCACGCTGACTCTATTTGATGTCTTGTTGAATGACTTTTGTCTCCCTCCTGGATCCTTTCCTACTCATGCCGCTCTAACTCGGGTGGCGGCGACCTACTGGGGTTCCTTACCCAACGAACCCGCCACATTGGTTTTGCTCCAGGATATTCTGACTCATGGGAACGCAAATAAGGCGATTACATATATATACAACGCGCTGCGCATAGATGCTGCTGCTCCCCTTACATCACTTCAGACATACTGGGGGGAGGCGCTGCGCAGTGCACTCACTTTCAGCTAGTGGCAGCAGGCTCTCACAGCTCCTAAAATTATATCAATGAATGCCCGCTACAAACTCATCCAGTTCAATTATTTACACCACAGTTATCTTGCACCTGTTAGGCTAGCAAGGATCTATACATCTGCAGGGGACGAGTGTACGAGGTGTCACAGTGAGTCTGCTGATTTCTTGTATATGGTGTGGTCCTGTCCCCGAGCTGTCGAATATTGGACAATCATAACTGAGATTTTGAATAAATTCACGGGAGGGACCACGCGCCGGGACATGGCACGCTATTTACTTGGTATAACACGTAGAACCTCCAAAAACAAATCAGCTACCAAAATCCTAGATCTGGCATTGGTACTGGCAAAAAGACGCCAAGCTATGAATTGGAAATCCATCAGTTTGCCGCCGGCATCGAGATGGCTAACTGACCTTCTGGGCAGGGATGCTTACGGTGATAGAGGGTCAGTTGAGTTGACCGGCGGGGTGGGGTGGTGGGGGGGTCGCCCCTCCCCTCTTTCCCCCACTTTCTGCTTCCCCCCCCTCCCCTTGGGGTGTGCTGATGGGCTACTGGTGGTGTCCCGTCTGCGGCGCCCTCCTCAGCCCTACTCATAAATAATAAATAGTAAACCGCTACCCTGTCACGGGGGTCTTCTTTAGCGCCCCCTTGGCGGGTCCCGGCGGCATGCCTACTCAGTCCACTGCAGTTTATTGTAGTTGATGGTAGATATTTTAGGGTTTGGTGTTCTTCTGTATTTTTTATAGCTATTTCTGTATCCTGCTTATAGTGTGACATTTGCACATTATTCAACGGGCTTGTAACCGTTACCCGGTAATTGACTCTCACCGTTCATATGCTGCTGCCTTTATCCCCAGTCCATTAGGACTGGTTAGCTTGGTGTATTGTATCGGATGCTAATATTCAAAATGGGCAGTATGTTGCTGCAGCTTCTTGTTTTTTATACTGTATAGATCTGTCATTTGGAATGTCTTCTTATTTACAGTAAAATACAATAAAGAAATATGGATGGAAAAAATGTTTAGTTGGGTCTTACAAGTGCTTATCCTTTTGGGGAAAATGGTGCAGGATGAGGTTTATCTTTGCAGCACTAGCTTGATCTTGACCTAATAGGTGACCCTAAAGTGTTCTGCTTATGAAGCCATCACTGTAGGCAATGTTGGAGAAAGTATTCTAGGATGCTACTAATTTGGGGGGGGGTAATAAAATGGTCCTACATTACCAGTTCTAGGACAATTACATCTAATTTAAGTCTTATTATACTAGTACTAGGCCAACTAGTACTATAGTATGTGAGAAAGTCAAGGTGTGATAAGTTAGCCATTGTTGCAAAGCACATACATGACTATTTTAGGTGCTCTTAGCTCTGGTGATGGCGTATGTGAATGAACTGATCGTTAATTATAGTTTTAATTGAGAAGTTTGTAATTTCACGTGTGACTTTTAATACATATGAAGTGATGTTTTTATTTGAAATCATGAATTTGTTATGGCCGGATAGGCTGACAATAAATTTGGATTTGGATTTGGAATAATGAGGGAGCTGGGGAACCTTACATGACACTGAAAAAACAAGACCTTATCAAAGCAAAAAGAGGCTTCCATACAAACTGTCTTACATTGCTTTCTTTGGCTGTACTGTGCTTATGCTGCATGCTTTAGCACATTTAAACCAGTCCTATTGGCTTTGACAGTGCTTACTTAAGTTCTGTTTGTCACTTCAAGTGAACATAATTCTATGTATTGGTGAATAAATAGTATTACCCAAATTAATAAGCAATGTAGCTTCGTGCATAGTAAAAGGTGATACATTCACTGTTGAGTAGGTAATTGGGAAGGGTAAGGCAGGGGTTTCTTTTACCAGCAGCCATTAAACAGGAGAAGCAATGTGATTATTTATTAATGCTGGATGACATGTTCCTTGAAGGGATCCATTTTCAGCATCTTCTGTCGCATAGTTTCTCATTATCCTAATGAGGCTACTGGATTTGGGCGGCAGAATCACATGAAATGTAGGGTACAGAGTACAATTCCACACCATGTGACGCCTGCCAGCCTAATCCAGGTTTTCTGGCTTACTAGCAGCACCTCATCTCTACCCGAGAGCAGGGATGATTGTGGCAACCAGGTGCATGACAGAAAGGACTCCTCAGGGAAATCTTGTTTGATCAGATTTAATGCCTTTCTCTCAGATACATTAGTCTCACACAGGCAAAGACAAACAGAAGCAGAGTATAGTTCAATAAGGTTTATTGAAGTAACTGCATCTTAGATAAAATGGTATGGATTCCAATAACTAGGATGATAAAGCACACTAAAAGAAAATTGTGACAAGGAGTGTGAAACACAAAAACAGTCCCATCATGCTGTCACTAGGAGTGAAATATATATTTCCTACCTAAATTATGTTAGAGCACAGCATGATAAGCTCTAATCTGCCGTTCAAGTTTCCCCCCTGGGAAGACATCATCCCCCATACCTGAGCAAGGAAGCCTGCAGTCTAGAAAGACAGCATCCCCATTTAGGCCAGGGATTTGGCAGTCTAATCAAGCAGCTGTAGCGAAGACGTGCAGTAGTCGTGGTCTTCTGGCTGGAATCTCCCTCTAATGTATATGAGACAAAGAAGTAGATTTTGTTAACTTATTTCTAGAACCACAAGATTCAAATTGCAGGTAAGTACATGAGTAAGTAAGTATCCAACATAGATATCAATACCACCTTGGTTAGAATTGATAGGCAAGTTACACAGTTTTTGAATAAATGACAATAATCTGTTTTAAGAGTAGATGGTGCAATTTTCAGAAACTGTTCCTGGGGAAGAAAAGTTAGCACAGTTTTGAGGTAAGTACACAACTTAAAGTTCCAGTCTCTGGGGGTTAGGAAGTCCACTGATTGTGGTTTAAGTTAAACCCAAACACCCACCACCAGTAACATAGGGCCGACCATGTGCAAAGGTCAAAGATAAGGCAAATTCAACATGGGCTCGTATGGAGACTGGGGGCACTTGGAATCAGTCCTGCTTGCGGGTAAGTACCCGCGGTCTTCCGAGGGTAGACCTGGTGGGTTTAGAGGAGTACTGGGGGGGCCACAGGTCAGCACCAAACACACATCCTCAGTGGCGCAGCGGCGGCCGGGTGCAGGGTGCAAACACAGCACCAGGCTCCAAATGCTTTCCTATAGATGGACCCCGGTGGTCATGTAGATGCTGCAGACTGGCTCAAAGGGGTTGGTTCTGGAAAACCACAGGCTGGACAAAGAGGAGGGCTGTCCGCTGGACATTGATGCACTGGAGATCAGAATCCCCAAGGCCGGAAGGCTGCGGGTGCCGAGTACCTTTTGGCAACGAGTATCTTTGCCTGGTTCTGTCACGGTCAGTGGTGTCCCCCAGATTCAGGCTGCAGGCATCATCGTGTTGGACAGGAGGGGTCAACCCAGGGTGGGCACTTGCTCAGGATCGCCTGGGGACCAGCTCTAGTCAGTTGGGTCACCTGGACACGGGCAGTGGGCATCAGGTGCAGAGTGGACAGGACTCGTGGATCCGAGGCAGTTCTGGAGTCCCTAGATGGAATTTCTTCTTGGACAGGGCCACTGTCTACCGGAGTCCTTGGTCCTCTGTGATGCAGGCAGTCCTCTGGAGGCTTTTCAGAGGTCGCTGTTCCTGCAGGATGTGTTGTTTTCTTTTTGCAGGGCTTTGAAGCTGGAGACAGGCCAGTAGGGCTGGGGCCAAGTCAGTTTGTGTGTTTAGACTTCTCTGCTGGTGTTTCAGCTTAGCAGTCCTTCTTTTTTCTTCTTGTGAGGTCGCGAGGAATCTGACAAACTGGGTTCAGGGGAGCCCTTAAATCCTAGATTTAGGGGCGTTACAGGGTCAGAGGGCAGTAGCCAATGGCTACTGTCCCTGAGGATGGCTACACCTTTCCTGTGTCCACTCCCTTTGGGGAGGGGGACACAGACCTAACCCTATTGGTCCCTGCCCTCCAAACTAAGATGGAGGATTTTGCAAGGAGGGATCACCTCAGCTCTGGACACCTTAGGGGTGGTCCCAGCTGAGATAGTCACTCCTCCCTGCTTTCCCTAATTTTCCCGCCGGACTTGCCACAAGAAGTGGGGCTTTGTCTAGGGGCAGGCAGCTCCACTAACTGGAGTGCCCTGGGGCACTGTAACAAGAGGCCTGAGCCTTTCAGGCTCACCACCAGGTGTTACAGTTCCTGTAGGGGGAGGTGTGAAGCACCTCCACCCAGGGCAGGCTTTTTTTCTGGCCACTGAGAGCACTAAGGCTCTCACCTCATGTGGTCAGAAACTCATCTGAAAGTGGCAGGCTGGCACAGATCAGTCAGTTCCGCACTAGCAGTTTGGCCAATATACAGGGGGCATCCTAAGGTTCCCTCTGGGTGCATTTCTCAATACATCCAACACTGGCATCAGTATGGGTTTATTGTGTTAAGAAGTTTGACACCAAATTTCCCAGTATTCAGTGAAGCCATTACGGAGCTGTGGAGTTTGCAATGACATACTCCCAGACCATATACGCAACATAGCCACACTGCACTTACAATGTCTAAGATTGGACATAGGCACTGTAGGGGCATATTGCGCATGCAGCTATGCTCTCACCTGTGGTATAGTGCACCCTGTCTTAGGGCTGTAAGGCCTGCTAGAGGGGTGACTTACCTATGCCACAGGCAGTGGTTTGTGGGCATGGCACCCTGGGAGGGGTGTCATGTCGACTTCATATTTTTCTCCCCACTGGCACACACAAGCTGCAATGACAGTGTGCATGTGCTTGGTGAGTGGCCCCCAGGGTGGCATAATACATGCTGCAGCCCTTGGGGACCTCCCCTGGCCACAGGGCCCTTGGTACTATGGGTACCTCTTACAAGGTACTTAAGAGTATGCTAAGGGTGTGGCGATTGTGGAAACAAAGGTGCAGTTTTGAGGAAAGAACACTGGTGCTGGGATCTGGTTGGCAGGATCCCAGCACACTCTCTGTCAAGTTGGCATCAATATCAGGCAAAAAGTGGGTGGGGGTAACCATGCCACAAGGGCACTTTCCTACAGGTCGTATGACATATCATTTGGATCTTGAGTGCATAGGTGGCTTGGCATATCACTTGGGGCATGAGATCATAAGTAACTTGACATCACCTGAAGTTTGAGTGCATAGGCGTCTTGACATTTCACTTAGGGCTTGGCTTCACTTGACATATCACTGATGGTTGTGAATTGCTGTTTATACATCGAGGCTTCTGGGGGACCCAAGAGCATAGAGAGCACAGCAGCTTTGGCGAACTTGCTTTGATTGATCGGACCCTATGATTTTACATGTAAACATCAGTCTTCAAGGAACAGTCAATATATACATATATAACTAAATATATGTTTTGATCTTCAGTAGGACTGTCAATGTGAAACTATGCAATTGTGCAGACTCACATGCTACCTATTAAATTGTATAGTGAGGCTGTGTTGTAAGCATGCACGACCACCACTGCACCATTTAATAAATAGCTTAAAAATAATTGCCGTCTGACGCTGGCACACGCTATCATTGTGAATGGGCGGCTGGAGAAAGCAGACAAAACTTGCCCGCTTACACTGAGAGTGAGCAGGAAAGCTGGCACCAGCGGACCGTGACTCGTTGCCCCTCACCTCTCAGCTGCCAAACAGCTACGAGTCGGGTAAAATAGGCAGGCAAGGCAAACAAGACATTGGGCAGGGAGGAAAAGACCTGGCAGGAATGCTTTCATATTTCCCTGTATGTAAAGCATTGTTCTCCGTACTCAAAACCAAGCGAGCACACACACAGGGAAATTTGCAAAGGCAGTAGAAATTATTCAGTGCATTCTGAGCAATACAGCAGGCCTTGGAAATGCTATTCTATACTGCAAGAACGTTTTTAAAGTGGCAGTTTACTAAGAGAGCAGTAACTAGCGAGATGACGGTTGGCAACCTTAAATGAATCTGTAAATATTCCCCACACACCATACATCCCGCTTCCTTCAGAGTGATGCAGTTCATGTGGACAGTAGTAGCAAAATATTCCAGCATGCTTTCTGTCTCAAAATTCAATGACAGAGTGCTCAATAGTGCTTAAGAGTTCATCTATCTTCCCCAAACGCTGTCAGTCCAGCCAGGTCCACTTCAAAGGGTTTCCAGTACCACCTCTCAAAAATATGCAATGGAAGCTCGAAGGTCAGTTAGACATTGAACACAATTCACTAAACTGCCAGGGGTAGCAAAAGTGACATCATACGTCCCTTGACCCTGAATGGCATCACAATGTGGAGGCCTTGCTCCACTTTTAGCCTTCTACCAGCCTCCTATTTGCTGCTGAAAGACTAATGAGAGAGCAAGGCGTGGCACTTCCATAAAGCAAATAGGGCTGAAAGAACAATACTTACTATCTTGGTCTCGAAAGGTCCTCATACAGAGACAAACAGGTGTACATGACTTATTTTGTGACAAATGATTAAGGAGCATTGGGTGAATTTCCTCTAAAGCTTCCACACAGATGGCTTTCGAGAAGATTGAAAAAGTGTGCGAGCTTCACGTGCCTTTTATACCGAGGTACGATGAAGATGTAGATGGCATTCAAAGTGTGTATTTCTTTAAGCACATTATAGCTCTTCACAGCTGAATAGACAGGTCGTCGCATAGTCTAGGATCCAGATGGCTTAAGGATCTTTCACAGTATGAGGAGACATTATTATGGATACATGTTACAACCGAGCATTTGAGGGGATAGTCTGACTGAACTTGGATCAAGAAACCTTGTCTCTTGGGCAGGGTTGTTTGTACGAGAAAAAAAGCTGTGTGCATCAGGCATTAGGTCTAAAACTATGGCTCTCATTACAACCCTGCCGGACGGTGTTAACTTGGCTGTAGCACCGCCAACAGGCTGACGGTAACTACCGCCAATGCACCACACCGTCCACCACGGCCGTAACGACTGCCAGGCTGGAGACTGATGCCTTCAGCCCGGCGGTCGTCACTAGTCTGCCTGCGGGATAATGACCACGCATACTGCCATGGTTTTCTTGGCGGCTGTGCTGCCATGAAAACCATGGCGGTAGGCACTATCAGTGCCAGGGAACTACTTCCCTGGCACTGATAGGGGTCTCCCCCACCTCCCTCCCCTCCCCAAAGTCCTCCCCCAAAAGCCACGGCTCCCCTACAATCCCCCAAAGCTGATAGGGCCCACTCCCCCGCCCCTCCAACTCCATGGGCCCCCCATACATACCCCCTAGTCCCTCACTCACGCATGCACACACCACACACACACACATACACGCACACATACCTGCACACATGCACACACACATACACGATACACCCCGTCACATACCACACCCCGCATTCATACACACACTCACACACCCCCTCTATACACACACAGTCACACCCCCATTCACGCACACACCACACAACATCCCCTCAACCTCATCCCCTGTCGGACGATCACCTTACCTGTCTCGGTGGTCGTCCGGGAGGGAACGGGTTCCATGGGGTCTGCTCCGCCGCCAGCCCCCCGTCATCACAACACCACCACGCCGAATACTGTAACATAATTCGGTGGGCAGTGTTGTGATGACGTGGCGGTGGAGCAACCTCCACTGCACTGCCGACCACCAGTATGGCTGCTGGCGGCTCTCCGCCCAAATTATGGTGGAGAGTCACCAGCAGTCATAATATGGTGGTCGGAAGACCGCCACCACTGGTCTTTGATCTGGCGGGACTTCGGCGGTCTTCCAAGAAGACCGCCAAAGTCATAATGAGGGCCTATATTCTGCTGGCATCTGAAACACGGCCAAATCTTTACAGACCTTCTGCTTTCCTAACTGCAAAGGTTTGTAACTTGTGACTTGCATAATTAGTACTCATTAGGCAGGTCAGTTTGTTTTGTGTGTGACTGCATTTTGGACAATCATGTCAAATGTCTCAAATTATTAAACATTACGTGGTTCAACTTCAGCCACACTCTTTGGTGAAAGACTATTTATATTTCTTAATGGCCGCTTGCTGTTCATATCTCATCTTCAGATTTTCAAGCCTAAACTCCAGTTACATCCACTGTCAGCACGGAGCTATGTGGGACTATTATTTGAAGACTCCTATTGTGCCTGGCATAGGACTGTGTGATTGTGTCTTCAGCATCGATTTAAATTTCAGGGACCGAAAGGCTGCTCATGCTGACCCTCAAGGATAGAGGTATATAAGTCCTACCAATAGAGCCTGGTTGCCCAAATTAACTGCTCTAAAAAAGACGCACAGTGCAGAAGGTCATGGAGTACGAGACCCTGTGGCTGACTAGGAAAACGCAGTAGACCAAAATACCTTGGACATTTCTCCTGCCTGTGAAACCTCTCTCTTTTGTCTGTGGAGTGCAAAAAAGATTTATTCCCAAAGACAGTTGGTGATTTTCTGGAATCTCAAGAACCTGTTTAAATTGGAAATTTTCTTGTGAACTGTGGTTGTTGGGCCCCTCTTTTAATTGGAAATGAGTGATGGTCCAGTCCTGAAGATTTGGGTACTTCAAAGCCCTTTCATGAGTCAGGAAAGTCTTTCTAACTTGTAAATGATGGACTGCATCTAGAAGAGGGCTTGAAAGAAGTGCCCCCATTCAATTTTTGATTTGGAATGTATCAATGATTTTGACTTGTCCCTATGAGAAGTGGAGGTGGCCCGTCCCTTGCAAGCCTCCATCCTTGTATTCATAGCCACTAACAGAGGACCTCAAATTGTGACTTGCATAATTAGTACTCATTAGGCAGGTCAGTTTGTTTTGTGTGTGACTATATGTATTATTACATAAGATACAACACAAATGGCATTCCAGTTTACAAATCAGTGTACAAATAGCAAATTCCTGGTTTATTAAGCTCTTACTTATGAAAAGCATATTTAGTGAAAAACATTATTGGAAGACCAGACCCATGTTCCACACCTTGTCCCTCCAGTCACTCATATCGCCAGAAGATAGTTGAATGCCATTATCTATGTTCAAAACACATATAATTCTTTCACTCAAAAACATATTTTCTAAGAGACAAATAAGCCAATCACAATCTACTTGGACAAATAATCCACCAGACACACCTCTAATTCTTTCCTAAACAGCCCAGCGTTTCCATGATATCTAAGGCAATCTGTTCCTAAATTGTACCCTGAACTGACACAGGTTTCAAAGGCACACTCACAATCTTCAGACACTTGACAGTGCAAAAAGTTTCATCACATCCTCTACTGATCTATCCATATCCGGTTGTTAGACTTTTCATCCTTGGCGTGGTCTCCCTTAACTTTTTGCCTCTGTTCCCCAGGTTGTTGATGTGTGCTGGACTCTGATTTTACTGTTTTTGTTACTCTGGGCACTTTACCACTGCTAACCAGTGCTAAAGTGCAAGTGCTCCTGTTTAAAATGTGTACGTAATTGGTTCTCCATGATTGGCATATTTGTTTTACTGTTAAGTCCCTAGTAAAGTGCACTAGAAGGGCCCAGGGCCTGTAAATCAAATGTTACTAGTGGGCCTGCAGCACTGGTTGTGCCACCCACACAAGTAACCCTGTAATCATGTCTCAGACCTGCCACTGCAGTGTCTGTGTGTGTATTTTTACACTGTAAATTCGACTTGGCAAGTGTACCCACTTGCCAGGCCCAAACCTTCCCTTTTCTTACATGTAAGGCACCCCTAAGGTAGGCCCTAGGTAGCCCCAAGGGCAGGGTGCAGTGTATGGATAAGGTAGGACATATAGGTGGTCATTCTGACCTCGGCGGTAAAAGGCGCCTTCCGCCGGTCAGAAATCCTCCATAATCCCGCCGCGGTCGCGGAAACCCGCCACGGTCATTCTGACCCGCAGCAGCCAAACCTCCGAAAATCCGACAGCCACAACAGACCGCCAGACCAGCGGTCGGCGGAAAAGTGGAGGTGACAAAACCTCCACCGTCACGCCAACAGAAATACGCCCATGCCATTACGACCCACGAATCCACGCGGCGGTCTTTCAAACGCGGTTTTCCATTGGCGGGACACACCGCCGCGGTCAGAATACACACAAACGAACAAAACTCAGCCACATTGGCCGAATTGAATTCCACACACCTGATACACATACACACACCACTCCCACACACACAATACAATATAAAACACACACCCACATCACCCACAAACCCCTACGACCAAAAATTCAGAAAGAAGGCCAGAGCGAGACACCACCATCCACAAACTAGCAGCCACAGCCACTCAACACCATCACCCACACAATATCCACACACAAAACAACACACACCACCACACTCAACACACTTAACTACACATACTCCACCCCACACATCATACACACCACCCCATGGCACCCCAAAGACACCCCCGCTTCTCAGACGAAGAACTCAGGGTCATGGTGGAGGAAATCGTTCGGGTAGAGCCCCAGCTGTTCGGCACACAGATCCAATACACCAGCATTGCCCGGAGGACGGAGCTATGGCAGAGGATTGTCGACAGGGTCAACGCTGTGGGACAGCAACCCAGAAATCGGGAAGACATCAGGAAGCGATGGAACGACCTACGGGGGAAGGTGCGTTCCATGGTATCCAGGCACAACATCGCCGTGCAGAAGACTGGCGGAGGACCCCCACCTCAACCCCCACAATTTACAACATGGGAGGAGGAAGTCTTGAACATCCTGCATCCTGACGGCCTCGCAGGAGTCGGCGGAGGAATGGATACTGGTAAGTTGAAGCTTCACTACTGCTTCCCCCCCACCTGCATGCCAAATCATACCCCAACCCTCACCCCCATCCTCGAACCCCACCCTCACCCCCACCCCCATCCTCACCCCCACCCTCACCCCCACCACCATCCTCACCCCCACCACCATCCTCACCCCCACCCCCAGCACACCTATTCCCTGCCAATGTCTCACCATCACAACCCACACATCCCAAAACCTAGGCCTGCATGCGTCCACTAAGCATGGACACCCATCACCAAAGCATGCCCAATGCATATACACATCCCCCCCACAAGCCACCCTCACCAAAGCCCCCACACACGAATGCCAGCACTTGGGGACACGGGAACCCACAGATACACCCATATGCCACACATTGAAACTATAACCATACCTCTATACCCCTGCAGGACCCGACCGTCAACACACCGCCGCGGAGGGCCCAGAATTCTCCACACCCCCCACCCAAGAGGCCGTCAGCGATGACAGCAGCTCTGTCGACCTGGACACTGATGACCAGCCCGGACCATCGGGGACCTCTGGACAGTCGGTTCCCCTCACACAGGCACAGGCCACTACAGACCCAAACCCCTCTGGGAACACCAGCACAGCTCCCACCCAGCGGGCCCATGCCTCTGTCTCCAGGGCGCGTCAATCTGCGGTGTGTCTACCACTACAGGGCACCCAGGATAACCCACCACCCCAACAACAACAGGGACCTGGGGGCAGTGGTAGTGGGCACACCGGCCAGGGGGCAGAGGCCCAGGGAAACAGGGCAACTCGGAGGGCAGCTGTGCGACAGGGGGGGGACGGGCCCAGGGAACCCACTCTCCACGAGGCCCTCACCACCATCATGGGAGCATACAACCGCTCCCAGGAGACGATGGCGACGGTACTGGCCCGGTTCCAGGAGATCCAGGTACTGCAGGAGGAACACTATCGGGGGTACAGGGAGGACATCAGAGCCCTCACCTCCACCCTGGTTACCATGGTCGGGCTGCTGCAGGACCTCATCAACACCAGGACGGACACTCAACAACAACAAAGGGCCCCTGCCACTAGCCTGGACCAAGAACAGCCAACCACCTCCGCCGGCGCTAGTGGACAGGAGGCCCCCGCACAACAGCAGCCCACCAGACCCCCACCTCCTGCAGGAGAAGAACCACCCCGCAAGAGGGCCCTGAGATCTCGCAAGAAGACAGAGTAGGATGTCAAGACCCCCGCCAGCAAAGGATACCACCTGATGTCATCCCACTGTCCCACATTGTCACCCTGTCCATCCTTGAACTGCCCATGCTCCATCTCTCCACAGGCCTCTGGACAATGCACCTGTGTGACTGTTACTCTGGACTCTGCCATGGACATTCCTTCACCATAGCCCCCACCCACTTGAAACCACCCATCCCATTTTGAGCACTGAAATAAACACCTATTTTGCACAAAACTATCTGGAGTCTGGCTGTGATTTCAAAATATTGTAATTGACATGACAGTGCAAATATGTCCTTGTACATAGTGAAGTCAACAAACAGCTGCCACAAAGCTGTAGTCCATGGGGAAACGAAGCACAGGACTCGTAGTGGGGACCCCAGATCTGAAATAGGGAGGGAAAAGCCACAACTCAGTCATCATACACTGGGGCAAATAGACAGGCAGCAGAGATGCAGGAGAGTAGTTCAGATTTACTAAATTATCTTTGAATTGTTACCTGTGTCCTATTGGAAGTACTGTTCAATGATTCTGTCCCTGTTGTCTGTTTCAGCCCCGTCGTCTTCCTCCTCGTCACTCTCCACAGGTTCCACCGCTGCCACAACACCACCGTCTCGACCATGCTCCTGCAGGAAAGGCACCTGGCGGCACAAAGCCAGGTTGTGAAGCATGCAGCAGGCCACGATGATGTGACACACCTTCTTAGGTGAGTACATTAGGGATCCACCTGTCATATGCAGGCACCTAAACCTGGCCTTTAGGAGGCCAAAGGTGCGTTCGATCACCCTCCTAGTACGCCCATGGGCCTCATTGTACCGTTCCTCTGCCCTGGTCCGGGGATTCCTTACTGGGGTCAGTAGCCACGACAGGTTGGGGTACCCAGAGTCCCCCAATAGCCATACACGGTGTCTCTCTAGCTGTTCCATCACGTAAGGGATGCTGCTATTCCTCAGGATGTAGGCGTCATGCACTGACCCTGGGAATTTGGCATTTACATGCGAGATGTACTGGTCAGCCAAACACACCACCTGGATGTTCATGGAATGGTAACTTTTTCTGTTCCTGTACACCTGCTCCCTGTCTCTTGGGGGAACCAAAGCCACATGGGTCCCATCAATGGCACCAATGACGTTGGGAATATGTCCAAGGGCGTAGAAATCACCCTTCACTGTAGCCAATTCGCCCACCTCAGGGAAAATGATGTAGCTCCTCACGTATTTCATCAGGGCAGACAACACTCTGGATAACACCTTCGAAAACATGGGCTGAGACATCCAGAAGCAATTCCCACTGTTGTCTGAAATGACCCACTTGCCAAGAAATGGAGTACTGACAGGACCTGCACCAGAGGGGGAATCCCTGTGGGTTGGCGGATGGGGGACATCAGGTCGGGCTCCAGCTGGGCACACAGTTCATGTATAGTGGCACGGTCAAGACGGTAGGTCAGGATAATGTGGCGTTCTTCCATTGTCGACAGGTCCACCAGCGGTCGGTACACGGGAGGATTCATCCGTCTCCTCGCCAAACCCAGCGGACGGTGCCTAGGAAGGACAACATGGAGCACACAGTCAAGCAACCCACAGGTACGTACTCACAGCTAGCACAGTAAACGATTCTCTATGCAGTGAATGGCGTGTCTGAGTGGCTATGCAAGGCCTAGGCCTGTGTGACGCAGTTGAAATTGAGCCATGTGGACCCTCGAAATGGCGGCTGCCTGACCTGTGAAGTGTGACAATGGGATGTGAGGTCAATGCGCTGGCGTGGCACACCGCGGCGGTCAGCGGTCGAAGACCGCGGCGCGAAGCCGCATTGGTTAACATTGAAGCCTATGGGTTTCAGGAGCCAATGGCGAAGGGCGCCGGCGGTGGCGGTACGCACCGCCGCGGTACGCACCGCCGCGGACGTGACCGCCATTTTCTGTCTACTTATCCACTTGCGACTTGAACTTTCACAGGAGAGGACCTATACTGCAAGTGTTGCTGTGACCTCGGTCTGGAAGGGGCAATGGCTGCTGCGACTGGGGAAAGGGCCCCTGCCTTCACTGGAGATGAGTTGGAGAAACTTGTGGATGGGGTCCTCCCCCAGTATGCGCTACTCTACGGTCCTCCAGACCAACAAGTGAGTTTAATTCAATATGGATTTGGGGCCACTGGCTGGCTTGGGGGCCTGGCGGGGGGCCTGGCGGGGATGGGGGGGCATGTTGGGGCTGGCGGGGGGCATGGCGGGGGGCCTGGCGGGGATGGGGGGCATGTTGGGGCTGGCGGGGGAAATGGCGGGGGGCCTGGCGGGGATGGGGGGGCATGTTGGGGCTGGCGGGGGGCCTGGCAGGGATGGGGGGCATGTTGGGCCTGGCGGGGGGCATGGCGGGGGGCCTGGCGGGGATGGGGGGCATGTTGGGGCTGGCGGGCGGCATGGCGGGGGGCCTGGCGGGGATGGGGGGCATGTTGGGGCTGGCGGGGGGCATGGCGGGGGGCCTGGCGGGGATGGGGGGGCATGTTGGGCCTGGCGGGGGGCATGGCGGGGGGCCTGGCGGGGATGGGGGGCATGTTGGGCCTGGCGGGGGGCCTGGCGGGGGGCCTGGCGGGGATGGGGGGCATGTTGGGGCTGGCGGGGGGCATGGCGGGGGGCCTGGCGGGGATGGGGGGCATGTTGGGGCTGGCGGGGGGCATGGCGGGGGGGCCTGGCGGGGATGGGGGGCGTTGGGCCACTGGCAACGAAAATGCAGACAAACTTGAACGTGGTATTTCTCCCTCCCTGTACGTGTCACATAGGTCCGCGCCCATGAGAAGATCGGGATTTGGCGTGCCATCGCCAAGGAAGTCCGGACCCTGGGGGTCCACCATCGACGGGGCACCCACTGCCGCAAGAGGTGGGAGGACATCCGCCGCGGGACCAAGAAGACCGCTGAGTCTCTGCTGGGGATGGCCTCCCAACGTAGGCGGGGTGCCTGCCGTCAACTGACCCCCCTGATGTTCCGGATCCTGACGGTGGCCTACCCTGATTTGGATGGGCGCGTGAGGGCAGCACAGCAGACACAAGGGGGTGAGTCCAAGCATTATCTACTCTGTTGTCGCGCAGTGGAGGTGTCTGGGTGGGGGAGGAGGGCTGTGGGTCCCCCTAGGCCAGGGCGATATCTGTAGGCTGGGCACCCCCGTAAGCCCATGTGTCCCCAGCCACCACCCTCAGTAGTGTGTCAGTACAGCCATCCCTGGGCCGTGTCATCCATGGGTGCAGTTGTCAACTCTAGGCGTGTAGGGCATGTTCCACGGAATGCGTAGCGGACCCCAAGTGCGCAACTTAGTGCAGGGGGCATCTGTGTCTGTCATGTCCGCTAACTGTACCGGAGATCCATGTACTCAATATCCCTTTATTTCTCTCTCCCCCCCCGTTTTTGTTTGTCTTTCTGTGCTTGTGTGCATCAGCATCATCAGGCGGAGGAGAAGTGGCATCGGGGCAGGAGCGAGCTGCATCTCACATGGCCCAGGAGGGCCATGCCACAGAGTCTGACTGGACCAGTGAGACGGAGGGCGAGGGGAGCTCCACAACGGGGACGACTGGACCCTGCAGCGACACGGACACGTCCTCGGAAGGGAGCTCCCTTGCGGGGGTGGCACCATCCGTGCCCCCCGCCATTACAGGTACTGCCGCCACCCAGCGCACCATCTCCGCCCTCCCAGCAGCCCCTCAGCGTTCGCCCCGTGCCCGCTCTGCCAGGAAGCCGGGCATCTCCTTCGCCCCAGGCACCTCAGGCCCTGCCCCTGTTACCCCCGCTGCCCTCAGTGAGGAGGTCATTGACCTCCTCCGAACGCTCATTGTTGGGCAGACTACCCTTTTGAATGCCATCCAGGGGGTGGAGAGGGAGGTTCATCGCAGCAATGCGTACCTGGAGGGCATTCATTCGGGTCAGGCTGCCCATCAGCGATCGTTCCAGGCTCTGGCCTCAGCACTGAGGGCAGCCATTGTCCCTGTCTCCTGCCTCCCTCTACTAACTCCCTCCTCCCAGTCTCCTGTTCCTCTGCCTGTCCCACCCACACCATCAGACCAGCCTGCACACACCTCAACACCCAAGAGAAGCTCATCCAAACATAAGCACCACAGATCACGCAGACATTCACACACGCAACATTCCGATGCAGACATGCCAACAGTCACTACCACCTCTGTGACCCCCACCTCCTCGTCTCCCTCCTCCCTCCCTGTGACGTCTACACTCACACCTCCATTCACCTCACCATCAGCCAGTGTTTCCATCACCAGCACACCCTCCAGTCCAGTCCGCACACGTGCAGTCACCACCCCCACTGCCATTTACACGTCCCCTGTGTCCTCTCCCACTGTGTCTGTCACCCCCTCTTCCACACCACACAAACGCAGCCACCCACCCACCCAACAGCCATCCACCTCACGACAGCCTATCCCTCCTGCACCTGCACCCAAAGACAGCAAACGTGACTCACCTACAACCACATCCTCTCCCTCCACTCCCATTCCCACTGTACCTACCACTCTCCATTGTCCCAAGAAACTCTTCCTCGCCACTGCTAACTTCTTTCCTGACCCTGAGCCCCCCCCTCCTTCTCGTCGGGGTAAGAAGAGCACCTCAGCCACCACCAGCCCTGCAGCCCCCTTGACAAGGGTGCAGGGGTATTGGAGCCCACCAGCCCGCATGTCTGGATCTTCGCCCAGCAGCAAGGGGACAGCCAGCCCACCCCCTGGGAAGAGGAGCAGAAGGCGGAAGGGGCGCCGCAGGAGCCCGGCTTCTACATCCCCCCCGGACACCACCCAGACACAGTCACCAGCCACAGCTCCAAAGGGAGGAAAGGGCCACAGACTCCCGACTAAGGAGGGCAAGGGCAGCAAGTCGGAGAGGTCAGGCTGCAGGCCTGCTGCCCAGGAGGAGCCCACCACCCCCATAGCCGCTGGCCAGGGAGGACCCAGCCCAGCTGGCCAGGAGGGCCCCACCACCCACAGCCCAGGTGGGCATTGAAGGAGCACCATCCCCGCTGCCCAGGAGGGCACCACCAGGCAATGAGCAGTTGGCCATAGACCGGCCGCCGTCTCAAGCACCGCTGAACTGGGCCCCGCCGTCTCAAGCACCGCTGAACTGGGCCCCGCCGTCTCAAGCACCGCTGAACTGGGCCCCGCCGTCTCAAGAAACGCTGAACTGGGCCCCGCCGTCTCAAGCACCGCTGAACTGGGCCCCGCCGTCTCAAGCACCGCTGAACTGGGCCCCGCCGTCTCAAGAAACGCTGAACTGGGCCCCGCCGTCTCAAGCACCGCTGAACTGGGCCCCGCCGTCTCCAGCACAGCTCCGCTGGGGACCGCCGTCTCAAGAACCGCTGAACTGGGCCCCGCCGTCTCCAGCACCACTCCGCTGGGGACCGCCGTCTCAAGAACCGCTGAACTGGGCCCGCCGTCTCAAGAACCGCTGAACTGGGCCCGCCGTCTTAAGCACCGCTGAACTGGGCCCCGCCGTCTCAAGCACCGCTGAACTGGGCCCCGCCGTCTCAAGCACCGCTGAACTGGGCCCCGCCGTCTCAAGCACCGCTGAACTGGGCCCCGCCGTCTCAAGAACCGCTGAACTGGGCCCCGCCGTCTCAAGCACCGCTCCGCTGGGGACCGCCGTCTCAAGAACCGCTGAACTGGGCCCCGCCGTCTCAAGCACCGCTGAACTGGGCCCCGCCGTCTCAAGAAACGGTGAACTGGGCCCCGCCGTCTCAAGCACCGCTGAACTGGGCCCCGCCGTCTCAAGCACCGCTCCGCTGGGGACCGCCGTCTCAAGAACCGCTGAACTGGGCCCCGCCGTCTCCAGCACCGCTCCACTGGGGACCGCCCTTTCAAGAACCGCTGAACTGGGCCCGCCGTCTCAAGAACCGCTGAACTGGGCCCCGCCGTCTCAAGCACCGCTGAACTGGGCCCCGCCGTCTCAAGCACCGCTGAACTGGGCCCCGCCGTCTCAAGCACCGCTGAACTGGGCCCCGCCGTCTCAAGAACCGCTGAACTGGGCCCCGCCGTCTCAAGCACCGCTGAACTGGGCCCCGCCGTCTCAAGCACCGCTGAACTGGGCCCCGCCGTCTCAAGCACCGCTGAACTGGGCCCCGCCGTCTCAAGCACCGCTCCGCTGGGGACCGCCGTCTCAAGAACCGCTGAACTGGGCCCTTCAAGGCAAGACCCGCTGAACTGGGCCCTTCAAGGAAAGAAGCGCTGAACTGGGCCCTTCAAGGCAAGAACCGCTGGCCCTTTGGCAGACGTGGCAGGGCAGGATCTGTCTCGGGCAGGGCTGCAGGATGTCCTCTGGCCAACATGCCTCCTCCAGTGGCAGTGGAGTCTGTTATGGACTGTTTGGACTGTGGCTTTGCTCTCCCCAGGATGGCCCAGTGGGCAGGCCACCCACTGTATGGACTGTATGGACTGTGGCTTTGCACTCCCCAGGATGGCCCAGTGGGCAGGCCACCCACTGTATGGACTGTATGGACTGTGGCTTTGCTCTCCCCAGGATGGCCCAGTGGGCAGGACACCCACTGTATGGACTGTATGGACTGTGGCTTTGCTCTCCCCAGGATGGCCCAGTGGGCAGGCCACCCACTGTATGGACTGTATGGACTGTGGCTTTGCTCTCCCCAGGATGGCCCAGTGGGCAGGCCACCCACTGTATGGACTGTATGGACTGTGGCTTTGCTCTCCCCAGGATGGCCCAGTGGGCAGGCCACCCACTGTATGGACTGTATGGACTGTGGCTTTGCTCTCCCCAGGATGGCCCAGTGGGCAGGCCACCCACTGTATGGACTGTATGGACTGTGGCTTTGCTCTCCCCAGGATGGCCCAGTGGGCAGGCCACCCACTGTATGGACTGTACGGACTGTGGCTTTGCTCTCCCCAGGATGGGCCAGTGGTCATGGGGTCCCCTCGTGGATCTGGCGTCGTGTACTCAAGTGGCTGAGGTGCCCCCCCTTCCCTTCCCCCTGAGGTGCCTGTCCTATTTTCTTTCTGATGCCCCTGCAGTGTTCTCTCCGTGGAGTTCTTGTCGTGGGACTGGGCCTTGCCCCTTTGCACAGGACCCCTGTGGTCCACGGACAGTGGTTGGACTACATTTAGTAGCTGTATATATTTTGTACATAGTTTATTTATTTATTGGGATTACTGGTGTCCATATTTCAATATATCTGCCCGTTTATGATCTCTTCTTTTGGTCTTTGCATTATTTCGGAGGGGGGGGGTTGTGGGTTGTGACAGTGATCTGTGGGAATGCATTGATGTGTGTGTTGTAGTGGGTGTGGGTGGGTGGGTGTGTGCCGGTACTCTTTTCCCTCCCCTGTGTCGTAGGTGCAGTACTCACCGATGTCTTCCGCGCCGCCGGGCGTGCTCCTGGTACAGGAGCAGGTATAGGAGTGCGGGGATGACCTGCAACTCGGGTTCCATACTGCCGGAATCTCGCGTGGAGTGCGTAGAGGTGAGCGTTTTCCCGTTCGTAGTCTGTTTCCGCCGTGTTTTTATCGGCGGTGCTCCCGCCCCGGAAAAGGTGGCGGATTGGTGGGTCGTGATAGGGTGGGCGGTACATTGTCTGCCGCCTGGCTGTTGGCGGGGACCGCCGCGCTGTTTGTTTGTTCCGCCGTGGCGGGCGGAGTGGTAATGCGGCGGGCTGTGTTGGCGGTTCCCGCCAGGGTCAGAATTGCATATTTTGGACCGCCGGCCTGTTGGCGGCTTGGCCGCCGCATTATCACCGACCGCCAGGGTCAGAATGAGGGCCATAGTAATGTGGTTTATATGTCCTGACAGTGAAATACTGCCAACTTTGTTTTTCACTGTTGCAAGGCCTGTCTCTCCCATAGGATAATATGGGGGCTACCTTTAAATATGATTAAAGCGTAGATTCCCCTAGAGAGTTGATGGACATGTGGAGTTTGGGTCCCTGAACTCACAATTTAAAAATACATCTTTTAGTAAAGTTGATTTTGAGATTGTGCGTTTGAAAATGCCACTTTTAGAAAGTGAGCATTTTCTTGCTTAAACCATTCTGTGACTCTGCCTTGGTTGTGGATTCCCTGTCTGGGTCAGTTTGACAGTTGGGTTGGTTTTCACCTCGCACTAGACAGTGACACAAAGGGAGCTGGGATGTAACCTGCATTTCCTGATTAGCCATCTCTGTTAGGAGGGAGGGGTGGAGTGGTCACTCTCATCTGAAAGGACTGTGCCTGCCTCTGACAATGCAGACTCCAACCCCCTGGTGTGTGTCTGAGGCCTTGCCTGGGCAAGGCAGGATTTCACAAGTAGGTGTGAGTCCCCTTTGAAGAGAGGTGACTTCAAAGACTAAAATGGGTATAAGAAGGGCACCCAAATCTACAGACTTTAGAAACACTTCTGGAACCAAGAGGAACCTCTGCCTGGAGAAGAGCTGATAGCTGAGGAAGAAGTGCTGCCCTGCCTGTGACTGTGCTTTGTGGAGATTTCCTGCAGTGCTGCTTCTGCCAGAGTGAGAGGGCAAAGACTGGACTTTGTGTGCCTTCCATCTTGTGAAGAAATCTCCAAGGGCTTGATTTAGAACTTGCCTCCTGTTGTTTGAAGTCTCAGGGACTGCAAAGACTTCTCTCTGCCAGCACCTGGAGTCTCTGGAGAGACTCCTGCTCTGACAAGTGGTGCCCTATCCAGTCCCTGGGCCCTTGAAAGGAAAGCTGGTGGAAATCCAAGGAAATCGACTTCGGACGACTCCTGACCGACACCGCTGCTGAATCCGGAAACGCTGCGTGCACCCGACGCCGTGACCCCCGCTGGAACGCGACGCTCTCACAGGCCCAACGCCACTGCAGCCCCGCTGAAGTCCGCAACTCCATGGAAGTCGCCGCACCACGTCGTGACCGATGCCACTCGAAGTGCACGGATTCAACGTTTCGCACAGACGCCGCGATCCCCGACTTCGCGCATCGGCTTGTTTTCACTCTTCACCAAAGGTACTGTCCTTGGGGGTCTACACGACTCCGTGTCCGGCGCCGCTGGTGTTGGCTTGTTGGGAACGACTCCGTCACAACGCCGTGTTAACATCTCATCAAAGCTTTTTTGTTTCTAAGCGCTATTTTTGAATTTAATCTTAAAAAATTCATAACTTGACTTGTGTATGTCGGATTTTAGTTGTTTTGGTCTTGTTTTGTTTAGATAAATATTTCCTATTTTTCTAAACTGGTGTTGTGTCATTTCATAGTGTTTTCATTGAGTTACTGTGTGTGTTGGTACAAATACTTTACACCTAGCATTCTGAAGTTAAGCCTACTGCTCTGCCAAGCTACCAAGGGGGTAAGCAGGGGTTAGCTGAGGGTGATTCACTTTTACCCTGACTAGAGTGAGGGTCCTTGCTTGAACAGGGGGTAACCTGACTGTCAACCAAAGACCCCATTTCTAACACCAGTCAACAATACTTTTCTCTCACTTTCCTTTTTGTCATGCTCCCTACAGTGTGACTGTTGCGGACTGTGTCGATTAGTCTCCTCCTGTGTGTTTCTGGTGGTACTAACCTTCTCACCTTCAGAAACCGATGTAATCTAATACACCTCTTGTCTGATGACAAATTCAAACTCCTTACCCATTAATGACATCAGGGCCAGATGTACCAAAGGGTTTTACCCCTTCTGTGTCTATGGGAAAATGTGTTTGTACATATGGCCCCAAATCTTTAGTCCCATTCCCTATGCTCTACCTCGCTTCCTCTGTAAATGTTAAGCCTGCAGCACTTACATGACTGTTCCTCAGTTCCACGTGTCTCGCAGACTTCCTTTTCTAGCACTACTCCATTTCCTGACATATATTTACCACCACACTTTCACACCCACAACATGACCCACATTGAAATTGTATTTCTGCAATGAAATAATACATTTGGCAATACGTAGTGTGACACCCACAGAACCTTTTGATGACGAATAATACAATAAAGGTTTGAGATCAGAATGAATCACACATGGAATTCCCCACACAAATGACTGAACCTGTTTAAAACCCCACAAACAGGGCAATGCAGGACGTTACACCACAGAGTACATTTGTTCTTCCTCGCTTAAATCACTCGAGGCAAAAGCTCTATTAACTTTTACTTACATTTGCCTAAGAGCAGCTCCAAAATCAATACCACTTGCTTGTGCAGGCAAATAAGTTTTGCATTTGACATCTAAAGTCACTAATACTGGAAAGAAACTTGTGATTTACTTTATTGATTCTGTCCCTTACACGTGTAACTACACCACCCTCCCACTACTCTTCAGTTGCACTAATAGGGACTTCAACATCTCCCTGATAATATGGCTGCCAATGCTGCAAGCCTAAATCACACAATTTGAATACATGCAAAATGCGATGACGAAGATTAGCTTTATTTGTACACCCTTCAATGGAGCAGCTTCAAGTCAACTGCTTCCAGGAGAGAACTCACTTTCCAAATCCTCCGATCCAATTGAAAAGCCACTGCGTTAGCTTGAAGTGGAATGCATATCCATAATACAAAACCATCTTTATCCCTAATCAAGTTTCTAAGGACATTGCCTTTTTCAATACCCCAAAAACAAATTCACCCAGCCCCGTTTACCGTTTATTCTCAGAAACAATCCTTAATATGTTTCTTTCATTTTTTTCAAACCAGAATGTTACCAATAAGCATTGCAATGTATTTTGCTACAATAACAGATTCCCTTCCGTTTTGTAGCATTTTACTCTTACATTCATAACTCTTAACCGATGTAGATTGGACATCTCACATGTTTTGTGTGATAATTGCTTTTGCGTGCCCATGAATTCCATCGAGCACACAATTTTCTCAAAGGGAGTTGCATGATTGTCCACTATGATGAATGTGTGCCGCTGGGTATTGTGACAGCCTCTGCCGCAGACCACAAGAGAGGAAGAATACTTCATTAGTTCCCATTCAGAACTGCCCGCCAAATCTGTGACTTTAGGGTCAATTTATTTGACATAAATATACTATGAAATGCACTTTTAGTCTTCAGTTTTCGAAATTACACTGGGGGTAAATCTCAAGCCTTCTGGAGATAGGCAGGTTCACTTGCTTGATGTATTGTGAAGCTGGTATAAAAAATAGTCAGTTTGTTTTTTTGGTCTGAATACGGACTTGAACAATACTGACAGCTGCAAAACAAAATGGACCAAAAGAGCACATTCTTACAACTTACCACAAGGTGTTGAGTGGCACTACTAGGGTATAATCAGGACCAAATAGGCAGAGTATGTAAGCCTGATTCAGGATTTGAGATGATATGGTCCGGATTAGTGTTTTCAAGGGCCGGAGGCCTGTTACTAGAGCATTCTAGAGGAAGGGTTCACAGCTTGAAAAACGCAGTTCAGATTGAGAGAAAATTAATGTACAGGCTTACGTGTTTGTAGTTTCAATGTGCATACATGAATATTTTGGAATGATTTATTCTTGTCTAGGTTCTCATTTCACATTTCAATGTAAAATTATTTTTTTATATAGAATATAGTAAAGTCCTGGAGAAAGGGATCAACAGGCAACTCTCCACCCATCTACAACAGTACCACCTCCTGGACTCCACTGAGTCAGGGTTGAGCAGCAACCACAGTAGAGAAGCCGCCCTCCTGGCAGCAACAGACGACATCTGGCCCATCAGGGAGAGAGAGGAAACAGCCGCTCTCATCCTGCTTGACCCCTCTGCAGCCTTCAACACTGTCTCCCATGGCACCCTCATTGCCAGGCTCCAGGACTTCAAGGGCCCACCCTGAGGAGGATTGTCTCCTTCCTCTCCAACAAAACTCAAAAGGTCAGACTCTCCACTTACAACTCCGAAAACCAGAAGCTCAACTGTATAGTCACCCGTAGCTCCTCCCTCAGCCAAACCCTATTCAACATGTACATAGCACCCCTCACTCACATCATACAAGCCCATGGCATCAACATTATTTCCTACAACAACAACAACACACAGCTCATCCTCTCCCTCACTGACACAAAAAGCACCAAAACCAATTTCAGCTTCTGCATGTCCAACGTGGCCAACTGGATGTGAGAGAACTGCCTTAAACTGAACATGGACAAAATGGAGATCCTGATTTTCAGAAACAAGAACAACCCTTGGGACTGCTCCGGGTGGGTGCCTGAATTAAGTCCCACGCTGACACCCACAGACCACGCCAGAAACCTTGGTATCATCTTTTACGACAAACTCATGATGAACAAACCGGTGTTGTAATCTCATCCTGCTTCGTCATCCTCAGAATGCTTAACAAAATTTTAAATGACTCCCTATGCACACAAGATGCACAGTCACCCAGGCCCTCATACCCAGTAGACTCGACTATGACAACACACTATGTCGGCATACCCAACCACCTCACACAGAGACTCAAGACCATCCAAAACAACGTTGCCAGACTCATCCTAGACGTCCCCAGGAGCGCTCACATCACTCTCTACCTCACTGAACTAAACTGGCAACTCATCCAGAAAAGTTGCAAATTCAAGCTGCTCATCAACCCCTTCAAAGCCCTCCACAACACTGGACCTTTATACCTCAATGACTGACTTCAATTCTACCAACCTTCCACAGTGGTACGTTCCACCTCTCTCTCACTCACACAGGTCTCCCGCACACTCAAAAACAAGTTAGGAGGCCATGCCTCCTCTTTCATCACCCCCAAGAACTCCACAACACATCAGGGCTGCTACGTCACCTCGCAATTTCCACAAGACACATAAGACCTGGTTGTTCGACTAGGAGCACCGCCTAGCCTGCATACTTGCTCAAGTTCCTGGATACCCTTACAGGTGATAAGCTGAGCCTTCCAGATCGACATAACATAGCAACATAACATAACTCGATTTTCCCCTGCATTGAGTCGCATTGAGTGATCCGCTCTTCAGAGCTCTGCGCAATTATCTGCATATTTGTATACCAAGTTCCAATAGTATTACCCTGCCCACCTCCTGCACTTGTCAGAAGCGAACCTTCTCATAAAACTGAAATTTAAATTGACTCAGCTGGCTGGCAAAGCATTTTGTTTGCAGACCACTTGTTATGGAATATTTTGTCTCCTCCCCTTCACTCTGTTCCCATTCTCTTCCACTTCAGAACCTATTCACAGCACCAGGACACCTTTCGTAGGTAACCACAGGTAACTGTCACACTTTACAAATGGTACTACAATGACAATACAATACCATACAATACATTGTCCTCACATGTACCAGCTACTCCAGCAGCCATATATACTTGTGACCAATTAGTTATCTGTCAATATGTCCTTTGAAGTGGTAAAATGCAGCACATGTTAATTTAAAAAATATATACATACATATTCTGGAAAAAATAATTTTCTAATCATATATTTACTTTTCTTTTACAATGAATATTGACAGTAGGCCAATCTGGTCTGCTTATGTATTGCATTTAATTATGTATACTGTACTTTTATGTGACTAGGTTTTTCTTCTTACATCAGGTTTTTATACAAAAAGCAGTTTTCAAGTGTCCCTTTTCAAACTGTAGAACTGAAGTTTACTATTGTACTTGCCTGACGCAATTAATTTTTTTTTTAATGTTCGAATGTGCCACAATTTTGGGTGCTTGCTAGCCAGCACCACCAACATAAAGACATTAAGGGGGTCATTATGACCCCGGTGGTAAAAAACGCCTTCTGCCGCGGCGATGGCAGCCAGAAGACCGTTGCTGCTGCTACCAACCATCCGCCAAATTATGACCACAGACGGATTTCCGCCAGAAGGATGGCGGAAATCCGTCATGCTGACAGATGGCAGTAAGGTGGTGCTGCTGCCAGCAGCAGCGCCACACCAGTAGACCGCCGCCAGCTGTATTATGAGAAATAATATGGCCCGGCAGTGTTCTGCTGGCGGATCCGTCTCCTGCCGGAGGACCCCCTGGACACAGGTAATTGGGTGCTCCGACAGGGGAGGGGTTGGGGGTGTTGTGTGTGTGTGTGTGGGTGTGTGTGTATATGTCTGTGCGTGCGTGCATGCGGGTGTATGTTGCGTGTTGTATGTGTGTTCATGTTTGGGGATGTGAGTGCGTGTATGTTGTGTAGTGTGAATGCGTGTCTGCGTGTATGTATGTAAGTGTGTGTGGATGTGTGTGAATGGATGCATGCTTGCGTGGATGAATGTGGGAATGTGTGTTTATGTGTGTGTGTGCGTGTGTGAAGGGAGGGGCATGTTTGAAGGGGGGTCTGGAGAGGAAGGGGGTGGGGAGGAACTTGTGGAGGGGGGTGGGGAGACCCCTATCAGTGACAGGGAAGGGATTCCCTGTCACTGATAGTGCTTACCGCCATGGTTTTTGTGGTGGTAAGGAAGCCACGAAAACCATGGCGGTAGGCGGGGTCATAATCCCTCAGGTGGGCAAGTGATGGCTGCCGGGCTGGAGATTGATCTCTCCACCCCGATGGCCGTTACTGCTGTGGCGGTCGGTGTGGTACATTGGCGGTTTGGCTGAAGCCAAACCACCAATGTCATAATATGGAGGAAAGCACCGCTAGCCTGTTGGCAGTACTTTCCTCCATATTACTGCAGACCGCCTAAGTTTCCTCATAAAATAAGGTTTATTGTCAGGCTTTTGCCCTAAAAGCATACATTATTAACAGTTAAAAACTTTGGGCCTGATTACAACCTTGGTGGATGGGATACTCCGTCACAAACATGATTTATTCTTGTCTAGGCTCTCATTTCACATTTTAATGTAAACTTATTTTTATATGGAACATAGTAAAGTCCAGGAAAAACAGATCAACAGACAACTTTATACCCACCTAGTACAGTACCACCTCCTGGACCATAGGATATACTAGAACTTGTAATACGGCAGACGGGATATCCGTCACGTTTGTGACGGAGTATCTCTTCCACCAAAATGGTAACCCTTTATCTAAAAAAACAACATAATTTCATTCATCCAATAAAACATTTGATAGATTATGGCAATGCTCACATTATACCACACATTCTATCTTAAAACTTAAAAGTACCATTAGCAGTACAATGCTTAGGTTATTAGCATCAATGAGTACATCTTTGATGTAAAATGGTTCAGATATTCCCAGTTAACATTCATGCCCTAGCACTCCTTTTCAATAATACTAGTGGTCAACACTGAGATTTCCAGCTCTAACAGCTGTCTTCTGTTTATCTTATCCCGAAATGTGACCTTAAACATGGGGAGTCTCCCAATTTTAGTAACATCTAGGTAAACCACAAAGTCTGAAACAGCAGTTCATCTAAGGTTGTTGCATTATAAGCAGGCTATGGCAGTACAGCTGATTCTAATATAGGTAGAACACTCCTCAGAGCTCTCATGTAAGCCAGAAGCTCTTCAGAGGCCCAGATCCTCAAGCTTAACAATACTAGATGAGAGCCTATACTCAATAGCCAGAGTACCACTTCCATGTGGCATCGACAGAAAATGAAAGGAGGTATTCCAAAAATGTGCTCTATGCAGCGTTGAATCTGAGACTCTTATTGTATCCCCATAATTCTGAACCAGATAATTCTACAAAGACAGCCTTGGCTCTACATACTTCAGATATAGTTGTAACAGCTCTACACCCAATAGGCTCACATCGTTTCACAAATCAAAAATTATCAAAATACTCAACCATCTGTAAGGCGGAACAACCCTTTTGAAAGTTGCAATTGAAACATTTGTGGGGGTCAACAGCCATGCAGAATGTATTTTGTCTTGGCAAATCACCATAGGTTTGCAGGCCAGTCCTGATTGAAAATGGAGGAGAATTGTTGACATTCCCATTGGCATGTTTGAAACATAATCTGCATGTTCTCCAAACATCAAAAAAAGAAGTTCTCCACATATTGGAATTCTGTGACT